>NC_062558.1:119587904-120837904 GCF_016906955.1 Phacochoerus africanus | reverse complement strand
ATTCTATTCTACACCTTAGTTTTTTTTTTGTCTTTTGTCTTTTGTGTTATTGTTGTTGTTGCTATTTCTTGGGCCGCTCCCACGGCATATGGAGGTTCCCAGGCTAGGGGTTGAATCGGAGCTGTAGCCACCGGCCTGCACCAGAGCCACAGCAACGCGGGATCCAAGCCGCGTCTGCGACCTACACCACAGCTCACGGCAACACCGGATCATTAACCCACTGAGCAAGGGCAGGGACCGAACCCGCAACCTCATGGTTCCTAGTCGGATTCGTTAACCACTGCGCCACGACGGGAACTCCTAGTTTTTAAATTAATAATTAACACAATGGATATTTTATTCTAAGTCAGTAATACAGAATGATGCCATTCTTCAATAGTCACAGTGAAGGATTATGCCATAGTCATCCTTCATGTTCATTTTTTTTCCCTTTCTTTCTTTTTAGGGCCGTACCCATGGAAGTTCCCAGGCTAGGGGTTGAATGGGAGCTGCAGCTGCCAGCCTACACCACAGCCATGGCAATGACAGAACTGAATTGCATCTGCGACCTACACTGCAGCTTGCAACAGTGCTGGATCCTTAGCCCACTAAGCAAGGATAGGGATCAAACCCACATCCTCATTGATACTAGTCGGATTCTTTTTTTTTTTTTTTTTTTTTTGTCTTTTTCAGGGCCACACTCGCAGCATATGGAGGTTCCCAGGCTAGGGGTCTAATCGGAGATGCAGCTGCTGGCCTACACCACAGCCACAGCAACTCGGGATCCGAGCCGCATCTGCAACCTACACCACAGCTCACAGCAAGGCCAGATCCTTAACCCACTGAGCGAAGACAGGGATCAAACCCACAACCTCATGGTTCCTAGTCAGAGTCATTTCCACTGCGCCACGACGGGAAGTCCCTCGTTAGATTCTTAACCCACTGAGCCACAATGGGAACTCCTCAGGTTTTTCGTTTGTTTGTTTTTAAATCATAACCAACTTGGAGTTCCCGTCGTGGCTCAGTGGTTAATGAATCCGACTAGGAACCATGAGGCTGCGGGTTCAATCCCTGGCCTTGGTCAGTGGGTTAAGGATCAGGCGTGGCCATGAGCTGTGGTGTAGGTCGCAGAGGAGGCTCAGATCTGGCGTTGCTGTGGCTGTGGCGTAGGCAGGCGGCTACAGCTCCGATTGGACCCCTAGCCTGGGAACCTCCATATGCCACGGGAGCGACCCTAGAAAAGGCAAAAAGACCAAAAATAAAATAAAATAACCAACTTTGCAGTAACAAACATCCTTGTTCACACAACTGCACATTTTGGGGGCGTAAAATGTAAATTCCTTCCATGAAATTTGCACTTACAACAGTCTCATCACCAGTGTATGCTTGAGAATTGAAGCCTCGTTTACAATTTCTGTTTCAGGGGAATCTTACTCATTTCTTTACTCCATGAAAACATTAATGCTCAAGGAAAAGGAATCAGTGGTTCCAACAACTTCCTTGCAAGATTAGACTACTAATGATCAGTGAAAGTTCTAATAACTGTTTTTCTTTTAAGTTAAAAAAAATCAAGCATAAAAACAAATAATTCAAGTACAATTCTGTGATATAAACTTTATTAAAGTTCATAGAAAAAAGAATAGTCTTGGGTATTAGAGCATATGCACTTGATTCTAACAGATTATTACTAGAAATGATGGCATAAAATATATCTAAACACCCAACAGTAACCTTATAGAATCCAGATACTAATAGCAATAACCAAAAACATGTGTGTGTGTGTGTGTGTGTGTGTGTGTGTGTGTGTGTGTGTATGCTTTTTATGGTCGCACCTGGGGCATATGGAAGTTCCCAGGCTAGGGGTCAAATCAGAACTACAGGTGCTGGCCTATGGCAAAGCCACAGCAACACGGGATCCAAGCCACATCTATGACCTACACCACAGCACATGGCAATGCTGGATCTTTAACCCACCGAGTGAGGCTAGGGATCAAACACGCATCCTCGTGGTTACTAGTCGGGTTTATTACCACTGAGCCACAACGGAAACTCCCAAAAAGATAATATATTGAGGAATACTCACTGAAAAGTGAAAAGCTATTTCATCTTGCATTATTATTTGCCACAAAAAAGAAATATTCACATTAAGTCCAAAGAGAAACTGACATTATTTAAATTCACCTACTTTGAAGTGAAGCTAAGAGTATCCTTTTATTACCACTGATTTAAATGTGAAATGTAGAAAGATGACTAATGGTAAATTGTTGAGTTTATTTTTCCCCCTTCTGCTATAATCTTATGCTCTCAGCCATCTGGATTGTGGATACTGTCCTCCTGGGAAGCTGTATTTGCTCACTAACAAAAGTAAAAGCTCTATCATTCCTACTGTGTTTGTACAATTATTCTCATGTGCTAAAGAAGGTACTCTGCCCACCTCAGAATAGATTCTTCAAGGCCTTATTATTATATATTAACTCAACAGACTATGCTATATTTCCTTACAATATGGTTGTTTGTTACACTATATCTGAACACTGGTTTCTTTAAGCTTTAAAGAAATTCCTCTGCTCTACTCCAACTTATCCAGCAACTCTTGTCATTTTAAGGGCCTTAGTGTATGTGATAGTTAATTTTATGCGTCAACTTGACTGGCCAGAGTGCCAGATTAAACATTATTTCTGAGTATGTCTGGAGAGTGTTTCTGGATGAGATTAATATTTGAATCGGTGGATTTAGTCCCCAATATGGATAAGTATCATACAATGCTTTGAAGGCCTGAATAGGACAAAACGTGGAGGAACAAGGAAACTTTTCTTTCTGCCTTGCTGTTTGAGCTGAGACAACTCATCCCATCTGCTCTCAGACTTGAGATTTACACTATAGGCTCCACTGGGACTTCAGATAGACTAAACTATCCCACTGGGTTTCCTGGGTCTCCTAACTTGGCAAATCCGAAGATGGCAGATCATGGGACTTCTTAGACTCCAAAGCATATGAGCCAATTCCCCATAAGAAATCTCTTTAGATAGACAGCTAGGTAGATAGACAGACAGATAGATATCCTATTGGTCTGTTTCTCTGGAGGACACTAACACAGTGTCTTTCATTTGAATCACTGTCACGTTTTTTACTCCTCTGAAATAGTTTTTAAGCTTAAAAAGAAACTATTTATTCACTTATTTTTTATGTTTATAATATAAGCTATTTGTCAAAAGAATCACCATATTCTTAGGCACAGGAGAAGCCTGCACTTTAACTTGCCTAAGGAAGCCAATGTTTTATCCTAAACATTTGGTAGCACAGACCATTAGAATGAAGCAGACATCTTATGAGCACTGATTCTTTGGTGTTTTCCTCATGAAGGAGGTGGTCCTACCTCTTACTCATTTTTCAGTCTAAAAAAGAGGTCATATAAAAGATCTCCATAAAAGCACATTGTTGGTATATTTTAAACTTTTTTCAATTTACTTCTAAGTAATACACATGGTAAAAAATGTAAAGGTACAAAAAAAAAATAGTCAACTTACAACTACACAACTTAGACTTTTCTTTTCAACCTAAAACCCCTTTTGCCACTTTGTGATACTTTCCATATATTTTACAAAAATTATACAATATACACTCTCTATATCTTGCTTTGTTCCATTTAATATTATCTTAGAGTACATTCTATTTCAGAATTTATAGATCCAAATTTATTTTCAAATAGTTGCACAGTATTCCATTTTAGGATATTTAAAAAAAAATTCTCCTTAATAGGCATTCAGATTTTTCCTTTTTCTTTTATAATGCTTCATTGGTAATCTTTATATATATTTCTTTGCACATATCTGTTAGTCCATCTGTAAGATCAACACCCAGAAGTGGGACTGTTAGGTCAAAGTTTATATGAAACAGTAATTTTAAATTTGTGGTAAAATATATTTGAAATTTCTCACTTTAACCACTTAAGTGTTAAACCCAGTGGCATTAAGTACGTTTACAATGTTCAATGTACAAACATCACTATCATTTCCAGAACCTTTTAATCATCCTAAACAGAAACTGTACACGGTAAACAATTACTCCCATTCCCTACTCCCCCATTTCCTGGTAATCTCCATTATACTTTCTGTGACTATGAATTTATCTATTCCAGGTACCTTGTATGGTAGAAACATATAATATTTGTCCTATAGCTGGCTTCTCCTAGCATAATGTTTTCAAGGTTCATCCAATGTGTAGCACTTATCAGAATTTCATTCCTTTTACATGTCCAGTAATTTTCCATTGCATGTAAATATCCATTTATCTGTCAACACTCATTTGGGCTGTTTTCATCCTTTGACTGTTGTGAGTTATGCTACTATGAACAGTGGTGTATGAGTATCTGCTTGAGTCCGTTTTCAATTTTCTGGGGTATAAACTGGGTAGTAAATTGCTGAATGATATGGTAATTCTATGTATAACTTGTTGAAGAACTGTCAAACTGTTTTCACAGCAGCTGTATCATTTTACATTCCCTCCAGCAATTTCCAGTTTCCCCATATTCGCACCAACACTTGTTATTTACCATTTTTAATAACAGTCATGCTAATGGGCATTAAGTGGTATTTTATGGTTTTGATTTGCATTTCCCTAATGTCTAGTAATGCTGAGCATCTTTTCATGTATTTATTGGCCATTTGTACATCTTCTTTGGAGAAGTATCTATTTGAATCCCATTTGTATCCATTTTTGAATTGGGTTGCCTGGTTGTTGAGCTGTGTAAGTTCTTTACATATTCTGGATATTAATTCCTTATCAGATACATAATTTGCAAATGTTTTTCCCATTTTGCAAATATTTCACTTTCTTGATAGTGATCTGTGATATATAAATTTTTAAATTTTGGTTAAGTCCAACTTATCTATTTTTTCTTTTGTTGCCTGTGCTTTTGATGTCATATCCAAGAAATCATCACCAAATCCAATGCCATGAAGATTTTATCCTGTTTTTTTTTTTTCTAAGAGTTTTATAGTTTTCGCTCTAACTTTGGGCCTTTGACTAATTTTGAGGTAATTTTTACATGTGGTATAAAGGTTTACTTCATTCTTTTGCATGAGAACATCTGGTTTTTCCCAGCACCATTTGTTGAAAGACTGTCCTTTCCTTATTGAATGATAGTGGCATCCTTGTCAAAAGTTAATTGACCATACATGCAAGGGTTAATTTCTGGGGTGATATTAATTTTGACAGTGCCAAACTTCCCAGTCTACTCTTGAAAGGGCTTATTCAGTAGAAAAATGTGGCTCCAGTGGTGATATTTTCCCCCTCAAAAAAGATAGGTTATTTTCACCATGTCTTTCTTCCCAATGACATTCATCCTTGATTGAAACAAGGAAAATTAAAAATCAGTCTGAGTAATTTAACCCTAAAAACGGAATAACAGCCAAATGGGTAAGTAAAGTATCTAGAAACATTCAAATGTAACTTCTACAGTAAAAGTAGAAAGTCCTAAGGAAAGACTTTATACTTTAAAAATAGAGGCGTTAGAAAATACTGAGGTGGGGGATCTATTTCTTTACATGATAATATTAAAGCCTTCTATAAAAACATTAATTTAGATACAGCTGAAAATAAATACACCTTCTTTCAAAAATATAAATGTACAGATTTGAAAAGTTTCTATTGCATGATTTAAAAATATTGAAAAACTTGAGGACTACATTAATCCTATTTTTGTGTGTGTGCTTAAAGCTATTTCAGGAAAAAAACCAATTCATCTGGATTTAAAGGCTAAGACATACAGCAGAAATTGACAGAACATTGTAAATCAACTATAATTAAAAATTTTTTTTTTTAAAATAAAGGCTAGACAACCTCAAGTAAAGTTCCAACTACTGCAAGAGCAGGAAGAGCGGTCCACCCATAAAGAGAATGCAGAATGATTGAAAACTGGACTGGTCCAACAACCATACAGACCAACGTCTCCAGTATACAACCGAAATGCAAACAAAATTACTATGTCCTCAATGGGCTATTCCATAGCCTGGAAATAAGTTTTTTAAATCAACATTCTTGACCACTGAGCCAGGAGTAATCATTACTGGCCCAGTGCATGCAAGTTGCCAAAAAGCTGAAATACATAATAATTCATGAAAAACAAAATAAAAAGTGACCCATTAAAACTCTGAAGTAAAAAAACATTCCTTCTACTTTTTTCTCAAAGTTTTAATAACTAGTTTAGATAAAAATTAATTTAAATTTTCTTTGGTATGTGTATAATTTTAGACAAAGAACAAAATCAAATCATTTCACCATTAGTGGAAATCTTCTTATGAAATAACTGGATGATGGAAACTATTGAAGTAATATTTATTTCTAATTATCAGAAGAATTAGATTTGATTCTGGGATTTGAGATGTGAAAAAAACTGATGGAAAAAAGTACCAGACAAAATCAGTTATTACTAAGATTGTTATTATTAATATTGTATTAGTGTGCTCAATCTAAACTAAAATTCACATTCCATGTAATTCCAGAATATTTCCTGATTAAAAATAACATTATTTTGGAGTTCCCATTGTGGCGCAGGGGAAGCAAATTTGACTAGGAACCATAAGGCTGCGGGTTCAATCCCTGGTCTTGCTCAGTGGGTTGAGGATCCGGTGTTGCCGTAAGCTATGGTGTAGGTTGCAGATGCAGCTCGGATCTGGCATTGCTGTGGCTCTGGTGTAGGCTGGCAGCAACAGTTCCAATTAGACCCCTAGCCTGGGAACCTCCATATGGCACAGGTGCGGCCCTAAAAAAAAGACAAAAGACAAAAACAACAAAATAAAATATTATTTTAATTGAAGTTATTTTTTTCTCTTTTTAGAGCATGAGGTTTTGGAGTTCCCTAGTGGCCTGACAGTTAAAGATCTGGTGTTGTCACTGCTGTGGCTTGTTTGATCCCTGGCCCAGGAACTTCCACATGCTGTGGGGTGCGGGAAAAAAAAAAAAGGTTTGTTTTTTTTTTTTTGTCTTTTTAGGGTCACGCCCATGGCATACGTAAGTTCCCAGGCTAAGGGTCAAATCAGACCTGTAGCTGCCAGCCCACATCATAGCTCACCACAACACTGGATCCTTAACCCACTGAGTGAGGCCAGGGCTCGAACCTGTGTCCTCATGAATACTAGTCAGGTTCATTACCGCTGAGCCATGATGGAAACTCCCAAAGAGGTTTTTTATAAAAAGATTTGTAGGATTATTTCTCACATAGGATTTCTCTTATAGATTATTTTATTTATAGGATTATTTATAGTTCACCTAATATATACTCCTAAACACCTCCGAGACACTTGGACAAGACCATATTTGACAAATATTTTCCCGTGAACCTACAAAACACTCTGTACTAGTCAAACCTCCTGAATGCCTCGGCTTCTTGTAATCTTCTGGCTGCCTTACTACCTTACTACCACTGTCCTCACTGCCTCCATTCTGAGAAGATAACACAGAATGTAATATAGTTGTGTTTTAAATCACCTTATTCTTCTTAATGTTAATGTGGTTTCTAGTTTGTCCACCACAGAACATACAACTGTTTTCTAATTATGACAAGCTCTGATCTAAACAATAAAAATGGCTTTAGAAACAATATTATTTGAAAACTACCGCGGAATTCCTTACCTACAATTATCCAATCACAAAGAATATTTTCAAAGAATGAGGCCTCCTTTTGCAACATAAAAAGTCATAAAATCTTCAAGGAGAAGATTTTTCTACAATAAGGAATTTAACACAGGGCCCATGGATCTCAAGAGCTTCTATGGATAAACTTCAGAAAAATTAATTTGGATTCCCTCAAATTAAATAGAAAAATTATATGTATGCTTTTTCTGGGGAGAGTCCATAACTTTCCTCAGATTCTCAAAGTGGCCTATGTCCCCAAAAGACTTTAGAAAGTGACCTAACAGACTGGGAGTTTTAAGTATGGCTTCTTGGGGTTCCCGCTGTGGCTCAGTGGAAATGAATCTGACTAGCATCCATGAGGACGTAGGTTCGATCCCTGGCCTCGCTCAGTGGGTTAAGGATCCGGCATTGCCATGAGCTGTGGTGTAGGTCGCAGACAAGCCTCAGTTTCCGTGTTGCTGTGGCTACGGTATAGACCAGCAGGTGTAGCTCCAATTCGACCCCTAGCCTGGGAACCTCAAAATGCTGCAGGTTTAACCCTAGAAAAAACAAACAAACAAACAAAAAAATAGTGTGGCTTCTTTGGTACATGCCTATCAGCTGTGACGTTATCTATCACAAGTAACTTCTTGCTGATTTAAGTACTAAGTTTGTGAAATACTTGCTTTTTGAAATATGTAATGGAGCAGAACTAAAATTATCTTTATATTAACATAACTTATTTACTTGCATTTCTTGTGACAGAGAAAATCAGAGCGATGAAATGGTCCATAATTCTGAGCACACTCATGGAAATGTGCTGTGAATGCGAATATCCTACATTACACATGATCCTGCAGAAAAAAAAGTTTAAGAACCACTGGTTCGACCTAATCTCCTCATTTTGTAGTTGAAGAAACTGAAAACTTAAGCTCAGAGATTTTAAGTGATTTGTGCAAAGTCACAGAGGAGTTCTGGTACTTCAATCTATGTAACCTCAAGCAGGGATGGGATTCGAATGGATCCCTACACTAGAATTTTTTAGTGTGGATTGTAGCTACAAAAAGAATGATTTTATACCTTGGTATCAGAGAAAGTCCTATCCTTGGCATACTTCTTTCACTCTGCACATTCACCTTGGGCAACCTCATCTGCCTCCTACAACTTAAACGATCATTCTCTTCCCTAATTCACAGATTTCTATTTCCAGTCCGTCAAACTTCTTGCGTGTGCTTGGGATCTGAATGTGCAATGCTCACTTTATATCTCTTACTGCTGTCCAAGTCTTTCAACCTTCATATCTGAAAAATCAAACTCATATTTCCCATACATCCTTCTAAAGAGACAGAAGAGATCTTTGATACAGTTTTCTTTCTCCATGACAGAAACCTAGAAGTTTCTTTAACTGGACCGTCACCTCTTATATCCATATAGTAACCAATTCTTTCTGATTTTACCATTTCTCCTCTCAGGCCAGTCTCTTCCTCTCTATTTGTGAGACCACTGATTTATTTCAGGCATTCATTCACTCACTCTTGGGATATATAATAATCCTCCATGTCTTTGACCTTTCATCCCTGATTATACTTTCAATATCGCTGCCAAAATGAGACTTTCAAAACCAATCTGTCCCAAAGCAACAGAAATAAAAGCAAAAATAAACCAATGGGACCTAATCAAACTGGCAAGCTTTTGCAAAGCAAAGGAAATCATTTTTTTAAAAACCAACAAAAAGACAACTTATAGAATGGGAGAAAACAGTTTCAAAAGATGCAACTGACGAGGGCTTAATCTCTAAGATATGCCAAAAACCCAACTGAAAAATGGGCAAAAGACCTGAATAGACATATCTGCAAGAAAGACATACAGATGGCCAACAAGCACATGAAAAAAATGCTCAACATCACTGATTATTAGAGAAATGCAAAACCAAAACTACTATGAGGTACCACCTCACACCAGTCACTATAGCTATCAGTAATAAGTCCATAAATAACAAATGCTGGGGAGGGTGTGAAGAAAAAAGGGAACCCTCCTGCACTGTTGGTGGGAATATAAATTGGTACGAACAGTATGGAGGTACCTTAGAAAACTATACATAGACCTACCACATGACCCAGCAATCCCACTCTTGGACATATATCCGGACAAAACTTTCCTTGAAAAAGACACATGCACCAGCATGTTAACTGCCGCACTATCCGCAATAGCCAAGACATAGGAACAACCTAAACGTCCGTCGACAGATGAATGGATTAAGAAGATGTGCTATATATATATATATATACACACACACACACACACACAATGGAATACTACTCAGCCATAAAAAGAACAAAATAATGCCATTTACAGCAATATGGATGGAACCAGAGACTCTCATACTAAGTGAAGTAAGTCAGAAAGAGAAAGACAAATACCACGTGGTATCACCTATATCTGGAATCTAATATTTGGCATAAATGAACCTTTCCACCAAAAAGAAAATCATGGAAATGGAGAACAAACTTGTGGTTGCCAAGGGGGAGGGACTGGGATGGATCGGGAATTTGGGGTTAATAGATGCAAATCATTGCATATGGAGTGGATAAGCAATGAGATCTTGCTGTATAGCCCTGAGAACTATATCTGGTCACTTATGATGGAGCATGATAATGTAAGAAAAAGGAATGTATACATGTATGTGTGACTAGGTCACCTTGCTGCACAGTAGAAAATTGACAGAAAATAACCAGGTATAATGGAAAAAACAGAGATCATTATTAAATAAATAAATTAAAAAATAAAACAAACATCTATGATAAATAAATAAAAGTCATACACACACACAAAAAAAAACCCCCACAATCTGACCACATCACTCCTTTTCCTATAAACTCTCCTTTTCCTATAAACTCTTCAATGGATCCATTTCCCAAAGAATAAAGTCCAAATTCCTCAACGTGGTAAGTAAATTTCTCCGTGATATAATCTTTGCTATAAATTACTATCTGCTTTATACTGCAACGAAATAATGAGTATTTGAATTTGCAATTAACCCCTAATTATGGATAGCCATTTAAAAATTACTGTACAAGTATACATATACTAATAGGTACATACTAATTGGTGGATGTTTGCTGTATAATCCTGCCAGTGTGAATTTGTTCAATCATGTTTCAGGTAAGTTGGCCCATTAATTACCTCTCAGTCTTGGCAAAGATTTTACAGGATCTATCTTCACCAAGTAGAGAAAAAAGCTACAGCACATTTTTCACTGAGTGTATTCTCATCCAAACCTCATTCAAACGAGCATTGCTGGCAATGTCTAACATCTCTTTACAAGACAAAGGTTGGAAATCTGTAAAAATATTAACTTCCCTAATGATTTACCTAAAAACAGCACTGGGGTGTTTGTGGTGGGCAGCCTCTGAGACGGCCGCAATGATTCCACCCTCCTGGTATTGACATCTTTTTGTAGTTCACTCTCACATGTTACATGGTTGGTCTGGGAGAGCACTAAAAGCATATGACAGAAGTGATGGTGTGGAGTTCCCGTCGTGGCGCAGTGGTTAACGAATCCAACTAGGAACCATGAGGTTGTGGGTTCGATTCCTGCCCTTGCTCAGTGGGTTAAGGGTCTGGCATTACCGTGAGCTGTGGTGTAGGTCGCAGATGCGGCTCGGATCCTGTGTTGCTGTGGCTCTGGCATAGGCCGGCAGCTACAGCTCTGATTAGACCACTAGCCTGGGAACCTCCATATGCCACGGGAGTGGCCCAAGAAATGGCAAAAAGACAAAAAAAAAAAAAAAAGAAGTGATGGTGAGCCTGCAAAATTAGGTTATAAAAAGACTATGGCTTCCATCTTAGATCCCCCTCAGGCCCCCCACCCACCCACTTGTTTCTAGGGAAGACAGTTGCCCTGTCTTAAGAACACTCGGACAGTCCTGTGTGTGGCAAAGAACTAAGGCTCATCTTGAAGAACAAAGGTATGCCAACAACAAGGTGCATGAGACTAGAAGGAGATCCTCCAGCCCCAGTCAAGTCTTAAGATGGCTAAAGCCCAGGCCAGCAGCTTGACTGCAACCTCATGAAAGATCCTGAGCCAGAACTACCCAGCTAAGCTGCTCCTGGACTCCTGACCCACAGAATCCGTAAAAGAATAAATGTTGTCTTGAATTGCCAAGATTTGAGGTGATGTGTTACATGCCAGTAGATAACTAATAAAGTACTTTGGATTTTGCTTATTTTATTTTATTTTTTACTTATTTATTTATTTTGCTTTTTAGGGTCACACCCACGTCATATGGAGGTTCCCAGGCTAGGGGTGTAATCGGAGCTACAGATGCTGGCCTACACCACAGGCATAACAACGCTAGATCTGAGCTGCGTCTGTGACACACAACATAGCTCAAGCGCAACACCAGATCCTGAACTCACTGAGTGAGGCCAGGGATCAAACCCGCAACCCCAAGGTTCCTAGTCAGATTCGTTTCCCCTGCACTACAATGGGAACTGCTTGCTTGTGTTAACATCAGAGAGTGCTTGTGTATACCTTCCTCTTAGAAATAATGAAGCACACAAATTCTTCCCCCATCTCTCACAGACCACCAGAAATCCCAGTCAAACTTGAATAAAACACCTACTTTTAAAGGAAAAAAACCCCAAAACACACACACAAATATATATGACCTTATGATTTTTGTCTCATAATAATTAGAATGTGTAACTTTGAGGCTGAAAACAAACAATAGGGACATTGAGTAAATCAACATATAAATTATCCCGAACCATATTTTATCTTCTAATCATAATTTTGTTAATTTTATTGATTTTGTAAAAATGATTCATGCTCATTGTTAAAATTAAAAGCTACTGAAACATTTTTGAAAAGTTGAAAAAGTCACAAATATAACAACTCAGGGAGTTCCCATCATGGTACAGCAGAAACAAATCCGACTAGGAACCATGAGGTGGCAGGTTCAATCCCTGGCCTTGCTCAGTGGGTTCAGGATCCGACATTGCTGTGAGCTGTAGTGTAGGTCACAGAAGCAGCTTGGATCTGGCATTGCTGTGGCTCTGGCATAGGCCAGTGGCTGCAGCTCCAATTGGACCCCTAGCCTGGGAACCTCCATATGCCGCAAGTGCGGCCCTAAAAAGACAAAAGACTAAAAAAAAAAAAATATATATATATATATATAAAACAACTCAAAGATAAATCATTGTTAACCTCTGGTAGACATCCTTCATACACACATAAGGACATCTATCTCTTCTTATATACGCATAATTCATATACTAAACTTTACATGCTATATACGCTACTCTGCAACCTACTAGTATCATTTGTTGTGATATCTTTCTAAGAAAATAAAAATCATCATTGTTAATGGCAGCATTGTATTCCAACATCATATGTAGTTACCAAAAGTTATTTGATCAGTTCTTTTCAAACTCAGTTTTTTCTTAGTTTCACAGTTTTACAGATATAATTTTCATCCTTATGCATACAACCTTTCACATTTGTACTCTGCTGGTCAATTCTTTGGAGTAGGATTGAGTCAAAGAGCATAAAACATTTTAACACACACACGAACCTTAAAAAGAGTACATCAAGACAATGTGCTTTTTAAAGAGCAGCTAGGATAGGGCAGATATCTTTCATATCTGTTTAAAAATAATACTGAATGGAGTTCCTGCTATGGCACAGTAGGTTAAAAATGCAAATGCAGGGAGTTCCCGTCATGGCTCAGCGGTAAAGAACCTGACTAGTAACTACAAGGATGTGGATTCAATCCCTGGCCTCACTCAGTGGGTTAAGGATCCGGTGTTGCCATGATCTGTGGTATAGGTCTCCAATGTGGCTCAGACCCCACATTGCTGTGGCTGTGGTGTAAGCTGGGAGCTATACCTCCAATATGACCCCTAGTCTGGGAACTTCCATATGTTGCAGGTGTGGCCCTTAAAAAAAAGAAAAAAAAAAAAAAGAATCTATCTGCAGCGGCTCAGGTCACTGTGGAGGCAGATTCAATCCCCAGCCTGGTACGGTGGGTTAAAAGATTCTGTGTTGCTGCAGCTTCAGCACAGGTTGCAGCTGTGGCTCAGATTCAATCCCTAGCCCAGGAACTTCCATATGCACTGGGTGTAGCCATTAAAAAATAAATAGTTAAAAATGAGACAGTTTGTAAGGGCTGTATAATATTCTAAAAGTAGTTAATGACCAGGGGCAAATGATAAGCAAACACTTTAATAAAACAAGATACAAAATTATTTTTACACTGCTGTCCCAGGTTTGAGCCCTAGTTCCTACATACTGCTATGGGTCCCGTCATTGTCTCTCTCCTCCCTCTTTTACTGACCAGTTGCAAAACATCCAAGATCCTATGCAGGATCTAGAGATCCTGGTGGATGGAGCCACTATTTGGATGATCCTAGTGACCCTGGTTCTTAGAACCACCCCTCTCCCCACCTACACTGAACTAACTACACATCATGGAAAGTAAACCACTGCATAAGTCACTGAATTTTAGATATTTATAAGCACTGATAGCCTACTCTAACATAATAGGCTCTTTCTGAGGGGTGGTTTATTCTTAGTTTTTATTTACTAACTCGTATCTGTATTTTCTTTTTTTTTGTCTTTTTGCTATTTCTTTGGGCCGCTTCTGCGGCATGTGGAGATTCCCAGGCTAGGGGTCGAATCGGAGCTGTAGCCGCTGGCCTACGCCAGAGCCACAGCAACGCGGGATCCGAACCGCGTCTGCAACCTACACCACAGCTCACGGCAACGCCGGATCGTTAACCCACTGAGCAAGTGCAGGGATCGAACCCGCAACCTCATGGTTCCTAGTCGGATTCGTTAACCACTGCGCCACGACGGGAACTCCCTATTTTCTAAACATTTTACAATGGGCTTGTATTATTTCTAGAGTCAGAAACAAACTATTTTTTTAAAAAATACTGCCAAATACATAGACAAACACTGTATATGTTACATGACAGCAATTTCTTTGGATTTACATAGATTTTAAGTCACCAAAAACATTAGGATTTAGAAAATATTCTATCCCATTAAATTTCTTAAGAAGCTGAACTATGGGGCTAGTTACTGAGTGTACAACAAACTTTCCCTTCATGCCAGTCTCAAGAGCAGCAGAAGCCCTGGAGCAAAATGGAAACAGTGGTCAAGTGATCTGCAAAGGGCTGGCTACATGACCTTGGGCGAGTCTGGGAAATGTTGCATAGTAAAATGAGAATGCTGAACTAGATGACATCTAACAGTTCCTTACATTAGCATTTGCTTATTTCTAATGATGCTCCTAGTGCTCCTATAACTCTCCATCCCCCAGAAACCTACCTACTCGTTCTTAGGACTCAGTACAGGGCCATTTCTGGAAAGTAAAAAAGGACTAATCTGATTAACCACAAACAAGTTGTTATCTTGGATGGGACTGAGATAAAAAGAGCTGTACTGTTTGTGGCTAAGACAACAGCTGCTTGAAGAGGGAGAGTCGTTTCTCCACACCTAACTCCTAATTCCTGCAGGCTAGTCGTGACATTACTTTTGAGTGCTGGGCAATGATCTGCATACCCCTCTACGAAACACTATCCTCCTGCCTTAAAATGCCAAAATGAATTTAGAAGGTCACATATATGACAGAACCCCAGAGAGTGGGAATTGTCTATTTAGAAGTTGAAATGAATGGTAACTAGACTTGTGGTAGTGATCACTTTGTAGTAGGTACAGATGTCAAACTATAATGCTGTATACCTGAAACATACAACATAAAGAAAAAAAATAGAGGTTTTCCTAGGAAGAACAAGGAGTAGGAGGTTGAAGCAGCATAGGTATCTAAAGCTGCTCAAGAATTTCCTGAAGTCTTTGGTGGAAGATAAGGATGACAAGGCTGTTCTTGAAGCTTGATGCCTGCGCATGGCAGTGGAAGCGGAGACCCCTGTGCAGGTGCTACACAGAGCACTTCCTGAGCAGTGGAAGAAATATCAATCTCCTTGGACACACTCAGTGGCAATTCCCTAAGAAGTCATTACTACAGCTATTGCTACAGCTCAACAGAATTATCTTTTGTTGCACACAGTCACTCTTTAGGGCATGATTGTGCAGGAGGCTGAGCAGGATCCACTCCTGTGTCAACCACCTCATAGGCCCAGAAGCTCCATCCTACCTCTCAACAACTTTTTGCCTTTTCTCAAGCAGGAGTAAAGCATTTTTCTTATTAACCTCTTTGAGCCATAAAGGACCCTGTTGATACTATATATACATGACTCAGAAAGGCTACCTATATGACTTTGCCTAAAGATTTTCTGGTAGATCCTACACTAAGGAGCAGCCAGAGCCTTCTTTGGGTTAAGAAGGGCAAGAGAGTTTTAAATTTCCGCTGAAATAAAGAGTCTGACTCTATTTTGATATTTGACTTCATTTCCCCCAAGTTTTAATGAGCTACAATTGTTACTTAAAAGCTGCACGTAATTAATGAATATAATTAGGTGAGTTTGTTATATACTCACCTAATTATATATATAATAAGCATCACCACAACCTGGGTAATAAAGACATCCATCACTTCCAAAACAAACAAACAAACAAACAAAATTGAAATGAGACAACTTTAAAAGGAAGATGTACTTTCTAAACTATGAAAGGGAATGTTTACATGAGAAATATCAAAACTTAGAGAAAGCAAAAGAATTCCAAGATTGGTTAAAAAAATACTGTATAGATAAAAATTGACTTCACCGTAAAATGCTGCCTCACTGTAGATGGTTAAAAATATATATAAAGGAACCAATGTAGGAAAAGCTAATAAGAGGGCTTCTGGAACAGTCTATAACAGAAGATGGCTAGCTTTGACGGGGACAGTCAGTGGCATGAGGGAGGAAAAGGACAGAAAGGAAAAGAGAAGATTCAAAAAGACTCCCTAGTATGGGGGGGGAGGGGGTGAGGTTCTCAAACGTGGTCTCAGAATAGCAGTATCACCTGAATATGTATCAGAAATGCAAGTTATTGGGCCTTACTCCAGACTACTGAGTCAGAAAGTGTGGAGGTGTGGCCCAGAGAACTAAGGTTGAACAAGCCCACCAGCTGCTTCCAATTCCTGCTAAAATCTGAGAACCATTAGTCTAAAAGGCTTCAGTGCTATCACTGCCCCTCTACAGTAGCTGAGATAGTTCCACAAGTGCAGTTGCTCTTTAGTCTGCTAGTCTAGCTTGGCTTTAAAATTAAAAAAAAAAAAATTTATTAAAATATAGTTGATTTACAATGTTCTATCAATTTCTGCTGTACAGCAAAGTGACCCAGCATACATATATATTCTTTTTCTCATATTATCTTCTGTCATGTTCTATCACAAGTGACTGGACATTGTTCCCTGTGCCATACAGCAGGACCTCATTGCTTATTCATTCTAAATATAATTTTTGGCCATGCCTGTAGCAGGCGGAAGTTCCCGGGCCAAGGATCAAACCTGAACCACAGTTGTAGTCGGAGTTGCTGTGGTGACAACTCTGGATCCTTAACCCACTGCACCACAAGGGAACTCTGGCTTTAAAATTTTTGACTTTGTTTCTGTGGCTGAGCAGTTCTTTTCAGTGGCATTATCACTCTAATCTTTAGGTTTCCTCACTAAGCAAAATCCTTTGGATGGACTCTCTGACCAAAAGAAACTGTGTAGATGAGATTATCTCATGTTTCCACAAGAGAGAAAGTTTAAGGATCTTATACTGTCTAACATAATACTAAGAGAAAAAAGTTTCATATTTCAGTAAGAAAGAATCCTACCCTCAATTCCATTTGGGGTTTGCTGGTCTAGTCATAAATACTACCTAGCATTAAACATGCCATTTTTAGTTATTCAGCAAATGACAAGCCAAAGCTAACTGATACATGGTCTTCCAAATACAACTGAAAATAAATGTCTCATGGTTTGATTTAGTTTGGTGGCTAATGGTAAAACAACTATTTCTTTTCTAGTAGAAGGTTATATTTATCCATTACACACCCCAAAACCCGAAACGTGGCTGGCTAAGCTTTTTTGGTTTAATTTAAGGTATGTACTGGCTCATACTAAGGAAGCTTGAATATATTTGGTATTTTCTATTACTCACAATATGACACAACTTTCCAGTTTTCCAACCTGGGGATAATTTAAGATCTACATTTAAAAGAAAAAACCTCAGATGTCACTTTAAAGGAATTCATAAAAAGCAAGAAATGCTTTAAATCCATGATGTATATTCAGGTTAGAGGATATTAAGAGTAGGCTTTGTTATACATAAGTAATTTGTTTATTCTTAGGGTGTCACTGTCTAAGTTGACAGTCTCAAAACCTCATTTCATAGAATTAATTACATGGAAATATCTTGGCTTACTGAAATCTTTGGTTTTCCTTCCAGTTCAAATGAAAACATTTATAGACAAGTTTAATTGTTACCAAAATGTCTCTTTACCCAATAACTGAATTTAAAACATTACATTTTATTTTATTCTTTAAAAAATATATAATTTAAATTAGAAAATAGCCTGTTAAAGAAATTACCTGGTTTATCCAAAGTAAATGTAAATTTTAAAATATTAGGAAAATTGGAGTTCCCACTGTGGTGCAGTGGAAACAAATCCAACTAGTATCCATGAGGATAGGATGCAGGTTTGATTCCTGGCTTCGCTCAGTGGGTCGGGGATCCAGCGTTGCTATGATATGGGTTACAGACTCGGTCTGGATCCCTCATTGTTGTGGCTGTGGTGTAGGCTAGCAGCTGTACCTCTGATTCGACCCCTAGCCTGGGAACTTCCTTGCTCAGTGGGTGGAGCTCTAAAAAGCAAGAATAAATTAGTAAGTAAATAAATAAATAAATAAAATATAAAGAAAATTACATCTACAAAAAAACATCAAAAATGCCCCCAATGATGATGTCAATATCTTGTAAAGACATACCTCATAGAAATGAAAATTTTTATGTAAAGTTATAAATTTCTATGTAAAACTGTCTTATAAGATAATTGTAAAACAAAAGTTTTAAACACAATCAAAATATCCCCCAGGCCAAGATATCTATGACCTCCAAAATAATTTTAATTGTGATTTTAAAAAAAGAATAATCACAAAAATAAGCTCTGTGATCTGCTAGCACCTTACTTAAGAGCATTGTTTCCCCCAGTGTATTCTAAGAAACAAGAGTTCCACGGGATATGAATACATTTTACTAGAGAGATGGACTGATTTCCCTGGCCTATGTGACACAATTTGCAATACACTGAGGTTTTTTATTTTTTAAAGGTAAACCCAGTGCTTAGCAATACTTTCCAGTCTCTACTATGCTAATATGTATTATAAGCCTTTCTTTAAAAGAAAGTGTGCAGAAAGCAGTTTCCCAAACATGTTTGGAACTATTTTTCCTGGTAACTCTTTACTAATGATCTACAGAGCATACTGTGGGAAACGCTACTCCATGGCATGAGGTTTCTAACACAAACATGAAACTGTGTATTAACACTTATATTGGGTTAATCTTGAGATTAAAAAGGAGCATATTACTTCTTCAGGTCTAATCCTCATCAATGGTGTTTGAATTCCTTTTCATTTGTGAAAAGCAGTCTTTGAGCCTATCTACCAGCTCATCTTAAAAAAAGTATGAGTTTAGAGGTTATTCTACACATAAAGTTTGTTGCCTACAGCTATTAGGTTTATCCCATCTGTACTTCAGTATCTTTTTTGTTCACAGGGATTAAGGCGAAGCAAGTTATGATCCCAGGAACTCAAAATAGAAATGAGAACAAATGAGGACAATACAATGAACCTATTGTCCCTGCTATTTATTATTTACAAAAATGCATCAAGTATTTGCATTGCATATTTTACAATGTTTACACTATATGCATTTCAATATAGCACATGAGAATTTTAAAATTAAAAATAAGCTTATTTTAAAAATAACTATACTTCAAGAACACTGCTCCTCCTATGAAATTCCATTCCCCTGAAATGGGCTCATCTGATTAGCACAACTGATCTGCCAGCTGGATGGATCCCAAGTAAATTTCAAACTGGCATCTGGCAAAATATCCCTATACTCAGCATTTTACATGGAATACAAATTAAAGATGCACCCTGGGATTGCTGAGAACCCAGTAACATGAATATAT
Organism: Phacochoerus africanus; assembly: GCF_016906955.1. NCBI lineage: Eukaryota > Metazoa > Chordata > Mammalia > Artiodactyla > Suidae > Phacochoerus > Phacochoerus africanus. Next base: position 120,818,175 of record NC_062558.1, on the reverse strand, counting down.
TCAATGTATCCTCTTTATGTTAAATTTGCAAGATGATCAGTTTAAATAATACTTCAAATTCTGTGCTTGAATTCTGCTTACATTCATTCTGTGTTAGTCTGTTGTGGACTGGATTAAGAAGACTGCCATCTGGTAGTTATAGCAACCCTTTACTAACTTGGTGGGAAGTTGAAGCCTCATGAGCCTCAAAGAAATGCAAACTAGGTTTATTACTATGAATATATCAAAATCTTTTTTAAAACAGTCATTGAATAGGGCTTTTCACTTAAAGAGAAACACCATGTGTGCTTGCACATTCATGCATTATATAATTGACCTACAAAAGTCAAGTCTTAAAAGGGGTTAAAGGGATGAATGATTGAATTAAATAAGCAATTAGGTCCTCATTCCCTTCACCCACAAGGCTGCCTCTGTCCCTTTTATAAAGCCTAGGGATGACAGCCAAATTAGTACTACTTGTTGGCCATTTAACTCTAACTTCTCTTAATCATGTGAATGTTCTTGGGTGGATTTTTTTCCTCTCAATGAAGTTTTAGGTAAGCAACACTTCAAATGAAGAGTAAATAACAGTATAAAAATATTAATAACATGAATATGGCATAGGAACTTACCCAAAGTGTTTTCAAATTCATCACAATCTTATCAAATCAAGAAGGAAAGCCAGGGAGATAGAAAAACAATGATTATCTCAAATTTTATAATTTCCTAGCATTATATAGTTAGGGCAGTGGTAGAGCCGGAAAAACTGAATCCATACCACTGAGTTAGAAATGTTCTTTCTAGTATATCAGTTCATTCCTGAAATAAGAGTATTTTAGTTTACATAGCTTTTAGTATTATAAATACAATGTGTGTATATGTATAAAAGGGCTTTGCATTTTGAACTTGCCCAAACCTCCCTGTGGCCCACTTCCAGTCTAGTTTTACTCCTTGAACCTCTTTGACCTTTCTTTTCTCCCCTTATTTTCTCAAAGTCAATATCACTTGCTTGAACCTAAGTGAAGGCAGCAGAGTAAATGCAGCATCCAGGCATTCAGAGCACTCATGAGTTATGATTACAACTACTCTCATTTACAGAGAGGCATGACAACACATGGACTATTTCCTTCTGCTCTCATTCTTAATGCAACAATGTCAAGGACATAGCCATTAAAAGATGACCTAGGATTATACAAGACTTATCCAGCTCAATATGCTTATTCTATCCCATTATTTTACTTCAACTCCCTTTGACTCTAAAAAACCCCTTCCTTATATGGCCAGTCTCTGAAGTCTAAGATTTGATATTCCTAGCTTTCAGTGAAGTTCTCTTCTTTTCTCTCTTCCTGAAGTTATCTGAAACATTCTTTGTTGATTGATTTTCAAGGTGGAAGAGATGTTCTTTCACAGGAGGCTTTTAGATTATCTAGCCTGCTCAACAGACTTAAGCTTAAGTCTCTCCATTAATGTCTGGGCCACTCACTAGGCACTAGACAAGGGAGAAAGGTGACCTGGAGTGAGAAGCACTGAAGTTATTCCCTAAAACAAAGGAAATCAACTTAAACATCGGTCAACACCATTTGGCAAGGGACCCCTTCATACATAGCACTCTGTTTCAGACTAAAGTATACACATAGTTAATGGGAAACATGAATAGAGCATAATACAGCAGAAATAACAATGATCTGGGATCAGAGATCTGTGATACGATCCTGATTCCGCCACTTACTAGCTGACCCAGGGCAAAGTCACAATGTATCTTATTCTCTTTTGTCACTTATAATATCAATCTCGCAGAACTGAAGTGAGGATTCAAGATTTTATGTAAAGGACCTAGCACAGTACCTGGTACATGGCAGGTGCCCAATAAATAGTAACTATAAAATTTTTTTTTTAATCATCTACCTTCAATAAAAAGCTGGTCAGGAATGAGCAACCATTAGAGGTGATGGGCAGAGTAACTTTTTAAAAAACATAACTCATGAATTGGGAGAGTTAGAGAAGAAGGAGAGAGTGCGGCTGTCTCTGTAGACAATAGCTCTCAAAACAGCACTATAATATAATATGAAGTGGTCCAGCCAAGTCTGCTGGAATAGCTGTAGTTAAGGCATCCTGGGGGAGCGTTCCCTGAACCTCTGTAAGCTCCAAACAGCAAGAACACAACATAAACCCTCTGGTTTTTATAACAGCATTGTCCAATAGAAATAAAATGTGAGCCACGACTGCTCTTAAATTTTCTAGTACTCATACTAAAAATGTAAAAAGAAACAGGTGAAATTAATTTTAATGATATATTTCATTTAACCCAATATATATCAAAATATCATTTCAACATGTAATAAATATTAAATGTTGAGTTATTTTACAGTCTTATACTAAGTCTTAGAAATCTATTGTGTGTTTTACACTTAACAGCACATCTCAGTTTAGTCTAGCTACATCAAGTGGTCAGTAGGACACACTGCTAGTGCCTGCCATACTGTACAGGAGGGCTCTACAATCCTGACACCACATTCTTTGGCCTAAGAATCTACCCTACTTGTTACTCTATTAGCCTACTAGGGGCCTTGAAAGCCTTGTTATAAAAAGATCTCACCTTTAAAATGTAAACATCTCTGGAAAAGCAGTGAACTAATCAGCTAACATTTCAACAAGGATTATCTGATATAGGTTAGCCACCTGGAAAGTCAAGAGGAAGAAAGCAAAAGAAAAGGAATCTTAAGGAAACTAGAGACTTATTTTGCCTAGTTCACAGGTTAGCCTAGGTTCACGCCACTTAATGCATCTCCCAAATCTTCTTTAGGTTGCCTAGCCCCAGGTTACCATTATAACAAAAGCTCACACAACCAGGTATGACAAAAACATATACAAGGATGTAACTAGTAACACCTGTAGGGAGCTGTAAGAAATTGGTAGAGGAACGCCAATCACATCAATAACACTATTCCTAGATTGTCCTTGAATACTTGGCAGAGCGTATTCCAATCAGGTCAGTGCCTTCAAAATTCCAGAATCCTGGAAGAACTTTTAGTAAATAAGACCTCTGTAAGGGGTCACTAGAATAATGTAAAAAGTCTAGAGAATTTGAAAAGCTGATAACTATAAGAATACTTTATCTCAGGTGTCAACGACAACCTGTATATGGATATTCACGCCTTTAGTTTTGTTTGTTAAAGTTCATTTATAACTGTAAACAACTTTCAATCAGTTAAAAAAAAAAGTCTGTGTCATATGGCTTGCTTTTTTGCAATTCAAAAAGTACTTTCAAAGTATGTAATGTAAAGTGCAACCAGATGTTACTGGCAAAGAAATGAAGCTTCAAATGTGACCGATTTCCAAAAACATTACCACATATGTGGCCTACACCCTGGGTGCATATAAAGCTTTGAAAAGTTCATATCTAATCTAATCATCTATCCGAACACTCCTCACTCTCCCACATTTCAATGATGTTTCAATTTTACAAATAAAGTAAATCTCTCAAAATGCATAGCAAATCAGAAATATTTGTATGATTGAAAACTCCCTCCTCCTAAGTAGATTCAGAACATGCTATACAGAAAAACAAAATTCTATCTAAAAATACAAATTGATGTTAATGCCTGAGCAAGAACAATAGGTCACTTGCATTGTAACATAAAGCTCAGTCACCAAGTGGCAGTTTTCCTTTCATTTAGAAAAGTTTTCCTTATTTCTAATTACTACACAAGTTTACAATCATCAGTATACTACTCTTCTGAAAACTAGCCTTCTGAAGTAGATGTAAAACATATTTAAATTCAAAATTGCAATAACTCTTGTGATAAAACTTTTAAAGAAATGGAAAACGATGCACTTGTATAATACCTAGAAAAAGATATTTCAACTATTATGACAATGTAGAGTATGAACTATTTCACATCATTACTTAGTGAAACTTTCAAGTAATGGTCCTGAATTAAAATCTCAATTAACTGCAGTGTTTAGGAACTAGTTTGTTCTGGACAAACACTGAATCCTAGTTACTTTAGTAGATGGGATAGATTTCTTTACTACATTACAACATTCACTTTAGGCAGCCCCCTTCCTCTTCCTCTCACAAGCAGGGATTAGGGAGTGGGGGATCTAAGTAAGCAACAATGATTTACTCAATATAAATATATTAAGCACCTTATAGGTACCAGGATGTATAGATACACAGGACATACTTCACTTACATCATCTTATTTAAACTTCATAGCAACTCAAGAGATAGGTTATTTTTATCCCAATTCTACCTATGAATAAAGGCTCAGAGAAGCAAAGTAACTTGCTGAAGGCCAGCAGGATTCTAAGCCAGAAGTGTCTGACAGCAAAATCTGTCCTATTTGTACTACTTGGTGCTGACTCTTCCTTTTCTACTCTAGCTCTCGCTCTCTTCACTTACAGACAACCAACTGAACTTGCCCTCTAAAGCTCTCATTCAGTAACACTGGTATTTCTTCAGTAGTACAAATTTTTGGTTATCACATTGCAAAGGTGAAAAATGGTAAAAACAAATATGATTGAGAATTGTTTGTTTTTTCTCTATGGAGTTTTTCATTTTCCACTCAATTATAGAAAAGCATACATCAAGACAGATGGCAAGACTTTAGTTCCCTTATAGCGGAAGAATCCTCAACCCTAATGTGGCACAAAAGAGAAAGATGTTCTAGGGCTGCGCTGCATAATTGGAGGCCACCAGCCACCTATGACCACTGAATACTTGAAATGTGACTAGTTTGAACTGACATGTGCTTATAGTATAAAACATACACAGGATTTCAAAGGCTTGGCATATAAAAAAGAGCAAAATATTTAATTTTTCACTGAAGCAATATTTCAATGAATCAATACTTCATTAATTGTCTCCAGACATGTTTCTCTGAAAACCCCATCTTGTCCTTCTTTACTTTATCCCATCTTCATTCTTTACTTTATCCAATCTTCTTGCTTGATCATCCACCCATAGCCCCTCCTCACTTGATCTCATCTAAAGAGCACAATAAAAGCAGTGTGGTTTCTTGAGGCAGTGCTCTTGGTCCCTGAGACCTTGAGTCCCCCGGTTCCCACCTTTACTGTTTCTGTGTCTTGTTTTATGTTAACTCTTTTCCTCAAGTTCTACAGCACCCGTTCTTCAGCCCCATCCTGCTGAGCTGGTCTCGGCAATTAATATTATGTGTTGAAAGATAATTTTTTTTAAGGATCCACTGCAGTGACAACACTGGATTCTTAACCTGTTGCACCACAAGAGAACTCCCTAAAGATAATATTTTTAAGTCATGTTAAATAAAATTCACAAATTTCTCTGTATTTTTTTAACATGACTACTAGAAAATTTTTAATTATATTTGTATTGGGGGGGGCAGCAATAGTCTATGGCCTTCCCATGAGACTTCAAATCAAACTATGCAGGTAGTTTATACAAAAGCCATCCCTGAACAGAAGGCCCAAACCCTTATAATTAAACCTCTTAAAAGAAAATGTGGTGGGCTATCAGAAGAACAACACTTTGGGAGTTCCTGTCGTGGCTCAGTGGTTAATGAATCCAACTAGAAACCATGAAGTTATGGGTTCGATCCCTGGTCTTGCTCAGTGGGTTGAGGATCTGGCGTTGCCATGAGCTGTGGTGTAGGTTGCAGACATGGCTCGGATCCTGCGTTGCTGTGGCTCTGGTGTAGGCCAGAGGCTACAGCTCCGATTAGACCCCTAGCCTGGGAACCTCTATATTCCATGGAAGCGGCCCTAGAAAAAGGCAAAAAGACAAAAAAAAAAAAACTTTGGCAAAATCCATATAATTATTAATTAATTATTCTGATCAGAAATGGTAAATAAATGTTACTTCTTACAGTAACAAGCCAAACAAACATAGCCTTCTCCCCATCCCCCCAAAACTCCAAATCTTAAAAGACATCATTCCAACTTCTGGCTTCATATACATTTATGAACATATTTATCTTTATTGCTTAAGACTTGTGCAAGACACCAAAAACTCTTAGAAGAGAACATAATAGGCAAAACATTCTCTGACATCAACCATACAAACGTTTACTTAGGTCAGACTCCCAAGGCCACAGAAATAGGAGCAAACATAAACCAATGGGACCTAATCAAACTGACAAGCTTTTGCAAAGCAAGGGAAACCATTTACAAAAAACCAAAAAGACAACCTATGGAATGGAAGAAAATAGTTTCAAAGGATGCAACTGACAATCTAAGATACATCAACAATTTATACAACTCAACAGCAAAAGAGCCAACAACCCAACTGAAAAATGGCAGAAGACCTGAATAGACATATCTCCAAAGATATACAGATGGACAACAAGCACATGAAAAAATGCTCAACATCACTGATTATTAGAGTAACACAAATCAAAATTACTGTGAGGTACTACCACATACCTGTCAGAATGGCTATCATTAACAAGTCCACAAATAACAAATGCTGGAGAGGGTGTGGAGAAAAGGGAATCCTCCTACCCTGTTGATAGGAACGTAAATTGGTACAAACACTATGGAAAACAGTATGGGGGTACCTCAGAAAACTAAATATAGAACTACCATAGGACCCAGCAATCCCACTCTTGGGTATATATCTGGACAAAACTCCTTGAAAAAGACACATGCACTAGCATGTTCACTGCAGCACTAGTCATAATAGCCAAGACATGGAAACAACCTAAATGTCCATCAACAGATGAATGGATTAAGAAGATGTGGTATATATACACAATGGATACTACTCAGCCATAAAAAAGAACAAAATGCCATTTGCAGCAACATGGATTGAACTAGAGACTCTCATACCAAGTGAAGTAGGTCAGAAAGAGAAAAACAAATGCCACATGATATCACTTATATCTGGAATCTAATATATGGCACAAATGAACCTTCCCACAGAAAAGAAACTCATGGACTTGGAGAACAGACTTGCGGTTGCCAAGGGGAAGGTGGGGGGAGTGGGATGGACTGAGAATTTGGAGTTAATAGATGCAAACTACTGCATTTGGAGTGGATAAGCACAGGGAACTATTTCCAGTCAGTTGTGATGGAACATGATGGAGGATAATGTGAGATAAAGAATACACACACACACACGTATGACTGGGTCACTTTACTGTATAGTAGATATTGACAGAACACTGTAAATCAACTATAATGGAAAAAATTAAAATCTTAAAAAAAAGGTTTGCGCAAAATATTAAGGTCTTCATTGTGAATGTTGATTGTAGGTATAGTAGACCACAGAAGATACAAGAGTCAAAGTGCGCCAACTTTAGCACCTACCTAGAACTCACTGCTTCCAATACACCCCTAAAATTCCTTTGTATGCTTAATCATTTGGTTCTCTTCCATTAAAGGACAGAAGGAATTTCAGCTAATTGAAGTTTCTATTTAAAAGACGTTTTATTCTCTATAGAGCAAAATCTTAGGGGAAAGAACCAACAGAAACTTAAAAAATCGATAATTAGGAGTTCCCTTGGTGGCGAAGTGGTTAACGAATCCGACTAGAAACCATGAGGTTGTGGGTTCGATCCCTGGCCTCACTCAGTGGGTTAAGGATCCAGCGTTGCCCTGAGCTGTTGTGTGGGTCACAGACGTGGCTTGGATCCCACATTGCTGTGGCGTAAGCCGGCAGCTACAGCTCCGAATAGACCCCTAGCCTGGGAACTTCCATATGCCGCGGGTGCAGTCCTGGAAAAGACAAAAAAAAAAAAAAGATAATTAACTTAAAGGAAATATTACATGATTTTCAAAAAAATTGTCCTATAAGGTTTTAAGCACAAATACTGTCACCATGAAACAGAGCCAGCCCCCAAGTAATTTAAATCAACTTAGTAAAACTGAACTCAAAGTTATCTAGTAAGTACTTTGACCTTGTACCTATTTCTATTAAAATTCATTTAAAAATAGATCAGAATACATCTTTTTTTTTTTTTTTGGTCTTTTGTCCTTTTAGGGCTGCATTCACAGCATATGGAGGTTCTCAGGCCCAGGTCTAATCAGAGCTATAGCCACCGGCCTATGCCAGAGCCATAGCAACACCAAATTCAAGCCAAGTCTGCGACGTACACCACAGCTCACAGCAACACCAGATCCTTAACCCACTGAACGAGGCCAGGGATCGAACCTGCAACCTCATGGTTCCCAGTCAGATTTGTTTTCACTGCGCCACTACAGGAACACCAAAACACATCATTTATACTCACAGTAAAATCAAAAGCAATTAATTTTATTTAGATCCCCACCATGATAATGAATCTTTTCAGTTCCTCTGAAAAATGTATTATAAAGGCTATATGTAGTACTTTGAAAGGACCAGGCTATCTTGAACATTGCCTAACTAAAACTATTGTCATGAAACCAAATGCCATAGCAAAACACTGACCAAAAAAATGGATGGATTCCATTCAGTCCTTGGTATAATACATAATATAATGGCTAAAAATCTTATTTGATAAATGAGTTTAATCACAAAACTATACTAAAACATTAACATTTCTAACATGACCAATTTCTTCCTTCAATGTGCCTTATATAATGGGCCACTTAGTTGAAAATAATGGAACATTGGGGCCAAAAGTTCTAGTCTCTTTTACTCAAACAAATGACCTAAAATGTCTTTCTCGCTGGAAGGTGGAACTGTTTCTCATTTAAATATGTTCTTTTCCAAAAGGAAAAAAAAAAAAGGCAAGTCAGCCAAATACATCTAGTTTGAATTTTCAATATAATGTTCCTAAACATATCAGAAACATTTACCATGTACTTGTCTTACTTCAGTGCTGAGCATGCTTAAACTGGAACAATATATAGAAGATCAGCATGGCTTTTTGTCAAAATAACAAGAAAGTTCATGACACAGTGACAAAACAAAACTTTTTTTACAAAACATTCCCAATAAAAGATTCAAAGAAAGAGAGGTATCAATTATTTTTGAAAAGTAGCTTCAAATCCCTAAAAGAAGGTCTCCCCTCCTATCTAAACCCTGCTCTAGGAAAAGTCAAGAGGAATTCTGATAAACTCCCTCACCTCAGAACTGCATGAATGGGTTATGATGGCTGGTAATACGATAAAGTAGAAAAAGCAATAGACTGAAAGTCAGGAATTCCAGTTTGTGAGTATAAATCAGCCACCTTGAATATGTCGATTCACTCAGTTAAACCAGGTACTTCATAAAAATGAGGTGAGGATTTCCGAAATTCTGTGAGTCTAGATTTCATCCTCCTCTTTACTCCCCCAAACTTTGCCTCTCCAAATGTTAAAGTTTATAGAGAATTCTCACTTCTACTCATAACAGAAAGCTGAATGATTCAGAGGCAAAATTTTAGCATCCAATGAGACTTGAAAAACTGTGGAGCCTCAAAATTTCTATTACTGGGGAAACGTCCTTTTTATTGGGTCATGGGGGCAAAGGCTGGCTGGCACCAGGTTGCCAATTCCTGTCTCTCCCTTAACTATCAAACTCTCTCTCCCACCTACCAACATTGAATTTGCACAGCTGAGGGGTGAGGCCTCTTCTAATTATAATGAGGCTGTAATTCTTCACTTTGAAATATGTGTCAAAGGCCATAGGTTCTCCACCCCTAGTCTCAACACCAGGGTCTTGACTGACAATCATTACCTTTGCTACATAATGCAGACCCTACAGAAGGGTTAGGAACAGGAATAACAGATTTTTGTATCACCCAAAACCTTGATCTTAAAACAATTTTTTGATCCAGGAATATAGGAGAGGGGAATGAGAAGTTATTGTTTAATGAGTATAGAATTTCAGTGTTACGAGGTGAAAAGAGTTCTAGAAATGGATGTTGGTGATGGTTACCCACATTATGAATGTATTTAATACCACTGAACTGTACACTTAAAAACGGTAAATTTTATACTGTGTATTTTAACACAATAAAAATATTGGAAGACAGCAGACACCCAAGACTCTAAGATGGCATCAGCTGCACCAGTGAAGAATAAACTCATGGATGTTAAAATAAAGGAGCTGCCAAGCTGGACACTGATACAGGATTTCACCCTTAAAAGCACTGCTAGAGTGTTTCAAAGAGGTTCCTAACGGTATGACAACAAGTATGTCAATGTGAAGAAAGGAAGCATTGCTCAAGTTTCCACGATGCTGGCAGCTGACGTGCTTTTCAGCTACTGCCTTTCTTAGAAGAAACTCAAACACGAGCAGCTACGCAGGTACCACTGAAGAGAGCCCAGTGCAGAGGACATACCCTGCTTCCCTGACCATGAACTCTGCAGGACACCTCTCCGTGAGGAACTTGATCACTGCTGAATCTTTTCACATCTGAATTGAGAACAATGCCCAACAAAACATAACTGGTATAAAAATTTTAAAATACATTGGAAAAATTTTTAAAAGGACCCCTACAGACAGACAGACACACACACACACACACACAAATATGGGACTATTAAGTATCTGCATAGTTATGATGTTCTACTAAATACCATCCAAAGAAGAAAAGAAACCAAGTCTAGTAACAGAAAGTTTACAGAGTTAGGTAATCCCAAGGCTTGGGAGAAAATCTTATGACTTGGTGGGTAGCCAAAGGCAGAGTCAACAAAATAATGTGAAGTACTGAAAAATTAAAGTTTTAGAAGTGGTCTTGTCCAACTGGCATAACAGGGCAGATGCACAAAGATGGGAAAGGCTAGCCACTCTTCTCCCTCCCTACTGGAGGATGTTTTTCCGTGGGAGCACATCTCAGCTGGAATTTGCTTTGTTAGCATGTATCATTTCATTACAGTTATTTGTCAACGCCTAGGGTAAAATATGAGTGAAGGATGATTACAACTACTACCTCCCACTCTCCATACCTCTGCCTTAAGTGGAGGGTAGGCTAGGAAAGCATACTATTTATTAAAAAGAGACAATGAATCTAGAAACCTAGGAAACACTTTAGAAGAACAGGGTTGGCTGTTTCCCCAGATTGTTTTGAACCTAAAGCTATATTTCTTATGCAGCAATTCGTCTACCAGGTGAAGTCAGGCAAAGCCTTGATTCAGGAATTTTAAAATAAACAATGAAAAATATCTCTAGAAAAATATACAAGGAAAAAAGAGGATAGTAGTTCGGGGATAGGGTGACAACTTACTTTTCACTGTATATACTCTTTTGTGTATTTTGGACTTTGTTCTATGTCTTCCATAGTTGAAAAGTTAATTTCAAATATTTTAAAATGAAACTGATTTTGTAAAAATGTAACTCTAGGAGCTCCGAGGTGGCTCCCTGGTTAAGGATTCAGCATTGTCACTGCTGTGGCTCAGGTCACTCCCTTGTGCAGGATCGATCCCTGGCCCGAGAACTTCGGCATGCCAAAATTTTTTTGGATGCAGCCAAAAAAAAAAAAAAGTAACTCAGATAGTAAATTTACCTTAGAAATCAAGTTAATAAGATCATTTCCGCTTTTAAAAGACTCAGTGAGAGTGCTCTTATGTTTCTGACTTTTAAACTTTTCATTACATTGTATGTCTATAAACTATTTTTAAGTTGCTTTTGAATAAATTATTTTAAACACTATTTAATAACTTGGAATTTTTAAGCACAAAAATAAGTTTTACACTGCAATACTTTAAAAGTTAGTTCTGCCAATTCTGGTATTTTCTTTTGCCCGTTTATAAAATCCCTTTGTCCTAGTATAACACCCTCTTTGTATATGTTTTATTAAGGGAGCTACAAACAAAATGACCAGTCGAGACTTCCTGATGGGGCACAGCAAGTTAAGAATCCCACATTGCCATGCTGTGGTGTAGGTCGCAACTGTGGCTCTGCTTTGATCCCTGGCCCAGGAACTTCCACCTGGCGTGGGTTTGTCAAAAAACCAACAAACAAACAGATCATACCTGTAAAAAAGCTATGAGAAACATCAGAGGAGCTAAATCTTGCGTTAGTTGTTTCACTAAGCAAATGTGCAAAAATTTTACTGGATTGGATTCTCCACTAAATATACAAAGAAAAAACATATGATTTTGCAAGTGCTTCTTTTGACATTTCTAATTGTTTCTTACAGGTGATTACCATGTGTTTATAAGTTATAAGATAAACCACTAAATGTAATAAAGGGGAAACTTTAAGATGGCACAATGACTTCCTATTATGACAGCATACAATACTTGATATTGCAATGCCTAATACTGGCTTTGGTTCTTTCTTTTTTATTATTCCAAGTTTGAAATTTAACACAAAAGCACAGCATAGGGAGGTAGTTTCAGTTGGAAACAAAAATATAATTCTTTTGCCAAAATGATGACTATTCAACCATTTCTAAATGCACAAATGAAAACAAATCCAAAGACTGAAAAATTGAGTAACAGTTGACATGCAGTAAAAATGAAAGAAAATTAAGAAATAGTCACATTTCTGAAGTCTTTTATGTATACTAAGGAAAAGATACATTCAAGATTTGCTGAATCTACCTAATTTCTAGTATTACAGGTATATCTTCCCTCTATCATAAAACAGATTATTAGAAATGGAATAAAACACAACATTTAAATTTCTACCCCTAGTGATCAAATGTTTCCTCAACATCTGCACTGTTCAGCAAGTTGCATGGATTTTTGTCTCCAAAATGTCTCATTCCTCATTCTAATCTCAAAGCCACTGCCTTAGTTCATTTGCTCATCTCTAAATGCCTCCTAAATTGTCTTTCTGCCAACACTTCCTATCACCACATTCTTTTTTTCCATTTTTAAAAGTTTTATTGAAGTATAGTTGATTTAAAATTATTTCTGCTGTACACCAAAGTGATTCAATTATACAAGTACACACATCCAGTCTTTTCCCACACAGATTATTACAGAACATTGGGTACAGTCCTCTGTGCTATGTGGAATGATTGATCCCCAATGACTAATCATTCTAAATAGCTCAATGTGCATATGCCAATCCCAAATCCCCAATCCATCCCCTACCCAACCTGCCCCCTTTGGTAGCCATAAGTTAGTTTTCAAGATTTATGAGTCTGTTTCTGTTCTGCAAATAAGTTCATTTGTATCCTTTTTTTAGACTCTACATATAAGTGATGTCATATGATGTTTGTCTTTCGTGCCTAATTTACTTAGTATGATAATCTCTAGGTCACACATGTTGCTGCAAATGGCATTATTTCATTTCTTTTTATGGCTGAATAATATTCCATTGTATATATGTACCACATCTTGTCAATGGACATTTAAGTTGCTTTCCATGTCTTGGTTGTTGCAAATAGTCCTGCAATGAACATGGGGGTGCATGTATCTTTTTGAATTATGGTTTTCTCCAAATAGATGCCAAGAGTGGGATTGCTGGATCATATGGTAGTTCTATTTTTAGTCTTTTGAGGAGCCTCCATACTGTTTTCCATAATGGTTGTATCAATTTACATTCCCACCAACACTACAAAAGGGTTCCCCTTTTCTCCACACTCTCTCCAGCACTTACTGATTGTAGACTTTTTGATAATGGCCATTCTGGCTGGTATAGGGTGGTACCTCATAGTAGCTTTGATTTGCATTTCTCTAATAATTAGCAATGTTAAGCATCTTTTCATGTGTTCTTCACAACACCAAATTTTAAGTACATTTGATTATGCTTCTCATTAGCTAAAATAAGTGCCATAGTATAAAACCTAAATTTCTTAAAATAGCATCCAAGGCTTAATGATCTGGTGCTCTCCGCCTTACCTTTCCTGTTTTCCCTCCACAACCATTCCACAGATCCACATGCCTTTGCACAGTCTGTTATTTCCGTCAGTAACTTACTCTCCTCTTCAACATTTAGGAGATCCTCTAAAGCTCAACTTAAATGCCATCTTCCTCCATGAATTATTTCTCCCCAGTGGGATGAACATTTCCCTTTTCTCTGCCCACCTGCATTTCCTTTAAATTGTTGCTATAGCATTGCTTTCAGGTTGGTCTTAGAGTCTGTTACATAAGCATCTATCTTCCCCACTACAGTTCTTGTCTGGATCACATATGCTTCCTTTAAGAGGCTGAAAACAGAGGAGTTCCCATCATGGCTCCGCAGCTAACAAATCTGACTAGTATCCATGAGGATGCAGGTTCGATCCCTGGCCTCACTCAGTGGTTAAGGATCGGTGTTGCCGTGAGCTGTGGTGTAGGCCGCAGACATGGCTCAGATCCAGCGTTGCTATCGATGTGGCATAGGCCGGCAGCTATAGCTCCAATTGGACTCCTAGCCTGGGAAACTCCATATACTGAAGGTGAAAAGGAGAGAAAGACAAAAGAAAAAAAAAAAAAGAAAAAGAGGCTGAAAACATATCAAGCCATTCAAATATGGACTTCTGTTCTCCAGAAGTTTCTTTTAACAAAGGAATATATGAATATATGTATATTCATAATAAAATTAGAGGTTGAATTTTATGGCATGTGAATTATATCTTAATAAAAAATAACACTAGGGTAAGTGGTACATGAAAGTTAAAAACAATCCTTTCATGTACTCAACAGGCACCTCTTTGATGATGATAATAATGTTTTTAAGAAGGTAAATATTATCTTGAGTTGGCTTAAAAAATATTGAAAGAGTCCTCAATATTATGGAGAAAAAAAATTAAGCCATCTTTATTGACTTAAGACCTAATAAATTTATTTAAAAACTGATTTCTGCTGTTTGAAACCCATGGAAATGATCATCATAGAGCCTTCTTTTTGCTTATCTAGGTCATCTCTAAGAAACTGGGTATTTAAAAACATTTAGACTCACCCATGACTTGTCAAGGGTAGGATCACAAACTGTTTCTGATTTCTATCTGAATGATCTAAGTATCTTAACCCTGTCTTTTTAGGCAAACCGAATTAAACTAAGTTTAATGTGATAATTCTTGTTTCATCAAATTTCTACTGGGAAAACAGTTCAATTTTAGAAATAAGATCTATGTAAGTTGTTTCATTTCTGTACAAATGGGTGTTCACACACACTTTTTTCCCTGGTGTCTTTCTTTAAAACTTGAAATATAATTCACACATCATAAAATTCACTCTTTTAAACTGTACAATTCAGTGGTGGTTTTTAGTGTATTCACAACGTTGTGCAACCATCAACTATCTAGTTCTAGAACTAAAGGGAAACCCAGTACCCATTAAGCAGAAACCCCTTATTTCCCATATCCCCTTGCCCCTGGCAACCATTTATCAATCTTCTTTCAGTCACTATGGATATGCCTATTCTATGTATTGCACACAAATGAAACCATACAACATGTGGCCTTTGTATCTTGAGTCTTTCACTTGGCATATTTTCGAAGTTCCACAATGTTGTAGAATGTATCAGAACTTCATTTCTTTTTGATCGAATAATATTCCATTGCATGGATATACCACATTTATCTATTAACCAGTTGATAGACATTTAGGCTGTTTCCACTTTTTGGCTATTATGGGCAAAGCTGCCATGAACAGTGGTGTAAGTTGTTTGTGTGAACATGTGTTTTCACTTCTTTTGTGTATGTAATGTAGGAATAGAATTGGTGCACCACAATGGTAACTATATATCACTATTTTTAACCATTAAACCACATTAACTTTTGGAGGAACAGTCAAACTATTGCATTTTACACTTACACACAAGTTTTTAGGGGCAGTAACAACACTATTTTTATTTTCACATTTTGTTTAAAAGTAAATTGTTCTATCCCTAGAGGAAAAGATTTCCTGTGGGACTAAGTGTCCTTAGAAGTTAAATTCAAGGTTTTAGGAGTTCCCACCATGGCTTAGTGGTTAACAAATCCAACTAGTATCCATGAGGATGTGGGTTCAATCCCTGGCCTTGCTCAGTGGGTTAAGGATCCGACGTTGCTGAGAGCTGTGGTGTAGGTCGCAGACACGGCTTGAATCCTATGTTGCTGTGGCTATGGTATAGGTCGGCAGCTACAGCTCCAATTCGACCCCTAGCCCGGGGACCTCCATATGCCATGGGTTCGGCCTTAAAAAGACCAAAAAAAAAAAAAGTCAAGGTTTTATAAAATAGAGTAACTCCCTTAAAAAGATGTATGGCAATACATCAAATCCTTACAATAGCAAAGTTTCTTCTAGACATCAAAGGGATTAAATATGCAAATATTTTTAAATGAAAAGAGGAAAATAACAAAGTTTATATAGTCAGCCAATAACTATACACTAATCTCCAGTTATAGTAACTTCCTACTCCAACATCTCTCATAGACATTTCAAACTTAGTATGTCTCAAGATGGTTTCCTACTCTTTCCTGCTCCTGAAATTTGCAAGTGTTTGTCTGCATCCCAAATCTTGGCGTCAAGTTTGACTCCTTTCTCTCTGATATACCCTGCATCCCAATTAGTAAATCCTGTTGGTTCTATCATCCAGAAGCCAATCAGATCTCACCACCTCTACCAGATACACCGTCTCTCACCAAGACTATTACACCACTAAGGTCTAATGTCAAAACACAGCCAAAACAATCCTTTAAAAACATATGTCAAATTGTATCTCACTTCTATGAAACATCCAGTGGCTTCCCAACACCCATCACTCATTCTGTTTCATCCAACACCAGATACTCTTGGGCCTTGGGGCCTCTGCTTGTTGTTCCCTCTGCCTGCCACCATCTTCCCCTTGATATATACAGTTGTCCCTTGGTACCCCTTGGTATTCAGTATTCAAGGGGGATTTGTTCCAGGACCCTGGCGGACACCAAAATCCAAGTAAGCTTAAGTCCTTTATATAAAATGGCCTAATATTTGCATCCTCCCATATACTTTAAATCATCTCTAGATCATTTATAATACCTAATCCAACGTAAATGCTACATAAATAGTTGCAACTTGGAACTTTCTAGAATTGTTTTTCCCAAACATTTTTTTTTTGTCTTTTTTTGTCTTTGTTGTTGTTGTTGTTGTTGCTGCTATTTCTTGGGCCGCTCCCATGGCATATGGAGGTTCCCAGGCTAGGGGTTGAATCGGAGCTGCAGCCACCGGCCTATGCCAGAGCCACAGCAACGCGGGATCCGAGCCGCGTCTGCAACCTACACCACAGCTCACAGCAACGCCGGATCGTTAACCCACTGAGCAAGGGCAGGGACCAAACCCGAAATCTCATGGTTCCTAGTCGGATTCGTTAACCACTGCGCCACGACGGGAACTCCCCCCAAACATTTTTGATTTGTGGTTGATTGATTGTGCACATGCACAACCCACAGACATGAAGGAGTGACTGTACATGTTCCCTTACCTTCTTCAAGTGACCGGTCAGTGAGGACTTCACTGGCCACTCTTATTTAAATTTGCCATCACCCATAAATACTCCCTTTGCCTTACTTCCCTGATCTATATTTAGCTTTTGAAGAAATGAAAAAACCTCTGGGAGTTGACAAGTTCCTGGAATGATTGATGTCCTTCTCAACTGCCACATATACATAGAGCCAAGGACTTTCATGGTCTTGGCCTTCTTTTAGACCTATTCCCAGGACCTTCCAACAGTACAATCATAGGTTTCTTGGCCAGCTTCCAACTAAAACCACTAGTTTGGTAAATTCACCTTCCTTAGAACTACAATCACAACATCTTCAAACTAAAACGAATCTTAACCTCAACCTCTCATGTATTTTATTTGTTTAAAAAACCAGAGTGAAAAAAGAAATAGTGAGAGTTCCTTTGTGGCACAGTGGGCTAAAGATTTGGTGTTGTCACTGCAGTGGCTTGGGTCACTGCTGTGGCTCAGGTTCGATCCCTGGCCAGGGAATTTCCACATGCTATGAGTGTGGCCAAATTATCTTGAATAGTTACACTAAGTATTTTTCAAATAAATAATGCTAAATATTACCAAATCTAAGAGAATTTAGACCCTTGGAACAAATTCCCTAAAATATAAGACCAGACAATATTATTTACGAAAATTAAGTAGAAATTATTAAATCTTGTAATATCAACAATATCAATTCACACATTCGATTTAAAAATTGTAACAGAAATTATACTCTAGCACTGAGCAAAGTAAATGATGGATAAATTCACATTTTAAAAAAATGTAAACTTTTTCCCAAAGGAGACTTTCCTTGTGCACTTTTGGGAATGATGAGGATTTCTAAAGTCTAAGTCTTTTTCTAAGTACCAACTTCCCCAAGCATTACTGGCTTCAAAATAGCAATTTAAAGATGTTTCTATGCACCAGTCATTTTCACATGGGGTTCATCTATTAAATGTACATGATCTTCACCCCCCCACACACCATCCTCTCCCCCATCCCTGCAATATCCTAACACACCTTCTAGGGAAGTGTGTTCTTGGCACGGTTACTGAAGTGTGTTGCAGCCTTCAAGTCCCTTATGGTGGGAGGAAACTGTAAGCCACTATTATAAACTATCTCTTGTTTTGCTATGGAAGAAGGATTATTATTTTCATGGACAGTAATTTCTTGACAAAATCCTTTCCATGGCCTGCATCTAGTGAAACCCTACTGTACCTTTCAAGGCCCACACTTATTCCTCTTTCCTGGGTACCTTTTTTTGACCATTCCATCTATGGTACCCTTTTCTTGACCAGATGACCTATGGCATTTGTTATCTGTATCTGTCGTTTAGCATTCATCACACAATGCCAAGTAACATCTTTTGCATAGTAATCTTAGTTGTTGCTGGCTTTTTTTATGTTGACTGGATAGTCAGAATCCCAAAGAGTTACACAGTTGATATTCCTGTGGGGATTTTTCTGGACAATAAAGTATACTGCTCTTACATATGAAGGGAAAGAATCAAAAGTCCTAAAAGAGTGACTGGGTTTGAGAACACACAGCACAATCATCGTGGATCTGCAATTTTACAAGCTTTTGGTTATATCAAAAATAATGATTCCCAACCTTTTAAAGTAATAAGGATGCCTTTTAAAGTCAAAATATGTTTTTTTTTAATATATACTCTAATATTAGGTGCTAAGTGTCTTTGAGAATACATGCATTCAAAAATACAAGTATATACAACATGAAATATGGTACTCATTTCGTCTAACAGAGCATAGCTAATGTGCACAAGTTTCCCCAGGACCTCAGACAGGCACATGGCTGAATTTTATCATACTGTGGACATGGAATAGTTTTGCCATATCAAAAAGTACCACTACCTAAAAGTATTTAGGAGCAAGAAAAATATAAAAATTAATAAATCCCCACCTATCCCCAACCATACCCCCCTAATTCAGCATAAAATCCTTCAGTAACTCAACTCTTCCACCCAAGAAGCAGCATATTTTAAGCAATGTGAAACAATTCAATGATTCAATACATTTTTCTTATGGTCTTAAATTAATAAATAATATAGCAAAAGGAATGAAGAAATGAATATTAGAGACAAACCAAACAGCAAATTATTTGAAAGTCCATCTCTCATATATTTCCTGATTCTAGTGAAATCTCAGTCCTAGTACCCATTTCATCACCCTCTTCAAACAAACAAACAAACAAACAAAAACCACCAATATTTTCTGGGAGAGGTAGAAACATCATTTTAATCTTCGTTCAAGTTTTCTGTGCAGTCACCAACTAGAATCAGCTCAAATAAATACCAATATAGCACAGTAAAGGAATTAGCCCCAGGCTCAAGCCTTGGCTCTGCCACTTATTAACTGTATGATCTTGGGCAAGTTACTTAACTAAATTTCAGATAATTTATGTAAAGTGCTTAACATGATCCCTGGTAGGTTTTAAGGGCTGAGAAAAGTGGTTAATGATTAATTAATTACATATAGTAAATAACAAAAATACTTTCTTACAACAATTTCAAAGCTTCCTTTCAATTCCTTTTCTTGGGCTCTGATGGGGCTATTCCAGGTGTCATAAATCTCCACACCAGACCCATAACTGGTTCTACTACCTTCAGTTCTACCCATGGCTATAACCACAAGCAGTTTCTGGAAGTCAGGGAAAACATGACAAAAGACAAAACGAGAGGCCACTTGAGCAAGCCTAAACAACAAAATCCACTTTGAAACAGTGAATTCACTCAAGTAGATATAACTGCCTTAGAATCTGAGACAAAGAAAAAGGCAAGGAAAAACAGTAACCAAATTATCCAAATATTTTTAAAACCCTTACCTCCAGTTAAGCAAATGACTGACAATGTGAAGCCCAAATTTTAAACCTCATTATTGCCTGCAGGAGCCATCAATAACCAGAACCACTAATGAAACAAGCCTTACTAAAATAATTTTCTGTACCACTTTTAATTTAACAATGATTTCACCATTGCTAGACTGTTTTTAACTATAAAGCCTCAACAACTTCTTAAAGTTTCTTTCCCATGCATTCCACCAAGTAGTGAATTATTTCTTCATCATGTGTTTAGGCCTCCTGCTGGGAAGCATAATTAAAATTAAGCAAGCAACAATTCCACTTGGTGCTAAGATCCTGTCAAATCCTTCGATGAAATTGAGTCTGGTTTCTCCAGGAGCCTGCTGAAAGTTCCGCAACAAAAACTTGGGGCTGCTCAACTTGATGCTGGCCATTCAGTAGATGGCACTCTTCCCTTTGAGCCCAAATTACACAAGCACCAAGAAGCATGTTTTGTGCCATTTAGGTGTGATACAATTCAGGGATTCTCTTTTCAAAGCACTTAACTGGCTGTCACAATCCTTCCAGAAACCCATTCATCAAAAGCTAATGGTCCAACCAGACACTTTTAAAGAGCCCAGGGAATTTCAGATTATAAAACATCAAACACAATATAAAATCACCTAACTCAAATGATTACCAAGTAATCAGCTTCTCAGAGCCTTTTCTATGTCAAGCAGATATACTGCTCTTTTTTTTGTCTTTATAGGGCCACACCTGTGGCATATGGCCGTTCCTGGGCTCAGGATTGAATCAGAGCTACCACTGCCGGCCTATACCACAACCATGCCAGATCTGAGCCATAAATGCGGACTACACCATAGCTTGTAGCAACACTGGATCCTTAACTTACTGAGCAAGGCCAGGGTTTGAAGTGCATCCTCATGGATACTAGCTGGGTTCTTAACTTGCTGAGCCACAACAGGAACTCCAGATATACTGTCGTTATTCAGGCATAAAAGGTTCCTTCTTATTAAATTCTGCTACAGAGGTGACGGTCTTTCAGGGGCTAGTGACAAATCTTGTCTATCAAATATTTAATTAAAGTATTTAATGACAGCAAAGTGTTTAGAGAACTATGATTTGTAATAATTAACATTCACTAAGGCTAATGAAAGATGTATTACCTTTCAGTATTTTTTGGTTGAAATAATTCACATAATTTTTGATAACCACCTTAAAAAAATCAAACATCCTAATACAAAATTACTATAGATCTAGATTGGCCAAAAAAAAAAAAAAAAGGTGTTTAAAGTAATATGGATTTCTGATTCATTAATGGTATGTATTTTACTTTAATGCGTAATGGCTCCAAACTACTCCGGGATAATAAGTAAGGTTTCTTACACTTGTGTTTCAGAGATTTTCTTCTTCTTTTTTTTTTTTTTTTTAATTTAAAAAGCAGACAGTCGTGGAGAGAGATGGAAGGAAATTCTTTTTAGTGCAACCTCCAGTTGAAAGCCAAACTTCTTAGCAGTCATACAGGAATCACCTTAAAAATTCTACCTTTCTCTAGGACAGATAAAACTCAATCCTGACAATAAAAGTCAAGAAAAAGACTGGGTTTTTTTGACTCTTTTAAAGTTAAAAAAAAAGAAAAAAGAAAAAAGCATTGGGAGTGGGTATAAGAAATAAGGCCAATATATCGGTTTCACTGCTAATCTCTTTCCCCTCTCCACTCAGCATGCCACACATCCTACGCACTGAAGTCCATTTACAACTCCATTTGAGCTCTGACCATCACCCTTCTCCAACCACTTCCTTAGATAGTAAAAGGCTGACCTTACAGAATCTTTTTCTTATGTACTAATAAGAAAATGAGATCAGAAGTAACAATGCAGCTAACAGTTGCTGGCTCTAATTTCTGAAGAATTAAAAGTAGGGTGTTCAAGAATCCCTGGGGAGGTCTTGATCCCAAAATATACTTCTTTAGACATACCAAATAAGCCTAATTACCTTCTCCATGAGGCTAGTGAGTAAACCTATTTTTTGCTCTGGCATTTAGTCATCCAGAAGATCTAAAGATGACAGGATGAGAATATTGTATGGAAAAGGGAAAAGGAAATGCTGTCCTTGCACAGGATGAGCTGAGCCACTGTGGAAAAACTTCACAGAAACATTGCTGATGGTGACAAATTAAAGGCATACACTAAGTCCCCAAGATACTGATAAAACTCAGCACTTCTCCAACCTGGCTGCTTTCTACATTGTTGGGATTCCAGCTGCCCTAGCAGGCAACCAACACTAGCTATGGGAGCTGAATTAAACAAGCTCCTGAACTCACCCCTGCACTGTCCTTTCCTCTTCCATTCAAGGTAAGCACGTCCCTGGTGGGGGATGGGGGAGTGAAAAATTACAAGTACAAATTTAAAAGGGTATGAGAGTTAGCAAAAAAGAATAAAATAACAATTTCATGTATGTTGCTTAGAGTTAGGTTTTCATATTGCTTACCTTAATGTCTACTTGCCTTAATGCACACTGTGAGAATTAAAATTTTTAAATTGTTTTGTTAATATATACAGTATGCTTCTTGAGACATTGGTATTAAGAACCTATGTTGTTATTGTCCTTAAGTTTCTAAAAGAGTGTTCTTACCTCCTGGCTGGCTAGTTGTGGGAAATTTTCTATCTTATGGAAGTCATGGATGCCTATGGTAGAAAAAGTGAGCCTCATAACCCAAGGTTCAAACTGTAGTGTTGTTTGAGGAGGTAGCAATCTTAAATGCTAGTTAATGTACTGCTACACACCAATATCCTCAGGCCCAGTTTCAGGCAATTTAAAACCAGAGGTTTCAAAGTTCATCTTATATCAAGGAGTCTTAACATTTGCAAATTAAGCTTTAACTAAAGCCAACTTTTAAAACTAGTAAGTGTAAATAAAGTATAGGTTGGTGATAGAGAGCAGCTTGACATCAGGTAAAAAGCTCAACTTAGATCTAACCTTATTATAAAGATAAAACTCTATGTCAAAGCCTAAATATCTTTTATAACAACAGTTCAGGTCTGGCATAGTTAAAAGCCAGTCTATACTATCATCCTAAGAAGGAAATTTATAGGAGTTCCCGTCGTGTCGCAGTGGTTAACGAATCCGACGGTTGCGGGTTCAGTCCCTGGCCTCGCTCAGTGGGTTAAGGATCCAGTGTTGCCGTGAGCTGTGGTGTAGGTTGCAGACGCGGCTCGGATCCCGCGTTGCTGTGGCTCTGGCATAGGCCAGTGGCTACAGCTCCGATTTGACCCCTAGCCTGGGAACCTCCATATGCCGTGGGAGCGGCCCAAAGAAATGGCAAAAAGACAAAAAAAAAAAAAAAATCAATGGTTGCATACATTTTATACCTTTTGGTGATTATGTGATTACTTCTTGAGTTATGCTAGACAACTGTGAAAGCAACATTCATTCTTTAAGATTTCTAGGATACTCTTTATTCAGTGTAGTAAGTCACGTCCTAGAAACCTGAAAAAGATTATTAGTGCAGCTTTTCAAAAAAACCCCAACAAAAAACAGTTTAAAGAAACAAAGGACTCTGGTTTTGATTATCTATGCTATCATCTAAGACTTTAGGGTAAGTTAAATAGTACTTTTTTAACATTGAAGTGTGTTTTCAACTGTGCAATTAACATACTTTTGAATCTGATTTGAGCACTAGTTCACATATAGCAACATTAAAAGACACATGACAAACAAAAAACTCACACACCCTTTTTTATTCAACACTTTCAATTAATTTTCAGCTAAAATTGTTACTCTATGCATACTGTTGATATTCAAATAAATATTCACTGCATGAATGCCAAGTGAATCATTTTCAACTTTCCTTGAAAGGAAAAGCATTCCCCAAGTATAGTAAAGTTACATACATGTGTGTCCATAACTAGTTACTGCTACAAGAAAAATGTAATTAAATTCATCTATTACCCATAAGGGATATACGAGGGATAACAGACTTTTTTTTCAAGCCATAATCAATGAAAGACTGTTAACCTGTTTGATTTTAAAAGATTTTTTTTTTTTTTTTAAGGGGCCGAACCCACAGCTAGGGGTTGAATCAGAGCTGCAGCCACTGGCCTGCACCACAGCCACAGCAACACCAGATCTGAGCCATGTCTGCGACCTACGCCATATCTCAAGACAACACTGGATCCTTAACCCACTGAGCAAGGCCAGGGATCAAACCTGCATCCTCATGGATGCTATTCAGATTACCGTTTCCACTGAGTAACGGATCAAACCTGCATCCTCATGGATGCTATTCAGATTACCGTTTCCACTGAGTCACGATGGGAACTCCTAAATAGGACTCTTAACATACACAATCCATTACAGTAAAAATTGGAGATTGTCTTGACTTTGGGCCAAGAGAATTTGGTCACCAGCAGGACCTAAAAGACCTCGCAACAATCTCACCTAGAAATAAATGGCGCGGACCCCAAGATCAAATGATAAAGTATTAACATAGAAGACATGAAATAAAGTATTAGGGCATTCATTTTTCATCTCAATGACAAGACACAGTCTATGACTGCTCACTTAATTTCAAACAGTGTGTCTATGTTTAAAAGAATAGTACTCGATTAAATATTTAAAATGATCTCTATTCAAGCTCTACATGTTCAATATTTTCAAAGAAATCTGAAACAGCACTGAATATTAACTATAGCAAAGAAATTAATGTTTCTTTAGAGTGAGAAACAAATCAGTAACCCGTATCTTCAATATAGTTTGAGCTTTCTTAATTCATTGTATGCTTGTTTTCAAATATTTTTTCCCAATATTACCTTTTACTAAATTGTCAATAAAGAACATATTAACTCCCTACAATAGTAACTAAATATTACTTAAAAGAGCTACTAATTTAGGTTATAATTAATTTGCTTGAACTTATCAACTACACTAGTGAAGGAGCAACACACCTTGAGGAATGTAAGTGACAAAGTATAAGCCACAAGTGACATCTTTCCACTTCAGGCTAATTTTAAGAGGCAACTCAGGTGAAATTTTGAACAAATGAGTTAAAATTTACTTCAAGTTGATATGGTGTTGGTAATGAGAAAATCAGGTCTATTGATTTAGTGTAGAACAAGAATCTCTCCAAGGGGCCTGCTGTCCAGTGGAGCCCTATACATCTAGCAAGTTTAAAAAACAACAAAGACATTAATCTTAAGTAATTAAAAAGATAACATACTATAGCCCAACTTCTAGCATCCTAGCTAAACATGTTATGTGAAAAGAGAATCCTCTTCCAAAGTCAAAAGGCGATTCTACTTAATGTAGATTAGTCACCACCCTTCAGATTTAAAAACAAGTTGGTAGTAATACAGGAGAGTGTAGCTAAAAAGATATATACACACCTAGAGTTGTGGGGATACGACATTGATCTGCAAGTATTACCACAAGTGTAATAGCACGGAGGCCACTAGTCACATAAGCTCACTCTCAGCCAGGCTCTGGATTCAGAACCAACCTGTGCCTAGTGGTTATACCAAATACTTAACCTCTCTATGTCTCTGTTTAGGCATTGGGTTGTCACAAGGATTAAGTAAATTAAATCATACAAAACTCTGTGCCTGGCACAGAGATAGAGCAAATAAATACTGGCTGTTACAAGTATTTGCTGAGTCTTCCTTCACTT
This sequence comes from Phacochoerus africanus, assembly GCF_016906955.1. Lineage (NCBI taxonomy): Eukaryota > Metazoa > Chordata > Mammalia > Artiodactyla > Suidae > Phacochoerus > Phacochoerus africanus. The sequence continues at coordinate 120,792,493 of NC_062558.1, read as the reverse complement.
GCTGGGTTGCATAATATAATGACTTAAAAAAAAAAGTCATTTTATGCTGATAATGATAAACATATAAAGCCCTTATTGTGGAATTCCTATTGCGGCACAGTGGAAACGAATCTGACTGGGAACCATGAGGTTGCGGGTTCAATCCCTGGCCTTGATCAGTGGGTTAAGGATCTGGCATTGCAGTGAGCTGTGGTGTAGTTCACAGACTCAGCTTGGATCCTGCGTTGCTGTGGCTCCGGTGTAGGCCAGCAGTTGTAGCTCCCGATTTGACCCCTAGCCTTGGAACCTCTATATGCCGCATGTGTGGCCCTAAAAAGTGAAAAGAATAAAAAATAAGTGAAAAAAAACAAAGCCCTTACTGAGTACCAGACTTTAAGCACTTTATATATAAATAACAACTCATTAGGAGTCTGATGTTATTATTGCCCAATATTTTACAAACCCAATTTGTTCAGAGTTGGGTTTTTACGCTTTTATGTGACTTCTTTCAATAGAAATGCTTCTTACACTTTGATGACATACGTAAGTGCTTCCCAGTACTGCAAAACAACTCTCTGTGATAGGACAGATTAAACAGCTAACAACTTGCATAGGCTTAAGTGTGACAAAAACAGTCAGACACTACAGACCTGCTACAGGAGGCCTCACAACCTCAGAGCATGGGCCCCACCCTGTATTTAGATTTTAGGATTTTGTGTAGGAGGAAGGCTGATGTGTAGGAGGAAGTCCTCTTAGTCTCAAAAGACATTCTGCTTTTACAAAGACCAAATCCACACTTTAAACATCATCCTATTATAACATTATTGAAAAAGGGGGTTAGAAATAGCAAAATGTACAGTATAATTTTCTCATCCATTTTCAGAATGTGAAATCTATATTCTGAAATTACAGTCCTTCTATCATGCAAAAAATATTTTCTCATCCATTTCCAGAATGTAAAACATATTCTGAAATTACAGTCCTTCTATCATGCAAAAATATTTTCTAGGTGTCATCTGATCACTTGTCAGTATGTCAGATGTTTACCAACAAACATTTCCTTATACATGTAAAAAGCTGCAACATAATGAATGTCTCATAACCAACTATTTCAAGAACTCCTAAATTACATTCAACATTCAAAATAGATAAACCAACTTTCTTCTTTAAAAGCAACATTCCAACATGCCAGCACTTGAGGTCAATTTATAGTTTTAAGAGCAAAGACTGAACTCTTCAAAGCAATGAAGAGTTAAATATAGTAAAAGTGGTCATTTTTTGCAGGCCTTCTCTCTGCAAAGTTAATCTATTCAATTTAAACAGAGGAAAATGAGTGAGTTACGGTGCAATTACAATGAAAATAAGTCATATATTAAAAACTTTATACATATGCTCCCAAAGTAACAACCTTATAAAAGAATAGATCCCATATCTTAATTACACACTAAAAAAAAATAGTCAAGCATCGGAGTTCCCGTCGTGGCTCAGTGGTTAACAAATCCGACTAGGAACCACGAGGTTGCGGGTTCAATCCGTGGCCTTGCTCAGTGGGTTGAGGATTTGGCGTTGCCCTGAGCTGTGGTGTGGGTCGCAGACGCGGCTCGGATCCCGCGTTGCTGTGGCTCTGGCGTAGGCCGGTGGCTACAGCTCCGATTCGACCCCTAGTCTGGGAACCTCCATATGCCGCGGGAGCGGCCCAAGAAATGGCAAAAAGACAAAAAAAAAAAAGAAAAAAAAAAGTCAAGCGTCTTATTTAAAAATGACAAATTACACTGTATTCTTATTTTACTCTTTTTAATACTCTCATTAGGAGTTTTCTAAGGCCAAAATCAGGAGGTACTCAGCATGATACAGATGTACTCCATTCCAAGAAAAGCAACCATTTCACACTGCTAAGCCTAAAATGTCTTATAATTTAACATAAACGTGCACACACCTTTATGTAGTAGATTCCTACCCTCCCATCTTATCAACTTCACCAAATTTGCATATAATCCCCACTAAAAGCCTCTCGGTTGACTTAAATTCTGTTTCTCCCCACACCACTCTAGCAGGTCAATTGCAATAGCACATGTGCCAAAGAAATTAGTGGTTTTACATCACTCTCTCATTTTAAACTGGCATCTACTTGCAATTAAATCTCTGCAACAAAAAAAGTTTACCTGAGGCCATTCTTGCCATTTTAATAGAGGCCTACCTTACTCTACCTGTCTCTGCAATCTTGCCTCATTTATAAAAGCATACCTCCGAAGAGGCTGGACGTGCCCCAAACACCACTAAAGCGAACCTGCTGCCAACTCTGTTTGTCAACCCGGGCAGGAAGCGCAACCTAACGTGCATACGTTTGCAGGGGTGGGGTGGGTGGGGTGTGTGGCTGTTGAGGGGGATGGGGACGCAGATTGCAGGAGTAAGATTTGGTTGAACACTTTCAACTTGTAACAGAAGTTTTTTTTAAATGGGTAAAACAAACCAACACCCCCTCCCTTACCTCCACCTTTTTTCCAAGCGCGGGAACCTCCCACCCTCCTGGAGCGCACCTTCAGAGCGTAAGGTCCCCCGGGTCACCGAAGCCTCAGCTAGCTCTTGATTTTCAGAACTCCCGGTCCTCCAGGGGAAATCGCCCCACCTCGCCCCACCTCGTAAGGCCCACCTCGCAGCGCCCCGAGATCCTCCTCCCCTGCAGATCCACCTCCCTCGGAGAGAAAGGGGTTCACCTGAGGCCACAAGGGCAGCCAATAGGAAGTCCCCTCAGGCCTGCGAGCGGTCACATTCCTCAACCCCGCGCGACCCCCTGGAAGGGTCCCCACAGCCCAGCCCGCGCGGGCGCCCGCCGTCCCTGCCGGAAGGAGGGGCAGAAAGACGGCGCCTTCCCTCCCCTCAGGATTACCTCGCAGCTCGCAGCTCGCAGCTCGCAGCCGGCTTTGTGCTTCCCTCCCTCCTTCTCCGCGGCCGCTGGGGCTGCAGCGGCCGGGCGATTCTCCACTGCCGCCACTTGAGCGCCGCACTGCTCCAGAAGGGAGGGCAGGAGGGGAAGGGGCTTGAGGAAGGAGGGACCTGGGCGCTGAGCCCTTTGTAGCAGGAAGCGACGACACCTGGGTCGCGATGCCTCTAGCTCTCGATCTCGGTTTTTTAAAATATAACTTAAACCTCCTTCTTTTCCCTCCCTCCCCGCGCCTCTGCGACCGTTACCGGCAGGCTGCTCGGGCTCTGGCGGGACTGGCCTAGCGCCCCCAGAGCGCCCCCTGGCTCCGCCCCTAAGGCCCCTCCCTTAGGCCCCCAAGCGCCCCTGGCCCCACCCCCAACCCGCCCCTCGCAGCCCCCGAGCGCCCCTGGTCCCGCCCCTCGGGCCCCCGAGCGTCCTGGCCCCGCCCCTCGGAATCTTGGGACGCTCCTGGCCCCGCCTCCCAAGGCTCCGCCCCTCGTGGTCCCCTACGCCCCTCCAGAGCCTTGGTCCCACCCCCTGAAGCCCCCACCCGGCCCGCCAGTAGAGTGTCACAGAAGCCACGGTCGCTGGGGCTTATTGGCCGGCCCCTGGGAGGGCCTGCAGGGGACAGCCGTCTAGCATCTCTTCAGCGTCCTTCAGTGGCTATGCAGCTTCTATCCGCGGCGTCCCCTGAGGGTCGGAGGTGTAAACGACTCCTACGCAAACCCGACTAGAAGCGGGGAGGAAGGGCGCCTCGGAAATGTCGCCCTCCCTAACCTGAGAGAGCTCTCTCCTAATCCTGAGGCTAAGCCACAGCTCTTAGTTAGCCACTGGCTGCTGGGTCTTCAGCAGGAGGCCACTGCTAAGGTTCAACCTCCACACGCCCCCCGTAGGAGAGGCCTGGGTATTCTCAGCATAGTTGCCTATGGGGGCGCCTCCTCCCTCTACTCACCTCCTCAGAGGGGCAGGGCAGGCGCTCTCTCAATCCTGCTTACTTGATGGGTATCAAGGGTCTCATCCCCACTTTGGCTCCTGGCCTTGAGACCTTATGACAGCTGACCTCTGGGAGGTGAAAAGTCAAAGCACCGCCAGCCTTCAAAATGAATTTGGGGGCGGGTAAACTTTGCAACACGCAATTGCAGGGCTATGGATCCATCCACAGGTGACACTAGGGCCGCCCACCCCCCACCTCCCAGACACGACCTACTCTAGAAATAGACCTCCCAGCAAAGCACACTTTTCTCTGCCACCCACGACTTGCACATCCCTCTGGCGTACATGTCCTCCACAGGCACGAATCCACTCCCAAGCACGCCCGGCTGAGCGCCATTCTGGTTATTCATGGTCCCTTGGGTCAACCCCACCCTAACACACACAACAAACTTCATTCCCCACCCTTATCTCTCTTCGTTTCCAAGGCATTGGCAACACTCCATTTCATTTCCTTCCTCTTCTGCAGACTCTTCTCTTCCCCCTCAAATACTTCATGCCATCCCCCTCATCTTCATCCCCTCCCTCCTCCTTAAAAATGTGCTAATTGAAATGTAGTTTCCTCTTCCCACATATGAAGTGTGGAAAATGAATCTTGTCTTGGCCCAAACTGTGATTCATTTATCCTTATTTTCTCTCTGCACTGGACTAAATTTTAAGAAATTTTAGTCTACCACCATCTCCCATATGCTCAAAATCTAACCATGTCTTATGGTTTTTAGATACCCCTAAAGGATCGTGGGGAAGGCTTCCTGGCTTTGGGTAGAAAATATTTAGAAAATATTCTGCCTGTCATTTTATTTGGGATTTTAAAATATCTGCAGTATTTGAGAGAAATATTGGGAGTGGCTGGATGTTTTCTTGCATTTAAAAAGCAGAGAATGAAAAGCTTGGCAATGCATTAAGGTTACCTTTTTATGAACAGCCCCCCAAAAGTATGTTAAGGGCACGTATCAGACAATAGTCTCCCCTATACAGGGCATTTGCTAGTCACAAATCTAGGACTCCCCCCCCCCCAAAGGGAGACAAATTAACATAATCCATTTTAAGCATGTCTGATGAGCAATCCTTTCCATGATCACTCTCTTTCCCACAGTTTCTGGACAAAATGGATAAAAGATTTGCTTACCCACTGAGGATGTAAGGCTTTCTTGTGTCCAGCGTAGTAGACGCGTGCGTCTTCTAGGTGTGGATCTGCAGTGCTGCACAGAAACCTACTGCAGCCTCAGACCCGCGGTGGCGGCGGCGGCTGCAGCGGCAGCGGCAACAGCTGCAGCGGCAGCAGCAGCAGCTTCTCCCAAAGCTGAGTAGTAAAGTGTGTGACTTTAGTAGAGACTCCACAATTAGCATTAGGCGCTTGCTTAAAAGAGAGGAGGCGGAATCTTTCTTAAAGGAATGGGTTTTGTTTTTCCTCTGCACTATTGCTTCATAAGAGGCAGAAAGGGTGGAAGCAGAGAGTTTTTCTGGGCTGAGTAAGGCAATACAGCTGTGGGAGGTCAAGGTTAAAATTAACTGGGTGATCTAGGGACCAATTTAGTGTGAGTCAATGAAATGCTAGAAGCATTAGTTTTAAAGAGCCCTGCTAACTTCAAACTCTGGGGTGCATGGCAAAAATAAAGTGATGTGCCTTGAAACTGACTAGTATTTTGTGTTAATATTTAATTTCTAATCATTGCACTAAAGTGATAACTATTTAAAGGGAGGTTATTTACTATTTAATACAAGAACGTGAAAAATAATAAAACACATGATTGGGGGCAATGGAGTAAAGTCTTACTAACACTTATAAGCATATCTGGAATTTCAATGAATGTATTAGAGAATATATCATTGTAAATCAACTCTACTTCAATAAAAAAAGAAAAGAAAATATATTATTGACAGAGATCAAAGTGTAGTTATCAAATAATATTATTTATAGACAAACAAAAATATCTGAAATAGTTTTAGAAAATAGTAGCAGGGTACTATGCTATTTCAGTGGCAAAGTTCAGCAAAATTAAGAACTCAAGTAGATTACTTTAAATGCCTGCAAATCTATTTACACTATTAAAATGTGACTACACATGAGGAACTTGGGAGTCTGCATTATAACTTTAAATTTTATTTTAAATAATATTTAAATTTGAGCAGTGAACATCTGTGATTTTTTTTCCTTCACAGGTAAATGAGGAGGTGTGGACCCAAAATACAAATAGAGAAAAATGCAGAAAATATCCTGCAATTGATTTTTTTGGCACAGCCTTTGTTAACTACCTATGTGCTCTTGACCAAGTAAATAAACTTTTCTGTTTCATAGTTCCCTAAATTGTAGAATGAGGATATTGGGTTGAGATTTCCTTTCACATTCCAAAATACTATGATTTTATGACATTTAAACGTTTATATTTTCATTATTTAATGCATGTATGTCTGACTCTACACTACTTTTCCTAAAAACTTGGATTAAAAATATATAGAGAGAGCTCCCCTTGTGACTCAGCTGTAATGAACCTGACTAGTACCCATGAGGACTCGAGTTCCATCCCTGGCCTCAATCAGTGGGTTAAGGACCCTGTGTTGCTGCAAGCTGTGGTGTAGGTCTCAGATGTGGCTCGGATCTGGCATTGCTGTGGCCGTGGTGTAGGCCAGCAGCTGTAGCTCCAATTCAGCCCCTAGCCTGAGAACTTCCATATGCCACAGGTGCAGCCCTAAAAAAAAAAAAAAAGAATAAATAAATCTATATTTTAAATGTATAGCCAGATTTTGTTATTTTCCACTATTCTGAAATTATTTTGCAAATCAAATATCTTTTTGTAAAGTGAATAAACTTAGTTTTATCTGACTTATGATTTTGTACCCAACTATGACCAATTTTCCAGAGGGAGGATCCTACAATATGGTTAAGGATACTGACTGACTGGAGTACAAAATGTTTAACAGTGTATTTTAAAAACTGGTGCATTGTCAGATGGTAGAGTTGGAACAGAGTTTAGAGCTCACTGACTCCAACTCTAATTTCACAAGTGGAAAAAATGGAAACCCAGAGGAGTAATATGGGACACAGGGGACTTAACTCAGTCTCCACTATTCACACACAAGACAAATAACAACACATATGAGCATACACAATGTTTCACAAACCCATAGTGGGGGCTGAGCAAGACCTGTCACAGCAAAAAAAAAAAAAAGTGGTTTCACTCAATGACACCATTTGTGTACATGTAGTATAAACTAAAAATATATATCAAACAAGTGCTTATAATATGTGTAAATATTAACACAAATTTTGCCTTCAGGTTTGGAGGTGTTTATGCTAGAAAGTAAAGAAATTTGTCCAGGGAAGTGTGTGTGTGTGTGTGTGTGTGTGTGTGTGAGAGAGAGAGAGAGAGAGAGAGAGAGAGAAAGAGAGAGAGAGAGATTTAAGTGACCTCTAAGGAAACTCTCAACACTTGCAAACTCTTACTTATCTTCCACCCAAATGACAGACCCTTCAACACTGCCACTTGCTTCTTGTACCCATTGCACCTCTGTTCCCTTTTGTCTGCATGCTTAAGCTGCCAGGAGGAAAAGTTCGTTTTGGATCCAGGTAGCGTTAAGTATTGGCGAGACTTAATTCTGGCCTTCAGAGATGATTTTTGGAAGTTGCTTTTGGGTCTAGATACTAACATTTTTCCTTAAATCCTGATCTTGTATTCCTGATAAGGAACCTGGCACTAACCTAAGCCCATTCTCCCTAGTCTCAAAGGGGCATTACCTTAGATTAGATGACATAGCAAACTTGGTGTTTTGTGTACCTAGATTTTTTTTAAAAAACCCTTCTACAGGAGTAGAATTGAAGGAAATTAGCTGCCCTGTTTCTTCATCCATTTTTATTTGTCTTGCTCTTCTGAAAGGAAGGCATTTCATTTCTTCTACCAGGTGGTAATGGACAATGAATAAAATAGCTGTTATTTGTATAATTTGAAGGAACCCCTCAAAATTAAATGCATCTCTTTGTATCTTCCCCAAAGTACTGAGCACAATCTCTTATATAAAGGCACTTAAAAGATACTTTAAAAAAATGAATACACAAATTAATGAATGAATAGCTCCCCAAATATTCAGAAACTGATTACAGAGTGTTTTTGTTTGTTTGTAGTTTGCACTGTCTAAAACAACTGACTTCATTCTTTACCCCCCCCCCTTTTCCAACACAGTCATGATCTAAGAGAAACAATCTCCCTTCTGTAGAGCTCTTTAGGCATGCCCGATTTGCATTCTCCAATTAAACTGTAACCACAAATCTCCACATGAACTCTGGGTAGATAAAGCAGTAGCCAGAGACACTCTGCCAGGAAAGCACAGGATTAAGTTTCAAAATCCTGGTGCTCTAGTTCTAGTTGTGAAACCAACTGGTTATGTGACCTCAGACAAGTTTCTTGACATGATTTTGCTTCAGTTTAGCCATCTTTTAAGTGGTGGTGGTGGATTATAATATCTGCTGTCTCTTACTCATAGGGTAGTTATGAAGCTCAAATGATAATAAAGGTAAAAATGCTTTGAACTTTTCAAAGCACTTTGTAAATAGAAGGTATTATTATAGGCAGATGTATTTAAAATCATTTACCTAGTTCAAGGGACTTTACCCTAAACAACCTGTTTTACTACTTATTGTTTTAGAAGGCAAACAGGTTTCTCTCGCTCCCTCTGAGCGCATGCTTACACGCGCACCCTGCGGCTCCCAATTTAACAACTTCTCAGCTAGCACAGGCAACATGAAGAGCTAAGAATTTATGTAGAGAGCACTCCTCCATCCCCTTCCCCCAAATTTACCTTTTTAAAGCTCTCAGACAGAAAAGTAAACTCAGCGAAGAACAGAAGAACAACAACTTTTTCATACTACATAATGTCATATATTCAATCAGTGGGGTTAGGTGAACCATTCAGTTTGAAACTCAGCCATGCTACTTATGATTTGATCACACTTTTGTGCCAAGCCAGTCTGGAAAGTACTCCAGCAGCAAAGCAGGAAGAACTGATATGGAAACCATGTTAATGAGTTCGCCACTCCCCAAGGAGACATAATCGGGGCAATACTCAAGGATTCATCAACATATTTTATTAGCACTATGTAACCTACATGGTTTAAAGAATTACCTCAGCTAAATACCTGACAGGTCCTTATACAACTGTTTAAGCAATCAGGCATGCTAAATGTCTGGAACATTTATAAAATATCACCTTTGGGGTCCTCCTCATTTTTTTCTCCCCAAAAGTATTTCTTGTCAGGTATTCATTTCTATTTGGTAAGTCTTTTAAAATCATCATGGCTAAATAAAAAACTGCTAATACACAAACAACTAATAAAGAATTGCTGTAAGTCAGATACTCTATATAAGAGGCCTGCTCATAGAGAGGACATAAAAACTCACGCAAAGTCAATTTAAGATTTCTGTGTACAGAAATTGTAAAATGAATGCCAAGTATGCATTTGCTATGTTAAGCCTAAAATACATCAGTTTACCTCTGTATCTATGGTCACATGCCTAATGATTTCAGCTGCTTTTAATATACAATTCTGAATAACATAATCTTAAAAGCTGGTATTTTGATCCTTAGGGCACTATTTCTAGAAAGTGATCAGGAACCACCAGCAACAGCATTACTTGGAGTGTTTCCTAAAATGCTGATTCCTGGACCATATCCTAGAATTAGAATCTTTTAGGGGGTGGTGCCAGATTGAGGGTTTTTTAAGTACCCCAAGTAATCCTCCTGTACACCATATTTGAGTACCAGTGTCCTATAGAAACAATGCAGTGCGTGTAGAATCTCAGAGACATGATGAGAGAAATGTAGGCGTCTCCTTTTTTATCATGTGAGAACGATTCAGAGAAGGACTAACACTGGCTCCACCTCTTCTACAGTGTAAACTTGGGCAAAATATTTAATCTCTGTAGGTCCTAGTATCCTCATTTGTAAAATAATTTCTTTTTGACCGTGTTGTTGTGAGGATTAAATAACATATGGAGAGCTTTTTACTCTAGTGCCTGACCCATAATAGAACTTAAATGTATATTTATTCCTTCTCCCCTTGTTCAGAAATAAGTGCCCAGGTGTGTTCTTCTTGTCCAGTGTTTTAGTATACTTGGTAGAGGAATGTGAACTAGTAGTTTAATGATAGCCAATATTTTGACTATTTAGTATGCCAGTGCTAAATATTTTATATGCGTTCTTTCATTTCATACCCACAGTATTCCTTAAAGATAGGTATTATTATTTTCGGATAAAGGAATTAAGTCTCATAAAGGGTAAGTAACATGCCCAGAATCTCAGAGTAAAAATTTAGCAGAGCTGAGATTTAAACCCAGGCATTCTGACTCCAGAGCTTATCTGTTCATTAGGATGTATGTTTTGTATGTTCTCTAAATGCTTAGATTCCAACACAGGAGCCGGTCTCTTGGAAGGGATAAGCAATTGCAAAAGTGGAGTTTATAAACCTGCTAGAAATACAGACAAATGAATGCCATTATTTCCCTATCTTAAAAGCCTTTGCTAGTTGCTTATAACACAGTGTGGCACATAGTAGGTGTTCAAAAGAACTGAATAGATGGAAGGCAGTCCTTTCACCAGCATACTGTTTAAGCAGATGACGTATCTAAGATCAAGTTTTAAATTATTCACTGTTCTAGATCAGCTTATATTCTGACATAATGCAAGTCACTAAGTTTCAGAGCTATAGATCTTGTCATTTGCAATGAATAGTTCTTGAACACTCGCAATGAACTATGCACTAGTTTGGCACTGAGAGGATTATAAAAAAAAAAAAAAAAAGACATAGCTAGCCTATGCCCTAAACAGCTAGCTGGGAAATAAAAATGTATGAAGCAATCAGATTGCAAAATCACCACATATGAGATAATAAATGTGAAGCATTTACTAGCATTTACTAGCAAATAGTAAACCATCAATAAATATAATCAATAATATTATTACCAATATTATATTATTATCAATTACTATTGATAATATTATATTCTAGTCTAATAATTGTTGACATAATTATTATGGTTTTACTAACAATAAGAAGAAATAATAAATGTTTTTTTTTCTTTATAGGGTCACACGTGTGGCATATGGAAGTTCCCAGGCTAGGGGCTGAATCAGAGCTCTAGCTGCCAGCCTACATATGCCACAACCAAAGCAAGGCAGGACCCTAGCTGCATCTGTGACCTACACCACAGCTCACGGCAATGCTGGATCCTTAACCCACTGAGCTAGGCCTGGGATCGAACCCCCATCCTCATGGATCCTAGTCCACCTCATTATCCCTGAGCCACAATGGGAACTTCCAGAAATAATAAATGTCTAGCTACCATTTAATGGGTGATTATGTGCCCAGTATTGTGCTTGGTGTTTATATATATGATATAATATATATATGATACTGATTTAGCAGGGTTGGTAAGATGACTTTATATGTATAAAGTCATTTACTGATGGCCTGTTTAAGTAGCCCCACCTCCATTTACTTTCCATGGATACACTCACTTATTTTCATTCATTAGGACAACAGTATTTAGTGAACTCCTACTATGTCCCAGCCACTGGGTGCTATATATATATAAAGTCATCTTATCAACAATGCTAAATCAGTATCATTCATCATATTTTTTAAGTGAGGAAGCAGGCTCAGAGAAATTAAATAACTTTCCCAAGGCACATATTTGATATGCATTCCAGAGTCAGGGTAAATAGTACACTCAAATACTCTAAAAGGAGTCAGGGAAGAGATCATTTTCTGCTGGAGAACGTAGGGACAACATCTCGGAGTAGAATGAGCAGAACTGTGATGGGGGAAAGATGGAGGAGAAGGGCCTTTGATGATGGAGGTGTCAGGAGCAAAGATATGTGTGTGAGTTTTCTGAGACAAGTCCCCCAGCATTTCACATTCACATAGGCTGAGTTCGTGGTAGGCACACAATTTGGGTCTTTTCACTGAGCTGACAGGAAAGTCCGAGGACTATTGACAGAAGAGCAAATAAACCTGTCTGTCTAGAATGAAAAGTTTTTGTGGTACAAAGTTAGAATATATGTAGTTCCCAAACCTATAACCCTAAAAACTCAGGCTTCATTTAAAGAAGGCCTGTTTAAGTAGCCCAACCTCCAGTTACTTTCCACTGATACACTCACTTATTTTCATTCATTGGGATTACAGTATTTAGGGGACTCCTACTGTGCGCTAGCCCCTGGGTGCTAGGAATAAAGCAATGAATAAAGCAAAAATCCTTGCACCCATGAAACTTTTGTAGTAATGAGAAAACACAGATGTTAACATGTAAACACGTTGACAAATAAGGCTATTTCAGATGCTAAAGGACTATGAAGAAAATAACACGGACTGTTGACAATGACTAGTTAAGAAGGATGAAGAAGGCCTCTTTGAGGAGGTGACATTTGAGCTGTGACCCCATTGATCTGAAGTTGTCAGCTGGAGAGAAAAGCAAGTTCAAAGGTCATGAGGCAGAACAATCTTGGTGTGTCTGGAAGACTGAGAGAAGGTCTTGGTGTTCCAGCACTGTGCGCAAGGGATAAAGCATCCCAGATGTGGCCAGAGAGCAAGGGGTAGGGTAATGTTGGGTGTTGGATCTTGCAGTTCTCGTAGATCAGGAGTTTGATTGGGGAGGTTTTCAGCTAAAGAGGGACAGGGTCTTATTTACATTTTTGAAATTTCACTCTGGCTGCTTTGTGGAGAATGAGCTCTAGAGAGATGTGATTAGGGAATGGGAGGCCAATTAGGAAGTTATCAAAGTCATCTATACTGGAGGAAGTGGGGTAGGAGTGGCTCATCGGGTTAAGGACCTGACATTATCTCCATGAGGATGTGGGTTAGATCCCTGGCCTCACTCAGTGGGTTAAAGATCCTTCATTGCCACAAGCTGCAGCATAGGTTGCATAGCTTGGATCCGGTGTTGCCATGGCTGTGGCACAGGCCTGCAGCAGCAGCTCCAATTTGACCCCTAGCCTGGGAACTTCCGTATGCTGCAGGTGTGGCTGTAAAAAAAAAAAGAAAAGAGGAAGTGAGGTGTTGTTGCAGAGGTGGCTATGGAGATGAGGAGAAGCACATGGACTTGGAGCACATTTGGGGAATAGAGCTGACTTGACCTGAGCATGGAGTGTGTGTGTGGTTGGTGAGGAAAAGAGAGAAAGATAGAAATCAACACAGAATGATCTCCAGGCTTTTGGCCTGAACATGGAGGTGGGGGCACATTATCCAAGACAGAGAAGACTTGAGAAGGAAGAATGTGACAGGTAAAAGTAAACACTTCTGGGAGTTCCCATTGTGGCGCAGCGGAAAGGAAATGAACCGACGAGGAACCATGAGGTTGCAGATTGGATCCCTGGTCTCGCTCAGTGGGTTAAGGATCCAGGGTTGTGGTGAGCTATGGTGTGGGTTGCAGACTTGGCTTGGATCTTTTGTTGCTGTGGCTATGGTGGAGCTCTGATTAGACCCCTAGCCTGGGAATCTCCATATGCCTTGGATGCGGCCCAAAAAAGCAAAAAGAAAAAAAAAGCAAAAAGAAAAGAAAAAAGTAAACATTTCTGTTTTGTCATGTGAAGCTTGAGACCGCCTTCTTTTTGTCTTCTGATTTTTCCACTCTAAAATTATCTCCTTAGTTTATTTTTTTAATTTGTTCACCATTCATTTTCCCTCATAAGAATCTTCAAAAGAGTAAGAACTTTGTTTACTTTGTTCATTGTTGTATCCCTAGTGATCAAAACATAGACTGGCCCAGAGGATATGCTCAACAACTATTGGGATTTGTTGAGTCTGGTTCTCAGACATCCATCCAAACCACCTGGGCAGTTTATTAAAAGTTTAGTATCTGCCCCTTGCCTGAACCACCCCCCCCCCCACCAGAACTCTGCTTTAATAGGTCTGGGGTTGCACTCAGGAAATTGCGTATCTAGTCAGGAGCGTAGAGGGGCAGTGGTCTACAATCTAAACCAGTGGCTGAGATATATTAGTGTTCATTCAAATATTTACCTTAGAAACCACATTTTAGCACCTTCCCCCAAGACCAGAATGTATAACTTTAAGAATTCCATGGTCTTCTCAAATACAGTTAAATCATAAGGTGTTAATTTAAAAGCTTCTGAGAGAAAAACCACTGAAAGACTTCTGGGGTCCCTCCTATTTCATTTGACGGATACACCCTCATTGGAAACCAGGAAAGGGTCTCATAGGAAGGTCCTTCATGTGAAGAAGGATGGTTATGTGAGTGCTGGGACAACCTTCCTCTTCTACCACACCTCAAAAATATGTGTCCCACACATTTACAGGTACATGAAATGCCTTTATTTGGTGATTATAGTAAATGTATGTTTTTATCTGCAAAACATCTGTCCCCTTTTCCAGGAAGAGTGCTTCCTTAATTTTTTGTGGAACTTTTTTTCACCCCATTGTTGCAGTCTTGGCACCCTTCCCTTTTTCTGAGCAAGGGGTTGGCTTCAAGCTGGACCCACCAGATGTTCTCTCCCTAGCATTTAAATATTGAGTAGAATGACACGAAAACTTAAGATCAGAGTTCATTCTGAGGGACATCCCTGAGGAGACTGTGATGAGATACCGCTGCAGAGATCTTGTTCGACTTGGCTCCGGTCCATCCCAAATCCTGATTCTTCAGCTTTTCCTTCAATTTTATGAGCCATGTGCCTTATTCTTCCAATAAATTCCTTTTGCCTAAGTTAATTAGAGTGGTCTCATTTGCTGGCAATATAATCTATGATGCAGCAATTAAAAACCTTGAAATCTCTAATTAGAGGTAGATCTTTCCAAACAAATCTTTCCTGAGAGCCGGTAACACATTGCCCTAAGTTTTCACTAAAAGGTAAATGTCTGATAACAGTCACTGAACAGGCAGGTGAGAGTGAAAGGGATCCATGGCTTGACATCAGTTCTACCACTGAGGCAGGAAGGAAAGGAATGGCTGGGACATGACAGACACATAAATAACACTTTACAAAGTTGCCCTGAGTTTTCACATGAGATAAATACCTTGCTGGAAACTCTCAACACCTTTATTTCCTAGTTTCTACTCAGCTCTCCCAGCCCCTGAATTTCTATCTTTAGACTAAAATTTCAGAGTAAGCCTTTGCAAAGCAGGGCATAATTACTGGGACACATAAACCTAAGACATCAATTTATGAACATAAGAACTCTTAATATTAAATTTAGTTCTCATTTCCTTCTGTGGTCCCTAGGGGGAAAAAAAAGAACATCCTGTCTTTTAAATCATTTGGGTTAAATCCCAGTCATTTGTTGACCTCTCCCCTCCCCCATTAAAAAAAAAAAAAAAAAAGATCTATAACTCTTTAAGACTCTGAGAAATTAATGACAACTTGGAGCTCCCGTCGTGGCTCAGTGGAAATGAATCTGTCTAGTATCCATGAGGACGCAGGTTCAATCCTGGGCCTCACTCAGTGTGTCAAGAATCCAGTGTTTCCATGAGCTGTGTAGGTTGCAGACATGGCTCCGATCCCACATTGCTGTGGCTGTGGCCTAGGCCAGCGGCAGCTCCACTTCGACTGTAGCCTGGGAAGCTCCATATGCTGCAGGAGCGGCCCAAGAAAAGGCAAAAAGACATAACAAACAACAACAAAAAAATAGCAGCCACTATTAAAAATATAAATGTTTAAGTTAATGCAACTGGTTTTTACATTTGATCTCCAGTTACACTGCATATAATCTGAAAATGACTCAATTTCATTTTTATTAAACTATAATATGCTCCTTATCCTGCCCTGGGTAAGGGAACCCCCATAGTGGTTGCTATTTGCCAAATCTAAACATAACAAAATTTGGCTATAAATCTGTATAGACTCTTCATGGCCAATCATTTTTATTTCAAAAAGGTGGGTGGGGGGGGGGTGTCACCATTCTTAGCATATAATGTCACCATTCTTATCATTAAAACATAAAATAGTATTACAAGCATTTGCTGAACATTTACTATACGCCAGTTACTATTAAAAGTGCTTTGGGAGTTCCCACCATGGCTCAGCGGTAACAAACCCGACTAGTATCCATGAGGGTGCAGGTTTGATCCCTGGCCTTGCTCAGTGGGTTAAGGATCTGGCATTGCTGTGGCTATGGTGTAGGGTGGCAGCTGCAACTCCGATTCGACCCCTAACCTAGGAACTTCCATATGCCACAAGTGCAGCCCTAAAAAGACAAGAAAAAGGCAAAAAAAAAAGTGCTCTATGATATAGCTCTCTCATTGAATATTTACAATTTATAGGTACTATCCTAATATCTAGAAACAAGGGAACTGAAGCTGAGAAATTAAGTAATTTGCCCAAGATCAAAGAGCTGATCAATGGCAGAGGCTGAGTTTTGAACCCAGGTAATAAGATGACTCCAGAATCTGGGCTCCAACCCCTTCTCTTACCACCTTCATGCATTGCTCAGCCATTTAGTGAAACAGCACCTGGTCTTTTCTTCCACTCGTATTTGAAGCCCTTCTAACCTTCACTTAGAATGTTTAACACATTTTGAAAACTACCTGCCTGAACCAAGTAATCGACATAAATAGGCTTTCCAGAGGCCAAACTGCTTGGATGTAAATCATTAACTAAATAGTGAACCTTTCCAGCAGCCTTGACAGAAACTGACTTACCCAGACTCTACATTAAGTAAAATAGTAAGAAGTTAGAGATCTAATCCAAGTCAAGGCTCCAGTTGCCTGAGCAAAGCCTTGGGTTTTCAAATTCCCTGGAAGGGAGTATAAGCTATTACAGTGGATCTGGGATAGTGGAATGGATGGTGATCTTTCTCAGAAAAGTGTGTTATTTTTTTGATAGGTGGTTTTGACCTCTTTGCCAGCGAGGTAATTGAGAGACCAGTCTGGGACTTGCATCTGGAAGCAACCTGGGTACAGGGTGAGGGAGACATGTACATTAAACAAACTGATCTTGAACATTCAGAAGCTCTTCAGAGAACAGCATAGATTTTTCTGAGCCGGTTTTCCTGCAGGATGGCCATGACACAACATGCTTCAGCCCAGAAGGTAGGTAGCTTTTTAAAGACTCTCCTTAGTCTTTTTCTTTCTTGAAATGAGATGTAGAATTGGTCCAATCCTGACTGATTTTTAAGAGATTGCCAGAGTTTTTATAGGATGTATCTCTGGTTGGGTTTGGCCTTTGTCTTTTTTCGGAGTATGCCAACCTCTCTTCCCTCATGTTGTTACTTTCTTTACAAACAACATTAATGCCTTTATTACTGGATTCAGAACCCCAAGGCATTAAAAAAAAAAAAAAAGGGAATGTAGGATGACACCAAATGGTCTTGCCCTTTGGGCCTTTGCTCTTAGAAGAGATGGAAGATGGGCGGGGGAAGGAGCAGGAAACAAAGGCATGAATCCCTGCCCCTAATCATGTATTTGTTGTAGCATATCAGGGTGGAATCCAGGTCAGCCAAAGTCACAAAGGAGTGCAGATGTACCTTGGAGATGTTGTTTCAGACCACAAAGATATGCTGACTAATGAGCGAAAAAAAATCCTCATTAGAGGTGGAGTTAAATCTTTACTCTGAAGCATGAGCGGCTTCTAAGTTTTGCTGCCAAGAAATTATTTGCTTCTGAAATAAAGCATAATTGCTAAAACATGCACTCTTTGGAGGAGAGATTGAGGTAGTAAGAACACCTTCACTTTACTGGAGTGAAAGGAATGCTGTGTATTTAGGTGTGAGTTAACCCAGAGCTGTGGATCTCACAGTCTGTTGAAACTGCATAGAAAATTTCCTGAGGAACAGAAGTTTCAAAGTGTCTCCTCTTGAAGCTGGCCATAATTTTGCCAAAATTAAAACATACGAGTCTTTGACCAAGTAAAGCCACTTGAAAGAAGCTACCCTTCAGAAATCCTGTATGAACATTTGAACACGATAATTATAAGGATGTCCACTGCCATGTGGTTTCCCATAGCAAACAAAAGAGACAATAATCTAAATTTTTAAGTAGGAGAACAGTTAGAACAATTATAATGGACTCAAACAGAATGCTATGCAGCATTAATGAAGCATGATGTTGGCCTTGATATACTGACCTGGCCTGATGCTCATGACATATAATTAAGGGAAAAAGTACATATGTGAATGTATATATATTTGTGTGTGCAAATAGGTAAAAATATATGCGATATGTTTTTGAATACAATTTGGAATCTGTACATGAAACTGTTCATATTAACAGTACGTAGTTACTTCTGAGGAATGGGATTAGGAGGGCAAGGGACACTTTGATTTTTTACTTCTTTTTAAGTTTTTTTTTTTTTTGTCTTTTGTTGTTGTTATTGTTGTTGTTGTTGCTATTTCTTGGGCCGCTCCCGCGGCATATGGAGGTTCCCAGGCTAGGGGTTGAATCGGAGCTGTAGCCACCGGCCTACGCCAGAGCCACAGCAATGCAGGATCCGAGCCGCGTCTGCAACCTACACCACAGCTCACGGCAACACCGGATCGTTAACCCACTGAGCAAGGGCAGGGATCGAACCCGCAACCTCATGGTTCCTAGTCGGATTTGTTAACCACTGCGCCATGATGGGAACTCCTCTTTTTAAGCTTTTTTAATTTTTTTTGCTTTTTTAGAGCCACACTGATGGCATATGGAGTTTCCCAGGCTAGGGGTCTAATTGGAGCTACAGCTGCCAGCCTACACCACAGTTAATGGCAATGCAGAATCCTTAACCCACTGAGCAAGGCCAGGGATTGAACCAGCAACTTCTCTGATTCGTTTCTGCTGTGCTACAACAGGAACTCCCTGAGTTTTTACTTTAAATGTGTATGTATTTGAATGCCTTTACATGGGCAAATTTTTTTTTTTTTGGCTGCCCTGCTGCATATGGATCAGATCCTAGGCACAGTTGCAATATATTCTGTAGCTACGGCAACACTGGATCCTTCAACCCGCTGTGCTGGGCTGGGCATCAAACTTGTGCCCTGGCGCTGCAGAGACACCACCAATCCCGTTGCAGCACAGCAGGAACTCCACATGTGTAAGTATTATTTGCATCATTAAAAAAAAAAAAAGATAGAATGAGAATAGCTGAATTCAGAAACATGTCCTTAAGCACTTAATTGCTTTTCCCTAAATTTCAGGAGTCCTCACTCAGAGAATACCTTTTCAAGGGAAATGGATGAAATTAATGTTTCCCTCGGATAAAAAGAGTCTCAGAACTGGAGAAGCATTTTGTTTAATTCCCTAAAAAGATATCCAACCTATCCAAGCCCTCAAGACAAAGGAGGAATTGGAACCCCTGATATCCCAGAGTTCCTTCATAACTCTCCACTGCTTCCTTTGGGCCTCAGATAAGGCAAAAATTTTAACTAGAGTGTGACTGTTATGAGTGTTTTCCTTGAGAGGAAGTGAGATTTGGTGTTCAGATAACTCTCCACAACCTGATGTGTGCACTTGGGGTTAAGTGCTTGTTACTATGAATAAAGCTCTGTGGTCCAGGAGTTGTTTTCTGAAGCTCAGCGCTGGAAACATCTGTCATCTACCATTTGCTACATGACAGTTCAGTTGATTAAAGAATGATGTTAATGAGCTCTTGGGTTTGATTTTTTTCAAGGCACCAAATTGCCTCAGACACACAAAAATATTCTTCAACAAAAATATTCTTCGCAACAAGACTACATCACTAATTCCAGCTGGTTGCATCTTGAAATTATCCCACTAAATGTAAGGATTAGGAGACTAGAGGGTGTGATTTGTTAAGTGCATCAGTTTGTTTATTCAGTTATTCATCTATCTCTTCATTCAATTGTCAGCAGTAAAACGTAGACTCTGCAGTCAGCTGGCAGCTTTGGAGTCAGAAATACTTGGATTTGAATTCCTGGCCTGACACTGGTTGTAGAATCTTGGCAAATTACATAACTATCCAAACCTCCATTCCTCATCAGTAAAATGGGGGCAGTAATCAAAAAGTTGTTGTGAGGACTTTTAGATGGACATTTAAAGAGCCTAGTACAGTACCTATCACAAATTATATGCACAACCAAAGTTTACTACTGCCATATATAAGTTCATCATTCAGAAAAAAAAAAAAACCACTTATTGAGCACCTAAGGTGTGACAAATTTTGTGTCAGATTCTAAATTTTTAATATGCTTAGGATATGATCCTTGCTTTTAAGAGGGTTAAGTTTAGATAAGAGGTGAATTCAGGGACCTCCTGAACTTAGACGGGGGACAAAACCCACATACCTATTTTTCACTAAACTCTAACTGAAATTTAATGTTAATCATGAATTTATTCCACAAATCAGAAGTCTTCACAATATGTGTGACTTTATCATTCACAGAAATCACAAACATTTTCATGGCACATTGTAGTTAAGCAGAAATTTTGAAATTACATTTAAGTACATCATTACTTTGAAGTAGTGATAGTTATTAGACCTACTGGTAGGTCTGGAAATTGTGTTAATAAAGAAGCACATACATAACAGTATCTCAAATTTTATTTTGTAATTTGAAAACTAGATATTAGTTCGATTATTTATTTTTTGCTCCTATGTATTTTATTTTATGCATTTAAAAACAGTGTTCTGGGAGTTCCCACTGTGGGGCAATGGGATGAGAGGTGTGTCTGCAATGCCAGGATGCAGGTTCCATCCCCAGGCCAGCACAGTGGGTTAAAGGATCCAGCAATGCCTCATAGGTCACAATGCAACTGTGGCTTGGATCTGATCCCCGGCCTGAGATCAGATGGAACTCCATATGCATCAGGATGGTCAAAAAAAAAAAAGAAAGAAAGAAAAAAGAAAAAAAAAGTGTTTTGAAATGCACACACAAAATACGTTTACCATATATGAAGACCTGGTAAATGTATGAGGGTGTTCATAAAAGTACTATTCATTACAATGAAAAACAAACAAACAAACAAACCCTATTTCATCACTAGAAAAATAGATAAATCATTGGTGGAAAAGTCATACAATGAAATACCACCCCACAATGAATGAATAAACAATTGTAACATTCAGCAACATGGGTGAATCTCACAAACATAGACTCAGAAAAAGAAATCAGGGAGTTCCCGTCGTGGCGCAGTGGTTAATGAATCCGACTAGGAACCATGAGGTTGCGGGTTCGGTCCCTGCCCTTGCTCAGTGGGTTAACGGATCCGGCGTTGCTGTGAGCTGTGGTGTAGGTTGCAGACGCGGTTCGGATCCCGCGTTGCTGTGGCTCTGGCATAGGCCAGTGGCTACAGCTCCGATTCAACCCCTAGCCTGGGAGCCTCCATATGCCGCAGAAGCGGCCCAAAGAAATAGCAAAAAAAAAAAAAAAGAAAAAAAAGAAAAAGAAATCAGAGGCAAAAGGGAACATACTGCATGATTCAATTTACACAGAGTTTAAAAACAAGCTAACTGATGTCTGAAGTTAGACATCAAAGTAGAAACATCACCCTTTTGTGGGGTGGTAACTGGGATGGGTGTGTGGCTTTTGGATTACTTATCGATCCAGACGTTACCAATGTGAATGTGTTCACTTTGTACAACTCATCGAGCTCTCCATCAACAATTTGTGCACTTTTTATAGTTGTGGACTTGGGTAAAAATTTAGTTTAAAAAGAGGGGTCCATAGGCTTCATGGTCTGCCAAAGAGATTCATGGCGCAAAAAAGATTAAGAACCTCTGGTAGAGGCAGAAATTCAAGTCCAGAGAAATTACTACAATATGATATTTCATACCTAGCTTGATGTTCTGGGCCATTCTTGATCCCAATATTCTATTGGTCTCTTAAGTATAACTCATATTTTTCAGACAAGAATCTTGTGTTTTTATATTGAAAATATGATCACATGCTAGAGGAAAGGAGTTACAAAGTAGTGTGAAAGCCCAGAGAAGGGAACCATTCATTTTGACAAGGGTAGTCAGGAAGTTGTCTCATGCAGGACATGATATTAGAGTGGAGCCTCAAAGGGTAAGGTGACTTTCAACTAAAGGGTTTCCTGTCAGAGCAGCACTGGGGAAAAAAAAATAGGAAGCATGCTGTTTGGAGGACTTTGAGTCATCTGGTGTGGCTGGATCCCGAGGAAGATGATCAGGGCTGGGGGCAGAGGCGAACAAGTGGTGGGACATTTATGAAAGACTAGGCATCATGCTGAGGGGAAGCAACCAGTCCTGGCTGTTCGATTTCACTTTTTAGTGAAGGAATAAACACAGAGAAGGGTTCCTAAAACATAAGTATATAGCTTGATAGATTTTTCGCAAAATGGGCACATCTATTTTATTAGCACCCAGATCAAGAAATCAGATGTGAACAACATCCCCAAAGCTCCTTTCATGATCCCTACCAATCCCAACAATTACTCCCCACTTTATTCAGGTATGATTTACATGTAAAGCTATACATATTTAATGTATACAATTCGATGAGTTCGGGGTGAATCCATCACCACCATTAAAGCCATAAACATATTCATCACCTCCCAAAATTTCCTCCCACCTCTTTATTTTATCTTTTTATTTTTTGCTTTTTAGGGCCGCAACTGCGGCACATGGAAGTTCCCAGGCAAGGAGTCCAATAGGAGCTGCAGCTACTGGCCTACGCCACTGCCACAACAAAGCTGGATTCCCAACCTACTGAGCAGGACCAGGGATCAAACCCAAACCCTTATGGACACTAGTTGGGTTCACAATCCACTGAGGCACAATGGGAACTTCCCCACCACTTTATTATAATTATCTCTCTGTGTGTGTATGTTGTAAGAAAGTTTAGCATAAGATATACACTGTAAGCAAAATTTAAGTGTACAATACAGTATTGTTAGCTGTAGAAACTATGTTATATGGTAGATCTCTAGAACTCCCTTAATCTTGCAGAACTGAAACTTTGTACTCTTTGATTATCACCTCCCCATTTCACCTTTCTCTGGCAACTGCTGTTCTATGAGCTTCAATATTTTAGCTTTCATATTTAAGTGAGGTCATGCAGTATTTGTTTTTCTGTGTCTGGCTTATTTCATTTAGCCTAATGTTCTCCAAGTTCATCCATGTTGTCACAAAAGGCAGGATTTCCTTTTTTTTGTTTTTTTGTTTTTGTTTTAGGCCACATAATATTCCATTGTGTGTGTGTATCATTCGTCAACACTTTATTTTCTTTATTCATTCGTCGATACTTCAGCTGTTTCCACCTTTACCTACCGAGAATAATGCTACAATGAATGTGGGCATTCAGGTACTCTTTGAGATCCCGATTTCCTTTGGATAAACATCCAAAAATGAGTTGATGTATCACAACAATAGTCCTATTTTTAATTTTTTAGAAACCTCCAGACTGTTTTCCACAGTGGCTGCACCAATTTTCATCCCCTACCAACAGTGTATTAAGCTTCCCTTATCTCCACATCCTCCCGAACACCTATTATCTTTTGGGGTTTTTTTTTAATAATGGTCATCCTAACTGTGTGAGGTTATACCTCATTGTACTTTTGATTTGCATTTCCCTCAAGATTAGTGATGTTGAACACCTTTTTAAATTCCTGTTGGCTGCTATTGTGACTTCTGCCACCATAGATTGGTTTTGCTGGGTTTTGTGCTTTATTTAATATATGTACTCTTTTGTGGCTGGCTCTTTCAGTCATGTCAATAAGGGAAACATAATGTCATTTTATGTAGCTGTGGATCATTGCCACCTAAGTTTTAAGCAGGGAATGACTTGGGCTGAACTCTGTGTTAGAAAAATCACTCTAGCAGCTTGGAGGAGGGTGAGGTATAGAGATAAGGTGCCCCACACAGGGAGATAGAGCAATAACCTAAGTGAGAGATGATGAGGGCTTGACCCAGAGCCTAGGTAGTGGTAATGGAGAAGAGGCAGACAGATGAGTCACCCTGAGCTCTGGAGAAGCAATTCAAAAAATGTTCCATTTACAGGGTTCTTCAAACAGAGAGGAGAGTGCTCAGAACCAGATCAACATTAATTGACCATGACATTAGTTTGGGTGATTGTCAAGATTTAAATGAAACAAGTTACATCCCTCTAAGAGTCTATTGTTGTGGATGACAAGGATGAGACAGACCAAAAGCCAGAATAATGTGGATAAATGGAGGGTGTCCCACGAGACTTTAATAACCTCAAATGATATTAGAGGGGTTTTGCAGTTGAGTAATTTTTCTTAAATATTTTTTGATTAGTGAAGTATCAACATAAAATTTAGATTAGTTAGAAAAACAAAATCAAGATTGAAAAGACAACAAGGGTAGGGGAGAATTTTGGCAGAAAATTGGGAGGGGTGAGGCTGTTGGGAGTGTGAGGTTGGGTGTGTGTAGGGTAGAGAGATGGAGAGAGAGATAGTTGGTGAAGCATGAAGTGAGAGCATCTATCTTACTGTCACACTTCTCAAAGTCAGGTATGCACACCTTGACAACACATCAGGAGGAACCTGAGTCATCTGATAAATATGGTATGTCTCGTGGGAATGTCCATTTTACCCTAGGATTGAGAAGGATTCCATGTATATGGAAGTGAACAATATGTTACAGGGTAGAATACAAATTTTATGTGAAGTGTCAAGATAAAACAGAAGACTTCAAATAACTTTATAGCCAGATGCTTTGACCTTTGGTCCCAGTGCTCCTCTTTCCATTCATTATGTGGAATTCAGAGGAAAAGTTTTAAGAGGCCTCATCTCCATCACTGCTGACTCCATGCTGCATTCTGTGATGCTGGGACCTCCCCTGAGCTTTTTTCCAAACCGGGTGTTGCTACTCATTCAACAACATCTCTTCCTTCCTTTACTCATTAATTCCGACAATATTAAGTAAGAGCTTACCATATGCTAGGAGCTGGTATGAAAACTAGAGAAGATTTTTCTCCTGTATAATATCATGAGCTCCAAAAAGGACTATGCCTTTAAAAACAAAAGCAAATAAAACTTAGAGTTCCCATAGCAGCTTGCATCTGTCAGATGTTCTATTTGTTGACGTGAAATGAAATGGGACCCTTGCAAAAACCCAAGGAGGAGTTAGGAGAGAGACAATAAAGAATAGATAATTGAATGAGTGTATGGGAACTAACTGCTAACCATTAGGAACTAAACGTATTATGTCCATGAACAGCTCTGAGATAGACTTTAAATTATATCTATTTTATAGCCAAGGAAATTGAGGTGGAAAATGAATAAAGTAACTTGTTTGAAGTAACACATCTGGTAAGCGATAGAGCACAGATTCAATCCCAGCTTTGTCTGATACTAAAGTCCATGGAGAACATTTACAGAAGTGTAAAATGCATAACCCTTTGACCCAGTAATTCTACTTCTAGGAATTTATCCTTGTGATATTGTGATTTATAAGAAGAAATATATATTTGGTCTACATCCCATTTCTGGCACAGGGCTCCTAAAACTCATAGAATTTCCTAAGTGGTGAGAGAGATAAGGATGTCCTTGGTCATATGAATGAGATGACTTTTGTACCACACCTGAGGATGGAGTCTTGTTGCCAGTGGAGCCAACAACATGATTAGAGGGTTGGAACTTTGGAGTCATAGCCTCTCTCCCCTCCCAACCTTGAGCTTAATCAGTGATTAAGACAATGGTCTTCATGCCTTTGTAATGAAGCCTCCCTAAAAATTCAAAAAGGATGGGTTCAGAGGATTTCTGATTGGTGAACATGGGGAGGTTTGGGGAGAGTGGCCCCCGCAGAGAGCATGGGAGCTCGGTGCCCTTTCCCCGTATCTTGCCCTGTGCATCTCTTCTGTCTGGCCGTTCCTGAGTTGTGTCCTTTGATAATAAACCACTAATCAAGCAATTAAAATGTTCCTCTGAGTTTTGTGAGCCGCTTCAGCAGATAAATTGAATTCAAGCGGGTAGTCATTGGAACTTTGAATCTGTAGTGGTCCATCAGAAGCACAGGTCAGAAGCATCTGGAATTGCAACTGGTATCTCAAGTGGAGGGCAGTCTTGTAGGACGGAGCCCTTTACCTGTAGAATTTGATGCTATCTCTAGGTAGATGGTGTTGGAATTGAGTTGAATTGTAGGACACTCAATTGGTGTCAAAGAATTGCTTGGTGGTGTGGGGAACCACCCCCACCTTTGCTCCACTTTGTAAATTGGGTGCAGAGTGGTTAATCCTGTAGATACGCTGAGGTAAGTGCCCAAAGATACAAACACAAGAATGTTCATTTCAGTGCTGATTATAATAACTCTAAACTGAAAATAATTTAAATATTCTTTATTGGTGAATTGGTTGGATAACTTAAGGCATAGCTATATAGAAAGGGGCACACACACACATACACATACACACACACACACATGATATGGAAGGGGCATACCTATATATATATACTTACATGGGAGGCTATTCAGGATATATCATTAGCTGAAGAAAAGTGAATGTAGAACAGCACACATTACTTGATTACATTTTCTTTTTAAAAATAAATGTATTTTTAAAAATGCATAAATCATTTACACTTGTGATATGATTTCTGGAGGATTACATAACTTTAGCAGAGATTACCTCTAGGGAGGTGATGTGAAACACTGCTCAGCTAGGAATGAAGAAAGAGCTCTATTTCTTTTTACTTTATATCGTTCGAATTATATGAAAGTAAATTTTAAAACATGCCTATGTATTACTTTCGTAATAAAATAAAACAAGTTAATAAGTTAGATAAAAATAAAGCCTGAGCATTTTTTAAATACACCACGATGCATGGAGTAAGGAAAATTCCCAAAGGGCAGGAAAACTGGAAGAGAATTGAAGAAAAGCAGAAGGAGCTAAGAGGCAAAAGAATCAAGGAACAGGAAATGATAGCATTAGGGAAGTCCATGCCAAGGCTTTTATTTTTATTTTTCACTTTCAATTGGCTTAAACAAGAGAAATCTGGTGTCTCATGGTTCTGGGAACCACAAGTCCAAGATCAAGGTGTCAGCAGGGTTAGTTCTTTCTCTGGGCTATAAGGAAGAAGCTATTCTGTGCCTCTCCCCCAGTTTGCTGGCAATCTTTTGTGTTCCTTGTCTTGCAGATCTCTGCCTTCTTGTTCACATGGTATTCTCCCTGTGTGTGTGCCTCTGTCCAAATTTCCTCTTTTTGTAAGAACACTGGTCATATTGAATTGGGGCCTGCCTTACTCCAATATGACTTCACCTTAGTTAATTACATCTGGGAGGACCCTATTTCCAAATAAGGTCACATTCTGAGGTACTGGGGGGTTGGTTAGGACTTCAACATCTACATTTTTCAGCTGGGAGGGAGGGCATACAATTCAACCCATAAAAATAGATATAAAACTTTTTGTGATCTGTGTCATGAGCAAAGATTTGAACTTTAGGATTTGGGGTTTCTCCACCTTAGAGATAAACAAATTTTTTTCTTGTGAAATCAAACACTAGCTTTAAAGTTTTGGGCAAAAAAATCTTATTTTATGAAAGGAACTCTGGGAATATTAACAAAATGGGAAGAACGGATATTATCACTAACTGATTGGAGATCAAGATGAGCTGAGTGGAAGCTTAAGAAACTCAGAAAAAGAATAATGAATAATTGATCTTGGTTTTCTTTCATTTTGCTGTCCACTTATACTGCTTTAAGCTGATGCTTTTCATAGCCTTAATGCTTTGAGGTTTTTACCAGTGAACCTTCACAACTTTGACCGAAGTGTAATGAGACTTGACTTAGTATAATACAGTTAATATAACAGTTCGTATAGTAACTGTTAGTTTAATAACTGTATGTATGTTTGTAACAAACTGTACCAGACTGCACTTCCTCTCTCTCTCTCTTTTTAATTAAGAAATATAATTGTGGTAATATACACATTATAATAACCATCTTAACCATTTTTAAGTGTACAGTTCAGTATTTAGTACCTTCACATTGTTTGCAACCAATTTCCAGAACCTTTTTACCTTGTAAAACTGAAACTGTATACTACCCATTAAACAGCAACTCCTCATTTCCCAGTGCCCAGCACCCCAGCAACCACCATTCTACTTTCTGTCTTTATGAATTTCACAACTCTAGAGACCTCATATATGTGGGCTCATGTAGTATTTGTCCTTTTGTGCCTGGTTTATTTTACTTAGCATAGTGTCTTTAAGATTTATCCATGTTGTAGCCTGTGTCAGAATATCCTTCCATTTTAAGACTGAATTATATTCCAAAAAATATAAAAATATATATATTTTTTTAATCCATTCATGCATGATGGACATTTGGGTTGCTTCCAGCTTTTGGCTATTGTGAATAATACTACTATGAACATGGGTGTACAAATATCTCTTCCAGACACTGCTTTCAATTTTTTTGGATGTATACTCAGAAATGGAATTGCTGAATAATTCTTTTCTAATTTTTTGAGGAGCATCCATACCACTGCAATAGTTTTAATTTGTTATGTGCTTGCTTACTGCTTGGTTAGAAAGATAGAAGGCAAAAAGGTGGTTGTTTTCCAATGTATAAACCACAGAACACCCAGGGAAGTAGCCTTGCCATCAGTAGAATTAAGAAGTTTTTTTAAAATAGGAGTTGCCATCCTGGTGCAGTGGTTGATGAATCCGACTAGGAACCATGAGGTTGCGGGTTCGATCACCGGCTTTGCTCAGTGGGTTAATGATCTGGCGTTGCCGTGAGCTGTGGTGTAGGTCGAAGACGTGGCTCGGATCCTGCATCATTGCGGCTCCGGCGTAGGCCGGCGGCTCCAGCTCCGATTTGACCCCTAGCCTGGGAGCCTGGGAACCTCCATATGCTGTGAGTGCAGCCATAGAAAAGCCAAAAAAAAAAAAAAGAATAAAAAGAAAAGAAAAAGAAACAAAAAGTTTTTTTTAAAAAATAACTCTATGACATCTAAAGCAAATGAAGGAGTATGCTTTAGTCTGTCTTCCTGAGAAGTGGAGAAGGAAAAGCAATTGCTGACCAAGTTGCTTAAGGATCTAAGTATTGTCTTCTGGGAAGAATTTATCTGTTTGGTAGAACTGCAGATTTTGGCCAGTGCTCTCATTAAAAAACAGATGATGATTCCAGGAAAACTTGGAAAAATCACCATGGTGATAGAGTGACCCACTTAAAGTATAAGGCCTATTGTGAGTTGAACTTCAAAAGATGCCTGTATAAAAGTTTCTCTTTCATTTTTCCTTGGACAAACAATATGAAATGAAGTAACATTATTATTATTATTATTTCCATCCCTCTTGCAGCCTGAAGTATGAGTTAGCACCCCAAGATACCTTCAGAGTCCTGGCTTAGCCACTGGTTGGCTGCCCATGAGTTGAGCAGACCACTTAAACTCTCTAGGCTCAGAGGGTTGACCTAAAGAGCCTCTAAAATCCCTTTAGTTTGTGGACTTAATTCTACACATATTTATAATTGCTTCAGCTCCTTTTGCTTTGCTACTCACTTTCTCTAGAACTTGGCTATTGAGCAAACTCACCTAATCAGAAACAGTGGAAGATGAAGAAATGAGCTGAAGGGTGCTGAGCAGACAAGCACAACATCAAAATCCATGTGCTAAAGCCCTTTTACGTTACTGCTTTCCTTGGACCTCAGGGGCACGGGGTTGAGTTAATCACACTTGCAGGTTCACAAAGTCTTTCACTGTTAGTCTGGACAGGACCCTTCTCTGTTGAATCTTACTCTATTATTTTCTTCTCCATCTCCTATCCTCATTCTCATTTCCAGCACTAAGCCTGGTGGAACAAATGGCCTACTGTATTTAACTCTAATGACAATGCTGTGAGGTAGACAGTGGTGTTATCCCCGTCTTACATATGGGGAAACCAAAGCTTATTAAGGGGGAAAAGAAGGACCAGGGGAAGAATTTCAACTCAGCTAGACAGATTCAGAATCTACAAACACTCATCCTAAACACTATACCATCTCATCAAGAACACTTGTTTAAAATAAGATTTGTCTCTCAGTTATTCTGAACTGCATGTAGTAAGCTCCCTCTCCCATTCTTCAAAGAAAATGTTAATGGATCTATTTTGAGGCATTTTGCTTCTTCTCATTCATCTTTGCAAAAAAAAAAATTTTTTTTTTTTTTTTGTCTTTAGGGCCACATCCGTGGCATGCAGAAGTTCCCAGGCTAGGGGTGGAATCAGAGCTGCAGCTGCTGGCCTGCACCACAGCCACAGCAATGTCAGATCCTTAACCCACTGAGCGAGACCAGGGATTGAACCCGTGTCCTCATGGATACTAGTCAGGTTTGTTACGGCTGAGCCACAACGTGAAATCCTCTTTTGCAAAATCTGATCACCAACTCGGATGACTGCCTTTGTGGATTTCCTTTCCTCCATTCCATTTCTCTTGCAAAACTTGGAGTTTTAATTGCCAACTTGGTCCTTGACTCTATTGCTTGCTGTGGACATAACAGAAATGCTGTAAGATAGCACTTCCCCTCCATAAAACAGAACACCTATCCTCTCACATTACACTCTTTCTGCATCTCTCTTGTAAGAGGACGATTGTTGATGTGCAGAATATGCTCTTTTTTTAAAATTAATTAATTTACTTTTTATCTTTTTGCTATTTCTTTGGGCCGCTCCCGCGGCATATGGAGGTTCCCAGGCTAGGGGTCGAATCGGAGCTGTAGCCACCGGCCTACGCCAGAGCCACAGCAACACGGGATCTGAGCTGCGTCTGCAACCTGCACCACAGCTCACGGCAACGCCGGATCGTTAACCCACTGAGCAAGGGCAGGGACCGAACCCACAACCTCATGTTTCCTAGTCAGATTCGTTAACCACTGCGCCAAGACGGGAACTCTCAGAATATGCTCTTGAAGTCATATTCCTCCCCTGGATGAAGAGTGTAGGATTTATAATAGAATGGAGTGTGTGTCACCTCTCACGTAAATCCATCCCAAATTGATGGTTGGCTGAAGTGATGGCCACCTGACATTCCTGGCATTTGTAACACAACTCTGATATGTGATGGGACCAGATTGTTAGCATGAGCTGCATTTTGTTTGTGAGCCCTGGTGGGAGGGGAGGACATTCCTGGGGGAGAGGCAGGGACAGAGAGGATAAGGGCTTGGTTGATTAGGAAGATTCTTCTTACAGTTGTCTGAAGATGGAGTACCAGGATGGGGAGGTCAAATCATAGTTGAGATTAGTACAGATATTAATGATTAATGATGATGATATTGATGAGCTTTGGATCCCAGGCTTAAGGTAAAAAGAATGGGAGAATGCTTTTTGAAGTGGGTGATTGAGAAGGTCTACAGTGGGAGTGTGTGAAGGGCCCAGGTCTGGTTGTGTGGTTCAGGACTTTACTCATGGGTGGAAACAGAGCACCCCAGGGTGGTCTTCCTGACTGGCGCCATCTGTGAATCCAGACAGGGCCACACCCTGTCTTTAGAATCATCTCTTTAATATCTTCTTCCTAGTGTTAAGGCCATGGTATTACATAATCTGGCTGTAACAGCCAAAGATAATTTTCTGCTTAAAACAATCAGGATATTTTATGTTTGATAGGTCTGGCTGAGTAAAAGACTTCTTTCTGCAACTGAGCACTTTTTTCTGTTAACTGTAGAAAGTCCTTGTAGAGACATCCTTGCAAATGTTAGACTCCAACTCTTCCCCCAGGAGAGTGATCCTTGAGAATTCCCAGACCTTGAAAGAAAATCATGCACCCCCAGCAGTAAATTCATTTAGAGTTCCATCAGAGCATTCTAATGCAATTTTTATGAAGTCTCTTTTATTTTGTACTTGGTTCCTCTCTAACAAATGAGTCATTGATTTTCAAAAAATTTTAAATGTATCCAGAACCTTTTTCTTTTTGGTTTTTGTTTTGAACAGCTACTCAGAAGCCAAAACCAGTAACGCTGTCCTGTCTCCCTGCTGCTTCACTGTAAAGAGAGCTTTCCTCTCTGTGGATCACAGTGGTTCCTCTCAACCAGCCAAATTGTTGACCGCATGAATGAAGTGCCTCCCAAGTCTTTGTAAAATGTTGCCCAGTAATTTTTTTTTTTTTTTAACACTTGTGTGGTATGTTCCGGGAAGGCCTGAAAACAACAATAATTAAACAAAGAATTTTAGAGACAATCTCAGTTCTCTTTGTGATTTAGGAGGTATTCTAATCTAGGGTTTCTTTGGAAGCCTCTCTATGTAGGTTTAAGTAGGGAAGCTGACTGGAGCCTCACCATAAAACTGTGGTTGGGTACAATAAACCCCTGAGGACTAGTCAAAGACAGATTCACTTGATGCCAAATTCTTTTCTGTCATCCAAGAGTGGCCGACGAGACCAAGGGTGGGAGTGGGAATTCACCGGGGTTTTCCACAAAGCATTCCAATAAATTAAAAAACAAACAACCTTTGTTAGAATGAAAGTGTTTGAAACGCTGGCTGGCTGGTTAGAGCGCCCTCATGTGTCTCAGATGGGTAGTATCATTTGGGGGCTTTCAAAAGGCATAAAATGCTCTCCTAGTCACTGCAACACCATTTAATAGCATTCTCTTCCTTTCCTCTTATTTCCAGGGCCCCAAATGAGGTTCCTTCCCCTTTAGGTGTTAGAATTTCCAGTATGATGATGATTTTTATCAGAGGCTGTACGCATAAGCTATTCATTTTTCAGAGTCTACTTATGTGCGTATTCAATAAATACTTGCTGAGTTCATGCCCATTTAATTTAAATTTCAATTCCTGGAATTCCCATTGGGGCTCACTGGAAACGAATCTGACTGGTATCCATGAGGATGCATGTTCCATCCCTGGCCTTGCTCAGTGGGCTAAAGATCTGGAGTTGCCTGAGCTGTGGTGTAGGTCGCAGACCCAGCTAGGATCCCAAGTTACCGTGGCTGTGGTGTAGGCTGACGGCTACAGCTCAGATTAGAACCCTAGCCTGGGAACCTCCATATGCTGTGAATGCAGCTCTAAAAAGACTAAATAAATAAATAAATAAATAAATAAATAAATAAATTTCAATTCCTGCCCCAAAGTGAAAATAACCCCAATGGTGAACTGATAAATAAATTGTGGTAACACATACCGTAGAATGCTACTTAGTAATACATAAGCAAGAACTACTGACATATACAACAACAAAAGGCTGTACATTTTACAATTCCATTTATGTGTTATTCCGGAATACAGACACACATCTGATCGGCAGTGGTCAAGGGCTAGGGGAAAGGGGGTAGGGTTGGCTGCAAAGAGGTTACAAGGGAACTTTTTGGGGAAATGGAAGTGTTCTATATCTCACTTGATGTTGGTTACCTGACAGTAAGCATTAGTCAAAACTGAGAACTGGCATTGGCGGTGTAATGTTGAGGATAGCTTCCAAAATTCATCTAACCATATACTCAAAAAAAGTGAAATTTGCTGCATATAAATTATACCTCAGTAAGCCTCACATAAATTTTTTCCAATTCCTTCCAGAATCACCATGGACTTCTTCCAATCAACAAATCCCCAACCTTCTGGGTTAGTCTCTTGGCCTCCTTTTCTTTGCCCATCTGTAAAAGATACCAGGATGAACTCTTGTGAGAGTCTGCAAGTTCCAGCCCAATTTAAATCCCCAGTGGGGCCAGACCGCATTCCAAACAGTCTGCTCCCTGACTCTGCCATTGTGCCCGAGACGGTGTGTGCAGTGACACGGAGCCTCCCCGGCATTTGGATATTAAAAAGGAAAACTTCAAAGTTCCAGGCCAGCGCTAGCCCTGCTCCCAACATGCAGGAACCCATTGAGGGGAAATGAGATCTGGGCCCTGAAGGAAAAATTGTACTGTCAGTTTGCTGGCTTTCCTCTGTGACAGATAACAGCCAGTTGTTTCTGGGCAGAAGCTGTGCCTTGTGCAGACCATCCATTTGTCATAAGGCTGAACATTCCACCCCAGGCAGCACCCAACATCTGATTCTAAAGAAAACAGCTTTGGTTCAGCAGCTCCCAAATGTTCTACCCACTCTCAACCCCAACAATAGTGACCCACAAATGCATATGTATCCAGGCCATTGGTTCTTATACTACTGGGCTTGAGAATCTCCTACCTTGCAAAGAGAGTAAACCTATCATGTTCTCACCACACCCACACACACACAAGGTAATAACTATGTGAGGTAATGGATTGCGGTAATCATTTCACAGTGTATACATATGCATTAAATCATCATGTTATATACCTTAAAAAATCACATCGTACAACCCAATATTATTTGTCAATCATACCTCAATGAAGCTGGAAAAAAAAAAAAGAAGAATCCCCTAATGAGTTTATTTTCTAAATACCGACTCCCAGCCCCCATTCATACTGAGATTCTAATGCAATAGGCCTGGGAGTGGAAACTGCAGGAAACTGCATTTTTTAAAAAATGAAAACTATAATTGATTCACAATATTATATTAGTTTCAGAAGTACAACATAGTGGTTCAATATTTTTACAGATTATACTTCACTTAAAGTTATAACAAAATAATGGCTACATTTCCCTGTACTGTACAATATACCACTGTTGCTTATTTATTTTATACAAAGCAGTTTTCATCTCTCAACCCCCTACCCCTAACTTGCCCCTATCCCCTTTCCTTTCTCCACTGGTAACACCTAATTTTTCTCTATATCTGTTAGCTGTTTCTGTCTTGTTATATTCATTCATTTGTGTTATTTTTTAGATCCCACATATAAGTGATAACATAGAGTATTTGCTTTCTCTGAATTATTTCACTAAGCATAATACCCTTTAGGTCTCTCTGTTTGTTGCAAATGGCAGAGTTCCATTCTTTTTTGTGTGTGTATGGCTGAGTAATATTCTGTTGTATGTATCTATACCGCATCTCCTTCATTCATTCATCCGTCTATAGACACTTACGTTGCTTCCATATCTTGGCTATTATAAATAATGCTGCTATGAACATTGAGGTACACATATCTTTTCAAATTAGTGTTTTCATTTTCTTCAGATATATACTCAGGAGTAGAACTGCTGGATCACATGGTAGTTCTATTTTTAATTTTTTGAGAAATTTCCATCCCATTTTCCATAATGGCTGCCCCATTTTACATTCTCACCAACAGTGTAGCAGTGTTACCTTTAGTCTACCTCCTCGGAAACTGCATCTTTAATAACCATCTCAGGTAATTCAGATGTAGGAAATCTAAGGACAACGCTTTAAGAAATGATGATCTAGACCTAGAAAACTTTCATTTTTAGGCTTTTGTTTTTACTTCAGAAAGTTGAACAATTTTCTTTGGAAGTATTTAACCTACAAAGTAGTCGAATAGCACTGTGATCAAGAGAATGGCTCTGGAGTGGGGTTCCTGAGTTCAAAGCCCATCTCTACTTATTTTTTCCTGAGGCCTCGGACAACTTATTTAATCTCTCTACAGCATGTGTGTAAGAGGAGATAAGATCAAATAAGCTAACACTTATAAAGCACTAAGAATATCATCAGTAAGCATTAGATAAGCATCCATTATCATTCTGTCCAGATCAATAAAGATTGAGCAGAATATTGCAAACTATGAACAAAGGGAGTTACTTAAAAGAGCTTTTCATTGAAAGCTTGGACATCTTCAAATACTTCAAATGGTAGAGGAAAATCACTTGATGTCTGCCAACTTTCCTACATTGCTAATTTCTTTACCCTGTTTTAAGTATTAAACATAAAAGCTGGGGGAAAAGCTGAATTTAGCAGTACTCTTTTTTGATTGTTGAAGAATCTTAAGACAACTCACATGTATTAGCTCATTCATCTTTATAAGTTATGTACACTCTTTGGTGATTCTTAAACAGAGATGCAGATCAGAATCACGTGTAGAGCTCCTGAAAATTACAAATTTCGACTCAGTAGAGATTGGGGTGGAGACCAGGGAATCTGAATTTCTACAAAGTCCTCTCTGTAGTTTGGCCGTATATTCCAAACTATTGTTACAGGTGAAGGCTAGGGTAATCCACCTTGTTTTAGAGCTTAACAAACAGAGACCAAATGTGTTAGATACTTTGCCAAGGTCAATCAGAGAATCATTTGTAGAGGCCAAGTTGGATTTTGGTCAGTAATTCTAAGGTCAATATTCTCTCCACTACAGTTTATACTGTGGAAGCTATTTGTATAGGGTGGGATAAGCATAGTAAACTTTCATTTGCTTATAAAATAATACCCTGATCTGAACTGCTGACCTAGGATTCTGAATTCCTTTTAGATTCCACCTGTTATGCTCTTATTTGCTTGTCCCCATTTACTGATTAACCCCCTTAAATCTCTAGAAGTGGAAAAGAGGGTCAGCTCACGTGGAGCTTGGGTCAAGTCCCTGTGGGAAATACGGTGATGAACCTGAGGGTTCTTTCCTCTTTTCCACTCTTAAGAGCATAAGAACCTCCAAGGACCACCGTTTCGTCACAGACAAATCCAAATAAACTGGCATATAAATTTAGGAAATGAGGATCATGATCCTAAGACTATTTTCCTGTCAATCATCAACTAACAAACCAGCAGGACATGAATCAGAACATCCAAAAGGCCAAGCTAATGGTTAAATGCAGTGGCATTTTGGTGGCCTCTACCCTGGGTTGAGGTTTTTGTGGGTTCCCCTTTCATCCTGGGACATATGTGTGACCTATAAAGTATCTCAGAAACCATTTTCTTTCATGCATTATCAGAGAAGAAAACCTGTCAAATTAAAGTCTGCGGTGGGAAGGGGGTCACCAATCACCAATCAAGTGAAATCTCTCTGCTGAACTTGAGCCAGGGAACCAAACTAGGGCAGTATCATTTCACATACAAAATGGCCCGGCAGGCTGGACTCCCTGCCTGCAGACTTTCATACATCACCAACCCCTTGCTCATAAAACAGACCATTTATTAGTTATTCCTTGGCACCCACTGGCTGCTTTCCTTTTAGATTTTCTGTTGCCTATATTTCAATATCCAGGCTTTCCACTCTAGTCCAACTCTTGTTAAAATACTGTTTCTTTTCTTTTTCTTTTCTTTTTTTTTTTTTTTTTTTTGGAGAGATCCCTTTTAATCAGATAGCTCCTGCTGGCACAAGCTGTCAGAGGTATTCATTTCAGTGGACTCTGGCCTTATGCTGCATTACCGTGGCAACAAGATTTAGAGGCACAGGCTCGGCCTTGAACTTGTCAGAGTCTCCAGCGATGTGAACTCAGCACATATTACTCGCCAGCATGTCAAGTTGTCATGCCAACAGCTAACAATAAAACCCATCTCTCTCTTCAAGGGTTTTAATTCAATAACTTTTCAAATTGGTTCCTTCTGTAATTCAATTGGCCTGAAATGTAATATAAAAATGTGTGTGCCTGTGTGTGTTTAATCAGTCGCTAATGGCCTTCCACTAAATGAGTGGAGATTGGAAATACAATTTAGGTCAAAAGTTCATCAAAAAAGCAAAGACAAATCAGCACTGGATCTAACAAAAGGAGCCTGCAATTTTGGAAATTCTGACAAAGAGGTAACTACACAAAATCTCAAGAGCTGACTTCTTGCCCCTAGTATGTAAGTGACTCGGTCAGCACAGCTGCATAGCACATTTGATACCCGGAGTAGCTGCATCTCTGAATGTATTTAGAACTCCTTTGGTTAGTTTTGAATACAAACCAACTTCAGTTTCTTAAAAGCACTCCTATTTTCACACTTACATTTCATTTTCCTCTAAGCCAGAAAGCTGGTTTTTTTTTTTGTTTTTTGTTTTTTTTTTGGTCTTTTTTGCCTTTGCCTTTTCCTTTTGCCTCAGCATATGGAGGTTCCCACGCTAGGGGTCTAATCGGAGCTGTAGCCACCGGCCTACACCAGAGCCACAGCAACGCGGGATCCAAGCTGCGTCTGTGACCCACACCACAGCTCACAGCAAGCCAGATCCTTTACCCACTGAGTGAGGCCAGGGATCGAACCTGCAATTTCATGGTTCCTAGTCGGATTGGTTAACCACTGAGCCACGAATGGGAACTCCAAAACCAGAAAACCTTGTAGGAAGCTGTCCCCTTGGAAAGTCTCTTAATCCTCTAAGGACACTCAGACAAGGCATTTCATGGACTCTAGGAGCTAGAAGTAACTGGGGTCAGGGTTTCTCAGACTTACTTTTTTCATACTTCCTTACGCTTGTGCCAACTACATGATTATTTACTTATTGTTTTCCTCCTATAATTGACTTACTTTAATACGTAAGTTTAGAATGGCAACTTAATATCATGGACCTGATACTCTGCTCTTTTAGATCCTCTGCCACTTGGGACATGGTTACTTCTTACCTCTCAGTAACTAACACATAGAGAGTTTATGATGTGCTAAGCACCGTTGAAAATACTTTTCATGTACTAATGCATTTAAGCCTCCCACCACAATCTGTTCAGGAGGGTTAACTAGTTTGGCTATCTCAACTTACAGAGCAAGAAATGGAAACACAGAGAAGTCAGGCAGCCTGTCCACAGTGCCACAGCTAGTAAGTGTCAAGACTGAGGTTCAAACCCAGCCATGTGGTTCCAGAGTTTCAACTTTGTATACTGCTTCATCAGATTCTGGTAGAATGTTTGAGCCTCTTTGGATTGACTTACTACAATCACAAACTTCTTGCAGGCAGAGACCATATCTGACACTTCTATCTCTTCCTTAGTATCTAGTTGGGTACCTTTGGCATAATGATTACTCAGAAATATTGTTAGCTTTGTGAAGATCGACCTAGGAGAATCCTAAGATATCAAATTCAAGGCCACTTTGAAAATACATTCTTATTTAAGTTGTAACAATAGGGGCTATTATCACTGCCAACTTATAGACCTGCTAGAGACCAAACTCACTGAAAACAGGAGCTGTGTTTCATGATGTGATGGATATTCTTTGTTGGCTCCACCAGGATCACTTTCCATTTCCCCCCCCCTTGCTCTCTGCCCAGGGTGTACAACTTTTACAGACTGTACCAGCTGGGGTCTCTTGCCCTCTGGTTTTGCACTGGGCTGGAAGGCTCTGGCAGGAAAATGTTGGGATACTTATTCCCTAGCTTGCTCCTTGCCGAGGCACAGGTTGGTAATATTTGCTTCTCTCTAAGAAAGACCATTGGTTCGTCTGAGCAGCTCTTTCCTACAGCTACAGCTCTTGCTGAGATGTAATAGCCTTTTGCTAAAACTAGTTCCAGGGTGCCCCATTCTTTATTGGTGTCCTATAACTGACTGAGATTTTATGAATAGTCCCCCCAGTAAATATATCATTTTTCTCCTGACAGGATCCTGGCTCTTACCCCTGTCATCTGGTTCAGAGCTTCTCACATGAAAATCACACGGAGATCTTAAAATGCAGATTCTGATTCAAAGAACTTGGACAGACCTTAAAATTCTGCATTCCTAACAAGCCCTCAAGTAAATGGATGCTCCACAGACCGCATTTTCAGTAGCAGAAATCTAGTAGATGGTATATAGTTGTCATTCGATAAATATTTTATGTTGAATAAAAGAATGATTAAATGAACCACTTGGACGCAATGCTGCATTTGTCAACACTGGTGGAAGAAGCCATGCCCTTGCCATACCTATCTTGCAATAACTTACCCCTGAGGTCCCAATGTGGTTGCAGTAGACACACCTGGTCACACCAGGAAGCTCACAGCTGGCTGGACATCCTTATCTTTGTCCTTCTCATTGCCAGAGCTATCCTGGTGATTCTTATCATTCCTGGCTGATGC
This sequence comes from Phacochoerus africanus, assembly GCF_016906955.1. NCBI lineage: Eukaryota > Metazoa > Chordata > Mammalia > Artiodactyla > Suidae > Phacochoerus > Phacochoerus africanus. The sequence continues at coordinate 120,753,016 of NC_062558.1, read as the reverse complement.
TGTTTATTACAAACAGCAACTACAACAACTAACCTCCAAGAAATTGAATTCACACAAGTGAACATTTTTTCCTTCAGAGATAAAAGTAAAACGTCTATTTTCAACATCAGAATTGATCCCCTCAAGGGACAATACTTGCTGAGTGAAAGATGGTAGAGAAATTCATGGTTTGCCAAACAGTAATTACTATTTGCTCAGATTTTGTACAGTCTTGTACAAACAGGTTCTTTGGGCAAAGGTAAGGTCATGCAGCTAAGATATTATTCAAAACAAGATCCTTAAGGCAAAATATACCTAACAGTGCCTGTAAGCAAATCAAGCTGTCGGGAGATCTGAGTTCCCTCTTACATGTAGCTTAGCAACATATACTTTTTGAATGCCCACTAAGTGCCAGCCACTTTTTAGGCCATGATTATGTATACACAGTGAAAACTTACTAATTTCAAATTTGAATAAATTGGATATAATAATTCAGACAGATGCTAACCTGCATTTGACTATTTTACTAACCTTGTGAAAAGATTTACCTTTGCCAATTAGTATAAGTTTGCAAAAAACTCCTTAAGAGAATAAATTAAGACTTCTCATTTTATTTATTTTTTATTTTTATTTTGTACTTAAAAATTGGGCTACAGTTAATGTACAATATCATGTAAGTTATAGGTGTACAACATAGTGACTCGCAATTTTTAAGGTTATACTCCTTTTAGAGTTATTATAAAATATTGGCTATAGTCCCTGTGTTGTATAGTATATCCTTGCAGCTTATTTTATAACTAATAGTTTGTACTTCTTAATTCCCTACCCCTATCTTTCCCTTCCCCCCTTGTAACCACAAGCTTATTCTCTCATCAGTGAGCCTTTATCTTTTTTGTTAATTTACTGGTTTGTTTTGTTTTTTAGATTTCGCATATGAGTGATATCATATAGTATTTCTTTTTTTCTGCCTGACATTTCACTTAGCATAATACCCTCTAAGTCCATCCATGCCATTGCAAATGGCACAATTTCTTATGACTGAGTAGTAGTCCATATCTACCTATCTACCTATCTATCTATCTATCTATCTATCTATCTATCTATCTATCTACAATTTCTTTATCCATTCGTCTGTTGATGGACATCTAGTTACTTCCATGTCCTGGCTACTGTAAAGAATGTTGCTATGAAACACTGGGATGCGTGTATCTTTTCAAATCAGTGTTTCCATTTTTTTCCAGCTATATGTCCAAAAATGGAATTGCTGGATCTAATGGTAGTTCTATTTTTAGTTATTTGAGATACCACCATGTTGTTTTTCTTAGGAGCTGTACCAATTTACATTTCCACCAACAGTGTATGAGTGGTCCCTTTTTTCCACATCCTCACCAGTATTTGTTATTTGTGGTCTTTTTGAGGATATCCATTCTGATAGGTGTGAGGCAATGTCTCATTGTGATTTTAATGTGCATTTCTTTGATGATTAACAATGTTGAGCATTTTTCATGTGCTTTATTACCATCTATATGTCTTTGGAAAAATGTCTATTCAAGCATTCTGTCCATTTCTTAATTGGGTTGCTTATTTTTTTGATGTTGAGTTGTATGAGCTATTTATATACGTTGGAAATTAAGCCCTTATTTGTCATTTCATTAGCAAACAGTGGTCTCCCATTCAGTAAGCTTTCTTTTTGTTTTGCTGATGGTTGCTTTTGCTAGGCAAAAGCTTTTAGGTGTTAATTGGGTCTCATTTGTTCATTTTTGCTTTTATTTCCTTTGCTTTAGGAGACAGATTAAAAAATATATATTGCTACAATTTATGTCAAAGAGTGTTTTGCCTATGTATTCTTCTAGGAATTTTATGGTTTCCAGTCATACACTTCAGTCTTTAATCCATTTCGAGTTTATTTTTGTATATGGTGTGAGAAAATGTTCTAATTTCGTCCTTTAACATGTAGCTATCCTGTTTTCCCAGTGCCACTTGTTGAACTTCTCAAGTATTTTGGAAAGTCATGTTTAGGTTTTGACCATGGAGTCACTAATTGGATGGATTAATAATGTTGGTTGTTTTGCCAATTAAAGACATTCTTCCAAATGCTATATGATATCCTAGATTAGATCTTGGAATGGGAAACTGGGAAGTCTAAATGAAGTGTCCAGTTGAATAGCAATAGAAATGTTTATAGTAATAGTTAACAGTAACAGTGATGTGCCAATGTTGGCTTCTTAGTCTAGGCAAATATACCACAGTAATATAGGATGTCGATATATAAAAAAAAAGATCTGGGTGAAGGGTATATGGCAAATCTTTAGACTATATTTGCAAATTTTCTGTAAATATAAAATTATTCCAAAAATGTAAAGTTTATTTTGAAGAAATCTTACACATTCCTGAAGTCTGATTCTCCAAGAAATCCTAGTAGCGGCAACAGAAACCTATACCCTGTGGGCATAATGCAGAGTGCCCTACCCATCTGTTCACAACAGTGTTATGAAGTAGGTATGGTTAGTTACATTCATTTTCCAGATGAGGAAAATGTGGTTCAGAGGATCTAAACAGCTTGCCCAGAGAGACACAGATAAAAATTGATACAATAAGTTCTGTTCTGTCTAGGGAGTTCCTGTTGTGGCTCAGTGGTAATGAACCTGACGAGTAACCATGAGGATGTGTGTTCGAACCCCCTGGCCTGGCTTACCGTGAGCTGTGGTGTAGGTCATAGACGTGGCTTCTATCCTGTATTGTTGTGGCTGTAGTGCAGGCCAGCAGCTGGAGCTCTGATTAGACCCCTAGCCTGGGAAATTCCATATGCTGCAGTTGTGGCCCTAAAAAGCGGAAAAAAAAAAAAAGAAAGAAAGAGAGAGAGAGAGGGAAAAAAAGTGGAAAAATAGGTTTAAAAACCCAACGAAAACAAGTTCTGTCCAATTCCAAAGACAGGGCTCTCAGCAACTCCACCATTCCACCACTTTGCCTCTGTTGGTTTGAGTTTCTCTGTGTAAAAGAGTTATCACTTATTCACGTTGACACTCATATTTTGTTTGAGTAGATAAAACACGAACCCAATTACTTGCACTGCACCTTTAAGTAAACCAGAATAACACTTTGAAAGTAACTAAATTTAACACAAGGTCAACTTGTCCACCTTTCTGCTGTGTTAAATTGAGGTCTACTTTTCCTGGAGGAGGGGGCTGGGAGGAGAGACTGGGAGAGACAACTATTCCAAGGAGCCTGGAAGACTTGCAGAGCTAAGCAACTGGCTCTTTCCCCTTGGCTCCTGTCTTCTTTTCCCATCATGTGCTTGCCTTGGGTTGCTGGGCCTGATACCCAGGATTCTCCCCACACTTTCAGTCTGGCTTGGCCATGGATGGTTTACTCAAAAATGGAAAAAAAATCACGGCATGGTATATGATTCAGGGTCAAGAATACCAGCTCTAGGAGTTCCTGCTGTGGCTCAACAGGATCGGTGTCATCTTGGGAGCACTGGGATGCAGGTTCAATTCCCAGTTAGCACAGTGGGTTAAGGATCCGGCATTGATGAAGCTGTGGTTTAGGTTGAGACTGCGGCTCGGATGAGAGAGTAACTAGCTCCTTTAACACAGTTACTGGAAAAGCCCTAGGATGGTCTTTGCCCCCAAATACTACTTCCACTGGTCCAGCAAGATGCCTATGATCACCTAATTCACATTAAATGCAGTGCACTGTGTGTCCTGGCACACAGGATTCTTGCAGCCCCTCACAGTTTTGCTCAAGTACATCCCTTGACACATTCCGTGTGTCTGTAAATCCCAGCTGGAGTTTTGTCTGCCTTAATCCATCATCCATTCATTTGCGAAGGGAGAAAAATTATAACCACAGCAGTGTTCCCACCCCTTCCCCCCTCTTGACAGCCAAAGACATTTTGCATTTGTGAATGGTTCTTCCCTTGGAGGAAGATTCTGTCATTGCCATATGGATGGTTCTTTGGGCTTTCTAGATGCAGAATCAGAAGGGAAGGGGAAGAAGAGGAAGAGGCATATTAACCAGTGAGAGAGTTTTAGTGAAACACAGAATAGTCTTTAAGTCCTATAAGAAAGAAGTTGAGCTTAGATAAATATCACTCCATACTTTTTTCCCTTCTTGATGTTCAGGAAAATGCATATTAAGGACCAGTCTTTAGTGAATTAAAGACCTGAAACCATAAAACTCTTAGAAGAAAACAAAACATAGGTGGTAAACTCCTTGACATTGGTCTTGGCAATCATTTTTTGGATTTGACACCAAAAGCAAAGGCAACAAAAGCAAAAATAAACAAGTGGGACTGCTTTAGATTAAAAAACTCTTGCACAAACAAAGGAAAGCATCAGTAAAATTAAAGGCAACTTACAGAATGGGAGAAAAAATATTTGCAAATCATATATTGGATAAGGAGTTGCTATACAAAATATAAAATGTACTCATACAACTCAATAGCAAAAAGAAAAAAAAACTCTAATTAAAAATTGGGCAGAGGAACTAAATAGACATTTCCCCGAAGATGATATATGAATGGCCAACAGATCCATGAAAAGATGCTCAACATCACTCATAACCAGGGAAATGCAAATGAAAACCACAAGGCAATATCACCTTGCACCTGTTAGAATGGCTGTCGTAGAAATGACAAGCTATAACAAGTGTTGGTGAGAACGTGGAGATAAGGAAAGTCTTGTGCACTGATGATAGGAATGTAAATTGGTGCGGCGGCTATGGAAAACAGTATGGAGATTCCTCAAAAAATTAAAAATAGAACTACCAAATGACCCAGCAATCCCATTCCCGGGTATGTATCTAAAGGAAATGAAATCACTATCTAGAAAAGATGTTGGTATCCCCATGTTCATTGCAGCATTATTAACAATAGCCAAGACAGAACAACCAAAGTGTCAATTGATGGATGAATGGATAAAGAAAATGTGGGATTCATATATATTATTTGTCCATAAAAAGAAGGCAATCCTGGAGTTCCCGTTGTGGCGCAGTGGTTAATGAACCCCACTGGGAACCATGAGGTTGCAGGTTCGATCCCTGGCCTTGCTCAGTGGGTTAAGGATCTGGCGTTGCTGTGATCTGTGGTGTACGTCAAAGACACGGCTCGGATCCCGCATTGCTGTGGCTCTGCTGTAGGCTGGCAGCTACTACTCCAATTAGATCCCTAGTCTGGGAACCTCCATATGCCACAGGTGCAGCCCTAGAAAAGACCGAAAAAAAAAAAAAAAAAAGAAGGAAATCCTGCCATTCGTGACAACATGAACGGACCTTTAGGTCATTATGCTAAGTGCAATAAGTCAGAGAAAGACAAAAATTGTATGATCTCACATGTGGAATCTAAAAAAACTGAACTCATAGAAATGGAGAACAGATTGGTGATTGTCAAAGGCAGGGAGGGGCAGTGGAGGAAATGGGTGAAGGTGGTCAAAATGTATAATTTTCCACTTATAAAATAAACATGTGCTGGGGATGTAATATACGGCATGGTGATTATAGTTGATAACACTGTATTATAGATTTGAAAATTGCTAAGAGCAGATCTTAAAAGTTCTTATCACAAGAAAAAAATGTATCTATGCTAGGTGATGTACTTTAAACTTGTGATCATTTCACAATATATACATATATCAAATAACTAGGTTGTAACTTAAGTGAATACAATGTTTTATGTCGATTATATCTTAATAAAACTGAAAAAAAATCATTCTGGAAAAGCATAACTTTGGGGTAATGGGTCTGAAAATTGTTAGTGGTCCAAATCTGGGAGACATTAACTTGTGACTTGACCTTGCCAAAAAGCAAGCTAACCAAATGACAGTGAGCAAAAGAGATGAAAAACCAAAACCATTAAAAGACTTGACATTGGAGTTCCCTTCATGGCTCAGTGGTTAACAAACGCAACTAGGATCCATGAGGATGCCATTTCAATCCCTGGCCTCAGTGGGTTAAGGATCTGGCATTGCCTCGAAATGTGGTATAGGTCACGGACGAAGCTCGGATCTGGCGTTGCTGTGGTGTAGGCCGGTAGCTACAGGAAAAAAAAAAAAAAAGAGACTTGACATTGAGCATCAGTGGCTAATAACAGGATAAAAAAAAGAAAATTAGACTTCAAGTCCCTTCTGATGAAAACAAACACTGTGAAAGAGTCTTTAAAAAAAATCAAAACTGAATCTGAGCAAGCTTTCCGATATAATTTTCAATTTTTAGGAAATACAGGGGTTGGGAAGGAGTGAGAGGAATATGTTAACTTTGTCACAGGGAAGCAAGCAGCAAAATCCAGTCTGAAAGAAACTGAAGGGAAAGAAAGATGTTTCTTTAATAAATAAGTTGTAAGGGGAAAAAAAGAGAAATGAAGATCCTACTGTTTTTTTTTGTTTTTTTTTTTTTGGTCTTTTTTGTCTTTTCTAGGGCTGCACCCGCGGCACATGGAGTTTCCCAGGCTAGGGGTCTAATCAGACCTACACCACATAATGTTGGTAATTGTTGAAGCTGATCATAGGGTTCATTATGCTGTCTTTCTACCTTAGTACGTATTGAAAAAACCCAACACAACCACAACAAAACCCCCTAAAAACAGTAGAACATGATGCATCAGTTCTGTCACCATTGGTTTTTTTTTTTTTTAAAGCCTTACAATGAGTTGCTTTTCAAGATGGTTTGAGCCACTTCTCAAGCTTATTTCAATAACACTTATCCAAATTTTTATCTTTTTCCAGTGAAGCTGCCTAAGAGATGCACTCTCCGTTTCCTTCCATTTACAAATAGGATTTGGATGGGGTGAAAAGAGGGGAAAAAAATCATTCTACACTGTTTTCCTCTTGTAGGTGTTCAGAAAATGCAGATTAAGAACCATAGGGTTGACTTTCATTTGTCAGACTGTATCTCTTTGGCTAGAACGCTGCCTGCTCCTGGACTACATAGAGCCCAACTTTAGCAATGATGCACCACCAACCTCCTTCTCATCCTGCTAGCCTCCACTCCCCTCCTGCCAGCTCTGGTTTTTTGCTGCAACACTGCTGAGCTCTGCCAGAATCTTCATTGATCTTCTAATTGACAAATTCAATGCACACTTCCAGCTTTTACTTACGTAACCTCTCTGCAGCACTTGTATGTTGCCAACTCTCCATAGCCATGTCCCATGTACCAAAAATCCTCAGGTTCAAGGATCCAGGTGCTTTCTAGTCATTATTTATTTAATCCTCACAACTTCAGGAAGGAGGTTTTATTTTCCACTGCACCCTCAGTTTTGCTAAATGAGGAAACTAGCCTAGAGAAATTAATAACTTACCTAAGTTCGTAGAGCTAGAAAATGGCAGAGGTAGAACTGAAGCCTAGAACTATTTGATTCTGAAATGTTGATTATTATTATTTAATAGTTTAATAAATAATGACTATACAAATGTTTTATGAAAAATGTTATAGTATAATGCTATACATATTATATGTGTGTGATATATTTCTTAGTATCATGCCACTGGCTTCAGCTTTCACATTTCATGGACTAGAAAAAATTTGAAACTTTTTTGGGTCTCCAATATGAAACCACCATGTGTGTGTACATGTGTGTGTAGACTTTAGAACACTTAAAAACGGTTCAACCGTAATGTATGATCACTATCATTTAATATAAAAAAGATGCCCAAGGGAGTTTCCGTTGTGGCTCAGTGGTAACAAACCTGACTACTATCCATGAGGTTGAGGATGACGGTTCAGTCCTTGGTCCTGCTCAGTGGGTTGAGGAGCCAGCATTGCTGTGAGCTGCAGAGTAGATCACAGTCACGGCTCTGATCCTTCTTTGCTGTGGCTGTGGCGTAGGACTACAGCTGCAGCTCCGATTCTACCCCTAGCCTAGGAAATTCCATTTGCCACAGGTACGGCCCTAAAATGCAAAAAGAAATTACCCAAATGCATTGATATGGAAGTATCTCCACGATGTTACGAAGTGAAAAAAAGTAAGATGCAGGATGCTAACTACCATATCAAAAATTAATTTTAAAATAAATGTATCTGTTTGTATATGCATAGAGCATTTCTTGAGCAATAAGAAATCCGTAATGGTGGCTTCTTCTGGGTTTGGGAGCCAGAACTCTGGGGTAGGAGGGAGATGGCCTCCTAATCAATATTGGAGGCTTTTGTACATTTTGAGATTTGTGTGTGGGACATCATACATTAACTATTCCAGAGATAAGTAAACAGATGCAAAATAAATCTCTAAAAGAGAAGACACTGCTATGGTCTGAATGTTTGTGTCTCCCCCAAATTTGTATGCTGAAATCCTAACTCCCAAAGGTGATGGTATTAGGAGGTAGGGTCTTTGGGAGGTGCTTAGGTCATGAGGATAGTACCTTCACGAAGGTGACTAGGACCTTATAAAGGTGGTTTCCTTGAGATCCCTAGCTCCTTTCACCATGTGAGGACAGAGCAATAGGTGAAGGTGCAGGTGATGAATCAGGAAGGGAGCTCTCACCAGAAACCAACCATGCTGGCACCTTGATCTTGGACTTGCCAACCTCTAGAGCTGTGAACAATAACTTTTTGTTGTTTATAAGCTACTTAGTCTGTAATGTTTTGTTATAGCAGCCCAAAAAGACTAAGGTAGTTAAACATCTCCACAAAGATAAGGCTAACATAATCACAAAATAGTTTGAATAGATTTAACTTTGCCCTTGTTTTCCTCTTTTTGAAATGCCTTGGTGAAAACTTGTTTAGGGTCTGACAGTAGTCCCTCTAGCTGACCCTCCAGCTCTCACCGATCACTCGCTGGGGATTTACAGACATGATGCCCTTAGGTCCTCCTGACCCATAAATGAAGGCATCTCTTTTGGTGGTTGCTTCTAGGTTCCCCAAATTTCAAAATGATTTTCCCAGCATTAGAGCATAAATGGGGGATTGGGGTCTTGCTGCAGCCAGCGACCTGAGATTACAAACCTGGATTTGAGCCGTTCTAATCCTGATGCAATTTCTTGAACTCGACCAGCACTTCGGAATCACCTGGGTAATTTGTTAGACCAGCATTTCAGAGATTGTGTCTCAAGGTAGGGCTGGAAATCTAAATTTTAAATGAGCATCCTGGAAATTCTAGTTCAACCTTCTCCTCAAAACAAACAAAAACAAAAACCACCAGAAAACAAAAACAGCAACAACAAAAAGTGGAGGCCCTAGGATCAGTGACAGTCAAAATCAAACAGAACATTTCGCTTCTCCCGCAACGCCAGAGGTCAAACAGGATGTGTCTCAGATGGAGTCCGCTGATGCAAAACAGGATCTGGAGAGAAATAGCAATTTTTTCTTCCCATTCTGAACCTCCATCCGACCAGTTCCGGAAACAGTCCTGATTAGAGCGTAATTGATTTGGACTCGGTGAGCAGAGCAGGCAGGCCTGCACACGGCCTTCCCGCGCAGCACAAGCTGTGCAGGATCATCTGACTCTTTACTGCATTAAGAACAATGTGATATGACATGTGCTGGTTTTCCAACAACATTTGCAAGCTAAGTAAGATTATATAGTCAATGACTGTGCCAGTCGTACTTTAGAAGAACAGCGGGGCATTACTACCCAGCCCCCAACAACAGCAAACTCGAGGCACTGCAGTTGCATAAGTACTAACTCTAGTCACACAGGATTTGGGGTCTTTTGCTGGTCAGGAAATGATCATGTATTACTTTCAAAGCTGAATCAGTTATTCCAGTTTAAACAAGGATTCTAAACAGTTTGCTTTTTTTTTTTCCGTAACACACATCATAAAGTGAATATAATTCAAATTTATCAGAGATTGAAAAGACAAACCAAATAAACAAAAAACCCCATCATACCAGAAGGCTGGGAGGAAATGAGTTGAGTCAGAGCAGAATTCCAGCCCGGGACTTTTTGGTCAGTGTATTAGACTTAACTTTCAAGACGTTGTTTCCTCTTTTTGCCCCAGTCTGTGTCAAGACCCCAAGGAAAGGCAAATAGGCCACCAGCCAACCAAGGAACAACTGCTAGTCTGAAGCATCTCTTAGATCCACATCATAAATCCCACTCCTTGAATTTATTGTTCCCCAAAATTAGGTCTGCACAGTCCAGTTATTCCGGAAAGTGAAAATACCGAGAGTCCTATACACGTGTTATCTCTGAAATTACAGGAAAGTGTAGGCATTCTGCCACGAAATTTTACAAATAAAATGTTTAATCCATAGCTCCAAATGGCTCAATTTTGCCAGTGTACCATTTCATTTTGTTCTGTTTGTACCTGAGCTCAATATCTTTGATGATTAAAAAACAACAAGACAAAAATCAAAACACAGACATACATTCTATTAGATCTTGGTTTGATTTTTTTTATGATACTAAACAAATGTGTGACAACTTTTATTTAAACCTCTGTATTACAGAAAATTTCAAAGATCATCATATACAAAAATAGACTAATACAATACATTCTAAGTTTACTTAAAAATTTTTATTTTATTTTTATTTTTATTTTTTTGTCTTTTCTAGGGCCGCACAATGCTTTCTAAGTTTAAACAGTTATCAATTGTGGTCAATCTCCAGCCTCCACCCCCAAATTATTTTGAAGTAAATACATATCACATCATTTTGTCAGTGAATGTTCAGTGTGCAGTTCTAAAAGATAATGGTTCTATTAAAAATGTAAATTCAATGCCATTATCATACTATAAAAATTAACATCAAACTTTAATATCAACCAGGAGCTAGTCACCTACTGATTTTTTAAGCAGCAATTTAACAGAAAGTCATGCTGATGAAAATCTAACAATTCCTGCATTGCTAGAGTGTACCCCCACCCCACCCGCACCTCCACCCAATGCCCCAGGCAAGGATGCTTAAGAATCAGATGCACAAAAGTTCTTTCAAGGACCTGCGACTGAATTCATGTGTCCAAACCTCGCCGGCTGCGGAGACTGGGTTGGATTCTCCAGCACTGTTGACTTTGGTCTGGATGTTTATCCATTCATTTTTCAGACCTCCAGTCGCTTGTTTATCTTGGCCATCTCTTTCCAGCCCAAGACTTCCCACACTCTGCCATCTGGCACCCTCTCTGGTTTCATTCCCACAGCCCCAGCTCTGAGCAGAAATCTCAGCGGAAGCCCAGATCCTACAAAAGGTCCTGAGTGCTGGACCTGAGCTTCAGTAACCTAGTTTTCCTGTAGAAAAGAATGGGGCAAAAGGATATTTTGGAGAGGATTCTCAAGGTTCATTACCAAAAGTTGGCAACTCCCTTTAATGTCAGTTGATACATTCATAGTCAATAAATATCTCTATGCCTTGGTGAATATTATCTCATTGTGATAAGCTTAGAAGGGTAGAACTGCGGTGATTCTTTTTTTTTAATCCATCATGTAAATGAACATTCAACTTGCACACTTAGACTTATACATCGCTATAGTCAGGAAGGCAATTTTTTAGCTATGAGGACTTCAGGTCTAACAGAGCACTTTGGAAGGTAAAGAAGATTTTTAATTAACTCTATGCAAAGTGAAACAGCAGGATTGCTGATTTCTGGCAAATAAGTCTATTTGACATTTCCTAAAATTGCCTCCCACTTTCCTGCTGTCCTGGGAATCACCCCTGACTTGTCAAATTAACCTATCCTTGAAGGTTCACCTGATCACTCAGGCTAAAGAGCTTTTCTCTCTAAATTCCAACAAGAGTGACACTATTTCCTCCACCAGGATGTCTTTGACAGTTTCTGAGAACTTACAATGTGCTGGCATTGGGTTTCATCCTTAGTGTATTAGCTCACTTACCTTTAGTGTATTATCTCAAACTACTCCAGGAAAAAAATATCACTTTGTAGATGAGGAGAATAAGGAGAGAGTAGGTAAACAGCAGTCACAGGGACAGTAAATGACAGAGTTGGGTTACATGGCTTCCCCTCATGCTTCTAACTGTATTGCCTTGAAAAAAAAATCATATTCCAACTTATGTGTCAACAACATGTTTATGTATAAGTGCCCTCTCCTGAACATAGGCTATGTAAACTTAATTAGTGAGGTATCCAACAAACATAGGTGCTTTTTAGGGCTGCACCCATAGCATATGGAAGTTCCCAGGCTAGGTGTCAAATCAGAGCTTCAGTCACTGGCCTATACTACAGCTATAGCAATGTGGGATCTGAGCCACATCTGTAACCTACACCACAGTTCATGACAATGCCGGATCCTTAACCCACTGAGTGAGGCCAGGGATCAAACCCACATCCTCATGGATCCTAGTCAGTTTTGTCAACCGCCGAGCCACTTGATGCTAGATAAATGTTAGCTATTATTATAGTTGTTGTTATCAGCATTTATATATTATTCGGCCCCAACACAGTCTCACTTGCATGCTGAGTGCAGTGGTAGATGTGGAAGCGTGAGAGTCTGGCCTTATTGTAGCCAGATGTAGCAAATAAAAACATGGGATGCAGTACAAGGGACATACTTACACTAGGAAGGTATTCGTTGCTTCTCTGAAATTCAAATTTAACTGGCCATTCTGTATTTTATCTGGCAACTTTAGCAGAGGGACTTAACAGCAATGGAGAGAGATGACCATGGTGCTTCAGAGGAGTGTCCCCTGCTCAGCCATATGGTGCTGATTAGAAGTGCTATAGGAGTCCTGAGCAGGGAGGGCAGATTGGGTGCTGGGCAACCAGAGAGGGCTTCACAGAGGAGATGGGGCTCCCAACTCCAGCAGAATAGGCATTTAAGGCTTAAAGGCCAAAGAAAGGATTAATGGAAACAGCAATATACCAAGTGGCTTCTACAATGCGCTTATTATGTAAATAGATTCACTGAGCTGAAAGAATGGGAGCTGCCCCTTTAAATTTTTTTTTGAAAAGTGCATGAGACAGAAAGTTGTCCATGACATTAATCCAGGTTTGTGGAGTTCCCATTGTGGCTCAGAGAAAACAAATCTTGACTAGTATCCATGAGGATGCAGGGTTGATCCCTGGCCTTGCTCAGTGGGTTAAGGATCTGGCACTGCCGAGAGCTGTGGGCTCGGATCTGGTGTTGCTGTGGCTGTGGCGTTGGCCAGTGGCTACAGCTCCGATTCGACTCCAGCCTGGGAACCTCCATAGGCTGTGGGTGTGGCCCTAAAAAGACCCACAAAAATCCTGATTGGTTCAAACAGCACAGTTTCCACAAGAACAGAGGTGCCTCTTGTTAGAAGTGGAGTAAGCACAGTTCTAACTCCTGAGGCCCACTAGGATCCAGAAAAAGGAGTTGAGATAGGTTGAACAGGAGCTGTCTGACCTTTGCTGTGGGGGAGAAAGAGCATTACTGAGATTGGAAAATGCTCCCTCACAAGCAGAGGTGCTGCCTTAATCACCTCATGTGGAGACGTGAAGACCTTCTGCCTAAAGATCCCATGATGACTGAGCATTTATTTAGTACTTGTGGAATATGTGGTGTAATTTAATTCGTATAAGAATCCTATTTTCTACTATAATCCTCATTTTATAGAGGAGGAAACAAAGGTTCAGGGAGCTCAGCTATTTCACTGCAGATCACCCAGCTAGCATGTAGCATTTAGGTCTGCCAGATTTCAAGTCCTGTCCCCTTCCTCCTCCCCCCACCCCCATATGAGTCACTTCTCCGTCAGTCATTTTTAAGAAAACCCTCCTGTCTTCTCTCGTCCTCCACTTGTGGGACAATGACTACGTTCTCACTAATGAATGTCTTTTGGCTCAGATTGGCAATTGGAGTGTACATTTAACTGCCTACCTAGTTTTCTTTATCTGCGATGACATCTCACCCCAGGGGTCTTGACAAAGCAGAGTAGAGATGTGCTGGTTACACAGTTTACTTGTAAGTAAGCAGTCTGAAATAACCTGTAGGTTTTTTTTTGTTTTTTTTTTTTTCTGTCTTTTTGCCTTTTTCTTGAGCCGCTCCCGCAGCATATGGAGATTCCCAGGCTAGGGGTCTAACCAGAGCTGTAGCCACCGGCCTCCGCCAGAGCCACAGCAACTTGGGATCCGAGCTGCATCTGCGACCCACACCACAGCTCACTGCAACGCCACAGCTCATGGCAATGCCGGATCCTTAACCCGCTGAGCAAGGCCAGGGATCGAACCCGCAACCTCATGGTTCCTAGTTGGATTCGTTAACCACTGTGCCACGACGGGAACTCCTAACCTGCAGTTTTGCATCTAATACATACGCTGATTTACTTGGGTTGTTGTCAGGATCAATTATGAAACTGAAATTTGATGACGCCTCCTCTTTATCATATTTCCCCCCTTATAGCAGTTGTGGTTAATGTCAGTAACAAGAAATAAAAGTTCTTGTCAGTGAAAAAGTCTTGGATACTTGTCTTCCTTTTGACCGTGTCTGTGAATCTTTATTCCCATTCTTGTGCCCTTGAAAGGGCAAGTTCTCCCATGGTGCTCTCTTCCAGATCCCTCGAGCATTTTTTCTGGAGTCCTAGAGGGTTCTTCACCACCATGGAAGCCCCCTAGGAGGCCTCCGTCTGACTTGATGACTCTGGAGACCCCACTTCCCCTTAGGTCCTCTGTGTATGATGCCTCCACCAAAGAAAGGTGAGGAATCAAAAGTGCATCTAATTAAAATACCTTTCCAAGTGTAGGGAACAAAATCCAGGCAGATTACAGGCCAGGCTAGCCACCAGCTTTTGCAGATGTCCACAAAGAGCCCACTTATGACATGGAGTAGAGGGAAAGACACTTATAACCATAAAGAGCCAAATATTGAAGTTGAAGGGCTACAAAAACAATCTATCTAATTTATTGGAACATGTTTTTCTAGCAGCTTTGGGTTAGAGCTGTGATTGCCTCCTGCAGGGATTTGTGACCTCATCCTTTCTCCAGCCTCGCGCCCACCCCCCAAAACTGTAACTATAGGGTTTTCCCATTATAACCTAACATATGGTTTGCAGCAGGAAGTGCAAAATCCCAGGAATGAGTAGGGGCTCAAGTTTCAGACTCAAGAGAGACTCAGGTGAGCTGCAAGGAATGGTCTTTGTTTCCTATGAAAACAGAGTTAAAAGGAGAGAGTTTAGTGACCCCCTTGGTTTGGAATAAGGTAATTAATTCTCCAGAAACTCCCTCCAGTTTCCTGGGCAACAAAATCAATGTGTTGTTGAGGGAAAAACTGGGAACAATAAATTGGTTTACATTACAGATTTTTTTTAAATAGAGATTTCCTCCCCAACAACCCCAAATATAAAACAAAACAAAAAGTAAATAAAAATTGCAAAACACACACACACTGCACACACACAGAGCACACATACACACACACAAATGCCCATAAACTATTTTCCCTCATACCCTTGAACTCAGCCACACTGTTTTTAAAAATTTTTTAATTTCAAGTTTAGTGCTGTGTGATTATTACTATGCTTGAGAAGATAGGGAAAGAGAAAGGTGATTCAAATCTCACGCATAATTGCACACAGAACAAGAACATTTTTTGGATGATCTTCAGGCCCAAGTCTCTCTGAGAGGGGTGATGGCCCGGTCAACATATCAGAATTCCTGGGGCGGGGGTGTATCAGAGGGAGGGACCTGATATGAGATTGGTGTTTATCAAAAAGTGTTGAGGATTAAAAAAATTAAAAAGATTGAGAAATTGACTTAGACTGTCTTGGCTTTTTTTTTTTTTTTTTTCCATTTCAGAACCTGCTAAATAAAACCTTGGCTGCTTTTTTTTTTGGTCTTTTGTCTTTTGAGGGCCACACCCACGGCATACAGAGGTTCCCAGGCCAGGAGTTGAATCAGAGCTGTAACTGCCGGCCTATGCCACAGCCACAGCAAGGTGGGAACTGAGCTGCATCTATGACCTACACCATAGCTCATGGCAACGCCAGATCCTTAACCCCCTGATCAGTGCCAGGGATCGAACCCACGTCCTCATGCATACTTTTCAGTTTCATTAACCACTGAGCCATGATGGGAATTCTAGTAAAACCTTGCTTTTTAATGATCACTTTAGGCGAATGGTGTAGTCTTCTTGGAAATCCTATTCACTGCACTTTCCGACCTCTTGGTTGAAATCAAAGTGTCTTCCCTCCTACCCCACCCCCCAACCCCCTGCCGCCCGCCAAACACACACAACCACTGGAGCAGAAGGAATCTCTCACTGTATGGCCTGAGAACACAGATGCCAGAGTCAAACTGCTTGAACTCTGCCTTGGCTCTCCCACCTTCCGTGTCTCAGCACATTTAAGGTGCCCTTGACTGTCAAGCATTATCATTATTTTAAGCATCACTAAGAAAGAAAAAGAGCTGCCAACTAAATTATGACACAATGCTAATATGCCATCAATTGTAGGGCATATCTTAATTTCAGTGATGTTAAAATATGACAAAAATTTGTCTTAGAATTGATGAACTCTGGCACTTGTTTAGGAAATTTAATCTTTCTCTAACTTAAGCTCTGTTTCATCTTTCCACTTAAAAGATGAAATGATGGTACCTACCTCAGAGGTGAGGATTCAGTGATGTGGTTCACTTAAAATGCTCAGAACATTCCTTGGCACAACGTAAAGCAGTGAGTTAGCTATTTTTATATTCAGTATATACCACTCTAATTGACAGATATTTGCTCAAATGCAGGGTGGAGGTTTTCGTGGTTGTCATTTCTGTTAGGGGGAAAAAAACAGCATGGTGACACCCACTCACTGCAAACTGGGAGTGTTGAGAAATAAAAGCAGGCCAAATTAGAATGGTAACATCGTTTCTCTCTGCCTTGGTCTCTGGGTGATTTCTTCAAGTATGCCCTAGTTCCCACAGAAAAGTACTTGGCTTGTCTGGTAATTGTTCTCTTGTGGGAAGCGTTTTTGTATTCATGATGCTCTTGTGGATTATTTTTGCCAAATTTATTTGTTGCTCTAAGTACTTCCTGGAGGCACCCCAGTCTTAGGAGGGCTCTGGCCTCAGGGGGTGCCAGGCAGGGTTCAGCGCAAACAATCCATGCCCTGCCTGGGCCAGATGGTTCCATGCAGCAAGCACTGTTAGTTCATTCACGAAAGTCAGAAACAAGCCGATTTTTCCATTTTAGGCCTAACAGATGAAAAAGTGAACAACCCCATCTCGACAAGCGGGCCCATGTTGAAGCAACTCATTTTTGCAAATAGATGAACATGAGTGCAAATGAGAATTCCAAAAGTAAATACTTCTTAGATGTAGTTGACTCAAAATTAAAACCCATAAGGGCAAGGCTCCAAGTTCACATATGTTTTCCAGACTCTTGGAAACTCTTGCACTTTGTTGTTGTGCTTAGCCTTCTGCTATCCCTAACTTCCTCCTGAAGTTACTGAAGAAATAGATATTTGGATGATTAGAATGTGATCTAGCTGGCACTAATTTCGAGGCACATGTCTGTTTTTACACCAGACCAAGTTTGATCAAAAAAAGAAACTGTGTGGGAGTTGGCACTTGGGCTTAGGATGCCTAGCCCCAGAGTTTGAGAAAAAGCACAGGACTAGGGTTTAGGAGACTACTGTCTCTTTTAGGATCACTCTTCATTCTCTGGTTCTTAGATTCCTCATCTATAGAGTCTCCCCTTAGCCCTGAATCTTTATGATGTAATGAACTTAGTTCTGTTGGATTCATTAAACAACACAGGTTGGTTAATTTTATGTGTCAACTGATGAGGCTAGGGTGCCTGGGTGCTTGGTCACGCACTTGTGTAGATGTTTCTGTGAAGGTAATTTGTAGACGTGATTAACATTTTCAGTCAGTTGACGTCAAAGCAGATTATTCTTCATAATGTGGGTGGGCCTCATCTAATCAGTTGAAGGTCATAAGAGCAAAGACTGAGGATTCTTGGAGAAGAAGGAATTCTGCCTCAAGACTACAATCTAGAAATCTTGCCTGAGTTGAAGTCCTATTGGCCTGTCCCGCATATTTTGTATGCAAGCCTACAACCCCAGTTCTTACTTGGATTTCTAGACTCCTGGCTTTCCTTATGGATTTCAGAGTTGCCAGCCCCTACCAATGCATGAATCATTTCTGAAAATAAATTACTCTTTCTTCACTCTCTTTCGATTTATATATTTTCTACAGGACTGTTTGCCCTGACTCACTTTGAACTTGATTTCCCTATGTGACCTTCTTAACTCTGGCTTATTTTTCTACACATGAACTTACTTCGCTTCTCACCTCTACATTTCTAGTTCCAAACTTGTGTTTTTCTTTTAGATGACCAAGATTTAAACTTTCTTTTTGGTCCATCTACTGTTTATTTCCTTCAATAAAATTTCCTCTGATCTGCCTCCAACTCTGAAACCTCAGAGATTGACCCTAGGGGACCTGGACAGGTATGACTGAACTTAGCTAGGTACACACACACCTGTCCACATGCTCACAGCTTCCAGGGCTCCTGCTTTTTTGTGCTTCAGTGGCTTATGTTGTTCTTGCCGTACATTCTTCTCAGAACCACATTCTTTACACAATGTCCCTGTACTTCTACAAAGGGTTAAAAACACTCATTTCCATCTCCTGGGTATTGTATTTCTTATTCATGTCACAGAAGGTATGTGGTCATAGGAGGACATGTTTGTTAATTAAAAGAGAGTGTGTAGAATTAGTTTTTGCTTATTCGCAGGGGAGATTTCTAAAAAGTAACCAAAGTTGTGTGCGTGAGTGTAAAGCTATTTTACATCAAATGTTTGCAAAGCTCTTGGAGATCCATGGAGGGAGGTTACTTGGCCGATGCCAAGAATTATTCGAAACACAGACTTGGCTATTGTAGACTCCACTCTAGATATATAGAAGACTCTTATCATATAACAAGTGTTTGCCTTCATGAAGGGCAACTCAGGAAGTCTAGGGCATATTCTGACTTCAATGCATGGCCTGTCTGTCAAGATCTAAAGGATCCTATGTTTGGTCTCTCAGTCTGCTGTTTCTTGAAGATATTATATATTTTGTTCTCTCTTGAACTCTGGTGGAACCAGGCCGAGTTCATGTTATATAACACCATGGCCTCACTCTGTAATGAGCAACTTCTGAGAAGTAGACAGCAGGGGGAACAAAGCCACCTGCCCTCTGTCAACCCCTTTGTGCTCTGCCAGTGCACCTGCAGAGAGCTCTGAGGGCTTGGCCTGGAAGAGAGGCTGCTTATTATATTTCATCGTGTGGATGACACAGGGCTTTTCCAGGACAGGCCGGACTGAAGAAAAAAAAAAAAAAATCTCTGCTTTTATTTCTTGGCCAAAGGTCTCCTAGGGCTGAAGGATCACTAAGCAGCTGCTTCGCTGAACCCTTGCCTTTCACTTCACCTGCTTTGAGAAATTTGATCAACTCAGATGGAGACATGAAATATTCAAAGGAAGCTCCAAGCGACCAGTGTCTCAACAGCTTGCAGGGTTTAAATTGGGGACGTGCCACATGTTGGTTACACTCCAGCAGCTCTTGTCCACTGTTCAGGTCTGATCCATCGGTGTGCTAAGTCGGACTGAAGTTTCATCCCTGTTCTTTGGTGTAAGACAAGCGTCACCCTCTCCCCAGTGGTCTGCCACTCTAGAATGGGAGAGGTTATGAGTTAGGGCCCTTCATGTAAAGACAGAAACTCAATTCAAATTGATTTAAGTGAAAGAGGAAATGTATTAGATGCACTAACTACAAAGCCCAAGGCTAGCCTGGCTTCACTGCTTGAATGAGGTCATCAGGGCTTGGTTTCTCTCCATGTCTAGGCTCTGCCTTCTGTTTGATTGGCTTCATTTTCAGTGGTCAGGTGGTGGGCCCCAGCATTTCCAGACTCCCCCTTGTGGTGGCAAGGAGGCTGCCGTAGTTCTTGCCTCCAGTATAAAGCAGGGGTCAAGAAAATGTTTCTGTAAAGGTGACAGATGGGAAATATTTTAGGCATTGTGGGCCACACAGTTCCTAGTGCAGCTACTCACCTGTGCTGTGAGAGTGCGAAAGCAGCCACAGGTGACATGTAAACGAATGCATATGGCTGTGTTCCAATAAACCTTTATTTACAAAACAGGCTGTGGGCTGGATTTGGTCTGTGGGCTTTAGTTTGCAGATTCCTGGACTATAGAATTGTTATTGGAAAAATAGCTGCTTAGCCAGGGGGCTAATCTCCCAGCTTCTCTTGTAATTGGGTATGGCCACACGACTGAGTTCTAGCCAATGCAACACAACCCATACTTCTGGGTCAAAGCTTCTAATAAGCACCTATGCCCCTTTACACTCTCTCTACCCTCTTGTTACTGATCTGAGCCCTTGGGCTCTTTAATCAATAGAAGCATAATAAGCCAGGTGAGAATTTCAGGCAAGGTTGATGCTGCAGCACAAGGGAGCGAAAGCAAGTAACTGGTACACTTGCCTGCTTCCCGAGAGGAGCTGCTGGGTCCTTCAGTGGGGTAACAAGAGGGGTGAATCTGTGGGTTCGGCCAGAGGCACGGTTTAGGTTGTCTGTCCACCCTAAGTGCCTGAACACCTTAGTGATGCCATGTGCAGGGATCATGCCGAAGACCCTGCTTTTCTTCCAGGCATCTCAGAAATGGCAGTTTTTTTTGTTTTGTTTTGTATTTTTATGGCCACACCGCAGCACATGGAATTCCCAGGCTAGGGGTCGAATTTGAGCTACAGCTGCTGGCCTACACCACAGCCACAGCAATGCCAGATCTGAGCCATGTCTGCAACCTGCACCACAGCTCTCGGCAACACCAGATCCTTAACTCACTGAGTGAGGCCAGGGATCAAACCCTCATCCTCATGGATACTAGCCTGGTTGGTTTCCCCTGAGCCACGAGGGGAACTCAGGTATCCTATTGCTCATCATTGTCCCAACTGGGCATGGGGCAGTTATTTTTATTGTCTAAAATTTCTTTGTATCCTATTGCTCAAGGAGACTTTTGTCCAGGAGCAGATACTCTGGTAGAGAATCCTGGGTCCCCACCTATCTCACTCTGAGACTGGACACAGATGATGAGGAAATTTTAGGAGATGCAAGGCCACAGGGTAAAGGAGCCTGATTCCTGAATCACTGTGTAGAAGTCAATCACTCAATGGCCAGGAATAACTGCCTTATACTATGAGACTATGGGAAATAAATTTCCATTTTGCTCAAATCATTATACACTTCAGGTCTATTTTTCCACAGCAGTTTCCCTACTTTAAGTAACACAGAAATTGGTGTTAGAAAGGGAGTGCTAAGTAAGAAACACCTAAATTAGGTGTCACTCGTTTAGTAGTTGTGCAAGGAGACAAGAAACTAGAGTGGGCTGTGAAAATGTTGAGCCATGTTATGCAGAGGTAGGATATTTGTTAAACTGTTGCCAGCCGTCATTTGGAATGCAGACAAGGTGGACCTGTAGCTCTAGGGGAAGCCATTAGAATGTTCGTGTGTGTCAGAGCTGAGTTTCTTGCTACTTAGAACAAGTTACTGCTAGAAAAGTGCGAGCCCAGGCAATAACTGGCCAGTTTATAAGGAGAAGTAGAAGAGACTGAAGATGGCCTCCAAATTTGAAAAACCTATTTATTCTGATCTAAACAGCAAGGAATAAGACCAGAAGAAAAAAAAAATTAACCCCTCAGACTTGGCCCACTAATAATTCTCAGTTAAATATAGCAGTTCAACCCCTGCAGCAAAGATCAGATGAAGAGTGTAATCTTTCCACTTCAGTCTATTGTTCAGATGGCCTGGAGGTAACTGCCATTAAATTGAGAGAAAGCTACGCATCAGGACTGGTTCCAGGAAATAATTTGGGTTATGGTTATCGGCACTTGGAATTTACCAGAGGCAAATAAATGAGAAGCTTCCCAATTTTTTTGAAGGAGTATTACTAAAGGAGTTGGGCGAAATCATCTTTGACTGGTCAAGCCTTACCCTTTGGTCCTAAAATTGCATGAATAGAAAGTAGTCTACAACACCTGCAGAGGCTTCAAGGAGGGCTCTTCAGAAGTGGCCAAAAGGAATAGTGGGCAAGGAGGGATATCCAAAGGGTGGAGTAAGGGGCCCTAGAGAAAAACAAACAATGAATTCCTCCCAAATGCAGATTAAAGCACTGGGCAGGGAACTTACCTTCTCCTACCAGGCAGGAGGTCTCATACTGTTCACCTAGCAGGGTTCCATCATGTTCTTAACTGCAGACTCTGTTTTTCCCATCCTTCCTTTCTCCGAACTGGGGTCTTATTGCAGTAATCACATCTGCTCCACCATTAGAGTGGATGTGTGTTAGAGGGCCAGATACCTGGTCTTTTGCTTAGTAAATCCTTGGACTGTGAGGAGCCACGTATAGACCTGAATGAGGAAACTGCATTTTTTCAAGAATCCCAGATGTTGAGATGAATGTAGTGACTAAATGGAGACTTGGATTGTCTTCCTTGAGGAGGGTGTGAGTATAGGCTCTTTATGTGGGAAGAAAGGTGCACATGGAGAATTTGTGTCTGGAAAGGACAGACAGTGTTAGATTGAGACTATTTACTAAAAATCCATTTTTTCTTTTTTGGGGGGGTCTTTTTGTCTTTTTGGGGCCACACCCGTGGCATATGGAGGTTCCCAGGCTAGGGGTCTAATCAGAGCTACAGCTGCCGGCCCCCACCACAGCCACAGCAACACCAGATCCGAGCCGCGCCTGTGAACTATACCACAGCTCATGGCAATGCCAGATCCTTAATCCACTGAGTGAGGCCAGGGATTGAACCCAAGTCCTCATGCATGCCAGTCAGATTCGTTAACTGCTGAGCCAAGAAGGGAACTCCTCCATTTCCTCTTCTTAAATGCATAGCTAGACCACACTTTCCGGGCTCCACATGCAGTAGGACTTACTTACATGTGTGAGCTCTAGCTAACAGAATGTGACGGAAAGTGATGTAAGCCATTTCCAGGCCAAGAAGGTCATATGTCCCATCTGTGCTTCATTCCCTTTCTGTTGGCTGGATATAGATAAATGATGAGATCCTAGACCCTGGAGAATAGTGCAGCCACAAGCTAGGAAGAACCTGGGTTTCTGAATCATCTCATGGAAAAGAGCTGTCTTTAGGCTGTTGAGTAAGCAAAAAAATAAACTCCTGTTGTTTTGAGCAATTAAAAAATTTTGTGTACTTGTCAACCCAGCTTAGCTTACTAAATTAATACAAGAAGCAAAATAGTCTCTGTGTCTGGTTAACCCTTTCACTCTCTGAAGATTGGCTTTCTCATTGTTCCTCTGTTTTAACTCAGAGGTTAACTGGAGCCTCTCTTCTCCTTGAGCTCTAGTCAAATTGGAATGAACTCTCAAGTCCTTGTCCTATGGGTATCCAAAGACTATTCCAAGATATCTCTGAATTCCCAGGGGAGCTTCTGTTCTTACGGACTCCTTTCTCTGTTGGGTTCCTCAGCTCAAATGGTCTCTGTTCTGTTCCACAGTGACGAGACATGAAACTTAGACCCTTCTTTCTCTCTCTCTGTCTCTGTCTCTGTCTCTCTCTCTCTCTCTCTCTCTCACACACACACACACATACTTCTCTTTCACACAAATTCTTTATGAGCATGAGAGGCAGTACAGAGAACTGATGAGGAAGTGAAGAGAGAACTTAGAGCCATGGTAGTGTAAACCTTAAATGAAACAGTAGGTGTCACCATTCTTAAACTACCCATACCTGATGAGTTTCACAGGCCCTTTACTCCACCTAGTCTGAATTTATCTCCTTAGTTTTCACTCTTCTCTCTCCCTCTTTCTCTTTCCCCTTTGCTTATACCAAGGACCAGACAAAAGCTCTTGGATACAATGGACAGATTAACAGTTTGGCACCTTGGGAAGACTGATATTTGATACTTGGAGGGGAGGTGCTTGAGGTGCTTGAGGTGCCTTGTGTGGGGTGCTTGGGGGGAGAGCAACAGAGGAGCATCATACTCAGCCTCTGCTTTGTCAATCTGAGCAGTTCAGCTCTGGTCCCAAATATGCACAGCTCACAGAATCAAATGAAAGTATTGTGTTTGATCTGAGCACCCCTCCTAAAAAGTTGTTTTACAACCAGTTATCTGTTTTTATGTAATCATGTTCCTGATGGCTCATCCCAACCCATGTGGGTTGGGATGGGTTGTCAAAGTATCTATTACAAACTTACCCTTCTCTATCTGAGAGAAGATTTGGTAACCTCAATTTTTCAATTTCCTTCCCATTTCCAGTGGCATTTTTATTATTCTAATGAGGTTTCACTGCTGTTTGTAGGTTGGCATTCCAGGCAGTGTCCTATCAGTTTCCTCTGAAGATAGCATTGCTCAACTCTCTCCATTTTAGAAAAACCAAGAGATATTTCCCTTTTTTCTCAAGCAGGGTGTTTTTCCTCCTCCTCTGATGTCTCAGCACCAATTTATATTTGTCATTGAAGAAGTAGTTTATCAAGGTACTTTCGCATACAAAGATATTTTTTTCCTTTAAATGAATTCTGATTCCAGCTGGTTAATATAAAAATGTTTTTCACTTTGTTTTACTGGACATGATGTAATATGGCCATTTTAGCCCTGGAACTAAATTAACTTTTAGCTCCCAGAGAGTTGTTGTGTATGGTTTTACAGGTTGTACACCACGTGACTCTAGGTGGCACATTTTACACTATGATAATCCCTAGAGTTATATAGTCCACGACTTGTACAACCACCGTATGTTAAGGACCTGTCCCAAGGACAATCTACTACTCAACAGTCATCACAATGATTTAATTTCAAAATGGTCATCCTTTTTGTGTCAGGTGTTTATCCTGTCCAATCAGACATGCCCAAATTAGTGACATCATGTTATAAATACATGGAGGCTTTTGTGGAGGCTTTGTGAGGGGTAGTGGGGTTATATGGGAGAGAAGGCATTATGTGGGAGAAAAGGCGTTATATGGGAAGAATAGACATCATAAAACTTGACATCTACTGAAAGAATTTGTCATTGTTTTTGCCAAGGGCCAGTGACTAAATAAATAAATAAATAAATAAATAAATAAAATCAAACCAGCTTTTTAAAACTGTGGGCTCATGATCCATCAAAGAGATGTGAAATCAATTTAGTGAGTCACATTTTTTTAAAAACATAAAAATGAATGGATTTCCCATCATGGCTCAGTGAAAATTAATCTGACTAGTATCCATGAGGATGCAGTTTTGATCCCTGGCCTTGCTCAGTGGGTTAAGGATCTGGTATTGCCATGAGCTGTGGTGTAGTTCACAGGTGTGCCTCGGATCTGGCATTGCTGTGGCTGTGGCTGTGGCGTGGGCCGGCGACTGTAGCTCCAATTCGACCCCTAGCCTGGGAACTTCCATATGCCGTGGGTGTGGCCTCAAAAAGATAAAAAAAAAACCAAAAACGAAACAAAACAAAACAATCCCACATAAAAATGAAATTAAAAGAATTTGAAAATATCAGCAGAGAAGCCACCCACAAATGGTAAACATTGTGAATTTATGTTTTAATTTTTTGTATACTGGATCAGTACATAAATTATGGATTGTGGTACAAAAATATCAAAAACCAAACCAAAATCCAAACCAGACAATGACCGTCACTCCTTCCTGCGAGCCCACAGGATTGATACAGTTGCCCTGGGGACATTTATCTCAGAGGGTTTCCTTGGGCCTTGTGTGCCCAACTACTCCAGCCATATTGCCTGATCTGTTTTGCTGGCCCTTTGTTTTTTATCTGGCTCTTGTTCCACAGTCACCTACGTCTCAGACAGTCTTCCACTTAGCTCTGTGCCCAAGTCCAGCTCTGGGGAGTCCAGCCTTGTTATAACCCGCAGCATCTCCAGAAAGGGAAACTCAGACAAACAACAGCACACTGACAAGCCCAGCCCCCTCTTGTCCACTTTCCAGTGGCTCTGTCTTTTCTTTGGTTCCTGAGCCCATTGTTATCTTGGCAGACAGTTTGTCAGAGTCTCTAGCCTGCAGAAGTAGGGCTTCAAGTTATTTGTTCTCAGCAGAACCCAATATCCCAATGGCATGGGGTACATCTCAGAGACTCACTTGCTCCTTGAACTGCAGCCCTTGGCTACTCTGGCCCAGTTGAAGCAACTGAGCTTTTGCTTAAATTTGTGCTGCACCCTCTGTACTGCCATTCTGCATGGTGCCTATATTTGTAAACCAATTTGTCCTTGGAATCAGATAATATCCCTAACGTTTCCCTATTCCTATTGACACTTCCTCTAGGATCCTTTATCTGAATAAATTGATCACCCAGAAGCACAACCCCACTGCCTGCCTGTCTTCCAGTGTCCCCTCCCACATGCTGCCCAAGGAGATCATTTAGAAGCCAGCAGAGGACAGCTTTCTGGGTCAGATATGTAGCCAGGACTACCCTCATTCTACTTTTCCCACCTGTGGATACCTTCTCTGGAATCCTGGGCTTACCCTCCGTGATAACTGCTTCCTGATCTTTGATCTCTGTAAATAGCTTGAATGTCCATTTCTGAATATGTGAACTTATGTCTTTTATTTCCTTCCTTTTGAGGAACTGATCAAGTCTTAGAAGCACATCCACAACTCCTTCTAATGGTAACTGCCTCCCTCCCCACTCCCCCACATTGGGTTGCCAGATTTAACTAATAAAAGCATAGGTATTCTGTTAAATTTAAATTTCAGGTAAGATACAAATAATATCTGCAGGTCCTGTGCAATATTTGGGACATACTTATACTAAAAAATAATTCAGTATTTGTATGAAATTCAAATCTAGCTATGCATCCTGTATTTTACTTGGCAACCATATGCCCATAGTTCTTTGCTAAAGAAAGGGTCTTAAGCTCTTCCTGAAGCATACCTAGCTTGTTCTGTACTTTGGATCACAACCCCACCCCACCGCACCTCCAAAGTCATAGCTGATTGGATTACAGATGAACACTTATGTTAAGGGCAGTCTATAGGCTGGCCTCCAGCCTATAAGGTAGTCTGGTACAAAAGTTTTGCCCAAGAGAATTAATAGTGATTAAGTAAACCCATCAGATGTTCTCTTGCAGAGCTTTGAACTCAATAAGAGAATGTGAGAGTCAGTTGTTAGAAGGAACAGCCCCCCTCGCCAATGCTCATATATTACTACCCTTTGAATCTTCAGACGCTGAAGCCTGCTGGAAGCAGCTTGGACCTTTGGACCCTGTATCTTGTGCCCCTGCCTGCCCCTCCAAAATCTTGGTTCTGGCATCATTCGGTCCCCCGTAGACCTAATGCCCAGCCCAGCGCCTGGTACAAGGCTAGAGGTCAATAGGTGCTCATGTGAAAGTCTGTCAGTTTTTTGGGTTAAGGTGATTGTGGTACGAGGGGTTAAAAACCCTGCCTGTGAGTTCTGGCTCTGTGTCCTCCTCCCTATGTAACTTTGGGTAAGTTATTTGAATCCTCTAAGTGTCCATTCTCTCCTCTGTAAGATAGGGTGGTATTATTTACCTTTTAGGCTGTTGTGAAGTTTAAAATTGCAGATGTGTGAAAGCCTGTACCAAATAAGCCCTCTAAAAACATTTAGTGCATCTGAGTATAAGGAATTTGCATTTTACACGTGAGTTGCACTTTATAAGACTGCATGTATGAAGGTAAAGACAAAAAACAAATTTCATGATGCAAGACTCTTCCTGGTGAAGGATGGCAGCCATTATGTTGGCCATTTGGCAAGAGAATAAACAGGATTTCCACTTCACTGGGCTCTCAGGTTAAAAATTTTGAACAAATTTTTAATTTGAAAGTACTTTTGAATTTTCCAAAAATGAGTATTATTATTTTCGTATTATGCACTTTTAAATATACCCCAATCAAATTTTCTTAAAGTGCACTGAACTCCATGATTTGAGAGAAGAAAATGAAAAATGCACATTGTAATACAAAATGAATATGTCTTCATGGTCCCGCACAGCTGCATGTTCCCGCATTGCATTAACCTCTGGATCTGCTCAGCCTTCACTCTGGAATTTTTTAAATGTCATAACAGTGTGCTTTCAAAATAATAAGCTCATGCACCCCCCGCCCCCCGCTTCCCCAAGTGTGTAATATTGTCAGGATGTTTTATCTTGTGCCATATATCTTGCACATGACAAATCCATTTCCCCAAACAAACCATCACACATGTCCACAGTGTCTATAAATTTTGAATCTGACATCTACGTTATTACCCTCTGACGTTTTGATTGGCCAAATTGGGCATAATTTGGGGGCGACATTTTTAAGGAATGAAGGGGATGTCACTCTTTTCTTCCCGATGGGTTCCCTCTGGAGAAAGTGATGTCAGGAGCATACAAGGCTTAACCCTGCTGGAGAAAGCCCCAGATGCTCTCCCCAAGGTACCAGGAGATTAAGCAGGCCTGATCTGTAAGCATCCCCACTCCAGGGGTGATAACAAGGTCATTCTGTACTTAGGTTTGGCTTTATAATGATACATCTGGCATCGATAGAGTTCCCTTCTTTCCAAAGTGCTTTCCTATTTATGATCTCATTTTGCCCTCACAGGAGGCGGAAAGGGAGCAGGCTGGGATGAGCAAACCTGAGTTTCTCCTGCTCTGGGTCTGGGCAAGTTGCTTTCCCCATCTCATGTTCAGTTTCTCCATTTGTAAAATGGTATCGTAATTGCTGTTGGGTGCTTAGGGTTGTGTAAGTGCAAATGTGGCCTGTGAGTTGAGCAGGAAAGTGCTTTGGGAAATCCAAAAATCTATGCCAGCATGCCTTGTTTTATCATGCTTCACTTTATTGCGCTTTGCAGATGCTGCAATTTTTACAAATCGAAGATTTGTCGCAGCCCTGCATTGTCAGATGATGGTTAGCCTTTTTTAGCAATAAAATATTTTAAAATTAAGGTATGTGCTTTTTTTTTAGATGTAATGCTATTGCACACTTAATAGACTACAGCATAGTGTAAACATAACTTTTATGTGCACTGGGAAACCAGAAAATTTGTGACTCGATTTATTGCAACATTCACTTTATTGCCATCGTTTGGAAACCGAGCCAAAACGTCTCTGAGGTATGCTCATAGATAGAAATGCGCTGTGATGATAAAAGTCATTTATGCACTCTTGAAGGAACTTAAGAAATAAAACAGTAAAGAGGTTTTCAGCCTTTCTCTTGTGAAGATCCACAGATGAATGGTGGTCATGAACAGAACACATTTCTTTTGCAGGTTCAGATTTTTGCTCTCTCACTTCAAGCGATGACTAAACTGTAGGTCAAATACCTTTGCCTGTGTTGGCTCTTTTCCCACCTTGTTCTCTCTCACTCAACAAAGCATATTAAAATAAAAGCAAGAGAGAAGTTATTATAAGGGTAACCCTGATTTCACTCAATTTATTTTCATTCAATTTATTTCCAAAAATGCAAACTCAGGATTCTTTAAGTAAAAAAAACCCCAACCCAAACTGACTTTCACAAATGATAAAATGCACTGACTTGTGTAATATAAGAATATGCAGGGGCAGATGCTTCAGTCATGACTGGATCCAGAGGCACAAATGGTTTCATCAGGACTTAGATTATTTATCCATCTCTAGGTTCTGTTTTACTTTGTGTTGAGATTTTCAGACAGAATCACTCCATGGGTGATAAATGGCTGCTGGCAGCCTTAGGTTTGTATTCTCAAAGCTGAGCACCCTTTGTGAAAAGAGAGCTTTATTTTCTTAATACTGTAGTTCCAGCCTAAATCCTAGGATTAAGACTCATTGGGTTGCCTTGGAAGCACTGCCACTGGGTTCCCGTCAATGGGATGGGATATGCTAATTGGCTGGGGCTGTGTTGTCTCCCTCTGTCTCCACCATGGGGAATGGGAACGGAAGTGGGCTCCATCTCATCTGAACCATATAGACTAAGAGTGGGTGTGGCCTAGTCCCTAAAGGAAAACTGAGGGACTGTTATCAGAAACTAGGAGAATGGAAGCTGGGTGGGCAAAACCAATGACACTTAGACAATGATTAATAAGAACTTACTTACAACACACATAGCAATGGGTTGTGTTTGAGCAGTATATTAAAATAGCGTGATGGAAATCCTCTGATCTAGTCACTCTCTCATTTTTCAGGTTTTTCTTGCCATTTGATAAGTTTGTTTTGGACATAATGAGTCGAGGTTTTATTTGTAATTTTAACACCTCATTAAAGATTTTCTCAACATAAGGAGCCAAACTAAAAGCTCTTTTCACGTTTTCCAAGAAAGAACTTGCCCTTCCCAAAGTGAGAAGTTTAGTAAGTTTAGTAAGGCCTGCTTTATATAGATAGCATCTATACTTCTTGCTGTGGGAAAAAAAAATATTACAAATTTTAGTACCTCCGATTTTCCAAGTTTTTCATACCCAGGAGCAGTAGAAGGAGGTAGGTGTAAGTTTTATCACCTGGGTTTAGACAAGGAAATTGAAAGAGAGAGAGAAAACCAGGCTCATATGTAGGCAGCACGGCTGGCTACCTCTGTGGTATGATTGAGGCACCTCTCCAGGCCTGCTATTTCTGGAAGCCTCTAAAACAAGAAGTTTGTGCCATTGAAGTGCATTCTTTCTTTTTTCTTTTTCTAAAATTGAAGTATAGTTGATTTATAATATTATATAGGAAGTACTTTCTTAATGATGTGTGTAGTTGCACTAAATCTAGGCATTGCATTGCCTGGAGGCCAGTGCATAATTAATACATTTTTAGGGGTCAGTTCAGTTCAACAAAGAGTTACTGAGAACTTATTACTAGGTGTGTCACTTAGGGTGTCTTGAGTGCAAGTAACAGAAAATACAATTCCAACAGTCTTAAGCTCAGCGGTAAGGTGGCCTTCAGGTGACACTTAACCGGCAACTTCATCAAAGAACAAGTTTCTTCTCTCTGCCTTCTCACGCTTCCAGGCTGTGTGTTTCACCCTAAGCCTGGCTGCCTTAGGATCACAGGATGGTGGCCGGAATGTTCTGAGAGCTACATGCTTCCTTATTTATTTCCATCAGGAGAAAAGCCGTTGCCCGAGGAATTTAAAGGGTGAGGCACTATTTTCCCCTAGAGAATATCTCCTCATATCTCACAAGTTCAAACTTGGACATGTACTGCCTATTCCTAAACCAAACTTCCTCCTGTGGCCAGGAGGATGAGATATGCTGGTAAACAAAGACCATGGCTGGCACCCTCTTCCCTAGACACTGGAGAAGATAACATGGGCTGAGTCGGAGGTGGCGGGGGGCGGGGGGGGGGGGCCTCTTGCCTGGATGGAAAGCCATATACTGTCAACAGAAGGAGGGGAATACATGCAAACATGTATCTCATTAAAGGTTGGCTTTTATTAATGAACAGAATGGTATTGAGGAGTTCCTCCTGTGGCACAAGGGGATCAGTGGTGTCTCCAGAGTGCTGGGACACAGGCCTGGCATGGTGGGTTAAGGATCAGGCATTGCCACAGCTGCAGCATAGGTTACAGCTGCGGCTCAGCTCCGTGGCCCGGGAAGTCCATATGCTGCCAGGTGGCCAAAAAAGAAGAAAAAAAAATGGTGTTGAATAGTTGTAAAAACAACAAAATAATTGGAGTTCTTTTGTGGCACATTGAATTAAGGATCCAGTGTTGTCACTGCAGAGCTTGGTCATTGTTGTGGTGTGGGTTCAGTCACTGGCCTGGGAACTTATGCATGCTGTATGCCTTGCCAATAAATAAATAAATAAAAGCTGTAATTAAAAAAAAGGAAACAAGAAAGTCAAATTTCAAGGAGGGAAGTGGGGACAATTTTAATTTTAGACATACTGAATTTCAAGTGACTTCAGAATATTTGGGCATTACTGATAGACAAAGAGTTAGGAATAAGGACCCAGTACTCAGAAAATCAGGTTCGAGCTGGAGATTTAGATATGGTAGTTAAGACATGACAGCACAGGGCCAGTGCCCAGGGGCAGGGCAGGGCCAGTAAGAAAGACTTCTGACACCTACAGAAGTGGGAAAAGTAAGGGGGACCCAGGGGCTGGAGAAAGCAAGGTGAACACTGCATGGAGAAGGCCGGGAGTAGGGGGCAGCTTATCAAGGAGGGAGGGGTCATTTCAGAGACCGAGTTGGATGGGCCTCAGCAGTGTCTGTTCGGTTTGGCAGCTGGGGGTCTGAGGAGGCATGCAGTGGGAGAAGGGTGTGGGGAGCTGAGGGGGTGAGGCAGGGACAGGGCACCTCACTCTGTGCAGCCTGTCTCTGAAGGTCAAGGAGAGAGAAGGCAGAGCTCTCAGAAAAGGGAGAAGGCTATCTTTTTCCTGATAGGGGCATCAACAGGTTAGTGCTTTTAACTATCAGGCCATTTAATCTTTTGACGTGTTTCTCTCAGGACAGGGAGGGCCGGTGTGGGCACAGGAGCTGGGGGCTGGGGGCTGGGGTCTCCTACAGATAGCAGACCACATCATGTAGACCCCAAAGACTCCCTCTCCTAAACTAAGTAAGGACTGTGGCACGCCAGGTGCAATGTGTCCAGGAACCCAGGTAACCTCCTGCTCTTCCTCTCCCCCTGGGCCAGCTCAAGGGCATCTTCCAGGGGCAGCTCAGGTATCCCAGTTGGGGGGTGGGTATCTCCACTCCTCCCCATCTCCCACCTCCCCCTAAAGGAAGAACTGAGGCTCTTCTAACCCTATGCAAAGACCTCCCAGATTGCCTGATATGTGGACTACTTGCTACAAGGTCCTGGTGATTTTGGAGAGATAGCAATGGGTGATGGCTTCAAGTGAGATCTTAATTCTCTGCTCAGGAATTGAACCTGGGCAGCCTGGATGAAAACCAGGAATCCTAGCCACAAGACTAGCTAGAGGATGAAAACAGAATTGCCCTGATTCTTGCCCTCTGTTGAAAGCAAGAATGCTTCAAGGAGGCAAAGATTATAAAAATAGATATAAGCTTTATTGCTAGAAACACTGTACAACATGTGGGAGAGCACAGAAATACAGAGAATCTATTTATCTAAGGCAGAAGTAAAGCAATAATACACACCCAAAGGAGAAATGAGGGTGTGGGCGTCCCCCTAAATGAATGGCGTGCCAGAAATGTGACTTAATTTTCTTATATAGGGCAGTTCTTCCAGGTCTTTGTCTTCCTTTGACCAATTATCTTGTTTTATTTTGCTACATCTGACCAGACCCAAGGCCCTCCCCTGATCTGTGTGCGCATCTTTTGGCCCAGCTGGATTGCAAAGCAGAGCGTGGCAGGAAGGTTATTCAGACTTATTGTGGTCTGGCACTCCCTCACTTTCTGACCCAGAGAGGTCTCTGTGAATGTGTAGTTGGGGTCTCTCTGATGGGGAGTACATGACCTCTTTGTTCTGTCCAAGCAGGACTCAGCTCCTCTTTTGATCCTGTTGTTACAATTGTTTAACAAGTTCACAGAAGACAAGTACCAGTTATTTGCCATGTGTTGGTTGTTATTTCTATCTTGAAGTTAGATACCTGGCTGGTTGTAAATTTCATCCTGGAGCCCACCTATCTCCTTCCTAAGGAAGTGTAAAGAAGAGGCTAGTTGTCCCTATCTCCTGCCTCAAGAAGTATAAATAAGAGGCTATTTGCAAATGTTTACCTTGGAGCCCACCTATCTCCTACCTCACAAGCTTCCCAAATTCTCTCTTTCACTTCTACCTTCATTTTGTCACTCCACTTTCATCTCTTTCCAAATCCCTGGTTGAACTGTGGGAGCACCTGAGCCTTGGGACACAGCATCTGGTGCACATGCTTTAGTAGGCTTTACCCTTCATGTCTTCCATCCTCCTGTCACAGTGGACTCACAGGACCTTTCCCTTTCCAACTGTTGCTGATAGTGCCTCTGCTGACCCCTTCCTCACTATCTGTCCCCATGGGAAACACCCTAGGCTGGTGGGCAGAGCCCAAGTTCAAGCTTTGGTGACCATGCCTGTGCCTGTCGGCACTTTAGAGAGAAAATCTCCATGAGGGTGTTTTGGGGCTTGGAGAAGGGAGAGTTCACACAAATGCTTTACAGGAATGCTATGGTTAATGGCTCTAAGCAGCACTCAGAGGCACTCCGGCCTGCTGGCCTACTGCAATGTAATCATCTCTGCACTCTGCTTCAGATCTGGGCGGTTCCTGGAAGCGGGAGCCACTTTTGAGGTGCAAGAGGAAAATTCCAGAAAATGCAGGGCAGGGTTGAAGTACCCAGAGGAGACTGGAGCTGCCCTCACTTGGATACCTGGTTTCCCTTGTTACTGCTTCTGTAACAAGGGAATCACACTCCATCCACACCTCCCCTCTGTAGTGGAGCACCTGCAACTGGGTGTTCCAATGGCTCCAGATGTCGCATCCTAGCTCTGCCAGTTCTGAGTGATAATCAATTGTAGCAGAAGACCAACCAGCTTTGTGCTCAGAACTGTGTGAGCACAGTAAGGCTGTAAAGTAGATTTTTCCTATCTTTAACTCCCTCTTTATGCTAATAGCTCAGCTCCAAAGGCAACACTTAGCCAAATAAAATAGAGAACCAATCAACTTTGCATTCTGTTCTTGGAGGAAGAAAATCAAGGCCATACATGGAGTTAGAGCTGTACTTTCCAACGGGGTAGCTACCAGCCACATGTGACTATTTATTTATTTATTTTTGCTTTTTTAGGGCTGCACCTGAAGCCTATGGAAGTTCCCAGGCTAGCGGTCTAATTGGAGCTGCAGCTGCTGGCCTACACCACAGCTCACAGCAAAGCCAGATCCTCAACCCACTGAGCAAGGCCAAGGATCGAACCCATGTCTTCATGGATACTAGGCCAGTTTTTCGTAACCTGCTGATCCACAATAGGAATTCCCCACGTGTGACTATTTAAATGTAAAGTAAAATGAAATAAAATTAAGAACTCAGTTTCTTAGCCATGCTTAGTAGGTGCTCTGTAACCACATGTGACTAGTGGCCACCATCCTGGATAGAGCAGGAGTAAGAGTCTTACTCTCCAGAAAGTTCTATTGGGCAGCACTGGTCTGGAGTAATAAAAGCCAACTTCAGGAACTAGGCTTGGGCTGAGCTGGAACAGAAGGCAGAATTAGATAGAAGAGGAGGGAAAGGGTCTTCCAGGTGGGAGAAACTATTCAGAGCTTGGAATGAACCCAGCAGTTCGGGGCAGCACCAGCGGAGAGAGGACTTAGCCTGAGTAGAAAATTCCTTTTGAGGCACTGTGGAAGCCATCATCTCTCTGATGATAACAGGCACAGGGAATGAAGGGGAGAAGACAAATTCCTCCTCTCAATTCTTCACCCTGTATCCTGCCTTTCACACTCACTCTACCCCCTCAGGAGGACAGAGTTCTGATGGGACCTTAGCTCCTGACCTCAGGGGAGGGGTGTCTTGGCATCATAATTCTAGCCATCCACTCTTTTTGAAAACACTGTTGGGAATGGACTGGGGTGGGAATCTAGACCTGTGACCTGTGACGGTCCCCCAACCTATGACCTCTCTCTCCCTACAACCTAGATGTCTGATGAGCTGAACTGTAAACCTCCTTGGCCAAGTAGAGAATGGGGGAAGCCTAGAAGTCAGGCCCACCTGAGCTCAGGTATTGGCTCACTAGCCAAGTGCCTGTAGCCAAGCAATTTAACTCTAAGCCTCATCTGCAAAATAGGGATGAAAAAAGTGCTGACCTCATGGTAGTTATGAGAATTCAGTGGATAATGTTTGCATGGTTCATGGCAAATAAATGTTACCTATTCATGATGCTATTCCTTAGACCGAAGCCATTTGCTGCTTCATTGCCGTTATTATTTTTGCTTCCCAATTAAATATAAAATATGTAATTGATTCATCAAATTTTCCTTAATAATTTGTGTTCTTTGTGTCTTATTAAAACATTTTTCCCTATCCTAAGATCTTAAAGATAGTCTCCTGTATTTTATTGTAAAAGTGTCTTTAAGAAAAATTGTAGGGCGTTTCTGTTGTGGCACAGTGGAAACGAATCTGACTAGTATCCATGAGGATGTGGGTTTGATCCCTGGCCAGACTCAGCAGGTTGGGGATCCCTAGTTGCTGTAAACTGTGGTGTGAGTCACAGATGAGGCTCAGATCTAGGGTTGCTGTGGCTATGGTGTAAGCCAGCAGCTACAGCTCTGTTTCGACCCTTAGCCTGGGAACTTCCATATGCTGAAGGTGCAGCCCTAAAAAGAAAAAGAAAAAAAAAAGAAAAATTTTAATTGAAGTATAATATACTCATAGGAAAGTGTGTAAGTGGTAATGGTGCAGCACCATGAATTTTCACAAAGTCAACACATCCATGAACCCGAACCGATATCAAGAAAAAACATCATCAGTTCCCTGGAATCCTTGTTTCATCTCCCTTCGTCTCTACCCTTCTGCTAGTTTAAACAGTAACTTGAGGAGTTCCCGTTGTGGCTCAGTGGTTAACGAATCCAACTAGGAACCACGAGGTCACGGGTTTGATCACTGGCCTTGCTCAGTGGGTTAAGGATCTGGCGTTGCCGTGAGCTGTGGTGTAGGTTGCAGATGCGGCTCGGATTCAGTGTTGCTGTGGCTCTGGCATAGGCCGGTGGCTACAGCTCCTATTAGACCCTGGGCCGAGAACCTCCATATGCCTTGGGAGCAGCCCTAGAAAAGGCAAAAAGACAACAAAAAACAAGACAAACAGTAACTTGACTTCTAGTTTTTTCCTGTTATTGAACTTTATAAAATTGGATTCATTCAACATCTAATCTTAGGTGTCTGGGTCCCATTTGTGTGAGTCATTCATGTTGTTCATGAGCTGTAGTCTGTTCATTCTCATGGGCTTATTCAATTGCATGGGTGTACCAGAATTGATCCATTCTGCTATTTATGGACATTTGGGTAGTTTCTGACTTGGGGCTGCAATGAGTGCTGCAGTTTATGTGCCTCTTGGTGAACTTATGTCTGTCTTTTTGCAGGGTGTGCTGACCTGGGAGAAGAATATCTTGGTCATTCTTCACTTGATATTAGCATCACCAAGTGCTAGAGCAGGGACAGGGCTTCAGGCACATCTGGTCTTCTGTGTTACAGACAAAGGGATTCTGGCCCAGTGGGGACAGTGACCCCTGAGACCCCTGCCGATCTCAGCAATTAGCAGAACCAGGTGTCCTAAGACTGTTTCCAGTTCATCCTGCTGCTTCTAGGAGAGGTCAGTTGGATCCCCTTTTTTTGTGGGCTCCATGCCAATCCTCCCACTCCTAAACATACACACACCTGGGAGCACAGCTACTGTTCCAGGGAACTGCAGCTCCTTAGAACATTGACAATGTGCAAAGGTCCTGAGGCACAAGGGAAGGTCCCTTTGAGGAACTGGATGGTAAAGCAGAGAGAGGAGCATTGATGGGGTGGAGGGATAGACAGAGCCTTGCCCAGCACAGCAGCTTAAGATTTTGAGACTTTTAAAGCCCGTTTGCAGCTGACAGGTGATCATGTTGTACAACAAAATCTTCTTGGGAGAGTTGTAATCCATTTATTTTTTATTGCTTAACACCCACATGATTCCAATTCCACCTAACTTCAAAGAACCGAAGACAGACTTGTTGGTGATGAGGTCATACAAGAGAAGCTTTTTGTTTTACTCTTTCTCTCCTTTTAAGAGCAGTTCCTCCTTTGCTCCAACTTCCTGAAGCCCCTCCACGGTCTCTTTGTGCCAAAGAGCTAGGGGAAGCCAGGGGGACCGGCTGTTTTTACAGCTGCAAGGAACTCCAACCCAAGAGCCGTCCATCCCACTCCTCACACACTCGGGCAATTCCAGTGAAGAGGGGAGGGAGGTAAATCATGCCTCTCACATGTGCTCTGAGCTCATTTGTCTCTGAGCCTCACCCAGGGGCCTCTTAAGTTCTGACTATTAAGTCGTGAGCCAAAACAGCCAAGAAAAGTGATTCTTTAGCATAACAGGGAGGCCTACCCCGTGGGCAAATCGACCCTGGAGTCTACAGGTGTGCTGTGCTTTACACAATAGGGGCATTGACAAAACCCTAGACTGATGGGACCACACACTGGTCAGGGCCACCACCTCATCTTAGAGAGGAGGAAACTGCTTTTCTCATAACTTTGGTGAATGAGTTGGTCCCCAAGGGCTCTTTCAGTTTTGACAGTTGTGATTTTATGAAGACGTATAGATTTCAGATTTTTGAAATGCTCTGTGAGAGTTCACCATTAATAATAGAACCAGCATTTCTTGGTTTCTTTCTGGGCTGCAGACAGTGCAAAGTGCTTGTCTTTTATTTAGTCTTCAGAATCACCTTTAGGGTCTCAGGTATGCTTTATCTGCTCCCAGCCCCGCCCAGCCCTCCATCACCAGTTAGCAATTGATTCAATGAGCTGACATGCTGTGCAGCACAGCAAGCAAACTGGATGGCACTTTCTGGAAACAGGCAGAGCTCAGCGCCTCACACCAGGGGAGGTGAAGGGCCCCAGCTCACAAGAGAGCATGCCGTTCCAAGACTTTCCCTTGTGGGGACTTGGGCTCTGAGGTAACACGCTGTCTTGGTTTCTCTTTGAAATCTGTGGCTGCCTTGCAGCATCTGCTGCTTATTTTGTGAACTGAGGCCAAAAGGAGGCCCCGCAGAGGCCCAGCAGACTCCCCCTCCCTCCGCTTCTCCCAGTACTCTGGTGTTCCTGTTTTGATCATCTGCTCCCCTGATAAGCCCTCCAAGCCTGCAAAGATCTCAGTTGCCCACCAGTATTTGTTTGACCTTCTCTCTTTAAGGAGAGCCATGCAGAGTAGGGGTCCTCCTGCAGATAGCAAATGCACCAGCATCTCACATTGCTCTCAATTATTTGGACTAAGTCCTAAACTCAAAGACTTTCTGGAATGAAGTGGGGGGCAGTGGGGGGAATGATGAATGGGGCTTACTGGGGTGGGGGGGGCAGTGGATGGTACTGCTCAACTCCAGCCTGTTTGTTGCAAAATTTAAGCAGGAATCACAGCAGGCCCATGTTAATAGATTTTAGAAGTGTGTGTGTGTGTGTGTGTGTGTGTGAGAGAGAGAGAGAGAAATATCTTCATTTTTATGAACTGTCAACAATTTTTTTTTTTGGCCTCACCCATGACTTGTGGAAGTTCCCTGGCCTGGGATTGAATCCTGGCCATAGCAGTGACAATGCTGGATCCTTAACCCACTAAGCCACCAAGGGACTCCTGCAACTATTTTCTAAAAATATTAAAATACTATGTAGCATAAGTTAAACATATCTGTGGGCTAGGCTCAGCCCTCTGGTACCCAATTCACAACCTTGGATCTAGGTTTTGATGTGAGTGGGTTTTGTGTAGGAATTATGCAGGGAATCACCTAATTCTTCACTTTGCTTGGTGTATATATGAATGCAGCCCTTGCTTTTGAAATTATAACTGCCCCAGTGTTTGCTAAGCTGGATTTTCTCAGATGACTGAGTGACAGGATTGAACTGACAGGACTGATAGCTGAGAATCAGCAGAGCTGGGTTTCAGTCTTATCCTGCAATAAACCAGCTCTGTGGCCTTGTTCACATGAATCTGGTTTGGGCATCCTCCTTTATAAAATGAAAGCATTGGTGGAGGGATCCTTAGGGTTCCTTCAAGTTCTGAAATTCCATAAATTTATGGCTTTAATTTATATGATTGAATTACTTTCTTTTGTTTGTATCTAAAATAGCTAGACTAGGTGCTTAGAGACTCAGGCTTATGGTGCACCTTGGAACAAAATCTGATTTACTAGAGTAAAGGAACAATTTGAAGTTTATTTTTTCTAATGGTTTCCCTGAAAAGAGGCTAAGTAAGAGTTCTCTCTAAAATGAAGTGCCATTTCTCTTTCCCAGTGGCAAAAGTCATTAGAAATTTCAGTGAAATCTAGGAAGAATTGATGAAGGAAGGAAGGCAAACATATTAGTCAAGATTAGTAAGAACAGGGAGTTCCCATTGTGGCTCAGTGGTAGTGAACCCTACTAGTATCCATGAAGTTGTAGATTTGATCCCTGGCTCCATTCAGTGGGTGAAGGATCTGGCTTTGCCTTGAGCTGTGGTGTAGGCTGGCAGCTGCAGCTCCAATTTGACCCCTAGCCTGGGAACTTCCACAGGCTGCCAGTGCAGCCCTAAAAAGTACATGCGCACGCGTGCACATACACACTCAAATAGTAAGAGCAGACAAGCATGTGGATGAATTGCAACTCATTTATTTACAATGGAGCAGCCACTTTAGAAAACAGTTTGGCAGTTCCTTAAAATATGAAGCAGAGAGTCACCCTGTGACCTGGCAATCCACAGCTAAGTTTTATAACTACAAAAAAACTTACACATGAACGTTCATAACAGCATTATTCATAATAGCCCCAAAGTGGAAGCAACCCAGATATCAATTAAAATTAAGGATTTGTAGTATTGAGTACCTTTTCATATACCTGTTGGTCATATCTATGTCTTCTTCTGAAAAAAATCTCTATTCAAGTCCTTTGCCCATTTTTAATTGGATCTGTTTGTTTTTCTATGGGATTGTATGAGTTCTTTATATACCCCAAATATTCATTTGAATTGGTAAATAAAACATGGCAGATCCATACAATGGAGTATTATTTTGCAATAAAAAGAGTGAAACACTGATACATGCTACAACACAGATGAACCTTGAAGACCTTATGCTAAATGAAAGAAGCCAGACACACATGATAATGTATTGTATGATTTTATTTATATGAAATGTTCAGAAGAGGCAATGACACTGAGATAGAAAGCAGATTAATGGTTGCCCAGGGCTGGGGAAAATTGGAGAAGTGAGTAGTGATGCTAAAATATAAGAGTTTTCTTTTTGGGGTGATGAAAATATTCTGAAACTAGATAGTGTTGGTGGTTCCACAGCTCTGTGAATATACTAAAGACCACTTAGTTGCACACTTTATTTTTCAAAATTTTATGGCCCCACCTGTAGCATATGGAAGTTCCCAAGCCAGGGATTAACTCTGAGCCATAGCTTCAGATTCTGGATACTTTAACCCACTGTGCCAGGCCAGGAACCTCACCTATACTTCCCTGGACCGCCAAGTGACCTGAGCCACTGCAGTCAGATGCTTAACCCACTGCGCCACGGTGGGAACTCCTATTTGTACACTTTAAATGGGTGATGTGTATGGTTATATGAATTATATCTCAATAAAGTTGCTCACAAAAAGAATGGTAAGGATAAAAATATTTAAATGAAAAAATGGGAGTCCCTGTCGTGGCTCAGTGGTTAATGAATCCGACTAGGAACCATGAGGTTTTGGATTTGATCCCTGGCCTCGCTCAGTGGGTTAAGAATCCGGCATTGCCGTGAGCTGTGATATATATAGGTCGAAGACACGGCTCAGATCCCGAGTTGCTGTGGCTGTGGCGTAGGCCAGTGGCTACAGCTCTGATTAGACTTCTAGCCTGGGATACTCCATATGCTGAGGGTGGGGGCCTAGAAAAGACAAAAAAAAAAAAAAGAAAAGAAAAGAAAAAAAGAAAAAAAGGATGAGTAAATAGTTAAACAGAGGCTAATGAAAAACAGGGGAAAAGAATGTTATAGACTAGGTTATATTACTAATACATCATTATAGAAATTCTTATTTTGTTCTAAGGGGGGCCTGCTTTTAGCAGGCAAATTATGATTAGGGAAAGGGATGGTTAACAATCAGAACTTGTGATTTTCATTCTTGGCTATGATCTTAAGTATGAAATTATTTTTCTGGTATTTTTATGCAGTGTTTTGAAGATCAGGCAGCCTGTTACTCTATTTTTTTTTTTTTTAGCTCCATTTGTTTGAGTTTGGCTGGTTTGAGTTAGTAATGAAGACGCATTATGGCAAGGGACACTAATGACATCAGTACAAACAGGTCTGCCAAAACTCTGGAGGTCTTGCCAAGCCCCAGTGAGTTGCCCCATGCCTCAGAAAATCCAAATCACAAAACAGGAAGAGTGGAGAATTTTCTGGTTTGTGCTAAGTTTGGGGGATTCTGTGTTTAAGTGCCAAAGGTGAAAACATTCTAGTAAGAAATAGTTGTTTTAACTCAATTGCAAGGGCAATTTCAATGGAGTTGAAATTTAGTCCATGCTTTGTCAAATTCTCTAGAAGGAATGACAAACTGGGAAGTGTATAGGGGCTTAGCGGGTGAAATAGAAAAGTTAATATAGTTAAATGAAGGGCTTCTTGTCTGATCTCAAGGGAGTAGGCCCTGCTCCATTCATGCTTGTTGCTATATAGGAGGAAGAACCAGTGCTATTAAATCAATCTTCTGATTTGCCAAAGGAAGTTGAAGATATGGATTTTTTTCTAGATGCTGCTATCTAATTAGAATAAAAAATGCAATGAATAGGAGAAAATATTTCCAAATCATACGTCCCATGGGGGACTTGCATCTAGAATATATAAAAAATGCTTACACCTCAATAATAAGAAAATCAAGTAATGCAATTTAAAAATGGGCAGGGAGTTCCCGTCATGGCTCAGTGGTTAAGGAACCTGACTAGGATCCATGAGCTGTGGTGTAGGTCATAGAAGCAGCTTGGATCTTGCATTGCCAGTGGCTGTAGCTCTGATTCCACCCCTAGCCTGGGAACCTCCATGTGCCACAGGTGCGGCCCTTAAAAAAAAAAAAGAAGCAAGAAGCAAAAAAAGAACAAAACAACAACAATCACAACAACAAAATAGGCAGAGGATCTGAATAGATTTT
Source organism: Phacochoerus africanus (assembly GCF_016906955.1). Taxonomy (NCBI): domain Eukaryota; kingdom Metazoa; phylum Chordata; class Mammalia; order Artiodactyla; family Suidae; genus Phacochoerus; species Phacochoerus africanus. Next base: position 120,710,578 of record NC_062558.1, on the reverse strand, counting down.
TTTTTTTTTTTTATCTTTTCTAGGGCCACTCCTTGGCATATGGAGGTTCCCAGGCTAGGGGTCTAATCAGAGCTGTAACCACCGGCCTACGCCAGAGCCACAGCAACATGGGACTGGAGCTGCATCTGCGACCTAGACTACAGCTCATGGCAACGCTGGATCCTTAACCCACTGAGCAAGGCCAGTGATCGAACCCACTACCTCATGGTTCCTAGTCGGATTCGTTAGCCACTGCGCCACGGCAGGAACTCCTGAATAGATATTTTGCCAATGAAGACGTACAAATGGCCAAAAAAGCACATAAAAAGGCGCTCAACATCATTAGCCACCAGGGAAATGCAAATCAAAACCACAGAGAGATAACATTTCATAGCCACTAATGTGGCCAGAATCAAAAAGAAAAATAATAACATGTGTTGGTGGAGATATGAAGAAACAGAAATCCTCATACACTGCTGTTGGGAATGTAAGACGTGTAGCCACTTTGGAAAACAGTTCAGTATTTCCTTAAAATTTAACCATAGAATGACCATATGACTCAACATTTTTGTGCATAGGTATATAATCATGAGAAATGAAAACATATGTCTACAAAAAAATTGTACATGAAGGTCCGTGGAAGCTTCACAATATCCCTCAAATAGAAACAACCCAAGGGTCGATCAACTAATGAATTGTAGGGGATATTATCTGGCAATTAAAAGGAATCAAGTACTAATATATGCTACACCATAGATAAACCTTGAAACCATTATGCTCAGTGAAAGAAGCCAATCACAAAAGACCATATACCATGATTCCATTAATGGAATCCATGTCCAGAAGAGGCAAACCTATAGAGACAGAAAGATTAGTGTTTGCCTAGAGTGGGGAGGATAAAGGAAATTGAGGAGTGGTTGCTAAAGGGTATAGGCTTTTTTTCAGTGTGATGAAAATGTTATAAATTGTGATGATGGTTGCACAACTCCGTGAGTATACTCAAAAACATTGAATTGTGTATTTTATTATTATTACTATTTTTGGCCACACCAGCAGCATGCGGGAAGTTCCTGGACCAAGGATTGAACATGAGCCACAGCAGTGACGATGTTGAATCCTTAATTACTAGGCCACCAGGGAACTCCCTGAATTGTGTACTTCAAATAAGTGATTGTATTCTATGTGAATTACATCCCCGTAAACCTGGTATGGAAAAAAAAGAATACAGCGATGGCCACACAGCACATATCTTTGAGGCCTCCAGCTTCAAGTCCTTTTATTAGGACTTGATCAAATGCCTAGCAGATCTGGAAGGGGCTATCAAACCCAGTTCTTAGGAAACCAGAGAAGAGGGTGATCTGCCAGTTCTAAAGTCACATGCCTTTTTAGTAGCAGAGCGAGGGCCAAAACATGTCTCTTGACCTTGACCACTAGGTTATGCTACCTCTATCCAAAGCTCAGTTTTCAGGGCAGAGCCAGGAAGGAATTGTGAGAAATCAACATCAGGAACAGCTGGATACACTCTCTTTTGCTGCATTTTACCAATGTCCCTCAAAGATATCTTGAGAAAGGGATAAAATATGGTGAAAAGGAATACTCCTTAAAGAAAGAGAAAAAACAAAGCCTTCCCTGAGTCTTTTTTTGTTTGTATAGCACAGAAGGGAGTGTATGTTTTAGAGTCACTTACTCTGTATGTTTCTGATTTATTTACATTTAGCTCATCAATGTGTTGTTTGTGCAAGAAACTTTTGATGTCCAAGAAATGCTCTGGGCCTCCTGAAAGGTTTTTTTTTTTTTTTTAAACCAGAGAACTGAACTTTGCCAAGAGTAAATGGAACTCAGATATCAAAGGTCTGAGTTCAGTTTTCATTGAATACAAAGGGTGAGTGGATTTTGAACTGAGCCAAATGTATCTCCCACCCTTAATTTACCGTACATTGTTTTGGCAGACTCTACAATCCTGGAAGTTGGCTTTTCTTCTCTGATTCCTTTCTAGGGTGTAACCACAAGCCTATCTTTCAGTGAACTTCACAGAAAATAAGACCGTATTATAACAATTTGTTAGAGCCTCACTCATCACTATGCCTATAACTATCGATTTTATTGGAACAAATTGAAATGTTTGAAAAGGTTAAATCCATCCTCTGAAGTTGTAATTTTGTTTGATAGACTACAGGAATCTCTATTTTTTTCAGTCCTCTCATCTGGGGGTTTACCAAAGAGGATGTGGCCAGGTCCCCCCCACCCCCAAGCTCCCCCCCCACCCAATCAATGGTCAGGCCCTCAACTAGTTATCAAGTTGAATGTTGGTGCTCAGATTTGAAGGATGGTACCATTTCCCCATTCTGTCTTCAAAGGAGAAAGGATCAAATAAATGATTAGTACTTTGAGGATTTTTTTTTTGGTTGCCCCATGGCATATGGAGTTCCTGAGCCAGGAGTAAGATCAGAGCTGAAGTTGCAACCTTAGCCACAGCTGCAACAATACCAGATCCTTTACCCAGGATCTAACCTACCCACCTGGCACAGTGCCTGGGCCTGCATCCCAACGCTCCCACTGTGCCACAGCAAGAACTCCTGAGCTTTTTTTTTTTTAATTAATTTTTTTAATTAAAAAAAAAACCCTCAAAAAACCCAAAGAAGCAGAGCAAAATTAAGATTATCCCAAATTCTGTCACTTTGAGATAGGCATTGTTATGTTTTGTGGATCATTTTTCTTGTATTCTAAAAAATATATTTATATAAGTATAGATACATGTATATGTAATTATAAAAATGGGATATTACATCTTATAATCTACTTCTTTATAATCTACTTTTTCCATTTCTTAGTTCATGATTGTTGATATTAATACAGTTTTATCTACTTCATGCACAGAAACCAGTTGTACAGATGGAAGGTAACTTAAATGATTCAGTGAGGAATCTTTTGATAGCAAGTGGCAGAAAATCCATGTCAAAGTGACTTAAGCACAAAAGGAAATTTTTTGGTTGACATCTGCAAAATCCAGTGGGAGATCTGTTTTTGGGCCTGGCAGGGTTCAGAGCTTAAACCATTTTAGGAGGTTTCTGCTTCTCTTTCTCTGTTCTGCCTTCTGCTGCTTTGGTGCCATTCACATCTTGCATGTGGAGGCAGCAGTCCCAGAGTGGGATGCATCTAGGTTCTTGCCTGGCAAAGGAGAAAAAGGCCCTCTTCCAGTATTCACCATGGAAATTTCGTTGTACTTGTGTCAAAGACATTTCTAAGCCTATCATGATGGCTCGTGCCTGGGTCATGATAGACTCTTAGAATCCAAGTGTTTCACCAAATAACAGACTGAGAATGAGAGAGGAAGGGATGGGTCCACAGAGGGAAATAGGAGGATGGTTACCAGAAGGATAATGGATGAAGGTTGTGTGGCTGGATTAACAGTTGCACAATTCATAGACCTGGACATTTAGAACTCATTTTGTACTGTTTCCTAGCGCTCTCATAACAAACTACTGTATACTGGGTGACTTAAACAGAAATTTATTGTCTCACAGTTCTGGAGGCTAGAAGACCCAGATCAAGGAATCCTCAATGTTGGTCCCTTCCCAGGGGCCATGCCTCTCTCCTCTTTTGGTCTTGGAATTCCTTGACTTGTAGATGCATTGCTCTGCTTTTTGTGGTCATCTTCACATTATATTTTCTCTGTGTCTAGATTTCCTCTTTTTATAAGGACACCAGTGATTTGGATTAGGGGTCCCCTCTACCACAGTACAACCTCATCTTAACTACATCTACAAGGACCCCATTTCCAAATAAGATCACATTTTGACATACTGATAGGCACCAACATGTGAATGTGGGGACAACACAGTTCAATCCACAACATGTTTCCACACACAATGTTTCTGGCTACATTTAAAACCAATCCAGGAGTTCCCTTTGTGGTGCAGCAGAAATGAATCCAACTAGGAACTATGAGGTTTCGGATTTGATCCCTTTTCCTTGCTTAGTGGGTTAAGGATCTGGCGTTGACCTGAGCTGTGGTGTGGGTTGCAGATGCAGCTTGGATCCCGTGTTGCTGTCGGCTATGGTATAGGCCGGCAGCTGTAGCTCTGATTGGACCCCTAGCCTGGGAACATCCATATGCCACAAATGCAGCCCTAAAAAGAAAAAAAAAAAGGTCTGCATGGAAACAACCTGAATGTCCATTGACATATGGATGGATTAAAAAATGTGGTACATATACACAATGGAATACTACTCAGCCATAAAAAGAACAAAATAATGCTATTTGCAGCAACATGGATGCAAATAGAGATTCTCATGCTAAGTGAATTAAGTCAGAAAGAGAAAGACAAATACTATATGATATCATTTATATGTGGGTTCTAAAATGTGGCATAGGAGTTCCAGTTGTGGAGCAGTAGAAACGAACTCAACTAGTATCCCTAGTATCCATGAGAGTGTGGGTTCTATCTCCAGCCTTACTTGGTAGGTTGGGGATCTGGCATTGCCATGAGCTGTGATGTAGGCTGACAGTTGGAGCTCTGATTCTACCCCCTAGCCTGGGAACATCCATATGCCACATGTAAGGCCCTAAAAAAGCAGAAATCAATCAATCAATCAATCAAGACAAAAGCCATTTGCACTGTGTCTTTAAAAAAATAAAAATAAAATGTGGCACAAATCAACCTATCTACAGAACAGAAACAGACTCATAGACATGGAGAAAAGACTTGGGGTTGCCAAAGGGGAGGCGGAAGGAGTGGGATGGACTGGGAGAATTTGGAGTTAGTAGATGCAAACTATTACATTTAGGATGGATAAGCAACTAGATCCTGCTGTGTAGCACAGAAAACTGTATCCAGTCTCCTGTGATAGAACATCATGGAAGATAATATGTGAAAAGAATGTATATATATGACTGAGTCACTTTGCGGTACAGCAGAAATTGACACAACATTGTAATTTGTTTACAATTTAAAAAATCAAAAACCCCAACCAGTCTGAATTTGAATGATGAATTATTGAATCCAGTTGCCTCCTTCCTTCCACTGTGTGGACCAGAAAGTTGGATGAGTGACCTCTAGGGTTCTTTCCTCATAACTTAGTGATTAAGTGTTTGGGAGCTAGGAATCCACCTGATGCTTGAATGTATACTACATTCCAACCACTATCTTTTGGACTTTGGGCAAGTGACAATCTGCAAATCTGTCTCCTCAACCAGTAAAATGAGGATTGCAGTCCTTTACTCATTAGGATGTTGTGGGCTAGGCACATAGCTCTCAGTAAATGTTAGTGTGACTGTTCCGCCTTTTCAAACATGTAGGATTGGGGAGCCAGGAGAAGAGCCTGAAAGAAACCTAGCGTTTTCACCCTCTGGTGATAATTCAGCTCAACAATTTCTCCCCGTGGTTTTCCTGAAAGAAATTCAAGAAGGGGAGGGTGATTTGCTATCCTGCAAATAGAAATTCAAATCCGGTTCAGGGAACTCTCTCTGCTAAAGCCAGATGTGATCAATCCTGAGCAGACTCCTCCTAGGCGATGTGATTACGAAATACCTGTTCCTTCTAGGTTCCACTTATCTGTCTCTCTGACATCTCCTTTTTTTTCTCTCATAACTTGATCTTTCCCACCATTTTTCAGATGTGGGCTGGAACCAGTCATTTTATTTACAATCTTTTTTTTTTTTTCTGACTCCATAAAGTCGGGGAAATAGAACAGACATCTGCTACTTTCCAAGGTGCCACATCTTTTAGTTCTTTTATACTTTTTCTACAGGCCCGATTTAGTTTGTCTAAATGTTTATTGAATAACAACTAGAACTCCAAGCTCTTGCAGGAAGCAGAACCTACTTGATACAGGTGTATAAGTCCTTCCCCAAGGTCAAAGCAAGACGAGTAGATGGCTTTAAAAAGATGGTCACTGTCATTTAGCAAATATATCTGAAGCGCTGACTCAGTGCCAGATGCTGCTCTAAGCACCAGGGTCATAAAAATGAACAAGAGAGCCAGCGTTCCTACCCTTGAGTACTGCACATTCTGAGAACATTCACTCATGCAAAAAAATATGTAATGAGCACTTACTACAGGTCAGGTTTTGCTCATCATTAAAAAACACAGACACAATTACTATACTAACGACAATGGCACATGTGCACGTGTGTGTGTGTGTGTAAGGTGGGAGGCAGAATACAACACACATAAATACATTCTTTATCATGTTAAAAGGTAATAAGTGCTATGGAAAAAAACAGCAGTGTAAGAGGATTAGCCATTTTGGGGGCGGTTTACAGATTTAAATAGGGTGATCAGGGTGGGTCCATTGAAAAGGTAATACTTGAGCAAAGATTTGAAGGCAAAGTGAGGAAAAGGTAAGGAAGGGAGCTTGGGTATTTGGGGAAGAACAAGTCCAAAGGCCCTGGGGCATAAGGATGCCTGGCTTTATCAAGGATAGCAAGAAGATCAGGTTCATTGCAACAGAGTGAACAGTGTGGGAACAGAAGGAAATGGTTAGGGGCAAAGCAAGCAGAGCTTTTAGCCTGAGTGAAATGAGGAACCATCAGAAAGTGCTAAGTAGATCAGGGGCATGATTTCAGACTTCAAAGAACTGACCTGGCTGCTGTGTTTAGGCTAGACCTTGTGGGTGCCCAAGGCATTAGGGAAGTCAGTGGAATCAATCACAAGGGCAAGGCAGTAGCGATGCAGACCTAGAGGTGAGACAAGGGGGACAGGTAGTGAGAAGTGGTTAGATCAGTCTTGAAGACGCGGTCAAAACGATTTTCTAAGACAGGATGTGGAGTGTGAAAGAGGAGGCAGGGATGACTCCAAGATCTAGTCGCTGATTGCTTGGTAGAGCAAGGTTTTGCTTTGTTTTGGTGCGTTGGTTGTGGGGGGTGGGGGTGGGTACCAGCGCCATTCATACATGTCAAGTTTGAGGTGCCTATTAGCTATCCAAGTGTTGTGAGCAGCTGGATTTTGCCTGTATGAGTGATTTAGGAGAAATGCTAACGCCTCAGGAAGTGAGACCGCGCTGAGGTACTACTTCCATAACTGATCCCGTCCTCCTCCTAAAGGCTGGAAAATCCCTGAAGGGAATTTCATCGCGCCTTAATCCCTTCAGCAGACAGAGCCCTTCTTTTACCTCTTTGGGGAATGGCGAGAAAAATGAACAGCAATAACCCGACGCTGCACGGCTTCCATCCCCTAACTCGCCGAAGGGAAAGAAGCCATGTGGGTTGCGAAGGGAACGCTGATACGTCCCCAGCGGAGGGCGGGGCCTGAAGGTGGGCGGGGCCGCGGCGCGGGCGCACGCCACAGAGGGGGGCGTGGCCGGCTCGGCGCGCGCGCCCCCCTCCTTTCCTTCCGCAGGCCCACCGGTGATCAGCTGGTCTGCGCTCCTCTGACGTGAGCCTGGGCACGTCACCGCCGAATGGCAGCCTCCAGAAAGGCACCGCGAGTAAGGTGAGGGGAATGTGCCGGGGAGCCGGCGTCCGGGCATCGCGCGGCCCCCGGGGCCCGGGCGCGCCTGTTGCACTCCGCAGGGCAGGGACAAGCGGGTGAGGAGCTGCAGGCAGCCCACTGCAGTCGGGCGCCGGCCAGGGATGGCCGGAGCTCCTCGAGCCAAGGCAAGGGGAGGGAGCCTTGCAGCCGGGCAAGTTCCGGTTCGTTTCCGGTGGGGCCTCTGGCAGCCCTGGGCAGCCCGAACCGCGTCCTCGCACGAGAGTGTGTGCAGAGGTGCAGTACTCGGCCGGAGGGAGCTGTGGCCATCGCCGCCCCTTCCTCGGCTAGGCTAGAAGGCCCCGCTATGGGAGGAAATTGACCCCTTCTGGCTTCTCCCGGGGCCGGGGAGGTGGGCGAGCCGTCGACCTCGCCCTCGACCTCGCCGCTCTATCCTGAGAATCTAATCTTCAAAGTACAACCCTGACAATGTGACACCTGCAGTTCGACTTGCTGATCTGTCACCACTACAAGGATAGGCCACCACGGGCCCTTCCCTACCCAAGTGGTTTCAGAGGTATCATCCTACCAGTGACCTGCCCTGGGTACTCCCTGGATGCAGGGAGGTGAGAAGGATAATCCGCTGGTCTCACATTGAATAGGTTTCAGCCTAGTCTTCCCCTACAATCAAGGTGTACTTATCAGAGCAGCTAACAAACTGAGAGATATGTTGAGAATTCCCAATGGCCAGAAGCCAAATTCCCTGGCAATCTACATGGGGTCAGCCATCCTCTGACCAGTTGAAACTTGAATGAATAGGTTTGGCAGCATGGCCCGGCTCACTTGCTGAACACAGGCCGTGGCTTGTGCTTGTGTTTGTGAGCTGATAGATCTCAGGCCAAACTTGACCTGGCCTTGGCTTCCGCAGAGCGTGTTAGGGATGAGTAGAGAACCTGCCCAGCCCTGTGGAAGGGTGTTTGAGGTGCGGCTAACCTGCATGGGGATAGGGCTGCTGGAAATGGGGTACCACAAGTGGATAATGAGTTAGGGCCTAGGCTGAGAAGTAGCCTTTGAGGACCTAGTTGGTCTTTGATGGGCTCACGGAATCCCAACATTTTAGGGGCACAAGGGTCTTTCAGCATTTGCTGATAGAGTCTCCTTACCTCACACAAGAGGCCACTGAAAGGCTGAGAGATGGGAGGCTATTTGCCCCAGGTACCTCCCCTCCTGGCAGAATTTGAGTGCCATTCAGTGTAAATATGACTCAGTTTAGGTGATGGAATCTGACCTTAGATGGACTTAGGTAAGGGGTTGAGCCGGCTTCTAGTGCAGGGGCATCTAGGAAACCAGCACTGGCATCAGACTTGGCTTCTCTCTGGTACCTCTTGGCTCTGATTTCTTCACTGTTGGCTTCATTCTCAGGCAGACTTTCTCCTTTAACAGATCTAGTCTGACAGTCCCAGCAGAAACAGGGCCCTTTTACCTAATGGTTGGAGCGGAAATTCCAGATGTGATCCTCACTGGACTGATTTGTTCCTTACGTCCATCCCTGAACCGGTAATTGTGGTTGGAGGGATGGCTTGAGCAGGCCTGGGATCCAGAACTTGATGTGTGAGTGAGCGAGGTTCATTTCAACTAACTCTGTGGACTAAAAATGGAGAAGAGACACTCTCAGAAGGAAAAACCAAGGTGCTCTGATCAAAAGGAGGAGGGTTGGATTCTGGGTAGGCAAAATAACATTGCCTCCTTTTTCACCCTAGAACTTCCTCCATTCTGCCCTTGCCTCACCTCACAGGCTCGATTGAGCATCTTGGTCCTTGTTTTGCTCCATCCTGAGAGATATACATGTATGATTCTCATCATGGGCTGGGGGAAGGCAGAGGGTAACAACCCTGCTGGGATTTCTTTAAAAAGAGGGAGAGAAATGTGCTATAGCCATCTTATAAAAAGAAATTCTCAGTAAGTTCCCGTTGTGACAGAGTGGAAGTGAATCTGACTGGTGTCCATGGGGATGCTGGTTCGACCCTGTACTTGCTCAGTAGGTTAAGGATCTGGCATTGCCATGAGCTGTGGTGTGGGTTGCAGACGTGGCTCCTATCGCATGTTACTGTGGCTGTGGTGTAGGCTGGCAGCAGTAGCTCCAATTTGACTCCTAGCCTGGGAACTTCCATGTGCCACGGTTGTGGCCCTAAAAAGCAAGCAAGCAAGCAAAAAAAAAAAAAAAAAAAGTTCTCTGCATGCTTCTTTCCTCTTATCTTTTTTTTCTTTCTTTTTGTCTTTTTGCCATTTCTTGGGCCACTCCCATGGCATATGGAGGTTCCCAGGCTAGGGGTCAAGTCGGAGCTGTAGCCACCGGCCTACGCCAGAGCCACAGCAATGCAGGATCCGAGCTGCGTCTTCGACCTACACCACAGCTCACGGCAACACTGGATTCTTAACCCACTGAGCAAGCCAGGGATCGAGCCCTCAACCTCATGGTTCCCAGTCGGATTTGTTAACCACTGAGCCACGACGGGAACTCCCCTCTTACCTTTCTCATAGCACATCATGATGTTGAGAAGGTGTAGGCTGAAGAAGGCCTGGGAAAGAGAACACTGAGCTGAAAGTTGGGAGCCCTGGACCCTAGTTCTAAACTAACTCTCACCACATAGCTTTGAGGCCTTGAACAAATAGTTTCTTTCTAGAGGAGGGAGGTGAATTGGATGGTTCCTGAGGTACATTCTCGTCCTAACATTCAATAATAGCCTTGCTTTGTTGGAGAGCCTGAGAATGTGTCTGTTCAAGTAAATGAAAGGTGGATGGATCTTGGACTCTGCAGTGACCAGGGTATGGCAGGAACATGACAGTTTTAATATTTAGCTGCTTTGTGGCTCTTTTGATCCTTACAGAAAGGTAGAGATCCTTATGGAGACATCTTGAACTCAAGTTCTCTGTAAGCATTACCTGTCAGATCTGATTTTTGGTCTTGGCTTTGGAGCTCCTGATGTGTATGGCCCATGGCAAGTTACCTTTGTTTCTTCTCTTGTAAAGTGAGTGAGTAAGGCTACTTCTGAATAACCTCCCTCCAGCTCTCTTGTCTTGTGTGTCAGCCAGTCACTGGCACCAGTTAAATTGGAATATATAGAGAAATTGACTTTCTTGGCTCACCATTTGTAAATGTGCATATGAAATCAAGGGAAATCAGTTGAGAATGTGACATATCTCTGTCCAAGAAAAAGCTTTCTTACTTTGTAAAATATTATAACAGCTTTATTGAAATATAATTCATGTACCACACAATTCACTTATTAAAAAGTACAATTCAGTGGTTTTGAGAATATTCCCAGAGTTGTGCAGCCATTACCGTGATCAATTTTAGAACATTTTAATTCTTCTCAAAAGAAAATCCTCTCATATTTTCAGTCATTCCTCATTTCCCCAGCTCTACTTCAGCTCTAGGCAACCACTAATCTACTTTCTATCTCTATGGATTGGTCTATTTTGGACACTGCCTGTGGCATCATACAATACACGTCTTTTTTGACTGGCTTTTGTAACTTAGCATAAAATGTCTTCTAGGTTTATTATGTTGTAGCATCTATCAGTAATTATTCCTTCTTATTGCCAAATAATGTTTAGTCTACTTTTATTTATCCATCAATTGATGGACATTTGGGTTGTTTCTATTTTTTGGATATTATGAATAATGCTGCTGTTAACATTTTGTGTGAGTTTCTATGTGGACCTAATTTTTTCAGTTTTCTTTGGTGTACACCTAAGAGTGCAATTGCTGGATCATAGGCTGGCTAACTCTGTATTTAATTCTTTTGAGGACTGCTGGACTGTTTCCCAAACCTGCTATACCATTTTACATCCCCACCAGCAATGTCTGAGTGTTCCAGTTTTTCCACATTCTTGCCCATGCTTGTTATTTTATGGCTTTTTTTTTTTTTAAATTATAATCTTCCCTACTGGATGTTAAGTGGCATCTCATTGTGGTTTTGATTTGCATTTCCCTAATGAAAAATGATACTGAAATTCTTTTCGTATGATTTTTGGCCATTTGTATATCTTCTTAGGAGAAATGTCTATTCAGAACTTGTGACTATTTAAAAGCTTTAATATTTATCTTTATTGCTGAGTTGTAATAGTTCTTTATACACTCTGGATACTAGAATCTTATCATATATATATATGAGTTCTAAATATTTTCTTTCATTTTATGGGTTGTCTTTTTACTTTATGGCATCCTTTGAAACATAAAAGTCTTTAATTTAGTGAAGTCCAGTCTATTTTTCTTTTGCTGCATGTGCTTTTGATATCATATCTAAGAAATCATTGCCTGATTCAAGGTCAGGCAGATTTATGCCTATGTTTTCGTCTAAGAAAACATTTATGTCTGTGATCCATTTTGAGTTAATTTCTATGTGAGGGTGGAAGTTCAGCTTCATTCTTTCATGTGGACATCCAGCTATCCCAGCATCATTTGTTGAAGAGACTGTATTTTTCTTCATTGAATGGTACTCTTATAATAAAAAACTTGATGGTAATTGTGAGGGTTTATTTCTGAATTCCATTTTATTGATGGGTAATTCTATCCTTATGGCAGTACCACACTCTCTTGATGACTGTTTTAGTAGTTTTGAAATCAGGAAGGGTGAATCCTTCAACTTTGTTCTTTTTCATGATTGTCTTGCTTATTCTGGATTCTTTGCATTTAGGATCTGCTTGTCAATTTCTCCATAGAACCTAGCTGGAATTTGATGGGGATTGCATTGAATCTGTAGATTATTTTGGGGAGTATTGCCATTTTAACAATAGTTAAGTCTTCCAACCCATGAACGTGGAAAATCTTTCCATTCATTTAGGTCTTCTTTAATTTCTTTCAACAGTGTTTTGTAGTTTTCAGAGTATAAGTTTTGTATCTTTTTTGTTCAGTTTATTTCTAGGCAATTATTGTTTTGATGCTGTTATGATGAACTTTTCTTAATTTCATTTTTGCATTGTTGACTGAATGGACTTGGAAGAGAAATCCTCAGGTGCCAGAAATGTAGGGGAACGTAAAGCCTGCATGGCAGGGGATAAGCTGAATCTGAGGGGATTATAGATGCTATAGGCCTTCATAGTAGTTGGGTTTCAGAGCATCAGACTATCCCCAAATGGAGACAGGAGACTTGTGTGTAAATCTCCTAGCTCAGGAATTAAAGTGAGAATTAATCTCAGAAGCAAACAACAGTGTCAATAGTGCTTGTACAATCCAGGCTACCTCTCGTTCTCATAGGTAGATAGTCTGTGAGTCTATAAGAAAAGTAATGACCCACCAAGAGGGAGCCAGCAGCCTCAGTAAACTTGAGGATTACTATTCCAAGATCTTGTAATGGAGAGTCTGAAATGAATTATAAAATAAGGGCCCCAAATAATTAAAGCTAAGAGAAGGAATAGAAACCATAGAGAAGGACACCATGAAGAAAGGACAGGCAGATTTGTAAAAGAAGCAAATAGAACTGTGCATGTGAAAAATATAGTCCTTGCTAATAAAATATTTTTAGATAAGTTAAATAGGAGATTAGACGTAGGTGAAGAGAATTCACAAATTAAAGGCCGGAACTGAGACTATTTACCTGCGATGGTGATGTTTTTATGTTTTATCTGAAACTTAGTTATTTCATCACTGATACTGGGGTGAGAGTTCTTCTAGTTGTTAAGTCAAGTTGATGACCCTCTCTGACTAAGCCTTGCCACGTTTGCTAAGGTCAAAGTCTGCAACATCCTGTTCTTTCTCTTCTTAGGGCAAATTACCAGGATTTTCAGCTGAAGAATTTAAGAATAATTGAACCTAACGAGGTGACACGTTCAGGATACCCAGGTGTAGAAACAGGTAATAATTTTGCCTATTACTTAGATGGAACATCTCAAAAGGATTTTAGATTCTCCCACTCCAACCCCAAGCTGGGAGAGAAGAGAGGGTAAGGGATTAATTAATTGATCATGGCTGGGGGGCTGAGGGCATAAATATCTGGAAATTAAAAACCATTTCGTCTTTTGGCTTTCTGAGCTGTTGCTTACATCACTTTTTTTCAGTAGTAAGTTAGAGAATTATGGTTTTTGATTTCCTGTTCCTGGGGTGGTGGTGATGGTGGTGGTGGTAGATTGTATTAAAAAAGTCCTGTTCTAGTTTTTCTAATTTCTAATATATTCCTTTATTGACAGCTTTAGAGATTAGCTTTCAGTTTTCATCCTAAGACTATGAGATAAGAAAAATTTTTATAATGTATTATCGTGTTTTATAAAGTGGGCATTCAGGAAAATCTTTTGGAGGAAAGTTTCAGGAGCCATATCCTCTTTCCAGAACTGGTTAGTTATATTGTTGGGTTGCCAGAAACCTGAATTCTGAAAAGTGGTGTATTTCTGTATTTCTGTCCCATGTAAAACAAGTGCTTTTCTGTGGACGACCCAGGAGAACTACAGCATTTACGTCTAGTTGACTGAACAAACCAGTCCTGTGAAGCACATTAGGAGCTATAAATGGTTTCTCTTTGGAAGATCAGTGCTATAACTTGTGCAATTTTAGGTCTTTTTTCTTTAAAAATGTCGATGTATCCAGCACAGTCTTGGCTGAATTAGGAGGGAGGAGAGGAATGAATGGGAAAAAGTGGAAGTAGAAAAGGGAAAAAGTGATAGAATCATTGAGTTTAGAGTTTGAAGAGAACTTCTCTTTCTTTCTATTACATATAAAGAAATAGAGGTTCAGGGAGCTTTGGTTGCCTGAGGTTGCAGATCCCAGCTGGAAACTAGAACCCACTTGTTTTGAATCCTTTGGTCTTAGAGTGCCTTAGAGCCTCTGTTAGGTCCCCTAGATAATATAATATACTATAATAGAGCATGGACTTGGGAATTGGATAGACCTTGGGTCTTGGTCCTGATGATCTGGTTAACTTGGGCAAGTATTTAACTCCTGTTTTTTTTTTTTTTTGTTCGTTTGTTTTTTAAATCTGTAAAATGGGAGCCGTGAATCCCTGGGGGGTTATTGTGAGACTTAACCACTAGTGTATGTAAAGCCTTTGGCTACCTCACTCAGAGTAAGACAGAGAAACAAACCACCATCTCTAAAGCTGTTGATGCTGGACGAGCAGCTTGGCATCTGTGCAAGTGTTAAGATGCTGAAATTGGAGTAAACCAGCCCCTTCTATTCTTACAACAAGGCATGTAGGAATCCCAGCTGGTGCTTCGGATCCAGAGTCAAATAATATTTCTTGAGCTTTTGCAGTGTACCAGATGCTGTGCATGCTGCTTTCACACACGTTGTCATGTTAAATTTTTCTAGCTACCCAATGAGGTAAATAGGGTGTGCTCTTCATGTATTTCCAAGCGGTGAAAAGTCTTTTGTTTGTGATAAAGGCTGAATGTTTCATAACTTCTAAAAGCAGACCCACGTATGCAAGAGACTTTTAAATGAGTCATTCTTTTTAAAGCATGATTTAAAAATACCTGGCAATGTACATCATGGACCAGGTTTGTTGTTCTTGGCTCCCCACTTCCCTGCATACCCTGATTAGCTCTTGGCGGCTTCTGACATTTCTGAAAAGTAATGGGATGTGGAATAGGCAGATGCTATAATGTGGTATTTTCTAAGATTCGAGCTTTCTTTCACTGAAGATTCATTACTCTTTATTATGTTGAGTCTGAAAAGGTCATAGACGCAAAGGTGTAATATTCATTCAGACATCTTTGAGTGAGTGAGTATATGCATGTGTTAGGTGCTGAGCTAGATACATGGATTCAGAGGTGAGGATGACATGGTCCCTGCCTTAAGGAGAAGCAATGTATACATCTATTGCACCATTTATCACATTGCTTTCATAGTTAGCTGCGTATCTAGACCTAGCAATTGCAGATACAACATTTACTATGTGCCAAGTACTGTTTCTAAGTGCTTTATATTTAGTAGCCCATTTCATCCTCATAAAAATTACCCTCTGAGGATTACCAGCCATGATTTTCATCTCCTCCATCTTGACTATTATTTCAATTGCTGCTACCTCATTAGCTGGGTCTTCTGATGGAACCTGCTTTGTCTTCTCCTCAGCTCTAGCTGTTCACCCATTCAGTTACTTTTAAGGCCCATTGTCCTTGTGGCCACAGCCACCTCAACCACCTTTGCCCATTGTATCCACCTCCCTTATAGCTGCCTCCACTGCCACAGCCCATTCTTTGCCTCTGTCTTTGCCTGTTGCTGTCTTTTCCCCTTTGCTAGTCCTGCCACTGTCCTTTACCACATCCTATCTGTTGATTGTGGTGTTGGGAGTTCTTTCATTGTGTCTGATATAAGTGACAAAGGAGTGGGTACCTCAGACCAAGAACACCGACCAAGTGTGAAGGAAATCAAGGATGAGGAAGGAAGGAGCAGGGGAGATGTTAATAGTGGTGAAGGTGGGAGTTCCCGTCGTGGCGCAGTGGTTAACAAATCCGACTAGGAACCATGAGGTTGCGGGTTCGGTCCCTGCCCTTGCTCAGTGGGTTAACGATCTGGCGTTGCCGTGAGCTGTGGTGTAGGTTGCAGACGCGGCTTGGATCCCGAGTTGCTGTGGCTCTGGCGTAGGCCGGTGGCTACAGCTCCGATTCAACCCCTAGCCTGGGAACCTCCATATGCCGCGGGAGCGGCCCAAGAAATAGCAACAACAACAACAACAACAACAACAAAAAAAAAAAAGACAAAAGACAAAAAAAAAATAGTGGTGAAGGTGGCTTTGTGGAGGGAAGTGTGAAGTTACCAGTGTAGTGGAGTGAAACTGATGAAGGAAGCAGAGGATGCTTTTGATCGGCTCCATTTTGCCTTTGATGGCTATCAGTTTGTAATTGAGGATTTTGTGCCTGCCATTGGTTCCGTTGACATTATTGATGAAGTCAGTAACTGATGATATTTTTTTTAATTAAAAAAATTTTTTTTGTTGTTGTTATAAGCCCAAGCTCCCCATCCCTCCCACTCCCTCCCCCTCCCATCAGGCAGCCACAAGTCTTTTCTCCAAGTCCATGACTTTCTTTTCTAAGGAGATGTTCATTTGTGCTGGATATTAGATTCCAGTTATAAGTGATATCATATGGTATTTGTCTTTGTCTTTCTGGCTCATTTCACTCAGGATGAGAGTCTCTAGCTCCATCCATGTCGCTGCAAATGGCATTATGTTGTTCTTTTTTATGGCTGAGTAGTATTCCATTGTGTATATATACCACCTCTTCCGAATCCAATCATCTGTCGATGGACATTTGGGTTGTTTCCATGTCCTGGCTATTGTGAATAGTGCTGCAATGAACATGCGGGTGCACGTGTCTCTTTTAAGGAGAGTTTTGTCTGGGTATATGCCCAAGAGTGGGATTGCGGGGTCATATGGAAGTTCTATGTATAGATTTCTAAGGTATCTCCAAACTGTTCTCCATAGTGGCTGTACCAGTTGACATTCCCACCAACAGTGCAGGAGGGTTTCCTTTTCTCCACAGCCCCTCCAGCACTTGTTATTTGTGGATTTATTAATGATGGCCATTCTGACTGGTTTGAGGTGGTATCTCATGGTAGTTTTGATTTGCATTTCTCTTATAATCAGCAATGTTGAGCATTTTTTCATGTGTTTGCTGGCCATCTGTATATCTTCTTTGGAGAAATGTCTATTCAGGTCTTTTGCCCATTTTTCCATTGATTGATTGGCTTTTTTGCTATTGGGTTGTATAAGTGGTTTATATATTCTAGAGATTAAGCCCTTGTCGGTTGCATCATTTGAAACTATTTTCTCCCATTCTGTAAGTTGTCTTTTTGTTTTCTTTTGGGTTTCCTTTGCTGTGCAAAAGCTTTTCAGTTTGATGAGGTCCCATGGGTTTATTTTTGCTCTAATTTCTATTGCTTTGGGAGACTGACCTGAGAAAATATTCATGATGTTGATGTCAGAGAGTGTTTTGCCTATGTTTTCTTCTAGGAGTTTGATGGTGTCCTGTCGTATATTTAAGTCTTTCAGCCATTTGGAGTTTATTTTTGTGTATGGTGTGAGGGTGTGTTCTAGTTTCATTGCTTTGCATGCAGCTGTCCAGGTTTCCCAGCAATGCTTGCTGAATAGACTTTCTTTTTCCCATTTGATGTTCTTGCCTCCCTTGTCAAAGATGAATTGACCATAGGTGTCAGGGTTTATTTCCGGGTTCTCTATTCTGTTCCATTGGTCTGTCTGTCTGTTTTGATACCAGTACCACACTGTTTTGATGACTGTGGCTTTGTAGTATTTCTTGAAGTCTGGGAGAGTGATGCCTCCTGCTTGGTTTTTGTTTCTCAGGATTGCTTTGGCGATTCTGGGTCTTTTGTGGTTCCATAGAAATGTTTGGATTGTTTGTTCTAGTTCTGTGAAAAATGTCATGGGTAATTTGATAGGGATTGCATTGAATCTGTAGATTGCTTTGGGTAGTATGGCCATTTTTACAATATTGATTTTTCCAATCCAGGAACATGGAATATCTTTCCATTTCTTTACATCTTCTTTGATTTCTTTGATTAAAGTTTTATAGTTCTCGGCATAGAGGTCCTTTCCCTCCTTGGTCAGGTGTATTCCGAGGTATTTGATTTTGTGAGGTGCAATTTTAAAAGGTATCGTATTTTTGTATTCCTTTTCTAATATTTCATTGCACAGAAATGCAACTGACTTCTGAATGTTAATCTTATATCCTGCTACTTTGCTGAATTTATTAATCAGTTCAAGGAGTTTTGGGGTTGAGTCCTTCGGGTTTTCTATGTATAGTATCATGTCATCTGCATACAGTGACAGTTTGATCTCTTCTCTTCCTATATGGATGCCTTTTATTTCTTTGGTTTGTCTAATTGCTGTGGCTAGGACTTCCAAAACTATGTTGAAGAGCAGTGGTGAGAGTGGGCATCCCTGTCTTGTTCCAGATTTGAGGGAGAAGGCTTTCAGAGTAACTGATAATATTGATACAGACTATAGTCAGCACTCTAAACACACAGTCAGTGCTATCAAATTCCTTAAGTCAGAGTAGGCCCAATTAGAAGGCAAATACTATAAGGAGGTTAGTGATCTTGAAAGAAAATATACTAGGATTTATTATATAGTGGCTTTTTAAAATTCCAGATGCTCAGGCTGTGTTCCAGGCTAATTAAATAAGTTCCCCAGGTAGTTTTCATGTGCAGCCAAGTTGGAATAGCACTCCAAAAGATGTCTATGTTTTTGCTTGAATTTTTACAGTCTTAACTTGCTCTCAGAAATGTGGTTTGGAAATACAGATCTATTCTGAAGCTCCTGAAAGATGTCATAATAAAGTTTTCAGTTGCTGAAAGCTTATGAGGTCACAATAGGCTTCATTTTGAACCCAATGGAGGTGTTGACATTTAAATTTAGATCAGATTAGATACTTCTGATCCCTCTTTTTGAGATAGGTGAGAAATTATAGTTCAGTAGATCAGGCAAAAGGGAAGGATGTCTCTTGGATGTCCCTCTGGAAGTTATTCAGAAGCAGCTATAATATAGGAAGCATAGCTGTTTGAATAATGAGGAGAACCATTTCCAGTGACTCTGTCTTTGAGTCCTTCTGTCTTTTGGAGACTTGTGAGATGAAACCCTGAGGTTTATAGCTAAAGCTGCTCTTGCAAATTATGAATACAATGGGACACTTTTTCAGTGAGTCCCAAGATTAGTATCGTACCTCATAGAGGAATTGATTGGAGATGACCATGGTAACTGAGGCTTTTATAGCCCAGGGTGCTGCTGATGATGGAGAAGAAGAAGATCAAATTGTTAAAGAAAAAGAGCCAAAAAGGATCCTTACCTAGCAGAGTACAAGCCCCAGTGAGTCAGGGAGTAAATTCTTAAAGATTACCTGTGGTACAGCAACCTCGATGTATGTAACCCTCCATTACTTACAGCATTATGCATTAGGATGTTTTTGGTTAAGTCAGGTATTTTTTTATTTGTTTAAAAAATACGTTGGGAGAATCCAAAACACTGACAATACCAAACGACGGTGAAGATGTGGATCAGTAGGAATTTGCATTCATTAATGGTGGGAATGCAGCATGGTTCAGCTACTTTAGAAGACAGTTTGATTACTTACATCTGGAATCTAATATATGGCACAAATGAAAAGAAACAAACTCATGAGCATGGAGAACAGACTTGTGGTTGCCAAGGGGGAGGGAAAAGGAGGGGGATGGACTGGGAGTTTGGGGTTGGTAGATGCAAACTATTATATTTGGAGTGCATAAGCAATGAGATCCTGCTGTATAGCACAGGCAACTATATGCAATCACTTGTGATGGAACATGATGGAGTATAATGTGAGAAAAAGAATGTATATATATATGTGTGTGTGTGTATGTATATATATATGTATGTATAACTGGGTCACTGCTGTACGCAGAAATTAACAGAACATTGTAGATCAACTATAATAAAATTTTTTTTTTTTTAAAAAGAAGACAGTTCAGTAGGTTTTTTTGTTTGTTTGTTTGTTTTGTTTTTTTCTTTTTAGGGCCTCACCCACCGCACATGGAGGTTCCCAGGCTAGGGGTTGGATCAGAGCTGTATCGGCTGGCCTACGCCACAGCCACAGCAATGTCAGATCTGAGCTGTGTCTGTGACCTAAACCGCAGCTCATGACAATGCTGTATCCTTAACCCACTGAGTGAGTCCAGGGATCAAACCTGTGTCCTCATGGATGCTAGTCAGATTTATTTCCTCTGAGCACTACGGGAACTCCAATTCCTTACAAAACTAAATATACTCTTACCATATCACCCCACTATCATGATCCTTGGTATTTATCCAAAGAATTTGAAAACTTATGTCCACACAAAAGCCTGCAACTTTATAGCAGCTTTATTCATAATTGCCAAAATTTGGAAGCAACCAACATGTCCTTCAGTTAGTGAATGGATAAATAAATAGTGATATATCCAGACAATGGAATACTATTCAGAGCTAAAAAGAAATGAGTTATCAAGCCATGGGAGAACATGGAGGAACCTTAAAGGCTAAGTGGAGGAAGCCAATCTGAAAAGGCCATATACTGTATGATTTCAGCTGTGTGGTTTTTTGGAAAAGTCAAAACTGTGAAGACAGTAACAAGATTAGTGATTGCCAGGGCTTGGGGGAGGAAAGGAAGGATGAAGACGGAGCAGAGAGGATTTTTTAGGGCAATGAAAAACCATTAAACTGTTCTGCATGGTACCATAATGATGGATGCTTGTCACTATACCTCTGTCAAAATCTGTAGAATAGACACCACCAAGAGTGAACCCTAATGTAAACTATGGACTTTGGGGGGTCACGATGTGTCCATGTAGGTTCATCAGTTATAAAAAATGTGCCACTCTGGTAGGGGATCTTGATAATGTGGGAAGCTGTAGGTATTTGGGGCAGGGCAGGCATATGGGAATGCTCCATACTTTCTGCTCAGTTTTGGTGTGAACCCATAACTGCTCTAAATGATAAAATCTATTTTAAAATGAGTTGGAAAACCTCATTATTCTACTTTGAATTCTAATATTTTGTTTTGTGCCAATATATAGGATTCAGTAAAATTCTTTGTGTAAGTTGTTTTGATATGTACTCATGGGACTAGAGCTATGATATAGTTATCTCTCTAGTCATATGTAGAGAGATCATATAGTATGATTTATCAGAACTTTTCACCGATATCAATATTTGTTGAGAAAAGGTGTTTTTTTGAAGCACCAACTAAATCGATTTTAAAGTCAGCTTGCATCATCTGTGTCTTGACTACAAAGAAGTAGTCTCTTCTACACACTAAGAGGCAATATTCTGATTTTGATCACTTAAAAATTAGTAAAAGTTTAAGGATTTCCAGTAAGACTACATTTCATGTTCCTAACATTTTCTTTTGAATGATTTTTGAATTTCTGTTTCTGATTTTTTTTTTTTTTTTAAGAACTGTTGACTCTAGCTAGTTTTATTGGGATGCTAGACTCCTCAGGATCCCTGGCACTTTGTGGGGCTCAGTTTGAAAACTCTGGATCTCTTCCAGTCCCACCATATTTTAGAAAGGAGATCTCAGAGCGCTGATGGCTTAATCCCCTTCTCCCCGAGGTCCTATACCCAGTTGGTAGTAGGTATTCACTAGGGCACATGGCTTAGACTTTTAAATTCTAGTGGACTAACCTTTTCCAGTCTGTGGCTGGCTATTTAACAAAAACATAAAACTTCTTTTAAAGCAGTTAAAATTAAGCAGTAAAATAGAAGAAGAAAAATAAAATCACTCCAAATCCTTCTATCCATATATGTTTAATACCATTAATTAACACTTGAGTGACTGACCTAGAAACTTCTCTATGCATTTACACATATAGAATTTTAAATAAGAACAATGTATACATATTCTTTTGTAATCTGTTTTTAAATCACCTACCAGTGTTTTTGGTATCTTTGTAAGTTAAATATAGATCTATGTAAATTTTTTTGGTTTATGAAATTTTAAACTGTTTCATAGTCTACCATTGTTCATTTAATCAGTTAGGTATCTCCCCACCTCCGCTTTTTTTTTTTTTTTCTTTTTAGGACTGCACTTGCGGCATGTGGAAGTTCCCAGGCTAGGGGTCGAATTGGAGGTACAGCTGCCAGCCTATGCCGCAGCCACAGCAACACAGGATCCGAGCCGAATCTGCGACCTACACCACAGCTCATGGCAACGCTGGATCCTAACCCACTGAGCGAGGCCAGGGATCGGACCTGCAACCTCATGGTACCTAGTCAGATTATTTCCACTGCACCACAGTGGGAACCCCCCCTCCCCTTTTTTAACTACTATAAACAAATTAAACGGCTATATCTTTGCACATCTGTTTGTCTTCCTAGAATAAAGTCCTTGAAGTGAAAGAGGTTATTGCTCACTTTGGAAATGAATACTAGTAACTCAACTTTTCTTGACACAAATAGCCATTTGTAAATGGTATTTAAGAATTGTGAGCTTTAGGAGTTCCCGTCGTGGCGCAGTGGTTAACGAATCCGACTAGGAACCATGAGGTTTCGGGTTCGGTCCCTGCCCTTGCTCAGTGGGTTAACGATCTGGCGTTGCCGTGAGCTGTGGTGTAGGTTGCAGACGCGGCTTGGATCCCGAGTTGCTGTGGCTCTGGCGTAGGCCGGTGGCTACAGCTCCGATTCAACCCCTAGCCTGGGAACCTCCATATGCCGCGGGAGCGGCCCAAGAAATAGCAACAACAACAACAACAACAACAACAACAAAAAAGACAAAAAAAGACCAAAAAAAAAAAAAGAATTGTGAGCTTTAGAGTTTCTGGCAGCTTTGGTGTTGGTCTGGTTTGGGGCAGTCGGTTTAAAGACATAGAGGTGGATGGGCTGGGGGAAGACATGGTAGATATTTCTTTAAGGCTCCCTTTGAACTAGTCATTGAGTTATGTGGGGCATCAGGTTTTGGAACAAATTCTCCTATTGTTGCAGACGGCAGAATGGCTCCAAAGGTAACTTCAGAGCTGCTTCGGCAGCTGAGACAAGCCATGAAGAACTTGGAGTATGTGACAGAACCAATCCAGGCCTACATCATCCCATCGGGAGACGCCCACCAGGTACTGAGTGCTGATGGGCTGGTGATGGAACTCATTAGCCCCTCCTTTCTTTTCTTGCACCTGTGGCATATGGACGTTCCCAGGCTAGGGGTCAGATCAGAACTGCAGCTGCTGACCTACGCCACAGCCATAGCAATGCGGGATCTGAGCCATGTCTGCAACCTACACCACAGCTCATAGTTACGCTAGATCCCTGACCCACTGAGTGAGGCCAGGGATTGAACCCGGATCCTCATAGATACTAGTCAGATTTGTTTCCACTGCACCACAATGGGAACTCCCTTTTCTTTCTTTTCCCCTAGACCCATTGGTGTTTGTAGGATTCCAGCTGTCAACCCACATCTGAGTTTATCCTTCAGGGCTAGGCATAGGGACCTGTGTCCAGTAGGTTCTCACTGAAAACTTTTTCACTTGGCCCTGGCTTGCTTGTTTCCAGTGTATAATATCTAGTTTTTGATAGCTTGTGGAAGAATTAGTTGACAGATGAAGAGGCAGAGGTCTGGACCTTTATATTGCTGATGCACTACCCTGAGGAGGGCAGACCTTGGCCTTGTGTTCAGGGAGCTCCTTTTTTTCTTCTCCTGCCTGGGGCTTCTCTGATGGGTTCTTCCCTGCCTTCTGTCAGACCTGGGCTTTAGCCTTTGGACTTGGGCTTCCAGTCACATGGATTCTCTGCTGGATTCGCCTGTAGTGTTTTTCATTGTCTGCCTTTCAAGCATTAGGCAGTTGCCGTAGTCTGATTTGACTGTAGCTGTTCTATCTCAGTATTGGGCAGGATGGTGGAGCACATGATATAGCAGTTTTTTTGAGGTCATCTGTAAATTCTTGTGTCAGTAGGTTCTCCAGAGAGACAGAACCAGTAGGATGTATATGTATGTGCATGTGTGTGTGTGTGTGTGTGTGTGTGTAGAAAGAGGGGCGGGGGAACAAAAAGACATTATGAGACATTGGCTCATACAGCATCAGCTCCCCTGGTTCGTGGGGTCTTCAAATTTGAACTGGAATTACACCACTGGCTTTTCTGGTTCTTCAGCTTGCAGAGGGCACCAGTGGTGTAAGTCCCTATTCAAGTCAAAGGCCTGAGAACCAGGAATGCAGAAGTCCGAGAGCAGGAAAAGATGGATGTCATCTCAGTCAAAAGAGAACAAATTTGCCCTTCCTCCTTTAATTTTATTTTTGTTTTATTCAGACCCTCCACAGTTTAGATGCTGCCATGTATATCAGTGAGGGCAATCTTTATTGGGTTCACCAATTCAATTGTTAATCTTTTCCAGAAACAACCACACAGACACACCCAGAAGTAATATTTTACCCGCTAGCTATCTGGGAATGCCTTACCCTGTTAATCCTTACAACACCAGCATGCTGTCGTCTGAAATTGGGTCTCTCCTTTGAAAGGGTCTCACAGACTGCCATGGAGCCCCAGCCAAACTCCTAATAGTTCTGCTTTATTTGTGAATCTTCACCTCCAGATGAGGCCTCACTGAATGGAAAGATTTGACTTGTGAATATTACTTGCATTAACCTTTGAAGGTTTTCAGTTAAGGGTGTGTTAGAAGCTTTGTAGTGTTGGTATTTCAGTTTCGGTTTTCCTTTGCCTGGAGTTAGGATGAAATCTGTATGTTTATTCACAGAAGACATTCTTATAGCCAAGTCAAATTTATCTTGATGTTCTTGGTCCTGGGTGCTGTTCCTGAGCCCCCCTTTTTTATTTTTTAAATCATAAAGCTGGCTTATGGTCTAATACCCTGATGAATTTTTAAGAATTCTCTGTCTTTGACATTAGGTGTGGCCTAGTACACCCAAAGCAATTTCTTATCCAACTTTGGGAATGGCAGTGACACTGACCAAACACAGGCAATGTTCCAGGCTTTCCCTCAGTGTTTCTTCTCCAGCTAATGGATCTGGAATCTCAGAATTGGATAATTTCTCCCTAGATGAGGAAGCTGAACCTCTAATCCTGGAAAAATGTGTTTTCCAGAAACATCCTGAAAACACGAAAAGTTAAGCTTGCTTGATATTAGCTGTCTCTTTTATTGCAGAGGTCACTATTTGTTTAGGCTTCACAAATTTATGTTCTTATACTCTTGCTGTTCTCTTCTCCTTCACCCCCTCACCACTGCCCTCCTACCCATTTTTCTTTTATAATTTTTAGCAGTCATTTCTGTTGCTGTAGTTTAGCCATCTGCCTTGCGAGTTGGGAGAAGCTGTATTTTGTTTATTTGGTGCATATTTCCTGACTGTTATCTGAAAGCTAAGTACTGGGACAGTTGTAGAGGGCAAGCAGTTAGCATGTAGGTAAGCATATGGGCTTTAGAGACTGGGTTCAGGTGCCAGATTTGCCACTTAACTAGCTGCTTGACCTCAAGTAAATTACCTCAAACTCCCAAGTGTCAGTTAAGCCCTCTGGGTCTCAGTTTCCCCATCTGCTAGAAAAGGACAGCGACGTATTTACCTCTTAGGGCTGTTGTTAGGATTAGAGTTAATAGATGTAAATGTTTAATAAAGCTTGTCTGTCACCTGACAAGTCTCATTATATTAGCTGCTATTATTGCTATTATTACCGTTATGGAAATGAATGAGGGGGACTATCCCCTTAAAGAGATCAAAGAGTAGATGGCACCAGCTGCAAATGCTCACACAAAATACAACCAGTAAATGTCACAGGAAAGAACTCAGCATTGTGTAGTAGAAAAATATGAGACGCATATGTAGCCTTAAATATTGTAATAGCCATAGTAAAAAAAAAAAGTAAAAGGAAACAGTGGAATTATTTCTAATAATACATTTTATTTACCCCAGTATGTCCAAAATATGATCATTTCAACACATCACCAGTATTGAAAATTATTAATGAGATAGTTTACATTCCTTTTTTCCTAAGTCTTCAGTTTCAGTATGTATTTCATTACAAATCATCTCAACTGGAATGTGGAATGTTCATTGGAAATATGTCATCTTTATTTAGATTTCATAAAATTTACAGTTGAAAAAAATGGACTTACATACCAAAGTTGTTCTAAACATGCGAAGTTTTGTAATAATGGAGTCTTAAGCATCAGTTTTAAAATTTACATTTACATTAATTAAAATGAAATAAACATTCAGTTTCTCAGTCACATTAGCCATATTTTAATTGCTCAGTAGCTACATGCATTCAGTGTGTACTGTTAAAGGCCAGCACAGATTTAGATCAAGTGTGAACTGAACTCATAGGTGAGAAGGAATATTTTGAGCTGGCAGAGTCAAGAAGGCTTCATGATGGAAGTGCATTTTTATTTATTTACTTATTTGGCCATGGCATGCAGCGGCTTGACGTGGGATCTCAGTTCCCAGACCAGGAATTGAACCCTGGCTGTGGTGATGCAAGTGCCAAATCCTAACCTCTAGACAGCCAGGGAACTCCCAGGAAGTGCATTTAAATTGGAATGTGAACAGGTAGGATTGGCGTGCTTGGAGATAGAGAGGTGTCAGAAATACTGTGGGCAAATCCATTGAAGTAGGAGAACATGAATATATATGATAACCTTAAAGAAGAAAGAATAATAGGGATCTGGTCAGGGCCACTTAGGAGCCACCGGAGTCAGGAATTTAGGTTTTTATTAGACATTCGGGACCAACGGAAGGTCTTTGAACAAGGGAGTGACACGATCCATCCCTGGGAGCAGTGTTCAGGTGGGGTGGAAAAGGGAGACACTGGGAACTGAAACCTGTTTAGAGGCCGTTGCAGGATCCCACAGTTGGTGTACAGGGGGCCTGGGTGCTGGGAGCAGAGAAGCGGGAAGGACGTGGAGGAGAAGCAGCGGATAGATCCAGCGTGGACCTTGAGGCAGATGGCCGAGGAGATTGAAAAATTTGGAAGCTGAGAGGGTCTGTGGTGCCATCCACAGAAAGGAATGAGAAGCTCCGCATTCCTTGGTTCTGTTCTGTGGAGGGGGTGGGGCACAGGCGAGACAGCTGTTAAGTGGGACTCTGGGTCCTTGCCAGGACTGTGAGGTTGAGGAGGAAGGCTTGGCTTTGTGTGTGACCTGCCGCAACAGCCTCCTCAGTAATAGAGAGGCTGCTGTTCTCTGAGGCTCTTGTTCCTGATTGTTTCATTTCAGGCTAGATGCTGGGTTGATGGAATTTCTCCTACGGGTGGGGGAGGGAGGGTGTTGGAGAAATGAAGAGGAATCTTGAATTCAGTCCTTTGTACTTTCCAAAACACAAATACACACACCCACACACTGTTGCGTGTAAGAGAGAATATGCACCCCAAATGCATCATTGTGCAAGGACTTGGCACTCCAGGGGTCTGCCCCTCCCTGTCCTCTGCAGCTCTAAGGGTTTTTCCTCTTCAACTCAGAACAAGGGTTGTGCTGTTAATGAGTTTGGGCCCAGGGGGACTTTTTCAGTGAGGAATTGTCCATTCTTTCTTGTAATCTGGGTGCTTTCATGAACCATCTCAGTCAAATGTTGGGATTTGTGGGTACCACTGGCCCCAAACCAGGGGAACCATTCGTTGGGGCCAGAACTGCGTTGGCACTACCTTTGAGAAATTTGAACTCTTCATCCTCTCCTTCTGTAAGGCCCCTTATTCTGCTTTTTGGGCTCTGCTTAGTCAAAGGATCACGTTCTTGCTGGGGTGACTCTGCCAACTTGAGTTTTTGGCTGTGTTTATAGTTCCTCCTTCTGGAAGACATGAATCAGATTTTCCTAAACTCTTTGGATCCTACTCCCATTCTTCCAGGAGTTGGCTTCCTGTTTTGTAGTTTTTAAATGGGCTCTCTCCTGGGGTGGAGGTGGTGACTTTTATCCCACTGTGATTTTATCCACTGTATTAATTGGAGTAAGGCTAGCTGCAGTAACCCATCTCAAAGTTTTGGTGACTTGGTGCCATGGAGCCTTATTTCTTGTTCACGTAGCAGTGAGTGTTCCTGGTTGGTGGGTAACTTTCTTCCACTAGATAGGTGGGTGATTCAGGGATCCAGGCACTTTCCACCCTACAATGCCACTGCTCCAGCAGGCGGAAAGGAAAGGCATATGCAGGAGACACGTCTGTCTTCGCCCTGACTCAGACATCACTTTCCACCCACATTTTAGGGCTGAGAGCTGGTCACGTGACCCCACCTAGATGCAAGGGGGGCTGAGAAACGAAGTTCTGGAGGGGCCACCAACCACTTTTCAGTGACTGTACACTGAGGAAAGGGCATGAATCTTTGGGCAGCTATCTGTTTTCCCACATACCTTGGTTTGGTTTCATTTAAGAGAGAAGAAAATGCCAGAGAAGGGGAGTAACCTTAGTATTTGGGGTCCGGTAGCTCTCGTCTCCTATTCCCAGTCTAACTTCTGGGACTTCCCGTGAACACATAGCCTTTTACTCTTTCGGTTTCATTTTTGTTGAGTGCCTGGTGTGTCTGAGGCACTGTGCCGGGGAGGGGAAAGATCTCACCTCAGGGCCCATATAACTTCGGGCCAGCTTATTTTGGCACCCAGCCATCTGCCTGGCTTGCCCCATTCCATCTGCATGTGGCCATGTTGCTCATTCTTCTTAAAACCCATGTCACCACCCCGTCTTGAACTTTTATTCTCCCTCTGGAGCTTGCAGGATAAAGTTCAAGCCTCTTAGTGTGATGTTTGAGGTCCTTGACCGTTGTCTTCAGCCTGCCTTCCCAAGGATCTTTGCTGCCACTCCCTTCAACTTCCTGTCCCAGCAGTCAGGCTAGTTGCATGCTGTCCTGCACAAACCTCTTGCTTCTGGGCCTTCTTGAACTTGTCCTCCTCCCTGGATTGCCTTCCTGCTTCTCCTCCCCTGTCTGTGCTGGCCCAGGTCAAACCTCTGAGCTTGGCCTGATGGATTCCAGGCAGATCTGAGCTTGAAACTGACAGATACCATTCTGCATATGTAGCATAATTTATGTGGCTTTTTATTAGGGCTAATGTTTTACTGATATCTGTCTTATTTTGCTTGCTGGATTGTTCATTTGTGCCTTGGGGACTGGGCTGGGTTTGGATTTTATCCTAAGATGATGGGAGGTCATTGCAGGATTTTAAGCAGGATGCTACCATGATATAAATGTACACACATTTTGAAAAGCTCACTGTGTGTGAAGAGTGGATTGCAGGGGCAGTGGTCCAGGTAGCGATGAGGGAGCCTTGGACTGGGGCATATTAGAGATGGAGAGAAATGGACAGTTTTAGAGAAGCCAACAGCTGTGTTTCTTTGTGCCTTTTCCTAGTATGCTTCAGCTTTGGCTTACTTTAGACCTTCTGCTGCTCTCTGGGGACAATGGTCCTGGGCTTTGCCAGCTTCATGGCCGGGGGGAAAGAGTGGGAGGCCCAGGCTTGTCTGGCCTCTGCTTTATCCTGTTATGTGGAGGTGACAGCTTTGGTCAGCGATGTCTTTCTGGCATGTTGACCACTTAGGTCATGTCTAGACATTCTTGCCCCAGCCCTCATCTTGTTCCCAAACCAAACACGTCCACCTGCTGTTAATTCCACTTCTCTTCTCCTGCCTTTGTTGAGGGGCAACTCTAGGTAGACCTTTGTGGGGCCCTGTAGGCTTCCCCAGTAGGCTTCCCCACCCTGCCTGCAGTTCCTTCTTTGCCAGCCCCTTGCCTCATCGTCACTGTGGTCTGTCAGGTGGGTGAGCCCCAGGTCAGGGGAACCTTCTGGTTGGTCAAGCGTGTCCCCTCTGTGTCTTCCCTGTTGGGCACTCTGATTTTTAGCACAAGGATTGTTTTTGTTAACTTAGTTTTCCAAGCCTCTTGGACACTTTCCACCACCCAGGAAGAAGGGATTAATATTATCTTTTCTGTTGTGTGTATGAGGCACTCTCAGGTTGTGGTGAGTTGTTTTAAACATTCACTTACTGTTCTCACAACAGTCCTAGGAGAAGGGTGGGAACCCATTCTCCCATTTTGGCATTTTTTATTTTTTTCTCTCTCTCTTTTTTTTCAGTCTTGCGCTCAGTAATTGCTGGGTTAATATACAGTTAATAAATGATGCTGGTGGCCATTTCTTTCTGTGTCCTTAGTGCTGTCTAGTCAGTGTTCCTGTGTGTTTTGGGGATAGAACATTTGCCTGCTATTGCATTCAGCAGTGTGAAATGACTCATTGTAGGAGTGAGGGGCTGAGGCTGGGAGTGACCACATAGGGGCAAGGGGGCCCGTTGCAGACCACATAGCTGGCCTACCAGTGGGGGTGTGGCCTGCAGCTCCCAGAGCTCCTTCTTCCTGTCTTCATGGTTCTTTCTGCTGGCCCTTCCAGCACCTCTCTGGATTGTGGTCTTGTGACTGGTATGAGGTTGTGATTGTGGCTGCCTCGGGGAAGGGAACAGTTCTTACCCACAGGGCAGGAGTGGGATATGGGAGCCTTTTTTCCTCATACATCATGTCAACTTAAAATTAAAATGCCTTGGGGTCAGCCAGTGGCCCCATTCTCTATCCTAAGCATTCCTGACCCTGCCAGGTCCTTTGGCTCAGGGAAGATCTATGAACAGTAAAAGGAGCAGTGGCTCTGGGTCTCAGACAGACCAGATTCTGGCCCGGCTGTTGACCTGCTAGTTACTTAAAGATTCTGTCTTTGAACCTCAGTTTTTTCATTTGCTCTTGGTCTTATCCTGTAGAGCCACTATGAGAATGAGAGATGGTGTGTTTTATGGAGGCAGCGTGGTATAAAGACTTCAGAGTCGAGGCTCTGGAGCTGACTGCCCAGTTTCAAATCCTGCCTCTGCTACTTATTAGCTGTGTGACTTTGGACAAGTTAGTTAACTCTCTGTGCCTCACTGGCTATTTCCAGAGGTTATCATACAGATGAGGACTCCACACCCTCTCTAGGACTGGGAACCTCTTACTTTCTTTACCCTAATCCCATTCCATACAGAGGCAAGGGATTGTCAGCTGTGAAGGACCTGGATTTGAACATGATGTTTTATTTTGCTGAAGCCTTCTGGCTTGGAGGAAGCGTTTCCCTTCGTTCCCTAACAGGAAGGGACAAGGGTCTGCGTGGGAGAGATTGGTGACACTGCCTTGGAGGGGGACACAAACAGGAAATTCAGAAATAGGCTGATACCTAGAGAGACTCAAGTTAGAGAACTATTGGCACATAAAACAGAAATCCAGCCTTTTCAGAAAAATAGCAGATGCCTAAATGTCAGTGGCAAGGAAGGGAGAAGGCTATTGGTTTGTTTTTTTGAGTAAGATCTCAGTGAGGAAAGGGCAGTTTTGATCTGTTTCTCTTAACTTGCTTTGTTCTCCAGATGAAGAAACTGAGGCTAAAGGGAAAAGCCCTTTTAGCCCTTCATTAATTAGGGTCTTCTGCAGTGCGCTCTAATTTTTTTTTTTTTTTTAAATGCTGAGCTTGCCTTTTCAGCTAGACTGTCAGTCTCTTGAAGGCAGGTGTCTGGCTTTTGCCAGCCTTTGTAGTCCTGCTGGGCTGAGCATGAGTTGGCCTGAGACTGATCAAGGTCCAGTTCTTTGTCCTTTTTGTCTTCCAGAGTGAGTACATTGCTCCATGTGATTGTCGGCGGGCCTTCGTCTCTGGATTCGATGGCTCTGCAGGTGAGTCGCTAAATTCCCTCTTTGTTCTTTGGTACTTTTGTTCACCTTCCCCAAAATAACTGGACCTAGTTTCAGCCTGTGATATAAAGCCCCAAAGAAGATGCAAACCAGAGCCTCTGCAGAGGGAACGTGGTCCTGGCACCCCCAGCTCCTAAGCTTATGTTTTCATGACCCTTTTCTCTGTGCCTTTGCTTTTCTAGTCTTAAAACAATTTATTTAAA
Source organism: Phacochoerus africanus (assembly GCF_016906955.1). Classification (NCBI taxonomy): domain Eukaryota; kingdom Metazoa; phylum Chordata; class Mammalia; order Artiodactyla; family Suidae; genus Phacochoerus; species Phacochoerus africanus. Next base: position 120,678,864 of record NC_062558.1, on the reverse strand, counting down.
AAATATTTTTGAACTTTTTATTAAATGTAACATGTGTAAAGAAAAATGTTATCAATTAACCTGAACAGCCCATTTAACTAGCACTCCTAATAACAAATGGGACACCCTGGAGTTCCCATCATGGCTCAGCAGTTAACGAATCTGACTAGCATTCATGAGGACACAGGTTTGATCCCTGGCCTTGCTCAGTGGGCTAAGGATCTGATGTTGCCGTGAGCTGTGGTGTAGGTCGCAGACGCAGCTCGGATCCTGTGTTGCTGTGGCTGTGGCGTAGGCTGGCAGCTACAGCTCCTGTTTGACCCCTAGCCTGGAAACCTCCTTATGCTGTGGATGCAGCCCTAAAAAGCAAAAAAAAAAAAAAAAAAAAAAAGAAATGGAACACCATAGCACTTTTGAAATCCCCTCCTTAGCTTATTGGTCCTGTGTAATTCTCTAAGTGCTTGACTTTTGATTTTTCTGTTTTCACTTTCAGCTTAAATAATAAAGATTAATGCTGAGCTATATTGGTGCTCTGTACTAACTTTCCCAAAATTGTTGTGCCCTTGAGTTTTAAGGTGGGTTTTCCCCTTCAGACTCCTATCCCTTAAACTGCTAGACTTGGTGGGAGCCCCTCTCCTCGCAGTTAGTGTACTGTTTTCTTTGATGTGTTCTTGGCACATTAGGACATGTTTTAGCTGACACCTCCGTTGAAAGCCCTGAGTTCTGCCGGGCTTGTGAGAATGAGACAGGTGGAGATGAGGCATAAAGTCCCTACTGGTGACCACTGAGTCACCATGAATACTCACCGGGTCCTGTGGTCTCTCCTTTGGGGTGTCTGGTGGAGCAGATGGCTGTGATCACTGAGCAGGAACTGTTTCCACCTCTGTCTTGTTGACTATGAGGCCCTTGTGGCCATAGGTCTGTAGACCTCTGTTCTGCTGGCCTTGACTCCTGCTGTACAAGTGGGGTCCTTTCTGTGTGGGAACCAGTACTCAGGTAGCTTGGGCTGCCTCAGGACTGTTTGTTTCAGAGCTTGGTCCACAGCTGGTTCTCAGTGTATCATCTTCTCTTGCCTGGAAGTTTCCTTGGAGTTAAAGGCGCATCTGCCCTGCTGGTGGTGGCCAGTGAAGCCACACAGGATCTGGTGCCTCTCGCCATGCCTGCCTGCCTGCTGCCATTTTGTGCAGCTTCTGGTGGTTATGAGAAACCACTCTCACTTCTTTGCTCCCTTGCTCCAGGCACAGCCATCATCACAGAAGAGCACGCGGCCATGTGGACAGATGGGCGTTACTTTCTCCAGGCTGCCAAGCAGATGGACAGCAACTGGACACTCATGAAGATGGGTGCGTAGAGGCCTGGCCATCTCAACCTTAGTTGGCCAGTTCTGGGAAGGGACCCTAGTGCTCTCAGGGCTTCTGAGTCCTAACCCATTATGGGGCCATGGACTGTTTAGAATCCAAAGTGTCTTAGTCTGCTCAGCCCGCCACAACAAAATACCATACACTGGGTGGCCTAAACAACAGAAATTTACTTTTTCATTTCTGGAGGTTGGAGGTCTGAGGTCAGGATACCAGTGTGGTCAGGTTCTGGTGAGAGCTCTCGTCTTGTCTTGTAGATGGTTGCCTTTTCACTTTTCCTTCATGGCTAGATCTCCCTCTGTTCCTCTTCTTAGAAGGCTACCAATCATTTTGGATTAGAATTCTACCCCTACAGCTCTGGTGTAGGCCGGCAGCAACAGCTCCGATTCGACTCCTAGCCCGGGAATCTCCATATGCCGTGGGTGCGGCCCTAAAAAGACAAAAAAGACCAAAAAAAAAAAAAAAAAAGAATTCCACCCCATGACTTCATTTAATCTTAATTACCTCCATCTCCAAATACAGTCACATTTCGGGGTAGGGCTTTAATGTATGAATTTTGAGGGGACACAGTTCATGGCACTAAGAAAACCAAGAAAATTACGTGCTTATATATCTATACCATTATGCATTCAATTTTGGAAGGTCCTGGTTCAGGATACTCATGTCAGTGAGGAGAAACTGAGGGCCAGAGAGGACAGTTGCTCTCTTCTAGCTCACATAGCCTGCTGTGCATTTGACTCATGTACTGGGGACCTTCCCACTGCTCTTTGCTGCCTCATGATTCAGAGTGAGATAAAGGTAAGAGGCCATTGGCAGCAGAAGCTAGAAAGCTCTCCCTCTGAGGAGGGGCAGAAGCATGGGTCTGGAACTTTCTTGGGCAAGTCACTTCACTTTCGGTGCTTCAATTTCCTCATCTGTAATACAGAATGATAATAGTAAGTCCCACACAAAAATGGTGAGAATTAAAGAGATAATATATGAGAAGAATAGAGCTCAGCACTTACTGGATAACGATTGTGTATCTATGTGTGGGTGTGTACTCTGGTTTGTCACTTAATTTTGTGCTGTGTTTTTCCTTGCCATTAAAATAGTCTGTAGAAACTTGGGTTTAGTGGTTGTACAGAGGTCTCTGCCTCCTGAATTTTGAACTTGGACAATAGAAGGAGGGGGAAAGGGCTACTGGGGTTGAGTAAGGAAAAGAAGATGAGGCCAAATACCTGATATTTCTTTGTTGTCGGAAGTAATGAGGAAACCACATTGTTACTAGACTCACAATTTGAGTTGAATTGACATCAAGATCCCAGCAGTGAGCCTCCTGAGGTAAAACGTGTTTGTGCGTGTGTGTGTGTGTACATGTGTGCCACACCATCTCCATATACATAAATGTGTGTTGTTTGTCTTAGGAGTTAGGAATGTTTTTTATCTTGGCAGTGGGTTTATTTTAAATTTCTGTTTCTCAAAGATTTTTTTTTTTTTTTTGCCTTTTAGGGCCACACCCGCAGCATATGGAGGTTCCCTGGCTAGGGGTCAAATTGGAGCTGTAGCCACCGGCCTATGCCATAGCAACATAGGATCCGAGCTGCATCTGTGACCTACACCACAACTCATGGCAACACCAGATCCTTAACCCACTGAGCGAGGCCAGGGATCGAACCTGCGTCCTCACAGATGCTAGTCAGATTCGTTAACTGCTGAGCCACGAAGGGAACGCTCTCAAAAATCTTTTAAAAAATACAGAAACGTTGAAGTTATAGGTGATGTTACCCCAGTTTTTTCTCTCTCTTTCACTCTCTGTCTCTCTCCACACACACACACACACACACACACACACACACACACACACACACAGATGTTCAGGGTTGTATAGCTGTTATAAACGGATTGGTTACTACACCTTTAAACTTTTTAATTACATGCCTCTGTTGATGGCTCATGTGTCTGCATGTATATATATTTACTTTATAAGACTTATATGGATGTGCTAGTGACCATCTGTATTTTCAAATACAAGCAAAAATTAGTTGCTTGTTTTTTTAGGAAAAGAACAGATGGGAGTTCTGATCCTTTCTACTTGCACCCCCGTGGATCATTTAGCGTGCCCCTGGAGTGTGGGCATCTCTCCTTGGGGCTGTAACTCCAGCTGTTAGATGCATAGCACTTTGGGGTCAGACTGTCAGAGGAGCAGATACTGTCTGCCTGTTCCTTAGAACAATCCTGGGGATGGCTCCTCCCTTCCAAGCCCCTCTCTAGTTTCTTCCCTGTGCTGTCTCTTCCCTAAGCCTACCTCCTCAGGGTCTCTCCTGCATGGGGAGTTTCTGGTGGGTGTGGTTGGGGAGTGATTCACCCCCAGGGTTTTGCCAAACATCTGTCTGCTAGTAGATAACATGACTTCATCCTGTGAAAAGTTCTACCAGGGGCATTAAAGAAACTTCATTAAGACGTGGCTTGTTCAGCAGTTTGAAAAAATATAGGGCCAAATCAAATAGCAAGATAACAGCTCAGTGCAGCTGAGTATTTGAGAACTGAAATTCATGAGCTCATTTCTTTATAAACCTTTGAACTTCCTTTCTGTGGTTATATGATTATCAGTACTCAGGGAAAATGGTAAAAAAATCAGTACTGTTTCAGAATATGTGAACTTTCACTCTTAATGTTTTACCAAATGTTATTTAGCAAAAATCTGATGAAAAAAGTATACATCCCAAACATACAGGATATTGGGATGGATTAAAGAAAAACTGGGATATCAAAAATGACTTCAGTTCCTTTTGCAGAGCTGATTGGTGTCCTGTGACTAGTGTTGTAGAAACCGAGAGGGCTGTTTGCTCTTGGTAGTGGGAGGCCCAGGGAGCCACGTTAAGGACACGATGTTGGGCTTCTGTGTGTCCCTCTTATAATCTTTAATCTTTGGATAGATTCTCTGTTGCCAAGACGTGTGCTCAGCCCTCCAGTCAGACCCAGGGCCTTTTCTCTGCCACACTGCCCTCCAGATAAGGGGAGGGTGCTGTGGCGTGTATTTCACTTACCTGCTGTGGGATGTCAGGGAGGCTCCCAGCCCCAGCCTTCACCATATCACCACCCAAGCTCTCATCACATGACCAGTAGTGGAAAAGTGACTGGAGGCTGATGAGGTGATCTTCACGATGACACCACATACCTACGTTGCAGTGATTCTCGGATTGCCTTTCACTGGGGGTCTAATGAAAATCCTGCTTTTTTTTTTTTTTTTTTCCTTCTGTCTCACCCTTATATACCGTCTTACCTTATGCTTTCCTTATATAGTGTCTTACACTTCTCATTACTTTCCAGGATTAAGGGAAGTTTAGATTTTCCAAGTGCTGTCAATTCTCTTTAGTAAAAGCACCTTCTTTAGTTGGTTTTTATTAATTCGCCAACTATCATGATGTTGGTGAATTGCATCCTGCTAGATGGGACAATGAGCTTGGGCCCCCAGGAATTGTTTCTTATTAGTTCTTCCCTCTGTAGGTCTGAAGGACACACCAACTCAGGAAGACTGGCTGGTGAGTGTACTTCCTGAAGGATCCAGGGTTGGTGTGGACCCATTGATCATTCCTACAGGTGAGTAAGCATAGACCCTTTCAGCTTGGGTGAGGAAGTGGGTTCTAGATGCCTCTCCATCCTCCTTGTTTGCTTGTGGAACGTGGAACATTTAGGGCTCAGCATGAATTGATGTCACAACAGAGGTCAAGGTGAGGAGAAGGGTTAGCAAAGGGCCACAGGAATATTGCCTTTCAGAAGGTGCCAGGCTCTCAAAGTGCTGCTGTCTGTAAAGTGTGTTCCGTTCTTAGCTAGACCACGTGTGCTTCTCCTCAGATTACTGGAAGAAGATGGCCAAGGTTCTGAGAAGCGCGGGCCACCACCTTGTTCCTGTCAAGGAGAACCTTGTGGACAAGATCTGGACAGACCGCCCTGAGCGTCCGTGCAAGCCCCTCCTCACCCTGGGCCTGGATTACACAGGTCGGAACGCCGTGCCCTGCAGGCCTTCACCATCGGCCCCTACACTTGACTGAAGGTTTTCTGAATCTAAGTGGAGCTTGAGCTGATGGGGGGATTTTGACCTGCCCAAGCCCCTGAGACATTTGATGCAAGCAGTTCAGTTTGTTTCTACTCTTGTCACCTACTTTCCCCTACTTTGGCATAGTTTATTTTTGCAAAGCTCTTCTGGGTGCTACTGAGATGCCTTTTCTACCACTCAGTTGCTTACTGCCCCTTTAAGACATGTCTGATACTGGAAACAGAGACTAGAGGTTTCTAGCTTCCATTTCCTTTTCTTCTGTCTAGCATTAAACCTAGCATTTGTAGGTTTACCTTTCCACGCCCTCCCCCCCCCCATCTACCTTGTACTCTAAAGGCTTTGGGGGGTGGGTGGGTTTCTTGGGCCTGTGTGACATTGGTGAGTAAGGAGCAAGTTCTGTGGGAGATGCAAGTGTGGATTTCTGGAACAGTGAGAAGTGTGGAGGGAGAGGCCTGGGAGGTGGGGCTGCAGGGGAGGGAGCCTTGCTGTCGAAATGGAAGAGGAGAGGTGGATGGGGGATGTCTGGAATGTGGGCCCGTTGCCCAGAGGGGTCCTGGGAAGAAAGCATTACAGCCCAGACTCTGAGCCAAGTTTTAAACAGCGTTCCCGAGCTGATCTTCAAAGCAGTGTTTGGTTGTGGAGGCAGCCGCCAGCTCGCTTTCCTTGTGACGCCCTCACCTGAGGGTGTTGCAGTTTGGGGGGATGGGTCCAGTGGGTGGTCGAGGGTCACCTAAACATTTCCATCAGTGTATTTTGGATTTTGTTTAACCGAACAGGGCTCTGACCTTTTGCTTGTACAAGAGGGGAGAACATATATGGCTGGTAAGGCTTCTGTTCAACTGACACATGAGTACCTACTGTGTGCAGGACACTGCTGTGTGTTGGCTGAATAAGACAGATGCCTGCCCCCTTCACAGGTGGCTGTACCCTGAGTTACAGGTGCTGTTTCAGGGCAGGTGGTGGTGGTGGTGGTGATGATGGGGTGAGCGCCTCCAGGGCCACAGATTCATCCTGGGGAGCAGCAGGGAGGCCCTGGCTGTGTCTGACAGCACAGGTGTGATTTAAAAGTCAAAGTCACAGTAAGTTGTATGTAGAGAGTGCCTGGGTCTTAGCACTGAAAGGCTGTGGGAATGTAAAGTGGTGGGTATATTCTTCTGACCTCTAAGAGTCAGTGAGTTCTCTCTGCTGGGCTGTGTGTTCTCAAAGTTCCCTGTGCTTCCTCCATTGCAACAGTCTTTACAGAAGTGTAACTAATTGCTGGTTTAGTAATCTGTCTTCCCTCATAGGTCGTAAGCCCCAAGAGCGCAGAGATTGTGTGTAGCTCAGAGCTCCAACCTCAGTGACCGGTACGGTACCTGCAGATAGTTGGGCCTGGAAAGTACAGATGCTTCATAGACATTTATTGGATGAACAAATGAATTAATCTTGCTGGTGAGGCAGTCAGGGCTCTCAAGAGTCAACTAGCTTAGACAGAGTTACTTCTCTTGTAGGGGGCTTGAATCCAGGCCTTGGGTCAGCTCAGATAACATGCTCCTTAGGCTATGGTGCTGGTTAAGGATGTTTGGAATGGCTTCTTTCACTTGGTTCCTGCAGAACTCTGGGACCAGACCAGGGCTGGAGTCACAAGCAGGTTTGTTTCTTGCAGGCATCTCCTGGAAAGACAAGGTTGCAGACCTTCGGTTGAAAATGGCCGAGAGGAATGTCGTGTGGTTTGTGGTCACTGCCCTGGATGAGATTGCGTGTGAGTGCCCTGGTTTCACTGTTGGGGCATGTTCTCTATCCTCTCCATTGGTTCTTTGGGAATCTGTGGGTTCATGACTGGCCAGGGAATAAGCAAAAGACTGTGTCACCAAGTGAGTGCCAAGTAGGATGGAGAAGAAATTATAGGGAGTAGGGGAGGGGGATCTGGAGCAGAATTACAGCCAGGGGCTAAGGTTAAGTCATGGTAATGTTCCCCTCTGGTCAGTGTACTCAGGCCTGTGACACCTCTGAAAAAGCACATTTCGATCCAAACTTCCTGGTCTGTCAACATTCATGTCTCTCTATACGTGTAATAGTGAGATCACAGGAGATATTTTTTTCTTTATACTTGCCTGTATTTCCCCAAGTTCTTCACAGTAATGATGTTCTAGAAATATTTCTACTTCAGAAAACTCAGGAATTAAAAGTTCTTCACCAGGCCTTTTCATGCAGTAGCAGTTTCTTAATCTTAAGCCCTGAAACGACCCCCATGGAATTGTTCAGTGCCTTCTAGAACCTGAAGGAATCTGGTTGAAGCTTCTTATTCTCTCTGCTGTTTTCTGATTGGATTTGACCCAAGGCACCTGAGAAGAGGCACTGTCTTATCTTTTTAGTTTCTCACTAGAGAAAGAGAGCTTACTGTACAGTGTCCTTTCTCTCTAATCCCCAGCCCCTAGACTTGGTCAAGAGTATCAGTGTTTTGTATCCCTAATTAACTTAATAATCTTAGCATCAGAGTAAATAACGTAGAAAGCTAATTTCTCCCTTTGATTATTTAAAAAACACATTTCCATTGTGGAAAATCTGGAGAGTGCAGAGGAAGTAGAAAGAAGAAAAAAGTATCACCTGTGATCTTGTTACACAGAGAGAATCACTGTTAACATTCTGTGCATATGTGGTTTTGTAGCTTGATTTTTTCCCCCAGTGTATCAGGATACTCTATGCATATATAAGCATAATTTGCAGTGAATATTAAATATCCCACCATAGGATTGTATAATAATTTACTCAGCCATTCTCCTAAGTATGTCCTTTCAGTTATGTCCAGTTTCCTCATGATTTTATTTCAATGCTGCCATCAAACTTGGTGCATCAAAATCCATGTCTTAATGTCTCATAGTTTTCTTGCGGCTTCTGGTTGGCTTTTAGAAGTGGTATGGGTTGGAGGGTGTGTGTGTGGTAGGGCTTTTGACCGTCTTGCCATTTACCTGCCGGAATGGTCGCACAGTGGTGCATGAATACACCCCTCTTGCCACACCCTTGCCAGTACCAGGTACTGTTGTTTAAAAAAGTGTTAGTTTGGTCCCATAGGTAAAACACACTGCCTCATCGCTTTACTTTGAGAAGCCGTGATTTTAATGCAGAGGTGGTACTTTTTACTGCAGGGTCCTTTCTATGTTCTGATCCTCAGGAGAGCAGACGTTAAGCAGCTGGAAGTGCAGGGACCAGAGCTGTGCTCTGGTTTCTCAGACACGCAGTGACCTCACCAAGCCCCCTGACACTGGCGGAGGGAGGCAGGTCCTCCACCCTGCCCTGGTTCACGGCAGACCCGTGGGTGGGCCGCAGGCTCGGGTTTCATTCAAGGGCCAGAGCCCCGGCTGACTCACTGCTTTTGTTCCTCTGCCGGGAAGCTCCGCCTCCCTGGGGCTCCGTGACCCTCACACAGAGGCCTCTTTTGGCCTCCCTCATGGGTGGGTCTCAGTTTTTCTATCCAAGGCCGTTTGCCTCAGATGGGAGCCAGAAAGTGGTTTCTTGCCCTGGAGTAGGAGCACCAGAGGTTTTCTGCCGCAAGGCCAGGCCTGACCCATCACCACCAGGGGGACCACTGCAACTCTTTGTTTGGAGGGCATTTCCCCTTTTCTGACTAATAACTCCCGCATTCCCTTCTCTGGACGGAGATGTGGCAGCATAAGAAACAGTTCTGGTGCCATCATTTGGCGGATATGAGCAACTGCAGCTCAGAGGTAGGACTAGGAAGAAAGGTTCCCAGCTTCTGAGAGAGATGCCACCCAGTCCTTCCCTAGCAAGTGGAACCCCGCTCACCACCCCAACAAGCTGCCCCTTAAACTCTCAGTCAGGCAGGTGACAGGAACTTTTTTTTTCCAGGGCTCTTCAATCTCCGAGGATCAGATGTGGAGCACAATCCGGTATTTTTCTCCTATGCAGTCATAGGACTAGAAACAATCATGTGAGTGCTGGCCCTGCACCTGAAAGTCCTTCTCCCAGCCCCTTGGAGCCCCGACCTCCTGCTCCGGCCCTGACGTGTGCTGACGCGCTGCTTTTCTCCTGCCCTTTCCCTTTCCGGCCTTTCTTCCTTCCCTTTCTTGCCTTCCTTAACAATAGGTATTTATTTATATCCTGCTTCTCTTTTAATCCTGAAAGTGATTTGAAGTCTCTGAAAGTCTCTATAGTACTAGGAGATTAAAAAAAAAAATTGGTATTCGAGGACATCAGAACAAAACCAGAGAGTGAGGTCAGTTCACCAAATTCCTGCTGCAAAGTCTTGTTCAGGCTGCAGATTTGATTCTGATGCCAGGTTTTCTAGCAGCCAACGCCAGGGGGGCTGTGGGCTCCATTATGCAATCCTGGGTCTCCACTGCAAACAGACCCTGTCATTCGGAAGGTCCGAAGTGGTTCAGGAAACCATCCCTGAGCTGTGCCTTGTTGAATCGTCAGTTTATCTTTTAAACTGCTGCTTGTGGCCTTCCTGCCATTGCTCTTCTATTTGAATGGCTTTGTACATTCAGACAACATATTTATTCAGTGCCTGCCATGTGCCAGGGTCTCTGTTAGGTGTTGGGGCAAATGAGACAGGGCCCTGGGTTGGAGTTGGAGTTGGGGAGATGAACTTAGGTGATTCATGTACACGGTGGGCACTGACTCATCAGTAGGATGGGGAGATGGGTATTATGGGAGGGGCCTGACTTGGTCAGAGGAGGCTCTTGGGGAAAGTAATATTGAAGCAGAGATTAAGGGTACATGTGAGTTAGCTGGGTTAGGGGGCGAGGAGGGAGAGGATGGCGATCAGCAGAGGGAGCAGCGTTTTCAGAGGCTCTGGGCGGGGGAGAGCATAGTGCATGTGGTCCAGGATGGTTGGAACCTGGAGTGGGAGTCCCACAGGTGGGCAGGCCACTTAAGGGAGGACTTGTGAGCCTCCCTCAGCTCCAGAGCTTGGGCTCTTGTCCCGAGGGATGAGTTTCTTAAAGGAACCACTTGGTCAGGCTTGTAAATCATAAAGACTGTTATTATTAGGGTGAAATAATGGGGAAAATTATGATTGCTGTGAAAAATAGGGTGGGTAGGGAAGGCTGGAGGCAAGGAGACCAGTTAGGAGGCTGTGGCACTACTCCAGGTGAGCAACGATAGGAACCTGGGCAGTGACTGGGCAAGGCCACAGCGAAAGCTGGAGAGGTTGGGGGTGGTCTAGGCTATAGGTTCAAAGATCTCAATGGAGAGAGGAGGAGCATCAAAGAGGACAGTGCCCAGGCCCTGGCTTGTCACCTGGTGAAGGCGACAACATATACAGGGCAGGGGACACGGATTGGGGAGCAGGGTTTGGGAAAGGTGGGGAGAAAGGAGAGGCTGCTTGGTTTGGATTGCCAGAAGATAGACCCACTTGGGTGTGTCTGCGTTCTTGTCCTCTCACTCCTATGCCCACCTTTCCTGTCACCTTGCGTCTGGCCCCTCTGCAGGCTCTTCATTGACGGTGACCGCATAGACACCCCCAGTGTTAAGGAACACCTGCTTTTTGACTTGGGCCTGGAAGCCGAATACAGAATCCAGGTGCTTCCCTACAAGTCCATTCTGAGCGAGCTCAAGGTCCTGTGTGCCAGCCTGTCGCCTAGGGAGAAGGTGTGGGTCAGTGACAAGGCCAGCTATGCCGTGAGCGAGGCCATCCCCAAGGTTGGTAGCCCCAGAGGCCCATCTGAACCTTCCATTCCAGCGGCCAGGCCCTTCCCAGGCCTGGCCTCGTGCAATTTGCTTTTGAAGCAAAGGTTGCTTGGGCAGAGTTCCAGAACTGGCTGTTGGATCAGAGGTGTCATCTCCCTGGATGAGCCCTTTGGGCTAGAGGGAGGCCCTTAGAACCCACTGAGTCCTGTGTTTTCCAGAATGTGGCATGAGAGATGATTTTAGGTGGGAAACATTCAAACTTAGGTTTATTTATACATACCTATTTTAAAAGCATTTTAACAGATGCAGAGAGCAAACTAGTGATTACCAGTGGGGAGAGGGATGTGGGGAGAGGCAAGATAGGGGTGTCTAAACACTAGAGGCACAAACTACTATGTATAAAATAAATAAGCTACAAGGATATATATATATATAGCACAGGGAATATAATCAGTATCTTCTCATAACTTTCAATGGCATTTAACCTTTAAAAATTGTCAATCACTGGGTTGTACACACCTGAAACTTACATTAAAATATATGTCTACTATATTTCAATTTAAAAAAGTGTATGCTAAAAATATAATTGGTCTATAAGACCATATATTATACAGATCATTTGTTAAGACAGAGTTGAGTTTAATAAACGAAGGTAATTGAAAGAGAATCTAAAGAAGGATATTAATCAGGGTCTGGGGGTAGGCGGCTAAGGTAAGACCTGTGCGGGTGGCAGGAGAGTGGCTAAAGTTGGGGAGATGCTAATTGACTTCCCCCATCACACTTTATAGTTCAGGAGACCTGAGGCCCTGGGCAGCTTTGGAAGCTAGGGGTTTGTCAGAGGTCAGATGATAGTGATAACCCTGCCCTCGACTGAGCCCCTGCTGGTGGTGGTAAGCAGCTGACACCTGTTTCCCCACCGCCCCCCTCCGCCCCATTTTAACTAGAGCCCCATTTTAACTAGAGCCTGGGGCAGCAGTCCACACCACCTTAGTTGTATTCTTTTTAACTGTCCTACCTTGGGCCTCTGGCTGCCAGGTGGCCTGTGCCAAGGCCAGCAATGTCCTCTCTTCTCCATTAAGCAGTGGGCCATCCTGGGAGGAGTCTAGGCTTGGCCCTCTAGACCTGGCTTGCCCTTGCACCTGGTCACTATCACACTGTGTGACACAGTTACTCAGAGCTTTACTTCCCTGGGGATCCTGCCTGCCTTTGTTTCCTGAGGGGTTAGGTAAGTGAGAGAGAGAAGCAAGGAGAGTGGAGAGGGAAAGCCCTTTGAGAGGCTCTGCGAGTCCAAAGTCAAGGTGAAAAATCCACCCCAACCCCCTTGTAACACAGGCCTGGATTCTAACTTGTTCTCAAATTGGGAAGGCTCTTCCCCAGCCCTTTAAGATCAGATCTTTAGCAGTAGCTGATTCCTGAGTGCAAGAAGGGAAGAAGCAGGGCGCCCCTGTCTCCCCTGGTTGGTCATATGCATCCCAGACAGTGGGAAAAAGCCTCCTTTGTGCAGCCAGAAGGGGTTATTTCAGTCAAGCTTTGATCTGTTAGTGAACTCTGACCATGACCACGGAGGCTCAAAAAGGAGTATCTTGCTGATGGCTGGCTGCCCGCAGTCTCACAGAACTAAGTGGGTGGGGGATGGACGAGAAATACCTTGTTTGATGTACTTTATTTTTTTGAATGAGCTCAATCTCCTTTTACCATGCTCAGAGTCACCAACCAAAAGGGACAGGTCTTTGGGCCCCAGGGGACAGCTGGGTAGGTCCTGAGTGGGAGCTCTTCCAGTGATTTAAGTGTGGTGTGCTGGGCCACGAGGTGATTGCCTTGGTCTTGGGTGAGTGGAGCCATGCTTAGTTTCCCATGCTACTGCCTGTTGCCCTAGGATCATCGCTGCTGTATGCCTTACACCCCCATCTGCATCGCCAAAGCTGTGAAGAATTCTGCCGAATCAGAAGGCATGAGGCGAGCTCATGTGAGTAAGGCAGCCCGTGCTGAAGAGGGGATGTGTGGCGGTCAGAAGGCCCTGCTCCTTTACCTGCTGAGTGGTCTTGAACTCGGCACAAGGTTGGAACCTTTGTGAGCCTTCCAGAGTTAATGAGAGAATGAGATCAACTACTGGATGATCTGGATCTTTACAAAATACATACAACACAAAAGAGAAGTTGATGATAGTGTAGGTGATGGCGAGGATGAAAATGATGAAGGTGAAGCCTCTGAAAAGGCCTGGATTTGTGTTTCAAGCAGTGGATCTGGAAGGATGTGGGGCCTGTCTTTCCTGCTCCAGAAGTACAGGAGTGACCCCCCTGAGGGAGCTGTGTATGCTCTGGGGTGGGCCCCTTCCTGATCGTGCCTGAATTACTCCCTGGCAGAGGAGCCCTTTCCCCTGTAGTAGAAATTGCTGCACACTTGTTCACAGGAAATGCCTGCGTGTACAGCCCTGATTGCTGATGATTTGTGGTCCTGTGGGTGCAGTCCTCTCAGTATCACATTAGGGCTGGGCTCCGAATCTGCCCATCTGATTTTCAGTAGTGACTTTAAAAAAATGTCTCCATTATTTGCACAGATTAAAGATGCCGTTGCCCTCTGTGAACTCTTTAACTGGCTGGAGAAAGAGGTTGGTTCCTAGTCTTTGTTTAACACTTGGATCTAGATTATTCCGGAATTATCTACGTGTGATTTTAACTGTTCACCATGAGGTCTAAGCTCTTGATCTACTTTTAGCACTCTTTCAATAGTTCTCTGTGGAAATTTGGTGTGTGTGTATTTAGAAATTCTTTAATTGTAGAAAATAGTAACAAGGATGAAGAAGGAAATTCCTTAACAGCACGGATCCTTTCTGGTTAAGGAATTGTCTTACAACTAAGTGGAGTTTCATTATAAGGAAATATGACTTTGTGGATATTCTAGGCAAGTTGTATTGAGAGAAAAAAGATCTTTATACATTTTGAACTTTAATTTGCGCCATAAAACTTTTTTTTTTTTTTTTGTCCTTTGTCTTTTTATGGCCATACCCACGGCATATGGAGGTTCCCAGGCTAGGGATCTAATTGAAGCCACAGATACTGGCCTACACCACAGCCACAGGAATGCCATATCTGAGCCTTGTCTGCAACCTACACCACAGCCCACGGCAACAGCAGATCCCCAACCCACTGAGTGAGGTCAGGGATCGAACCTGCAATCTCATCGTTCCTAGTCAGACTTACCTCCACTGCGCCACAACAGGAACTCCCATAAAACTTTTTATGTTAAACTGACTCCTTAGTTTCTTTCCCTTTCACTCCTTGTAGTTGACACGAAAGTGATTTTTTTGTTCTCTTATTAAACAATATCATGTTCCCTTTCAATATTATATAAACTACTCTTTAAAAGTAGCTTAAATTGGAAAAAGAATTATCACCCCTATTCTCTCCAGTGTAACAGCTTTTTCCCCTCTGGCTATTGTTCATCTTTGTATATTATTTTTTTCAATATAAATTATTTTTATATCTCTCACTGTACAGCTACAATTTTGTATTTTGTTTATTTTAGTCATTTAGTATCATAGTGTGAGCATTTTCCGTATGCTTTGAGGTCTTAAAAAAAATGATCTAAATGGAGACTATGTTTGGTGGTTAGATTGATTTATTTACCCATTTCTCCTATTTTCAAATGTTTAGATTGTTGTTAACTGCCCTTATCAAAAACCTTGTAATAATATGTTTGCACCTATCTTTTTTACTTATTTAGGATCACTTTCTTATAATGATATCCTGGGTGGGATACTTTTGAATTTTTAAATTTAGGTGTATAAAGTTTTGGAAAGTTTCAGGATATCATACTGAGGCAAAATGGTTTTGTGAAAAATAAATGGGTAGAAATCCTTCTACCTTAGATTAGAGCCTTTGGAAATTCCCTCCTTGTTAAAGATGAGACATGAACTGTGTCCTGTAGATTGCTGGGAATTGGGACGTGGGAATTGAGGAAAAATAAGTTTTTAATGCACGCCCTATAATATGTAAGAGACACATGAATTTATCACACCCCGATGGTTTATAAGCCACTTCCTTGTAGGTGCCCAAAGGCGGCGTGACGGAGATCTCAGCTGCTGACAAAGCTGAGGAATTCCGCAGGTAAGGGTCAGTCTGGGGACCCCACAAACCTGTGCTCACTTCCTTGGCAGGTTAAATGAAGCTGGGAGGGCCCTGATTCTTGGCACAATAAAAATCTTTAAGCCCCTCTGCTCTGTGTGTCTTTCTGTTCCAGGCAGCAGGCTGACTTTGTGGACCTGAGCTTCCCAACAATTTCCAGTACGGGACCCAACGGCGCCATCATTCACTACGCGTAAGGCATGCGGAGGAGCACGCTGCCTGGCTTTGCTGCTGCTTCTGCACAGGAGCCTGAGCAGGGGAGAGACATTGTTTTACCAGAGGCCCCAGTGCCCACCTCCGTGTGTCTGTTGAGATTGTTCTTATTTGGGAAAGAATGAAAACTTGTTTTCTCTCATTTCCTCTAAAGTCCCAAGCCTCTGCCTTTTGGGAGCCGCCTCTTAGGCTTAGGTGTTTGGCACTGACATTCTCCACGATGCACTCAAATGGGTTGTCTCTCTTTCCTTCTGAGGCTGCAGTATCTGTGTTCATAATCCCTGGATCTTAATAATTAGAATTTTTAGTGTTTTTCCCTTCTGACAGCAGCAGCCTTCTTGATGCATTAGTCCAAATGTCCTGTGAGCTCCATCACCTCCGCACCAGAAAATCTTATCATTAGCTTGTGGAGCACCTTTTATGGTTAAGGAGATAATCTGTACTCTCTCTTTCCTCAGCCTGTGGGGGTTTTTATCACATGACCTATGAGAGCCCAGGAGCCCACAGAGCCGAGCATCCCCCCGCTGTGAGGCAGGAGGGGAACTGATGAGTCTAGGACTGCTAGATCTGCCTGTGGACCTGTGGGAACAGGGACTTGGCGTCCCCTGGGCTGCAGCTCTAGCTTCACCTGGCTCAAATGGTTTTGCCTTCTGTGGGGCATCTTGAGTTCTTCACTTCCCATCTGTGATGTGCGCAGGGAAGGAACACTTGCTCTGTCTCACTGTGCTATACTTGGGCCCTGCTTTTTAATAATTGCTTTTAGAGTTTTTAGTCTTAGGGCAAATTTTGAAGCTGTTGTGTGGGAGACAGTCACATATGGGAATGTACGGTTCTTTCACATGAATGCTTCTGTTCTAATATTAAAATACCAAAAGGAAGTCAGTTTTTGTCTTATATTTAACTCAGGTGATGAATTTCCTACTTGGATACTCTTCCTAGAATTTTGCATGTAATTAACACCTTAAATAATTTCAGACCAAGACAGGAGAATTTTGCTTCTCCTTTGGTGTTTCTTCGTTATGGCTCTTGGAAGCCTGTTGAGAGGCAGGGTGCTGAAGCTGGGCCCACCTCTGGTTCATTTTCAATCATTGGACTTGAGTGCCCACTAGCTCCCTTGCTGCCTAGACATGAAGGAGAAGCTCTCTGAGGCCCCCTGTCTCCTGCAGGGCAGACACTCGGAATGCTCGCCTCCCTTTTAACTTTTCTTAGGGCAGCCTAGTGTCTGGGAAAGAGGCACCCGGAAATCAGATCACTTAAAAATACCTCATGTTGATTTGAAAAATTGCTCCAGCGTAAGAGCATCACGATCCATCCCTTTCCCCAGCAAAAACGCCTTTAGTTTTTCTACCAAATTGAGAAGCCAGTGGGGAGGCTCCTGGTGGAGTTAAGACTAAGGGAGGGTAGTGGAGGCTGAGGCAGGGGCCTGGACCCCTACCCAGTAAAAGACAAGTGACTCCAGGCTGTGCTCTCCCCATTTCCCAGCTTGGTCCCATTGCTTCTATTGATTAATATTTTTGTAGCTTTTACAATTTATCTCATGAACACTTGTTCCAGAAACAAATGGAGGTAGACATAACTATGTTATTCTTCCTTCTCCTGAGCTCTTCATCTAGTGGAGAGATAGATTGACTGGGACTGACTAGTAGAAGGTTAATACTAGTTGAAATAATTAACCTTTTGGGTAACTTAATTTTGATGTAATTTTGGACTTACCTAAGTTGTGAGACTAATACAAAGAACAGTTGTATTCCTTCTTGGATTCAGGAAGTGTTTACATTTGTGGAATAACTAATTTTTGATTACCTTCTTAGGCCAGTCCCCGAGACGAATAGGACCTTGTCGCTGGATGAGGTGTACCTCATTGACTCGGGTGCACAGTACAAGTAAGTGAATCAGGGCTGCCAGAGATCTTGACTCCGCTGAATCAAGGCACTTGAGTGGGTGGATAAGCCAGGCTCCAGCCGGTCATCTCATTCTGTGCTGCCCATTAACAGAATTGTTCTCAAGTCTTGTCCTTTTTTTCACCCCTAGTTGAAATAGCCTGGTTGTAGCTCTGTTCCCACAAAAGACTGTTTGATAGAAATGTTTAGGCCTTGGTTGGAAGCTGTTAAATACTCAATAAATAACTAAAAGTAAGCTTTCTGGACCTTTGGGAAGTCTTCTGCTCCAGCCCACAAACTGCCTGCCAGCTCTCTGGACTTGCAGTGGCTCCAGAGCCATGAAGTGAGGCATGAGAATTTTGAATGAATGCATGAGAAACAAGGGTTGCCTATGAATTCTGAATCCCCTTCTTCATGCCTCACTGCTTTCTCAGTCATCATCTAGGATAGTTTGTCAGAGAACCCACGATTAGGCTGGGTCTCGATGTGGACCCCGGGAGGAGGAGCTGGCATTGGTGTCGTCTGCCTTAAGAGAGCACGAGCAAGGCCTTTTCACCTGTTCTCCTCAGTCCCTGCAGCTGGGACTTTGGCTGATGGAGAACCTTATTTTTAAATGAGCTCAGCCAAGTATGTGGAAGCTACAACCTAGCCTTGTGGCTCAGAGTATTGGGGTTGCTTGGTTAGTGGTGAAATTTTGGTTCACTTCTACATGTTAGCAGGATTCTAGAAGCTATCCTTTCTGTGTCAGGGGGTAGATTTGCATGTTCTAAAAGATGCACTTGAGTGTTTTTAGGGGCCAGTAAATTGCTCTCCATCCCTTTGTCCACCTCCTTCTCATTCATACCCCCGGGGACGGTGTCTTTCATGAAACAGTCCTCACATCGTAGACCAAGAGTGTGTGTGCGTGCGTGCCAGGGCTGAGTTCACTCCCACTATACTGGGCCATCCTGGCATTCACTCTGTTTCATTTTATTTTTTATAATGACTTTATTGAAACATAATTCACAAACCATGCAACTTAAAGTGTGCAATTAATGGTTTTTAGTTTATTCTCAGAGTTGTGCAGTTCTCACCACAATCAATTTTAGAATATTTTCATCACCCGTTAAAAGAGACACCGTTCCTGTTAGCAGTCACTTCTCATTTCATCTACTCAGGGAGCCACTAGTTTACCTTCTGTCTGCATGGATTTGCCTGTTTTGGACATTTCATATAAATGGGTTAATAACATGTGGCCTCAATGTCTAGCTTCTGTCACTTAGCCTGATGTCTTTTGGATTTTTCCTTATTATAGTGTGTATCAGTACTTCATTCCTTTTTTATTGTTGAGTAATATTTCAGTGTATGTATATACTACATTTTGTTTATTTGTCATTGATGGGCATTCAGATTATTTCATGTTTTGGATATTATGAACAAAAATGCTACTGTAAACATATTTTCTGTTCTCTTGGGGGTTTACCTAGGAGTGGAATTGCTAGGTCACAGGGTAATTCCATGTTTAACATTTTAAGGAACTGCCAACTGCTTTCCAGAGCAGCTGCACTATTTTCCATGTCCACCAGCAGTGCATGAGGGTTCTAACTTCTCCACATCCTCACCTGTCTATTTGAGCAAAAGCTTATTTCGAGTGAAAATTAATTTGTCCTTTCTTTTGGAAAGGGATGGAACAACAGATGTGACTCGTACCATGCATTTTGGAACCCCTACGGCATATGAGAAGGTAAGAGAAAACTCGAGAGGCCCTCTCTACTTTCTCTGACAGTTCTTGCTTGCGAAAAGGGATTGTATAAATAAGTAAAAATTATATGTGGGACAATAAAATAGCTCATTACTGTGGAGTCAGGCTTATCTGCTTTATGATGTCCATTTAATTAATCATTGGAGAGATTTTAAAAGCTTTCTGTCTGCTGAGGTCAAAGTGGCTCAGATTCAAGTTTAAACAGCTTTGGCCTTCTCTTGAGTCAGGAAATGTCTTTGGGGTTGGGAGTAGAGTTGTGAAATATATGTTTTTTTAACCAACAGTGTCTAGGTTTGATTTTGAAAGCTACCCCCCTTCTATTTTCAAGTTCAGTGTTCCTATTTATAGGTTCAACTCTCTAGGAACCCTCTGAAATAACATACATGGCTCAGTTTGTGGTCTGTCTGGCATGGAAAAGAGGAGACAGCTGTAAGGTAGAGGGGTGTGTACCAGGCGCCTGGAGACTGGGCTTCGTACCCTCTCTGCTGTTTACCGGCTCCATGACCTTGAATGTAGCACTTAGACCATCCATAAAAATAGGGAGAAAACTGCTTGCCTCCAAGGCTGGCTGTGAAGGTTCTGTGAGCCCAGCAGTTTCCTGGATCATAGTCACTGCTTGGCAGATATTGGTTGAATCTCTGAGTGCTCGTTTTTCCGGGAAGCTCCTTGTCTAGGGAGGAGGGCTGTGTGGGTGCCACAGGGCAGGTTTCCTGGTATTGGTCCCTTGCATTGTTCATTTGTAGGCACCAGCACCTTAGAAGAGTTTGACCTTGGGTCCAGATACCTGTGGTGTGACTTGTCTTATGCTGTAGAAAGAGCCTCAGATGAGACTGAACAGTGTTGGGTTTAGTTCTGACTCTGCACCTTACTGGCAAGCCACTACCCTTCCAAACAGCACTTTTCTTGTCCAGGCAGTAGGGACTAACGTTTGAGTATAGTTGGTGGTGAGGAGCACAGAGGTTGAAGCAGGACTGCCCGGCTCCAAGGCCAGATGGTGCCACTTATGAACTCTGCAGTGTGGCAGGCTGCCTACTTCATCTCTGTAAAGTGAGGACAGGAGTGCCTCCATCAAGAAGTGTGGGATTAAGTGTGCAGGGCTGAGTAGCAATGGCCGGCCAGAGGAGAGGCTCAGTAAGTGTTACCTTACTAGTGTCACCGGTACTTTTTATTACTTTGCCCCAGCCTTCCTGGGGCTCAGATGGCAGAGTAATTCAGAATGTCAGGGAAGGGCTGGTGGGGTCATCTCTTGGACAGTTCTCTTTTACTAGATCTAATTTCAAGATTTTCTGGAAAATTGGTCCCGAGGCCAAGTTCTTTTTCTCCTGCCAGATTTTTTCCATTTTTCCTCTGATTTTTCTCTGTGGTATTGATACAACAAGGCAAGGTTTTCTGAACTCCCAGGAAAGGACAGGATTTGTTCTGAACATGCCCCCTGGATTTTCTTTGGCAGGAATGCTTCACATATGTCCTCAAGGGCCACATAGCTGTGAGCGCTGCCGTTTTCCCGACCGGGACCAAAGGTAGGTGGTCCCTTCCTGCATATGGCAGCCTTTTTCTTGTGCAGCCATCAGCCATGTGTAAGTCTGAGTGGAAGAACTGTCCTTCTCTCACCAGCCCCCAGCCTACTTCAGGCCCAGCCAGGGCAAGTGGGGTGCTGCACGGACTGAGCTGAGAGGACCTCCAGGGAGCCAGGCTTAGGACCGGGTGCAGGGTCAGCTGTGTCCCCACCTCCTGACCACTGTTGGTATTGGGTGGCCCGTGTGGGGGCAGCAGGGCATGAAGGTCTCAGGGCCTCCGTGGAAGTTGGCGCAGCCTCTTGTCTGCCCTTCTGTGCTGGGCCAGTGCCTCCTTTCAGGACCTTTGTTGGGATTAATTTTTCTGGGAACCTGACTTCAGATTTACCCCTTTTTGCCTGAGGACTGGTGGGTGGGGCTTGTCCCGGGCATTGGGCTGGCACTCACCTCCCGGGCACATTTCCTCACCTGTCAGGCCTGCCTGCAGTCTGGCTGGAATCTCACCTTTGTAATTCTGAAGCTGTGGGGTCCCAGCACTGGGAAGGGAATGTCCCGGGCACCTAACGCAGCCCTTAGCTGCCACCAGCATCCTCCAGCTTCACACTGAGCTCGGACTGGTGGGGAGCTGCCCTCCTCAGGAGCTCTGATTGTTAGAAAGTTCTTTGTGTTGCACTGAAACCTGAGTCCTCCAGGGACTTTTACCCACTGGTTTCTGTTTCACCTTCTGGAACCAAACATAGCAAATCTAATCTCTAAAGTGTTTCTCAAGTTGAAAAGTACTGTATAAATATCGTCAAGTGGTTCTTTATGTCTTCCAGGCCACCTTCTGGACTCCTTTGCCCGCTCTGCTTTGTGGGATTCTGGCCTGGATTACCTGCACGGAACAGGACACGGGGTCGGGTCTTTTCTGAATGTTCATGAGGGTCCTTGTGGCATAAGTTATAAAACATTCTCCGATGAGCCCTTGGAGGCGGGCATGATTGTCACCGATGGTAGGTCTCTCTTACCCAGAGGGTGCGCGTGGATCCTCTGGCTTTTTTGAAAGCTCTTTGTTGTTTCTAATATTTGAATTATTATAGAGTAAGTTGAAACTACTTTCCCGTTCCTGTCACTTTTTACTCAAACAACAACAAACAACAACCTTTTATGTTTATAAAAGTGATAAACATTCATTGTAGAAAACATGAAACTATAGAATGGTATGAAGAAGAAAATGAAAGTCATTTGTGATCCAGCCACCTGGGGGAAACACGGCTTAATATTTCGATCTATTAGCTTCTGGTTGTTTATATATGTGCGTAGCTTTTTTTAAAATCATTCAGATTATACTGGTCATATGGTCTATATTCTGCATCCTTACTTAACAGATATTGCCTTTTCCCATTAAATCTGTGAATGTATTTTAACGCTTGCATCGTTAGGTCTTATGGATAGATATGCCCTGTAATTTATTTGGTGGATCCCCTGTTTCAGAAACTTCCGAGCCTTCCTCTCTCTGTACCTCAAGTGCCTGTTAAAAGCCACCTGGGAAGGAGTGTCTCAGGGCTCTTGTCCCTAATTGAGTGGCTCTTCCTGTTTCTCTTCTCCTTGGGACAGGCGCTGTCATCCCAGGAGTGAAAGCGTCTCCGTGTTTATCTTCATCGTGGGCTGCTTCTCACTTGGGGTCTTGGTTTGTTTCAGAGCCAGGGTATTACGAAGATGGGGCTTTTGGAATTCGCATTGAGAATGTTGTCCTGGTGGTTCCTGTGAAGACCAAGGTGAGTAATTATGTAGTTATTTATTTTTAAAATTCCCTCATTCCTTGATGGGGAAGATGAAGACTTTTGTCCTTAGAACAAAGAGTATGCCATTCTGTGGCCAAAATGGAGCTTCCTTCCCTTGATATTGAGGCCTTTCCTGGAATTCATTCTCCTCTTCAAAGTCAGGAAGAAAATCCTTTGTGACCTGGGATCCTGAGCCAGACCTCAGAGAGCCCTAGGCAGACCCCTGCTTGATGTTCCTCAGGCCTCTGTGTTTACTGGAGGCAGCTTCTTGTCGTGAAGGCCCCTTTGCTGTGGGGGATGTTTGCGTGAAGCCTCCTTCCAGACACTGAATCTCCAGGGCTAGGGGCTGGAAACTATTTTTAACAAGCGCCCAGGTGATTTTTATCAGGTAAAGCTGGGGAAGCCTGAGTTATCCCCTGGGTCTGGCCCTGCAGAGGAGTGATAAGGCAGGTGTGGTGCCCTCTCCCCATCACATTACTAAGAGACCGCAGCCTTTAGGTGCTAGGCTTTACCTGGAAGGCCTGTTTGCGCCTCTCCATGGCTGATTTTGGAACTGGAACGGTCGGTGGGAAGTGGCTTCCTTAGCCTGCAGTGAGACTGCAGGGGTCTGCTGTTTCTACACCGAAGTCACCATTCTTGAGAGCGGCCTCTCCCCTCACTCCCGCAAGCCCTGCCGGGAACAGAGACCTGCCTGCTCTGTGTGCCCCGGCTCTCCCAGGCCACATGCCCTGGACAGACCTGTTAAACGTCACTTGATGGGCCTGGCTGAGTTAGGCCAGGCCGCATGGAATCTGCTGGGGGACTTAGAGCTTAGCGGAGTCTTGAGAACTAAACCCGGAGCTGTCCCTGCTTCCAGACGCCCCCACCTGCCTCCTCTGCATCACAGCAGACGGGCTGGATCTATTGCCGGGAAGGAGCCTCCAGCGCTCCCAGCCTGGCTTTTCCCGCTGCCATGGGCTGTGGTTTGCACAGCGGAGCAGCTCATGGAAAGTGGCATCCACTGTGTTCATTGTGGCTTCTGTCTGTTACAGATGGGGACCCGCTAACCACTTCTCGATTCCTAGTCACACTTGGCTCTGAGGGATAGTCCTGTCTGGTGGGAATGACCTCATGGTGGCTCATTGTGGTAAAGAGGAGTAAAAGCTTCTGTTTCCTTCTTTCTCCCACAGTATAACTTTAATAACCGGGGAAGCCTGACCTTTGAACCTCTAACTTTGGTTCCCATACAGACCAAAATGATAGACGTGGATTCCCTTACAGACAAAGAGGTAATGAGGGAGTCTCGGGGGAGGCAGAAGGGTGTGTGTGGGGTGGAGTCTAGGCCACTTGAATGAAAATCCCATGTCTTCTGAGGACTGTAGGTCCCTTTCCTGTGTTTTTTGGGTCTCTAGGCTGAGATAGGCCTGCTCTCCCTGCCGTTGTGGGGCTGTAGTTTTGTGGGTGGGAATAGTGTACTTTGCTTTCCAGGAGGGCAGGGGCCATAGCTGCCTTGATGCGTGTTTAGCAAATACGGGCCGTGTGTCTTCCCTTCCAGACGGCTGGTGGGACCTGGTGGCTATTGCACGTGCTAGGTTGTTTCCTCACGTCGCATGGAACATGGAGGAAATGGGAAGTAAAATCTATCATATGCCTGGTTTTCACCCAGACCGAGAGGTGGTCCCTCTGGGCTGTGAAACCCTTCACTGTTGTGCTCACTTGTCAAGCTCATGGGTCACAGAGTCTCGAAACCCCTTCAGATACTAGTGTGGGTCCCCATGCTCCTGAGGCCAGGCGAAGTGGCAGAGTCAGGAACCTGGAGGAAGACATGAGGAATCAGACAGTGATCAAGATCAGAACAGGGACGAGGGCCAAAACAGGGAGCCAGAAACAGCACCACCCCATCCTTCAGATGTGAAGTGGTCAGGCCTGATTCATGGACAGAAGAGTTCCCAAGCCAGGAAGCCAGAAGCCAGAAGCCAGAAGAACACACATTTCATAGCAAGGCAGGTGGGCAGAAGTCCGGCAATAAGCAAATGACTAGCGGGAGCCAAAGGCAGGACAAGTGTGGGGGTTACTCTAGGAATAAGACGTTTCTGTTACTGGCCTCACCCCAGGGGCCTTCATGCCTCTTGAGGCAGAAACGTGTCCTCATGGAGCCCCTTGGGCTGCATGCTTGGTGCTAGAGGGAAGTTGGTTCTTCCAGACAGAAGCACCCTCTTCTGCCTTGTCCAGCTCACAGATGGTGATAGGAAGCTCATCCGCTTTCTGTTTCGATTCCCTCCGTGCCTGGGCACCTCTCCTTGACCATCAGTGCTCTTGTCAGCCAATCATTCCCGCTCACAGGACCCAAAGAGGCCCTGCTGATGCTGCTTTCTTCAGTGTGTGGATTCAGAAGAGGAAGCGGCCTGTCAGTAGCACAGTGTCAGGTGTGTCTCCTCAGCAGGAAGAGTCTCTCCTGTGGTCCTGGACTCCTCTGAACTTCAGCAGTGGCTTAGGTGACAGGGAGTGAGAACACAGCAGTGAACCCGGGCGCCACCTGGCTTAAAGCCCTGTGCCCCAAGGAACCGATCTCTTCCAGTGGCCCTTGGGCACGGCATCCAGGGTGTTAGCAAGGGACTCCACTAGTAAGTCACTTGGCACACTTGGGAAGCCCAAGGCTCTGGTTTCTGCCAAGTAATTCTAGGTCCCGTTGTCTTTGCTGTCCACAGGATGAGTGCCAGTCAGGAGGCATTTCTCCCATGCGACACATTCCACTTTATTCAGGGAAATGGTGCATGAGGAAGATTAAGCAGGAAGGGAGAAAGTTTTGTTAACCTGTGTCTCACAGTCCACCCCATGACAGTGGACAGGGACTGGTGGCCTTTGTCTGGTCCAGTGTTATTACTGTACCTTACATACCCAAATCACTGAACTGTTCTTTTAGCCAATTCAATTTTATAGGACAGGTAATATCTTCTTGCCTTGGGGTCATTAGCAGGTTTCCACAAATAACAAGTAGAGGACAGTATTTAATATACCAAGCAGAGTATGTTTCTCTCTTTTAGTAAAAGGCTTCTTTTCCCACTCAGTAAATATATATACCACTCAGTAAATCTGGGGCTTCATTCTGTAGTAAGGCATAGTCATATCACACAACAAGATCAAGATTCTGTCCACTGGGCTTTTAAAATACCAGTCAGTGCACTGTATCACCTTCCAAATAGACTATTTTAGAAACTTTACAGTTTTGGGGTTGGGTCTGCATTCCCATCAACTTTTCACCAGGTGGCAGCAGAGGACTTTGGTTGGCTGTGAATATGAGAACTGCAGGTTGCCAGGGCCTTTGGGGTATTGTTGTGGCCGCTGAGGCTGCCCCCCACCCCCACCCCCACCCCCAGTCACTCCAGACTGTTTTGGGAGCATTCTTACCGTAAGCCATGTGGCCTCATCCCATCTGTTTCCAGGGAAGTAGAACACAAGGAAGTCACTTGTCCCTGAGCAGGGAGAAAGGGTTTTCTGCTCCTGTGCCTCAGCACATGGGCCTCGCTGCTCTCCAGGCAGCCTTTACTGAAGTTTCCTCTTTCTTCTCTGTTGCAGTGTGACTGGCTCAACAACTACCATCTGACCTGCAGGGATGTAATCGGGAAGGAACTGCAAAAACAGGGCCGCCAGGAAGCGCTCGAGTGGCTCATCAGAGAGACACAGCCCATCTCCAAACAGCATTAATATCTCCCTGATTTTTTTTTAAAAAACGCTCTGGGGAAAGGAAGAAGCCTGGCACACCCCCAACATCTTCCCCCTTTTCTCTCTTTCCTTACCTCCCCTTTTTACTTTTAGACTCTAAGAAGAACTGAAAATCTTCTTATCCTCTTTGATATTTTCTTGAAAACACTTGATCTTTTATGATTTTTTTTTAAATTGTTGAGAACTAGCAAAGAATAAATTGCTGCCCCAGAGGAGGATTCCCCACAAAGCCCAGTGCTCGGATCAGGGGCGATGCCCTGAGCAGCCGCAGGGGATCCAGTGTTTGGCGATGGCGAAGCAGTGAGCGGTCTGCGACCGCCACGTTCCGGTGCTAGTACATCATTCATGGCCACCTTCCTGTGCACGAGACTGTATTTATCATCAGTGAATAAAATGTCAGAATGGGCTTTGTCTCCACCGTCTCGCTCCTCCCAGCACTGTCTGACTTGTGTGTGAGGCGGGCGGGCTCCTTTCCAGGGCATGTTTTCTGGTGCAAGGACCCTTTGAGGAGAGACCCCAGGCCTCCCTGCCTACTTTCTGACTTAATTTTAAGCCTCATTTTGTTTTGTTTTTTCCTCTAGAAAACCTAATATTTTGTTGAATATTTTTACTATCAGTTTTTTTTTCCTGATTTTGAAATATGCCATTGATACACACACACACACACACACACACACACACACACACAAATCACACTGCAAATGACAGTCTTCCATGATCTGCCTTAGAGTAGATGTTGTGGATGTCTCATTGTTTCATTACTTGTAAACAGTGGTCTTTGGCAGGTGCCTGCCACTCCCTGTCCTACAGCTCTCTCTGGACTTGCACATGTGGGGCAACCTGAAGGGCTGGCAGAGCTAATGCCCCTGAGGCCTCAGACCTTCATGGTCAGGTGGGAGAAAACCGACTCTCCATCCCTTGGCTGGGATGTCTGAGGCGTGGTCTACACTGTCTGCTGAGGTTTCTGATGGGGATTGAGCCTTCCTTGCTCACTGTGGGAACCAGTTCAATAGCACACCTTTTGTGTTCTTCCTTCTCTTCTGTCTTATTTTCCCTTTCTCCCACCAGTGTTTCCTGGAGCCATGTCCCATTAAACCATTTACACGCAGATCCTTGTCTTAGGGTCTTCCTCTTTAGGAACCCAACCTAAGTCATACCGTGCAGATAAAACCACTCTTTGCTAAACATTTTCACCAGTTTCTTTCTTTGTATTCAGTAATATATGGAATGGATAAAGGAATATTTATGCACACAGATGCACATACACACACATCACACACACAGACATTGGGCTATTCTCTATATATGCAATTTCCTTTTTTAACTTGGCAATATATATCCAAGTTATTTTTCCGTATTGGTATGTATAGATCCAGCTATTAATCAGTATAGACAATTCTATTTATGGCTGTGTCCTTTTGAAAGCCAGTCTCATTGACTCTGAAACCACATCTTTGATTTGAATGGCAGTGAAGATGAGTAAGCATACTTTAGCCTTTCACCAAAGCATGGTTGGCAAGGGCCATTACGCTTTCCATCTGGGGAGCAGAAAATGAACTATATTTACCATTCAGAACCGGGGTGTTGGCAAAAAAAAATTTACCGATAGGGTGAGTCTAAACTGACCAAGCACCTAAAAACAGATTTATCAACATTTCTGCCACCCCTCCTGCCTTCTCTCCTCCCAAGGATTATTGATTCCAACTTGCTGTGTGGAAGGAAGCATGATTGATGGCGAGTTCTCAGGTTATATTTGTAACAAGACCAGGATGACATGGAAGCAGTGCCTCACAGTAACAGAATGTGTTCTGACCCACCTAAGATCAATTCTGGAATGCCTTTGGTTCACCTTTGGCCATATTTCTACTATGTCCCATAAGATTGGACTTGGACTTTTCAAATAATAGTGCTTATTAGTTACATTTCTCATCCATCACCTCTAAAAGCAGGAGGCCCTCCCCTTAGGACCCAGACTGTCATCTCCTCTGTGACATCCTGAATCTTCCTATTTCTCAGGAAATGGGAGCCGTGAATTGCAGCTGATTTTGGAGTTCAAACAGACTGTAAGTCAAGTGTGACGGCAACTCCACTGTTTGTTCACCAGACTGTTAAGCCTGTCACTTCCCAAGGCAGGCTCAGAGCAAAGTTTCATTTAACTGGCTCAAGCCCAAGAAGCAGAGTTTCCTGGTGCTGGGAGCTTCCTGCCTGGACCTGCATGTCTTGGCATGAAGTTCATGAGCCGTAAACTAGGTGACATGGCCCCAGAAAGAGCGAGGACCAAAATAAAACTGTAATGTGCTCAGGGGGATGATGGAGAGTTAAAAATACGGATAAAAAGAATCACTCTTCACTTTTAAATAAGTGACTAGAAAGACGTCTGGGTGCAGAAAGAGCATTATGCTAAATTTACGGAAGAATACCAAGGAAGCTGCTCTTTGTCTTGCTTACTCTATGCCCTCTTAGGTCTTAGGTACAAGAGAGGATTTAAAAAAGGGTACGGAAGGGTTCCTGTTGTGGCTCAGTGGTAACGAACCTGACTGGTATTCATGAGAATGAGGGTTCGATCCTTGGACTCACTCGGTGGGTTAAGGATCCTGTGTTGCTGTTGTGGCAGGCAGCTGCGGCCCTTAGTCTGGGAACTTACATATGCCACGGGTGAGGCCCTTAAATTAATTAATAAAAGGAATGGATGTGTGGCTTCTGCTGTGACTACCCCAGGGGCTGCCTTCCTCAGCTTGTTCACTCTGCTAAAAAAATCCTTCTGTTGCTTGTGCTATGAGAGGGGCCTGTGCTTGTCTGCCCTGAGGGCTAGTGCCTGGGCTCTAGCTGTCTAGTGGTACCAAACGTCATTTCTCATCAGAGAGAAGTGGGCAGTTGTGAAAGGAACCGCTGTTGTATCACAAGCTGTGAGGGAGGGCTTGCCCTTGGTGTTTCCCAGCAGCTTGGGATTTACACACACTCAGGGGTAGCGCTTTGTGACACCTTCCCAGCTTGAGCAAGTTTACCACTAGGGGGAGACAGAAGGGCATAACAGGAGGGCTGAGGACAGGGCAGGCAGGTGCTTGACTTTTGTTCTTCGGGCTGCACCTGTGGCAGATGGAAGTTCCTGAGCTAGGGGTGGAATCAGAGCCACAGCTGAGGTCTACGCTACAGGCGCAGCAACATCACATGTGAACCCATATGTGACCTACACCACAGCTCATGGCAATACCAGATCCTCAACTCACTGAGCAAGACCAGGGTTCGAACTCATGTCCTTGCGGAGACTACATAGCGTTCTTAACCCACTGAGCCACGGTGGGAACTCTGGTGCTTGACAATTTTAATGCCTCTACTGTAGTTGCTAGTTACTGAAAGCAGATGGAGCACAGAGTGAGAAATTCATAGGCTCAGAATTTGAAAACAAAAAAATGCAGATTCTGGCAAGGTGGCAGTTGTATCCTAGTTGTTGAATCTCTTCAAATCACTCCATAAAAACACAGCGAAGCCAGGATAGTACACTAAAACTCATGCATGAGATTTACACCAAATACAGGTGACAAATATCCCCACAAACTTAGTGGGAGCTGACACAAGGTCACCAGTATGTTGTCAGCAGCTGTGCAGGAGGAAACTGAAGGAAGCAATAGGGTGTCTGATGGACCTGAGAACCCCAAGATAACCATCAGGAAAAACTCATTGTACTTTAAAGAAAAAAATCATTTAGTAGTCTAATGAATGATGTGGTCACTTACAGCAGAAAAACATGAGACTGCCCTTAGAAGTTTTCACAGCAACATTTTAGGGCAGAAGAAATGGAATAGCAGGGGTTGTGGTTATAAGGGTGTCCGTTATAGTTCATTAAGCCCCAAATGTCTTTCTTGTTGTCTTTTGTATCTGTGCTAAATTTAACAATAATGAACTTAAAAAAAAAAAAACCCATGATGTGGGGGAGAGGAGAGCAAGTGCCTTGTGTGAGGAGAGGGGAGGTACCATCTGCAGCTGACTGGCCATGTGGTAAAGACTCACAGGAGAAGGGTTAAAGCATGATTTTAAAGAGGAGCTGAGACCCCTTTGTGCATGTGTGTGGGGCTTATCCTAGTTTTTAAATATTCATAGCCAATTTAACATAAAATAAACCAAAACAGAAAATGTGTGGGTCAAGCACACCCGTGCGAGCTGCATTTGGTTCTTGGGCAGCTGCTGTGTCTTACTGGACTGTAAGCTCCTTAAGGACAGGTGAGTAGCCTCCGTGGGATGCCTGGAAGCCAGCTGACCACTGCTAAAGGAGGGCGTGACTGCCAATTGCATATGCCGTGTACCAGCTGTGAGTCCTGGGGCAGGAATACGACCCCTCTGAGCCCCCATTTCCCTCCCTGTAAGGTGAGGTTAGTGGTGGCAAGTCCTGTGGCTGTGAGGACCGAATTAGGAAGCTCATGTAGAGTGTGTCCCCAGACTTAGCTCAGCATGTATACCTGTCTTCCAACCCAACACTGGTTTTTTTGTTTGCTTGTTTTTGTTTTCATTTTGGTTGCCCTATGGCATATGCAGTTCCTGGACCAGGGATCAGATCCAAGCCACAGATGCGACCTATACCACCATAGCTGCGACAATGCTGGATCCTTAACCCACTGTGCCAGGCCGGGGATTGAACCTGAGTCCCAGGGCTCCAGAGATACCACCGATCCTGTTGGGCCACAAGAGGAACTCCTCAACCTTGTTTTTAAAATTGCACTTTTATTGAGATAAGATTCCTGTGCCATACAGTTCACCTATTTACAGGGGGACACTACGGTGCTGGTGCTTCCTTGGTCTATCCAGGTGTCAGAGAAGGTTTTTATACAGAGATTAAGACTGCATCCTCATTCCTGATTTGTGAGAATGTGGAACAAACCTCATTACAGAAAACCTGACCAGGCCCTGCCGTGGGCGCTGTGATCAGGGGCTGCACTGAAGCCTCTTGGACAAGGGGTGAGTGGAAGGGATGTGGCTCTCTCTACCGTCCCGCTCTCTTTCCCTCCAGCGTCAGAAGAGTCTAAAATATGTCCGGGCGGAGTGGTGGAGGACACATGTTTCTGAACAAGTTAAAATTTTTTGAAGAAAAGGATGATGAGATATTTGGAAAATCATAAGGATGAGAGCCTGGGGCTTCCATGCTCACAGTGTCACCAGGCAGGGGGTAGGAAGGCCTAACTCAGGGAGTCAGGCCTTAGGACTTCCCAGCAAACCCCTGCAGGGGGTGCACAGTGGCATCTGGGCTGGCCTGTGCATCCAGCCAGCAGGTGGCAGTGTAGACCTTTAGAGAGCATGGAGACCACCAGCCCCAGAGGAAGGGCACTGAATTACAGATAATACAGACTATAAGACAGGGGAGGAATCACATGGGTTCATGTGGCTGCCACTCAGTGTCCTCCTAGAGGTCATTGGACCCAGTCCATGATTGTAGGCAGGAATATGGATAGGGTTCATTTAATAAGATGGACTGAAATGCCAGCTCTGATGGTACCCTCAGCTGGGTATGATGGGAACAGAAAGATGCACCCCCCATCCCCCCAGGGTCCCTCACAGAGACACAGCGTATCCAAATGTGCCTACAGCACAAGGCAGTTTATAATGCAAGTGGAATAGGCAGGTGGTTTCTACAGAATCTCTCCAGGGCCTCCCTGGTGCTCTGTCCCATGGGCACATTCCGTGTCTGCCTCAGACCTCCCAGGCTGTGGGAGTCCATTTAGTTGGAGTTGCCTACCCTTGGCCTCTGCTAAGATGACTCGCCATGCTAGATGCTAGAACGTCACCAAAGCTCACTCCCTAGCCTTAAAAAATAAATTGACTCATCCTTTGTAGCTCTTTGTGGCTTCCCCCTGACGTCCCATTTTGTCTTAAAAAAGGAGAGTCCATGTGGATTCCATCCTTTGCAACAAGTAGCATCCTTCTACAATGCTATTTCCTATTTAAACAAAGGCTAGGTTAGATCACTAGAGGTTTATGTTCACTCAGACCCCAGCCTCTTTTTCTGGCCTCTCCACGTGTTTTGCTTCGTGCTCTGTAGCCTTGGGTAGTCTGATTAGTTCAGTGGTCTGGAGCTCAGCACCAAAAAGACCAAAATCCTTTGCTGAGCCCCCAGGTCAGCCAGTGGATTTTCTCTGTTCCACAATCATAGCCAGTACCTTTAACCTTGTCTCACTGTCATGGTGTTCTGGCTTCTCTTCCCTCGTCCCCATCCCTTCAGCCCTCATCGGTCCCTTAGCCTCTTCAGGACCATTTCACCCAGACTCCAGGACAAGTCCCATTGTCTATCACTGAATTCTGAATCCTTTTTCTGCCAGTCCTGTTACCCCTGCCCCCCTTGCACCCACTTCTAAGATAGGACCTCAGCCTCTGAATTATCCTTCCTGCCTGAGATCCAGGTTTCGAGTCCTGCTCAGCCCTCTGGTGCCTCCTGGTCTCCAGCTGGGGGCGGTGCAGGGGTACCAACAAGGTGGGGTGGAACTCACCCACCTCTTACCACTGCATGACCCTGGCCTGGTTTCCTGGCCTCTCTGAACCACATTTTCTTCCTTTCTTAAAAGGGATGGGCGTGGTTAATAATGCTACTCCGTACAAATCTTACAGAAAATATGTGCAGTCAAAACTAGTGCCCATTCTCCAACCTTTACTGACCTTGCCTTCCTGGAGCCTGGAACGCCCCAGCTTGACTGATACCAACAGCTTGCCTGTGTTTTTCTCACCCCAGACTACAGAACCCCATATTACTCCATACCTGGGGGGACATTCTCCTTCTGCTGGACTCAATAGAGTTGTCACCAGCCTGGAATACTGCCCCTCATCCCCCTCTCCAAAACCCTTGCTCTGCCGCTTTTTGTTTGTTTGTTTTTGTTTTGTCTTTTTAGGGCCACACCCATGGCATATGGAGGTTCCCAGGCTAGGGGGTGAATCAGAGCTACAGTTGCTGACCTATGCCACAGCCATGGCAATGCCAGATCCTAGCCACGTCTGCGACCCACACCACAGCTCACGGAATGCCCGATCCTTAACCCACTGAGCGAGGCCAGGGATTGAACCTGTATCCTCATGGACACTAGTCAGATTTGTTTCCGCTGAGCCAGGATGGGAAATCCTTCCCGCCATATTCTGTGTTGCCACCTGCCCCAGGGATCACAGGTCAGATCCCTGACCCTGCCAGTCCCCTCCCTGCTGTGGCCTCCACGTCCCTTCCAAGGGCAGTCAGGAGACACGTTGCTTACCCTTCTGCAGCACTGGTGAGGGGTGTGGGTGACAGTGCAGCCCCTGGGCGGCTGGTTCAAGGAGCATCTGGTGAGGAAAGTGGATCTCTTGCAAAAGCCAAACAAACCCAGAACTCCCCAAGAATGACGATCAGAAGCATCAGAGTTTATGAAATTGCTGTACAGACTGGCGAGGAGGTCTCTATAAAGTGCACATGTTGGAGGCAGAGGGATAGCAGACATTTACTAAGTACTTGCAGAGTACTGAGTACTTCCTAAGTAGGGAGTCGTCTTCTAGGTGCTACACAATTGTTTCCTTTAATTCTTCTAACAGCTCTAATTTTATATGTAAAGAAGCTAAGGCAGAAATGAAATGAAATGATTTGTTCAAGATTGCACAGCCAGTTAATGATGGAACCGGGAATTTTGCCAGGTTCTGATTTAGAGACTCCACACCTCTATCTGAGAGGCAATGTTGCCTCCTCCCTCCACACCACACACGCTGTCTCCCTCAACCCCAGCCCCCAGCCCCGCGTCCATGTTCATCTCATGTAGGCAGTGGACGTTTGCAGATGTGAACATACTTCTTGCATAAGCTGGTTGTAGCACAAGGCTTGGGGAGCTGGGGGTGCACACTTAGTGATGCTGTTCTGGAGGAAATTGTATTTGTCATGATCATGGGTCAAGGAATAGCATCCACACACACACAGATGTAGACACTCCAGGAGATGACAAAACACAAGGTACTGGTGGGTGAGCAAATCCATGTGCGTTTGCCCTCCACCTCCCGGCCCGGTGTGCAAGGGCAGATTAGAAGGTGTGTAAGAGACAGACCTGACACTAATTGGCAGAAATGCTCTTCATTGCCTTATGAAGCAGGATTCATTAATTAAAACATAAAGCTCAATGTGACTTTAAAATTAAATACCTAAGACATAATGTCTCATGAGGCAGACATGAAGTGGAGTTACTTATATATTCTTGCACTTTAGTATGGTTAACTTTTTGTATCATTTAAAACCAAATCCACTCTAGGAGATTTAAGGTGCTTCTACCTGGCCTCTTTTCCATGAACTTCATACTAAATTTTGATACACTGAGGTCTTCTAATCCCTTTCTTTCTTTCATCTTTTGTTCATTAGTTTCACCTGGCCCTTTCATTGAGCATCTATTTCACTGATGGAAGAAGAGGAAGAGATAATTGAACGTGTCTCTACTACTGAAGAAACCATGTTTAGGAAAAACTCTGGAAGGAGGAGGGATTTATTGGTATTGGAGCATCAGGAACAGTTGGTGTCAAAAGACTGTTGTCACTGCTGAATCTGACCTTCAAACATTCCCCCTGACTCAGCACTATCTGTCTCAGCGTCCAGGTTCCAGGCAAGACCATCTAACTGGTCTAGCCTGCATCACTGGGTTGCCTCAGTGGGTACCGAAGAAACCATGTGGCCCCTTGATGTCTCCTAGTTGAGGGTGTGCAGTGGCAGGGACTGGGATTTAACTTCTGCCAAGACCTCGCACATTTGGGAATTCTCCCAAATAAGCTACAGAGGGGTGGAAACAGTGGCGGGTGTTGAAGGCTGGATAGCCAAACCAGAACAAAACTGTTGCTTGTGAAAATAATGGCAAAACCAATGAATTATAGGGAGAGTCTAGTATATATATTGCTTTATGCAATATAGAAGGTTTTTAAAAGTTAGATTTATAAAGACTACTATGTTGGATGGACCAGGATATCACCTATTAAGAGGCACTCTTTGTACATTATTTTGTGCAGCTATGATGCAAAGCATAGCCTCAGATGGATTTAGTTTTAGGTGGAATTGTCCCATTATCCATTGTTCCAAAGGAGATCCTGCTGCATCTGTAATGGCACAGGCTTAGGGAAGAAAGAGCTGAGTCTCCCCTTGATGGTCATTCCCCTTGACTCGATCTCAATGGAAGACTCCATCACAGACTCCATAATCTCACCAGATAATTATTTCTGAAGAACCGGGAGCTCTGGGATTTTTCTTACTTTTCTTTACTTCATGTTTATCCTTTTGCCTCCATGGCTCCTTTAGGGCAGGGGATGAGGCTGAATAATTTTTCCTTTACGGTTTCTTCACAGGGTGCTTGTTGGCTGGATGCTGGTGCAGACCGACTTAGATGCCACCACAACTGGTATGTTTGTGGCAGCACAGTGCCACAGAAGTCACTACAACATCCATTTTTTTTCAACTGAGTCCCTGGCATGAGGCAATGAAGCCTGTTCAAAGTCCCACATTGGCTCTAAGTATGTCCTGAGCACACAGCCCATGGCCTAGCCCCCTCTTTCCTGAATTTCTGAGATGAGGACTCTCAAACCTGATTGATGCTTTCTTGTTCTGTTCTCTGGTCCTGTCCTGTAAGTGGGTTACAGACTTCCATGCTACCTTTTTTTGTAAAAAGCCCCATCTAGCCCTTTAATTTTATTTTTAAATTAATTTTTAATTGAAGAATAGTTCATTTACAATGTTGTGTTAGTTTCAGGTGTACCGCAAAGTGATTCAGTGACACATATGTGTGTGTGTCACTGAATATATATGCATATGTATTTCAGAGTTTCCTTTATAGGTTATTACAAATACTGAGTAGAGTTCCCTGTGCTATCCTTGTTTGTTATCTATTTCATAGATAGTAACTTGTATATGTTAATCCCAAACTCCTAATTTATCCTTCCCCTCTTCATATAGTCTTTTAAATTTATTATTATTTTTGGCTGCACCTGTGGCATGTGGAAGTTCCCAGGCCAGGGATAGAACCTCCGCCACAGCAGTGACCCGAGCTTCTGCAGTGACAGTGCTGGATCCTTAACCCCCTGCACCACCAGGGAACTAAAGGGAAGGTGAAACTATTCTTTACTATCACTGTGAAGACTCAGTGCGTGGGGGCTACAAACCTCCCCCACTTCTCTCTCCTCTCAAGAAAAGTCAAGAGTTTTAGTTTTGCAGCATCCCAGGCACCACTGAGTCTGTGGACTTCCCCCTTTTCCCACTCAGCCACCAGAGGGCGCTCTAACCAGAATGCTGAGTCTGAAGCTCTGCCCAGTACATCACAGTTCTGGGAACTCTGGAGCTCAACCAGACCAGCAGAGACCACAATCAGGGGTTTTCTGACCAGCCAAATTTCAAGACAATCTAATTTAGAGATTGGATTTTCTAAACATGTATCAATACTAAAACAAAAAACCACCAAACTTGGTCTAGGACATTTTATTACAAAATAGAGAAATATCATCTTAGAATAAAGGACAATCATTTAACTTAAACACATTTTAACTGATGGAAAAACTCATGGTATTCTCTTCACTTTTTTTTTTTTTTGCACTTTTGGGTAATGTATTGATGCAAATATTCTCATTATACACAGAACTGTCGAAGATGCTGCATGGAATAAACCAGGCACAAAATAGGGCACACTCCAGGCATCATATAGAGCAGGAAAACACAGGAGAGGCCCAACTGCAGGGCTGGAGGTCAGGATATGGTCACCTCAGCTGGGGGTTTGATAACTGGAAGGGAGCATGAGGGACTTTGGAGTTATTGGAAATACTCTGACTCTTCATCTGGGTGTTAGTTTCATAGTATATCCAATTTGCGAAAATCCAGAGAAATGTACGGTTATGAAACATGCACATTTCTGTGTGTATTAGCCTGGAATTAAGTGTTAAAGACACACACACTTCATCATCGTCTCTCCTGAGCCTTTAGTCCTTTGGGACCCACGGATCATGTTCTCTCATTTGATAGAGGAGGAAACCGAGGCCTTGAGAAGGAACAAGGCCCTGTTCTGCGTAACAAAACAAGTCAGTGACCAAAGGGGACCAGTTCCCCAGCCTCAGGCTTAGCTGGGGGATTCCTCACTGCTTCAGGCTTCCTGGTCCTTTAGTAGCTGCAGATCAGAGGCTGCACTAGAGGAAGAGTCCTGGCTGCCTTGGGGCGGGGGGCGGGGGTGCTGCCCCTGCGGAAGGCGCTCAGTTGATGGGTGAAATGTGGGGTCGCTGTTGCTGATCTCTTTTCCCCACCGCCCCGGGCTCTGCAATCCCCTCTGCTCAAGAGCTGTCTACGACCCACCTCCAAGTCCTTTGCGCACGGCAGCTTCATTTTATTATTTCTTTAGAGAAGAGAATGCTCCTCACTTTCAAGGCAAATTTTTCTCCCACTTACACCCTTGAGGTTATCTACCCTGCTTTATTAATCCCTCTTGTATTTGCATCTTTTATCCCCCCCACCCCTTAGGGTCTTATCCTTCAGACTACAGTATTCTCAGTATTTTTCCCTTCTAAGAAATCATCCCTTTATTGATCCTGATGAATGAACCAATACATATTTAGGAAGCGCCTACGCTGGACACTGTACAAGGTGCAGTATGGCTACTGTTCCTGCTCACTGTCAAACAGGTTCAGCTTCCTTGAAAGTTATTTTCAGTGTCTTTTTCTAAGTTTTGTTGTTGTTGTTGTTTTGGTTTGGTTTTTTGTCCATACCCGTGGCATGCAAAAATTACCAGGCCAGGCAGGGATCAACCTTGAGCCACAGCAGTGACAATGCCAGGTCCTTATCCCAATGAGCCACCAGGGAACTCTGATGTCTACCTCTTTTTGAGAAAGCTAAGTCCATTTTCATTCTCTCGAGCTCCTAATGTCCTATTTCTCTTCAACCCACTCCATCCTCGTTCCATTTAATATTTCTTTTTATTTCATTTAATTTGATTTTATGCAGCCAGCGTCCTCAGAGTTGAAGGAACGCACTTGCTAGGTGGCCTGGGACAGCCCCATCTCATCCTAGTTCTCCCAGCAGAATTATGAATAGCACTAGTTTCACTCTCTCAAGTTCTGATTTGGCTTTTAAGCTATCTGGCCACATCACCTCTTATTAGTCATATACAGTGGCCTCTTCTTTTTCTCATTTGTGTTAAACCTTGTGCCAGTTTTGGTGAAGCATTGGTTAAAGGCTCAGATTCTGAGGACAAACAGATGTGACTCTGAATCCCCAAATCTCACTGATGCACAAGCTCTGACCTACAGCTTCTTTATCTGTAATCAGAGGAATAAAAGTAACAGTACCTACTTCAGAGAGGAGCTGCTGGTTCAGGGAGGGTAGAATTTAGAATTCTTGGTGTGGCTCTGGGCACAGGGTGAATGCTGAGTAAGTAGCTTCTGGAAGCTCCTGCTTCCCTTGACGCCTGGCCTCCCCACAGTCTCCTCCAGCTCTCTGAGGCCATCTAGGCTCTTCTCTGGCTTTTCAGCCTCTCCTGCCCTAACCTACTGGAATCCTTGGCTTCCTGACTCCTATGATTCAACATAATCTTGTGATGAAGAGTGTGAGCCATGGGGACAGAGGCAGATGCCCTGGTTCAAAGCCTTGTACTGATACTTAACAGGCTGTGTGTGCTTGGGCATGTTGCTTAAGCTCCCGGTGCCTCAGTGAACACACCTGTGAAACAGGGGTGCCGACATCATAGGGCGTTATGAGGATCCCGTGGGCTAAGACTTGTATCAGGTGCTCAGCACAATGCCTGGCACCAGTAAGCATCCAATAAATGTTGCTGTGCCTGGCTTCCCAGGTGTCCTGACCCATTCCTTCCTCTTCCGTACCCTTCCTATGGAGCCTTGTCCTTTCTGCCTCTGGAGGCCTTACCACCCACTGCTGTCCCTTCCCAATGCTGCTGCCCTATTTGTTTCATAACTTTGTTCCTTCTTTCTAAGCTACTCATACAGTTATCCCTGCTACAATTCCTTTCCCTTTCTAATCCTTTTTTTTTTTGTCTTTTTGCTATTTCTTTGGGCCGCTCCCGCAGCATGTGGAGGTTCCCAGGCTAGGGGTCGAATCGGAGCTGTAGCCACTGGCCTACGCCAGAGCCACAGCAACGCGGGATCCGAGCCGCGTCTGCAACCTACACCACAGCTCACGGCAACGCCGGATCGTTAACCCACTAAGCAAGGTCAGGGACAGAACCCGCAACCTCATGGTTCCTAGTCGGATTCGTTAACCACTGCGCCACGACGGGAACTCCTCTAATCCATTTTTCATCTAAATAACTGCTGAATATTTTCTGAAGCACTTCCCCCCCCCCCCCGCCCCAAATGGCTGCACATGTGGCATATGCAGACTAGGGGTCAAATCGGAGCTGCAGCTGCTGGTCTACACCCCAGCCACAGCCACAGCCACACCAGATCCCTGGCCTTGCTCAGTGGATTGAGGATCTGGTGTTGCCAAAAGCTGCAGTGTAGGGTATAGATGCGGCTCAGGTCTGGTGTTGCCATTTCTTTTCTCTTTTCTTTTCTTTTCCTTCCTTATGCACCTGAGGCACATGGAAGTTTCCAGCTCGGGGTTAAACTGGTGCTGCAGCTGCTGGCCACAACCATGCTGAATCTGAGCCACATCTGTGACCTATGCCACAGTTTGCTGCAACACCAGATCCTTAACCCACTGAATGGGGCCAGGGATTGAATCCGAATCCTCATGGACACTATGTCGGGTTCCTAACCTGCCAAGCCACAACAGGAGCTCCTGAAGCATATTCCTGATTGCATCACTCTTCTGCTCTAAAACCTCTTATGGTCCACAGACTAGATCTCAAGTCCCTGGTTTTGCTGTTCAGGGTCCGCCGTCTGGACTCAATTTACATATAAGCAACTTCATCCCCCAGCTGCACCCTTCCTGTGCCTGATACTTTGGCACAGAGGACTTGACCTTTTTCTCTTGTGTCCTTTCTGGGATCACCCTCCTCAAAGCCTTGTCTCTGCTGTCCTTTTGGGACACCCAGACCCTCCCACGTACCCAATTCTACCATCATTCAGAGCCCAGAGGAAGTGTCATGTCTCCCTGCAGCTTGCCCTGAGTTTTCCTTCACCGATTGGAAGAATTCTCTCGAACTTTGTCTAAACCTCTTCAGTGGCTGCTCCACTTTCTATGCTGCCTTTTGTTTGAATATAATTTATTCACAACGGGTCACCTGCCACTGTTCCTGTGTCTTCTTGTCTCCTGCCTGCTGTCATTAGCCCTGGCTGTCTCCCTCAGCACGGCGGGACAGGAGTTGTTTAATGCCCCTGTGTGCAGGGCCTGTGTGCAGGCTCCAAGGAGGGTGCTGTGAAGACCACCCATGTCTCTTTCTCTGCTTCGAGGGAGCAGAAAGCTGAGCTGGGGGAAGAACACTTGCCTGTTGGAACATTCACTCCTCCCAACTTAGGAACATCCCCAGAGCAGCACAGCACATGAACTGGGGCAGATGGAGGCAGTGCTCCAGAGAACTGGCGTGTTCTGAGAGGCGGCAGAGCAGGAAGGCCCCATCTCGTGGGTAATGAGGGAGCCTCGGCAGAATATGTACAGAGAACGGAAGGCGGGGGGGGGGGGGACCCTGGGAAGGGGCAGTCCCATCTGTCTCCTCATTGTTCTGAGGGACAATTCATGTCCCAGTTATGAGACCTCTGTTTCCTCATCTGCCAACATCATGGTCTAATGGGCACGATCAAAGGCGTGGTTATCAGAGTGACTTAGGTTTAAATCCCGGATCTCCTAATTGACGGAGTGACCTTGGGAAAGTCATCTGAGCTTTAGTTTTCTCATCCTGCCAGGATAGCAGGAGGTAGAATGGCAGTGAGACTAACTGCTTGGAAGATGGTACATGCTCGGTATGCCCCAGCTTGCAGTTTCAGAGCCTCAAGGTTCTTGCCTTCTCTGAGGAATGTCGAAAGCTAGGCTCTGTAAGGACTGGGCACGCAGTGCTCAATTAAATCACAAATTGTAGCCCAAAGCAAGATGGGTCTAAGATTAATGAAAAACACTTGATCACTCTAGTTAATTGTCTCCTCTCCTAGAAAGGGCTAAAGGATATACTTTTCAAAAAGATAAAGCCATGACTTTCACCCACATAGATAATGAACATGTGCCAAAGATGTCACTTAACTCAAGAAAGAGGAAATTCATGCTCTTGCCCCATAGTCTCTACTGTTGTCTCTTTGATTGTTCTGGTTTCCTCCCACGGGCTTTAATTCTTACTGTACAGGCTGAAGAAAATGCATGTAGGTGTTAGGGGTAGGGGTGGTGAGGAGCATAACCTTGGTTTTAGGAATGTGCTTTCCATCTTACAGTGTGTTTTGTGGCCAGTTTCCTAATTCCTGGCAAGCCCTGATTAGTCTTAGGAGGGAGGTGTTCCTGGGGGCAAATGCTATGGGGTGAAGAGAGATGAAACAGAAAGGAAGAAGAGGGGAGACCTTGTCATGGAAATCCAGCTGATCCATGCAGGGAGCCTGCGAACTGAGAGCTAACAGCTTCATTCATCAGCGTTTATCGAGTACTCACTGCGTCACAGAGGTAATTATGACCAGGGGCTCCATTCTCACCAGGCTTGTAGCCTGGTTACAGGGATAAAGCCACCTTAGGCCAGCCTGTGGAGCACCTCGATTTAGTGGTCAGAGAAGGCAGACCAGGAAGGGGAAGTAGCTTGGAAACCTAAGAGAGGTTTGAGCAGGAAGGCCGGGGACTTCAAAGTCTCAGACGACTCTTCAGGGTGAAGACTCTTTCATGTGTTCATTCGACAGATATTTATTGAGGGCTACTCTGTGCCAGGCTCCATTCTAGACATTGGAATTACAGCAGTAAAAAAACAAAAACAAAAAACAACAACCAAAAAACACAACTGCTCCCATCAAGGAGCTGATTTTTTTTTTCCAACAGGAGGAAGTTGCAGTGAAAATAACTCCATGTCAGGATGAACTTTCTACCACCAGAACTGTCCCAAGATGGACTTTTTCCTTGAGGGGGCTCAGGGGACATTCACATTTACTGCTTTGACAATCTCTTGGTGATGACGCAGGTAAAAGAAATCAAGTTCACAAGGGACAGGGCCAAATACTTGTTGTATTCATCCTTTTTTTTTTTTTTTTTTTTTTTTTTTGCTGTCCAGTTTTGGCCTTTTGGGAAGAGCTGAGCTTGCCTCCTCCTGGGTGGGTGGGAATGTCCTTACATAGGAGAGCCTGTCACTCCGTGGCGTCCATTCCTGGATCTGGGTTTAGTGGAAGCCACATGGTGCTGCTCTTTCAGCTTCTGAGACTGTGTCCACAATGCCAGTCAGAAATACCAAATCTTTACTGTATTCCTTCTGCATGCTTATTTCTGTGCCAGGTAACTGAGAAAGCCGTACAAAACAGTCTCTGTTCTTGGAAAACGCAAAAGAGAGCTGGAAGAACAGAATACATGCTGAGAGGTGGGTGGACCATCTTCTACCTATGCTTCAAAGAAGCAGCAGGCAACTTTGTCAAAGATGTTGAGTAAGCTTCATCTTCTGCAGGTATCTTTTTTTAATGTAGAAATATGTCTAGGAAGGGATAACGCCTGGTTATGATGTAGTTGACTTCAATCATGGTGGCGAGGTACATCAGAATCATTTCCCACAAACACTTGTGGGGCTTCTACTACCAACATAGTTGTGGGTACCATGGCTAAAGATGAAGTGGTCCCAGTTCCTTAGAGGTGTAAAATTCTGTAAGGAAAGCTAACAACTGTTACATAAAGAAGCCCCTATATACAGTAGCTGACATGCATCCATTGCTCTCTTCATCGATTTTTGTACATT
This sequence comes from Phacochoerus africanus, assembly GCF_016906955.1. Classification (NCBI taxonomy): domain Eukaryota; kingdom Metazoa; phylum Chordata; class Mammalia; order Artiodactyla; family Suidae; genus Phacochoerus; species Phacochoerus africanus. The sequence continues at coordinate 120,636,127 of NC_062558.1, read as the reverse complement.
TACACACTCGAGGTTACAATTCTCTCAGCTATAAAGCTGCTCTCATTTTCTAAGTTTGGAGTTGTGCTTTTTTAAATTATCTTGGCAGCAAGGAGACCCAGACTAGGAGATGAAAAGGCAGCTCAAACATGAGAAATTTTTGCTACATTGTTGAGACAGTCTTGGGAAGGCTAGAATTTAAGTTTGGGGCTCTCAGTGCCCACTGAATGTGAATTACCACTGAACAGCGCAGGCCTGAAAACTCCAGCATGGAGTGGAGTTGATGGTCACTGTTGAAGCCCCTGCTTTCAAACAGCTTGCAACCTAGGGAGTGTGACTGTGGGGGCATTGGTCTAAAAGGCAAACTTATATAAATGCTTGGGAAGATTTAGAGAAGAAAGCTATTATGGCCTCTTGAGGGGCAGTAATCAGGAAAAGCTCAGCAGGAGAGGTCTTATTAGAAATATCGACCCTGATGACTGGTGGGATTTCAACCAAGGGAGAGGAAAAGGGGTCCTTGCAGAATCGTGCTTGGATTCCTGAATATGGCAGATTTGACAGTCAGTGAGACCTCCTCCCCAGGAGTCAGACTATTCAGTTTCATTTGGAGGACAGAGTTAAGGATGAAGGCTTAGATTCTTAGTTAGAATGTCTGTGCTACTTAGGGGTCCTCATAAATAAACAATAGTCCTAACATCCATCTTGTAATCCACACAAAGACGATTAAGGGCACAAGCTGGTAATGTTCTCATTTTAAAAAGATTCCTCACTTATTGGACAATCTTCTATTGTGTACTGAAAGCTCAAGGGCACAGTGAGAAGTCAGTGTTTTTAAAATATCCTAGAAGGACAGCAAATACGGCATTGATTCATATACAAAATGAATGTGACAAATCTATGACCACGAGGCGTAGCTTGGAATTCTTACAGAGCAAGGTAGTGTGTGGCCAGTGGGTCTAGCGTGACTGAGGTCTTTATTCATTCACATCACCCTGGGACAGGTACAGTGATGTTGCCCACCTGGGGGACTCCGAGCTTGCGTGCTGAGGCTGAATGAGTTAACGCGTGGCCACCAGGGTGTGCACCATGCTTTCAAATGTCTGGCCACAGACTGAAGCTCTTGCCCCTGTATCCCCATTAGTGTCTCCGAAGGACAAAGGAACAGTACAGGAGCTTGGATTGTCAAGGATCTACTTGGAGATGACTTCAAATTGACCATTCCTCCAGAAACAGATGTGTCAATTCTGCACTGAGAGTAAAGCTCAATAACGAAAGCATACCCTCATTACTAATCTTCTGGTTAATACTTCCCTTCTTTCACTGGCCGGTGCTGCGGCTGCCTTCCTCTTTTTTACGTTGGCTTTGAAACCAAAACCTAACAGTGTTAACCCTTTTTTTAACTCCTCCGACTTGCATGGCTCCCAGAATAAAGACCCTGGAGCGAGGAGTTAAGGGCTCGAATGACTGGATGTTGTCCTTTCTAACTTCTCCCTCGCCAACATCTCCCTAGCTCTCTTCACTCCAGCCCTTTGATGATACTTTTCAGCCCCTGGAAACTTTAAATTCTTCCCCAAACTTCAAATTCCTCCTTCCAGGCTTTTGCACATCTGCTCATCTGCCTTGTCTTCGCCTGTCACTTTGCACTTAAGAGTCAGATCTCAGCTAAAGCTTCACTTTCTTCGGGAAGTGCTCCCCGACCTCCACTTTCAGCTCAGGGTATCCACCATAAACCCTCTCACCAGCGCACAGGCTGCTCCTTCCAGTCCTCATTGCATCTGTAAGGTAGTATGTATTTTGTCATGATGTCATGGACGGTCTGTCTTCCCCAGTGGACTGTAAACTCCACAGTGTAAGGGTCCCTATTTGTCCTTCTCACAGTTTCATCTCTAGCATATACCACAGTGCCTCACACATGGTAGCCAAATTTCACAGATTACTTTCTTCTTTTGGCGGGGGGGAGTGCTCACCTGTGGCATGTCGAAATTCCTGGGCCAGGGGTTGAATTGGAGCTGCAGCCGCCAGCCTATGCCACAGCCACAGCAATGCCAGATTGGAGCCTCGCCTGTGACCTATGCCATAGCTCATGGCAATGCTGGATTTAACCCACTGAGCGGCGCCAGGGATAGAACCTGCGTCCTCACAGATACTGATTGGGTTCATTACTGCTGAGCCACAGTGGAAATTCCTCACAGGTTATTTTCTGTTCATCCAACCAATATTTATTGAGCACCCACTAACCAATGCTAGTGATTATTGCACAAAGTGAGAAAGGAAAAAATGCCCCAAGATCATGGTTGAGGATTCACTGGAGAAAGGGAAGTTACAGAGGCAAATCCAACATGATTTACACAGGAAAATGAGTAAAATATAGAGTTAGTAAAACAGTTTCTCCGTTCCTGACAAAGAAAGCCTCCTGGCATGCTACACTGCAGCTCATGGCTATTACCAGGCACTTGTGGTTTCCTGGGATTATAAATGCACTGATGTAGCCTGCACTTTTAATGACACATCAAATCAGTAGGGGGGGGAGTTGTTCAGAACTTTGGGAAATTCAACCGAGAATGTTTACGTCATTTAGCAAATATCTACTTAGGCAGAGTCTTTGATGGGATAGCTCTGACATGTTAGGCCCTGCCGGGGAGTCTTACCTGTTCAGAAAAGATTCACTCACAAGGCAGAAGGTACTTTGATAAGTGCAGGAAAGAGCTAGAGCCTAGATTTATTTATGTCAGTCAAGACATATACAGAGAATATGCCATCTTTTAGAATGAAAATCAAATCCTGAAGAACGGTTTTTTAAGAGAAGTTTGTTTGCAGTGACACGATCACTTGAGAGCATCAATTTGAGTCTTTGTATCCAGAGTTTACTGACTGCAGAATGAATATATTACACATCATCTGCCTTTGGCATTGCACTGTAAATATTTCATGGCTTTAAATACATGCCATGATTAGGTATGTGTTTTAGTAGACAAGTGAATAAGGGTGTAGAGCAATGGAATGAAAATATTTCCTTTCAGTTCAGCACATTTTCATCTGGGGGCTTTAAAAACACATTAGAGAGAAAAATTCTACAGTGCTGAGGTTCTCCTGGTGATAACGGAGCTGAGGATGGGAAACAGATCCTAAGTTTTGGTCTTTAGTGCTCCCTGAAAATGCTCATAGACATCCTCAGCTATTTCACAAATTCGTTTTGGTATTAAATATTACTCCAAAAGCCAGTTTTTAAGTTATTTAGCCAATAAAGATGGGGAAAGGGTTTTAATGTTGAAGTAGCCTTGAAATCAAACGAACAAATACAAATAAAGAACATTCAACAAATGTTACTGAGCACTTATTATGTATTGATCTGCTTAATATCCAATTTTACATGACATTTAGGAGATTCTGGTGCCTTAGAGATCAAGTTAAGATTGGTTTGAATCCCCAAATCCATATTCTTTGAAAGTCCATTTTCTTTGGCCTTAAAGGAACCATTTAAGAGGGGAAATCAGGCAGGTTTGAGAATAATTATAACACAGGATAGAAGTAAAGTCAACAGAAGAGTAAGAGGTAAGTGTTTAGAGGAGAAAGAGAGAGGAACACTTCCATTGGAAGAAGCAGAGAACGTTGGTAACTATGGAGATGGGTTTAGATGAACAAAAAGGATACAACTGTGGACCGAGGATGTAGTATGAGCAGGTGCATGGCGGCAGGAAGTGTGGACAGGTACAGGGAAGAATCATCCTTTGGTCTGACTGGAGTGAAAGGTAGGTGAAGGGGAGTAGCTGGAATTAGACTGGAAAGGCAAAGGAAGGCCACATTTGGGGGGACTTTGGAAGTTAAGGATTTTGCCCTTTATCTTATTTATTTATTTTTTTGTCTTTCCTAGGGCCACACCCGAGGTATATGGAGGTTCCCAGGCTGGGGGTCTAATTGGAGGTGTAGCCACCGGCCTATGCCAGAGCCACAGCAATTAGGATCCAAGTCGAATCTGCAATCTACACCACAGCTCATGGCAACGCCGGATCCTTAACCCACTGAGCGAGGCCAGGGATCAAACCCGCAACCTTAAGGTTCCTAGCTGGATTCGTTAACCACTGCACCACAACGGGAACTCCAAGGATTTTGCCCTTTAACATAGAGTTCATGAAGAAAATTTTTTGTTTCTTTTTACAGGCACACCTGCGGCATATGGAAGTTCCTGGGCTAGGGGTCAAAACGGAGCTGCAGCTGGGGCCTATGCTACATCTGTGATCTGTGCTGCAGGTTGAGGCAATGCTGGATCCTTAACCCACTGAGTGAGGCCAGAGATCGAACCTGCATCCTCATGGATACTAGTTGGATTCTTACCCTGCTGAGCCACAATGGGAAGTCCCTTGAGTACCTATTTTCAATTCATTTGTGCAAATACTCAGAGAGGGGCAAACTCTACCCTTAATTCTGACCTGATGGACAACCCCATTCCATTTTTACAGTTTAGTCCCAGATCCAAATCCTTCCTTTTTTTTTTTTTTTTTTTCCCTCAGCATGTGGAAGCTCATGGGTCAGGGACGGAACATGAGTTACAGCAGTGGCCAGAGCCGTTGCAGTGACAACACTGGATCCTTAACCCACTGCACCACAAGAATATTCCTGGGAGTTCCCATTGTGGCGCAGTGGTTAACGAATCTGACTAGGAACCATGAGGTTGCGGATTCGATCCCTGGCCATGCTCGGTGGGTTAAGGATCTGGTGTTGCAGTGAGCTGTGGTGTAGGTCGCAGATGTGGCTCGGATCCCGCGTTGCTGTGGCTCTGGCATAGGCCGGTGGCTACAGCTCCAATTAGACCCCTAGCCTGGGAACCTCCATATGCCATGGGAGCAGCTCTAGAAAAGGCAAAAAGGAAAAAAAAAAGAAAAAAAAGAATATTCCCAAATCCTTCCTGAAGAACTCAAAGCACCACTTCCCCATTTTGCCTGTATATTCCCTCTAAATAAGTCTTCTCTGCTCTTTGTGGAATGGGATAAGGGACACAGGGTTGGAAGCCAGAAGACCTGCAGCCAAGGACCAGTCTATCCATTGGTTAGTTAACTGCATCTTTCAGCTGGTGATGCCTCAGTTCACTCAGCTCTACCCTTCGTTATTCTTAAGGCTGTGATTAGTATCAAAGCAACTGGTATTCCAGGAAGTATTTTCCAAATACAAATGATTGCTCTGTATAGCAGGTACTACTTCCTTAAAAATTTCAAGCCAGAAAGGGCTTTTAGAGATTTACTGTGGTCACAGATCGAACTGAGGCCCAGAGGGCTGAGCTACTGAGGGGCTCAATTAAGGGTTAACTCCAGACCTTCTGCCTCTGAGATCTGGACTCTTTCAGCCTCAGAACAGCCAGACCTCCTTTGGAGGCTCAATCAAATCATCTGTCCTTTCTCCTCTTGCTGGAAAAACACAGCAGCAAAAACTGTCCCTCTGAGTCATTCATTGAGTCAGTTCAGCTCAGATTTATCTCTAAAGTCCAGCTGCTCTGTGACCTTTCCTGAATTCCCTTCTCCAGGCGTGGGAGGGAAGTCAGTCCTTCCCCAGCCCCCTGCTTAGTATCATTGGGAACTGTCTTATTTGTATTCCTGTCAGTGCCACATTTAATGCACCAAAGCCTGCGTTTAAAGCAATAACCAGCCTGAAGTTTATGAAATAAAAGATTGATATCAGCTTCATGAAGCTGAGGCAAAAGCAATATCTTTTCTATATCTTGCTATGCCTTTAACTCCAGGAACCTTCATACGTGGTGGGCACTGAAAAATGAAATAACAATAATAATAATGACAATACTAAAAATAAGAGGTGATGTCATCTAAGAACCACAGTTTGAGTAATGTTGTCTTTAATTTCTTTATTGATTTAATGACAAGGCAAGATTAGACTTAGTACTTTCTTCAGTTTCCAAATATATTTTCACTTTTAAAAGAAAGATTGTAGCATGTAGTATAGAGGTTAACATTTTGTCACCTGGCTTATTTATGCCCTGGGAGCTTGGGCAGCTGAAATGCATGACCACAGCCACCCTGTTTCCTTATGAGGAAAGAAAAAAACAGGAGATAAGAGAAAGATTTACTTTTCTTTCTTCTTTCCCTACCTCCCTCCCTTCCTCTCTCTTGTTCCTTTTTGGCAGCCCTGTGGCACATGGAGTTCCTGGGCCAGGGATCAGATCCAAGCTGCGGTGGCAACCTATGCTGCAGCTGTGGCAACGCCAGATCCTCTAACCCACTGTGCTGGGCAGGGATTGAACCTCTGTCCTGGAGCTGCAGAGATGCCTCCAGTCCCACTCTGCCACAGTGGGAACTCTAAGATTTACTTTTCTTATGAAATAAAATATTCTGGAAAGTAAGTCAGCCTTATACCTGTTCTTTCAGAAGGTCATTCCATTTCACAAAGTGGGCTATTTATTCACACACACAAGGCACGAGTGCCTGTAGAAAGTATAGGTTTGGACATCTATGACCCAACGTAACTTGGTTTCATCAAACTTCCTAGTCTTATATCTTATTACTTATGTTTCCAAATCTAGTTGGTTGAACTGGACATTTGCCATTTTCCACATGATTATTTTCAATTTTACTTTTTCCCAGCCAAACAACCTCTACCCTTTAATTGGAGGATTTAATCTACTTACTTTAAACTGGGTTTGGGTCTACCACCTTGCCATTTGTTTTCTATTTGGGCCATCTATTCTTTGTTCCTCTCTCCCTCCTTTCCTGCATTCTTTAAGATTAAGGGAAATTTATTTAGTGTGTTATTTTAGCTCCCATAATGGCTATTTCAAAGCCCTTTCTGCTACTCCTGGCATCCCTTTCATTTCTGTGTCCGTTTCTACTGAATGATGTCTCTCTTGGATATGGGTAATATTTTCATGCTTTTTCATATAATTAGAAAGTTTTGATGGTATGCTGGATGGCATAGTGTGATTATCTGTATTTCATCATTTTCCTTGATAGAAGTGTTAAGTTTTGATTTACCTGTGGATTGGGGTGATTCTTTTAAGGCTTATTTTATGCACAGAGTGAAATGGAAAACCTAGGATTTTGTGGACCTCAGTAAGAAGTCTGGATTTTACTATAAGTAAAAAAGAAGTCATTAGCGAATTTTCAGCAAAAGAATGATATAGTCTGGTTTATCTTAAAAAAGACTACTTCATTTCTTGGTTCAGTTAAATAAATAAATGTTGAAGACTCATTGAGAGCCAGGACAAATAATAGGCACTGAAACAAGATTATGCATGAATATCTAGGATGTCCCTGCCCTTGAAAAGCTCACAGTGTGACTGGGATAATTATCTATAAATGTTAAATGGAAGTTAACACAAGGAAGTACTGGGACACAGACCTAGTGTCACAGAGATGGGGTCCCAGAGGAAGATACTCTCAGCTGGCTCCTGAAAAATGCTAAGATTTATCCAGGTAAAAAGAGGAAAGGCATCAGAGACAGGCAGAAGACCTTGACTGAAGGGATGAAGGCAAGCCCTTCTGGTTCAAGTGTTTAAAGACATACACAGAAATTCCAGTGTCATGGGAGGGACGATAATTAGTCCATCTTGGTCCAGCCCCACCCTGGAGTTCTTTTTAGTCCATCTTGGTATTCATTGGACACTATTCTGGTCCAATTGGTTGGGACCTAACCAAAGGTATACCTTAGTTCCTTTGACAATGGGATGGGATGCAGTGGGGCTGGGAAGGAAACCCCCAAATTATCTATTTCAGCAGTTGATAAGACATTGTCTCAGATTACTCTTTAATTGACATAGTAATTAATATCACCATTGCCATAAGCTTCCCAGTGGAAGTGATACAGTCTTTTACATCTTTTGTGCTTTCCTCTTACTGCACAAACTCAAAATTTCATGGCTAGTTAAGTTTATCAACTGGTTGGGACAAAGAGCAGGAACCACTTTATTTAGAGAACTGCTGTGTCCTACTAGTGTGAAGGGCATATTGCTGGATGTAACATCTTAAAAATTTCCACAAAGACACAGCTATGGTATCATAGAAAGATATTTGTTTTTTTTTCTTGTTTACAGGCACAGAGCTCCTAGAACCTTTGGAATTTCCTGAGATAAGGGTAGTAGGACCTAATTTTGTTCTAATGAAGTGACGCTTGGTGGACCCTTAGATAGTGTTTGGATGCAGACTTGGCCAGAGATACCAACCCTTGATTAGAAGATTGGGACTTGAGTTAATCACCAATGACCAATAATTTAATTAGTCATAAATACATAATGAAACCTCCATAAAACCCCCCTAATGATGGGGTTTAGAAAGCTTCTGGATAGGTGAACACAGGAGGTGTTGGAAGGGTGGAGCACCTGGAGAGGGCATGGAAATCTGTGCACCCCTCCCCCCAATCCCTTTCCCTATTGATCTCTTCCATTTGGCTGCTCCTCAGTCATATCCTTTACCATAAACTGGTAATATTAAGTAAAGGGATTTCCTGGGTTCTATCAGTTGTCCTAGCGAATTGTTGACCCTTAGGAAGGGCCTGAGGGAACCCCTGATTTATAGCCATTTGCAAAGAAGTACAGGAGGCCTAGGACTGTGACTGACATCCCAAGTGGGAGCAGTCTTGTGGGATGAATCCTTAACCTGTGGAGTCTGCACTGACTCTGGGTAGTTAGTGTCAAATTGAATTGGATTACTGAATGCCCATCTGGAGTCTAGAGAATGGGAGAGCTGGTGGTTGGTGTCAGAAGACATCCTGGAATAGCCAAAGGGAAAAGCCCTGCACCAAGAAGAAAGAGAGATTCCTGGAACAAGTGAGCTTAAGAGAGCATACTGGTACCAGTTGGTTAACTGCTCATAGTGCATGAGGGGGAGAAACAACACCTCTCTAGATTACCCTGGGGAAGTTACAGACCATCAGGTCAAGCAGCAAAGCAAGATACTGAACTTTTCCAGATGGTGCTCAGCTCAGGGTGACCAGTTGGTGAAGATGTACAGTCTGGTCTCAGCATCTTCCAAAAGTCTAACCTAAGGAGGACCGGGCCATGTGCAATGTGGAATGAAGCTTTATCTCTAAGCTTCTCTTTCCTTGAAAATTTTGATTTTCCCTGCAAATACATGCTCCCTGTCACAGGAGAAAATCACCTCAGAGTGCTTTCCCTAGGGAAGCTCGCCTTTTCAAACTTGTTCTAATTAGCCTCACATACATCATGGCTCCTGGCACAAGCCGAGGCACATTACAGCCATTGCCAGAGTTGGCTTCACATGCCCTGATTCCAGGTGCATCTTAGGCCTCAGCTTTTTTCAGCTCCAGTGAACTGTGACCAGGAGGAGGAGGACCCTGGCTGCCAAGGCCAAAATGATCTGTGACGTGAAAAGCTCTGTCCTCTGTGAGTGAAGTGTCAAGCTCCATCAGGCAAGCATAAGAGAACTTGTCTTCTTTCGACCAAGAACTAGTACCGTCTGGGCGTCTACCTGTGCTGTATTTGGGCAAGTGTCACCTGCATCCTCTGTGTCTTAGGAAAAGTCCTCCTGCACTAATGACAAGGGTGGCTTCTTAAAAATACTGGAGACAGATAAACCAGGACGGCTGGTTCAAACTTTGCCACGTTTTGACAAGCCCCATGTCGGAAGGTACACCCATATCCCCTAGTGAAAAGAGAATGCTAACCACAACTAGAAGGCAATTCAGTCAACTAATAACCATTTACTGAGCACCTACTTTGTACCAAAGACTAACTTGAGTAACAAGGTGTTAGAATCAAATAAAACACAGTGCCCTAACCAAAACAATAAGCTAAGTATTTTTTTTTAAAAATTGTAATCAATTGTTATTTCCCCCACACATTTTTTTTTTCTACTGTACAGCATGGTGACCCAGTTAAACATACATGTATATATTCTTTTTTCTCACACTATCATGCTCCATCATAAGTGACTAGACATACTTCCCAGTGTTACACAGTAGTATCTCATTGCTAATCCATTCCAAAGGCAATAGTCTGCATCTATTAACCCCAAGCTCTCAATCCATCCCACTCCCTCCCCCTCCCCCCAGGCAACCACAAGTCTATTCTCCAAGACCATGATTTTCTCTTCTGTGGAAAGGTTCATTTGTGCCATAGAAGAGATTCCAAATATAAGTGATATCATATGCTATTTGTCTTTCTCTTTCTGACTCACTTCACTCAATATGAGAGTCTCTAGTTCCATCCATGTTGCTGCAAATGGCATTATTATTATTTTTTTATGGCTGAGTAGTATTCTATTCTATGTGTATATATACCACATTTTCCTAATCAATCACCTCTTGATGGACATTTGGGTTGTTTCCATGTCTTGGCTATTGTGAATAATGCTGCAATGAACATGTGGATGCATTTGTCCAGATATATGCTCAAGAGTGTTATTCCTGGGTCATATGGTAGTTCTTTATACACAGGCTTAGCTTTTCTTTTTAAACAATTATTCCCAGTACTGCTCATCTACTGTTTGTTAGGGATAAAAAGCTGATTAAAAATAAAAGAGGAGAGGAAGTCCCTGTTGTGGCTCAGTGGTAACAAATCCAACTAGGATCCACGAGGACGTGGGTTCAATCCCTGGCCTTGCTCAGTGGGTTAAGAATATGGTGTTGCTGTGAACTGGGATGTAGGTCACAGATGCGGTTCGGATCCCTAGTTGCTGTGGCTGTGGTGTGGGCCGGCAGCTGCAGCTCTGATACGACCTCTAGCCTGGGAACTTCCATATGCTATAGGTGTGGCACTAAAAAAAAAAAAAAGAGGAGAGGCCACTAGAACTTTTGCCCAGACTTCAAATCTTGTTTTTCAAAGAACTCCCTCTCTTTATAACTCTCTTCTTTTTGGCTCAAGCCTCCTGACTCTCTTCTCTCTGGCCTGGGCTAGAGCTCCAGGCAAAAGCTTAATCTTCTGAGAAATAAATGTGTGGGGAGAAAGAACACTGGATTCCTGAGTGGGCATCATTCTTTCCTCAGGGACCCTCACCTGATGAGCCTCAGGTGGAGGTTGGTGGTTGCAGAAACAACTTGAATATGAAGTTTCAGAGTCAAACTGCAGGACTGATGAGTAGTGGACCCCTACCCAGTAAGCAAGGGTCAGACCAAGCCTTAATGACTTCCCCACCCACAGCTCCGCAGACTGCAGTGGCTCTGACCACCATCTTTGCCTCAGTGAACACGCAGAAGCACCCTTTATTCTTACTGCTCCTCACAGCTTCAATTCTGGTGGAAAAGTCACCACTGTGATCTTCATGTTGCAAATTTCAAAGTCCAGTCACCTTAAAGGCAATACCAAAGGGAAGAACTGACTTTAAGGTTATTGGACTTTAAGAAAGTTCCTATCTTCTCTTTCTAGTTTTCCATGTTAGTAGGTCACAAAGAGAGAGCTGAGGCAGGGACGGAGAGCAGGAATTATCTTTCTTTGAGGAGACCGCTGCTCTATCTATCTATCTATCCATCTATCTATCTATCTGCCTATATTGCACATTTGCTTTCATTCATTTTGATGATGTTTAACTTTACCTGACCCATGTGCTCTGGGAAAACAGTGACAGTTAAGAAATTCCCCCCACCCCACTTGATCTTTGTGTCCCAGTAAACAGGTTCCCACAAAGAACTACCCTTTCTCACATGACTTAGATGAGGATGAAAATTCGCTCTTTCTCCCGACTCTTCTAAGACTTGGAGGCTCCCTTATTTACCTGGGACAAGGCCAAGCACAGCCCTTTCCCCCCTTTGTCTGAGTCTGCTGATGAGGCTGGACACAGCCCCTCCAACTTCTGGTCTCTGTTTCATGATTGATTAGCTGAGGTTAGAACCTTTTGTCCCCCTGAAACAAACTAACTACAGGGAAAAGCACTTCCTGGTCTGACAAGTGATTGAGACTTGCCCTGCTTGCAAAACAACCCCAACTGCAAATTGCCTCATCTGCAGTTTCTTTCTTCTTCTTTCCTTCCCCTTGAAGGTTGGAGTGAAATCAACCTGCAGAGATATTCTGATCTTGGAATCTTTTTATTGCAATAAACTGAATGCAATCAATCTTCTTCCTCATTTGTTTTTTGCCTCCTCCCCCCACAGCCAGCTTTATTGAGATATGATTGACTGGTTTTTGCCTTTGACAAGCTGCCCAGGTTTTATTGAACGTCCCACATACACGTGGGGGGCAGAGGTAACTATGACTCTCTCCTCTCAGTGCTCACCAGGGAACTGAGAAAAGATCAACAAACCTAAGGAATTTTTGTAGCTGGCAGGCTATGAAAAGTGCTCATATAGGTAAAGAGTGCATTGGTAACTGCAGAGATGCAGAGAGGAATTCCACCCGAGGAATATGAAATTTAAAATGGGCATGGACGAGGAAAGTAACCCTTCCTGTGAGGGTCTCCTGCTGGTGGTACTCAGGCCAGAGCTGGGAGAATTCTAATTGTACCTACATCAGCTGTCACCAAGCCATCTCCAGCAAACACACAATCAAAGTAGACCCAGAGTCTTTGATATGCAAATATGATAGCTTCAAAAAAAGCTTCTGGCCCCCATTCCAACCAGAGTGCCTCTTTCTATAGGGAGAGTCAGTGGCAGACACTGCTTTCAAGAGTCTGAAAGATACCAGAGCAGCCAGAATGAGACCAACTGATTCAGGACAGGGAGACGCGGTATCCAGGCAGCCTCAGGGAAGTGATAAAGGGACTGAGTTGCCGAATTGATCGCTTCATAAAGGTTATTTACACAAACCCAATATGGTCCTGCCAGTGAGAAGTGGATTGAATGGAATGATCAATTAGTAGTTCATCATGACTTCAACTTTGCCTTGGTATGTACTGGCTCAGATGGCAGTGACTAGGTTGGTTCCCTCCCTTTCAAAATTGAGGATCAGGGGAAGGAGAGATAAATGGCCAAACAAAACCAGGTTGCAGAGGGCAGTCTATCACAGCTTCCAGGGGAACATAGAGGGCACTGTCATTCCCATAAATCACAAATGTGCATGAACTTAAATGCACATTACAGTAGCCAAAGCCTGACCTAAATTGGTGCATTTTGTCTCAATAGCATTTGATTATGCCTGAGATGTTATTACTATGATCATAACTATTGCAATTTGCCAGTACATAGAAATGGCTTGTACAAAGGGAGGTAGCTTGGAATCAAGAATAACAGGGATGGTTTTCTGTGAGCACCCATTTGGAGGGCAAATAGGCAGGCAGCATTCCATTCAGGAAGCTTACTCAATGTGTTGGGGAGAGCCTGGCCACATACCACTGGGAGAAAGATGCTGTAGAAAGACACCTATTCTTAAAGCCAATCCTTGCCTTAAACAGTGGCAGGACCTTGGATAAATCCTTCAGCCCCCTGCCCCCATGATGAAGTTCTGTGAACACCCTATGCTGCAAACCAATGCTGCAATCTTTGCACACCCTGTCCTCTGTGGAGGATACCCTCTTCTCTTTTCCTAGAAGGTTTGTCCACTTGGTGAATTGTTGTCCCTTCATTAGATCCTCCCCTGGTCTCTCCGGGTGGAGCAGATGACTATGGACAACCGTCAACATGTATTAATAGCACGCATGTAAGATGGTCTGGTGGCAGTAGGGCTCATTTTATCTCGGAGTTATAATTACCCGTCTATTTGCTGCCTGCCTATCAGACTCTAAAGTGTCTTAAAAACAGAGATGTGTGTGGTTCTACTTTACATCTACCACACTTGAGGACACTTGTAAATAGTGGTTGAATAATTTCTCGGTACATTAAGAAAAATTCTCACAGAATTGTGGCAAGGATCAAACAAAATTATAAGCATGTATTTTTTCTTTTTATGGCTGTACCTGCAGGATCAGAAGTTCCTCCTGGGCTAGGGGTTGAATTGGAGCTGCAGCTGCTGGCCCATGCCTCAGCCATGGCAATACCCGATCTGAATGCATCTGTAGCCTACACTGCATCTTGTGGAAACGCCGGATCCTTAACCCACTGAGCAATGCCAGGGATTGAACTCACATGTTCATGGACACTATGTCAGGTTCTTAACCTGCTGAGACACAAGGGGAACTCCCCAAATTTTAAGCATTAAAGTGGCTAGTAACAAACTCTATAAACTCTATACAAATCAAATGTTTCCATAATTTCCCAAGTGGACAAGAAGAATCTGGGTGAGAAATCATGCAGCTGGTGCCTGTCAATCCTGATCTTTGTGAATCTAAGGCTCCTACCGCAGTGACTTGGCAGAAAAAGAAAAATTCCATCTCAAGAGCAAGAAAAGGACAGGAGTGGCCATTTAAAACAAGCAGAGCATGGAGAGATGTAGTGACTGGATACACAGAGTGATGCTTTGAAGCAAAACCTACCTGCTGAAAATCCTTTGCCAGCATTGGTTCTGCTGTACTCTTAGACATTACTGGCTGTTTGGCCTCTGAAATCCAGTCTTCTCTTTCTTAGATGGTTCAGGGGACAAGCAGGATTGCTTTGTGGTGCCCCCTCCTTCAGCAGGATTCAGGGAACTTGGGGCATCAGGAAGAACAGAGAAAGGGGTTTGGTTGGGAAGGGCTTGTCTGGGACACCTCGGGCTACCCTCTGCTCCTGCTGGTGGGGATGACTCACCTTACTCTCCATCCTGCCCTGACACAGACACAGGTGGGAGTCAGAGGCGAGGATACACTACCTGGAAAAAGGGGAAGAAGGACTCAGGACATAGGAAGGCATTGGTCTAACACCAGGGCTTGTTTTCCCAAAGTTTGCTGTGGCCCCATTATCAGCCGAGAAGTAGTGACCCAAATGATTCATTTTTAGACCTTCAGCTCCACTGTTTGTTGTGGATATATTTTATGGGAGTAGGGGCAGGACCAGAAAGGGATGGTTCTTTTCTCTTGCCAGGGAAACTGGACAGAGCAACTGGGGCTACTGGGTGTGGGCAGTACCAGTTGTTTTGTCACTGCAACTCCTGCTGGGGTGAGGGCAGGAAGGAGGATGTACACATGTGTCGAGTGAATGTGCATCCATGCTCGCCACCTCCCTGCCAGGGTAGACTGCAAGCTCCCTGAGGGGAACAGGAGATGGCTGGCTTACTTAGCTCTGTTTCAACAGGCACAGAATAAAAAGAATGAGTGAATGAGCTCTCCTAAGCATCCCCCTTGAAGAGAGAAGAGTACCTGACTATTCTGGGGAGAGTGTTGCAAGAAGGTGGAGACAGGGGTGGGGAGAAATGAGACTTGGCTTCTAGAGGAGGACCAGGTGCCATGAAACCAGGGGCTGAGTTCTCCCCAGAAAGAGCAGCCAGTGGATCTGTTCTTACCCCAAAAGGCAAGCTAAAGCAAGTGAGGTCCGGAAGGCTCCTTTCTCCAGGTCTCTTGCAGGTGAGAGGAGGGGTCCTGGAAAAGGAGAAAGGGGCACCCAGCTCTGGTTCTACCCATGGACATGGTATGGCCTGGAGGAGTCCCTTTTATTTCTGGAGTCCCCCTTTGCATCATCACAGAGTTGACCAGGAGGCTATTCTCTCTTCTCCTTTTACATTCCACTGGGGTACACCTGGTGGCAAGGGAGAGAGAAGGTTTGCGGGTTTAGAGCACAGGTGAAAGTGGCTACTGCAATCAATAAAGTTTATTTATTTGTTTGTTTATTTATTTATTTATTTATTTATTTATTTATTTAGTCTTTTGTCTTTTCTAGGGCTGCACCTGCAGCACATGGACGTTCCCAGGCTAGGGGTCTAATTGGAGCTACAGCTGCCAGCCTACACCACAGCCACAGCAATGCCAGCCACGTGTCTGCAACCTACACCACAGCTCACGGCAACACCGGATCCTCAACCCACTGATCGAGGCCAGGGATCAAACCTACAACCTCGTGGTTCCTAGTCGGATTCGTTTCTGCTGTGCCATGACGGGAACTCCAATAAAGTTTTTTGACAATGCCACTTTAAAGAATTCAAATTCAAGCCAATTGCTGTGTTTGTTTTAATAAATAACGTGTATACAGAAAACCTCAGCGCAGAGAATTATCTTGGAAGCTGAGCCATATTTGCTTTTGACTCCTAGTTCCCATGGGCATTACCACCTCAATCCTTGAGTGCTGGTAAGCTCAGAACTAGATGACTCTAGGTCCTTCCAATTCCCAAACTTCATAATTTTAAACAAAGTTGAAGCAAATGGCTCTTTCACTCCCCCCCCCCGACTCCCGACAAACCCACATGCCATTTCAGTTCCACAATATTCTGATCTGAATGTCATTCAGTGATGGAAGTTAAGGTTATGGCAAACCTACATGGAATTCTACAGTAAATCCTTGAATTCAGTTAAGTATCCTCACCATCTGGTTTATTTCTTCCTGGCTACCCTGCTTCTCAACATCCCCAATACAGTTAAGTGGAAAACATCCACAAAAAATTCCTTTCCAACATGTCTCCTCTCTGAAAGCAAGCTATAACCTTCTTAACGGATGCCAGCTCAGCTACCTGCTTCTTCTTCTTTTTTTTTTTTTGTCTTTTGTCTTTTTTGTTGTTGTTGTTGCTATTTCTTGGGCTGCTCCCGTGGCATATGGAGGTTCCCAGGCTAGGGGTTGAATCAGAGCTGTAGCCACCGGCCTATGGCCTATGCCAGAGCCACAGCAACACGGGATCCGAGCCGCGTCTGCAACCTACACCACAGCTCACGGCAACGCCGGATCGTTAACCCACTGAGCAAGGGCAGGGACCGAACCCGCAACCTCATGGTTCCTAGTCGGATTCATTAACCACTGCGCCACGACGGGAACTCCTACCTGCTTCTTGATACCAACATAGTGAAAAAACTGCATAGAGAAGACTTATTCACTATTTCCTTTCTCTGGTGGTGGCTATGGTGGTGTGTGTCTCAGTAATTAGTTTTATAATTGCTAGACCTTTGTTAGCTCCAGTAAACAACTGTTCGCCATTTTATTTTACTTTTTTTTTATTATTTTTTTTTTGTCTTTTTGCCTTTTTCTAGGGCCGCTTCCTGCAGCACATGGAGGTTCCCAAGCTAGGGGTCGAACTGGAGCTGTAGCCACCGGCCTACACCAGAGCCACAGCAACGCGGGATCCGAGCTGCGTCTGCAGCCTACACCACAGCTCATGGCAACATCGGACCCTTAACCCACTGAGCAAGGCCAGGGATGGAACCCGCAACCTCATGGTTCCTAGTCAGATTCGTTAACCACTGAGCCACGACAGGAACTCCCTGTTCACCATTTTAAAGCATGCCTGAGTTATAGAGGGTATCTAGATCTTGACAAGTGCTAGAATTATGTGGCAACAGTAATATATAACCCCTCTGGTGTCCCTGTGCATAATTTACCAACTCTTCCTGCGAGGTCCTAACAAACTCAGTGGAGAGCTGCTCACTGCTAGAGGCCAAAGGGCCAGTCTCTTTTGATTACCGCCACTGGGAGTTATAAGCATAAGCATAAGCATAAGCATAAGCTTATAATATAAGCATTGCTTATGCTGACAAGGAAATTACTCAGTCCTTAGGTCAGAATGCCATCTTCATCCATCTTCATCCTCCGGGACAGGAAGGCAGGGACTGCCATCTTTCCAACTTTCATAGCCATAAGCCCCATTTGAAGGACCATCTGAAGGACATCTCTCAGGCATTGCATGTGACCACTGAATGTCACTAACAGGAAATTGTCAGCTCAGAACAAGGGCTTATCAGCACATTCTGCACTGTCTTTGGGGAAGGCCAATATCACATGAGAAATGGGGAGTTATCTGAAGGGGAAAGAAGGATTGTTGCCTTGCAGCTGACTCTTCATTTTTTTAAAAAAAAAAATAAAAAGCTAACCTTATTGAGATGTGATTTACCTACAGTGAAATGTACTCCAAGTGGATGGTTTAATGTTACGTAACCATTGCTGTGATCAATATACAGAACATTTCTATTGCCCTCCCAAATGCTTTCATGCCCCCTACTACTCAATATCCCTCACCCTAGCTCCAGGAAACCACTGCTTTCTGCTACTATTCTATATAAAATAGTGTACTGTTTTTACTTATACTCCATATGAAAATACTATACTCTTTTTGCTTACTTATTCAAAAATTTTAAATGAATGGAACAATATGTCAGTACTCTCGTTTTTGGCTTCTTTTGCTCAGCACGTGGTTTCTGAGATTTCTCCATGTTGCCGTGCATTTCAGCAGTCTTTCCTTTTTGTCTTTGTTTTTTAAAATTAAAATTTTTTTTTATTTTTATTTATTTTATTTTTTGCCAAATCCACAGCATATGGAAGTTCCCAGGCCAGGGACAGAATCTGAGCCGTAGCTGTGACCCGAGCCACAGCTGCAGTAATGCTGGATACTTAACCCACTGCACCACAGCAGGAACTACTCCTTTTGTTTTTGAGTAGTATTCTCTTGTATAAATATACCATAATTTGTTTATCCATTTATCTGTTGATGGACATTTGGGTTATTTTCAATTCTTGCTATTAGAACAAAGTTTCTATGAACAAAATCTTTTTTGTAGACATAAATTTTCACTTCTCTTAGATGAGTATCTAGGAGTAAAACTCTTGGATCACATGGTAAGTGTGAATTTTTAACAAATTACCAAATGGTCTCTAAAGTGATTGTACTAATTTACATTTCTATTAGCAATTCATGAGAGTTCCAGTTGCTCCCTATTCTCCCCAATACATGGTATTGTCACTCTTTTAGTCATTTTAGTGTACATGGAGTGGTAATCTCATTGTGGTTTTATCTGAATTTTCCTGGTGACTAATAATGTTGAGCATATTTTCATATGCTTATTGCCCATTCACATATATGCTTTGGTGAAGTGTCTGCTCAAATATTTGGCCAGTTTTTATTATTTGTTTTCTTATTTTGTAAGTTTAAAAAAATTTAGATTTTGTCAGATGAATGTAAATATTTTCTCTGTTGCTTGCATTTTTATTTTTAATGAGAAGTTTTATTTTATTTATTTTTTGAAAAATATGCTTTAAAATTATTTATTTATTTATTTATTTTTGGCTGCACCCTGGGCATATGGAAGTTCCTGGGCCAGGGATCAAACCCATGCTGCAGTTTTGACCTATGGCAACCTTGGATTCTTAACCTACTGCACCACATAGGAACTTCCTAATGAGAAGTTTAAATTTTTTTTTTTAAATCTTTTTGCCTTTTCTAGGGCCACTCCCGCGGCACATGGAGATTCCCACGCTAGGGGTCTAATCAGAGCTGTAGCTGCCAGCCTACGCCAGAGCCACAGCAACGTGGGATCCGAGCCGCGTCTGCAACCTACACCACAGCTCACGGCAATGCTGGATCGTCGACCCACTGAGCAAGGCCAGGGATTGAACCTGCAACCTCAAGGTTCCTAGTCCGATTCGTTAACCACTGCATGCCACAATGGGAACTCTGAAGTTTTAAATTTTAAGTTAAAATTTTCTTTTTCTTCCTTCTTTCCTACCTATCCCTCCTCTTCTCCTTCGTCTCTTCCTCTCCTCCTCAGAGCACCCCCCCCCCCTTTTTAAATGGTTCATGCTTTTTGAACCAGAAAACTAAGAAATCATTGCCCAGGGTCACAATGATCTTTTCTGTTGCTGTTATTATTTTCTAGAAGTTTTAAGTTTTAACTTTTCCATAGAAGTCTATAATCCATTTCAAGTTAATTTTTACATATGATGTGAGGCAGAGTCAAGGTACATTTCCCATATATTTATATCTAATTGTTCCAACAGAAATATTGAAAAGGCTATCATTTTCCCAATTGAAGGACTTTGGCGCACTGCCAAAAGTCAATTGACTATAAATGTATGGGATTATTCCTGCATTTTCTGTTCTGTTCCATTAATTTTTATGTTTGTGTTTATGCCAACATCACATACTGTAATTACTAAGTCTTTAGTAATTAGAAATCATGTAGTGTAGGTCTTCCGTATTTATTCTTTTCCAAAATTGTTTAGATTATTTCAGTCTTTTTTATTTTCATATAAATTTTTGAGTTAGTCTTTAAAAAATACTAACAAACCTCTTTGGGTTTTAAATGGGATTATAATGTATCTATAGATTAGTACATCTTTCATTTATTTAAGAGTTCTTTAATTTCTCTCAGAAATGTTTTATGGTTCTCATTTTATGGGTCTTACACATATTTTTTATAGATTTATTTCATGTATCTCATAGTATTTCATGATTTTTTTTTCTTGGCTACCATAGACAGCATTGGATTTAAAAATTTTTCACTTTCTAATTGAGCATTATTTGTATATAGACATAAAGTTGATTTATGGATGTTGACTTTGTGTCCTACAAACTTGTAAGACTTATTTGTTAGTTCTGGTAGCTTTTTGTGGATTCTTGAGGATTTTCTCTGTACACAATTATGTCATCTGTGAGTAATGACAGTTTTACTTCTTTTTGTGTCTGTGTGCCTTTTATTTCTTCTTTCTTTCTTGCTTATTTCATTAGGTAGGACCTCTAGTACAATCTTGAGTAGCAGAGGTGAGGGTGGACAATTTTGTCTTGTTCCCAATCTTATGGATAAAGAATTAAAACTTTTATCATTTTGTATGATGTCAGCAGTAGGATTTTCAGATGCTCCATTATCAGGTTGAGGAAACTCTTCTCCATTCCTAGTTTAAGAATTATTGTTATGAGTGGATACTGAATTTGGTAAAATATTTTATGCATACAAGTAAATGATCATATGATTTTTCTCCTTTACTCTGCTAATATGATAATGATTGCACTCATTTTACTGTTTATTTATTTATTTATTTATTTTTTTAGGGCCGCACTCATGGCATATGGAGGTTTCCAGGCTAGGGGACGAATCAGAGATTCAGCTGCCCTACTACACCACAGCCACTTCAGCATCAGATCTGAGCCATGTCTACAGCCTAAACCATAGTTCACCCCAATGCAGGATCCTTGACCCACTGAATGAAGCCAGGGATCAAACCTGTGTCGTCATGGATACTAGTCAGATTTGTTTCTGCTAAGCCATGATGGGAACTCCATTTTATTGTATGTTTAAATGTAAACCCAAACTTGTATCCCTGTGACACCTCCCACTTGGTCATAATTTCTTGACTTTTTAAAATACACTGCTGAGTTCACTTTCTTTTATTTAAAAATAATTTAGAAAAATGTATGTTCATAAGGGATGTCAGCCTGTAGTTGTCCTTTCTTATCATATCATACACTGATTTTTATACCTTTATCATTTAAAAAATGTTTTAAACCCAATGAATTTTATTACATTTATAGTTGTACAGTGATCATCACAACCCAGTTTTATAACATTTCCATCCCAAACCCCCAGCCCATTCCCCCACCCCCAACCTGTCTCCTTTGGAAACCATAAGTTTTTCAAAGTCTTTGAGTCAGTATCTGTTATGCAAAGAAGTTCACTGTGTCCTTTTTTTAGATTCCACATGTAAGTGACAGCATATGATGGTGGTGACTCACTGTCTGACTAACTTCACCTAGCATGATAATTTCTAGGTCCATCCATGTTGCTGCAAATGCCATTATTTCTTTCATTGTAATGGCTGAGTAATATTCCTTTGTGTATATGTACCACGTCTTCTTGATCCACTCCACTGTTGATGGACATTTAAGTTGTTTCCATGTCTTGGCTATATATAGTGCTGCAATGAACATGTGAGTACATGGATCTTTTCCAGTCATGGTTTTCTCTGGATAGATGCCCAGGAGTGGGATTGCTGGATCAAATGGTACTTCTATTTTTAGTTTTCTGAGAAATCTCCATACTGTTTTCCACAGTGGCTGCACCAATTTACAATCTCACCAACAGTGTACTAGGGTTCCCCTTTCTTCATACCCTCTCCAGCATTTACTGTTTGTAGGCTTTTCGATAATGGCCATTCTGGCTGGTATAAGGCGGTACCTCACAGTGGTTTTGATTTGCATTTCTCTAACAATGAGTGATGTTTAACATTTTTTCATGTGTTTTTTGGCCATCCATATGTCTTCTTCGGAGAACTGTCTGTTTAGATCTTCTGCCCATTTTTTGATGGGGTTGTTTGTCTTTTTGGTATTGAGCTGCAGGAGGTGTTTATAGATTTTGGAGATTAATCCCTTGTCAGTTGCTTCATTTGCAAAGATGTTCTCCTATTCTGTGGGTTGTCTTTTCATTTTGTTTAGGGTTTCCCTTGCTGTGCAGAAACTTTTAAGATTAATTAAGTCCCACTTGTTTATTTTTGTTTTATTGTCATTACTCTAGAAGGTGGATCTGAGAAGATATTGCTGTGGTTTATGTTGGAGTGTTCAGCCTGTTTTCCTCTAAGAGTTTTATAGTATCTGGTCTTATATCTAGGTCTTTAATCCATTTTGAGTTTATTTTTGTGTATGGTGTTAGGGAGTGTTCTAATTTTATTCTTTTACATGTAGCTGTCCAGTTTTCCCAGCACCATTTATTGAAGTGACTGTCTTTTCTCCATTAAATATTCTTGCCTCCTTTGTTATAGATTAGTTGACCGGAGCTGTGCAGGTTTAGTTCTGGGCTCTATCCTGTTCCATTGATCTATATTTCTGTTTTGGGGCCAGCACCATAAAGTTTTTGTTTGTTTGTTTGTTTTTTGCTTTTTTTTGGTCTTTTTGCCTTTTCTTGAGCTGTTCCTGCAGCATACAGAGGTTCCCAGACTAGGGGTCAAATTGGAGCTGTAGCTGCTGGCCTACACCAGAGCCACAGCAACACGGGATCCCAGCCGTATCTGCAACCTACAACACAGCTCACGGCAACGCTGGATCCTTAACCCACTGAGCAAGGGCAGGGATCAAACCTGCAACCTCATGGTTCTTAGTTGGATTCATTAACCACTGAGCCATGATGGGAACTCCCAGCACCATACAGTTTTGATGACTGTAGCTTTGTGCGAGACTGAAGTCAGGGAGGCTGATTCCTCTAGCTCCATTTTTCTTTCTCAGGATGGCTTTGGCTATTTTGGGTCTTTTGTGCTTCTAAACAAACTTTAAAATATTTTGTACTAGTTCTGTGAAAAGTGTCCTTGGTAATTTGATAGGGATTACATCTAATGTGTAGATTGCCTTGGGTATTGTAGCCATTTTTATAATATTGATTCTTCCAATCAAGAACATGGTATGTCTTTCCATCTGTTTGTGTCATCTTTGGTTTCTTTCATCAGCATCTTATAGTTTTCAGAGTACAGGTCTTTTGTCTCTTTAGGTAGGTCTATTCCTAAGAATTTTATTCTTTTTGATGTGAGGGTAAATGGGATTGCTTCCCTAATTTCTCTTTCTGATCTTTCATTGTTAGTATATAGAAATGACATCAATTTCTGTGTATTAATTTTGTATCCTGCGATTTTGCCAAATTCATGGATGAGCTCTAACAGTTTTCTGGTAGAGTCTTTAGGATTCTCTAGGTATAGTATCATGTTATCTGCCAACAGTGATAGTTTTACTTCTTCTTTTCCAATTTGAATTCCTTTTGTTTTTCTTCTCTGATTGGCTAGGACTTCCAAAACTATGTCGAATAGTAGTGGCAAGAGTGGATATCCTTGTCTTGTTCCTGATTTCAGTGGGAATTCTTTCAGCTTTTCACCATTAAGAATGTTGTTAGCTGCGGGTTTGTCATATATGGCCTTTTTTATCTTGAGATAGATTCCCTCTATGCCCACTTTCTGGAGGGTTTTTTATCAGAAATGAGTGTTGGATTCTGCCAAAAGTTTTTCTGCATCTATTGAGAGTATCATATTCTTTTTTTCCCCCTTCAGCTTGTTAATGTGGTGGATCACACTGATTGATTTGAGGATACTGAAGAATCCTTGCATCCTTGGGATAAATATGACTTGATCATGTTGTACAATCCTTTTAATGTATTGTTGGATTCGGTTTGTTAATATTTTGTTGAGGATTTTTGCATTGATGTTCATCAGTGATACAGGCCTGTAATTTTCTTTTTGTGTGTGGTATCTTTGTCTTATTTTGGTATCAGGGTGATGGTGGCCTCATAGAATGAATTTGGGAGTATTCCTTCCTCTGCTATTTTTTGGAATAGTTTCAGAAGGATAGGTGTTAGCCCTTCTATAATGCTTAATAGAATTCTCCTCCGAAGCCATCTGGTCCTGGATTTTCATTTGTTGGAAGTTTTTAAATCACAGTTTCAATTTCAGTTCTCGTGATTGGCCCGTTCATCTTTTCTATTTTATTTTGGTTTAGTCTTGGAAGATTGTAATTTTCTAAGAATTTGTCCATTTCTTCCAGGTTTTCTGTTTTATTAGCATATAATTGCATGTAGTAGTCTCTTATGATCCTTTGTATTTCTGTGATGTTGGTTGTTACTTCTCCTTTTTCATTTCTAATTGTATTGATTTGAGTCTTTTTTTTTTTTTTTGATGAGTTTGGCTAAGAGTTTATTGACTTTGTTGATCTTTTCAAAGACCCAGCTTTTGGTTTCATTGATCTTTTCTATGGTTTTCTTCATTTCTATTTCACTTATTTCTGCTCTGAACTTTATGATTTCTTTCCTTCTGCTAACTTTAGGTCTTGTCTGTTCTTCTCTCTCTAGCTGATTTAGACGTAAAGTTAGGTTGTTTATTTGAGCTTTTTCTTGTTTCCTGAGGTAGGCTTATATTGCTATAAACTTCCTCTTAGAACTGTTTTTGCTGCATCCCATAGGTTTTGGATTGTTTTGTCTTTGTTGTCATTTGCTTCTAGAAATTTTTCAATTTCCTCTTTGATTTCTTCAGTGATCCATTGATTGTTTAGTAGCATGTTGTTTAATCTCCACGTGTTTCTGTTTTTTTGCAGTTTTTCTTCTTGTTGATTCCTAGTCATATAGCATTGTGGTTGGAAAAGATCCTTGATATGATTTCAGTTTTCTTAAAGTTACTGAGGAGTGATTTGTGGCCCAGAATGTGATCAATCCTAGAGAATGTTCCATGTGCACTTGAGAAGAATGTGTATTCTGCTGCTTTTGTATAGAATATTCTATAAATATCTATTAATCCATCTGGTCTAATGTGTCATTTAGGACCTGTGTTTCCTTGTTGATTTTCTGTCTGGATGATCTGTCCATTGCTGTAAGTGGGGTGTTTAAGTCCCCCACTATTATTGTGTTATTGTCAAATTCTCCTTTTAAGGTTATTAGCAGTTGCTTTATATATTGAGGTGATTCTATGTTGGGTGCATTTATATTTACAATTGTTGTATCTTCTCCTTGGATTGATCATTATGTAATGTCCTTTGTCTCTTATAATATTCTTTATTTTAAGGTCTATTTTGTCTGATATGAGTATTGCTTCTCTAGCTACTCTTTCTTTTAATTCTCGTTTGCATGGAATATTTTCTTCCATCCTCTCACATTCAATTTGTTTGTGTCCTTAGAACTGAAGTACATCTCTTGAAGACAGCATATATATGGGTCTTGTTTTTGTACCCATTCAGCCAGTCTATGTCTTTTGGTTGGGGCATTTAGTCCATGGACACTTAAGGTAATTTTTTTTTTGGTATTTTTTCCTTTTCTTGGGCCACTCCCACGGCATATGGCGATTCCCAGGCTAGGGGTCGAATTGGAGCCACAGCCGCTGGCCTACGCCAGAGCCACAGCAACACAGGATCCGAGCCGCATCTGCGATCTACACCACAGCTCATGGCAATGCTGGATCGTCGACCCACTGAGCAAGGCCAGGGATTGAACCTGCAACCTCAAGGTTCCTAGTCGGATTCGTTAACCACCGTGCCATGACGGGAACTCCTAAGGTAATTATTGATATGTATGTTCTCATTGCCATTTTATTAACTGTTTTGGATTTGTTTTTATTGGTCTTTTTTCTTCCCTTCTCTTGTTCTCTTCTCTTGTGCTTTGATACTATCTTTAGCATTGTATTTGAGTTTTTCTTTTTTTTTTTGTCTTTTGTTGTTGTTGTTGTTGTTGCTATTTCTTGGGCCGCTCCCGCGGCATATGGAGGTTCCCAGGCTAGGGGTTGAATCGGAGCTGTAGCCACCGGCCTATGCCAGAGCCACAGCAACTCAGGATCCGAGCCGTGTCTGCAACCTACACCACAGCTCATGGCAACGCCGGATTGTTAACCCACTGAGCAAGGTCAGGGACTGAACCCGCAACCTCATGGTTCCTAGTCGGATTCATTAACCACTGCTCCATGACGGGAACTCCTGAGTTGTTTTTCTTATTTGTGTGTGTATCTATTGTAGATTTTTGGTTTGCAGTTACCCTGAAGTTTTGATATAGGAGTCTATATACATACAAGACTGTTTTAAGTTGTTGGTCTCTTAATTTAAAGTGCAACTCCAGTGTCCTGCATTTGTTCCCCCCCTCTTCCCATGATTTCTTATTTTGGTAGCATATTTGTGTGGGTGATTTCCCACCTTTACTATATGTATGCCTTTACTGGTTAGCCTTGTCATTTGTGGTATCTTTGTTTCTAGTTGTGTCCTTTTCTTTTCCACCTAGAGAAGTTTCTTTAGCATTTGTTGTAGAGCTGGTTTAGTGGTGCTGAATTCTCTTAGCTTTTGCTTGTCTGCAAAGCTTTAGATTTTTTCCTCAAATCTGAATGAGAGCCTTTCTGGGTAGAGTAATCTTGGTTGTAGGTTTTTTTTTCCCTTTCATCACTTTAAGTATATTATGCCAGTCCCTTCTGGGCTTCAGTGTTTCTGCTGAAAAAATCTGCCAATAACCTTATTGGGGTTAACTTGTATGTTATTTTTTTCTTTTCCCTAGCTGCTTCCAATATTTTCTCTTTGTCTTTAATTTTGGTCAGTTTGATTAATATGTGTCTCAGAGTGTTCCTCCTTGGATTTATTTTATATAGTACTCGTTGTGCTTCCTGGATTTGAGTGAGTGATTCCTTTCCCATGTTAGGGAAGTTTTCAGCTCTTATCTCTTCAAATATTTTTTCTTTCCCTTTCTTTCTCTCTTCTCCTTCTGGCACCCCATAAGAAGATGTTGGTGCATTTGACATTATCCCAGAGTTCTCTGAGACTCTCTTTATTTGTTTTCAATCTTTTTTCTCTTTTCTATTCCACATCAGAGATTTCTACTAGTCTGTCCTCTACCTCACTTATTCGTTCTTCTGCCTCTTGTATTCTGCTGTTGTTTGCTTCTAACGTATTTTTTCCATTATTGTATTTTGGATCTCTGCTTGCTTAAGTTTTAACTCTTGTATTTCTTTGCTGAATGTTTCTGTAATTTATCAATCTTTGCCTCCAGTATTTCCAATGTCTTGAATCATCTTCACTATTATCAGTCTAAAGTCTTTTTCATGGAGGTTGATAATCTCCAGATCACTTAGCTGTTTTTCTGTTTTTTTTTTCTTTTTTCTTTCTTTCTTTTTTTTTCTTTCTTTTTTTTGTCTTTTCTAGGGCCACTCCCATGGCATATGGAGGTTCCCAGGCTAGGGGTCCAATCGAAGCTGTAGCCACCGGCCTACGCCAGAGCCACAGCAATGCAGGATCTGAGCTGTGTCTGTGACTTACACCACAGCTCATGGCATTGCCAGATCCTTAACCCACTGAGCAAGGCCAGGGATCGAACCTGCAACCTCATGGTTCCTAGTCAGATTCATTAACCACTGTGCCATGACGGGAATGCCGCTTTTTTTTTTCTTGTTCTCTTATCTGAGTCATAACTCTCTGCCTTTTCATTTTGTATAGATTTTGGTTTGGTCTCCTTTTTGCAGATTATAGAGTTGTAGCCTCTCTTCCTTCTGATGTCCTCCCCCTTGAGGCTGAAGTTGGTACAGGAGCTTGCTGTAGGCTTCCTGATGGGAGGGATTGGGGCCTGCCCACTGGTAGGTGGAGCTTATTCTTATCTCTGTGGTGGTTGGGGCTTTGTCTCTGGTTGAGATTAAAGGCAGCTGTGTGCTTGGGGGGTCTTTAGGCAGCCTGTTTACAGATGGGTGGGACTGTGATCCCACCTGGATTATTGTTTGGCCTGGTGCTTCTCAGCACTGATGAGTGGGGCCAGATTTTTCCAAAATGGCCACTTCTAGAGGAACACATGCGAATGATTATTCCAGAGACTTTTGCCTCCAATGTTCTTACCCCACAATGGGCCACAGTCACCCCCTGTTTTTCCAGGAGATCCTCCAAGAACTGCAGTCAGGTCTGACCCAGATTCCTATGGAGTCTCTGCTTTGCCCTGCAACCCAGTGCACATGAAAGCCTGTGTGCACCTTTTAAGAATTGGTCTTCATTTCACCCCAGTCCCACAAGCCCCATTGGCCTTCAATGGCAAATGCTCCAGGGGCTCCTTCTCCCAATGCCAGATCCCCAGGTGTGGGGACCTGACATGGAGCTCAGAACTCTCACTCCTGTAGGTGAGTCTCTGTGATACAGTTACTTTCCAGTCTATGGGCTGCCCACACTGCATGTATGGGTTGCTTATATCATGTAATCATCCCTCCTACTGTCTTGATGTGGCCTCCTCTTTGTCTTCTGGAGTAGAATATCTTTTTTGATAGTCTGCCAGTTTATTTGGTTGAAGATTATTCAGCAGTTAGTTGTAATTTTGTTCTTTTATAAGAGAAGGTGAGCTCCAGTCCTTCTACATTGCTATCTTATACCGTCTCTCCATACCTTTATAATTTTTAAATGTAAACATTTAAAGTTATAACTTTTCCTATAAATACTTTTTTTACTTTATTATTTTTTACTTTTTAAAAAATAATTAATTTATTTTTTGCTTTTTAGGGCTGCACCCATGGCATATGGAAGTTTCCAGGCTAGGGGTCGAATTGGAACTGCAGCTGCCAGCCTGTGCCATAGGCACAGCAACATCAGATCTGAGCTGAGTCTGCAATCTACACCACAGCTCACAGCAATGCCAGATCCATAAGCCACTGAGCAAGGCCAGGGATCAAACCTGCATCCTCATGGATCCTAGTCAGGTTCATTAATCCCTGAGCCATGAAAGGAACTCATTTACTTTATTATTTATTTGCTTATTTATTTAGATTGAGGTATAGTTGATGTACAATATTATATGCTTCAGGTGTATAACATAGTGATTCACAATTTTTAAAGGTTATACCCCATTCACAATTATATAAAATATTGGCTGTATTCCCTGTGCTGTACTAGGATATATTGCAGATACTTCTTTAACTGCATCATACACATTTTGATATGCTGTATTTTTATTAAAAAATTTTATCATAGTTGATTTACAGTGTTCTGTCAATTTCTGCTGTACAGATGCACTGTATTTTTATTTTCATTCAATTCAACATTTTTTTCTCACCTCTTTTATGATTTCTTCTTTGACACATAGGCTATTTAGAAGTATATTGTTTAACTTTTAAATATTTAGAGATTTTCAAGATTTCTTTTTGTTATTAATTTCCATTAATTGTATTTTGATTTCAGTCTTTTAAAATGTATTGATTCTTATTTTATGGCAAGCCATAAGCATCTGGTCTACTGTGGTAAATGTTAGATGCATAATTTAAAACAATGTGGATTCTATGGTTTGGGGTGGAATGTTCTATAAATAACTATTAGGTCAAGTTGGCTACAGAATAGAATAAGACATAGGATGTTACAGGTATTTTCTATTATGACCTGGAGCAAAATTTCATTCATTTATATTTCACAGTATACCCTGTAATTGAACCAGATTAAAACAGGTCCACAAAGCCACCTTGAATAAAATATAACATTAATCCATATTTAGAGATTATTCCTCATCCACTGTTTTCAGCTGGTTCCTTGCTAAAAAGAATGGCTTCTTGGTATTAACATACTTTTTTTTTTTTCCACTGAAAGCAAGCAAAACAAGATGTTCAAATTACTTATATTTGGCTCCAATACCATGTAGAACTGTGTATTTAAAAAAATGATCAGGAGTTCCTGTCATGGCGCAGTTGTTAACGAATCCGACTAGGAACCATGAGGTTGTGGGTTCGTTCCCTGGCCTTGTTCAGTGGGTTAAGGATCCGGCGTTGCTATGAGCTGTGGTGTGGGTTCGGATCCCGCGTTGCTGTGGCTCTGGCGTAAGCTGGCAGCAACAGCTCCAATTCGACCCCTAGCCTGGGAACCTCCGTATGCCGTGGAAGTGGCTCAAGAAAAGGCAAAAACCAAAAAAAAAAAAAATCAATGAAAAGTTTACAAATTCTGGATAACATTACATTTTGTTTTATTTATTTTGTTTTTATAGGGCTGCACCCATGACATATAGAGGTTCCCATGCTAGGGGTTGAATTGGAGCTGTAGCTGCTGGCCTACACCATAGCCACAGCAACATCAGATCTGAGCCATGTCTGCGACCTATACCACAGCTCACAGCAATGACAGATCCTTCATCCACTGAGTGAAGCCAGGGATTGAACCCGTGTCCTCATGGATACTATTCAGATTCATGATGGGAACTCCTAGTTAATATGACATTTTGTAGATAGAGAATTTAATTTTGTTCATGGCTATAATTCAGAAATTATTTATTATATAATAAAGAAATTAAAATTATGGCCAAAGACAGACAATTTCTTACCTTCACCTATAGTCTAGAATTCCATTAAGATGACTCTATTAAAATACATTTTAAGAACCTGTCATTAAATTTGATCTGTGATCAAGGTCACTGACTAAGTAAAATATATTTTGAATTAAGTGATAACAGTGGTCATCACTGAGAAAAAGGAAGGAGGAAGAGGAATAGGAGAGAGGGGATGAAAAACTATTTTTTTCTATTAAAAATTTTTTACTGTGTTTAATTGCTCTAATTGACACATGCTTGTTTAAAGCAAAAATAGTAACAATATTTTGTGTGTTTAATAGCATACATAAAATTAGAAAACATGACAATGATAGTACAAAGGACAAGAGGGAGTAATTGGAAATACACTGTTAAAAGGTTCTTAAGAGGTCCATTTCAACTGTATTTCCACCTACTATTTTTATTATGAATCCCTATGTTACATGTATTTACCACGATGAAAAACTGGGAAAAAATAGGCTAATTTGAAGACTAAGAAATTTAGATGTGGATAAATATAAATCCTACAAAGTCTTTTATAATCTTGGAGTGTTTAGAAGGGTCATGGAATTTTTATTGTTGTTTTGTTGGTTCTTATGCTTGATGTTCTTATGCTTTTCTTCAGTTTTTCAAAGGGTAGTATTTCTCAATGTTCAGTCTTTCTTTAAGGGGGAGCAAAAATCAACGGCTATGGTCAGTTGCAGGCAGACATCCCATTCAAAAATAGATTCTGGAACAAGAGCACTGTTGGTACTCCAAGAGGACCTCTTATGTACTCTTCCAGTTTCATCTCTCAAAGAGCAAGCACCATCCTGATAGCATAAATTAGTTTTGTCTATTTTTGTATTTTATACTGAGAAGCATATAATTTGTACTCTCCTGTGTTTGGCTTCTTTAACTTAATATTATATTTCTGTGGAACTCACCAATAGTGTGTGATTTCAGAGAACTCATTCTCATTTTGTACAGTCCTGATTATATGAATATAACAAATCAGTTTATTCATTCTGTTATTGAAGGGTATTTGGACAGTTTGAATAAATTAAATAACTGTGGTCTATAGAACCTTCTTAATTCTGGGGTTAAGAATTCATGTTACGCATAATACTATACATATGTTGAATACTCTTTGGAAAAGACTTGTGGTGCAGTGGGCTAGTGATCCTGCATTGTCACTGATGCTCCTGGGGTTCGATCTCTGGATTGGTAACTTCTGCATGCCATGCCATGGGAGTGGGGGGAAAAAAAGCCTGTGGGGCATATATAAAAATATCAGCCCCAATACTACCCTTATTTGATTTTGAATTGTCTTTCTGCTATCTGTACTATCCAGTTTTTTTTCTGCTTAACATCTATTCGTTCAGTACTCAAAACAAAAAAAAAAAAACCAGCTCATAAAATTGAAGACTTAAGCTTTGTCAAATTAGTCTGTCTATATATTATTGGCACTTACTAATATTTACGACTCATGAAGTTAAGCCAATGTCATGGAGCAGAACCAGTCTCTGAGTGATGAAAGCCAGTAAACAAAGGATTTATCTGCTGGCCAATGTAATTGAAAGTTTACTGATCAATCTGAGTCATTTGCTTAAAACAAGTAGATCATCAGTCAAATTCTCCAGTGTTTTTAATCCAAAAAGGAAAATCTGCTATTAAGTTGTCCTAATGTACATACACATGGGGAAAAAACCATGTGTATGGTTTTTTCAGATCAAAGCCAGGATTCTCTTCCAAGGCCAGCGGTAGCTTTTGCTGGCTGGGTGCTGTTATCATGAAGCTGCTTCTCTTCAAGAAACAGTAGCAAAGATTTACTGGGCTTCATTTCCCAAGTCCCCTTTTTTTTTTTTGGTGAGAGATCAGACTGTGTTCCTTTCTCTTGTATCTCTCTTCCTATATTCCATTTCCTCAACTTCTCTTCACTGCAAGGTTGTCTATTAACTTCCCTCTGAACGCTTAGTTTGGAGATTATAACTACACATTGGACAGAGGTCATGACATTCACTACTTAAGAACTTTCTCTTTCTATGAACAAACAGGTCTTTTAACGTCTGTCTTCCAAAAACACTACTGCAGATAATATTACCAGGTTTTCTTTGGAAGAAAATCTTCTACAGCATAATATATTTGAGAAATGCTGGGTTAAAACAATCTGAATAGGTTTCTTTCTTGTAACATTTCTAGAACTCTAAGTGAATTGTGATGCTCCAGATGGCTGATGATTTATTATGAAGTATTTCCTGATGTATGTGACCAAGGAAACACTGTGTGTGCATGTGTGTGTGTGTGTGTGTGTGCCCTGTGGAACACGTGTTAGCACAGCATGTGAGGATTCTAAGAACACCTTGTTAAATGTCAATTCGAGTTCCAAAATTTCAAAGCCTACAAGAGCTGAACAGTACATACAAAGGGGTAGAGTCTGTGTGACAGTGAATCTTTCTGAACTAGGCAGACACTAATGAATGCAAAATTGAAATGCAGCCCTGGGACTGTTAGATCATCTGATTTGTCCAGGGAAGAGAGAAACCTAGATTTTAATGTAAAATACCTTCAGTCTTAGATATCAGAAAAGAATTTCACTTTTTTTTAAAATACTGTGTGGATCACACAAAATATGCTTTCTAACTACATTCACCTTATAGGCTGACAATTTGCAAACTGAAGGCTGTGCATCCATCATTTACCTGACAGTGCTTTGTGCAATCCAGTATATTTCAGAGTACCATGTGTGAATTTAAATCATGCAATACATTGTCTAATCTTTTCAGGTATGTAACAATAACCATATTAATTAGTTCACTGAATAGTACTCATCAGATATGGTGTTAAGCACTCAAACCTAAGGTATTTAATTGAATCTTTGCCATATGACATCACATGTTAACTAAATTTTAAGATAAGGAAACAGAGAAGTTAAAGAAATCACAAATATCATTCAAGGTCAGCCGTTAGTAAGTGCTACTAGGTGGAGGAGACTCAGTCTGTAGGTTTTACCACTAATCCTATGCTCATATCACCTGTCTTCAAGGAAACTGAAGAATTCATAGTAGATATTCAACAAATACTCAAATATTTATGGTATTGAATGTAAACTCTTTGAGAATGAGAACAATAGTTTCTACATCCATTGAATACCTATTATTTATTATTATCTATCTGATTATCTAATTATTTATCTAATTATCTATCATTTCTCTACAGGAAAGAACCCACAGAGCTGAGCACATAGTTGCTTATCAAAAATCACTATCTATTACTGAAGTAGCATAGAGTAGTAAAAAAAAAAATGACTTGACTTCAAGTCAGGAAATTTGATCTTGATATATAGCTTGTCACCTATGAGTAGGCCCTTTTCTGAAACACTGTAGACCATAACTCATAAAGAAAGTGTGCTGGACAAGAACTCAATGGGTTCTTTTCTAGCTTTAAAAAAATCTATACCTCTGACTGATCTATGCTTCTGTGGAGATCAACCTGGGAAACTAGATTTCTGGTCTGAGTTTGCCAGTGGTATAATATCAGTTAGGACAATTCCCATAACAAGTAACAGAAAACAAAAAACAAAAAACAAAACCAATGCCCCACCCCCATCATCTCAAGCCAAAAAGGAATGCACAGGCTCAGAACTGCAAAGTCCAGGGCTATTGCTGGCTTCAGGTATGGCTGGGAACACTGTCACCAGGACCCACCTTTCTCCATGTCCCTGCTTGGTGCCGTGCTCTTCCCTGGGTTGGTTTCATTCTCATGTTCCTTAGCATCACAGCATCTCCAAACTATATCACTTTAGCCTCACCTCCAGCTGGAAAGGGGGAGCTTTGTCTTCTCCTCTTCCTCCTTCCAAATAGACAAATGTTTAGGGTCAGGGCCTCATTATATTAGATAAGGTTGAATTCTTATCTCTTAAGCAATCGCTATTTTGCCAACCTCTCCCTATTTCTCTCCTGCCCCCCAAGACCTGGTAGCCAGTTTCCTATGCTCTGTTCCTATGAGTTTGACTTTTTAAAAAATTCCACATATAAGTTATACCATGTGGTGTTTGCCTTTCTCCACTCTATTGACTAGTTTTGTTCCATTTTTGCTTTCTGTTAGGCAGATTGGGTATCAGGGATGTGGGGTATGTCTAGAACACTTAACTATTTAACCTTAAGAGAATAAAATTAAAAGTGAAAGTGAAGAGAGAAGATTGAGGGTCAGTGCTGGTCCTCTGATCCCAGGATGACCACTGATCATCAACCATACTCAGAACTAGAGAAGATAAACACTGTGGCAGGGAAGACCGCGGGAAAAACACTCTCATCATGAACCAAACCAGCATGGACTCTTACAGGAAGTTCAAGTTGCTCTTAGGCACAGTGGTTGTGGACCTGAAGATTCACAAGGTGAAATAACACTGAAATGTTATGAGACTTAGCAGCCAGTGGATCATAAGGTCCTTTTGGTTTACCCTTAAACTTGGGTTTCTATATAAAATAAGGACAGAAGTCACTGTGTGCGCAAATGTAATCTAACTTATCTGCTCACACTTAACAGACAATCACTTGGCAATGTGTATAGATCTTTGTAATAAGATAATAAAAATTTGTAAAATAATAATGACTAAATGAAATCACTTTAAGTTAATGAAAATTGATAAAGTAATATGGCTAAATGAAAGTACTTACTGACATTGATCAAAAAGTTTTGACTGTACTCTGTGTTGGACACATTTTTAGGTGACTCCACAGAGTCATGCCCTTGTAATTTCTCCTCTTGTGTGTGTGTGACCTGTGATTTTCTTCTGGTCGATAGAACATGACAAAAACAAAGGGATTTTTGAAGATGTAATTAACACCCTAAATTAGCCAATTTTGAGTTAATTGAAAGGATGATCACTCTGGGTGGGCCTGACCTAATCAAGTGAAAGCCCTTAAAGAGGGTCTGAGGTCAGAGACTCTCTCCTGCTTGCCATGAAGAAGCAAGTCACCATGAGGTCTGCAGCTATAGAAAGAGAATTCTGCCAAAGATATGCAAGAGCTTGAGCAGGTTTTTACCCAGTGTGGCCAGCACCTTGATTGCAGTCTTATGAGACCAAGTAGAGGACACTGCCTCCCTGGATTCCTGCCCCATGGAAACTGTGAGATAACCAATGGGTCTGTTTTAAAGCCTCTAAGATAGTATAGTTTGTTGTGCAGCAACAGAAAATGAATATACTGCCCCTCCCTGCATGAAGATGACTTCTTATGGGGTAATAATGGGTTATTTCATTTGGAGTTTTTGGAGGAAGTAGTTATGGTGCTGGTGCTTTATAGTATTTTCATATCTCTGGTTTCTAAGGCAGAGAAGCATTTGGCATAGGCTTGGTCAACAAAGATACTACTTGGAAATATGATCATTACTGACTTTTAAGAGCAGAGCTGGCTTTAAAACCCAAAGAAGCAAAGACCTCTAAGATGTAGGGGGTAATTACATGATTTACACATCTGATCTCAGAGAATCCTCCAGCAATTTAAGGATGCAGTAATGAAGATACACAGAGATGAAGCTACTTAACTGGGGCCACAAGCTATTAAAAAAATTATTGAAAACATAGCTGTGTGTGCTTTCAATGTCTAATCGGTCCATGCAAGTATGATTTCATTTTCTAGGTACCTGCATCTTTGTATGATGTATTAGTTTTCTACTGCTATGCTGACAGAATTCAGTTCCTTGAGGTTGCAGGACTGAGGGCTTCAACTTCTTGTTGGCTGTTGGCTAGAGGTTGTTCTTGGCTCCTAGACACCACCTTCAGTTTCTTAAGAGACCAGCTTGGTGGGAACTATATTCAGTATCTTATAATAACCTATAATGGAAGAGCATATAAAAAAGAATACACACACACACACAATCACTTTACTGTACACCTGAAACTAACACATAAATCAACTATATATCAATAAAAAGGTAAGAACAGTAAAAAAAGAGAAGAGTTTTGTGAACATGGATGTTTGCTTCACCAAATCAGCCAGGTGGGAATTGAGTCCCACCACATTTGCCATATTCTATTAGTCAGCAGCAAGTGTCGGGTCCTGCCTACCCTCAGGAGTAGTGATGAGTCTTATTAAAGTCTTTACTGAGGCTCCCTTCAGTAGGGCATTAATTCCATGTTAAAAATATTGCTTCCTTTATTCCTTGACATCGTTAAGGGCAAGTTTGTACAGTTTTTGATGGTCCTTGGAATTGGTAGAGAACCAGTCAGGTGTAGAAGACAGAACATTCCTGCTTAAGATATTGAACTCTCCAACACACCGCTTTCTCCATGCCCAGGGGAATACCACTAGGTACCCTGGGGGTATAAGGAGACTGGGAGGGGAGGGTTCTGCAAAGAAAGAGGCAGAATGGATCCAGTTTCAGGGATCAGGTGAATTCCTTCAACTCAGAGACATAAAGTTCAAGTTAATTTGCATAATTGTTTCCCCATGAATGAAAAATGCTTGAAAATAGACAAGTAGCTATTTTATCTGGGTTAATGATTAGAACATCATTTTTATTGATACATAATGTCTTCTGAAGGTATAGTTTTTTGGTCTGATATCTATAGAGGATGCACTCAGCATCTAAAACACATCAACTGCATGTTCGTAGGTTGAAGCTTCCCCAAATCCCTGAGAAGAGCAAGGTGTCAGAATGGGAAGAATCCAGGGTTTTGGAGACAGATCCAAGATTGTGCTCCAGCCTGCCCTTACTATCTCTGTGTCATTCATTGAGCAAATTATTTCCCCTTTTTGATTTTCAGATTCTTTATTTGTATAATGGACTTAATACACAAATTGAAGATCAAAAGAGTGGATACTTGTGAAAGAGTTTATATAAAGTACAAGTGCTTTATGTGTGAGGTATTATTAGATTATCAAATCATGGTAGATTTTTCAATGACCTCTTGGGTCAAGTTAAAGGGATATGTTTATCTGATGATGCCAAGATAGAAAACCATAACATCTTTGTTTGGATCCTAGAGTGCTAGGTGGTAAGTACATTGATCTGGCTAATACAGTAATGCCTATATTTCATACATTTTGAGTTTGAAAAGATTTATACAATATTCTGCAAGGCTATATAAAAAAATAAATGGACTTCAGAGAAATTGCCATAAACATGTAATGGGAAAACATGTGCTGTTTGGGAAATAAAATTTTACTTGTTGATGGACAAAAATTTTATGCAGACACTGTAGGAAGCTATGTATAACAGTAGCTTTTAGCCACGAAATGTTAGCAAAATTCACCCTCCTGTTTCCAGAGAATTTTTCCTTTGATCACAGAATCAAGAACAGGCCAAGAATGGGAGAGTTCCACATTGATTTTTCCCTACACGACCAGAGTATTTTCTGATAGTTGAAAAAGGGATTCTTGAATACTCCCCTTTCCTGTTCTAGTTTCTGATGAATTTGGCCACAGGAAAGCAGTGAATC
Organism: Phacochoerus africanus; assembly: GCF_016906955.1. Lineage (NCBI taxonomy): Eukaryota > Metazoa > Chordata > Mammalia > Artiodactyla > Suidae > Phacochoerus > Phacochoerus africanus. The sequence continues at coordinate 120,598,339 of NC_062558.1, read as the reverse complement.
TTGCTGTCTTTGGCTATAACTGATTTCAGCACATGCTACGGAATTCAGCCCACAGAAAAAGTAGGATGAGGAGAGAACAATCCTATTAGGATCACTTTCCTCATTCCAGGATGGCTGAGACTGGGGTCCTCCTTCCAGCACATCCTTGGTGTTTTCGTCCAGCTGATTTTTAAGTAACTCGGGTAATTGGCCTCATTATTTTTCTTGGGAACTCATTCTACCATGTAACAGAACTGGCTCTGAGGAAATTCTTCTTGACATAATATTATCGTGTAAAATTTCTTCATATGTTTCCCTTTATTCAATTTCATTTTATGAGGAAATCAATATGAAGACAAAAAGAGAAGAGAAAGTAGTTAGAAGAGAGACTGGGTAGATGGTGGGGAGTTGCTGGATGGAAGGAAGAGGGAGAGGAAGCAGGCTGTGCCAGGAGGCTCTGAAAGAAAGGGTGAGCGGAGACAAAACACCCCTCAGGATGGATTGGAAAAGGCAGCAGTTGCTCAGAAGCAACAGCAAGTTTCTTCCATGATTTTGGGCCCTCTCTAAACTGAGGTGTGCCTCAATACACTGATTTCATTAATCTCTATGGATTTGGTGAATGTTTAGGTTTGCTCATTTCAAACTGGTGTTTCATTATTTTCAAAACCCCATAGCTATTTATGTTAGCTGGCATAAGCCCAGCTTTGAGCAGTAGTCCTGGGAGGACTGGAGAGTGAAGGGGGGTAAGATCGAGATACTCCCTCCACATTGTAACTTAGCTGGTCCCAAGATCACCTTCCCTTGTGGCTCCATTGTTGAACTCAGCTTACAATGAAGTAGATTTCTAAAGGGAACACAACAGGGCAGAGTGCAGCACACAAAAGGGTTAGGGTTAGGGTCTCCAGAGCCAAAGGCAGAACCAGATTCACCCTGTCTGAGCAGTCAAGAGCAGATATTCCACATGGATGTTGAAGACAAAGGCCTCACATGACATTCTTAAGGTTCTCTTGTAAAAAGACATACACAAATTTGAGAGATAGCCAAACAACTACTTCATATTGGTGAAAGGCAAGCAAACTGTGTTCTACTCTTTGTAGTTACTGGATCACAATCCAATGGTTTAATACACCCTAGTGACTTGTCAAAATTCTTGGAATAAAATTCAAGATCGTCCATGTGAGCCACAAGACCTTGACTGATCTGGCCTCACGTTTGGCCAATTTTGTCTTCAATCCAACCAGTTTCTTCAAATGTGTTATCCTCTCTGTGCTAATGGACCTTTAGATTCTGCCTCTTTTCCCCCAAATTAATTTCCACTCACCTCTCATACCATTGTTTAATCACCACATCTTAAAGGAAACCTCAACCACCTCCACTCCCTGACTAGCTAGAGTCCCTGTCTCTCAGCTGAGCTCTCAGAGGACTCTGCCTCCAGGGAAGGTATAATCAGACACACAATCACACATGTGAGTGTGTCCATTCCACCAGACTATAAACTCCATGAGGACAGAGACCTTGTCTGCTTTGCTCACCACTGCATCCCCTGGACCATTTAATGCCTTGTCCTTAATAGAAACTCACTCCTTTCTGTAGGAAAAATAACTGTGTAGGTTACATGATCACATGTTCAGACACAAGCCCAGTTACGTAAGGTGTTACCCACCTGGAAATGGCCAGAGATTAGCCACCAGGATCCAGAGGTCTGTGGGTTGTTGTTCAAAGAAATTAGAACAATTAACACCAACTCTTTAAATTGAGTAAAGGAAATCTTTTCCATTTGGAAATTAGTCTGCTGCTGGTTTAAATCATCAAAGAACACTACAAGGGTCTCACAAGTACCTTCTGGTGGGTTCTCAGGTTTATTAAACATATGTTCAGAAACATGCATCTCTCCATCTCAAATATTCTTACAAAACAATTAACAATCTCTGTATGATTTTGCTTTCCTGTTGTGCTTTCCTTGACTTCTTGGAAATATATACATACATATATATATATATATTTTTTTCCTTTCTCTGATTTAAATTGTTAACTCACTGAAACACATCTTTTGTTTGTTCACAGGAGACGGTGCACTGTTAAATAACACTTATAATAACACTTTAGGATAATAACTGCAGTGTTCGTCTTGAGGAAATTAAGAGGCTTTTAGAGGGCTTTTTATTTTTCTTATGTTGTGGGTAGCTCACTGGGATATTTAAGTCAAAGTTAAATGTCTAGTAGAAAAGTGAAGAGGTTCATTGATGTTATAGGACAAATCATCAGTTATCCAGAAGCTGAATCATTCAAAAACACGAGCAAAGGGAACTGGTGAATAAAAAGCCCAGTGGTTGCAGAAGTCACTGAGGCCCATCAATAAGCTGATAATATGGGGAGAAAGGAGGCTATTCTAGAGGCATTGTTGGGGAAAGGAATCATGAAGATTTGGAGAAATGGGAATGAACAGTGTTAAAGGCTCAGCAAGGAAGACACAGGGCTTGAAAAGTGTATCAGCAGGACCTCATCACTCTACTGTGCTAAAGTTGAGTTGGTGAAGAGCTTCCCATACAGCCTTAGCCAGTGTTGGGAACACAAGGAGGTAGCCCAGAAGCAGGAGCTCACATTTCCAGCTTTTCTACAGGTCCTTAGGAGGAACACAAGGAGCTCAGTAATTGATGATACAGCAATGGCCCCAAATGAACTACTAGAGTTAAGATCCACAGGCCCAAGAAGAGGTGGTCAGGTAAGGGTACCTTTGCTCTAAGTAAAGTCCTCCTTCACCTCTACCCCCAGGGATCTTTTCTCCGCTGGACCCCTCTTGTTCTCACGTCTGTTTCAGCCACTTGGCACTGAGGTTTGATGTTCATGGCCATCAGAATCATTAGTGTGGAGCTGGCTTGTCCCTCCAGGTAGACCAAGGAGACCCTGGTCCATCTCCTACCACTGTCCTGGCCGCCTAAGTGCACGGTACAGATATTTGAAAACAGTCTTGCTCTGCATCCAAGTCACATATGTGGAAATCATTGGGTCCATTCTACTGATCTTTCCTGACATCATTTGGTCTTAATGCTGACCTCCCCACTGAAAAGCTCTGTATTTTCAAGACCAGCTGCTTGTTGCAGATCCCCTCTGGTGGAACATCAAAGAAACCACAGCATGCCTTTCTTTGAAGCAACAAGAGTGGAATTTTCTTTCTTTTTCTTCTCTCAATGCTACAGTTGTTCAAACAAACACTGGTTATTGATGATGCAGGTGCCCCAGTTTCATTCCCTGCTGTGTGCTTTAATTTGCCTTCTTTCTGGGTCAATCTGTTGGCCTCTGGCTAGGCTAGGCATTCCTGCATGCAGGACCATGTGGGTGGTCTGTGAGGACTCTTGTGTTTCCTTACTGGATTCTGCAAAGATTACTGTGTTAAAAAGATACTTGAGTTCCATGGAATTGTTTTGCACTGGCTGCTCTCTGAAATATATCCATAACCACACCTATTCTATTATCCTCTGATTTAAAAAGTTAGGTGCATGATCTGGAGCCAAGGTGAAATGGGAAGAGAAGTCAGATTCTTTTCCTATTTTTTTTTAGCAAAAAATTTAGCAGGAAGCAAACCAGGAGAAAATTGTGGTGTCTTCAGTTTCAGCTGTTATGTTGCACAACAGAGTGGATGATGGACTAAAATAGCTTTTACTTAATTTATTTATTTGGCCTCGACCATGGCATGCAAAAGTTCCCAGGCCAGGGACTGAACCTGCACCACAGCAGCGACAATGCCAGATCCTTAACTGCTAGGCCACCAAGGAATGCTGTAGTTGTGTTTAATCTGTGTTTTGCTACTCCCTAGCCAAATGACCTTAAACTAGTCACCTTAATTTTTTTTTAATTAAAATGTGCTTGATTTACAACGTTGTGCCAATTTCTGCTGTACAGCAAAGTGATCCAGCCATATATATATATATATATATATGCAAAGTGACCCAGCTACACACATACACACACACATTCTTTTTCTCATATCATCCCCTATATCTTAACTTTTATGGAGACTTTTTTTTTCATTTAAAAAATGAAAAAATTCATTAGGTTCACCAATTCTAAGGCCCTTTCTGGTTCTAACACTCTAGAGAGACATGGTATACAAACCTTAACGGCCTAAGGAATGGAACTGTTCCATTCCAGGGGATTGACATGACTAATATAAGGATCATTAGATGGAAGTTCCTGCTGTGGCTCAAGAACCCGAGTATCCATGAGGATGTGGATTCAATTCCTGGCCTCACTCAGTGGGTTAAAGTATCTGGCATTGCCTTGAACTGTGGTGTAGGTCGCAGGGTGGCTCACATCTGGTGTTGCTGTGGTTGTGGTGTTGGCTGGCAGCTGCAGCTCTGATTTGACCCCTAGCCTGGGAACTTCCATAAGGTGCAGGTATGGCCCTAAAAAGAAAAAGAATATATAAGAATCATTAGAAACTGGAAAGTCATGAGATGATGCCCTTCATTTTTCCCTATGAAAATGACTCCCACCCACGGGGTTCCTGTTTGCAAGGATATTATTCAAAGCGAGTAAAAGAGATAACAGCAGGAGGGATTGAAAAAAGTATTTACTCTATACAGTAAGCATAAATTATTTTATTATAATTTTCACAATGACTCAAAAAAGTAGCCATTAACAGATGAGAAAACTAAGACCTACAAAGGTTAAAGTAAGGCTAAGTTAATTGCCTAAGATAACAAGACACACAATTAAGTAAGTGGTATATCTTAGATTCAAATCCAAAATTTTCTGATTCCAAATTTTCTGCTTCAAAAGGCTATTTAAAACAGAACAAATATTATACAATAACAAGAAAAAAAATTCACCTTTCCAACTTGAATTTATTTCAAACATTCAGGCCGGTGATTCTCTCAGGGGTTCTGAGTGATGAGCAAGAGGAGAGAAATGTTGTCTCCTTTTTGTAGTAGTGAAGATTCTTATAGGAGATGCTCTTTTTTTTTTTTTTTTTTTTGTCTTCTGTCTTTTTAGGGCCATACCTGCAGCATATGGAGGTTCCCAGGCTAGGGGGTCTAATCAGAGCTACAGCTGCTGGCCTATGCCACAGCCACAGCAATGCGGGATCCGAGCCGCATCGACCTACACCACAGCTCATGGCAACGCCGGATCCTTAACCCATTGAGCAAGGCCAGGGATCAAACCTCACCGTTCCTAGTCGGATTCGCTTCTGCTGCGCCACGACAGGAACTCCTAGATGTTCTTTTAACGCCTTTTTAGTCTCCGTGTCAATCCATTTCATTATTGCTGAGGGACGTATCTGCCCAGTGCTACCATATCATTGTCATCATCATCAGTATCATCATCATCACCACACCTGAAGTGGGGTGCAGAGACCAGCATCCCCCATGTGCCAACCATGCTGTGAAAATTGCTCTCCTTTGCTGCTTAGACAAATGCAGATAGACTGACCTTCAGCCTGGGACAAGGAGTTGTCAGTGAATGATGAATAGACTGACTGCAGGAGGAAGTTTTGGAAAATGTAGGTTCTAAAGCCTGCCTTCTGTAAGTGTTTGGAAAGTACAGATCCCTCTGGTCCCTGGCATGTTTGTCAGGAAGTGCCCTCCAGCTGGCCCGGATTTTTGACTCCTCCACAGGGTCTGGCTCAATTGAAGAGAACACGATGTGGTCTGTGAAGTGATGCAGGGAAAACACCATATCCTCAGAGGCAAGAGCTTGGTGACCACCCCATGCCTTCTTCTTCACTTCTGGGTTTAATATAATGCAGAGGCTCTTAATCTTCAGGGAGCATCAGATTCCCTGAAGGACCTGTTAAGACACGGATTGTTGGCCCCACTTTCAGAGTTTCTTGTAAGTGGTTCTGGGGTATGGCCTGTACTTAGCATTTCTAACAGATTCCCAGGTAATGTTGAGAACCCTTGGCATGTTAAATAGAGGATTCCCTGGCCCACCTGGTGTAAGAAGATCTGTAGAAGTTTCCTCTAGGGCTGTGTCAGGCAATTGGAGGCACCTATTTCCATCAACAAAGTAGCTCTAGTTGAGAAGAAAAACCCCATGCTCATGTCAGATATCAAGTCTTCTGATGCCTCACTGCTGCTGCCCATCCCTCCCTGGGATAAATTGCCTCTACCGCCTACCCCAGCACTGCTCCGAGTCCCTCACCTCCATTCCTAAGCCACCTACTACCTGCCATCCAAACGACTGGAGGGAGGTGAGAGAGAAAAAGTTGGTTGGTTGACTAGTCCTATGTGTAGGATATAGCAATTTTACCCTTCCTACTAGAAGTGGGGAGCTTCTCTTGTTGCTCACATGGCAAACCTTGCTTGCTTTGTCTTTCACATATGCAAATATTGTAAAGCTACAGTCTGTTGGTTCTACTTCAGTCTCTGTTATAGATAGTTGATGCCACCTGCAATGCCCGCTTGAATTTATAAAGTAAATTACTCTTTCTTTGACCCACATTCCTGCATCTGCCAACAATCGTAAATCAATGTGCTGCTTCCTGATGGAGAAAAAAGACTTAGTGAATGTTTACCTTATCACTCATAATCAGCTGGTAGAGTACGCAATTTAAGGTGTTTCTGAAGCAACAGAGTGGCATTGAGTTGAGATTTGCACTGAATTACACACTCACTCTAGGGTGTTAATGGGCTATACTTAGAAAATTTTTTTAATTAAAAAAATTTCTTGATGCATAGTTGATTTACAAGATTGTGATAATTTCTGCTGTACAACAAAGTGATTCAGTCATACATATGCACATATTCATTCTCTTTCAGATTCTTTTCCCATCCAGGTTATCACAGAATATTGGGTAGAGTTCTCTGTGCTATACAGCAGGTCCCTGTTGGCCAATCATTCCATGTGCCTCAGTGTGCATACGCCCATCTCAACCTCCCAGTCCATCCCTCCCCACCCCCACCTGTCCCCTTTGGTAACCATAAGTTTTTCAAAGTCCACTAAGTCTGGGTCATGGGCTATATTTATGGAACTCATATATTCTTCACATCAGGGAATCTACTCAGAGGCACCTTACCTAGAACGTCAGAACCAGAAGAGACCCAAGTGATTATCTGGTCCAGCATCAAACTGGCTGGGGCGCTGGACCATAAGAGAATTGGCACATGACATCATGTTCTTCTGAACTGGCTGAGACTACTTCATTTCAAGAAACAGGACACCACTTAGCTAGTATAAAGTGAAAATGGGAATTTGTCATCAAGATAGGGGAAAGGGACCCATACAGGCAAAGGAAAACAGCTGAATCTCAGGAGCTGGAGCTGGGAAAATGCAAAGTGACAGGAATCCTCTTGCCTCTCAGAAGTCTGCTTTGCTCTGTTCATCTGCTTAACTGGTCTATGTCTGCAGACTGGCTCTCTTAGTGGAGAGTCACAGTGCAGAGCAGATCTGGTTTAGATCCACAGAGGTAACGTCTATTCTCTATCCCTATGAAAAGGATTCTTGTTGATCCACTGTGTCAGACATTGTGTTAATTATATAATTGGTCCCCAATTCTTTACTACCCTTTCAAAGAATTATATATCTACAATCATTGAATGGTCTTCTGGTGAACAGATGGCCATGAGAAAACTGTTATAGGATGCTGGGAGAATGGCAACTCGTGTTATGCACTGGTAAACATTTTGTGAAATTACTGCCTGTGGCAATCTGGAAAACAGAAAGTATTCTTAACTTGAGCACTGAGTTAGTCAGTTTTAAAGCAGAATCTGAAAATGTGAGCTGGCTGATATTAGCTTTATTTGATAAGGCAATACAAGAAAGAAATGAGCTCAGGAAAGAAAGTTTGCAAATAGATTCGGATAGATAGAGGAGCACAGAGATTCCAGGATGTCAGGGTTGGAAAATGAATCTGCTTCTAACCATTTCAATGTGTGGCCATTAAAGCACAGCTTTAGGACTGAGACCAAATCCAGAGCATGGTCACTAAGACTAAATCTCAGAGAAAACACATGTCACAGCCTTTATTAACACTTCTGAAAAGACTACAATATTACTGAGATCCTTTTATCCAGACAAAAGTGTTGTTAGAAATATTAGGGATGTGGTCCCACCTAAGCCAGGTACCAGATGCTCCTGGTGCCTCACCCAGATTCTCTGGACCAGTGTGGTGCACCCATCCTCTGGCTGATGCTAATGGCTCACACCTGCACTCTTTTTTTTTTTTTTTTTTGGTGTGGGTACAGCACAGCATGGTGTGGGTACAGCACAGCACGGTGTGGGTACAGCACAGCATGGGCCAGTGGCCTGAGCTACAGCACTGACAATGCCAGATTCCCTAACCTTCTGAGCCACCAGAGGACTCAACACCTGTACTCTTTTCCACATAATTACCATTAGACAACTAGAGCTGTCCCAACCTCCCTTTGGCTTATGGCCTTGGTCTCATCATGCAGTGGTATTTCTACAAATAATTCCCAATGACTACAGACTAAAAATGAGAAGGCAAGGTTTAAAATGGAAACCTTGGGCAGCTCTGGAAGTTAATTCATCAGAGAGGGTGTGGAAAAGTGACTCTGCTTTATCTATTTATGGAATATGTAGAATCCCAGGCAGAAAATCCCACAGCATTTAAGCAACTTTCCTCCATGTGCTGTAGTTTGAAATAATACCCAAGTCACAGGTATCATCCTTTCTTCCTTTTTCCCTGAAACTTTGGCTGAAGTTTAAATGAGAATAGGAAAATGCCAAATATTATACAGAATACTTATCACAAAGCCAGTTCACAGAGCTTTGGTGGCTGTAAAAAAAGGCAACTGATACGAATAGCAAGAAAGGGAAATCATCATTACCCAAAATATCTTGACAGGTGAATGTGGGTGACCTTCTGATGTGGAGTCCTGAACACTGCAAAAGGAGAAGCAGCCTTCTAAAAAATGTGCTGCTCTATTCAGTGTAAAGCAGTGGTTCTCTTTAGTTCACATTGGTGTCATAGGTTCTGTGGCTCTGTCACTTTCCTCCCAGTAGCAACTGATGTGAAGAAGGGCTGTCGCTCTCAGGAACCCGCTGAGCCAGGAGTGTCAGGGCCTTCTCAATCTGGTACCCTGTCCAAGCTCTCTAGCCTCCTTTCTCATGATGCTTCTCCTCCCTGGGTACTACTTTCACTCCGATCTTGGTTCACTTCTAAATGGGCAGTGATGCAATATATCATGCCATTTATCTATCTTCTCTGCAGTCAAATCATTCTTTAGGTCTAAAGATAGCTAATTCAGAGGAGCAGATGGGGGATGAGTGAAATAGGTGAGAAAAATTAAGAGGTACAAACTTTCAGTTCCAAAATAAATGACTCATGGGGATGAAATGTATAGTGTGGGGAATGTAGTCAATAATTATGTCATATCTTTGTATGGTGATGAAGGTGACCAAAAGGTACAAACGTTCAGTTATAAGATAAATTAAGTACTAGGGATGTAATGCACACATGATTAATGAAATGAAAACTGCTGCAAGTTATATATGAAAGCTGTTAAGCAAATAAGTTCTAAAGCTCTTTTTTTTTTTTTCTTCTTTTGAGGGCCGCACCTATAGCATATGGAAGTCCCCAGGTTCAGGGTCGAATCAGAGCTGCAGGTTTACACCACAGTCACAGCAACTCTGGATCTGAGCCACATCTGTGATCTATACCACAGCTTGCAGCAACACCAGATCCTTAACCCACAGAGCAAGGCTAGGGATTGAACCCGCATCCTCATGGACACTATGCTGCGTTCTTAACCTGCTGAGCCACAAGGGAACTCCATTCCTAAAGTTCTTATCACAAGGAAAAAATACTTTCTTTCTTTTCTTTTGTATCTATGTGAGATGATGAATGTTCATTGGACTTACTGTGATCATTATTTCATGATGTACATACATTGTAAACCTTAAACTTACACGGTGCTGTATGTTAATTATATACCAATAAAAATGGAAGGAAAAAAACAAAAGAGATATCTAACTTAGTCCTTTAAGGGGTTCAGACTCCGTCAGAACGTTGCATACAGCTTTTTTTTTGAAGACTTTGCATTGCATATAGAGTAAAATCCAAATCTCTTCCATGGCTTGCAGTGTCTTGAATAATCTACTTTGATTCCTTTTCATGCATCACCTCATGTCTCGCAAATCTGTAGACACACTGGCTTCTAATTCCTCAGAAGCAGGGAAGCCTCAGGGCCTTCGCTTATTTTGATCTTTCAACCCAGAACGGGTTTCTCTCTATTGCTCATTTGCCCAATTTCTACTCACCTTCTGATGGCTTAATGACACTTAAATGCAGCCATGCAGAGTGGTTAGTAGCTGTGTGCTGCACAGGTAGAATTTGTATCTAGATTTGTATCTGATTTCTACCCCTTGATCTTGGGAAATTTGCTTCACCACTCCAGGCTCTGGTTGCTTCATCTATATACTGGGAATAATAATGGCAATTATCTCAGAGGGTTGTTAGAACCCAAGGGAATTTGGGAAAAAGGCAGTGGCAGCATAATTTTGTCATTTCTTCAAGTACACCTATGAAATAAAAGAGAGAGATTAGGTAGGAAAAACTCCAACTCTCTTAATTTATAGTCAACATCCACAAAAAAGATGGTTGACAAGGTATCTTCCTGAACAGAAAATGTGAGTAGATGGGGACAAACCACCAGCACGCCAAGACCTGAACTGTATCCACGACTGTGTGGAGGGAAGCAAAGGAAAGCTGTGGGGCATCTCATGTATGCTAGGATCTTCAGAGGATGCAGCCAGGTGTTCACTGGAAACTGGAGGGCCAACCTGAGAACAGTTACTGAAACCAGGAGTTTTTCAGACTCTGCCAACCCACGTGCATGTGGTGAGCTCCCATGGTGCCTGGCATTTAGGGCCCCACAAACTCTCAAAACTAACCATTCCAAATTCCTTCTAAGACAACAACCCCACAGTGAGCTGAAAGTGCCTGGAATAAGATCCAAAGTGAGCTGCGTAGGGTCAACAGAGACAAAGGAGAAAGTCCAGATGAAAGAAGAGGAGGCCAGAGCAGGATTTTTAGGCAGGAAGGCAACATCTTGTGAACATTTTGCAAAAATAGCAGAAGAGGGAGCTGTGGAACCATGAAGTTAGGAAGGAAAACAACCAATTTCATATAAAAATGAGTGAAAAAAGACTGAGATCAAGTTGTGTAAAAAGATGTTAAAATAAAAAAGGGAATGAGGAGCAGAATGAGATTCCTATAGACAGTTAAAGCATGCCAGAGGAATACATTTACAAAGCTGATGGGAACATATTCTCAAGTGCAGGGAGAAAAGCAGCAGGAGGAGATGGCTTCTGCTGGGGAAGGAGCTCAGGGGAAGGAAGGGTGGGAGAGTCAGGGGCGTTTTCTAATCCTCTCCCCCCTGGAGAACCAGGCAGAGCCAGAGGGCTGCCATGTCACCGGAGGCTTAGTTCCAAGGAGCGAACTGGAGTGATGTTACCATCCAAGAGAATCCAGAGCAGAAGGCATGATCTTGTGTGGATAATGGAACCAAGCAAAGAGCATAAGAGCCAAGCAGAGTTCTGCAGGCTGAGAAATCAAGCAGAGCCACGGCAAGGAGGAGGTATCTGGGATGGTGTTCACAAATGGCCTGGGGCCTGTCCAGCGCCCATTTGACAGTTAATGTGCAGGTGGCCTCAGGCACTTCAGGCTGGTTTAAAGTCACAGCGTGTGCAACAGCATCCATGGGTGGACTGTTGCCCACAAAGGAAGGAAGATACCTGAGAGCAGAGCAACAGTGCCAGCATAGCCAAGTTGGGATTCAGGATGTGAAACGTCTTTACCTCCTTAAATCCACTTTCTGAGAACCATCTTCTATGCTTGCCTCTCGCCTACTTCTGGATCTGCCACTTGAGCAGTAATATAAACCCGGTGTTACTTTCAACCCTTTTATGCTATTACAACCCCCTATTCTCACTGCTCTTGGGACCTTTTTCCCTTCTGACTCAGCTAGGCTCCACGGTTCTACAGGTTCACTCGCCTGCAAACACTGCTGTCAGCCCCTTCCTCCACTGTACTCAAGTAGCAGCCTTGGCTCTGGTAAGCCAATCTATAGATCAATAATTGCACAGTATCTTTTTTCAGCCCTGACCTTTCCTAGCAATTCCATCTGCTTCCTTGACATTTCCACTTGGATGTCTAAAAGACTTGAAATTTAACTTAGTGAAATAGCATTGATTTCCCTCACTTACCTACTCCTACCAATCTTCCTCAGGTCAATAAACAATGCTGCATGTACTAGTTGCTCAAGTCAAAAACTAGTTCTCTTTTCCTCAAACATCACATTCAATCTATGAATACATTTTTGGTATCCTTTTCCCAAACATGCACTGAATCCACTTACTCCTCTGCACCTCCACTGCATACCTCCGGTCCGACCCCAATATATTTCCCTAGCACGAGAGTGTCCCAACTAATATCCCTGCTTCTAACCTCCACCCATTTTCACATAGTAGCTGGAGTAACCACTTACAATATAAATCCACTTTACTGCTTATACTCCCAGTGTTTTATGATTGTCCTTGGAATAAAATCTGAATTAAGCTTTCATGGGCCTGGCTAATTTGCCTCTCTGACCTACCCATCTCTCCCGCCCACTCTACCCCAGCCACACTGGTCTTCTTTAGGTAGCTGGAAACTGTCAATCTTGCTGTGATCCAAAGCCTTTAGGACAAAGAAGGAATGGAGGAGTGGTTCATGGTGCTGGAGGACCTCTTGTAGGGAGTCTTGACTTTATCTTGGGAAGCAGGGGGGATTTCCTTGAGGGAATGACATTTGTCCTGGGATAAAATGGGACTAAGATGGACTTAAATATTAACATATTAATTACATGAAGAACTGCAGAAGAGAGTTCCAGATAGCAAGAAGAGCATGTGAAAAGGTCCTGGGGCTGATGAGACGGTGGTGTGTTTGAGAAGGGAGATAAATATCACAAGTGGATATAAGTCAACCCAGGCAGAGGCTGGATCCTTCAGTCTCTGATAGGCTACATCAGGAGTGATTTGCCTGGGAGTTCCCATTGTGGCTCAGCAGGTTAAGAATCCAACATAGTGTCTAGGAGGATGTGGGTTTGATCCTTGGCCTCCATCAGTGGATTAAGAATCTGGTGTTGCCACAAGGTGTGGCATAGGTCACAGATGTGGCTTGGATCCAGTGTTGCCATGGCTGTGGTTTAGGCCTGCAACTCTGATTCAACCCCTAGCCTGGGAACTCCCATATATCACAGTGTGACCATAAAAATGAAAATTAAAAAAAAGCATGATTTGCCTAGGGCCCAGTCTACTCATAAGGCTGGCTATTCCTAAACTCCATTCTTAGCAAGCCATTCTTTCAGGCTTAGTGCTTGGTCTCAGTTAAAAATGTGAAAATACAGAGAAGAAATTCCATTGGTATTCTTCGTATAAATGATGTCTCTGAGCAGGCTGTATTAGGGGAGAGGTGGATGTTTTCTCTTACAGGAGTCCTGAACGAAAGAAAAAAGAATACTGGAGGGATGCTTTTCAACTTCAGTCCCTAGAGGAATGTGTAGCAATGCCTGATGGGAGCAGAGAGGGAACTATCTCCCAGGTGCTTCTGGCCAAGAGGGCAAGGAGCTCACTGATGGGACCTGTGGGTCTGGAAGTTCTGTGTGGTCTGAAGAACCAGCTGGAGCTGAGGCTGGTGGGACATGAATGTCTGCCGAGCTGACCTGGTGTCCAGGTTTTTCCCATGTTCATGAATTACAGGGGCAGGAAAGAGATACCTCTTAGAGCTCCTGAGCATTTGAAAATGAGAATAAGGAGTTCCCATTGTGGTGCAGCAGAAACGAATCTGACTAGTATCCATGAGGATGCAGGTTCCATCCCTGGCCTTGCTCAGTGGTTTAAAGATCTAGGGGCATTGCTGTGAGCTGTGGTATAGGTTGGATCCTGCATCACTTTGTGGAGTAGGCCGGCAGCTGCAGCTATGATTTGACCCCTAGCCTGGGAACTTCCACATGCTTCGGGTGCAGCCCTAAAAGGAAAAAAGAAAATGAGAATAATGCTATATTTGAGCCAAGTCTGCCTGATTGCTGAGCAATTCTAGACATATTACGGTTCTAGGTTTCACCTTTCTCTATCTCCCTTTGGCTCTTTAATGAATAAATGCTCACTTTTTTTTTATTCTGTGGTTACCACTGTCCTTCACTTGCTCTCTGGTTTTCCTTTTAGTCTCCCTCTTGCCTCTTCCTCTTATTTTGCAAGTGGACTAGAGAAGCCAAAGGTCTCAGAGGGAAGGGATGCCTCTGTATCCTCAGCCTGATCAATAGCCTTCAATCTCCAAATCTCATTTCTGGCCACACACAGAAGATTTGATTTCTGCCTGCTTCCCGACACCTGCAGGAAGCTGAAGAGAGACCTGATGAAGTGCAGACCCCCCTTCCTCTCCTATTTCCCCCTATATGAACCTATTTTCCAAACCCTGTCTCCTTTATAGGTCTTAAAGCCTCTGAGACAGGGACAAAATTCCTGTCTGTGCCCTAAAAACCAGTGGCAGATAAAGGCAGTACTAGGTGTCCTTGGCCCAGACTCTTCAGTTCAGTGTGATGAGCTGACAGGAGTCCGGAGGCCAACAGCTCACTTTAATAGGCAGGATATATTTTCTAGTGATTGATCACTTCCTCCATAAATTATGGATATGCATCTCTGCTGAGGCCAGTGACTTATTGAGAAGCCCTTTAAGCAGTAAATTCCCTCTCTCTCTCCATTCTCTGGGTAGTAATGGCATTAGTCAAGTCACAGAGAAATTCAGGGCTGCCTTTTCTTAAAAAGCAAATTTTCTCTTGTTAAAGCCTCAGCAGGGAAACTTTGGGAGAGTTAGCGACTTCTGTCTGAGAAGCCTTGCTTCCTTCGGTTCTCACTGAGCAAGGAGGCCTGGCTGGGAGTGGGGCATAGACTTATAAGCATGGCTTTGTGTTTGATGATGTTGTTATTATTTGGGGCAAAAGAATATCTATTTGTGGGCTGATACAAGAAAAGAGAGAGTAGGTCTCAGAGGGAAGGGATGCCTCCCGCCTCACCCAGAGACTGGCCCATGGAAGAGAAGGGCCAGGAAAGTCTCTGTCCCATCTACCAGACCAATCTATTTCCCCTCAAAAATCCATAGGGCCAACTTCATTCATTTGTCTTATCAAGTCAATTGCTCCCCCTGGGCTAGTCCAGATTTCATACCGAAGATGTGCAGACACCCAGTAATTTGATTTAAAATATCCCATGAAAGGATGACCAGATTCTCACTTGTGCACACGCTCTCCATCTCACCAGGTCAGACCCCTTGAAGCCCATTGGTTCTTCTCACTATTCCAGTCCTCATCCTCCAGAGGCCACCTTCCATTTTCTCTATCACTGGCCTTCTCTATGTTCTATCCCTCACTCACACTTCATTTACTCTATTAAGCCGCATGAATTTTGAAAGTGGACACATTCTTCCTCTTTTCCCTCTTCTCATTCTCATCTATTTACTAGTCTTCTTATACAAGTAAATAAAATTTCTCTATGGAGGTGATAAGCAGACACCATTCAATGAAATCAGGAGGTGTGAAGAATTAATTCACCATCCAGGGTTCTATGAGTATGATTCTTTCCTAGGAAAAGAGATCAACCAGAACCTTGAAGGAGATGTTCCCCGAACTTATTGTCAAAGCAAGGGGATCCCATTGGCTTAAAGGGTGACTGTGTGGATGCTATGATGCACCTCCAGCCCTGTGCCCTCTCACATTTAGGACTGAGAGTAGTTCTCCCAGTTGCTGAGGTGGTTGGCAGTCAACAGCTCTCAGCTGAGTTACTCTGAGCATTGCCCTTAGGTAAGGAGAGCTTCCTTGCCCAAGTTCACACTCCTTCACTGTGGGAATCAGCTGAGGACATTGCTGTGACCATAGCACAATTTAATTCCTCCTCCTTTACAATTCTACTTGTTTTCTCCTACAGGTCATGGTCTTGATAATACTCTCCAGTAATGCAAATCTCCATCTCAGAGCCAATTACTTGGGGAACCTAACCCATGATGTACAATATCTATGAAAGCATCCCAGAGTTTTCACAGCGTTGCTTGGTCACTTTTACATAGACTCTGTTACTGCTTGACAAGAACTGCTCACTGACCTGACAGCAAACACTCTCTTATATTCTCAAAGGGTGATGTTCTTTCAATATTCTTTTCTTTAGTTTGATGTTAAGCTCCCCTCTTTTTTTGACTTTTATATTTTATTGAAGTATTTTTTGTTGTTGCATATTTTAAAAAAATATTTATTTATTTATATTCTTAAAGAATGGTTGATTTACAGTGTTGTGCTCACTTCTGCTGTACAGCATAGTGACCAAATCATATATATATATATATATATATATATATATATATATATATATAGTCTCATACTATCTTCCATCATGTTCTATCCCAAGAGATTATATATAGTTCCCTGTATTGTATAGTAGGACCCCATTGCTTATCAGCTCTACCTGCAGTAGTTTGCATCTACTGGGAAGTTTGGGGTTGGTAGATGCAAACTCTCACCTCTTACTTCTTCTTTTTTTGGGGGGGGTGCTTTTTAGGGGTGCACCTATGTCATGTAGAGGTTCCCAGGCTAGGGGTCAAACTGGAGCTGTACCTGCCGGCCTATACCACAACCACAGCAATCTAGGATCCAAGCCACGGCTATGACCTACACCACAGCTCATGGCAACTCAGGATCCTTAACCCACTGAGCAAGGCTAGGGATCGAACCTGCATGCTCATGGATGCTAGTCAGATTCGTTAACTGCTGAGCCACGATGGGAACTCTTGTCATCTCTTACTTCTTACTCATTATGCTAATAAGGTGACAGCTCAGTGATTGCAAAAATAAATTACACACACTGATTACACTTTGGTTATGCATCTGGGAAGAATGCTCACCAGCATTCCCCAGTGCCCTCATTGGGAACTGTGGTAGAGTGTGCACTGGTCCCAGTGGAATGCTATTCTGCTCCAGTCACCTCATTATGCAGGCAGTGGGCTTATTTTCATGAGACATGTAAAAGCAGAGAACAAGAAAGAAGGGGAAAGAGAACTAATATTTATTGGCGACCTCCTATGTGTTCACTGAACTAGGACTTCTATATATGTCATCTGATTTTATCCTCCCAAATAGCCTTACTAACAAAGTGCCATTAAGCCTACTTATAAGTGAAGATTTTTTTTTTAATCTCCTCTCAGCATAGTAGAACTTCCTTGCCATTCTGTTTCATCGTTTTTTTTTTTTTTTTTTTTTTTTTATAATATCTTATTTTCCCACTGTACAGCAAGGGGGTCAGGTTGTCCTTACATGTATACATTACAATTACATTTTTTCCCCCACCCTTTCTTCTGTTGCAACATGAGTATCTAGACAAAGTTCTCAATGCTACTCAGCAGGATCTCCTTGTAAATCTATTCTAAGTTGTGTCTGATAAGCCCAAGCTCCCGATCCCTCCCACTCCCTCCCCCTCCCATCAGGCAGCCACAAGTCTCTTCTCCAAGTCCATGATTTTCTTTTCTGAGGAGATGTTCATTTGTGCTGGATATTAGATTCCAGTTATAAGTGATATCATATGGTATTTGTCTTTGTCTTTCTGGCTCATTTCACTCAGGATGATATTCTCTAGTTCCATCCATGTTGCTGCAAATGGCATTATGTCATTCTTTTTTATGGCTGAGTAATATTCCATTATGTATATATACCACATCTTCCGAATCCAATCATCTGTCGATGGACATTTGGGTTGTTTCCATGTCCTGGCTATTGTGAATAGTGTTGCAATGAATAAGTGAAGATTTTGAGGTGCACAGAGGTTAAGAAATTCCTAAGTAACACATTGAAAAAATGGAGGATTTTAAATTTAAACTAGGATTTGGTTGATTCTAAATCCCATCTTTTTTCTTTTAAAACATGCTTTTTATCCAGAAATATGAGTCGTTTGTATCTCTTTTACAAGAATTTATACCTTGATAGATGATTTATACATAAGGGTGATTGTGTGGCTTTGTGGACAAATGACAGAGAGGATGATTCTGGCATTAGCTTGCCTGAGCTAGTTGTGTATCACTGGATGAATTTCTCAATCCCTTTATGCCTCACTTTCCCCATCTGTGAAAAAGAAGTAATAGTAATGCCTACGTCATAGGGTTACTTTAAGCAATCTGAGATAGAGAATAAGGACAGGGGGCCTGGTACATCATTTGTAGTCAATAAATGTAAGCTGTTTTAAAAGCTACTAATAAGTAAAGATTGGACTCGATGAGTGGTTCAAAATTTGGAGTATGCACTTAAATCACTTGGCACTGGAAATAATTATCCAGACTCCAACTATAGAACGTCTGATAGAGTACATCTTAGATACAGCCCTGGCATTTGTATTTTAAAAGAGAGTCTTCCTGGATGAATTTACTACAGATCAATGGGTAAGGATGATTCAATCAGCAGAATAATGTGTTCCCTTATACTTCTGAGATTCCGTGACTCTAAAGGTGAGCATGGGCTTCTTAGAGAAAAGACTGTAGATCATTTATCCTCAACAGAAGTGATACTGCCATTATGGGGGCAAAAACTGGTTCTTACAGGAGAGGCATGATGAAAAAAAAAATCTTACTCTTTTACTATACAGATATAGATATAATACATAAACAGATACAGAGTATACTTGTGATTTCAAATTTCATTGGAGGAGGGTGATTAGGAAAAATTGTCCAAAAGGGCTCTTTTGGGAGATGACAAGGGAAAAAAGTTTGAGAAACATTGTTGTAAAGGAGTGGGTTTGATTTTAAGATTAAAGCAAAGACACTGATTTTCTACCTGCCTCTCTTTTTGACTAACCCATACCAATACCACTCCTGAATTGTGAGTGGCAAAAACAGAGTTAACTGGTAGGCCAGAGGTCAAAAAAAAGTGGCTAGGATTTAAAGTAGACCTTTCGTCTTGAGAGTTGTTTGGTTTTCCTTGGTATTGTTTGTTTTTTAATCCTGATAATTCCTTTGTACTTTTATTTTATTTTTTTATTTTTATTTTTTTTGTCTTTTTTTGCTATTTCTAGGGCCGCTCCCGAGGCATATGGAGGTTCCCAGGCTAGGGGTTGAATCGGAGCTGTAGCCACCGGCCTACGCCAGAGCCACAGCAACGCGGGAACCGAGCCGCATCTGCAACCTACACCACAGCTCACGGCAATGCCGGATCGTTAACCCACTGAGCAAGGGCAGGGACCGAACCCGCAACCTCATGGTTCCTAGTTGGATTAGTTAACCACTGAGCCACGGGAACTCCTTTTGTACTTTTAATAACCTGACTGCTGCCTGTGTGATCTAGAAAGCAGTAGTGGACATAGAGGCAAAGAGGCATCAAGACCAGAGAAAACAGTGTGTCCTCTGGGACTGTGTATTAGAGTTTGCAGAAGCAAGCTGCAGAGAGGTTGGACATAAATGATGCAGGAAACGCTCATTAGTCAAGACTTGATTGACTACTCTTGAGACAGCTTAGTGATAATATAGCTGGAATTTTCTTTTTCCACCAAAGTCTCTTACACTAAGCATCTTGAATGAGACTTTAAGGGCATCTCTTCTGTAGATTTATTGCTTTTCCTGCAAAAACATCTACTTCCTTAAATGCTGGGCAGAGGGAACTTAGGCTGTGAAACAGGTGTGCCTGCTTGTCAAGGATCATCACAAAGACAAAGAATCAAATGCCAGGTGCACTATTCTCTGGAAACCAGACTATGCTTTGTGTCAGCATATGAACACTGAATTTTAACACTGCATATATTTATTTTAGAAAGAAAGAGGATTCCATCCCTCTTATCCTACTCTAAAATAAATACATACACAAATAGGCATGTCATCTCTAACAGAAGTAAACAGTGAGTAATAAATGGAAAAATCCTTGTAACTTCTTTTAGAGTAAACAGTTACTATTGTTAATATTAATAAAAATTATGTTTAAAAATACGTCCTCATAAGTCACAAGTAATGTTGAGACCCATAAAATTGTTCTAAATGTCACTCCTCACTAATAATTTGATATATACATTTAAAAATTAAAATGTATTCATCTATTCATTTCCTCAAAAAATTAAATATAGAATGATTACACAATCTAGCAATTCCACTTCTAGGAGTATTTTCAAAGAACTGAAAGCAGGAGTGTGAACGGATACTTGTATACCCATGTTCACAACAGCATTATTTACTGTAGCCAAAATGTAAAAGCAACCAAGTGTTCACGTTGGATGAATGGACAAATGTGTTAAATGCTTATAATGGATTGTATACATCAAACACATGCCATTCTCTCTATATTAATGATACTAAATAAATACATAAGGGACTCATATAAATCAAAAGCAAAACTCCCAAAAAATCCAATTAAAAATGAGCAAAGGGGAGAGTTCCCGTCGTGGCGCAGTGGTTAACGAATCCGACTAGGAACCATGAGGTTGCGGGTTCGGTCCCTGCCCTTGCTCAGTGGGTTAACGATCCGGCGTTGCTGTGAGCTGTGGTGTAGGTTGCAGATGCGGCTCGGATCCTGTGTTGCTGTGGTTCTAATGTAGGCCGGTGGCTACAGCTCCGATTCAACCCCTAGCCTGGGAACCTCCATATGCCGCGGGAGCGGCCCAAGAAATAGCAACAACAACAACAACAAAAAGACAAAAAAAAAAAATGAGCAAAGGGGGGTTCCCATTGTGGCTTGGCAAGTTAAGAACCTGACTAGTATCCATGAGGATGTGGGTTAGATCCTTGGCCTCGCTCAGTGGGCTAAAGGATCTGGCATTGTTGCAAGCTGTGGTGTAGGTCATAGACATGGCTTGGATCTGGCATTGCTGTGGCTGTGGCGTAGGCCGGCAGCTGCCACTCGCATTCAACCCCTAGCCTGGTAACTTCCATATGCCACAGGTGCAGCCCTAAAAAAAGCAAAAAAAAAAAAAAAAAGAGGAAAGGAACTGAACAGACATTTTCCCAAAGAAGATATACAAATGACCAATAGTTTTATAACAAAGTGCTTAACATCACTAATCATTAGGGAAATTCAAATCAAAACCCAAGGAGAGATTGCCTCACACTTGTGGGAAGGACTACCATCAAAAAGACAAGAGATAACAAATGCTGGTGAGGATGTTGAGGAACAGGAACCCTTGTGTACTGTTGGTGGGGATATAAATTGGTGTAGCCAGTTTGGAAAACAGTATGGTGGTTCTTCAAAAAATTACAAAAAGAACCATCATATGATCCAGCAATTCTAATTCTGAGTAGAAAGAATTAAAAGAAACAAAAACAGGATCTCAAAGAGATATCTGCACTCCCATGTTCACTGCAGTATTATTCAGAATAGCCAAGACATGGAAGCAACCTAACCATCCATCAATGAATGGATAAATGAATAAGGAAGTATGTACAATGGAATATTATTCAGTCTTAAAAAATGAAGGAAATCTTGCCACTTGGGACAAGACGGTGAGTATATTATGCTAAGCGAAATAATTCATACACAGAAGGAAAAAGGCTACATGATACCACCATGAAGAATCCAAAACAGTTAAGCTCACAGAAGCAGAGAATAAGAGCTGTGGTTCCCAGAGGTTGCAGAAAGGGGCAAGTAAAGAGGCATTAGTCAAAGGGTACACATTTTCAGGTATGCAAGATGAATAAGTCCTAGAGATCCATGGTATGACGCAGTGCCTATAGTTAACAATACCGTATACTTAACAATTTGGTAAGAGTATGGGTCTTAAGTGTTCTTTTCACGCACAAAAAATAATAAACAGAGTGAGAGAAAAAAAGAAGCCACCAATTTTAGTTATTGTAGCATGAATAGTTAAAAAAGCACATTAACTTTTTAAGTCTTCTTTATTTGGGCCATGCCTGCAGCATGCGAAAGATCCAGGGCCAGGGATCGAACCTGAGACACAGCAGTGACCCAAGGCAGAGCAATGACCATGCTGGATACTTAACCTGCTGAACCACCTGGGAACTCCCAAGTTTTCTTTTAAATGTAGAAAAAATTTTAAATCTTTTTCAGTTTGTTAGGTTTTCTATCTTGCTGAGCCCAAAGGTATGGCTAAACTAAAAAATAACAGTAATAAAAGGAAAAGAAAAGTATAAGAGGCAAACAATAAAACACTTTGAAAGACATTTCAGAATAGAATTTTTGAGTAAAAGTAAGGCCATGTACTCTAAGAGAAGAAGCAACGCTAGTGAGCAAAAGATATATGCAGTCCAACAGATTAACAGACTGAATGGGTTAATAGATGATGGGGCGAGATAAAAAGTAAACACGGAATTCTTTCAAAACAACATTCCATGGCCATATTTTACCAGTAACTAGCATTTGCGAAAACCTGAAGCTACCTCTATAGTAAATGGAAACATAACCAGAGGATAACTTACATTGAAATGCTACATTCTGTGCTGTGAGGGTTAATTCTTCCAGCAGATTGGAATCAGGCTGAACTGTTCTGCATGGCACTGACCCCTGATTAAGGCATGAAGCACAGTGATTAATAGTGCTGCTCTTAATCCTGGGTCTGAAGAGTTTAGAGCTGGGTGCCAGGCCTCTTTATTTATGACAGTGAGACGGATGAGTTGCCTCTGGTCCCAGTGAGACCCCTGAAGGCTCTGCCACGGAGGCTGGTTACTTAGAAGAGAGATGCCTACGTGACTAGGAAAATATAACAATCGCCAGCTGAGACTGCATTTTGGACTCCCTGGTTCCAAGGTGTTCTCTGTACACATCAGTGGTTCCTGATCTGAGAAAGTGTATTCTGCCAGGAGGGCCTTACAGTGAGAGCAAGGTCAGCTTTCACCCAGGCACTCCAGACCCCCTGCTGTGAGATAGTCTTTGACTATGATACATGTCCTTATTTAATGTCCTTGCTATACTGAGTATGCATTGTTTGTAATGAACTGTGGATTTGCAAACATCATCATTTGGGTCCTGTGAGTCTTCTTTAGCAATCCAACTTAACTACCACCAGAATGCACAATCACATACAATAGTGCTCACAAAAGTTTCTTAATATAAACATAAATGCCTGGAAAATCCTTTACAGTTTCTTCAAATATATAAATCAGAGGTTTAGACAAATATATTAGCTATACTTTGGTTCAGAATTCTGTATTACTAGCTATTCGGATAAACATTATGAAGAGCCAGATTAAAATTATATTGTCAAAAAAGGAAGAAAATTCTGACATGCTACAATGTGGATGAACCTTGAAGATGCTAGGCTAACCGAAATAAGCTGGTCACAGAGTCACAAATAGTGTTTGGTTCTATTTATGTGAGGTAATTAGTAGAGTCAAACTGATAGAGACAGAAAGTAGAATGATGGTTGCCAGGACCTGAGGGGAAGGGGCATGAGGAGTCAGTGTTTAATAGATATGCAGCTTCAGCTGGGAAGGTGAAAAAAGTTCTGGAGATGGATGTTGGTGATGGTTGCAACGCAATGTGAATGTCTTTAAAACCTCTGAACTGTACACTTAAAAACAGTTAAAACAGTAGCTTTTTTTTTTCTTAGGGCCGAACCCGTGGCATACGGAAATTCCTAGGCTAGGGGTCAAATCAGACCTGTAGCTGTCGGCCAATACTACTGTCACAGGAATGACAGATCCAAGCCACATCTGCGAACTATATCACAGCTCACGCAACTCTGGATCCTTAACCTACTGAGTGAGGCCGGGGATCCAACGTGCATCCTCATGGATACTCAGATTTGTAATCCTGGGTCTGAGGAGTTTAGAGCTAGGTGCCAGGCCTTTTTATTTATGACAGATTTATGGATGATTTGCTGTCAGATTTGTTTCCACTGGGTCATAATGGTAACTCCTAAAATGGTAAATTTTATGTATATATTACCACAATTTAAAAAATGTTTTCACTTTGTATTAGCAAGGTTCCTTTTTTCCCCCCTAATGATAACACATTATGAGATTAACATACTTTTGCCTTTTTTGCTTTCTTTTTTTTTAGGGACGCACCCACAGCATATGGAGATTCCCAGACTAGGGGTCTAATTGGAGCTGTATCTGCCAGCCTATGCCACAGCCATGGCAACACAGGATCTGAGCCGCATCTGCGGCCTACACCACGACTCACAGCAATGCCAAATCCTTAACCCACTGAGTGAGGTCAAGGATGGAACATGCGTCCTCATGGATGCTAGTCAGAATCATTAACTGCTGAGCTACAACAGGAACTCCATTTTGACAGGATATGAATTGGTACGATCTTTCGAGAAAGCAAATTGTTGAAATGTTTCAATTGTCCTAAAAATGTATATACATATCATTTGACCCAATGTTCTCTCCTAGGAGATTAGGTTATACTCAAAGACTATTCTATTAAAAAAATGCATTGAAGCATTGTCTGTATTTTTTAAAGCAAACACTCTAAAGTTTCCAAAATTAGTTAAGTAAATAATGATGCATTTCTACTATGGGACACTAAGCAATCATTAATATTATTTATGTGAATATTTAAAGACATAGAAAAAAGTTTCCAAGATATGTCAGTTAAAAAGTCTACATACAATTATGAAACTATAAGAAACTCAATTTAAAGCAGCTGGTTAGCTATTTAGAAAAAATATTACTTTCTATTATTATCTCTTATTGTATATGCATATGTAGAGAGCTAGAATGACTTATAAGAGAATATACTTATCCTTTTGTAGCAGGATAATGGTTCATTTTTATTTCCATCCCAGAGCTTTTTTCCATGTTTAAGTTTCTAAACATTCTGCCCTAAATATCGATTGCCTTGCTAATCATAATCAAGGAATAAGAATTGTTAAAAATACAAACTGTTTTACCAGGTCGTTCTTCCTACTCCACGTTTCCTAATCTCTTTCTTCTGTCAAGGTGAAAGGCGAAGCACAGTCAAGGCTTAGTTTGGGAAAAACTCTCTAGGAGTATTGGAAAAAGCTCTCTAGGATACTCTGGGCCAACCAAAGACTGTTATTGGCAGAAGAGAAATGAGGTTCTTGCAAAGTGTTCAGCTGGCTGGGAAGCAAGATGGTACAGGAAATACTGCTGCCTTGGGCAATGGAAAACTGTTCTCCCTCTAGTTTACCAGAGACTCAAAAGGGACCTCAAGAAAGTAGCTTCCCAATTTGGACCTCATGGTTCTCATTATAAAACAAATTTGGGTCTTCCAGTTTGTTTGCTTTGCAATCTAATGATAGATATTGTTTGAGGCTGATCGGTGTCCAGGCTGAAAAAGGATTAAAGCCCTCCCTTTGGTAACCAGTTTGGAACATTGTTGCTTCTTTGAAAAAAAAAATATTTATCTAAAATGTTATTATTGGGAGTTCCCATTGTGGCTACTCAAATCTGACTAGTATCCATGAGGATGCAGGTTCAATTCCTGGTCTTGCTCAGTGGGCTAAGGATCCAGCCTTGCTGGGTGCTGTGGTGTAGGTCACAGATGCAGCTCGGATCCTGCATTGCTGTGGCTGCGGCGTAGGCTGGTGGCTACAGCTCTAATTTGACCCCTAGCCCGGGAGTCTCCATATGTCACAGGTGCAGCTCTAATAAAAAGTTATTGTTGTATATCATTACACAGATAAAGAACCAAAAATATGTATAAGTGGTCAGACAGAGGAGCAAGTCTGGCCACATGGTCAGGAAGAGAAACACTGGAGATTGGCATCAAAATAGAAAGTATAACAAGGCAGTGTTTCACACAGGGAGGGTCAAAATGTCAAATGCCAGTAAGATGTCAAGCAAGATGAGAATAAAGATCTCATTGATTTTGATGACAAGGTAATGAGGCAAGTCAGACTTTTTCATTAATCTATTAAAATTATTTAAATAATCCTCACTCTGTTTAAAATTATGGCAGTCAGCCATCTCCTGAGAATTAGTGAACACTTTTTCCACCCCTCTGGAGTAGGAAATCTTTTCATGATTTCAGAACCAAAGATTCCTGAGACATGGCTTCAAATAAGTACAACATATTTATCAATTAACTTTACAATGGAGAAACTTGGCCAGAAAGAAGTTGGCCAAGTGAGAGAAATTCACACCTCTCATTATGGGGCTCATGGGTACTGTGTTTTTCCTGAAATTATGCACTGAGATAAGCATGGCATCATTTCTGTGGGATTCCCATTTAAAATGCAAAAATCATGACAGTAAAGCAGAAAAACTTAAAGGACCTTCCATAAAGTACTTAGCTTCAAATCTTAAAAAGCATCAGGGTCATAAAAGACAAGGGAAGACTGAGAAACTATTATGCACTCAGACCAAAGGGATATGATAGGATGTTTAAATGAGTCACTGTACAGCGGAAACTGGCACAACACTGTAAATCAACTATACGCTAATAAAAACAACATAAAATTTAAAAAATGAATGCAATGCATGATCCTAGTTTGTATACCAAGCCTCTGAATGATATTATTTTAATTACTTATAAATTTTGAATAGGTACATAGAATTATTTTCTGATATAAAGAGAAAACAAACTCTAAGTAGCAAATACCCACACTATGTTTCATCTTGAAATTTTGCCCACCCTTCTTATGTATGAAGCCATATCCTACAGATTCTGCCAATATTATGCTGCTTTATATCAGTTTACCTCCCATAAACATATGATTTGGGGAGTCACTGTTTTAAAAGGCTTTTATTATTACATAATCATGTGAATTAGGATTTTGGGGAGCACTCTTTCCCTCTTATTTGTAGATTGGGGAGAGAAACTAATTTTTAAAATAAAGTTCATAGGAAGAAACATAATAGTGTTATTATTATCAACAATGATAATAGTTACTCTACTATGTCTACTATAAACTATACATAAATACTTTAGTTATTATGTCCTTAGATTTGCATCTGAAGATTATTAGCTCAGAGTGACTGATTCCTAAAATCACAAAACTATTAAGGTGACATAGCTGAGAGTGAACCGCCAGCCCTTTTCATCACTAATGAAATCAGGGAGAGGCCATGGAGCTGATACCATGCTTTGCTCCCTGAGAGTCAACATCACTGAATGCCTCTCTGTAGCTCCTAATATATTAGCGCATGCCATAAAAATCAAATTTCTGAAGGCAGCCCCCAAATGGCCATTCAACTTGTTTTTCTTCCATTCAACTTGTTTGGTTACACTCACTCCTGTCTTTTCCATAGTCTCTCTGCTTATATAGTTTATGGAAATATTTCAGACTATATTCTACTCCTAAGGAAGATTTGAATGACTCTGCTTGTGCTGGATAGTAAGAATGTATAGTAAGAACAAAAAGTAAGATTCTGAGCATATTTCTGTCCTGATGTTTTTAGATGGTAAAACCACAACATGACATTTATGAATCTTGTACTGAATTTCATCTCACATTGAATTTTACTCTCATATACAGAGGAGAGAGGAAGAGGTGATCTAAAAGTCAAGAACAGGACTCTAAATAAGATGGCAGTGTCAGCAATTTGGGCAGCAGTATAATTGGCACTTCTGCCTCCTAATTCATGGCCAAGGAAGCTGTCAGCATCCAGCACTGATAACCCTGAGGAGGCCACCAAACTGAGAAAGAAAGCTAAGGCTGATTAATGATCCAATAGAATAATGGCAAATAATCTTCTTGGCTTTTTGCTGAGTGAGCCAATGGAAACGTATTTTGTCATCACAATAATTTTGCAGCTGTAATGTGGATGTCTTCACAGTCGTGTTCTGTACCCCTGGAAATATTCTTATACTTTTTGGACACCTTTGCAGTGGGGTATGTTAAGAAAGGAGAGGAGCTCAGATATCATTCCCAAGGATGATTTATGCTTAAAAGTTTAATTTCCAGGGCTAGGTCTCTTCAACATAAATCATGCTGTTGCAGGGAGAGAACTAGTTACATATTTTTTTTTTCAAATGTGTTTTCCCAACTAACGATCTTATGTGGTTTAAAATTATACTGACAGAAAAACAACAACAGTGGCTTTTAAACTAATGACACAATCCACGGATAATTTCCTCTAAATAGCTCAGAGATGTGAATGAATGAATCATATATCATTGCAGCAAGCAATTTCCCGCAATGGAGTCTACCTGATGCAATCTCAATGCATATCAAATTGGGTAAGAGCTTTCAATTGAAATAAGACTCTGAAACTGGTTCTGGAGCAAAACCCAAGCCTTGAGGGGAAACAGCTGCGAATATATTTAGACCTTTCCACTTTTCCAGGAGCTCTTGGGTTACAAACGTCTCTTTTCTGTGCACAGGAACTTATTTTGTGAAGGAATCTAATGATATAAGTGGCTGTGACAATTCTTCCCAAGTTTCATTCCCCTTAATGTGGGCTGGCTTTCTTAATGGGTCACCATCCTGCAATGTCTTAACTATATTCCTCCAGAGGTTTCTTTCTCTCTGATCTACATATGGCACAGATATACATAGACGTTCATCCGGAAACTAGGGCACCTCAACAAGCCCAATGGCAGCTCCGGGATGTTGTAATCAGAAGTAAAGTGATGCCTTCCAGGCCAAGAAAGATCAAAAATAATGTAATGCCTCTTTCCTTTTGCTTCTAGCTCTAATATGCCAATGCTTTTGGTGAGTGAGTGTGTGTGTGTGTGTGTGTGAGAGAGAGAGAGAGACAGTGAGAGAGACAGAGAGAGAGAGAGAGAGAGATGAGGGCTTTTTCTCCCAACTTGGGGAAGATTCTCAGTATGAAATCATATTCATCTTTGTTTGCCCAAATGCTCCTTTTTGTTTCCTCTTGTTTCTAAGTCTTTTCTAGGAGAGGAATAACCAAAAAAACTTTTGCTGAGTATCTTGCAACCCAAGGAATATGAATGAATTACACAAAATCACCTACTACATGGATCAGGATCTAGTACAGA
Source organism: Phacochoerus africanus (assembly GCF_016906955.1). Lineage (NCBI taxonomy): Eukaryota > Metazoa > Chordata > Mammalia > Artiodactyla > Suidae > Phacochoerus > Phacochoerus africanus. Next base: position 120,569,537 of record NC_062558.1, on the reverse strand, counting down.
TCTTTCAATGCTCCTTTAATGTAGTGGCTACAAAGCTGTATCTTATCTCATGCTACTGTCATCATCGTGGTCACTCTGTCCTTCCAAAGAGATCACAGGCACCTCACATGGTCAAGGTCACCTCGTCCTCTACACAGGACTGAGTACACTAACATTTTACGTTTGATGCCCTGAAGAACGGCTTTGTTCAATACAAACTTATGACAGATAACAGGGATAACAGGTGACATAGTTGTTTTTAACCTTCTAATTCTGGTTTGGGGAAGATTTGAAATATATAATAGACTCAGCATAAATATGGAACCATAGCTTGCTGTGAGAAATCATAAAACATGGGCTCTGGTTTCTTCTCTGACATCTAACTGGTTAGATGCTCCTTGATGGCCTCGTCCACTGAAAGGGGACAATGCCCATTGAAATGCCTTCAAGAGATGAGGAACCGAAACACTCTTTAGTGTCACACAAATGCTTAAACATCACTATTGACATGATGCTGGGTTTTCTGGGCTCTAGAATAACCAGGGGGATAATTACGTGGTACCAAAAAGCAAAGAAGAGACACAGTAAAGGTAGGAGTCAGTGAAAGGACTGTGAAGGAGTCAGTGATGCGCACCTGTTTTTCCATAAAGCTGTAAGGAGATTTTTTTTAAAAAAGGCCTTGAAATAACTAACAGTCTTCTATAAATGCCTGTTTGTCAACTACTATATTCCGGGCACTTCCATCTATATTCCATTAACCAGGGTAATAATGATAAGAGCCACCATTTATTAAAAGCTCATTATGTACCAGCAGCCCCCCACCCCAAGAAATGTAATAGGTGTAATAATCACTGAATGGGGTTGGTATTGTTATTCTCATTTTACAAATGATGAAATTGAGGCTCAAAGAAGTTAAGCAACTGTCCTACGGCCAACCAGCTAATGAGAGACAAAAAGAACAAAAGGCCACAAGGCATCAGCCCCTGCCTGTTACCTCTTGGCTGTCTCCTGTTCTGGTGGCTTCATGCTAGTGACCAGGGGTCATTTCTACATTAAACCGTTTTAGTGGCGATATGGGCACCAGTTCAGAGGCCCTGCTGGTGCAGCCAATGGTGTGTCAGATCAGTTCTAGGAAAGATGCATGGCTTGTGATGGGACTGACCCATGGTAAAAATAGTAAGTTCATGATCAACATCACATTTCATCCAATTCCAAGAGACTATATATGACGATGGCAAGGTGTCTGGGTCCAGAGGACCAAGACAAACACAGGCAGGTCTTAGTGATCCAAAAAGGAGAATCTGAAGTCCAGAGATCTGTGCATTGGGAAAACAAGCACTGCCTGGTCAGCAAGGGGCACGCAAGCTAAATCCAGAGCCATCTTGAGAGGCTTCTACTGAACCAGCCTTATGCTTACTGCTCGCTGGGTAGAATGAAGCAGTCAGAGGTATTTAGGTGACCTACTATCCCTGACTGGGACAAGGCTGGATCCCCAAAAGGCCCCCACATGGAGAAGAACGTGGGTTGGATATGCAGTTGGTAGTCATTTCTGTGACTGCCTGGGGTGCTCTTGGACCTAAAGAGTTTTATAGTCCAGAGCAATTCCGATATCAGTCCCAGTGTTCAGGCCTGAAGGAACCAGTGAAAGGATAATTCAAAGACTTGCTTCCAATGTGACTCATATGGTACCAGTGTTTTTGTGGTGACACCAAAGATTGCTACAGACACAGGGTCCAGGTCCAGGGAAGACCATAAATTTCCTTTTTTCCTACAGACTAAAACCCAACAAACGAACAAACCAACCCAAACTGCACCCCAGTGATTCACTCCACTTTATATTTCGAGGGAGGTTAAAGACCTTGTTTTTTAATTCTGAGCTTGATATATTTCACATTTCTGGTATTCACTGCTCTGATTTCTTTGCAGTACAGATGCCACCCTTGACAGAGCACAGACTTAATTTTTATAAAGTATTTCTAAATCAGGGGGACACACAGCTAATGAATCCAACACATAGCAGGCAGCTACTCCCCACCTCTCATCCTACTCAGAAGGGAAAACACCATTCCTTGTTTTTTTTTCTGGCCCCTGGCTGCCCATGAATGAAAGATCAACTTATTTCAGAATCATCCCTAACTTTAAACCACAATGAAAGTGAGAACAACTGCCTCTGTGAGTTAGCGTCAATGATTTAGTGCAGCTATGAACACTGATGGAAGATTGGAAGCTCTGTGCTGGGGGAATAAGGGAGCCTGTTTCTTTTTAAAAATTTTTTTTTGGAGTGTAGTTGACTTACAATGTTGTGTTAGTTTCAGGTGCATAGTGAAGTGAATCAGTTATACATGTACACATATCCATTCTTTCTTCCCATATAGGTTATTACAGAATATTAAGCAGATTTCCTTGTGCTATACAGTAGGTCCTTGCTAGTTATCTATTTTATATAAGTAGTGTGTATATGTTAATCCCATCCTCCTAACTTATCCTTCTCCTCATAGTTTTCCCTTTGGTAACCATAAATTTGGTTTTGAAATCTGTGAGTTTCTGGTTTATAAATAAGTTCTTTTGTATCATTTTTATTAGGTTTCACATATAAGTCACATCATATGATATTCATCTTTCTCTGTCTGACTTATGTCACTTAGTATGATAATTTCTAGGTCCATCCATTTTGCTACAAATGGCATTGTTTAGTTCTCTTTTATGGCTAAGTAATATTCCATTGCATGTATGTACCATATCTTTATCCATTTCTCTGTTAAACAACATTTAGGTTGCTTCCATGTCTTAGCTCTTGTACACAGTGTTACAATGAACACGCCCAATGAACATGTTGGATATATGCCCAGCAGTGAGAATTCTGGATCACATGGTAGTTCTGTGTTTACTTTTTAAAGGAACCTCCATATTGTTCTCCATAGTGATTATACCAATTTAAATTCAAGGGGAGCTGGTTTCTTGTCCCGGCTCTTTCAAAAACCATTAGATTTTGATGTTTAACCCATCTGGGTCTCAGTGCCCTCCTTGTGCACTATATGAGGGTTAGAGTTAATCCTTCTGCAACAGATTGTAAAGCTATAAAGCATAAATTAACACACACTTGCATATTTTCAAAGTATTTAGGATCATGCATGCTGAAAACATTAGCAATGTTTAGCTACCATTGTTTTGCTCCAGATGTCTAATAGATATTTAATGCAGGAGTAATACTATTTCCACTATAAACTACTTCTGGGCTTTCTATATATCATTTAATGATAATGGACATCTTTGGAATTACGACTTACATAATATGTATGTATATAATTCCCTATTTAGTTTACTGGTATTGCTGTCATCAGCATCATAGGTATAAAAAAAAAGTTTTTTTTTTTTCTCTTGGATTTGATGGAACACTGGCCTATCCTGCCTCCTCCCTTGCTCAGTTTCTGATATCATATAATGACTGTAAAATTCCTCACCCAGTCACCCCAAAATGATGATTACAGGGACAAATGAGCCCGCCTACCATGCATTCTTGGGTTATTTGGTGAGGGAGAGCACAAAAGAGGGCTGCGGTCTGAACCAGTATGCTCTGATAAAAGTACTCAGAAGAGAAAGAGTTTTCAAAGTGTTCTTCAAACACAAGACGTTAGAATACTGATGAATTTAACTCCTACCATTGTTATACCTCTATGTGAACAGCCATGACACTTATATTGAAAAAGAAGCACAACAAAGCATGAAATCACCCTCTGTGCAGAATTTCAGCCATTGTAAAAAGTGCCTGAAACAGCCCAGGCCTGAGTGGGAGCACTTGCCAGGATGATGGCCTGTACTGCATCCTGGGAAGAAGAGCCAGAAACCCAGTGTGAGATTTGTGTCCTCTGACCCTGGAGCTGGGTTTACTCCCCTCCCACTTGCATCATTTTCAGACACATGCCTGGGAGACAGGTTCTGTGTGTACTTTTGCCCCAAGCTGTATCTTCCTTTTTGATACAGATTCCTAAATTGCGAACTTTGCTGGGATTGCTGGATAAGAGTCCAAAGCAGTTGTACCAATTTACATGCCCATGGATCCGCATTTCTAAGACTTCAGTTTTCTAACACTAATGCTTGTCTTTTTAGGTGCTGACTTCCGCTGGAGGATGCACTTTGCTGCCAAGGCTGCCTGAGGGCCAGCTCAGATGTGTAGACTTCAGGCCTGGGGCTCTGAGCACAGTGGTCTGAGTGACTCCCATTCCTCCCTGCTGTTTCATAAGCTAAAGCTGCTATGCTGCCTCAGTGGCTGCAGTATCACAGTTCCTTTCTCCTAACCCTCAAGTGTCTCCACCCCATTCACTGTAAACTCAGCACCAAAATAAAAGGTTGCTTTATTTATGTATTTATTTTTCTATTTTTAAAATTATAGTTGATTTACAATGTAGTGCTAGACTCTTTAATGGTGAAGAGTCAACTTCATCTAAATGGGATCTATGTTCACAGGACTGATGGTCATCCCTTTCACACTTCTGGTGTCCCTGTGTCCTGAAACCCTTTATGTCCCTTTACACTGCGCTTTGATCAGAGCACCACAGGGTGACCGTGTTGTTGCTGGAATTCTTTGCTTTGGGTAACAGTAGGTTGCACCTTAATGCCTTCTACTATAATTTATTAAATAGCATAATACTTCAAAATAGAGGATATTAAAACTAATCAGACTATGTAGTATTCAGATCATATTTCAAAAGCAAAGTCTGTGATAGGTGACCATGCTGCCCAGAGTATCCCATCATGATTTGGAGCTGAGGTATTTTTTTTCTAATAGTTGCTTTTCCCTTCAAATGAGATGAAGATTCATAGGTGGTTTAAACACTTTAAAAAAGTGGCTAGTATTTTGCTTTGTTTGTTTCTAATGTAAACTTTCTTCTTGAAGAATACAGTACATACAGCAAGTGCACCAAAAATAAGCTTCCTGATTGATGATGTTTCATGAAGTAAACATATTCGTGGAACAGCAGTCAGTTCAAGTTTACCAGAACTCAAAATCCCCCTCATGTTCTCTTTCAGTCATTATACGCCCCCACTCATTATGTGTTTATTTTTTCTTTAAGAGATGTCACGTATTCTTAAAACCCAACCTCTCCATTGACAGATGAGTTCAGTAAGAGCCAACAAGATGAAATGACTCACCCAAGGTAAGGTCTCACAAAGACTTAGTGAAGAATTGGAGCTGGAACTCTCCACCTGATCCGCTGTCCGTTTTGCTATGATTTACTCCAGCTGTTCTTATTTTCTCTTTTACTGAAATGAGGCAAGAAATGCATTGTGACCATTGCATGATGCATTTTCTCTGTGCACTGTGGAGTGATTGGTCTTCCACCCACGTTGTGTTCCCTTGTCCACCAGCATCTTCCTACTGCTAAACATTTTGCTTTTCACACACGAGGAGCAGACCCTTCTACACATGTGTAAGTTTCAGAACTCTATGAATGAAGGTAGGATTTGAAAAGCAATGTATGAAGTATTTACTACCCAGCACTCTTTTGGGGGAAATAACCAGTTAGTACTCAGTGTATCCGCTATCTGTGCCCTCCCTCCAAGGGAGAGAATAGTAACAACAGTCAGGTTCACACCAGTAATGCAATCCAACACTTAAAAGCTGGTTGGCTTCAACATGTCCTAACTCTCCATATGCAGACTAAAAGCCCTTTCCATGACAATGGCCCCTGAGTGTTCTGACTAACTGAGGTTTCAGAGCAGTGTGGAGCACTGGATAACAGGTGACATGTGGAGTCAGGTAAATCAGTCTTATTCCCAGTTTGCCTATATATGAGCAGTATGGCCCTGGCCAAGTCACCTTGGTTCTCCAAGCTGTCCCTCATTTGTGAAATGGAGAGAATAAAGTTCCTGTAGCATTTGTGATAGTGTATATAAATCATTTAGCACAGTGGCTGGTACCCAAAGAACTCTCAACAGATGGTAACTCACTCCTTCTCTAATCTTAGCTAGAGGTCAGCTTCTCCATTTTAGCATCTATCTCACTGATGACAGCATGATTCGGTCTTGGGTTGACAATAATGGTCCTTCAAAAGCATATGGCAAAGGATCATTTCTCATATTCAGGATAAGGCTTAGCTGACCTTTCGCGTAAAAAAGAAAGATATGTGTGGCTTCTTGAAAAGGTTCTGTGCCCAATTCCAATGTGCCTGTGGTGGGGGTTGGGGGGCGGGGGGGAGATTGTTTCCCTATACATCCGAGTGATTCACTGGACACCAGCTGGATGTCCTACAACTCAACTCAATTCCGACACTGTCTATTATGAGACAGCATCAAATTCCACAATATTTGAAGATTCAGCCCTATAGAATTGCTCTCCTATTCTACCCCATCTCAGATGCCAAGCCCCTTTCCACTCATACTTCTGACTAACTAGCTACTGATCTGAAGTTCTAAGACTTCCTCCTTGGGTTTGATTAATTTGCTAGACTAGAGTGGCTCATAGAGAAACATTTTACATACTAGATCACTGGTTTATTACAAAAGGATATAACTCAGGAAGGTCCAGATGGAAGAGATGCATGGGGCAAAGCTTGGGGAAAGGGTGAGGGGCTTCCTTGCTTTCTCTGAATGTACCACTGTCCCCAAATCTCCATGTGTTTACCCACCCAGAAGCTCTCTGAATCCTGTCTTTTGAGGTTTTTAATGGAAGCTTCATTACATAGGCATGATTGATTAATTGGCTGTTGGTGACTGAACTCAAGCTCTAGCCTCTTGCCTCTCTGCTGAGGTCATGGAGGGTGGGAGTAAAAGTTCCACACCTCTAATCACAAGGTTAGTTCTTTTGGTTACCAACCCTTTCAGCACCCATCTTTAGGGGATTTCCAAAAGTCACCTCATTAACCTAACAAAAGACACCTTTACCACCCTTATCGCTTAGGACATTTCAAGAGTTTTAGGAGATCTGTGCCAGAATTGGGACAAAGACCAAATATATATGTCTTATTATAAATCACAATGTCATACCACCCCTGGAAACATCCTTTTCTCCTTATCTCAGGTATCAGCAGACATCCCATGGAGGGTCTGGACTTCCTCAGCCAATTAAGTTGAGAGCTTTAATTTTACCTTGCTCTCAAGGGTCAAATGGCCCCAACGACATCTGTACAACTCAAGTGAGAGGATAATTACCAGATAAAATAAGAACTACAATAAAGGGAGAAGAAAGGATGGTGCCTAATGTAATCTGGGGAGTGGGAAACCAAAGAGGTGGTTGGGGGAGACTTTTCAGAAAAAAAGATATTAATCTGAGGCTTGAGGATAAGTAAGAGTAAGCCAAGAGAAAGTGGATGAGATGTGTAAGTAAGCAAGGTGAAGAAGGCAGGAAGGAGGAAAAAAGGGAGAGAGAAGGACAGAGAGGAAAAAAAGGAAGAGAGAGGAAAATAGAGAAGAAGAAGCCTTGGGTGGGGGAAGAGAGACAGAGAGAGACAGAGAGACAGAGAGAGAGGGAATGCAAAGTCTCCACCCAGGGCCTTTCTATTGTATCTCTGAGAAAGTAGGAAGGTTTCTCTATTCATAAAAGTCCAGTATCCCAAGGGGACATAAGGGTTTGAAGATTATTGCAAATCTAAAGAACATCAAACCCATTCCTACTAAGGAAGCTAGTCCTGGGCCTGACTCTGTGCCTGAGCTAGAAGAAAGTAAAATTCTTGAGCATCGAGGAGTGTCAAGCAAAGCCTTGACTGTTATGACCAAAAATCTGGTCTAATTTTAATGTATGATATAGAAGACAGATCAGGTTCCCCAGAAATTTGTGGAGCTGACCAATTAACCAGGTTGATCTTTGGTTATCTGTACCAGAGTTACTACCTAAGTAGTGCCCAGGGCTCTGTTTATCTGGTGCCCTGCAGAGCTGGGTCTCAATGAATGATTCCAACATGTCCTCCAGCAAAGCTTCCATCCCCATGAGTCTGTTCTCACTTGTGGGAGAATACGGAGAATCCTTAGCAGCTGACTAAAGTATCCTATACCACCTATCTAGAGAATGAGCTACAGAACATGCATTTCAAGGCTGTCCTAGGGATGCAGAGAGGACTCTTTCTGCAGGGTGGGTGGGGATTTGCCACAAAGGCACTTACTTCAACTCCCAGCCACCAGGACTGAAAATGAGCCTCTTGTTTAAAGACATCTACTCTCTAATGACCATTCATAAGTACACACATATGCAAGTGCACATGCAATGCACTTATATGAAAACACACACACAAACAGCATGGTCCCTGGCACACAAGATGTGCTTGGTTAACAAAATGAATGATTGTGACCACAACTGGTCAGCTTACCAGCTACAAACTGGCTTGGACTTCTCCACCTGCAGCTTCACTCTTTTTTTTTTTTTTTCTTTGGTCTTTCTTTTCTAGAGCCGCACCCGCGGCATATGGAGATTCCCAGGCTAGGGTCCAATTGGAGCTATAACTGCTGGCCTACACCACACAGACACAGCAACATGGAATCCGAGCCACATCTGTGACCTACACCACAGCTCACGGCAATGCTGGATCCTTAACTCACTGAGCGAGGTCAGGGATTGAACCCACAACCTCATGGTTCCTAGTTGGATTCGTTAACCACTGAGCCATGACGGGAACCCCTAGCTTCACTCTTGAGTCCGTTAAGCCCGGGCCACCCAGATGCAGCATGATGGTGTTGTGGTCCATGAGATTCTTTCCATCCATGGGGTCCATTAAGTCTTGCAAATCAGCTTCTCCATGAACTCCAGGGTGGCATGGCCCTTGAGGGCCACAGAATTGCACATGGCATGTGTTGTTCAGTCTACTGTGGGTCACTGTGCATGTGTAGCTCCTGCTATGCGCCATGAGCCCTGCAGAGCCACCAAGCTGTCCAGCCTTGAAGCACACTGGCGTGAGGTCAGATATGTGCAGCAGCTTCCTGGATGTGGGGCAGGGCAGGTCACGATGCACGATGGCCTTTCCAGCTTCATGGACTTGGCCTTGGGGTCAGCAATGAGATCTAGAAGCTGGGCAGTGCTTTGTCCTTGTTCTTGCCTGTGGGGCCAGTGCTGGGCCTGGATTGGGCATCATCTCATCTGGTCCATTCCCTGAGGCAGCCTTGGGCATGAAGGGGTTGAAAGGCTGGCTCACAATGGCCCCCACATTCTCCAGGAAGAGCCCTGCACCTGGTCCTGCACAGCTGCCCACAGCAGCTTCTTCTGCTTCATGATGGGTGCCCCCAGTGCTCCTCATAGACCTTGATCTGTCAGCATTCTCCACCTTCTTTTTAGTTCTTATGTTATATCCACCAATGACCAACAAGACTGCGCATTCTATTGGACCCAGTCATGCTCCATCCCTTTTGGGAGTTGTTCGTGGATGTTTGTCTTGGAAACTTCCAGTTATTGCACGTCAGATATTACCTTCTGGAGAAATAAACAAAGACAATAACAACAGAAAGGGTGTATTTAGATCCTGCACCTGGGAGCCAATATTTTAAACCTTCTAGTTGTGGATACTTCCTTTCAGCAGTGGTTGAACAAAGCCATCCAGTTCTCTGGTTCTTTGAATAACTATCATGTTATTGCCCTCCTGTCTCCTGATCAACCCTGAAGTCCTTTGAAATACCCACAAATGGAATGAAATGTGCATTTTAAGTTATCTTTTTATCCATGGGGTTTACAACTACAGCTGACATCATAATCCTGGCAAGGGGAATTATATCAGAAGGAAAGCAAACAATTTCACTCTCTTCCCCTTCTGTGGGAAAGACTGTTTTTTCATCTGCTGAACTGAGGAGTACAAAGGTCAGGAGCCAATCATTTAAGGCCCTGGAGGGGCAGAGCAGTCTTCACAGATTTTCCTACAGATCATATGAGGCTCAGTGAACTCTTACTTCCTGTCCTGGAATTGAGACAGAGCTGAGTGTAGAGAGAAGTGGAAAGTGCTGATACTGTGTTTGAAAATTGTGAATAGCCATATGGATAAATTTCTATTAAATTTACGCTTTCTCGTTATTACTAGTCAATAGTGTTTATTTTATGCAGAGTGCTTAGAACAGCATCTGGCACAAAATAAAGACTTTTAAGTATTGGCTAGTTTCTAGTTTCCTTCTATATTATACAATTATCTGGTATATACTTCACTCTTTTTAAACATATGATGTTTATAATAACTTTTATTTTGCCTTCCATTTTCTTCTCAAAACCCTTCATGAGGAGGGAAAAAAAAAAGATGCTGGCTCTATGTATTCAAGGAGAAACCTGAGACCCAGGTAGGTATTTGGGGAATTTGGAACATAAAGCAGAAACTAGTTTTCTGACTCTGAAGCTGGCACTTTCCATAAATAAATCCTATCCCAAGGGCTGGAGGGAGAGGGGGCTGGATGGGTCCAATGATTAATTTTCCAATTTTTCTGAGAATGGTATTTTCCTGAACTGAGGAAATAGCATGTTCATAGAAGACCAGGAAATCAACCACTTGGAGGCACAAAGCTCCTTCTCAAAAATGCTACTGCTAATCCTATGTTAATAATGCTGCTGCTGCCAATAATAATAATAATAATAATAATAATAGTAATAATAACAGAAATAATAAGAATAAATCCAATGCATTAGAGCAACAAATCTGAACATAGTCAGCTCCAAAGTCAGAGTCCAGGTGGACTCTGACACACTTATGGCACATGAGGGGGCCACAGTGGATCACATTAGTGATGGAAGCAGTGACAGATGCCCTCTGTGGGTGAGCTACTGATCTACATTTATTTGTGTTTTATACACAAACCCTTATATCAATTATTCCTAGAATACTTCAGGAATCTTAAAAGATATAATCTAGTTTTACAAAACACATTTTTTTGTGGACACCATGGAGGCAATTTGGCTGCCACACATTTAAGATTTACTACGGCTATTACTACTGCTACCATTTCTAACATCAATGATTCCAGTGGTTTGCGTGGATGTAGCACTGTCTGGTTTAAAAGCTCCCTTGGATGACCTCTGACCAGGATTCTGTCTGCACAACAGCATTGTGCATTAGACATCTCTCCTCTTGCAGCTATGGGCACTGAGGCCACTGGGGTTAAGTAAACTGGCTGCACAGTGGATTGGTGAGAAAACATGGACTCTCAGTTTGCTCTTTCCCCCCCGGATCATGAGGACCCAGTGACAGGGAGAGTGGAACACTGTGGCAGCATGCTGGTGTCAGGAGGAGCATGCCACTGCAAGTCTGGAGATGTACATCTTGGCCCTAGATTGACTCCTTTTTGCTGTGGGATTTTAATCAAGTTACTTTGTTCCTGGATTTAAGGTCAGTTCCCTCAAAAGTAAGGTTGGAAAAGGAATCTCTAAGTCTGCACCCTCTTCTTCCCATCTTAGGACTCATAGGCTTGAAAAAATACACACTGAGAATGCTTGGGCATACAAATTCCTTTCTCTAGCCAGTAGATAGCAGAGGTTTAGGAAAATGAAGGAAGAATGGAAAAAAGCCAGAGTCTCTAGTGGATTCATCCCCAGTGACACAATTTCACCAACTTCCAAATCCCCCAGAGGTGTTTCTTAAGGATCCAGATGTTTCTCTGTTGCAGAGAAGCATGGCTGCCAATCAGCAGGTCATGTTTGGTTGGAGTCCACAAGAAACAGTGGTATAGACTTTGGAGAGCATCAAGTCTAAAGCCCAGAAGAGGAACATGAGGCTTAGAGAGCAAGAGAGTTTCCTGAGGTCACATGGTAAAACAGAGACAGAATTGGTAACTCTATTCACTGCCCTTTTAGGATGGATGACATATTTCCAATGAAGTTCAGTCTTATCTACTACCAGGTCTTATCATCATGAGAGCAGGACCAGAGCTCCCTTTTTTGCTCTTATATCCCTAGTCGCCAGCACAGGGCCCAGCACAGGTCGGTGCTCAGGAAATAGCTGTTGAATAAATGAATAGATGAATGAACTGATTAAAAAAAAAAAGGTTGAACAGAAGGGTGCACAATTTAGATCATTCTCATTACAGAGCCACAGATAACCTACACTTTAGTCCCAGTCCCAGCCTCTTTATACAAACTTTGATGTTGAGGTGATCCAAGCAAAAGAGTGTGGCTCGGTCTATATGCATCCATTCTCGTCATTAGAAAATAAACTTACAAGACGAATATCCCACATTAATAGGAACATTGTTCTTATAAAATAATGACAACCAACTTCTGGGGTAGTGGGCTGGGCCAAGACAAGTTGTGGAGAAGCCTGTCCATGTGGGGAGAAATAAAGCCCAACTTTAATATATGATTTGGTTAGGAATCAGGGCTGGCCTCTGTAAGGTTGTAAAATTGAAAATCTGGTCTTTGGTTAACAGCTGGCCCACTAATCTAGATCTTTCCATCATGGTGCCTAGAGTGCCAGGTTCCAATTTATGATTTCAGTGCACCTTCCATCAAAACTCCCATGGCCTCCATGCTTTATTCTCAGCTTTGGAGAAGATAGGTGTTTCCATTCAGTCATTTATTACCGATAAGAGTTTCCTATTTCACCTCTCTGAGGAGTATTTGCCTTTAACACTTAGAAGTTTCAGGCTCTTTTCTGACATAGAAATTTCAGAGGAATATTTTAGTGATGGAGGTGAGAGAGGATTCACATCACATAGACAGTTCTTACCTTTCAGGGGAAACTACCCTGTATACACACACATGTGCACATATATACACGAACATGTAAATACAAATACAGGTAGAGTAATACTTCAAAGGAAACAGGAACCCCAGCCATAAAGCCTAATAACTCCTGCCTAATCTTAATACCAGTCATTTCTGACTCATTTGCACCAGGAAGATCAGGTCTCTCAGCACAACGCCTGTAAACAAGGTAATGTATTTCCCTGACAGATCTCAGGCTTTCAACATTTTTAAGCTGATAATATGCAATAAAATGGTTGTTTAATTAGAAATATATTTGTCACTACTAAGTCACTGTTACATTTATACCATGTAAAAAAGGTTTTTTAAAGAGGGAAATTAAAAAAATGTTAAGAATTTTACTGAATCAAATGAAAGTTTCAAGTTTTACTGCAGAGGAATAAAGAGCCCTAATTGGAACTGGCTTTATGGGCCTCTGAGTCCATTTGAATTAGGGGCAGGAGATGAATTTGAGGGAAGGTAATCTGGCTGGGTTCTTGCTACCTGCCCTTGTGCAGCATTAGGTTGGTCTGAGCTTACACAAAGTCAGTGCCTGTCCTACCTCCTCCCCTCTTCTCACTGCACCTGCAGCTTAGGCTGGTTATTGGTTTGCAAATATCCATCTGCATGATAAAGCCAATTTTGGTCTCCTGCTTGGGCTAGTCCTACAGTCGCCCAGTTAGTTCCCACACCTGCTTTTGTACCATGGACCCATTCTCTACATTGCGGTTACATCAGGGGAAGAACTCCTCTAAGGCCTTTCAGTGACTGCTGCAGTTCCTAGGATAAAATCCCAAGTCATTATCATGACAGTGAGTTGGATGTGGCCAGTAACGAACCTCCCACTTTCCTGAGAACAATTTGTCTTCATTGGCTAATGCCCATGTCCAGAGCATATGCCAGGGCAAAAGCAGTGTGAGCTGCCAATCTCCATCTCAAAAATGTCAATGGAAAAGCTTGATACATTTAGAGTAACAGAGCCAATTATCAAAGGTCGGCATATGTCAAGCCAGTATTTCCAAGTGAATGTTAATTTCATTGCACAGTACTTATGACACAGGATGGTGTCCACCTAGCGAGTCAGTTAGTGATAAAAATGAGGGCAGTGACATCCCTAGGGGACCTGCTGTTCTTCTGAAAACATTTGTTTTGTGTTTTATATATAAATGATACAATTATTTCTGAAATATTCCTGTATCTGTTAAAATTGTCACTTGGTTCTATAAAAACACATTATTATCAACAATAGTGAGGTGATCTCAAATCAAGCAATACTGTCATATAGACGCCATCTATTAAGCAAAGAAACTTTCAACTGTCCTTATTACAAATGATATTTTATGATTCACTGCTGCTATACTACTATCATTGTCAATAACAATAATTTTTTAAAATGTGGGTATAGCACTTTGTAGGTGAAAAAATCTGCATACACTATTAAACTGTATTAGATTTGTACAACTCTACTATATACAGGTTAGATTGGGAAGCAACATTTTTTTTTTCTGCAAAGGGCCAAATAGTAAATATTTTGGTCTTGTGGGTCATACAGTCTCTGTGTTAACGGTTCCTCAACTCTGCCAGGTATTTACAACAGATAAGTAAATGGGTATGCAGGTAAAACTTTACCGAAACAAGAGTGTACCAGATTTGGCTTGTGGGCTGTGTAGTCTGCTGAACTCTGAGTTAGAACATGCAGAATTAGCATCCTTCCCCTTGCAACTGTGGAGTCTGAGGTCAAAAGGTTAAATGATTTTCCCAAGGCTACAGAATGAATTAGCAAAAGAACAAGGATGTGGTCCCTTGCCAGCTAGCTCCCAGTATGGCTTCCCTCTACTGAACAGTGATGACCAACTTATAAGTAGACTGTGACCTTGGGGCATCATGCTGTGTATCAGAAAGGCTACATCACTACATGTCTGCAGAGTCTGGGCTCTGGCCCTAGACTGGCTCCTATTTAGTTGTGTGATCTTAATCAAATCACTTCAACTTCCTTAGCTTCACTTCTTCTCATCTAAAGAATGAGAAGACTGGTTGACAAATCTTCCCTCTGGCTTTAAAATGCTACATTCTTAAGATGAGGGATGTAGAAAGAAATATTTTATCATGAAGTATTCAAATTGAACATTTGTTACAAATTTGCAGTATTTATTTACACGGAAGTCATTCATCAATCAGCAAATATTTACTGACCTTATTATGCTGTGAGAAGATGGAAAAAATACAGGACACAGTCTTTGTCTTTAAATAATTAATAGTTGTGAAGATATACAGATGGCCAATAAGCACATCAAAAAATACTCAATATCACTGATTATTAGAGAAATGCAAATCAAAACTACTATGAAGTACCACCTCACACCAGTCAGAATAGCCATCATTAATAAGTCCACAAATAACAAATGCTAGAGAGGGTGTAAAGAAAAGGGAACCCTCCTCCACTGTTGGTGGGAATGTAAATTGATACAACCACTATCAAAAACAGTACGAAGGTACCTCAGAAAACTAATATAGAACTACCATAGGTCCCAGCAATCCCACTCTTGGGCATATATCTGGACAAAACTTTCCTTGAAAAAGACACATGCATCCGTATGTTCACTGCAGCACTATTCACAACAGCCAAGACATGGAACCAATCGACAGATGAATGGATTAAGAAGATGTGGTATATATACACAACGAAATACTACTTATCCATAAAAACAAAACAAAACAAAACAAAATAATCCCATTTGCAGTAACATGGATGGAACTAGAGACTCTCATACTAAGTGAAATAAGTCCCAAAGAGAGAGACAAACATCGTATGCTATCACTCATATCTGAAATCTAATATGTGGCACAAATGAAACTTTCCACAGAAAAGAAAATCATGGACATGGAGAACAGACTTGCCAAGGTGGAGGGGGAGGGAGTTGGATGGACTGGGAATTTGGGGTTAATAAATGCAAACTATTGCCTTTGGAATGGATAAGCAATGGGACCCTGCTGTATAGCACTGGGAACTATGTCTGGTCACTTGTGATGGAGCATGATAATGTGAGAAAAAAGAATGTATACATGTATGTGTGACTGGGTCACCTTGCTGTGCAGCAGAATATAGACAGAACACTATAAATCAGCTATAATGGAAAAAATAAAAATCATTATAAAAATAAAAATTAACAGACATCTGTTGCTCATGTATGTTGCAGCAAGTCAATGGCTTTGATTAGGCAAGATGGTACGCCCTGGGGAAATGTAGGAATTATTGATTTTGCATCACTTTGTTACCAGTTGGAATATAGCGCCATTAAAAAAAATACAACACGAAGCCTTCAGTTTTGCCATTTGTTAACAGAAAAGGTTTTGCTCCAGTTAGTGCTCGCTGGGAATCTGCATTTCATCCACTTGTGAGTCTCACTGTAGGGCACCTCTTGTGGAGCAGCCAAACATTACGATCATTCACTCAGGTTTCTTATCTCAAATTCCCCGGAAGAAAACCGGCCGTTTCAGCTTCCTATTTCTTGGTGTGATGTGAGAAGGGCTTCGTTCCTTCCACCCCTGAACATAGGAAAGAGGTAGTTTTCTTCAGTAGCTTCAAACTCGTTTTCTTAAATAGGGATGTAATTTAGACCAGGGTACTTTTGTAACTACAGCCAGTTCTCCTCAACCACCAAAGGTGCCTGGATTCCAGTGTGTGGGGTTGGCTGTGTCTTAATCTATGTGTTTCCCTACAAAGTTCTCCAATCTGGATGTTTCCTGTTTTACCCCACCAGGCTTCTGAGATATCCTACAGAGTCAACTGGGAAATGCAGTTGGCTCATTACACTGCGGGAGGCGCTATCTGCCATGGGAGAGAGGACACATCAGCCATGTCCATTTAATCAACAGTTTATATAACTAAAGGGACGCTCTTCAATGGTGGAGACATTTGTGGAACACTTTCCAAGACCAATCATTGTCCTAGGTTTTATTTTTCATACAATATGAAAAATTCCATCCAATTCTGATAATATTCTTATATTTCTATACTCACTGTACAGAGGAGGAAGGAGGCTGAGTCTCACTGAGGCTAACCTGCTCAAGTTTGACAAACTGCATAGCATGAGCTTGAAAAAGGGTATTTTGATTCCCAGGATTTCATGATTCATCACTAAGTTAATTCAATTGTGTGCTGGAAACCATATTTTGACACACTTAGGTTAAAGAATTTAACCCTAATATAGGTAGAAAGGCAGACAAACATCCTCAAGGTTGTAGATGCATTACTGTTGCCATGGAGACAATACCAAGAGTGAGAGCTGCAGTGGAGGAAAGAGATGGAATATATCAGAGTTATCTCTCTGAAGCTCAGAAAACAAAAGCTTTACTGATTGTGCCAAGGTATAGTCGGTCCCCTCTCCCTTTACACACAGCTGTAAACTGGGCAAGTGGAGGCAGCATGGAAAAGCTGGAGCCCCAGAGAAGCCACTCCCAATGCAGTCTCGCCCAGCCTCTACACCTCCTCAGAGGTGTTACTCAAGATTTCTTTTCTTCAGAGAAGCATGCTTACCAGTCTTTAGGTTACACATGTTTAGGGTCCTGAAGCTGGAAGACTTCTGCGAGGGCCTGAAAATCTCTCAAACACAAAGGCTGTGTGTATGCTGAAATGAATTGGGAATGAGGTATCATTAGAAGAAATAAGAAAAGTTTAACCTCCAGAAGATGACCATACCAGCTGTGTGATCTTAGCCAAGTTAAACTCTGTGCCTCAGTTTTCAAATCTGTAAAATGGAGGCTAATGACATGTGGTACTTAAGGAAATTAGACACCATGTTTAAGCACTTTGAACATTGCTTGCCGTGTGGTGAGTACCCACTTAACTCAACTGCTGTTACTTGATGTTATCGTCATCACATCAAAAAACGCATTTCCCTTATTAATGATCTTCAGCCCAAGGACTAAGGTCTTCGTAATAACAATATCTTTTTATTTATTTATTTATTTATTTTTTAAAAATTATTTATTATTATTTTTTTCCCTCTGTACAGCAACGGGGGTCAGGTTATCCTTACATGTATACATTACAATTACATTTTTCCCCCAGCCTTTCTTCTGTTGCAACATGAGTATCTAGACAAAGTTCTCAATGCTATTCAGCAGGATCTCCTTGTAAATCTATTCTAAGTTGTGTCTGATAAGCCCAAACTCCTGATCCCTCCCACTCCCTCCCCCTCCCATCAGGCAGCCACAAGTCTCTTCTCCAAGTCCATGATTTTCTTTTCTGAGGAGATGTTCATTTGTGCTGGATATTAGATTCCAGTTATAAGTGATATCATATGGTATTTGTCTTTGTCTTTCTGGCTCATTTCACTCAGGATGAGATTCTCTAGCTCCATCCATGTTGCTGCAAATGGCATTATGTCATTCTTTTTTATGGCTGAGTAGTATTCCATTGTGTATATATACCACTTCTTCCGAATCCAATCATCTGTCGATGGACATTTGGGTTGTTTCCATGTCCTGGCTATTGTGAAGAGTGCTGCAATGAACATGCGGGTGCACGTGTCTCTTTTAAGGAGTGTTTTGTCCGGATAGATGCCCAAGAGTGGGATTGTGGGGTCATATGGAAGTTCTATGTATAGATTTCTAAGGTATCTCCAAACTGTTCTCCATAGTGGCTGTACCAGTTGACATTCCCACCAACAGTGTAGGAGGGTTCCCTTTTCTCCACAGCCCCTCCAGCACTTGTTATTTGTGGATTGATTAATGATGGCCATTCTGACTGGTGTGAGGTGATATCTCATGGTAGTTTTGATTTGCATTTCTCTTATAATCAGCGATGTGGAACATTTTTTCATGTGTTTGCTGGCCATCTGTATATCTTCTTTGGAGAAATGTCTATTCAGGTCTTTTGCCCATTTTTCCATTGATTGATTGGCTTTTTTGCTGCTGGGTTGTATAAGTTGTTTATATATTCTAGAGGTTAAGCCCTTGTCGGCTGCATCATTTGAAACTATTTTCTCCCATTCTGTAAGTTGTCTTTTTGTTTTCTTCTTGGTTTCCTTTGCTGTGCAAAAGCTTTTCAGTTTGATGAGGTCCCATGGGTTTATTTTTGCTCTAATTTCGACTGCTTTGGGAGACTGACCCGAGAAAATATTCATGATGTTGATGTCAGAGAGTGTTTTGCCTATGTTTTCTTCTAGGAGTTTGATGGTGTCCTGTCGTATATTTAAGTCTTTCAGCCCTTTGGAGTTTATTTTTGTGCATGGTGTGAGGGTGTGTTCTAGTTTCATTGCTTTGCATGCAGCTGTCCAGGTTTCCCAGCAATGCTTGCTGAATAGACTTTCTTTTTCCCATTTGATGTTCTTGCCTCCCTTGTCAAAGATAAATTGACCATAGGTGTCAGGGTTTATTTCCAGGTTCTCTATTCTGTTCCATTGGTCTGTCTGTCTGTTTTGATACCAGTCCCACACTGTTTTGATGACTGTGGCTTTGTAGTATTTCTTGAAGTCTGGGAGAGTGATGCCTCCTGCTTGGTTTTTGTTTCTCAGGATTGCTTTGGCGATTCTGGGTCTTTTGTGGTTCCATAGAAATGTTTGGATTGTTTGTTCTAGTTCTGTGAAAAATGTCCTGGGTAATTTGAAAGGGATTGCATTGAATCTGTAGATTGCTTTGGGTAGTATGGCCATTTTTACAATATTGATTTTCCCAATCCAGGAACATGGAATATCTTTCCATTTCTTTACATCATCTTTGATTAAAGTTTTATAGTTCTCGGCATATAGGTCCTTTACCTCCTTGGTCAGGTGTATTCCGAGGTATTTGATTTTGTGAGGTGCAATTTTAAAAGGTATTATATTTTTGTATTCCTTTTCTAATATTTCATTGCTGGTATACAGAAGTGCAACTGACTTCTGGATGTTAATCTTATATCCTGCTACTTTGCTGAATTTATGAATCAGTTCAAGTAGTTTTGGGGTTGAGTCCTTAGGGTTTTCTATGTATAGTATCATGTCATCTGCATACAGTGACAGTTTTATCTCTTCTCTTCCTATATGGATGCCTTTTATTTCTTTTGTTTGTCGTAATAACAATATCTTTTATTTAAGTTTTAAGGTAAAAGAAAAGACTATTGCTGGATAGGAAAGGTCTATCTTCCAAAGAAAGGTCACAGCATCTTCCTAAATCATTCCAGGGAGGCTGCTGACTCTGGTCTCCAAATTACTGGGAGTGCCTCTTTACCAGCCAACCCTTCTTTCTCTCTGATGCCCTATATTAAAGATGCCAACTGAAGCAATTACAAAAACCTTGCAGAGTGAGAGGGCTATCTGGTTATGGCATCTTATGCATTTGTTGTATTAGCCTTTAAAATATGTAAAAGTTCCTAAATTATTAACTTTTTCCAAAGTGCTATTTGATGGCAAAAGTAATATCTGTGTGGAGTATTAAGTGACTTTTAAGAAAAAAGCTGAAAAATATGACAGTGTAAAAATTACTCTGTCAGAGATTCCATTTTCTCAGAGCTATCTCTATCCTGGTTTCAGTTGCACAGACTATCATCATGATAGTGAAATTTATTTTTCCTCTAATTACAACATGGTAACCAGTTTTAAGGGGAATAGAGCTGAGGCGCCCACTTTTCAGAAAGGTGCAAAATCCATGGCATCACTTAATTAGGTGATGGTACCCATGACTAGAAGGCTTGAAACAAAGTGAGCAGCAAAACACAGGTTTTATGGATCCCTCTTTAGATATTTAAAAGTATTTAATAACCAGTGATTCATTTACTGGTGGGAAGACAGAAAGATCCCTCCTTGTAGAGAGGGAATTTGACCTCTTGTGCAATTTTCAGCATTTTGCATCATCCTCATGCATTAAGTATAGACCAAGCATTATTCACCCTTGAAGGCTATTTCAAGGACTGTATGTGGTTTCCCCTTACAACCTCAGAAATTTCACACATAATTCATTAGAGATACATTAGGACCAAGAGGTAGAGTCAGTCTTGGCTTTTCTTCTTCAAACTGCCACTTGTGCACTGTAAGGCAGTATGATCAATCTGCACTTAGGTGGGCTCCCCAAATGTTCATTTGCGTTCAATGTAGCGGATGATTTCAAAGGGTGCTTGTTTTGTGCTATGTCCTGGGGGCCATGTTCAGGAAACATAAGATATGTCTCAGATATTACAAGGTATTAGAGAATTAAGACTTGTATTTATGAGATTTTAGAGGACAAAACAAAACTCTATACTATCAGGTATGAAGACTATAATTAGATGTATCAGTGAGTGGCCAGCAGAGCTGCACTATTGAGGGTTCAGACTTCAGCATGAGCAAATTTAGGCCTGAATCTCAGCCCCACTACCAACTAGCTCTGTGACCTTGGAAGCTATGAGAGATGACACCAAGGACAGCAAACCTGGACTGGTGTTCAGGGAAGGCTTCCACAAGAGAGTGACATTTCAGCTGAAACCTCAAGGTGAAATAGGGATTTTGCTTTTACAAATGATGCTGCATGCCTTATTTCTCATGTTACAAGAACATCTGGGCTGCTTCTTTATATTTCATAATTTTTAGCTAGTACCATGTACTCCTTACGATGGTGAAAACAGGCACACTTCAACTTCCTTTCGACTGGCCCTTCTCCCATCCACTTATGATTATAATGTTATAGTGATAGAGGAGCCAGGCAGTGTTATGGGTTAGCTGAACTGTCCATGGTTCACAGTGGGTTTCTTAAGACCCAGTGTTGTGAGTATATGTTGCCTCTGGTTTTACTCCTCCCAAGACAACAGAGATGAGCTTCTGTAGGATGTCACTAATGCTGACTCTATCTTCTCTACCCTGTCTCACCAAGGGAATCCTTCTCGTAAATACGGCACATTGGTGTGATACTTCATTCAGCTTCCCAACCCTGCTAAACTGGGTCCAAGGATGCTCTTAAGTGCTACTGAAGCACAACAATTCCCAGTATTTCCAGCAGGGAATTACTGGTTTCCCTTCAGGGTATGACAGTTTTCTTGTGATGTGTAGCTGTAAACATTCTCTCTCTGCATCCCCCTTGCTCCTGTTTAACCATAACTGCTTTGACGGCTGTTCCTCATATACTGTGGTTCAGGGGTCCAGATGTCATCGAGCTTGTCAGTGTTAGAGCTTGCACTTATTCTTCTTGTTTTGAGTGATTTCTGAGAGGAGAAGGGGGCAATGCAGTAGATATCCAACAATCAATAAGCATTTATTGCATCCCAACCATTGTCAGATTCCGTTAGCCACTCAAGATACTGAGATTATGCAATTCAGGTTGTGTTAGATGTCCTTTACTTCTCTCTCCAGCTTGCAAGTTCTATGATCCTAAGATTCATTGAGGAAATCCTTAGATTTTAGAGAAGGGTGTCTAGCTTGTTCCAAATGGCAAGCAAAACTTTGCTGTTCCTGAGGTGGGCAATGAACTGAGGAAAGGCAGGCAATGGGAGCCTACGCTACTCACTTATCCCAGCTCAGATTTACAAACATGAGTGAACATTCTTAAGATATAATGTCTATCACTCAGTGTTAAAGCTTTACCTTTTGGCCTCAGTAAAAACCATGCCCATGTTATTGTGAGTGAGGCCAGCTGCTAGTTTCCAGGATGTTACCTCTTTTCCCCATATCTAAAATGGGAAGAAGTACCAGTCACTGGTGTTACTGCATCATCCTCACCACCACTACTGCCACTATTTTTGGACTTTTTTATGCTGAACACATTATCTTCATATTTAATATTTATAACAATCATGGGTGGTAGATACTGGAAGGTCCCTGGGGCTCAGAGAGCATCAGCCATCTTCTCAAAGATGTGAAGCCAGGAAACAGGAGAATTAGAATTTGAATCCACATCTGGTTGACACCACAGTTCTGGTCCTTCTGGCAGTTCATGTGGCTCACTGTGAAAGGTCAAGGGGGTCACCCTCACCACCCAAGGGTAGCTCTACTTGCAAGGTCAGTGTATACTTTTATTTTTCCCAGATACACTGAGTACCCCCAAATAAGTCAGATCTAGTGAACATGGGTTTCTAATAAGAAAGGACATTGTCTTAATGAGGAGGACATAACTCTTCGTCAGAGAGTGCACAGCCTTAGCTAAACACAGGCCTAATATCATAGCTGAAAGGCAGAAAGGAGAAGACATCAATTTCTTTTTTTTCAGATGGAAGTTCTCACATATGGAACCAAACTACTAGTGAAGAAGCATAGACAGAAAGAGAAAAACCATTTTCCTACTAAAACATGTGCAACTTTCCAGATAGTGGTGATATTTTCAGCTTGATATGGTAAGATGGTAGTGAATTTGACACGGCATAAATATACATGCCACTGCATATGCAATTCCAGCTTGGTTTTTCTCCAACATCTCTTCTTAGAATTATATCTGCTTTTATTATCAGTTTCATCTGAATCCATTTGAGGATGGGACAATTGTACTTTCACTCCTTGGCCAGGAATTGCTTGATCCTGAAAGTCTTATAGAAGACACAGCCAGGAAGAGAGTCAATGGCACACTTCAGGATGGCACAGAAAGGGTGAGATGATACCAATGTCTAAATTTCTTTTTTGCTGTTTTTCTCTCATTGGTTTTCATTCACAAATATACAACATAGTCTAGTAATTCCTTTTTCTCCAGTTATTTTACATTTGTGTTCAATTCTCTAACAGTCTATATGCTACTTGAGGGGCAGGACAACCTTTTGTCCTACCCCTCTTTTATATCATCTTTATTATCACAAACTCTGGCATAGACTAGACACATTACAATCATTTCAATCAGCTCATCAAATATACACACTGGTGGTAGCATGTCTTTCTGAAAGGGTGGCAAGATTTGAAGTTAGATAGGTCTGAGTTTATTCCATTATTTCTCTGCCGTTTACTGACTTGGTGTCATATATTTTTTGTAATTTGTTTTTTATTATCAAAATTAGTCATTTTTATTAATAAATTTGTGACAATGCATATTTAAAGTAAAATGTAACTCAAATTGGGTGTAATATAGTGACTAACTTAGAGCGGATATTCAGATACATATGACATAGGTAGCATTTTTCATGTCAAGTTCAGGAATATTACAAAAATGTGTTGGGAATTCCACCACTTGTCTTTTGCTCTATTGTAAAGATAGTTATTACTAATTATGGTGCATTAAAAATGGCCACTTTTGGAGTTCCCGTTGTTGCTCAGTGGTAATGAACCTGACTAGTATCCATGAGGATATGGGTTCAATCCCTGGCCTTGATCAGTGGGTTAAGGATTTGATGTTGCTACGAGCTGTGGTGTAGGCCGGCAGCTACAGTTCCCATTTGACCCCTAGCCTGGGAACTTCCACATGCCCTGGGTGTAGTCCTAAAAAGATAAAAAAAAAAAAAGAAGACCACTTTCAGCATAGACAGAGTAACAGGGACTGGATTTATGCTGAGACTGAACAAAAGGACTGAACACAATATTTTCAGAAGCAGTTTTCAAGACACTGGACACTGGAGAACGAAGAAGAGTGATTCCTTGAGAGACAGGAAACAAATAAGATGAGTCCTGTGACTGTCTCAGGTTGTTGCTTATAGAGAGTTAGGGAGAAGAGACCCCTGGGTGGGGCACTGAGGTCTCCCTGAATTGAGAAAATGCGTTGAGAAACCAGGAGGTGGCTAGAGTTCACAGAGCAGAGAGCTAGGTTAGAGAGAGTTTCACAGAGAAAGTACTCCAGATTGTTCTATAAGGACCAGTGGAGTCCCCTGGCTTCTTTATCTGAGCCCCAGTTAGCACAGGGGTGTAAAGAAACTACTAGAGACCAGTGCAAAAAGTATCCAAAAGGATTAGAGGTAATAATGTCCAGAGCTCACACAGAGCCAGGAATAGTTCTTGCTCTCGCTAGCCAAATGGAAAATATCGTAATTTATAGGCATTGGTTAGAGTACTCAAGAGTTTTGCCCCAGTAGAAGGACACAATTAGCCCCAGATTAAGCATTGCCCTGGTCCTACCTAACAAAGATTAATAACAGCAAGATCCAAAAGGCTCATATATTTCCAAGTAAATGTATCTCAGAACAAAACTCAGGAATATGTATAGGAATACAAAAATGTCTAGCACTCAGCAAGGTGAAATTCACAAGGTCAGCATCTAGCCAAACATTACTAGATATGCAAAGAAACAGGAAAATAAAATTTACAGTGAGGAGAAAAATCAATCTATCAAAACTGACTTAGAAATGATGAGATGAAGGAGTACGTAGTTGAGGTCATTAAAGTAGTTATTGTAACTACTCCACGAGAAGCTGGAGAAAAGATTAATCATGTTAAGTAGAGATGGGAAAGATATAAAAAGGTTTAAATCAAGTTTCTAGAACTGAAAACTACAATATCTGAGATGAAAAATACACTGGGTGGGATTAATAGTGGATCATATACTTCAGAAATAATGATTAGTAAACTGGAAGGCATAGGAAAGTGCCCAAAAGAAAATACAGAGAAGAGTCTAAAAACAAATAAACAGAATATGAGTGAGCTGTGGGATAACTTCAAGTGGCAGAAAATACATGTAATTGGATTCTTTTCAAAGTGGGGAGAAATGGAAAAAAACACATGAGGAAATAATGACTAAAATTTTTCCAAATTTGATAAAAACTGTAAATCAACAGATAAAAATTCAATAAACCCCAAGTGCAAATGATATGAAAAAAACAATACCACAGACATTATAATCACATTTCTCAAAACCAGTGACAAAGAGACAAATCTTAAAAGCAGCCAGAGAATTAACATTATGCTAAATAAGTCAGACAGAGAAAGACAAATACTTATATGCAGAATCTTTAGAAAACCAAACTCAGAGAAACAGAATAGACTGATGGTTGCCAGTGGGAGGGGGTGGAGAAGATGAATGAAGTTCTCCACACACACAAAATTGAAACTATTTGAGGTGATGGATGTGTTAACTAACCTTTTCATGGTAATAACTTTGTAATATATATACATGTATCAAGTTATTATGTTGTCCATCTTAAACTTACAGAATGGTATATGTCAGTTATATGTCAATTATATCTCAATAAAATTGGGAAAAAATGGGAGTGAACATTTGAGTAGACATTTCACCAAAGAAATGTACTGATGTAAAGTAAGGACATGAAAAAAATGCTCAACATCATTAGTCAGTAGGGAAGTGTAAATTAATACCACTGTGGAGTTCTCTTGTGGTGCACTGGGCTAAGGATCTGGCATTGTCACTGAAGCAGCTTGGGTGCCTGCTGTGGCATGGGTTCGATCCCTAGCCCAAGGAATTGTCATGTGTCATGGGAGCAGCCGAAAACAAAAAAACAAACAAAATGCTATGAGATACCACCTATTAAAACAGCTAAAATAAAAAATACTGACCATATCAAGTATTGCTGAGGATGTGGGGGGATGGGATCTCAGGCACTGCTGCTGGTAACATACATACACTTTGGAAAACAGTCTAGCAGTTTCCTAATAATTTAAAAATATTCCTATCATAGGATCCATTCCATTCCTAGGTATGAACCATACAACTGGTATATAAGTAATTTCATTAGTAATAACCAAAACCCACAAAGCAACCTAAGTGTTTATCAACAAATGAATAAACAGACTTTGTTAGAGCTGTACAATGGAATACTCAGCAATAAAAAGGAATGAACTAACTACAACATGGATGAATCTCAAAATAATTACATTAAGGGAAAAAGGCCACAAAAAGTATATTCTTTATAATTCCATCTACATGAAGTTCTAGAAAATGCAAATATACTGATAGGAAGCTGATCAGTGGTTACCCTGGGGCAAGGGTACAGGGAAAATACTGGCAGGGAGGAAGATTACAAAGGCACACTAAGGGAGTTCCCTGATGGCTTAGCAATTAAGGATTCTGCCTTGTTACTGCTTTGGCTTGGGTTCAATCCCTGGCCCAGGAACTTGCTGCGGGTGCAGCTAAAACACACACACACACACACACACACACACACAATCCATCCCTAAAATCTGAAGTAAACTTTGCAACCTTAGTCATCATTATAATTTCTATTTTGAAGACTTATAAACTGAAGTTGAGATCGGCTGAATTATTTGAACAGTCATGAGACTGCTGTAATGATCCAATGAGATCAGCTGAAAAAGCCCCTGGCACAGTGCATGAGATGAGACATGGGACGTGGCACCTGATAAATGAAGACTTCTATCAATATTATGATTATTATTTTATTCTTATTACTCCTATGGCACTAGCTGCCCCTTTTTGGTCTATTATTCATCCATGACCTGCCTGTAAAGTTCCCTTCTTGTATTTCCTTCCCAAGAACACTGAGGAACTTCTTTTCTCAGTTTGATTTCCATATCTGAGCCACATTTGTTCTCTTTATAAAGTCTCTCCCATTTGCATCTCCAACATTGTTCCAGAGCTTCTGCATTGCCTGGGGTGGGGGGCGTTTCGAGTTTTGCTCATTTGATGCTAAATTACTGCAAGCAAAAAGTGACAAATGACAGTTTGCAACCTTTTACCACCGTAAAGCACATAGATTAAAACAAAAAGGGGCTATAGAGACATATATTTGTGAGATCACAGGGAATATACGTCTGCTTCAGGCAGTTTATCTGAATGGCAGAATCCAGTGAGTTAATACTTAAGGAAGGAGACAGCTTCAGTTCATGAAATGAAGTAGTTAGGAACACAGATCTGTCATCATTGCTTGCCATGTCAAACAGTGGAGTTGTTACTTGTGAATGTACCTGCATTAACAGAAACATTTGCACATATTGAAATCCTCCCTAGAGTAGCAATTTTCTTAACAAAGATATAGGCTGTCAAATGTTTTCTACTCATCCTTGGAACCCTTCCAAATGGCTTTCTGATTGTGGGCCATGGCCTTCCTAGGGCCTTATTTTGTGGGATGATTTGACAAATGCAGTGTGTTCACCTGCATTTCAGAGCCAGAGTGGATGCTTTGAGCTGAGCCCTAGGGAATTTCCCTGTGACACTTGAGATCTGAGTGCATGTGCTTTTCATGAAGCAGGGAGTACAGAGGTAGAAGTCTTAGACTGTCAGAGCGGAAGCAAAGCTGTGCATTATGTAGGAAAATATCCAGTACCCACACTGCATCTTCCCCTGCTTCTTCATAGCCAAAAATCTTTGGAGAATTTTCTCTACTTTCTCACTTGTCCCCCACTTCTCTTCATGCTCCCATTTGGCTACTGTCCCTCACTCTAACTTTTATCGATAATGTAATCAATGGTCTTCATATACAGGTCAGATGAACATTTTTCAGTCTCTCTCTCTCCATCAGTGGAATTTTCCACTAATGACCTATTCCTGATGCTCTTGGTTTCCATGAGTTGACACTGCCCTAAGGTTTTCTTTGATCTCTCCTCTTACTCTTTTTCTGGACTCCCTTTCAGGTTTATTGTCCTCTAACCTCAGCCATCATGAACTACTTGCCCTTTGAAGGTCAGTCCTAGGCCCTCTTCTTTTCTCACACTTTGCACCTTCCCTGAAGGGTCTCAGTGTACCCGTGGTTTCCACTACCATTGTTAGGTGGGGACCCATACACCTCCCCTCTGAGCTGTGGACCCTTAACCTGCTATCCCACTGGTATCTCCACAGGATGTCTCAAAGGTACTGCAAACTCAAAATGTCCAGGTTTTCCTCCCCAAACACGGACCCGCTTCAGCTCCACTATCTGTTCTGATTCTGATGAGTCAAGGACTTAGATATTCTTTTCAACAGCTCTCTCTTCTTACATTAGATGTCCATTACATCGGCATGTCTTGTCTATTTTCTCTCTTAATTATTGCTCAAATCTTTTGACCTCTGTCCATCTCTATCCACTGGCACAGGAGTGGGGTACAAAGGTGCTCAGTAAATATTTGATGAATGAATGAATCTCCACAATGGCCCCTGTTCCAGGCTACTGTGGTGTCTGGCCAGAACAGCTATCAGAGCTTCCTAATAGGGGTCTCACTCGTCTACATTTCCCCCAATCTAGATAGCGGTCCATCTTACAACCAAAGGGATCTATCTAAAAAGGAAAATATTATTACATCATCTTGTTTCCCCAGCATAAAACAATGGTTTCACTGCTCCTAGGATATAATAAAAAAAAAATTGTAACATAACTTATAAGGGCCTGCATAGTTTTTCCATTGCCTGTTTCTCCAGCCTCATCTCACACCACAAGCCACCCTCTCTCTTTGCTTCAAGCACACCAACCAGGCCACTCTGCTTTACGCACCTCACACTCCTCATGCCCCCTCCTGGCACAGCAACTTCTACCTGACCCACTTTGCTTTCTCTTCCCCAGTCATTTCTTAGTTACCTGGTGCTCATCCTCCAGATCTTGTCTCACATGTCACCTGTGTCCTCAAGGTCACTCACCTCAACCTCCCACGACATCATATACCTCTGACAATAATAATTTCATTAAAAACATGTGTCAAGCTCCACAATGACAGGAATAGTATCTGGCTACAGTCTTGCTATATTCTTAGAATCTAGCTGGATACATTGAATAATTGTAAACCAGAAGGCCTGGGGCTGGGTCCTGGCTCTGCCTTGGATGGAAACATGGACTTGGAGATAAAGGACTTGCATGGATCAAAGAAATTTAGTCCTTTGTTATTGAAATTTATTTGTTCAAGGTAAAAGTCCTGCCCTGGGGGATCTGATCCATTCACTGATCAATTATTTAAGGGAAGGTATCAGTTATGATGAGATATCAGGCCCAAGTAACTGGTGGCACTCAATTTCCTCAAGCTAATTTCCGAAATTCCTTGCATCAGCAGTGTTAAACACCCTAAGGTGCAGATTTCACCTGAATGAGCTTTGTGTTAGGAGACTTTTCAGACAGAGAAAGCAACGTGTACCCTTTGGGGGCTGCAGAGATACAGAGAGTGCAGAGCTGGCCACACTCTGGATGACCTGAGCTTAACCTGGTTGCCTTATGGATTGAGGCACCACTGGAGTCTGCGGCCTTCCTCATTAAAAAAAAAAAAAAAATTTATTATAGTTGATTTACAGTGTTCTGTCAATTTCTGCTGTACAGTAAAGTGACCCAGTTATACGTTCATATACATTCTTTTTTTTCACATTATCCTCCATCATGCTCCATCACAAGTGATTAGAAATAGTTCCCTGTGGTAGACAGCAGGCCTCCTTCATTTTGAATCCTTTACTTTTGCAGCACTTACTTCCAGGATCAGTGGGCCCACAGTTTAATATAATTGAAGACTACTAACAGTTATAACGCATTTTCACATGCTTTGTCACATTTTTAGCTTCATGACAACTCTGATTTATAGGCATTGTTTTTATTCTCAGTTTTTATGCTAGGAAACACATTAGAGAAGGCAAGAGACTTTCTCTCCTATTTTCTGTGACCCCTCTTGTAATCTTGGTTTCAAGCTCGGCTTTTTTCATCTCAAGGCTAGTGATTTTTCTATTAGTTTATTTAAATTACTTGTGCTGTTTCCACATTATTATGGACTAAATTGTGTCCCTCTAAAATGTGGAAGCCCTCGTCCCTAATGGTACAATATTTGGAAATAGGGTTTTTAAGGAGATAATTAAGGTTAAATGAGGTCATTGGGAGGGATCCTAATCCAATAGGGATGGTGCCCTTTTAAGAGGAAGAGACACCAGAGACCTCTCCTTACGCAGACTCAGAGGAAAGGTGTTTGAGGACAGAGCAAAAAGGTGGCCATCTGCAAGCCAGGAAGAGAGACCTCACAAGTCACCAACCCTGATGGCACCTTGGTCATGGACTTCTGGCTTCCAGAAGGATGAGATAATAAATATCTGCTGTTTAAGTCACACCATCTGTGGTATTTTGTCATGGCAGCCTGAGCAGAATAAGACTCATGTCAAGTCAGATTGCTGCACAAGCAGGTCGGGTGGGTACAAAACTGACAGCAAGGCAAGTGGACCCAAATGCCACCTGTCTTAGGAGAGACAACCCCATACAGTGACCCCAGAATGTGGACTTGCCTCTTGTTCCAGGGCAGAGATGGCTTACTTATTAGATGGCTTACTTCTTGCTGGGTGCAGTGGCTCTGGGCCCACAGGAGTTCACCAAATCCAGGATGCAATCAGAGGTTTCCACTAAAGCTCCTTGTATTTGGGATC
Source organism: Phacochoerus africanus (assembly GCF_016906955.1). Taxonomy (NCBI): domain Eukaryota; kingdom Metazoa; phylum Chordata; class Mammalia; order Artiodactyla; family Suidae; genus Phacochoerus; species Phacochoerus africanus. The sequence goes on along the minus strand of NC_062558.1, from coordinate 120,538,804 downwards.
TCCCACAATCCAGCACTGGTGGTCCTAAATTAAGTATGGGACATCATTAAATAGGAGGGAATCATAATAAAGCAGTAAAGCTAAAATATGCCATATGCTCTGTAAAATCATGGTATTAACCGAAAGCAATCTTTCCCTGGAAACACAATAGAAAGGCCCATTGACTCCTCATCTACATTAACATAGATAGGAAGATAGACTGTCAGGTTTAACCTTCTATGAGCAGCAGTAGGCCAGGCTGTGACAGCTGTTCTGCCATCCCCCGCCTCCTCTACCCTCGATCCACTAAAGGGGACATGCTGTCTTCCCAGAAGGCAGTGGCCTGATCTGAAAGCTGTACAGTCTTTCTTAAGCAACATCCTCCATCAATTACAGGGAATGGCAGCCAAGTAAAGAAAATAAATCTCCAGAACATACTCTTGGGAGGGCAGAAGACCCTTCCTGGTCTCAGGGCTGCTTTTGATTGTATTTACCGTGGTCACTAATTTCACTTCTGTGCAGAGTCATTACAGGCGAAACAGCAGCTATAAAAGACTGACTTCCAGAGCGGAACTGGAAGGCATCTTTCTGAGGCTACACATTAGCCTCACATCACAAAGGCTTGTGGATAAAATAGTGCTCATAGATCTATGGGGCTTTTCCTGGAGGTGAGACAACTCCCCACCCCTGCTACAATTTCCCTGATTCTCTCTAGCGTTACACAGGATACTCAGCAGCATTCTTCCAAAGTCAAGGGGTCAAAGGTGCTTAAAGTTAAAAAAATACTTTTCATTTTTTGGAATACTTTTAAACTAAGAGAAAATTGCAAAGATAGCGCAGTGAGTTCCCAGATATTCCACACCCAGTGGCTTCTATTAATAGCATCTTAAATTAGTACGTACATTTGTTGCAATTAATGACCCAATATTGATACTATTATTAACTAAATACCATACTTTATTAAGATCTCCTTAGTTTTTAACCTGATGTCCTTTTTTTTTTTTTTTTCTCTTCCAGGATCCCAGTGAGAACGTAACACTACTTTAGTTGTCATGTCTCAGATATAGAAAGTTTCTATCATTACAGAAAGTCCTAGTGAAGAGTGAAGCCCTCGGTCTTGCCTGATAAGTCCTAGTAAAAGGATCTTTAAAGTTGGGGATGGGTTCTAGACTATGGTATTTATCCCCACAGTATCTAGAACACAGGGGACAATGAATAGATGGGCTGATAGATTTTAGGACCTTGAAAGTCTTGGCCTGCAACATATACCAGGGCAATGCTGCTTCCCTTCCTTTTTTAAGTATGTACACTAGTGTGTCCAAGGGGTGAGACAGAGGCTCTGGGAGCTGCAATTCATGGCCCTGATCTCTTGAGGTTTTAACAACAAAGCCCTTGGGTGGCTAATATTTTTTTAATAAGACTCTTTTCTCCCCTCAAGGGATATTGAGGGGGTTGGGAGCAAAGGACACAGTAGAGATTACTTTTATATCTGTTTTCATGGGGGAGGGGTCGTTCCGCATATGTTCATTCTGTTCCACATGGATTGTTACCCACAAATGTCAAATAGAAGTCACTATATCATCTTATGAAAGAATTAGAAAAATAAATAGGCTCCAGTTCTGGGCTGTTCTAATAGTGAAGCTGTAGAGGAGGGAACACTTCCTCAAGCTGCAGCTGCCTCCTCTAATGCTCTGCACAGTTATCACTCTCTCTAAGTGACAAGAGGTTCACATCTAGCAAACAGCTTCTGAACAATCCCACAACTGGGGAAACAGGAACCACTCTTTTCCTCTATGTGAACCAAGTCACAGCAATATATGAATATATGCATATACTAACTACATGAGCCTATGGCTGCACATATCTTTTCAAATACTGCGAACTTTTTATCACTTACATTCTTGAATCTCTGTCTCTCTGAATTCTCGTGGCAAACTCCCAACATCCCTTTGATATTGAAGAAGGGGCCATAGTTCATGTTCTCCATCTAATAGGCAGGATGCACCATCTATCATCATCATTACGGCCAAATTACAGTCAGATGCATTTTTTATTTTAAATTAATTTAAAAAATTACAGCTGATTTACAATGTTGTGACCATTTCTGCTGTAGTGCATAGAGCATAGTGACCCAATCATGCATATATATACATATATATACACACACACACACATATATATACACATATATATATATATACATTCTTTTTGTCATACTATTTTCCATCATGTTCTGTCCCAAGAGATTGGATATAGTTCCCTGTGCTGAACAGTAGGACCTCACTGCTTACCCATTCTAAATGTAATAGTTTGCATCTACCAACCCCAAACTCCCAGTCCATCCCACTTCCTCCTCCTCTGCCCCCGCAATCCCTTGGCAGCCACAAGTCTGTTCTCTATGTCTGTGAGTCTGCTTCTGTTTTGTAGATAGGTTCACTTGTGCCATATTTTAGATTCCGCATATAAGTGATATCATATGGTATTTGTCTTTCTCTTTCTTATAGTCAGATATATTAAGCACATCTTTTATAGAACAACCCCCTTTTCTACTTTGTCTGGATTCCTGAGAGCATGGGTAATACTCAGTGATTAACTCATTGCAATAACACAGCTGATTTCTTTCACTTTCTGATTCTCTTCCCTTGGTATACAGGGAAACTGAACTTTAATGTAAAAATATTTTATCACTTCCATGTAAGGTTTTTAAAGTTATATTATTAATATTAAATTAACAACTGAGGTATTTTTTATTGAGGCATAATTGACATACAACATTATATTCATTTCAGGTGTACAATATGATTCAATATATGTATGTCAAAATAATCACCCCAACAGGTTTAGTTAACATCCATTACCATACATAATTACAATTCATTTTTTTAACCATCAGATAAGTTTAATGGCAAAAGCAGAAAGACCTCCAAGCGAGAAATTCCAAAAGGCTCTACTCTTTTATTTATAAACAAATTGGATGATTTAATTTATTTGGGCTTGGATTCACTATTTTCTTATAAATGAAGAATCCTTTTAGAAAAAAGGAAACTTCTTAGAAGTTATCTCAATAAACTCCCACTGCTTTACTACCTTTAATATTTGATGTCTTTTTGTATAATTATTTATTGTATTTTACCACATATTTAATAAAAGCAATTTTCTATAAATCATAGATAGAAATAAGTTAGTTGTGGGTCTAATGCACTGGGAATCATACCATACATTTAATCACGGTGTGTGTTTGTAGAATTACAAACTAAGCTGAATTCATACTCTCACTAAGTCAAGACAGGGTATTGACTTGGAAAGACTAAGAGCTGAACGCTGGCCTGGAGACATTTGGCTGGACCCAGATGAAGCTGAGAATCTCAGTCTCCTGGGTCTCTATGAGCCTCACTTCCAAGAAATGTGGCCTTCCTTACTGTGTCTGAGTAGTCTAGCTTTCCCTTATTTGAAGATCTTATGAAAATCTTACTAATTTCTCTTGTTAAATTCATTCTGTTGAAACAGAATGTAATTTTTATTTTTCCACCTGGACTCTGAATGATGCACTGTCCTAAAACATCATTTTATTCTCCTTGAAAATAGTTCTACGAGTTAGGGAAAAATGGATAATAATGATTACTCCTTAGTCTCCAGAACCACTGGCTTTCATTTCCACTTTACCACCTGTCAAATTACACTCTTGGATTTACACTTCACCTTTTAAAAGAGCTTAGTTTATTCAAAGTCCCTCCCCTTCAAATTCATTCCTCCCTTTCTCCCTCCCTTCCTTGCCTCCCTTCCTCCCTCTCTTCTTTCTTTCTTTTTGGTGCCTTACCCATGGTATATACCTAGTGGTTGAATAGGATCTGCAGTTGCCAGCCCACACCACAGCCACAGCAATGAGGGAATCTGAGCTGCACCTGTGACCTACACCACAGCTCATGTCAATGCTGGATCCTTAACTCACTGAGTGGGGCCAGGGATTGAACCCATGTCCTCATGGATACCAGTTGGGTTCCCTTCCACTGAGCCACAACAAGAACTCCTCCACCAAATTTCTTAAAAATGGAGAATATATTTAGACATTATAATGACATCTCAGGAGTAGCTGGTTGCTGTTATAATGACATCTATTTATTGTTTATATATATTTTTATATCTCTTTCCCCCCTTTGATTTGCAGCAATAATAGCAGCTATTGGTGAGGCCAACTAGTTAAAACAGAGCTTTTTGGTCTCCACCTACACCTAAACCTGAATTTTCCTTGTGTCTCCTACCATTAATATTATAGTCATGTAAACTGCAAACTTAAAATACTTTATCCAATGAGCTGCCAAATTCTATGCAGTTTTGCAAATGTTTGCGGAGTCCTTATTCAATAAGCTCTCACTCGCTTATTCAATAAGCTCTCATTACCTCATTTTAAAAAATGTTTACTTATGCCTGAGCCTGCCAGGGTGTTAGGCACAAAACCTCCCTCTGAAACACCTTCAGTCCTGATTCACCTCTTTAGGTTCTCTTATGCTATTCTATTCCATCATTGCAGTCTTTTTTAATAGTCTCCCTGACTCTTTCTCATTCCTCTCCAGATTATATTTATTGACAGAATTTTAAGGCAATTTTTCTGGAGATCTCACACATATTTTGTGACATTAAAAGAATATCAACACAGCTCAAAAGAGAGTAAAGAGAGAAGTGGCACAGCCTGCTTCTTCTGATGGCCTTTGCTGATACTCTTATATCTGAAGGACACAGAAGAGTTGAAGAAGCAGAACTGGACAACACAATGGTCTCGAGTTGTTTTCTCTGGTCTTATTAGTATGAAACTAACAAGGTGAAATATATTTACTATGCCTCTATATGAAAAACATATACACATTGGCATAAATAAGAACTGGCTCTTGCCTCAGCTGTGATTTTGGTGAGAGAAAGCATGCCTCACTGAGTTCTGCCAATGGCATCTCAGCGATGCTGGGGTTGATTTTTTTTGTTAATGAAGAAAAAGGTCCAAGGCTGGACTGACCTTAGCTTATCCAGAGCTTATTTTAGTTTACCAAAATTCAATTCGATTGAGATGAGAAGAAAATCGACTTTCTTATTTCCCTTGTCCTATCCTGCAGGGAAAAACAAACTAAAGAGGTAAACAGAGTTGCCTCATCATCACAGAGGGCTGGCTCTGGCCTTCCACAGTGGGGAGGCATTCGAAATTGAAATTTACAACACCAGGGGCACTGTCTCGCCTCTGAAACAGGTCACTCCAGCTGTATTTGTATTATGGGGTTTGTTTTACATATTCATCACATTTTTGCCTCACCAGTTGCTTGAAAAAAACTATATCTCAGAGATAAGAGTTTCATTAAACATGAGTAGGCAGCCCAAGGCATTAATCAGATATTATTCCATTTGGAAAATGTATTTTGTTCAGGCTTTCTCTCCCCTCCCCCTTATCCTTGTCTTTGAATTAATTACACTTATATACCACAGAAGCCGCCTCAGAACCCAAGGGTGAGGCAGGAGACTGTCAATCACAACTTTTCAAGATTTTGCACAAGGTGATGCTCAAAGACCTGGAGCAGGTTCAGTTCTCCTGGGGGCACCACTTTCCTGTCTTTCCAGAACTCCTGATTCTAAGCACAGACCTCATTTGAGGCAATTAACACTTTGTGGCTCAGTATACACATAGTGGTTGAGAGGTTTGGAGTAAAACACATCAGACAGTTCTGCTTTGTCACTCACTGGCTATATGACCTCTCAAAGCCTCAGTTTCCTCATGTGCAAATTCACACATGCTAAATAAGGATGGGTGAGAATGCAGTAAGATAAGCGAAATGAAAATTACCGAGTGCCTGCAGGCAAGTGGCTCCAACAACATACTTGGGATTGCTTGCTAAAAACAGAGACTCCCAGACTCTCTCTTGACCTGGTGAATCAGGATCTCTCTGCTTAATCCATGGAAATTAACATCCTAGATGGTTTTCATGGGCAGTCAGGTGTGGAAGCTGGATGGATTTGCATCAAGCCAAGAGTCTTGAACTCCTCCTACTCTCATTCATCTCACCTCCAACTTCTAATGTTCAAATCCTTCACCAGGTGTACTTCTAGCATCTTCTTAAATACCCCCAGAGACAGCAAAGCCTTGTTCATATTTGGCAGCTTTCAGACATCTTCTAGTACTCAACCAAAAGCTCTCTCTAGCATTTTTTTCCCATTGATGGTAATTCTGTTCCTGGAGACCTATAGAATAGATTTACCCTTCCTCCTATTTGATAGCGCTTCAGATACTTGAAAATACTTCCCATGAGTACACTAGAGTACTCTCTTTTCTAAACTAGTACATCCTGAACCAAATTTCCAGTCCCCACATTTCAGCCTCTGCTTATCTAACCCTTGCCAAATGCATTCCCATGGCCAGATTTCCAGCTGGTGGACCTATCCTGTTACCTGGTAGCTAACCTCCCTCTGGAGTTTAGCATTCTGCTCTTCCAATCACTCTTTCTCTGCAAAGTGCGAACAAAAGATGCTCTTTTCTGTAAGGTGCATCAAAAGGAATCTCATATCTTTTAATCTGCCTTCCATATGTCAAATATAATGCAAGTTGCTCAAAATCAAGACTTTCAATATGAGAATATAAGATTTTTAATTGTGGGATAAAGATGAGGATAAGGGGGTTGAGACAACACTGAGCCCAACTTCCTTCCATCATACTCATTTTATTTATTTATTTATTTATTTTATTTTATTTGTAATTTTTTTTGTCTTTTTGCCTTTTCTCGGCATGCTCCTGTGGCATATGGAGGGTCCCAGGCTAAGGGTCCAATTAGAGCTGTAGCCGCTGGCCTATGCCAGAGCCACAGCAACACCAGATCCGAGTCACATCTGCAACCTACACCATAGCTCACGGCAACTACAGATCCTTAACCCACTGAGCAAGGGCAGGGACAAAACCCGCAACCTCATGGTTCCTAGTCGGATTCGTTAACCACTGAGCCATGACGGGAACTCCCATACTCATTTTAAAGATTAGATTGGTACAAGTGCTATGGAAAAAAGTATGGAGGTTCCTCAAAAAATTAAAAATAGAACTCTCACATGATCCAGCGATGCTACCTGGATATATACAAGGGTATATACAAGGAGGAAATAAAATCACTATGTTGAAGATATATTTGCATCCCTATTTTCATTTCAGCATTATTTACAATAGCCAAGACATGTAAACAAAGGTAAGAAATCTTTGGCACCATGCTTAACAAGTGTTAGCTATTGATATTCCTCACAGACTAGAAAAAGGAATCTAGACCTTCAGACATTGAATTTGTGGCTCTTCCCTCATGAGTTACACTGCCTCATATGCCTTCCTTGTGCCCCATTCCTGGAATGTCACAAATTGAAGGTCCTATGGGGACCACCAGTCTCATAGGGCTGCAGAGGGACTAGATGAGCCATCGAACTTCTCAGCATCATGCCCCCTAAGAAGAGGAATGAAAGTAATCACATCTTATGCTTTACTAGATAAAGCAATGGACACAGGATTCCAGCTGATGTAATTTTTTTTAATGTATACGATGATTTTTATTTTTTTCCATTATAGCTGGTTTACAGTGTTCTGTCAATTTTCTACTATACAGCATGGTGACCCAGTTACACATACATGTATACATTTTTTTTCTCACATTATCATGCTCCATCGTAAGTGACTAGACATAGGATATCATTTTCACATGCTGCTGAAAGGCTTGGACAATCTGGTTACCTAAATTGTGGCTTTACTTCTGCTGAATCATCAAACCAAAAGCTTTATCAGTGCCAAGAACCTAGGCCAATAAATCACCCCCAGAGGCAGAAGCAGCCAGGCATGGCATAACTCATTCTTTGAGATAATGCTTCCTGATGTCTGAGGAGCCCCCTGGATAGACTTGGGAAGCTTCTCTGGTAGTCTTTCTCAGAATCTGGTTCTTGGCTCAGCTGCCTCAGAATTACGTGGGGCAATTTTTACAAAGGCAGATTGCTGAATCTATGAAAAACCTACTGAAACACAATCTTTTTGGGGTGGGGCAAGAGGTCTCCCTTTTAACAAGCCCTCTTGACAACGCTGAGGTTTGAGGATTATTGAACAAAAGGGATCCAGAAGTCGATGTCTGGAGAAAAATGACAACTTGAGAACTGTTGTAGAGTTGCAAGAAGAACTAGTGTCATTTTAGCAATAGGTATTAGTATGGTATTAGCAATAGGCATAATGGAGGATAACAAATAATGGACCCAGCCCTTCAATAGTGTGCAATTTAGACCCTAAAAAGGTAAAAACAGAAGAAAAAAGTAGCAAAACAAGATATTGTGTGATTAAGTATTGATCTGGGCTCTGGTGATAAATGCAGAAAGGTTTCAAAAAATAGGTGACTGTTATAGAAAAGAAATGATCTTGGAAAAGGTGCTATGATTGAAAAAGGAAGTATTATGTCTAGAATTTTCATAATGGTTGAGGATATGGGCAAATGTGAGGAGATGGTAACAAATATGGTTTAGAAATGTTTGATGGAGAATTGGATGGATGAATTTGAGATAAAAGAATTTACAACTTTGTGTTGCTGCTTCTAAGAGGAATTAGGGTAAGACTTGAGACCTTGAGTCTCAAGACCGCATTATGTCTTAGATAAAGATGTCTTTTTTTTTGCTATTTTTTTGGGCCACTCCCGTGGCATATGGAGGTTCCCAGGCTAGGGGTCTAATCAGAGCTGTAGCTGCCGGCCTACGCCAGAGCCACAGCAACGCGGGATCCGAGCCGCGTCTGCAACCTACACCACAGCTCACGGCAACGCTGGATCGTCAACCCACTGAGCAAGGGCAGGGACCGAACCCGCAACCTCATGGTTCCTAGTCGGATTCGTTAACCGCTGCGCCACGATGGGAACTCCGATAAAGATTTCTTGATCCATCTTAGGGGGCACCCAAGTCTTTCAAGAATGATGGAGTCTTCTGTGCATTTGGCACTGAGTCTCTTCTTCCCATCAAAGTCTGGCCTGGGTATGTATGGACCTGCTCTACTTTGAGCAGAATAAGTTGGTAAACTGAGCTAAGACTGAATGCAGCATGTGTGAGAACAACTAAAACTCTGTACAAAGAGAAGAAAGAAGTGATAAGAAGGTAAAACAAAAGTCAGAAGTCTATCTGCCTGCACTAGGTTTCTCATCTGTTTTTAAGAAATCGCTCCTCTGCTCTGGAAATCCAAGTCATAGCTCCGTGGTAATCCACGTGTGCAGCAGGACTCACCCACAAAACTGAGCTTCCTAAAATACTTCTGCTGAAATGGGAACTAGTGGCCTTCTTCACTTTCAATATGACTAAAACCTAGAATCACATTCTTTTTCCTGGTTGCATTGTATTATTGAATTGGATTACTCTTATGCTAAATCCAAGATCACTTGGAAAATCCACATGAGATTACTTTATGTTCTTTTTTCCTCTCCATCTTGGAACATGAGAAAAATAAAGTTTGCTTTCCTCTTTGTATTTTCTAACCAGGTCTATTTTGTTTATTTGTACTGCTCAAAGATGACACTAGATGGCAAGGTAGCATTGCAAGAAGGTATGTGTAGACACAGAGATTTAGCCTATAAAGAATCTGCTTGGAAATTCCCATTGTGGTTCAGGGGATTAAAACTCCAACTAGTATCCATGAGGATTCAGGTTCAATCCCTGGCCTTGCTCAGTGGGTTAAGGATCTGGTGTCAGATCTGGTGTTGCTATGGCTGTGGTGTAGGCCGGCAGCTGCAGCTCCAATTCGACCCTAGCCCGGGAATTTCAATATGCCGTGGGTGCAGCCATTAAAAAAAAAGGAATCTGCTTGCCATTCTCAGTGGAAGATGCCCCTGGCAACTGGAGGTATGTGTTACATGTGAGTTTCCATGTGTTACATGTTAGTCTCCAGGAGACTAACATTCCAGCTAGTGGAAGAAACAAAAGCATTTGTCCCAGGTATGGGTTGTAAGAATTCTGCTTGGTTATAGTTTTACACCAAATCCATGACTCAGTAAATTCATGTATATGCTGAGCATAGTGAACGCCTGTTCTTTTTGTTTGTTTGTTTGTTTGTTTGTTTGCATTCCCTAACTTTCATTTCCCTTCTTTTGGTAAAGAATACTTCCATTTGCCTCTAGAGATCCCAAGCTGCCCAACTCTCAGAGGATGTGTTTTGGATGAAGCTGACCTCACCTCCTGCTCCGGATGTGGGCATGTGACCTTAGGCGTGAGCCAGTCAGCACACTCCGTTCTCTTGGCCACAAACAAAATGGATGCAGGAGTAGTCACAGAACAAATGTGAACCACTGAGAACTAATCTTAGGACTTCACTGAGGTGACCAGGAGAGAGGCTATTTTTTTCTCCTAGCATAAAGAGATGCTGCCTGGAACTCCTACAGTCATGACAAGACGAGAAAGAGGCCAACATGAAGAAGAGACACTGCTAGGAGGTCACCTGACCCCCAGTCAAGCCATATGGGAGATAAATGTTACCCTTGAACTTTTTATTTTCACATGAAAATAAAGTCTTGCTACGCTTAAACCATTTAGGGTTGGACTGCATGCTGAATTCTTGTAAGTCAAAAGCATTTGCCTTTTCTGACATTAATCAACCACTTTAGAAATACTATCTCTTTGCTTTATATTGATTCTCCGTGGATCATTATAATTACACATTAGTTCTAAGCTCTTTTAAGCTCCTTCAGATGCTTCTCTAGCTAATATGCTATTAATAAACACTTAGAAACATGAGGAAAGCTGCACATCAAAAAAAAACCCTCACAGTTAAATCCCATGATAAATCAAGGTTATCCTCTTGTAGGCTGTTAACCACCCTCTAACATAAAAGCTTTGTAGATTCCATTTTTCATCCGCTTGAGCAGGTACCACTTCTAAGACTTGCCCGTGCCTGAGCTTTGGCTGGTATTTCTCTGGTTTCTCAGCCATCTCAGGGAAGTATGGAATGCTACATACTTATCGAAACATACAAAACCTATTTCCCTAATCCTCAGTGTCCCTTAAAGAATTACAACCTTTAGGTGTCAGATTGGTTTTTTTATGTCAAACCACATCCAAAGGGCTATATGTTTGTGAGTCTCAAGGTCATGACCATAGACCAGATTATAAAATGAGAATAAAATAAGTGCTCACAATGATAATGTCCTTTTCTTCCTCTGGTGGAACACAGTTTTGGTGAGTGCTCAATTAATGTTAGGGATCTGCAGCCATTTTCCAGACATTGTTGGCTCATTTTTTTTAACTCAATGAATTATTTTACATTTATAGATGTACAATGATCATCACAACCCAATTTTATAGCATTCCATCCCAAACCCCAGCCCATCCCCCCCACAACCTGTCTCCTTTCGAAACCTTAAGTTTTTCGAAGTCTTTGAGTCAGTATCTGCTCTGCAAAGAAGTTCATGTGTCCTTTTTTAAGATTCCACATGTAAGTGACAGCATATGATGGTGGTGTCTCACTGTCTGACTAACTTCACCTAGCATGATAATTTCTAGGTCCATCCATGTTGCTGCAAGTGACATTATTTCCTTCTTTTTTATGGCTGAATACTATTCCATTGCATATATGTTCCACATCTTCTTTATCCACTCCTCTTGTCATTGGACATTTAGGGTGCTTCCATGTCTTGGCTATTGTACATAGTGGTGAAATGAACACTGGAGTACATGTATCTTTTCAAGTCATGGTTTTCTCTGGATAGATTCCCAGGAGTGGGATTGCTGGATCAAATGGTAATTCTATTTTTAGTTTTTTGAGGAATCTCCATACTGTTTTCCATAGTGGTTGCACCAATTTACATCCCCACCAAAAGTGTAAGAGGGTTACCTTTTCTCCACACTCTCTCCAGCATTTATTGTTTGTAGACTTTTGGATGATGGCCATTCTGGCTGGTGTAAGGTGGTACCTCATTGTAGTTTCAATTTACATTTCTCTAATAATTAGTGATGTTGAACATATTTTTATGTGTTTTCTGGCCATCTGTATAGACACTTGTATTTTTGAAGTCTGTGTCACAGAAGCCAATGGGGGAGAAAGAATTTAAAAAGAAAGAATTGATAAGCCATGTTTTAGGTCGTAGAGGGGTCCAACCACAACAGAACTGTGAAGGGTCTCAGAATTTGGCAAACTGGAGGTCACAAGCAGCCTCTTTGAGAGCTGTCTCAGTGATGTGCCCAAGGCTTGACTGCAAAGGGGTGACAAGGTGGAGAATGCCAATGTGGGTGATTCAGGAAGTCTTGTTCATAGGAGGATGGAGGTAGTGAGTGCACTAGAGAAGGAGAGAAACTTCTTTGTTTTTAATTTCTAAATAGAAGTTAAAATAGAAGTAGTCTAGACTTATTTACAGGCTGAGTCAAGAAAGATACTTGATAATACAGGGATTCTGAGGAATAGAAAGGAAAAATGAAGGGATGTCTACCAGGCAGGGGTAAGGATGAATGACTGGAGAAAGGCTCCAAATAAGGATGGAGGAGGTAAATCGAGCCATGAGAGGGTGGTGCTGAATGGGTGCAAGGGAGAGCAGAAGAGGACCAGAAGGCCATGAAAACACAGAACTTAGTGATAATTGAGATACGGGCAGCCATCAAAGGCTTTGGCATGACGTCAGAACACAAGCAACGAAAGACAAATAGATGAGCTGAACTTCATCAAAATTAAAAACTTTTATGAAGCAAAGCGCATTATCAAGGGACTGAAAAAAATACCATAGAGAATGGGAGAAAATATTTGCAAATCATGTATATGGTAAAGCTCTAGTATTCAGAATATATAAATAACTCTTAACAACAAAAAGACAAATAATCCAACTAAAAAATGGGCAAAGGACCTGAATAAATATTCCCTAAGGAAGATAAGCAAATGGACCATAAGCACATGAAAAGATGCTCGGCAACATTAGCTGTTAGGGAAATGCAAATCAAAACCATGAAACACTTCATACCCACTAGGATGGCCATCATCATCATCAAAAAAATGGAAAATAACCACTGTTGGTAAGGATGTGGAGAAGGTGTAAAATGATGCAGCCACTGGGGGAAGGAAAGAAACAGTTCAGCATGTCATCAATAAATTAAATATCATCATACATTTAAGAGAATTAGCATGTGAAAAGGAAAGAAGTACTGATACATACCACAATGTGGATAAACTTGGTAAACAGTGTGTTAAGTGAAAGAAGCCAAACACCAAAGGTCGCCTGATTCCATTACGTGAAATGTCCAGAATAGGTGAACTTGTAGAGACAGAAAGCAGACTGGTGGTTGTCAGAGATGGTGGGGAAGGAGGGAAGAATGAGGAGTGAGTATTTAATGGGTATGGGATTTCTTTTGGAGGGATGAAATGTTTTGGACCTTGACAGAAGTAAGAGTTACATAACCTTGTTCTAAATATCATTGAGTTGTTCACCTTAAAACAGTTAATTTTGTGCTACCTGAATTTCACCTCAATAAAAAGTTCTGTGAGGTCGGTGCTCCTGAGTTCCTCATGTTTCCAGCATCCACCACTTCCAGGATGGAAAACTTCTGGTGCAACTCCCATCTCCTCTGGTAGTCCTTTGGGGTGTGATTTCCTTTTTCAATCCATTCCCTTCGTTTCCAAATTTTCCACATTGTTAGGATGCCTAATGATTACTCATCCATAAAGGTCCTCCCTTTCCTTATATTCAGTAATTGTAATTTTCTAAAATATAATTTCAGAAATGGTTAGGGACATGGAGAAAAGAGAAAGGCTGTATCTTACAATTATTTTTTTGGATTGAATAAAAACATCTCAAATGCCATCATCAAATGGCTCCATCTCTTTTAGTTCAAACCCCTTTGTAAGAATGTGTTCTACTCAGTGTTTGCCACTGAAATGACTTAATTACTTTCTCATAAACTGCCTCGTGTATATGTTTTTGGCAATTTCCCTCACTGCTACAAAGGGGCTCTCATCTTTTTTTTTATGACCCAATGTCCTGATTAACTAGTTCCTTTGAGATGGGGTTTCTAAGGGATATACTTTAAAGTAAAGTAAACCAGAGGTGACTGAAGAGAAAAGAAATGAGATACATAATAAATTATAAAGGCAAATGAGCTCCATAAAATATTTACCTATAATGAAGTGGAATTTGATGCTATCTGAACATAAAGAAACGAGCTTAGTTCACCAACACATCCAGATTTTCTTTAGCATGCCACAATTTTGCATTTCTATTGAATGGTCCTGTCATTGGACCATAGACCTATGCCTGTTTGGTTTTTTTTTCTTTTTGTCTCTTTAGTGCTGTCTTTCAAATACTGATCTTCTAAATGCAGGGGTGAGAGCTACTTGGCATTAACAGCATCTTGGAGCTTATGTTCACAGTACTCAGTTTTGATGACTTGCTTGCAATCCTGCAGGTGCATGTTTAGGAACCCTCCAGGGTTTTCTGTTTGTTTTTTGGTTTTGGATAAAGAACTGCATAGAAAGTGCCCAGACAGGAATGAATCGAATTAGCTGTGAGGCTGGAATGAAGGAGCCCATTATGCACCTACTGAGGATCCCCACCTGACTGTCCAGCATCTGCATCTCAGATAGAGTAGTTCCCTACACTCCAGAGTCCATACAGCACAGGGGTTAAGAGCACTGAACTCAGACTGACTGACATAGGTTTTTAGTCCTACCCTCCCTATGGCTGTAGTCACGGGCATAGTACTTAACTTTAGTACTTAACTTCTGCACAGGTCTGTTGCCTCTTCTGAAAAAGGGAGATAATAGTGCCTGCTTCATAGGAGTGTTGTAAACATTACAAAGAAAAACATGTGAAGCATGTTGAATAGTGCCTGGCTCATACTAAGTGTTTAATAAATACTACATTTAGTTCTGAGGTTGCGGATTTGCAAAATTCTCCAGCTGTATCTCTCAAGAATATCAAGGCTGAAACATATTCCACATAATTAATGTCAGCAGAGTAGCAACAGGACTCTCCTAGACACTGGGCTCCATGAAATTTGATTTCTAAACTCTCTACTTATAAGCTTCGATTTGCCCCTTGGTCTCTTTTGGAAAATACAGGAATAGGAACTATCTGGCATGTGTGCTGATACTATTCCTTCCTATACCCATGGCCATCATCACTAACCAACCCAAGCACTCCCTCCAACTGAGCCCAGACCAGACCTTAGAGCTGACTAGAGTCAGCTCATGAGAGGTTAGTAACCTATTTGTCATCTTTGTTCTAGGAACCGAATCTAATACTATTACCACCCTTCAGGAAGGAAATTAAGTGGAGGAGGGGCTAAGGCAGTTAGGAAGAGGACAAAGAGTGACTGATGTTCCCTGACATCTGCTAAGTCACTTCCTGTCATGAACACTCATTCTTCATTACCCCAGCATGATGATTTGCAAGAACTAAAATGAGAAAATTTTGAAAATTTGTCAATGCAAAATCTCAAATAATAAAATACCCAGATTTATACAAGAGCTGCTATAAAAGTGACAGTAGAATTTATCTGTGCAACTGGGTCAGGGATGAGGGGTGGATACTGCAGAGAATGTCAGCTGAAAGTCTGCTTTATGTGTGGAGAAATATCTTTTCATTCATTATTTCAGTAATAGGAAGGCTGATAAACTCTCAATGCAGAGATCATAGAGAGAAAAGATTTATTAGTTGATACATGATTTACTTTCATAGATTTATAGTCTGGGTCATAAGATTTGCGCATGACCCTTGATTAGAAACATTCTTTTTTTTTTTTTTTGTCTTTTTAGAGCTGAACCCGCGGTATATGGAGGTTCCCAGGCTAGGTGTCTAACCAGAGCTGTAGCTGCTGGCCTACACCAGAGCCACAGCAACGCCAGATCCAAGCCGCGTCTGCCAACTACACTGCAGCTGATGGCAACGCCAGATCCTTAACCCACTGAGTGAGGCCAGGGATCAAATCTGCAACCTCATGGTTCCTTGTCGGATTCGTTTCCGCTGTGCCACGATGGGAACTCCTAGAAACATTCTTATTCAAATTAAAACCAGAATGCTTTAAAGGCTGGAATAAAAATATGGAATAAATGATGGAATGGCCTGATGGTTAGTGAGTGTGGTCCTGATGCTGCCCTTCCTTTAACTACGTCTAATGTAGCTTTGTCCACGCCCAGCAGTGCCATCTTGGGCCCATTTCACCTGCCCTAGGAACTGCTCCTTTTGTTTCATTTCCTTTTGCTGGGTCTCTTTACTGGCACTGGCTTCTTGATGCAGCAGAGTGAGCTGGCAACTGTTTGTGATCCTGGCCATAGTGGACTGGCTGCTCCTTTGATTCAGGATGACTTAATCACTCTCTGTCTCCCAGGAATTTGGAATTGGAATTTAGAGATTTGCAAAGGCAGTCTTTGCCTGTGTTTATACTTAGAAGATAACAGTATTGGAGTTGAGGAGTCCCTGTCTCCTACTACCATGTGGGGGTTCAGTAGCATTGAAAAGATGCTGAGACAGAGAGAAGAAGAAGCGGGGGAGGGGAAAAGAGAGGGAAGAAGAGGAAGGGGAGAGACAGAAGCAAAGAGAAATAGTGATGAGGAACAAAGAAATGCTGTATCCTGGGCTCCTTCATGTTTTCGTTTGCTAGATCTGGTCTATTTCGGGGGAGTGGCTATATTCTGGATCAGCAAGGTGGGTTAAATAAAGGTGGCTAGAGGGAACCCAGCCTGCTAAGGCCACTATTTTTCTAGTTCTTTTAAAGTCCATTTCACGTTTATATGGCTGTTGCATTGGTGGGTCTTGGCATGGCTCCTTATTCTTAATAAAACTCATCACTTTCAGCCTTCATATCATAACCCCATTCCCCCAATAAAAGATGTTCCTCGTACTTAAAATGGATTAAAGATTTGAACATAAGATCTAAAGCCATAAAAATCCTAGAAGAAAACATAGGCAGTAAGCTCCTTGACATCAGGCTTGGTGATGATTTTTGTATTTGACACCAAAAGCAAGAGCAACAAAGGCAAAATTACATCAAACAAACATACAAAAAAACCCACTTTTGCACAGCAGAGGGAAGCATCAACACAATGAAAAGGCAATTTATTGAATGGAAGAAAATATTTGCAAATCATATATCCGATAAGGGGTTAATATCCAAAATATATAAAGAGCCTATACAACTCAATAGCAAAACTCCCAAACAATCCGACTGAAAAATGGGCTGAGGATCTGAATAGACATTCTTCCAAAGAAGACATAAAAATGGCCAACAGGTACATGGAAAGGGAATTAATAGCACTAATCACCAGGGATACGCAAATCAAAATCACAATGAGATATTACCTTATACCTGTTAGAATGGCTATTATCAAAAAGACAATATATAGCAAGTATTAACAAGGATATGGAGAAAAGGCCACACTTAAGCACTGTTGGTGGGAATGTAAATTGGTGCAGCCGCTATGGAAAACAACATGGAGTTTCCTCAAAAAATTAAAAATAGAACTACCATGTGATCCAGCAATCCCACATCTGGGTGTTTAGCCAAAGGAAATGACGATATTAACTCAAAAAGATATATGCATTGATTCATAAAAGGAAAAAGCAAAAAAAGAGGAAGCCGATAGTGCCAAATGGTGCCAAAATCGACCAGCAAATTCATGCAAAAGGCAAGTAACCTCCAGCTCCAGATACGTCCCTGACTTTGAGGAGGGCTATACTAGGTGGCCTTGGAGTAGTACCTCCTCCCAGCTTCCGCACATTCCTGTACTGGGCTGTAAATTCATATTCTGAGGTGCCTCTTCTTCATCCTTTTCCTTTCGAGCCTGTAGATGTGAATTCCTTCCTGATTTCACCTGATACCCTCTGTCTTGCAGGCAGGATGAGGGATGCACATGCTCCTAGTCTTCCTGCCGTCATGCCTCTCCCTGGTCCATTCATTCCTGTTTTGGATTTCTCTCATTAGCTCCCGCTTCCTTCTGCATCATGGTCAGAAGGAGAAGGAAATTATCTGTTCCAGTTTGTGTCTTTTTCCAAATCACATACCTCAAAACCCTATAATCCGTGCAGAGAAGAAATTTCATGATTTCATTGGAGGAAATTTCATCCCAAGGGAGAATCAGTCTGAGCAGACCTTTTACCATCTTTTTAAAAGTTTCATCTGGCCAGGAGGCTTCTCTGCAGACAGTGTTTTGCCTTCTTGGGGTGTGGCTCAGACCTCAGCAGCTTTCAAGGACCACCATCTATTCTTCACAAGAGCCATTCACATTTTGTCACCTTCACTGTGTTTACTCCCCTCTAGACTCTTGAATTGGTGCAAGTGGTCCTGGTGTCTATGGCTTTTCTCAGGGATCTGTTCTGGTCAAACTTTCAGAGCTCTGGTAGCTCTAAGTCCTCTCCATATTCCTATGGCTGCTTGAGGGCAGGGTTGCTCTCTGACAGGGACCACCTTTGCCTTCAACCTTTTGCTTCTGGCGTGATTACTGAAAAAGCTTAACAAAGCCTAGGAGGGTATTCTCGATTCAGTCCAGACTACAATAAAACACCCAAGCTACAATAAAGATTTTTTACTAGAGATCTTATTTATGATTTTATGGTTTCTGAAGCTCTTCTTTAATTACTGCCTACATAGAGCTCAAGATCTGTCAGGAATGATAAAGAATCATTCTCATTATTACCTTAAATTTACTTCCCTTCCACCCCATACATTAACCTTTATTACTATAAGTTATGGCTGTGAGGAGCCAGAGCTAAAGAATAAAGTTTACTTTCATTTAAGATGTGAAAGTAGGCAAGTCCCTGCTTTCTGCATGAGAGCAGGATGAGGAACCAAGTGTGTCATTTGGTGGATACATAAAAAATGCATTATATTCCTTTTAGAAGATAATTATCTAGGAGTCGTTTGCCTCGTTTGGTTAGAAGTTTCTTTCTGAGGTGGAAAATGAGGGGAGAGAAAAGAGAAAAGGGAGAAAGATGGATTGGCTGACAGATGGACTAATTAAGTGATGAAGATACAAAAGAAGTGAGAGGGTTATAGACCAGGAAGACAGCAGCTCTCTTGAAAGCAGCAGAATGTGAAATGTCTTCTAAAAAAGAAATAATAAAACAGATGGTTCAAGTTGAATAAATGATGTTTGGTTACTGAAAAGTGCATTTCCTCCTACTTCCTAATACACTCAATGTATCTAAATAAGAAAAAAATGGAACAACAGTCATTTTGGATGCTTAATAATAAATATTAGTCTTTTAGTGCTTTATCTTTTATTTAGAGAGCTCAAAGTCCTTTTCTCAGCTTAGTGAGAGCTTCGCAAATCTCCTCTGTAGGAGTAAAGGCATAACACTGTTTTAGCTGTTGGATAGTGAAAATCATAGGAGTTGTCCCTCAACCAATGAGGCAGGAACAAGGGACTCTTGTGTGCCTTTCTCAAGTGCCTCTCTGCTGGAGGATCCCTGCCCATGACTCATGGTTCCACATCTTATTCCCTCCATTCTCCCATTCTGTGTTAATCAGGACTGCGTTGGTTGTAAGTACCAAACACCTAAGTCAAGCTAATTTAATAAAAGCAAGTAAGCAAACAAACATGACTGGGAAACCCAACTTTTGTCTTCACATCAGTTTCCATCCAGGCAATCTAACAACAGCATCAGGTCTGCTCTGTCTGACCACTAGCTGTGTGAGCCTTATTCAGGTTATTCTCTGCCAAGCCAGTGGCACAATGATCTCCAGAGCTATGGCTCTAAATAGTCCTTAGAACTCAGGGTTCCCCAGAAAGAAGGTCCATGCTAGTCTCCAGAAAGGATTCTGTTTGGATGACTGGCATACATTCTCACTCATTTTTTTTGACTGATCCCTGTGCCTGAATCACATGTAGAGTTGGATAGAAGGTTTCCCTTGGGAATAAACAGACCAAAAAATATAACAGATGCCAACTACACATTAAAGTCTGCAGAAAGTTTCCACAGATTTAGGCCCTTTGGTTCCCATTCTATCCTCCCAGCATCCATGTTGGGTATAAAGCACCAATTGCAATGTGAATGTTTCTGTTCTTACGCTGTTCTCTTGATGAAAAGCCCATCCCTTAACTCATCTTTATCACACCTGATGCCCCCTCACTGATCTCGTCTTAATCCTCCACAGCTTCCACCACAGTTTTACATCACCCATCCTTGTGGTCTTTTCTGAAATTCCATTTGTGTTCATCTCAGTTTCCCAACCAGACTGTAAACAATCATAAAGAACACTTCTAGCTTTATGTACTGCCCATCCTCCTTGCCTGGCACACAGTTCATACTCAATACTAGGACTGAATATTCTGAGTTATGTACATTTTTACCTATTGCCTATTGTCTAGTTTAGTCATTTGTAAAATGAAGATGACGGTGCTAACCACATAGGGCTCATGTGAAGAATAAGATGGTATCTTTGAGGTGCTTATCACATAGTAAGTATCCCATAATGTATCTATTATTTATTCATATATGCATATGTGTATATGTGCATGCCCATTATTTATTGCATACATATATGAATCAATTGATAAATTTTCTGAGGACAGAGCCCATGTCTCTTTTTTATTCTTTCTTGTCACCCAGAGGTAACAAATCAGTTATTCAACATGAGTCTGTGGCCATCTGATTCTAACACTCAGATTCTTATTTTGCCATCTCCACAGGATGTCATGTTAATGAAAACAACTGCTGCATCATTATGACCTTCTGGTCATAGGGAAATATGTGAAAGCACAAAACATGACCACATGAAGTAGCTGAGCAGATGCAAATTCTTCCCAGAAGTTCTTGTGCTTCTGGCCTATGAAGTCTTTATAAAGGAGCACCAAGAATGGGTTGGAAGAAGTTCCCTTGTGGCTCAGTAGGTTAAGGATCTAATGTTGCCACAGCTGTGAGATTCGATCCCTGGCCTGGGAACTTCTCATATCCTGTGAGTGTAGCCAAAAAAAAAAAAAAAAAAAGGAAAAGGTTGGAATGGGATATGGGAGTGGCAAGGGGACCAGGATTCTCTGGAACTCTCTGATGGATAATTTTCTTTTCTTTTCTCTGGGTGCAGCTTGGGAAAATGACCATCTTGAGTTTTGTTAAAGAAATACAATGTAAGCTGATATGTCTCATTTCACTTTTAGTTTTCAAACTAAGGACATCAGCATACAGCTAATTAGCTTTTAGTTATACATAACTCTGGCTATATATTTTCAGGCTTTTATGAGTCACTGGGACATTCAGTCTGGAAAACTCACAAGAATTATATTTAACAAAATAAAAGCATTTATAGCATAGACAAGAGAATAGAGCCAGGAGCTTCTTAATGAGAAAGATTTAAAACAAATGAGCATCTAAAGGAAACACTAAGATGGAAATCAAAGAGTGAAGCCTTGGAAATGGGAATGTTATTGTTCCCAGCTCTCAGGGCATATTCTCCTTGGGTCACGGTGAGAGATTCTGGGTTGCTTTTAATTTGAACTGAAGATGAATATGGATGGCAGCATAAATCAGAGAATAGAAAACCAAGTGATCCTGCAGGAACTGTGGATCTCATAAAAGGCCTTGAAAAGTTTCAAATAATTTATTACTCTTTTGGTGCTCATATGGGACTGACTACAGCACCATAATAAAGGTCACTGATTGGCTCTGAATCAGACCTGGGTTTGACACCTGTTGTATCATCCCTTAGCTTCTGAGAGTCAGTTTTCCCATCTATACAAATTTAGGTAATAATAATACTCTCACTTTGACTTATCTGACTCATAAATCTGATCAGCATTCTGATGCAACCCCACTTGCTTATTTTTGCTTTTGTTGCCTTCACTTTTGGTGTTATATCCAAGATACCACTGCTGAGACAACAGAAAAGAAAAATTTCCCCTATGCTTTATTCTACCAGTTTTTTAAAGTTTCAAGTCTTATGTTCAAGTCCTCAATCAATTTAAAATTGATTTTTGTATATGGTATGAGATAAGGTTCCAATTTCATTTCTCCGCAAATGGATATCCAGTTTTCTCAACAGCATTTAGTTTTCCTAGCTTTATTGAGATATAACTGACCTATAACATTGTGTAAATTTAAGGTGTAAAGGATGATAATTTAATAGTGAACTGTTTGCCACAATAAAGTTAACACTTCCTTCACCTTACCTAATTGCCATTTCATTTCTATTTATTGAACACACTATTCTTTACCCATTGTGTGTTCTGGGCACCACTGCTGAAGATCAGTTGACCATGAACACTGGGTTTATTTCTGGACACTCTATTCTATTTCATTGCTCTATGTCTGTTTTTACGACAGTACCATACTATTTTGAACACTATAGCTTTATAATATGGTTTTAAGTTAAGAGGAGTGATGTTTCCAGCTTTGTTCTTCCTTCTCAGAATTGCTTTGGTTAATCAGGGATTGTTGTATTTTCATATGCATTTCAGGACTGTTTTTGTTATTTCTGTGAAAAGTACAATTGGAATCTTGACAGGAATTATACTGAATCTATAGATGGCTTTGGGTGGTATGGACATTTCAGCACTATTCTTCCAATCCATGAGCACAGAATATCTTTCCACTTATTTATATCTTCATTTTCTTTCATCACTATCTTATAGTTTTCAATGTACAGATCTTTCACTTCCTCAATTAAATTTAGTCCTAAGTACTTTATTGTTCTTGATGTTATTGTATATATGATTTTCTTCTTAAATCTTTAGTTTTTTATTAGTCTATGGTACTATAAGTGATTTCTGTATGTTGATTTTGTATCCTGAAAATTTACAGAGTTTGTCTAGTAGTTCTAACAATAACAGCTTTTTTTTAATGGAGCCTTAAGGGCTTTTTATGTGTAAGATCATATCATCTGCAAATAGAAATTTACCTCTCTGATTTGTATGCTTTTTCTTTCTTTCTTCTCCCTAATTTCTCCGGCTAGAACTCCCAGTACTATGTTGAATAAAAGTGATGAGAGTGGACACCTTGTCTTGCTGTGATGTTAGGGGAAAGAAAAGCTTTCTTTTTTTCACTGTTGAACTTGATGTTAGCTGTGGGCTTGACATATAAAGCCTTTGTTATATTGAGATACACTCCTTCTATATCCAGTTTGTTGAGATTTTTTATCATGGAAGGATTTGGTGTTTTGTCAAATGCTCTTATTGTATCTGAGATGATTATATGATTTTTACCTTCATTTGTTAATGCAGTGAATCACATTTATTGATTTGCAGATGTTGATCTATTTTTACACCCCAGGGATAAATCTCACTTGATCATGGTGTATGGTATCTTTATTGTGCTGTCGAATAGGTTTTTTATTTTATTGGGATTTTTACATTAATTTTCATTAGGGTTTTGCCCTGTAATTTCCTTTCCTCATAATGTTCTTGTCTGACTTAGGTATGAGGGTAATAGCAGCCTTGTAAAATGAGTTTCAAAGGGCACCTCTTCATTAACTTTTGGGAAGAGTTTGAGTAGATTTGGAATTAATTTTTCCTGAAATGTTTGTTCAGTTTTTTAATTTCTTCATGATTCCTTTTTGGTGGGGGATATGTTCTAGGAATTTATTTCTTCTAAGTTGTTAAATTTGTTGGTGTACAACTGTTCATAGTAGTCTTTCGTGATCCTTTGCATCTCTACAGTAACAGCTGCAGTGTCTCCTCTTTCATTTCTTTTTTTCTTTTTTTTTGGCCATGCCTCTGGCATGTGGAAGTTCCCAGGCTAGGGACCGAACCCAAGCCACAGCAGTGACCCAAGCCACTGCAGGGACAACTGCTGGATCCTTAACACATGGTGCCACAAGAGAACTTCATCTTGTGATCTTCTTCATTTCTGATTTTGAGTCTTCTCTCTTTTATTCTTAGTCTACTTGTCAATTTTATCTTTTCAAAAACAAGTTCTTAGGGTTTTTTGATTATTTCTATTTTTTCTGAACTCAATTTATTTCTTCTTTGATCTTTTTAGTTCATTCTGCTAAATTTGGGCTTAGTTTGTTGTTACATTTACAGTTCCTCATGTGTAAAGTTAGGTTGTTTGAGATTTCTTTTTTTTTTTGCTGTAGGCATTTGTTGCTATAAACTTCCTTCTTAGAGCTGCTCCTGCTACATCTCCTAAGTTTTGGTATGTTGTGTTTCCATTTTCTCAAGATATTTTTTGTTTTCCCTATTAATTTCTCTTTGACCCAATGTTCAAGAGTGTGTTAATTTCCACATTTTTGGTGAATTTTACAGATTTCCTTCTTTTATTGATTTCTAGTTTCACACCACTGCTGTCAGAAAAGATGCATAATAGGATTTCAATATTCTTAAATTTGTTGAGACTTGTTTTATGGCCCAACATATGATATATTCTGGAGAATGATCCATGTGTACTTGAGAAGACTGAATGAATATTCAGCTGCAGTTGGACAGAATATTCTGTGTATTTCTGTTAGGTCTATAACACTCTATTCTATCTACAGTGTTATTCAGGTCATTTGAGAGAGCAGAAACAAGAGGTAAGCCCTATCCTAGGTCAAAGAATAACTGTTCTTGTGTACTCTTATGTGGTAGATAATGTAATTTGCAGAATTAACGTGTAGGATTGTATCTTTTTTGAGGCATCAATGTGAATACAAAATGTTACATGTTCACATAAGAGTTACTAAGGCTAGCCTATTTCTCAACATCCACACAACAATAAATGGCCATACTGCCCAGTGAGTATGGGCAGCTTAGATCTCCCAGCATTTACAGACTTCATCTGATTACAGGATGACACCAGAGATCATGCGATAATAAAACAACCAACTGACAATATCTCTGAGTAAACTTGTGTTCAGAGGGACTCTGAGTTTATACCTAAAAAGGAATTCTGTGACCGATTATGGGTAATTGAGAATGTCAGCTCACATGCCTTATACATACTTAAAATAGCAGAAGGGGGATTTTCTTAACCCTTAAATAAAGGTTGAGATTCAGGGCTGGCATTAGGAGATTTGGCGGAATGTGATCCCAGGGAGCAACTGTGATGGCAAAGAAAGTGACCAGGGAATGAGAGAAAACCAGTACAAGAATGCACCATTGAGTGGGCTGTTGCTACTGATGCCTGGCACTTTATTCCAGGGTACCTTCTGGGGAGCCTTAGGAATGTATCCCACAATTATTCACTAGGGAAACAAAGAGGAAACTATTTATTTAAAGGTTCCCTCCCCAGTCATTCGAGGGAGGGTCCACTGACACCAACTCCTCAGCATTTCCAAACCGCCTACCTGGGCACTGAGTGGGTCTTGGGGAATCTCAGCTGCCAGTTTCCGAGGAGTCCCAGGGGAGGAGGTGAGAGCAGGTTCTGAGATGCAGTGCTGTCAGGCTGAACTGTGCAAAGCTGATCAAAGTCATCACAGCAGTGAGTAGAGGCAGAATTGGGACTAGAAGGAGATGAAATCATGCTTAAAAGCTTGTCCAATACCGTTCCTATCATGCCCACTCTTTGGGGTCTTATTCTCATAATGATTCATGCTCAGTGGTTGAACAAAACTCCATTGAATTCCACCTATTCAAAGAAGAATACATTCAAGCTACGATCTTCTCAGAAACCGTATTTCCTGGACCCACATCAGGCAATATACTTCAGATTTGAATTTGTTCACTGAACACAGTGAATCATGCTGCCCAGCCTTAGAACACAACTGCTACAGAGGCAACAAGTTCAATGAAAAAAATTTACAGTGTCAACATACTAATAAAATGAGGAATTCCCATCATTCACCATACAGTATTAGCCTAACACATAGTGATGATTATTTCTGTGAAAGTTAACATTTCCCAAAAGCTTTTGAGAAATGCACCAACACTAATGAAGCATAAATTGATAACTTAAGAAGTTTAGGAGTTACTGTTGCGGCTCAGTAGTAACGAACCTGACAAATATCTATGAGGACGTGGGTTTGATCCCTGGCCTCAGTGAGCTGTGGTGTAGTTCACAGATGTGGCTTGGATCCTTTGCTGTTGTGGCTGTGGTATGGGCTGGAAATTGCAGCTCCCATTCGATTCCTGGACTGGGAACTTCCATACGCTGCGGGTTCGGCCCTAAAAACAAAAATAAAACAAAACAAAAAGAAATTTAGGTGTGCCATAGTGTATTAAAACTTCTTTTGGTCCATGCATCATGATGAGCTTACAAAGGTTGAGACATCTTTTTTTTTTTTTTAATTTTGAGAGACATCAATGTTTTTTCTTTTATAGTAGAAATGATAATTTATACTTCTATCATTAGAATGTTTTAAAATTTTTATTAATCGACACATCATAAATTAGAAAGTGATTATGTACCCATTTCAATCATTTATTTCAGCTTGCTTTGGAAAGGAAAATAACTGTTTTCTGCTAACTACAGATTTAACTTAAAGTTAGCAGATCTATAAGCTGTGGTGATTACAGGGCAGATTTAGAGATAGATGGAGCTGATAATGTTACCATCTCTTCCTCAACATGATTAAGATTATGGCCTCAAGCAGCAGAACACAGATAAACACATCAAGGATTCTGATATCCTGGCAGAATGGACATCTGATGTTGGAAACCTGCAGTGCTGCCTCCAGGGCACAGGCAGTTGGTATCCTCATCAAATCTGCGGGAGGCCTCTAAAGGCAGTCACTTCAATGCTTGCCCCTCCCAGTGGTGCATGCACATATACCAAGCAGGTGGGCTAGGCTTAACAACAGCAGCTTAAGACACAGCTGATGAAGTGTCAGTCCCTTTTTCTTTATGAGCCTCACCCAGGTTCTCAGTTCATTAGTCTCCTAATAATTAATTCAGAAAGTTAGATCTTTCCTCCACACAGAACACATGGATTCATATTCTAAGTGTGCCAGAGAGAGAGACAACATTTAACAATAGCATGGCACTGTGTTGGTCAGATGCTGATTGATGTGGCCCATGATGGATCATCATCATCTAAGATGATTTTCCAAGGGTTGTACAGGATGAACGAAACAGCGTCTTATGGAGAAAACGACACTAATGGGCTGGCCAAATAGTCAGAGATAAAAACAGCTCAGGAGACAGATGTACACATGGTGCATCAAGAAGACCAGAGCCTTAAGTCCCCAGTGCCACCTGGCAGTTTTGGGAATGGTGGTTTCACTGTCCTGTGAGATGGAGCGAGTGCTAGTGCTAAGGACTCAGGGCTGAAAACCTAGGGAAAGGAAATGGAGCTAAAGAATCAAAAGAATAAAACTAACCTGACAGGGAAGGGAACTATGCACTCATCTCATCTTCCACTCACAGCTGACATTACTAATCTCTCATAATACCATCACTGACAAGCACTGAGATATCCTAAAATTCTCATTAACCCACACTTTTAGGCAGTTAAGTCATCCTATTTTTTGGAAGGAATCAATGTGTCATCCTTGATCTATGACCATAGCTTGTATTACTCTAAAAACCTCAAATATCTTAATCTTTCAGAAGTTAAGGACAGAAAAGGGTCTTTGCATAAACTACCAAGAATCTTTCTTTTTCTTTTAACTGTAACTAAAAGTACCTATTTATCATTTTATCATGTTCTGTCTGTGCTTTCCCTTTTCGTGTAATAATAATGCTAACTTAGATGGTTATGATTTTATTATTGTTTATGATTTTTATTTTTTCTATTATAGTTGATTTACAGTGTTTTGTCAATTTCTACTGTACAGCAAAGTGACCCAGTCATATACACATATATTTTTTTCTTTTACATTATCCTCCATCATGTTCCATCACAAGTGACTAGATATAGTTTCCCCAATGTTAATTTGTCTGATCCTAAAGCAATGATAAGGCAAGCACTATTATTTCCATTCTAAGATTAAGAAAACCAAAAAAAAAAATTTGAGGCTCAGAGAAGGACAGTGACTCCTTAATTTCATGTATTTAGTAGGTGAAGGGGCTAAGAGTTCAGATCTTCATCCAGAGTGCTTGCTGTTTGTCTATGCTTTACATAGAGGAATCTGTCCATGATCAATTTTAAGAAGGTCAATTGCTTTAAAAAAGATTTGGAAACCATGAGAGTAAACTGTATTTGAAGTCCTTTACTAGCACTCAGAGCTTCTTCAGCCAAGGCTACAGAGAGACTTCCCAGTTTGTCTGAGGCCTTGAGTGCTCTACTTAAGAGTTGAAAGCTGTCCTATCCTGTCCAGCAATTCCATCCCTAAAATTAACAACATTTCCCAAGTTCAATATCAGAGGCAACAAGGAAATTATACAATAATGTATGATTATTTTCTGATCCTCCAGGCATTTGTTTTACATGCTGACACAGGAACATTTGATAACTCTCTTAGCTGTCTAACGGGGAAGGGCTATCAATTTTTACCATGCATCACTGAATTACCTGGCCTTGCTATAACCATCAAAACAAGTTTGATGAAATCATGGCCTTCAAGAGATGAATTTTATATCATTGAAAGACATCACTAATGGTCACTGCTTGGTCTTAGTCTCAGGAAGAAACTGGGGTTAAAATTCCTGAGCTACTCTTTGTCCTCAGAGTCACAGCTTACTCTTAAAATTGTGTGTTTAAATTTCTTGGCAGATGAAAACAACGCTAAAAGCTTTTCTTGTAAGAGGAAAAATATTACAAGAGAAAAAGATCTTTACTTTTAATGGAGAAGGGGCCAAGAGAAATTGTGCAGTGAGTCCTCCTGTGATGATAAGCTTGGGTGCCCTTAGCATGTCCCAGCAGAAATAGAGTTACGCTGAGATAGGTCTTTGCTTATCAAAGCTTCCTAAGACTCAATTGTTCAACAAGTATTTGTTGAGTACCTGCCTTGTGCCTGGCTCTGTGCTGGATGCATTGTACAAATTATTCAGAGATCTTCATAATCACCCTATGATACAATTACTTTGGGTGGCTCAGGTCAGCCCTTCTACAAGACGATTGCGTTGAGACATTACAAACATTTTTCCTTGTTTATTGATTTATTTATAGAATTTCACTCTCCAAAATGTAAAATAAATTTGAAATCAGTATGGTATTGTGAAAGGAGTTCATACTGGACACACTGTCTGCCCCTGGGATTGCAGACTGTCTCTTGCTGGTAGAAGGAGTCATGGCTTACCAACGCTGGGATGATTGCCTACTTACTGCTGTGAGCTTCTGCTCACATGCTTCTGTTCTGTCCTCCAACAGTGAACTTAGTTTACGGTGTTCTTTTTTTTTTTTTTTTTTCTTCAATTTTTTCCTACTATATGAGGCATTTGGGACCCTAAAGTCACCCATCTGAAAATGTTTCTGTGTGATCTGAGTCCACTTCATCATTAATTTGTTTATTTGGCTGTGCATCTGACCACAGATGGCTGCTGAGCACCTATACCTGTGGAGTGTGAGGTGGGCAACAGAGTATGTCTCACTGAAAGAGGCATGGCCTTGACTTTAAAAGACCTCGCAGTCTAGAGGGGGAGACAGATAAATAAATAGGCAAGTACCATACACTGTGATAATTACTTTGATGGCATAAGTTTAGGTTTCTTTGTGAGTGCCTTTTCAGGTCTTAAGAGGATGCCTCAGGGAGGTCACCCAAGAGCAGTTTTTCCAAACACTCACTTAATATGTGCAGGGAAGCCTGTATCAGAAACACTTGGATTTTATTTATTTATTTACTTACTTATTTAGAAAATACTACCTTTATTTTTTATTTTATTTTAGCTATTTCCCATGGCATGTGGAAGTTCCCAGGCCAGGGGCTGAATACACACCACAGCAGTGATCCAAGCTGCAGCTGTGACAATGCTGGATCATGAACCACTGTGCCATAGGAGAACTCCTTGGGGAGTTTCCATTGTGGCTTAGTGGTAATGAACCTGACTAGGATTGATAAGGACCTGGGTTTGATCCCTGGTCCTACTCAGTGGGTTAAGGATCTGACATTGCCATGAGCGGTGGTGTAGGTTGCAGATGTGGCTTGCATCTGGCATTGCTGTGGATGTGGTACAGGCCAGCAGCTGCAGCTCCTATTTAACCCCTAACCTGAGAACTTCCATGTGTTGCAGGTTCGGCCCTTAAAAGCAAACAACAACAACAACAAAACTCCTTGGATTTTTTAAAAAATAGAAATTCTAAGATCTAAATGAATCTCTGGGATTAGAGATGAATAATCTGCATTTTAATAAAAGTACTTCAGGTGATTCTTATGCCCCAAAAAGTGTGGGAACCACTGACTTAGATCAATTGATTAAATGTTTGCTCCTTCTCCAACATCTGTGTAACCAGAAAGCCATATCAGAATGTAAAAGCAAGAGGGCTGTCATAGAGATAATCTTGACAAATGTAAATCACTGTTAGTCACAAATTACTTGTAACCCACCTATTCACTGACCAGCAAATAGGAGGTTTTGTATTCTGTGGTTAAAACTCAGGCTCTGGGGCAGAGCCTCTGTTTCTTACTAGCTGTGCAGGTTGGGGCAAGTAATCTGTGTCTTAGTTTCCTCATTTCGAAAATAGTTTGATGATAAAATTCCTATTGTAATAGGGCTGCTATGAGGACTAAATAAATTCATATGCATAAAGTATTTAGAAGAGCCCCTGGCATATTTGCTCTACACTTAATCTGGACTCGGTCATCATTCTAGATCAGTATCCCCTCAGTTTCCATCCCTTCCCTTGCAGATACTGCCCTCTTGTTTTTTTCTGGTGGGGGTGTGGGGGGGTGATGTATTGAACCATGAATTTTGTCCTAAAAAAGTATATGAGATGGAGGGAAATAATCTTCATTTGAAGAAGTCTCCTTTGAGCAATTTATTTCCTGGAATGATGTCTTAGCTTTGCTTTACCTAGTGCAGTAGGCAGAATAATGGCACCCAAAGATGTCCTGGTCATAATCTTCAGAACCTGTGAATATTACTCTGTATGACAAATGAGATTTTTCTAGCTATAGTCAAGGACCATGAGATATAGTTACCCCGTATGACAAAGGGATTTTTCTAGTTATAGTTAAGGAGTATCCAGGTACACCCAATGAATCACATGAATCTTTACAAGTGGAGAACCTTTCCAAGCTGAGATCAGATGGAGCTGTAACATTGCCAGCCTTGAAGATGGAGGAAGGGGCTATGAGCCAAGAAGAGAGGGCAGCCTATAGAAGCTAGAAAAGTCCTGGAAATAGATTCTTACTAGAACCTCCAAAAGGAGACAATTCCTGTCAACATGTGGATTTTAGACCTGTGCGAGCCATGTTGGAATTTTGATCTACTGATCTGCAAGATAATAAATTTGCATTGGTTAAGCCATTGGGTTTGTGGTAATTTGTTACAGTGGCACGAGAAAACTAATATGCATAATCTTCAGACATCTGTTTTTTTCCTTAGAATAATATGTATGTGACCTTTCAATTTTATCTTTTACACCCAGAAAATAATTCCTTCACAATTTAAAGGTCCACTCCCTAGTTCTTCAAAAGGAAGTCAATGGTAGTAAGATTGGCCTTAAATTTAAGACCATTCCTCTTCTAGGGTGCTGTGAATAAAGCAAAATTTCTCCTACTCTTTTCCACATCACACCCCCAACTTCCTTGCATTTAATTATATTTATTTTTCTTCCCTTAACCTTTATAAATTTATATCTATGGAATTTTCATCAGGTGATTTCTTAAAGACTTTTATTCTTATTAAACTCTCTGTTATTTCACAGATTCTTCTGATTATGTGTTCGGAAATAGGACCTAGGTAATTGGCAATCACATCATATGCCCCACCACTCTAAAACTCCATAAAATTATAGTACAACTAAATGAACCTCAAAGAAATAAGTGGAATAGTTAAAGACCCTGACTAAGAGATTTTTGCATGTATTTTTAAAATATGCCATTACTTTAAACTTTGGTTACATAGTGAGGATAATTTTTAAAGCTAAGATTAAAAAACCTATTTAAATTAAAAGGCAGTTAAAAGGTAGAACAGAAGCACTTATAAAATCTCCTCTGACTTGAAAGCCCCAGTGGAAGTAAATGTCTTCTGCACACTTAGATATGGTTTATGGCATCTATATTGCACAGGAGGAACAATAACAAAGTTTGCAGCTCAGTGAGAAAATCAAAATTGATTTAAGCTTCTTTTCATTGGAGCATACATTTATGACAGCCACCATCAGCAAGAAAGAGCTTAGTTTTCTAACTTAAGGATTCACAAAGCTGTTTGCCTTCTCCAAGGAGACTTCCTGGTCATTTGTATTGTCTGCAACATATTTTTCTTTGGGAAGGTTTGAAGGAACTGAAAATTGTTTATCTTGGGGGTTGAAGGGCTGGGGGTTATTTCAGGTGAGAGAGAATAAGTCCTTATGGAAGTTTTCAGTGTGATGTGGTCATCAGAAATGTTGATGGGATTGTAAAACAAAATAACTGCACTCTGTTTTATTCATTGGTGCTATTCTAACCACATCTGGGTATTAATTTCAGGCCACCCTTGAAGAGGACCTAAGATGTGACAAAGTGTATTCAAAAGATGGGACAGAAATATCTGGATACCAACCATGTAAGAAACAGTTGGAGGCATTAAGGCTACTTCACCTTGAGAAGAAAGTTCTGGTGGAATACGATGGTCAGAATCAAACATCTGAAGGACAGCATGCAGAGAAAGAATTGACTTACTTCTGTCTTTCTGAAAGGGGTAAAAGTAGGGTCAGTGGATAGGAGTTAGAGTGAAGTAGATCTAAGTTCTTTATGAAAAAGATACTTCCTGGGATCAGAAGAAGATAAAGATGATGTGTTCGCCATTCCTAGAGCTGCTCAAACATAGCCAAGAACCTTGTAACTATATCAGGGTCTCTAATTTGCTTTGCACCCCCCCGCCCCCACGCACCCATTGCACCCTCTTTGTTAGATGGAGTGAGAGGGGGCTGCTGCTGGGAAGGAGTTCAGGTCTCTTTTCCCAGGGACCGATACTCTGATACATGGGGCAGTTAGGTGGCTCTAGGCCAGAAATGGCAACTCCATGCCACCATGCTCTCCTGCCCATAGAATGTATTCTAAACCATTGCTGGACTCTCTTCCGCTGCCTAAGTATAACCTCAGAATGCTTCTCAACACAATATGCTGCCATTGTTAGAATTGGTGCACAGATGAAACCTATTTGTCATTTCTGCTTAGGACAAATTTGGTGTGCTACTTATTATCCCCTTAGTTCCAAGCAGCTCTCTGTGCTCTTCTTTGGGGTGCCTGTGCTGGGCTTTTGCACATTATGTTTCTGCCTTGCTAGCTAGGTCACTGTTAGTCTGGATGGAGAAAGGAGGGACTTTCTCTTTCCTTTGGGTTTTCTTTGGGTTTTCAGCTGCAGTAGCAGCTGAATCTGGTTTGCAGTTTTGCCAGCACTCTCAGAAAGAACCTTGCAGTACCCTCCTCAGGAACAATAGCACCTTCCAGCCCAGGGCACCTCCTCAGAGGTCTGTTTCAGCTGCATGTGGCTCTTCCTCCAGCTTGTAAGTATGAACTATTCCAACCCTTTCCCTTTTATTCCTCATCACTCAAGATAGTAGCTCTTCCCACAATGGCCACTTCTGTGATACTTGTCTCTTTTTGCTTTTCTTAACTTTAATTTTATATCTAATTAAAAATTCTTTAATTCTCCTGTTCAAATACCTGGTGTGATTTTTGTCTCTTGACTGTACCTTTTCGCTACATCTACTATTAGCACAAGTATCTCCATCTTCTGATATTTTCTTCTTCCCTTCTCTCACTGGTGACCCTGTGACCCTGCTAATTCCTGTCTAGGTCTTAGCAGATGAATGGGGTTTAGAACTGACCGTCACAGGTGGTTGTATAAGTTGGGCACTGAAAAACTCTAGGGGGCACCATTTACATTTGTAATCAGCATTGATCTATTACACTCAGACAATTTTCTAGCAATTAAGGAATAGAAGCTAGTGATGTCTTAGTCTGTAACGGATTAAGGAGTAATTGTGTTTAACTTTTGATTTGATTATAGATAATTTGAGTGGTAAGGGATTTATCATCCAGCCTAATTCCCTCACTTAAAAAAATTAGTTGATTTACAATATTATCTGAGCTTCAGGTGTACAGCATAGTGATTCTAAAAAATAACACGAATGAATGTATAAGCTAAACAGAAACATACTCAGAGATATAGAAAACAAACCTACGGTTTCCAAAGGGGAGAGGGAAGCGGGGAGGGACAAATTAGGGTTATAGGATTAACAGATATAAATAAATATGTATAAAATAGATATACAACAAGGATATACTGTAGAGAAATTCCTTCTTTTTAAAGATAGGGAACTTAAGTCTCAGAAATGATGGAGGAGGAGTTCCCATCGTGGCTCAGTGGCAACAACCCAACTAGTAACCATGAGGACACAGGTTCGATCCCTGGCCTCGCTTAGTGGATTAAGGATCCAGCATTGTGGTAAGCAGTGGTGTAACTCTCAGACGTGGCCTGGATCGGGCCTTGATGTGGCTGTGGTATAGGCTGGAAAGCTGCAGCTCCAATACAACCCCCAGCCTGGGAACTTCCATATGCTGCCTGTGTGGCCCTAAAAAGTAAACAAACAAAATTAAAAAGAAAAAAGGGTTCCACAATAAACTTCCAGGTATAAGATTAATAAAGTACTAAAGATATGATTAATATAATCAACACTGTTGTATGTAATACATGAAAGTCATTAAGAGAGTAAATCCTAATAGTTCTTATCACAAGGAAAAAAACATTTTTTCTTTCTCCTTTATACCTATGTGAAATGATGGATGTTCACTAAACTTATTGTAGTCATCATTTCATGGTGTATGTGAGTCAAATCATTATGCAGTACACCTTAAACTTATACAGCTCAATAAAATTAAATCAATAAAGTTATAGCTCAATAAAACTGAAAGAAAAAAATGTTTCACATACTACATAGCAATAGATTGATCTACTACATTTGGCGTTCAATCAATTTTCATCAAATATTTAAGTCCATACTATGTGCTAGACACTATTCTAAATGTTGCTTACTTTTACAATCATGTTTATTTTTTTAT
Organism: Phacochoerus africanus; assembly: GCF_016906955.1. Lineage (NCBI taxonomy): Eukaryota > Metazoa > Chordata > Mammalia > Artiodactyla > Suidae > Phacochoerus > Phacochoerus africanus. The sequence goes on along the minus strand of NC_062558.1, from coordinate 120,503,902 downwards.
AACTTTCTATTTTAAACCAAATGAAACTCTGTCTATTCCCCCACCTGGTTGGTGGTACCTTTAATCTGTACTAAACCATAAAGATTATACTCTTTTAGAGTTCCCGTCGTGGCACAGTGGTTAACGAATCCGACTAGGAACCATGAGGTTGCCGGTTCGGTCCCTGCCCTTGCTCAGTGGGTTAACGATCTGGCCTTGCCGTGAGCTGTGGTGCAGGTTGCAGACGTGGCTCGGATCACACGTTGCTGTGGCTCTGGTGTAGGCTGGTGGCTATGGCTCCAATTAGACCCCTAGCCTGGGAGTCTCCATATGCCGCGGGAGCGGCCCAAGAAATAGCAAAAAGACAAAAAAATAAAAAAATAAAAAGGATCATACTCTTTTGCATGTTCATGACATACCATAAATAAGTGGTTGGTTTAATTCCTTCTTTACCACAACAGTTCTCAATTCTTTTGGAAACTGAGTAAAAAATGTAACATTTGTCCTTAATGTCAGCAAGTAAATGAGTATTGTTTAACCAAATAAGATCAATATCCTGGATCTGTCTGAAGTGAATTTATTGAATTTGTTTGTCTGGTCACAATAAATTTATCAAATATAGTAGTTTCCATGCATTGCTATTTTGAGTTTATTTTCTCAAAATTGCCTAAATCTACTATCTCAAAAATTGTACTTTGTAAAAGTCGACTTATATAATCCAGGATTTATCTGTACTTGCAATTCATCTCTCCTTTTCCGTGGCTCCAAAGCACTTGGGCTGAACAATAGTTATTTTTCTTGTATGCGAGTGTGCGTGCATGCATGCATGCGTGTGTGTGTGTGTGTGTGTGTTGTACATAGAAGCATACAGTGCTTAGGATCGTGAGAGTGGAATAAGGCAGCTCTGGAATAAGCTCTGCTTATCCATAACTTCCACAGGATCATATATTCAGCAAGTTACTAAATTTCTCTGGACCTCACCTTTCACAGGAATGGGGTTTAAAAAACTCTCTCTAGGGTTAGTATGAGGTTTAAAAAGAATACATTTTTAGTACCTCTGTAGTACCTCAGTAAATAGTAGGTGTTTTTACTCTTTTTTTATTTTATGATTTTAATTTTTTCCATTATAGTTGATTTATAGAGTTCTGTCAATTTCTACTGTATGGCAAAGTGACCCTTTGCAATACAGTCACACCTACATATATACATTCTTTTTCTCACATTATCCTCCATCATGCTCCATCACAAGTTCCCTGTGCTATACAGCAGGATCTCATTTCTAATCCATTCCAAATGCAATAGTTTGCATCTATTAACCCCAGACTCCCAGTTCATCCCACTCCCTTCCCCTTCCCCCTTGGCAACCACAAGTCTGTTCTCCAAGTCCATGAGTTTCTTTTCTGTGGAAAGGTTCATTTGTGCCATATATTAGATTCCAGATATTTTAAGTGATATCATATGGTATTTGTTTTTCTCCTTCTGACTCACTTCACTTAGTATGAGAGTCTCTGGTTCCATCCATGTTGCTGCAAATGGCATTATTTTGTTCTTTTTATGGCTGAGTAGTATTCCACTGTGTATATATACCGTATCTTCTTAATTGATTCATCTGTCTATGGACATTTAGGTTGTTTCCATGTCTTGTGAATAGTGCTTCAATGAACATATGGGTTCATGTGTCTTTTTCAAGGAAAGTTTTGTCTGGATGTATGCCCCAGAGTGGGATTGTTGGGTTATATGGTAGTTCTATGTTTGGTTTTCTAATTAGAAATGTTCTTAAGCCTCAGTTTTGTGGTAGTTTTTTTTGGTGGGGGAGGAGGTTCTTATGAACTCAAAGCAACCATGGTGAATATATGCTGAACTAAATCTCTTGGCTCAATTTCTGTGTAAGGAACCTACAGTATTCCCCAGAGCAGAAATTACCCCAATTTGCTTTCAAAGTACTGATGAATATAAAAAACATGTCCCCACTCAGGACAACTCCTTTCTAGAACAACTGAAGTCCAATGTCCCACACTGACATTACATTTTTCATATCTTTTCCCAGGGGGAAGACATTCCAAGAACTTGAATAGCGTCCTTACAAATTCAGCATTTAGACTTAGTAGTTTTTCACAATTCATTGATGGCAGAATAAGAGTATTAAAAATATTCACAATAAACCAGTTGCCTGCCTTAATTTTAAAATTTTACAAGGTTACACAATTCATTTTATGATTTTAAAAATTACTGTTCTTAAAATTTTTAAGAAAAAAATATTAATTTTGACTCAGTACAAGATTTGAAGCATATTAATCTGTCTTCATTAACTAAGATGGAGACATTTTGTAATAAGCTATTTGTTTTCCAAATGCAAGTCTGACACACCCTCACTGCAGTCTGACATGTGATGAAGCTGCTGGCAAGATGCAGCCCATTCAGTGGGACTCTCAGGCACCTGTGGAGAACAACCCACTTCAACATTCCACGGCTCTGCCTTTCATTTGGCCATGTTGTCAGAAAAAAAAAATCATTCTTGAAATTATACCATTTTACTAAAGAAAACTTTCTTTTGTTTTGAAAAGCTATCAATCTAATGATCCCAAATGTGTCTCCCAAAAGGTGCCCCTTGGCTTCCAGGGGATTCACAGAAAGGTACCAGATGGATAATGGGGACAGAGGAGTGACACAAATGAGGAAATTTAAAAAACACACATTCTCCCCCCACACTGAACATCTGCTTAGAGTAATACATGATAAACTGGTGTCATTTTTAAAGACAGATTTCATACACAGCAACTGGTATCATGGTTCTGTTTTTGAACTTATTTGGAAGAAAATAACTTTTTCCTTATAGCTTTTTTTTTTTTTTTTTGAAGATTTAAGCACATTGCAAAACTGGTATTTAGATTCATGCCAAGAAGGAAAATAGCTACTATCTTCTATCCAGTCTCTGAGAATCATGAATATAATCTGTGAGGAATGATTTTTAAGTAGAAAAGTAAACAAGCCAGAACTCAAAGCCATAATTTGAATAAGTAACTGATATTGCTTAAAGCATTTTTTAGCTCTTGTGCCCTGGTGGATAGAGCCAAGAATGACAAGTAGGGGCTTCCAGAGTGTCTATCTTACTCATGGCCCACCTCCACAGCTATGCACAGCAAAGTCATTGCCTGACTCAACTGTTGGGCTGCAGTGTCGCTGAACTTGGTCCTGATAGCATTTATTTTAAAATGAACAAGAGCTGGGCTAGAATTTTGCAACACCTATTATCCCCCAGGCTTGTGGTTCTTTCGGTATTTATTTCTAAAACAGTACTGTGGGGGGGCCGTGGGGAGGGTAGCTAATACCTTGAGTTTTTAGAAAAGAGGGACTTAGATGATAATGACAGCTCCGCCCTTTACTGTGATGTAAACTTGAACAAGGAACTTAATTTTTCTGAGCCTCAGCCTCTTCATCTACTAAATGTGAATAAAACACATTTGATAGGTAAAGAGTCCCAGGACATGCCTTCCAGGACAGCTGTAAAAATCTCAGGTCCCAGAATTTGGTAGGTGTTCACAAGGTAGGTGGTCACAGATATTTGTTACTATTAGTGCCAGGACCCCATTTCAAGGACATATGGGTGGCTTTCTGGGGTCAACCAGACTAACAGAACTTTATAAAGGTTTACTGAGATCATGGTGCCCTATATAAAAGTGTGGATTCAGGCTGCTTTACCACTTAATAGTTGTGTGACTTTAGGAAAGTCACTTAACCTTTCTGTGCTTCAGTTTTTGCAACTTTAAAATGTGAATGATAATCCTATTTGCTTTAAAGGACTGTACTCAGGATTAATTGAGTTAATATTTCTAAAACACTTGGTATAATATCTGGCATATATTAGGTCTTATATGAGTGTAGTTATTGTTTGTATTTGTCATGGAGGCCAGGTCACTGGTAGATATCTTTAGTCGAGTTTCAGAATGGACCCTTTGAATATAGCTTCCTAAAGAGGAAAAAGAGCTCTTCACTACCACACAATCACTCTTTGTCTAATCCTCTAGTCTTTGTAAGGATTCATATTATGTAGTAAGAGAATATTAACGCAGAGATATCTTTCCTGCAGGGTTTCCTTCTGATTCTTCCTGGAGCTCTCAGCACCTTGTGACCCATGAATCTTTAGGATTTGGTCCTATCAGGCATACCGGTCTTCAGATCCCTTCAATCAGACAATTACCTATGCTGACAAGCCCATACCTCCACTGGAGTAATGCAAAACATTTTAAGAAGAAGAATGCAGGCAATCATCAAATGGCTCATTTTAAGGGAAATACCGGAAAGTTTTGTCACTAGTCTTAGCCCAAAGAAACTAGGGAGTGTAAAACTGTAAATTGGAGTTCCGTGGTAGCCTAGCAATTAAGGATTTGGCATTGTCACGACCCTAGCTGGGGTTCAATCCCTGGCCCAGGGACTTCTGCATGCTGCAGGAGTGGACAAAAAACCAAACACAATGACAGCAAGAACAACATTCCCCTGCCACCTCAAAGCTCTGTAAATTAAGTGGGGAACTAGAATACATTCCCAGTCTTAAATTAAGCCATGCTAGCTATAGTTCCTGCCCCCTCCCCTCTTTCCCTTTTAGTTTTACTGAATAGTCACTGTGACCTGAATTCTCTCTATACTGGGCAGTGGGGAACTAGCTAGTGTGTTTTCTCCAAGTTGCTTCTCTTCCTAAAGGTCAGTCTGGCTGAGTGAGCTGTCTCCTGTGACCAGAGTCAGGCCTAGAAGTCACAGAGACAATATATCTTCCAGGTTGGAGCCAACAAGCTTCCTTCTGAGACCATCAAGATTTTCTATCAAGCTGTAGATTTTCCATATTCAGGTCAATTTCAAGTCATAGTCAGTTTTATCTAGATTTTCAATATTTTGAATTAGGTAGATAATATATATTCCTCTTTGACTTTAGTAATGGACCACCAACATTTTCTATCAATCTGTAGATTTTCTTTATTGAGGGCAATTTCAAGTAATTGTCAATTTTATCCAGATTTTCAATATTTTAAGCATATAACTAGCTAGATAATACATTCTTCTTAGACTTTAGTAATGATTTAAAATATATGTAAATTTCTCTAGAGAAAAATTCATATCCTTTGATTCAGATAGTCTAGCTCTAAGAACATATAAAAGGAAATAACTGAACAAGTATATAGAGAAATATACATTCAGAGATGTTTGTTGAAGTGCTTGCTATTCACAATTACAAGAAGGAAAGGAAAATAATTTTTCACAAGATTTAAGAGATAAAGTAGATCTATTTAGGTGGGCCAGAAAGTAAGTCATGATAATCTTAGCAAAAGTTAACTTCTATTGACTGCATACCTGGTGTCAGATACTGGGCTAAGCTCTTTACAGGTCAATGCACTTAAACCTCACAACTACTCTGTCAAGTAAGCATTATTATTTTATTGTTATTGATTTATAGAAAAAATATACTGAGGTTCAGAAAGATTACTTGTTCAAAGCCACACAGGTTCAAAGTGAGGAAGCCAAGATTTGAACCCTGATCAGCCTACCTCCAGAGACAAAGCTGTTAACTTCCCCATAAGAGCTTCTTCAAGAGTCCCTGGCCAGTTCCAAATAGTCTCTACTGCCCCAGAAACAACTGCCTTTGGTGTAGAAGCACTGACTGATGAAAGCTATTTTAAAAGAATTGAAATCTGTAACCACTAAAGAGCAAACAAGTGTCAGGAAGAGATACATGGGCAATAAGGCCCTGGAATGCCCCTTTCTCTGAGGGCTGCTGAAACCACTGCTCAGAAAAATAAGACTGGGAGCAATGTTGTTGGCTAAGGAAACAGCAATTAAGAATGGAAATGTGGGAGAGAAAGATACAGTGTTTCTGATATTGAAACAAGGAAGAATGCATGCCATACAAAAAGGGACTTGAGCGCTTTTGACTCCAGAGACTGGCCCTTCCCTTCCAGACACTGCTCTAGAATGATGGCAACTGGATGCCCTGGTAGTTTCAAAACAAGGCCCGCTGTGTCAGTGTACACTTTTAAAATGGTTCAATGAAAACCATATTTTGAAGAAATATTATTACCAAGAACTCTACCTATTTTTGTTTTTTAATAGTTGGTAAGCCTTTATACATACACTAGCAATTAGAAAAATATCCTTTGTTAGATCATATGCTCTGTTCTGGCTCAGGCTGCTATAACAAAATACCATGGACTGAGTGGCTTAAACAACATGTATTTATTTATTTCTCTTGGTTCTGGAGATTGGGAAGTCCAAAATCAGGGTGCCAGCCAATTCAGGTTCTGGTGAGAGCTCTCTCTCTGGCTTATAGATAGCCACTTTCTATGTTCCTAAACGGCAGAGAGATACACAAAGAGCTGGCAAGCTCTCTTCTTAGGAGGGCACTCTCATGACTTTATCTAAATCTAATCAACTCCTGAAGGACTCATCTCCTAATACAATCAATGTGGGATTAAGGACTTCCAACATACAAATTAGGAGGACACAAATATTCAGTCCATAACATCCTCCATTTTTGGTTAGGAGATATGGCTTTTGCAACTTTGTGACTTGGGTTTGTCAACCTTCTTATCCAAAGAAATAAAACAAATATGAGATTTTCTAAATTTCTGAACATTAAAATTCACCCAATGCTCCATGTACATCACCTGATAGAAACTCAAAGAATTCCTAATAATAATCATAATCATAGTTATAACAGTTATATTGGACTTTATTTGGAAATATTTGCTTGGCTTTGTGATAATCACTTTCCATATATTCTGTCAAGCAGTGCTCCAATAACTTTAGGAAACGGCCAATTTATTTCCCCTTTCTGGAACAGGAAACTTGCTTAGAGAGGTTAAATAAATTACACAATGAAACTATCTATTAAAAATCTGGGCAGAGACTCAAACCCTAGTCTATCTGACTCTGGAATCCCTGCTCTGATCACTTTACTGAACTTTCTTCTCACGATGTTCTATGGACAAGAGGAGACATTTGTAAGTATATTATGGTAATAATAACTAAGGACAAGTTCCAAACGAAAGCAAGAAGGTATTCCATTAGTTCTCCTAGAGTTGGGATCTCTTATTTTGAAAGAGGAATTGCAGATATTGTCAAGTTATGATGTGTTGCCTAGGAAGCAGTATAGAGCATAAGCATTAGGCTTGGTCTCTGAAAAAAAGCATATGGAAAGCAAATCAAGTAAAAGTCCCAGTTGTAGTAGACATTGTGATATCTTTACTAGAGCAAACTAACAGAGCCTTAGTTACATGTTAGTAGGTAAGGTGATCATTAATCTGGAGAATGCAGCTGTTTCCATAGATATTAGGAAGGACCATACATTCCTCAGGACCTTAAGGATAGGGTTAATCTCTGCCATTCCTTGCATGATAGGATACAGATTTTGATTTACTATTTTGGCTGGAGCAGGGGCAGAGTTTTAGAAGCTTCTACCTGGGCTTCCTCACTATTGGGAGCTTAGCTATTTTCTTTTTTTTTAAGTTAATTTACAATGTGGTGCCAGTTTCTGCTACAAGGAACTTGGATACTTGTTTTTTTTTTTTTTTAGGGTTGCACCTGTGGCATATGGGAGTTCCCAGCCAGGGGTCCAATTGGAGCTTGCAGCTGCTGGCCTACACCACAGCCACAGCAATGCCAGATCCCAGCTGCATCTGCGATCTACACTACAGCTCATGGCAATGGTGGATCCTTAACCCACTGAGCGAGGCCAGGGATCAAACCTGCATCCTCAAGGATACTAGTCAGGTTTGTTACTGCTGAGCCACAATGGGAACTCCTTGGCTACTCTTAAATTTAAGTCCTATGCCTGATCCTTTGCTCTCTCCGCCCTCTGTTTATAAGAGATGAGAGCTTATAATGTGCTGCCAATAAGGCCCTCTGGCTTTTACACTTCCCTTTCTTGTCTTTCATTGTTTGTTTGTTTGTTTCCCTCATATTTACGGTCCCCATCAATAGCTCTCAGATCCGAAGTCCTTATAAATACTATTTCTTATGAAACTTTCAAATGTGTGGGATACCACCCACATCAGTGCATTCCCAGCAAGTGTGCTTAACAATGACTGCACCTGCATGCCAGTGGCTTTCACTGCTCTGCCCATCACGTGTGAGAGGGTCCTCATTGCTACCCTGCTGTTAGTAATCCAGCATCAACATTGCATTTTAGAATCTGCCCACTTGGATCACTTCTGGTTTCAACTGTTGTGGCTTGGGTAGCCCAGGATATAGATGTTAAAATTCTCAGACTTACACACAATAGCATTATTGGGGAATGCTTTCAAAATAACACCTACGAGAAGAGAGGGACGCAAGACGGGGCAGAGGAAGAAATTGTTCAATGCAATCATATAAAGTACTGATTCTACAAAGATCTCTGAAACTGGTTGTCCTTTCAGAGGTGTTTCTTTTCAAAGCAAGGGAACTATTTTTTGCACACCCCCCCCCCACTCCAATTAACCAGTTGTTGGATAAGGGTTGTCCCAGGGGAGGGAACATGGTCTTGGTGAGGCAGCTCACTTTGTCACGATCAATTACTGGAGGACCCAGTCACCAACACCAAGTTCTGGCAGCTGGGGCATATGAGTGGAGCACCACAGTATATACCACAAGATTAAATGAAATAATTCATGCAAAATGCTTACTGCAGTTTCTCGTAAAGGCCAAAAACTATGATGATCATCATCCTATTTCTTGAAGACCTGCCCAATTCTGACATACGAAATTTTTCAGGTGAATGGGTGAGTATGGGTGGTGAATAGTATGGGATTTGGTATGAATAAAGTCAGGGAGCACTGAGTTGTGCAGGAAATGGGCTGAAATATTTGCAATTGTGTCTGACCTGTGCTGTTAGCTTTTGTGATTACAGACAAGAATTCCACAGGAGATGTGACTCTCCTGATCTCTCCTCCACAGCAGTGTGTTCTTCCTTCCCTCCAAGAGTTCTCCTAGGGCTTGAAATGGCCCCTACCAAAATGCAGGAGAAAGCTCTGCCCGTTCAGTAAAATTTTTCAGTGAGGTGACAAAAGTGAATTTATTAAATGCATCTTCCCTTTGTTTGGAACTAATGAACAACCCAGGGCGTTTTTCCACTTCTGGACATATCGCTAATACAATATCTGAGCTAAAAATCACGTATCTGCATAATTAATCACGGTAAATCACAGTCATTGCTTATTCTCAGGGAGGGACATCATTAAAAAAAAGTTTAAGGTCAGAACAAATTCAAGTGCAAGCAGATGGCACCTTTGTTCCCCCCAAATCAAAATGTTCCCAATGCAGAGCCAATAAACCCTATGTAGAAATTAGATTTATAAGTTATTCCAATAGACAGTTTAGCAAGACCTTTCATTCCCAGGTAGACCAGGGAAATTATGGTATTCCAAAGATTTATCACATATAATGACTTCTTTGCAAAGAACTCCTGGGGCAAAGTTCTCAAGATTCTGATGGTAGGATTATTATTTGGTCTTTTCTAAAGGGAGACCTGCTGGGCTCTTTGAATTAACACATGTAAACTCCTTGCTGATTTTTCAATCTCTACCCTGTAAAAGTAAGTTTGAATCAACTCAGGGACATTTTTACATGGAGCCTGAAAAACTGAATACTGCAAAAGCCAACTTTCACAAACCCCATAGGCTTTTCTTTCTCTATGAATAATATTGAAGTGAATGAAAGCATTTGGAGTGAAACAGATTAAATGTTCTTTCATGCTGGAAGCCCAGGAAGATTTATAAGCATATGCCTGAGCTTCTCTGTGGACACATTATGATTTAATGTTTTATACTTTGCTTTTCCAATAGGCTTCTTTGAATTTTTCTTGGGATGGGCAAACATAGCACATCTACTGATGGGATTTTAAGAGGATTAAAATTGGCCTCGAGAAAGCCTAGGAGATGTGGTTTTGGAACAGTACAGCATTATGCAGGTGTTGTTTTTAAGACAAGATCTGATGCCTTAAGAAGAGAGAACAAATATTTATCCTGATAGGAGAAATACAGACAAACATAAAATGATAACCATAATATAAAGCCACTTAAGATGTGTTTGAAGAAAGGTACCATTATTTATTCTCTAAGAAATAAGACAGGCACAATTCCTGTGAGGTGAAGTGAGAGATTCAGGGGAGTCTACATGGAACAAATATCTTGAAGAACAGTTAGGATTCAGATTGACAGAGAGGAGGAGAGGTGGCTGCCTGTGTTTGATTTGGGGGCTCCAGGGTCCTGTAGGGCAATCTGAATTTACAGTTCACCTAGTTTACAGTCTCAAATGGTGTCTTGACCAATTTATGTGCAGTGTTGGGAAGAGAAAGACTGCTGGAAGTGAAAAATAAAAACAGGATTCCTGGGAGCTCCCTTGTGGTGCAGTGGGCTAGAAATCCGGTGTTGTCACTGCAGTGGCTTGGATCCCTGCTGTGGCGCAGGTTTGATCCCTGGCCTGGGAACATCCATGTGCCTCAGGTGTGGCAAAGGAAAAGAAGCAAACAGGACTGCTTTTCAGAAAATGACAGTCATCATTATCATTAAGGAAGCTGAAATGCACTGAGGCCTTCCGGATGAGAAGAGGTGGGTGCTGGAGAAATCAAGGTTGTCTCTGTACCAAAGAGCTACCCTCCCCACCCACACTTTCACTTACAGACTGTTTCTGACTCTTGATTATGTTGGCTCAACAGGGTGTGGTGCAGTGATTTTGCTCCCCCTTCTCTCTCAGGAGTATGTCTACCCATTCTAAATAGTGATGGATTTGCCGAGCGATTTAGCCAGGCGTTTGCTTACACATAGCAAGCCAAGCTGCTTTGACAGAACTGTTAGTGTTAAAGTGAGTTTCCCTACTACCCAAAGTAATAAAAATAAATTGGGGCTAGAATCAGTCCCAAGACTAGGCACCAAGTGTCATTTCTCTTAGGTGGTTTTACTGAAATCACAGACTTCCTCTCACTTTCCTTCTTCAGCAACTGACTGACTGACATTAAGATTGCAATCAAATCCTTCCAGTTCACCTTCCTCCAATTACAGACAAAAAGGTGCTTTTGTCATTGCCAGTTTATTGGCATGGCATTGCAATCTTTCATTCAGAAAACCCACAATCTGTATACCTAACAAGTATACCCCAAATTTCTTGGATTATTGTCCACTCCCAGTAATGTTTTCCCCTACAGAGGCCTTGGCCTTGGCAATCACCTGCCCAGAGACTCAAATAAATGAACAACTATGTATTTAAAGAGAGGCAATTTCTCAAAGATAAACTGTAAACTAAATCACTACTTCGGAATAGTTAGGGTCATATATCGTAGGTTAGTACATTTCTCTTCTTGACTGAATTCAATAAAATTGGCATAAAAATTCACCCAAAAATTAAGCTCTCAACTTAAGGCAAGTGGGCTTCTCAGGGACTGAGAGCCCAGAATTTGCACGGGTGGTACTTGAACCTTAAGATTTGGAGTCTAGGTCCAGCTGGTTATTCACTTGTCAGGTGACCTCAGGTAAATGGCTAAACTGTCCTTGCTTATTTGTGCAATGAGGCCAATGTTACTGGTTCCATGTTCCTTGAAAGTCCCTAAGACCATGACTAGCTCTAGACTAAATGCTCTAGAAATGGTGGCTTGCACAGAGACAATCCCATGGAAAAGGAGCCGGCGCAGAGTCGAGCCCTTGATTTTGCTCAAGAATCATCAGTGGGTGTTCCTTAGTGCAGGCTTTCCCTTCATGCCCAGCAGCCCATCCTTTACCTCATTTACAGTAAAGCAAGTTTGAGTCCTGAACCCCAAACCTATCATTTCATTACACTAACCCTCTTTCTTGCTTTCTTCTTTGAAACATAATGAAAGTAAAAGACAAGAGGCTCAGATTTTCTATTCTTGATTTGCTATCTGCAGCCGGTGCCATTTATTTCCTTTATATTTTGATTACAAACAGTGTCCTCTTCTTTCTGGACTCTTCACCAGGTGGCCAACCTGCAGCCTGCTGAGAGGAGAACATGGCAACCACAATATCAACATGAGCCAACCAGAAATCCTGGACTGGGAGAGCTGGTGCAAGAAGCTCTCTGTCACAGCAGACTGCGAATTGTTCTCAGAAATCATAGGACAGTTCCAAAATTTCAATATCCTGATGTCCAAAGCACATCCCAAAGATAGACCCTTATTCCTAGTAATGACTCCAAAATCCTTTTTATACAACAGTTCCTTATGCTGGTGTGGAGAATACTGCCACTGAATTTACCCATCACCTAATCCTACCAATACCATAGCATGGAAACCTGGGTCACCATAAAACAGTTCCTGACATCTGTGTAGCCCTCTCACCACATCATGGAGGAAATCAAGGGCACTGAACTCATGCCTTAGGAGAAATGTGCATCACGGACATGTCAGTCCTTTTCCCACACACAAAGCATGAGTGCCAATGGCCTGATCTAGGGAAAGCTTCTGTCTCAAACTACCAAGACCATGGCACTCAGAATGTTTTCAGATGACACAAAATTTATTCTCTCCACAAAAGAATTTGCTGCTTTTTCCTCAAACTAAAATTTCCTTGTATTTATTAAAGATTATAACAATATGCAACATAACTATTGGACTCTATAGCCATGAACACTAATATAGTATAAAGATAATATTATATTTAGACATACTATGTACTAAATTCTTTGGGAAGTGCTTTGCAGGAAGTGTTTCATTTACTATCTCAATCCCATGAGACAGCGACTCACATTAGCCCCATATTTCAGATGTAGAAGCTGATTCTTAGAATAATTTAGATAAATCATCCAAAAATAGGCAGGTAAAGATCTGGTATTTGAACCTAGATCTGTCTGAGGCCAGGATCTAAGCTGTTAGCAATGCGTGAAATCTGCTTACTTTAGATTTTTCAAGGACAGAGTTTTTGAATAAAGGAGGCCACTGGAGAGATAGTGAAGGATACAGCAGACGAGGAATATATGGAGGGTGTGGAGCAGATATACAAGATATAGAGATACTGTTAGAAAGCAAGTAGCACCGTTTTCTTTATAAATCCCTGTTAGCATGTCATACTTAAAGACAGCACAAATTTCTAAGACTTAGTTGAGAAAACAGTTGTCAGTCAATAAATACTATTTGATGAGTTAATTCAATGTGCATCCCCCTTCTTCCCACTCTAATGGGATGGGGAGGATTTGAGGATATGTAACAGTCCAGCTGTTCTCTTGAGAATAAATGCCTCTCTTACTATTCAATGGATGAGGATTTTCAAAACTTAAATACACTCACATATACACATGAGAACAAAAACACTGGGGAAACTGAGAAAGATCAGTCAATAAATAATTACATAGGATCGATGTCAATACCTTGGTTGTGATTTTATGCTACGGTTTTACATGTCACCATTGGGAGGACTAGGCAAAGTATGTATACAAGAACCTCTGTACTTCTTCTGACAACTATGTGTGAATCTACAATTATTTCAATAAAAGTTTCGGTTAAAATTTTTTAATGACGGCACTGGAGGTTGGCTCAGATCTTTCTCTTTCAGCTCTGTGGTACTGCGAGGTTGCACAGAGTCTGAAATGGGTGCAGTCAACTTTACTGCACATCAGCAACCTGATGTATAATATAGATCTGTTTCTGGGAAACACCTAGATTATTAAGCCCGACTTTATCTCTGAAACAAAACAAAACCCTTCCCAACCATTAACAGCCCATGTCTCAAGGCAACCGACTGTCCTCTGCTGTGCCCACCTCCTGGTACCTACAGCCTCCACCCACAGGTCCACCCTGGGTGGGCCACCATTCTTTCCTCCTGGGGTTCCATTCAGGCCACATATGTTGTGTGTGGGCTGCTTTTACTATTATTTTTTGGTTGTTATAAAATGCTGCCCTAATGAAAGAATGTATTTACTTATCATAAGAAACACAGCTGGACAGATGGACGACTTGCAGATTTTAGCACACAATGTGTCACCTGTAATTGAAAAATAATTAGATGATCCATATGCTTCCTGTCATGCATGCTTCAATTTTCTTCACTATCTGTGATATTTAAGAATAATCGGCATTTTTTGTACTAATTACTCACTAAGAAAAAAAACTCTGTGGGGAAATTGATTGACATTGCAGTATAATTTTGCCAACACTTACTGCTGTTCCTTTTAATGTATTTAAGCCTTACTATGATGAACTTTCTACTTATTAATGATTTTCATTTTATCATGCCAATACTATTGAGATTTCTCTTTATATGTACTTTATAGACATTGCTGAAGATAATATATCATATAATAGGTGGAACAATAATCTAATCTATTATCCCTGTAGTAATTCTTGATAAGAAGACAAAAAGTTCACAAAGGTTACATCTGTCTGCTAATTTTATTCAGAGGTAAAAGTTGAAACAGACAATAACCTTTGGAACCAATTAAATATAATTGTACCAATTTCTCCCCATGACTTGTAATTATCCCACCATGAGATAATACATGTCATTGCAAAGAAAACCTTATTTTTTATTTTTCAAAAGTTTTTATTTTAATCCTTTCCTGCTCAGGAATATTTGGCTTTCTTTAGTCCCTTGATCCAGGACAATACTTCCATTATTTTGGGAGGGGGAGATAACATCTTTTAAATATATCTTTATTGACTATGCTTTTAAAAAAATTACTTAAGAAGTCTACTCTTACTGTTAAAAATATAAGATACAGATTTTAAAAAGCCACTAAACTCAACACACAAACATCATTAATACTTTGATTTTCTTAGACTTTTAAAATACGCATTATATATTTAATGCAGTGGTGTAATAGTGTTTATTTTATTTTCTATTTACTATTTTTTAAATTAACATATGTGGAGCAAGCATCTCTCCATGTCAATAAACACGGATCATCACTGTCATTTCTAAAGGTGGCATGTCCCTTTGTTATTTAACCAGCCCATATTGTTGACATCTAAGTTAATCCTGTATTGCCAGAACTTCTGATTTATGTTCAGTTTATTTCTGATAGCATCCCTGAAGCCTAGAAGGCAGATATGTGTGAGAAGGTCATCCTCACCTGTAATGGACCCTCCATTTCTACAAGTTACTTTATTTTATCCAGGAAAAAATAAAGTATGAGATTTAGCTAAGGATTATGATTTTTTTTTAGCTTGAGTTCGTCTTCTTTCTCTCTGCTCTTTGTGTCTGCCATCACTGCACATATAGACATGTTGGGCTGGTCCTGAGCCTTCCATCTCACTGTGGTCCTTGTGACAGCAGCAGCTGGCTCGGATGCTCCCCTTTCCTTCCGCTCTTCCTATAAGGATGTGCTGATCTCCCCAAAGTTCCTCTACCCTCCCAGTGTTACTGTGTAATTGGTTCTACATCAGCTTGTTTTCCTGGATGAACACTGACCTTCCTCAGAAGGAATTTGAGAGTCTCAGATTTAATAGCTCACGTGGGAACATGGACTGACCACCAACTCTGAAGATGAACTTTCCTTCTGGAGCTTGAGAGTTGGCTATGTTCTCAAAAGGCCCCTATCCTGTATAGGTCAATTTTGAGAGTATGCTCTCTTGAAAACTGACAGCCGCAAAGAGGTAAGTGTGAGATTCTACTTTCTTCTTGTTTGCTCAGCCTAGAATTTCCATCATCTCCTGCCCTGGACCACCACGGCCTGTGTCTCTGGCTCCTACTGTCCTGATCTACACACCTGGACTTATGCCCATCACGAATCCCCATCAACTTTCCTGATGACAACTGAAATGTCTTCTCAAACTTTCCGGACATCAGGCTTCTGTTGCACTCCACATCTGTTGCAGTGGAGTCCCTTTGCTGAGGTTTCATCTGCCAGTAATGGGATAGAATACAACTGAGGGTTAGAGTCTTAGTTGTGAACCACAGGGGTTAAACACCTCTGCTCTAACAATATTCAACTGGGGTATGTTTAACCACACTCTGTTTCATTGGCTGTTCCTCTGCTCTGAGTCACTTTCCTACAGCTGGATTGCTTGACTGCCTTCTACACCAACTGCTTGGATTCCAATCCTTCTATCAGTGCCTGCTTCTGGGAAACCCAACCAAGACAACTCCTTAGCTCAAATACATTTTCTGTATTTCCATTGTCTGCAGAGTAAAGCCTAAATTTCTTTCTTACAGCCCATTGTGAAGGGCCTGTAACCTTCATTGCTAATGGCCCTTTTCACCACACCTCTTGGGTGGCTATTGATCAAAGCCAGATTAAGCCCCTGGTATTCTCTATTCACTTCTTTCATTGTTTCTGCCTCAGTGCTAGCTCTCCTGTTTTCCTCTGGCCTGGAACGAAGGGCAGGAGGAGCACAGTGTCTAGAGGCAGAGAAGAGCAACAGAAAACTCCAAATTGAGAGCTCTGTTTTACGTACAGCAAGTAAAACACAAGTTTGTACTATAGAAGTTAAATAATTTAAATAATAGTCTCATCTACTCTCTCTAGTAAAGGTCAGGATAGATTCCACTGTGGAACTTCATGTATAACACAAGAGAAATAAAACATAACAAATGAGAAGACAAAGCCTCACCTTGTCCTTAAAAAAAAAAAAAAAAAATTTTCACAAACGCCCAAGCCAGAGTGTCTGCCAATTCAGTGCAATGTTTATGAAACACATAACAGCTGAAAGGAGTTCAAGCTCTCACAGAGGAGTATTTTTGTTATCCAAACACACATTTCTCCCAAGTTCCTTCTCTGCTTCCAGATTTAAGAATCTGTTCAGGGCACACATACAAAAAAAAATTATCACTATGTTAAGAGGGTAATTTGGAAGGAGTTCCATGGAACAGCCACGGCTGTATAATTGAAGAGATGTCTCTCATACATCCACATGGGGCCTCAGCACTTCTGCAAGTCACGGCCAGTTTCTGAGATGAGGCCTGGTAATGTTTCAAAGGAAAAGCTCAGGTGGATTTTTCACCACAAAATGAAGTGGGTTTACATTTTACTCTTACTCTTGCATCTTCCCCTCTCTTTGCTTTTGTGCTCCCTGGAAGCACACTGCTCAGAGCTATCTGATCAGTCAGACAATATGTGTATGTTGCCTGAGGACCTACTGTGCACCCTGTGTTGCTGAGATAAGAAATGGGAGGGCCTGATAGCAGTAAGTATCAGGCTGGCAGGTCACATCTCAGGCTGCTGGGGAGACTTACATTTCTTTGAGGGCATGATTTTTTTAAAATTTTATTTTTATTAGAGTATGGTTGATATACAGTACTGTATCAATTTCTGCTGTACATGTCAGTGACCCGGTCATACATATTTATACATTCTTTTTCTTTTCTTTTTAGGGCTGCTTCTGCGGCATATGGAAGTTCTTGGGCTAGGGGTTGAATCAGAGCTACAGCTGCTGGCCTATACCACAGCCACAGCAATGCTGGACCTGAGCTGCATTTGCAAGCCACACTGCAGTGTGCAGAGATCCTTAACCCACTGTGCAAAGCCAGGGTTCAAACTGGCATCCTCAAGGACACTACGTCAAGTTCTTAACCCATTGAGACACAATGGGAACTCCTACATTCTTTTTCTCATACTATCTTCCATCAACATTCTATACCAAGAGACTGGATATAGTTTCCTGTGCTGTTCAGTAGGATCTCACAGCTTGTCTGTTCTAAATGTAACAGTTTGTATCTACCAACCCCAAATTTCCCGACCAGCCCCCTGCCACCACCTCCTCCCACCAACCCCACTCCGCCCCCAGCAACCACGTTTGTTCTCTATGTCCATGAGTCTGAATGATGTTTTGAATCTCACTCTATTGCTGCAGGGACTTCACGGAGAACAGTGTTCCCTGAGCAAATTTTAAATCAAGACAAAGACTGACCAGGTGACCAGTGTGCTCCCTCAACTTAGGTCAGACCAAAAAATCTGCGCGGCACCTTGCTCCAGGAAAAGACTTTTTCCCTAAGGGCCTGTGATCTTTTGGAGGGGCTTGGGATAGGGTTTGCACTGGGCTGCTAAAACAATGAGCAATCTAATATCTTATACAGCAAGAAGTACAGAGGTGGTTGGATCCAGGGTCCTTAAGCCACAACTGCACCCATCATCCCAGCTGGATACTTCCATGGTTTCTACTCCTTGACACACTGACCTTGTCCATCAGGCTATTTCCCTCACAGTCACACACTGATGACAGCATCTTACCAAAGAAGTCAGATTATCTCTTTTCATTTTTTTTTTAATAGACACTCTTCTCAGGACCCCCCCATGCCTCTCTAATCCATACTAAACTAACCCCTGGAAAGAAGCACTGTGGTTATGCTTCTTGGTTGAAGCTAACCAGTATGGACACCCCAATTACATGTGGTGGGAAACAGCATTCAGGACGGGTCCCTGGGTTGGCAGACAACCATGTTGATGATTTTTCTGAGGTTCGGTTTTCTTACTTTTCCAATTGAGGCATAATATCTTTCCTCTAACTATGGTGTGGTGAAGAAATCTAGTTCAACAAGTGCTACTATGCCTCTCTGGTAATTAAGCACTATGTTAGGTGTCACAGGTCTTAAGAGATGACTGAGACACTCTCTTAGTCCTTAGGTGACTTGTAATCTCATGGGGAGACTAAGATAATTCATATTACATAAGACAAAGTTTATTATAATCAGAGCTACATGAGATCTTAAACTACTTGGGCCATGGAACCGAGTCAAGATTAGAGCATGTTCATCTTAAAGTCTGGCCCTTTAAGAAGATCGCTGCTTCTCAGAGCAAGTTTAAATCTAGGCCACAACTTAATCCCTTTGCTGGGATTAAGATAAAGAGCTTGGTCGACCACTGGACTGGCCACAAGGTTCCATCAGCGGATTTTTCTAGGCCAACTGTCTGCCAGAGATGTAGCAAAAGGTATCCAAGGAAGGGAATGAGCAAGCATTTATTGAGAACGAGTTACAGGCCAGATTTTTTCATATGCTTGGGCATAACCGAAAAAACTACCAAGACATGACTTTGTAAAATTTAAAAATATTACTTCATTTAATGACAAGGCAGACTGGGAAAAATATTTCCAGTAAGTATATCTAAAGATTATTATACTCTTGTCACGAGAGCTCATACAGATAAAAAAATAAGACATCAATAAACAGTGTGATTTTTTTTTTCTTGTCTTTTTGCTTTTTCTAGGGCTGCTCCCATGGCATATGGAGGTTCCCAGGCTAGGGGTCAATATCAGAGCCTACACCAGAGCCACGGGAACGCAGGATGCGAGCTGCGTCTGCAACCTATACCACAGCTCACGGTATCCTTAACCCACTGAGCAAGGCCAGGGATTGAACCTGCAACCTCATGGTTCCTAGTCAGATTCATTAACCACTGTGCCACGATGGGAACTCTAATAAACAGTATGATTTAAAGAAGACTTTAAATTGTAAAATAACCATGTGAAAGAATGTTCAAGTTTTTAGAAATACTAATTAAAGCAATCAGGAGACATCACGTTCACTTGTCAATTTGGCCCAGATTTTTTAAAAAAAACAAATGGCTGGTGTTGGCAAGAATACACTTGGCATTCACACATTGCTGAAACTGTACCCCTCCCTCAGGGAGGCTCCTAGACAATCTGAATCCAAGTGTTAAAAGGGTTCAAAGCCTTTAACTTAACTGTAGGCTAATTAAGACATGTATTCTAAAAACAAAACAAGACAAAACAAAACAAACAGCCCTCAGTGTAGGAAAGTCCTTAAACCACAAAGATATTTTCAGCTCAAATTTTCAAATATAGAAATTTAAGTGGAGGATACATAATAAATTTATTTTTAAAATGTTCTTAAGGAACATGTTTGCTTTGTAATGTTAAAATAGTTAACTAAATACAAGGGGATATGAAAATATAAACTGTCATACCAAGACACTGCCTTGTCTTTAAGGAGCCAACCCATTAACTAGGGCAAACACACAGGGACATAACACTGAGAATGAAAAAAATGCAAAGGATCAACAAGGGGAGGCGTGACACAGTGAAAACATGTCACCCATGGGGATACATCAGGGAGACAAATTAGAATAGCTGGGATTAATCATGAATCTTCCTTTTCTCACTTATTTATATTTTTAAATCAGAAAACCAGTGTAAGTTTGTTGTAGAAAAATTGGAAAACACAGAGAAAGTAAAAATTAATTCTCCAGTTCACAATTAACTTCTAGGCAAGTTTTCTTCTTTTCTTCTTTGGCAAATGTCTAGGATTGGGAAAAATGAGATTTGAGAAAGAACTGCCAGACATTCATGGGAGTAAAATGTCTTTCAAAAGTACGGCTGTCATTGAGACATTGTACAGTGAAGTTCAAGGCCCAGTTTTCTCACCAGTGAAAGCAGGTGGTAACAAGAACGCTGTCCTCATCACAGGGTCATCGTGGGGATTAAATGACATAGTAACTAGGGCTGACATAATGAAATACCAGACTGGGTGGCTTAAACAACAGAAATGTATTTTTCCCCAGTTCTGGAGGCTGGAAGACCAAGATTAAGGTGTTCGCAGGCTTGGTTTCTTCGAGGTCTCTCTCCATGGCTTGCAGGTGTCCACCTTCTCACTGTGCCCTCACGTGGTTATCTCTTGTGCTGTCTGTGACATGATCTCCTCTGTTTAGGACGTCACTCATACTGGATTAGGGTCCACCTTGTCCCTCCCTTTATTACCTCTTTAAAGCCTTTTTCTCCAAATACAGTCACATTCTGAAGTATCAGGGGTGAGTACTTCCATTCCATGAATTTTGTGGTGACATGATTAAGATAACAGTTGTAGGGAGTTCCCGTCATGGCTCAGCAGAAATAAATCTGACTAGCATCCATGAGGACGCAGGTTTGATCCCTGGCCTTGCTCAGTGGCCTAAGGATCCAGTATGGCCGTGAGCTATGGTGTAGGTCACAGATATGGCTCGGATCTCGTGTTGCTGTGGCTGTGGTGTAGGCCGGGAGCTACAGCTCCGAATAGACCCCTAGTCTGGGAACCTCCATATACTGTGGGTGTGGCCCTAAAAAGACAAAAGAAAAAAATAAGATAACAGTTGTATATTCATCCAGCCCACTGCTTGGTTTATAATAGGATTTTAACAAAATTTTTTTTTGGCTATGCCCACAGGATGTGGAAAACCTGGGCTAGGGATCGAATCCATGCCATAGCAGCAACCTAAGTCACTGCAGTGAAAATGCAGGATCCTGAACCTTCTGTATGGCAAAAGAACTCTACACAAGGACTTTTAAATTGGCTACTATTTTTCATTAGTTAGAACCACGTTTTTCAACCATATGGTATTTCACAGAACCTACAGAAGTTCATTTTCCTTTTCATAAGCAGCAGAATGCTATTGTTGCATGCATCTCCATTTATCTTTGGGAGACTTTGGATTGAAAAATTCATTTAATGCTGGAAATCACTTTTCAATTAACATCTACTAATTAATAATCTAAAGAATTTATAAATGGCAGAATATTCTTGGGAAGTATTGACTGGTACTAATAATACAAATTAAAAACTTAATATTGAAAAATATTACATCTGTACTTACTTATGATAAATATTTAATTTCAACTTGGTTGTCACTGGAGAAACTATACTCCAATGGAAACAGGTAAAATATTTGCCTTCCCTGTTCTGCTCTACTCCCCTAGCTTATCCACTTCCTCCCTGTGAAGCAGCTGATCACCTAAAAAACAGTTGTTAAATGGACCCCTAAACAGTTAGTATCTCTCTCTAAATCTATAGTGTATATAGGCCTATAGTGTATATGCCTTTTTTTGCAGTAGTCAAGCATAATCTTCACTTTAATATGCTTCCTCCTTAGTCCCCTGATGTTTGAAAGATTCCATTTCAGAGAGGTTGGAGGGGAGATTACTAATCCACTTATTTGAAAACTTCAATCATATTTAGAAATTCAACTCATTTCATAGACAACCAATAGGAATTACTGAATCTATTCCCTCACCTAATGCCCTCGGTCAGTTTATTTAGATAAATAAAGTGGAATCCTGATATTCTTTCTCTTTTAATATATAGGTAATCATTGGAACCTAAGTTAACTCACCGTGGGCTATGTTTAATGATTATAAATTGTTCTACACTAAGTATTTTGTTGGGTTGAGGTTGAAGTCTGATTTTTTTTGTTTGTTTTTGTCTATTATTTTGGGCTATGTTAATTGATAGTTTGCATTTACCTTGACATTAGCTATCTGAATTCAGTCCAAGTCAGGGGGGATTGTAACATTCACAATCTCTGTGACTTTGCAAAACACTCAGGTGCGGACTGCACCTGGCCTTTGTGGGCTGGTCTCTATTCTGAACACATTTCATCACTTGTCTGAGTAATTTGTGTTTACAGTTTTTAAATGGCTGCTTGTTGCCTTCAGTGAATGTGTTGACATTTGTTCACTCTCTGTAACGCCTAATAAAAGAAATATCTCTATTACTCTTGTCCCTGGCACACTCCCCATTAAAAAGCAGTTCAGTCCTTGAAGTGGGCATGATCTTACTCTTGTTTATTATCGCAGCTACTTTAAATCACAACTGATAGCTGTGTCTCTCATAGCACCATTATCTTTCATCCTAGGTAAAGGCTTTCTCTTACTTCAATAAAGACAAACATGTTTTAACTTTACAGCTGGCAGCTACTTGGCATTAAAAACCAATTGTAATGAGTTGTGGCTAATAAACTGATGGGCTAGGTCATCTCAGATGCTGAAATACTACATTAAAATTTATAAAAAGGAGAGGAGAGAGAAAGAGGAGAGAGAGAGAGAGAGAGACATGGACTGCCTGATGTCATTTGGTCCCATGTTGTAGCACAGACTAAGGGAAGATTCAAGCCACCCCCACCAGTCATGGCTCCTGGACTGAGTTGGGCAGAGGCTGTGCCTTAGCCAGAGGGATACATGGGCCAAGGGAGGACAGAGCACTCGCAACATCAAAACAATTTGACAAATGCCAAGACATTTGACACTATGAAGTACTGACCCTCATTTCATTCATTAAGTTATTTAATTCAGTGTCTACATTGTGGTGATGCTGGGAAAGAGCAGTGAATCAGCCAGATAAGAATGCTGCTGCCATAATGCTCCAGGAAGGGAGGGAGGGAGGGAGAGAGAGAGGAAAGACACAGGTAGACTAAACCTGAGGATCTCAAATCAAAAGCTGAATGCATCTGAAATGATGATCTTTCTTTTCCCTCCCATTCCTATAGGCAAAGACGGTGGTCCCCGCCCACTCCCAGGGAAGAGAGGATCAGATAATTAAAACATTTTCTTCCTACCCTTGAACGCTCCCTCTCCCCTTCTTCTTCTCCCTTGTTTGCTCTCTCTTTCTCTCTCCTCTTATATACTAGAACAATAATCCCTAGACATTTGGATTTCACAATAGTAAAGTTAAAAGAAATAGTTTGAGGCATGTATATAAAATTGCCAACTTTTTTTAAACTATGGTTTTATGTGTATGTCTATGTGTTTATAATATATAATACCATCTATTACATATATTATGATAGTGATATAATTACCATCTACTCCTAATATTAGCTAATATTTGGGGGTTGAATATGTGATCGATACTTTACATTCAATCTACACAATTATGGTATCGATAATATTAATATTCCCATTTTACAGATAATGAAGTGGAAACTCAAAGAAGCTAAAAACACTGTCCAGTTGGACCCAGCTGGTGGGTGGAAGAACCAGAGATTTGGACGCCTGACCACTTAACACTTGGATTCTCAACACCACCATTCCCTCTGAAACAGGAAAAACAACAACAACAAAAAAGCCCTACAAAACTACTCATTGCTAAACATGTGAGAAAGACAATTTCAGAAATTCTCTAGTTATCTTTAGGAAAAACTCACTTGTTTATATTTCTTTTATTTCATCGTGGACTGGAAAAGCTTTGTCAAAGACCCGCTCAGGCCCACTGGCTTGCCCTTAGGAATCTTGGTTCTTAGTCTTCAGCAACAGAGAAGCTTTTAATCTACACCCTAAGTGACTTTCTGGAGAGTTTAGATCAAGAGTATAGAGGGGATGACAACATTAAATAAACTATACCTCAACAAAACTTTAAAAAATGAAAAAAAGAGTATAAGAGTGTTAGCCATTTTAAGGACATTCACGATTCATTTTGTGAGTGACCTTTAAATGAATCTGCAACATGCCTCAGTTTTAATTCTCCCATTGGGTGCATGGACTTAGGAGACTGGGAAACGTTCAAGTGAGGAAAGATCCTTACTACAGAGGCCAAGGCCCGTAAGGGTATGAGAATCCCCAGAAATGAGCCACAAAATTTTACTAGCTTGGGCAATGCTATGCTTTCCCTACATGCTGTTGAGAAAGCAGTGCCATGAATTCTTAATTGTTTCAATAACCCCAAAGAGCTTAAGAAAATCAATGGTCTTGGTTAAGGTACTGAGTTGTGATATTGAGCAAGATGCTTGATTATTTAGTACCTTAGTTTTTTCATTTGTCAAATCAGAATAATTTAATTCCTATCTGACACACCTTCGAAAGGGTATTAGATAAGATAAACTATGTGCACTTTCTGACTGAGAGAGCTTGTGCAATTTAGTCTGAAGATTCACAGGTTTTCTTTTGGATCAGCTCCATTTCCTATGTCATTAGATAGTTTCTTCTGATGCCGTGTATGTTTCCCTCTTCTCAAATATTTAGTATTCTATACTCACTGTTTCCTGCAAATTGTTATTTCTGTTTGCTCCCCAAAGCCAATAAAATTTTAAATTAAGAGTAAATGAAAACAGTAAATATTGCATTTCTGCCAGTCAACATGTGGATGGGAGATGAAGGAAGCAACTGAACATCCGAAAGGACACACAATCACTTCCAGGTAGATGAGGACACTGCAGCAGAGGTTGTTTTAAATCAGGGCTGCTCTCAGGGAGACAGACAATCCTAGGTGGCTGACTGGGGCATGCCTTCCAAACATCAAAATATTCTAACTTCTTAGAAATTCCTTTTGTTCCTCAAAGAGGAAGAGCTGAGAACCCAGGAGGCCCTGAGGTACCTGCTGTCTTTCTTGCTTTCTCCTGGTTCTGCTGATTCATGTGAGGAGCATGAACATCCAGGCTCTGAGGAGCAACGTACAAGGGATGTCCAGTAACATGACTCTACTGACTGTGACCCAACCTCTACGGTGAATTTCCTGAAGAAGCCTCACAATTATATATCATGTAGGATAGATAATAGCCTCCCAGGGAGTGAGGCTTCTCTCACTGGCCTTGGTAACTAGCGCTTTTTAAAAATCTTTATACAAGAGTAACTTCATGTTCTGTTCTGGTACCAGGGGAAGGTTTAGTCAAGAAGGTGGCTATATGGAAGTTCCTGTGTGGCACAGTGGGTTCAGGATCCAGTGTTGCTGCAGCTATGACACAGGTTGCAACGGTGGCACAGGTTTGATCCTTGGCCCAAGAACTTCCACATGGTCCAGGTGAGGCCAAAAAAATATATGTATATTGAGGTTTGGGAGTTCCTGCTGTGGTGCAGTGGGTTAATGATCTGGCTTGTCTCTGGGGTGGCGCCAGTTTAATTCCTGGCCTAGATTAGTGGGTTAAGGATGTGGTGTTGCTGCAGGTGTGGTGTAGGTTGCAGCTGTGGCTTGATTCAGTCCCTGGCCTTGGAACTTCCATATGTTTGTGGGTATGGCTGAAAAAGAAAAAAAATAAGAAAGAAAAAATTAGAAGGTGATGGTATGATGGAGGTAATAAAGGAGAGGTCATTAGATTTCCGTGAAACATACAAGGACTTAGGAAAAAGCACACAGCTCTCCATCCACACCATGGGCCATATCCTTGAGGAATGTTTTACTGATGGGGAGAAAGATTTCCCTAAAAACTGTGTGAAAAGGCACAGGGGCAAAACACATATTCTAAATGAATGAAATCTTAAACAATCAGAATTAAATCAGGTGTCATGTACTATTTGGTCGAACCCCACCTTCACACTCAGATTTCTGCTCTAATCCCACACGTGTCAGCAATGCTAGAACATCTGGTAGTGGAAAGCTGTTTCCATGAGTGTACTGGTCTAATTATTATGTAGTTATGCTCCTATGCAAACATTTATTAAAAAGTACTTATTAGGCAGTGGTAACACAGCAGTGAATAAAAAACATGTGATCCCAAATTCAGGGACCTTAGAAAGGGGTGGAAGATAACCAGCAACTACAATACTGTATTCGTCTTTACTGAACCAAATGCCTGTACATACCACTTACTGTTGTTTAAACACATGTGATAAGTCTAATCTATTTCACATAGGACAGATCCATTTGGTATTTGAAGACCATGATGATACCGCCTTTTAAGGACTTCCTCTGACTCTAAGGCAAATTAGGTAAACCTCTTAAGTTAGAATAAGCAACAAACTATACCCTTTAATGTGCGCTCTGTCAGGATATTTTAGATTAATATCTATAAAGGGAAGCCAGTCTTTCCCTTTTTGCCTTCTGAAAGAAAAACAAAACAATTTGTGAGGGAAAGAGGGTGAAGTTAGCCTTGTAAAAAGGTTTCTTACCTCATCCAATCTTAAAGGAGCATTTGGCTCCCTCTTCCACACCTCCCCTCAATTATTTTTTCTATTTTTCATATCCTCACAGTTTACAATAAGAAACATAAAATCTAGCAAAGAAACCTAAACAAATTAAATGGAACCTATTTTTTTCACATGCAAAATGGGTTTTAGTTTTGCCTTATGAAGGTCTTATGTTTCATTATTATTAAAAATGTCATGAATATTTTGTCTGCTGGGAGCACAGATTTTCTTCCTATTTTTCAATCTTCCTCAAAATCCCTTATTGCATATTTTATGAGTTATAGCAGCTTATAGTTGTTGTTTTTTAAAATTATGAACTCTAAAGTCTATGTTGGCATTTTGCTAATGGCCTTTGCATATGAGGGGTTGTTGAGCATTTACAGAGGGAAATGTAATGAGAAACATTTGTAGGATGAATATATACTTGCGATATACTTGTGTGTCTGTTATAAACAGAAATAGGGCTATGTTGAGGGAGTAAGCTGAGTTTCTCCACATACTAATTTCATAAGAAATTCTTCCAACTTGAGAGACTTATATGATAGGCTAATTTATTATCCTCCCCTTTTCCCTCTCCCCTTGACAATTTTGGGAAATCTATAATTAGGGCCTTGTACGAAGCTGAAAGCTGGGTTGAGTGCCTTGAAGTCTCCTGTTTTCTCTTCGGCTTGCCTGCTAAGGTACTGTGAGCTCTCTTGAACTTCAGTGATGTGTCTGCAGGTCTTCCCCATGCAGTTGGGAAGAACTGAGTATGTTCATGGAAAACAGAGCAAAACAGTTGTGAGAAGTAGTTAATTGGGGGAACACTGGGAACTTTAGAAATGAATTTAAAAAGAAATTTTTTTTTCCAAAAGACATTTCCAGAAAGACTAGAGAGGGTGATTGTGAGAAGTGAATGGTATAAGGCATTGGAAGTACTTAGCACAGGGCCTGGCACCTGAGAAGTGCTCAATAAATGTTTATCATTATTTTTATTCCCTATATTATTATTATTAATCTTATTTATATATATTTGTTATTTATGTATCTATTATTATTAATTTATTATTCCTTTATTAAGTTGCAAGCATACTCATCTTGTCTGTGATTCACTCTAAACTCCCCAAAAGGATTTGGGAAACAACTTTTTAAGGGAGCTCTAATTGCATCAGGCAACTTGCAGGAAAGAACAACCTATATGGCCTGCATCTAGGATCTACAACCAATAACAAGGCCCCAAAACAAACAATGGTAGCCTCAGATAAGCTGTGATGCTTGATCCCTCCCTATTGTTGTATTTTGAGACAGTGCTGCTCAAAAGTGAACTTGGGAGGCCAATAAGCCACATGACCTCTCCAAATTAATTTGGTTTTGGCCTTCCTCAAACAGACCCCCATAGGGAAGCTGGTGCATTTCTATGGGGCTCAGAATAGTGGAACCTCAAGGTCTACTAGAAGGAGAGCTAAAATTTAGTTCCAACAATCTCCATGTCTCCTTTTTCACTTACCCCTCAAGACCACACTCCAGTGCCAGGTCTATCTGAGTAAAGGGGTTCACTCTCTCACCATCCCCAGCCCCACCCATACACACACCAAATGTTGCATGCATGCGGTACTGCAGGCAAGGGTACCCTGGCTCTTTCTAGCAAAGCTAGAATGAAGCAAGTATTTCTTATACTTCCACCTCTCACTCCTTCCATTACTCTCTTCATACCCCTTGGTGCTACTTTTTGCAGCCTTAACTCTGGACCCCTCTAAACGCAGTAATTTGGGCAACTCAACTCAACTACCTTATATTTTATTTCTTTTAGGACAATCCCTCATCTAAGATGATGTTGCCTCATATTCTGGTATCAAAGATGTTTTTTATTTTATACAGAGACAAAAACATTAATAACAGCAACCATAAAAGCAAATATTAATGAACACTTATTGTATACTTGACACAGTTCTTGATGTTTTATATGTATTTATCTCATTTAATTCTCATACAAGTCCTTATATAATATATATTATGTTATAATATACTTAACATAAAGATATTTGATAAATATAAATATTAATATTTAATATAACATCTATTTAATATTATCTCAGTTGTAGGAAGGATTGACATAAAGGCTATTCCTACTCATAAGAGGTGGAATACAAGTTTAATTTTCAGGCTCCTAGCTACTGTAAATAGGTACTGAGATAAATGCCCATCAATAGATGACTGGCTTAAGATGTGGTATATCTATGACATGAAATATTACTCAGCCATTAAAAAGAATGAAACATTTACAGCAACATGGATGGATCTGGAGAATATTATGTTGTGAAATAAGTCAGACAGAGAAAGACAAATACAGTATGATATCAATTATACACAGAATCTAAAAAATAATACAAATCAATCTAGATACAAAATAGAAATATACTCACAGACACAGAAAGCCAACTTATTTTTACCAAAGGCAAGGGAAGGGGAGGGACAAATGACAGTATGGGATTAATAGATATAAACCACATAAAATAGATAAGAAACAAAGATTTATTGTATAGCACAGGAAATTTTACTCAGCATTTTATCGTAACCTATAATGGAATATAATCTGCAAAAAACCCAAATCACTATGCTATATTCCTTGACACTAATACAATAGCAACTATACTTCAATTTAAAAAAAAGGTACTGAGCCACTTACCAGTCTAGAATACTGAACCATTGTGATGTCTGCTCTCCGGTTTTTTCTTTTTCTTTTTCTTTTTTTTTTTCCTGAAATGCCTAGAGTCTCTCAGAATGGACTATGGTTATACTTGACTCACTGCATCTAAAAAAACGAAGGGCGAGCAGCAGGCAAAAGAGAAGCAACACCTTAAAGATATCCCCTTGCCTATATTGTGGAGGCAAAGCTAGAGACAAGTGGGAAATCAAAGCGGTAACCAGGCCAATATAAAATGAAAGTAAGAGGTACAGGGTGGTTAAGTCTGAACATGCATTTTGGGCCCACCAGGAGTCTAAATGTCAAAGTTGGTTACAACAAAGTCTCTTTAGTAGCAGCTCTAGCTACAGGGAATGAAATGAAAAGATCAGGTGAACACCCACCAGGCATCATAGCTACAGTTGCTTACACAGATAGCAACACCATCAGCAGGAGCATCTTCAAACAGGAAGGCCAGTGACAAATGCATCACAAGTGAGTATCATAAGAAGAGACCAATCCAGAGCAGAGAAAAATAATGAGCAATTTCACTAGTCACACTTTTATTGGTCAAAACCAATCCTTTTTTAAAATAATTGTCTACTATTTAATTAAAGCTGCAAGTGTCTACTATTGCATTAAAATGCATGCGTGTTCCTACATTTGCTTATTAACCTTAGGCATTTTATCATTTCCCAGCAGGAGCCCACTTAGGTTATATTTCTATAATTAACCCAAACATAAGATGAATGAATCACCCTTCCCTGGAGAAGTCAAAGCAGGCCATTCATTCATAAATTTCCTCAATGTTTTCTCTTTCTCAGTTTATCAGTTTACTGAAGTTCTACCCTTGCATAAATATTAGCCACTATTTCACTGTTAGCTACATTTCTGATCCCCAGACCAATGTGGAACAGGGTAATCTATTTTTGAATCAAATTGTTGAAAGTGACTCAAATTGTCAAGCCCTACAATATAAAAACAAAGTGAATATGATGGGGATGCTTAGGTCTATTCTATATTCTCATTAAGTAGCATTTCAAGTGCTTCAGGCAATGTTCACACCCAAGACCACTGGTGCTTATCCTTGTATAGTATTTTCAAAAGCTAAGGCTCCTGTTGCATTACTGGCTAGAACTACTTTGAAGCACAAACAGTGCATTCAACCATCTCCTGTAGAGTTGCTCTCATGTCTACTTTTTGTGGAGACATATCTCTTTTCAAAGGCAAAGACAAGTACATCTCCTTGGTTGAGTATTATAGTAATCAGAGTGCAGAGGATCACAGAGGTCTTGATAAGTACAGAGCCTTGTTCCCGAGGACCCCACAGACCTGCCCTTCACCAGGCTTTCCCCTTAGCATTGCTGGCACATCTGTGAGTGAAGCTTCTCCTCTGCCTTCATTCCCATCAGCCAATATTGTCTAGGTGTATTCCTGATGACTGAATTCTGGCTTACTTGCAAACACAAGGAGTCAATGTCACTGGATAGCAAGGCTGTGATGAGGTTAACTTCAGTCATCACCCTTGAGAAGACTCTACTTCCATCCTCACTGAGTTCACTGCCAGCAGGATCCCCCCTGCTGCTTTGCAAGTTAATGTAATATCACACTATTTCTGTGGGACAGAAATCCCAGCAAGATATGATGTAATCTCTGCCTGTCTATAAACTTTCTCACTGGACAGTGCAGAAGTGTGTAAAATTATATTTCTGTTTCTTTGCCTTTCCATTTTAAGGGTGAAAATCACAGTCACCATCAGAGAGAGAAGAAAAACTTCAACAACAACAAAAAAGCCCCTGTCTTCTTTTTCCTTTTCATATCTTCATGGCACGCACAAAAATTAAGCCCTGGGTTATAATGTAACTTCCTGACTTTCACTGTCCCTATGATTTTTTTCAAAATTTATACTTGTTAATAT
Organism: Phacochoerus africanus; assembly: GCF_016906955.1. Classification (NCBI taxonomy): domain Eukaryota; kingdom Metazoa; phylum Chordata; class Mammalia; order Artiodactyla; family Suidae; genus Phacochoerus; species Phacochoerus africanus. The sequence continues at coordinate 120,472,837 of NC_062558.1, read as the reverse complement.
ACTGAGATGGTAGTATGATCCTCTGAGGGATACCGGCCTGGCATATGAAACCACTGAGATGTTTCTTCTCTCCTTTAATTTTATAAAATGCCTACAGTTTATTTTCATGGCCATAATCTTATATTGCACTCACTGTTAAAACAGCTATCTTCAAAGACCACATTTTCAAGGTAAAGGCATTATTCACAGGAGTTATTTGATCAGGGCACAGCGCAGTATCTCAACTTTTGCAGCTATCTCCGGTTAAGTTTCCTCAAGTTTCACTTCCAGTTATGCAGATCCATCCTGAGAGTTCACCATGAGCTGAGAAAACTGAGACAAGGTGGGCCAGAATCTGGAACTCTTTGTTTTAGTAAACTTGCCATGTTGTACAACCATCACCATAAATCAGTTTTAGAACATTTGCATCACCCCAATAAGATCACTAATGCAGCTCTACTATTCATTCCCATTTCTACAACCCCTCCCTAGGTAACCACTAATCTCCTTTTTGTCTCTTACAGCTTAGACTTTTCTGAATATTTCATATGAATGGAATCATACAATATGTATGCTGCTGTGTCTGATTTCTTTGAGCATAATGTTTTTGAGGTTTGTCCATATCATAACATATATCTGTAACATTTCTTTTTAATTGCTGAATAATATTCCATTATATGGACATATGACATTTTTTCTATTTGCCAACTGTCAGACATTTTGGTTGTTTCCAATATTTGGTGATTATGGATAATGCTAAGAACATTTGTTTACAAGTCTTTGTGTAGGCATAGGTTTTCATTTTTCTTGGGTAGATGTGGCACTTTTTAGAAAACAGCTTTATTGCATTATAATTGTCATACAATAAACTGAATTAAAGTGTACAATTTAATCTGTTTTGACATGAATACCCTGCCAAGTCTTCACCACAATCAAGGTAATGAACATAACCATTAACACTAAACAATTCGTCATGTTGCTTTATAATCCTCCTGCTTAACCTTCCCCACTGACCCCTATCTGTTGACAACTACTGACTTGCTTTCTGTTACTTCGGGTTGGTTTTCATTTTCTAGACTTTATATAAGTGGAATTATAAAGCCCGTGCTATTTTTTTGCCTTCATTCACTCAGCATAATTATTTTGTTATTTGTTCATGTTACAGTATATATCCACAGCTCATTCTTTTTTTAATTTTTTATTTTCTTCTTTTTTATTATTATTTTTAAAATAGTTATCTAATATAAGGCACAAATGAACCTTTCCACAGAAAAGAAAATCATGGACTTGCAGAATAGATTTGTGGTTGCCAAGAGGAGGGGAAGGGAGTGGGGTGGTGGGGGAGCTTGGGGTTAATAGATACAAACTATTGGCCTTTGGAATGGATTAGCAATGAGATCCTGCTATGTAGCACTGGGAACTATGTCTAGTCACTTATGATGGAGCATGATAATGTGCAAAAATAGAATGTGTACATGTATGTGTAACTGGGTTACCATGCTGTACAGTAGGGAAAAAAAATTGTATTGGGGTCATTCCTTTTTTTAAATTCTTGAGTAATAGGAGTTCCTGTCGTGGCTCAGTGGTTAACAAACCTGACTAGTATCCATGAGGATGCAGGTTTGATCCCTGGCCTTGCTCAGTGGGTTAAGGATCTGGTGTTACCATGAGGTGTGGTGTAGGTCTCAGACATGGCTCAGATCCGGTGTTGCTGTAGCTGTGGTTTAGGCCAGCAGCTGCAGCTCCAACTGGGTTCCCTAGCCTGGGAACCTCCATATGCCATGGGTGCGGCCCTAAAATGACAATAAATAAATAAATAAAAATTGTTGAGTAATAGTTTATATGCATATTCCTCATTTTATCATTCATCTGTTTATAGATATTTGGGTTGCTCCCATTTTTTTGACTATTACAAAGCAGCTCTGAGTATTTACATTTGTATGAACATATACTTTCTTTTCTTCTGGGTAAATTTCCAGGAATGGAATGGCTGCATTACATTGCATGCATATGCTTAGCTTTCTAGAAAACTGCCAAATCATTTTCGCTCAAAGTGGCTGTCTCACTTTACAGTCCCACTAGCAGTACACTGAGAATTTTTGTTCCTCCAGATTGATATGGTCAGTCTTTTTAATTTTAGCTGCTCTAATATGTGTGAAGTGAGACTGCATTGTGGTTTTAATTTGCATTTCCCTAATGACTAATGATGCTGAATATCTTTTCATGTGCATGTTTGCCATCTGTGTGTCTTCTGTGGCGAAGTATTTGTTTGAAACTTTTTCCCATTTAAAAAAATTAAGTTGTTTGCTTTTTGAATATTGAATTTTGGGAGTTCTTTATAAATTCTAGATATGTGTCCTTTATGGGCCATATGCTTTTGCAAGTATTTTCTTTCAGTCTGTGGCTTGTCATTCCAGGAATCAAAAGGAAGTTGGAGCATCTACATTAATATCAGACAAAATAGATTTCACAGCCAAGATTACTACCACGGATAAAGAAGTTCATTTCATAATGGTAATAGGGTCAATTTATCAAGAGGACAGCAATTCTAAACATTTATGCCGCTAATAACAGAGATACAAAATACATGAAACAAAAACTCTTAGAATGGCAAGGAGAAAGAGGTAAAATCCAGAAATTTTAATATCTCTCTCTCAAGAATTCATAGGAAAAATGGCAGAAAATCATGAAAAATATGGTAGACCTGACTGACAGTGTCAACCTACTTCACCTAACTGATATTTATAGAACACTCCACCCAACAACATGTAGCAGAGGGTGCAACATTTGCCAAGATGGACCATATTCTGTCCCATAAAAATGTCAATAACATTCAAAGTATTTGAATTATACAATGTGTTTTTCTTTGTCCTCATAATGCTATACACTCACAAAGCTTGACTTAGACTAATCATCAACTCTCAGAGCCCCACCTTCTTACATCATCACCCTGGGGGTTAGGCTTCAACACATGATTTTTGGGAGGATACATTCAGACCATATCAGGCGTTCAGCTCATTTTATAGATGAGGAAATAAAAGCACAGAAAATTAGCTTAATGTACCTAAGATCACCTGGTGGATGAGTATCAGGACCAAGATAAAAAACCTGGCCACAAATTTCTTAAGACTTCTAAATGGTAGACTCTGAAGTCTTCCTTTGAAGGATCAGTAGCTGATAGGCAAGTGCAGAGAAGAGAGGGAACAGCAAGTGCAGGGCTCAGAGGAATGAAAGTATGTGGTGACTTAAGGGAACAAAGTTCTGAGGGCTTGAGGAAAGTCAGAGTGAAGATAGCAGGAGCTGAGCAGAAGAAGGAGTCTGAAGCCTGATTTTGAAATGTCAGGAATTTGGACTGAACTTGTAAGGCAGCTGGGGGCCACTGGAGTATTTCAGCCTGGGGAATGACTTCATCATAGTAATTACTGAGTGTTTAGTAGGTGCCAGGCACTATTTTATACGCACTACTTGCCTGTACTACTCTGACCTATGAGAGTACTACTGTGCTTCTATTTTCCAAGTAAGCCCTACCCCTCACTCCCCGTGACTCCAAATGTCTCTTGCAGACCTCCATAAATAACATCTATCCCTTCAAGCCTGGGCTGATCTCTGGATTATACTGATCTTTTGGAAAGACTTAGAAAGGTTTATAAAGATGGACAATTATTTATGCTGAAGTTCCTCTCCATCATCACTCTTTCCAGGTTGACATTTTCTGGTCATTTGTAGTGAGCTACAATGATCCTGTTTTGTGCCTCCACAAACCTATGCCTGGTCTTGGGGAGGCAGTCATCTATTTGTAGAAGCCTTGAAGCACACCGGACCTGCCCATGCATAACTTTCACTGCTGCTGGAGTCTGACTGCATTATGACTTCCTTGATGTTTGCAATATCATGTGTAAATACCAATTCGCAGCATCCCTGGGAACATTATTTGGTGTCCAAGTAGAGTATGATCAAAGATGTATTCATAATTCAGTTTCCAACTTATCTCTTCCTGCTTTAATGATCCAAGTTATAAGACCAGAGATAAACAGGCACCTAGCATATACTATTTCACTTTTACAAATATTATTGCATCCAGTATTGCCCCACCCCCTATGATAGGGGTCAGGAGGGACAGCTTTTACTGGTGAGCACCCAAGTTGCTCTGGGCAGTGACAAAGTCACAGCAAAAAATTACAGATGTTTGGGAATAAAAGGGAACTGTGGTTGCCAGGGAGGAGGAGGGAGGGAGTTGAATGGATGGGGAATTTGAGGTTGGTGGATGCGAACCATAACATTTGGAATGGATGGGCAATGGGCTGTTCTTTTAGACACCCAGTCTGTGGTATTTTGTCATAGCATACTGAGCTATAAGGAAAGCAGATTGCAACAGTCCAATTCCCAATTTCAGCTGTGAATTTGCTAAAGTATAACAATGATTCTTTTGCTTGCAGGTGGTGGTGGGGGGAGGGGGAGCCTTGAATTATCTTAAGCAGAAAGAGAAACTTACTTAAAGAAAATACTAGGTATCTGGATAGGGACTTGAGTTATACCGATGTTTGCATTTGCCAAAACTCACTGAATGTTACACTTGAAATCTGTGCATCTTACTCTGCATGAATTTTACCTCAATAAGTAAACAATAATTAAACTCTGCTTAATTATATGTGTGGTAAAGTGTTTAGGGTTTTGTGAAGTGATATTTGCAACTTAAGCTAAATGTGTGAAAAACAAGATGATTTTATAGATAAGGGATGAATAGATAGATACATGATAAGGCAAATACAGCAAAATGCTAGTTGTAGAATCTAGATGGTGTATATGAGTGTTCACTGTAAAAATGTCAACATTTATAATGTGAACATTTTCATCAGGAAATGTTGGATTCAGAACCCAAGAACCAAGGCTACAGGTGAACCTCTATAATAATAGAACCATCAGATGTTCTTCCTCTTTCTTGTTTACTTCCCTCTACATGTCATGACAACCTCCGTCTCTCTGCTGCAGAGTAGCTTTCTCCATGGGCCGAAGACCTGACTACCAAGAACTCCCCAAGATTTACATCTCACATATTCAGTATCAGACAGAGATTGGCCAAATATTCTTCCTGCTTCCAAGTGCAAATATACAGGAAGAAAGACTCACTGACCCAGCTTGGGTCAGGCATCCGTTCTTGGATCAATCAATTGTGGCCAGGAGGACAGGGTGATATGAACAAATGGTAGATGTTTAGAAAATATGAGATAAATGATTGATTTGAAGACGTGTGGAGAGGAAAGGCTTCAAGAAGAAAAGAGGGTGGTCTGGAATCACCTGTTTGGCTGATTACAACAACATAAGAATGAGAAGGACCCACAACACATAATTGAGTTTAAGCAAAGACAAAATAAAAAAGAGTAACAAACTACATACACTCAGCCAAAGTCGTCAAAAAAACGTGTTCTGTAATCACCTCCCTCAAGCTCAATCTGAACAGTGTTCTTTCTATGGTTTATTCTATCTAAATCCTACTCACCTCATAGTGCTTACTTCAAGACTCACCTTCTCTAAGTGTCATATTCTTCACTAATCTATTTCTTCCCCCACTGCATTTCCTGATTATACACTGTCCTATTTTCACTAATGGTTTATATGTAGATCTCATTTATCCTCCTAGTTTCTAAGCTTTAAAAATATCATTATAATAACTATTATAATTAGCATGGATAATTGACAATTACCTTTCTTCTATCCCCTGCAACTTGTAGCCCAATTCCACATACACTCTAAGTAATTACATGTTTGGGGAGAGATTTTGGAAGATGAGGGTTCATATTACTTACACAAAGTATGTTGGATATTTATACAGCAGGAAGAGTGGATGAGCGGCAAGGTTGCTGATTTTTTCTTGACACATAAATAAGGTTCCAGGCATTGAGTAATATGTTAATGAAAGATCTCAAGATGAAAACTCAAACCCAGAGTAGAATATGCGACAGTGCTTTCTGCTGTGAATGAGTAAGGATATTGCTACCCCAACTTTCTCCACTTAGGGAAGTCTTTAAAAAAAAAAATAAGAAGGAAGTTCAGGAGTTCCTAATGTGGTTCAGCAGGTTAAGAACATTACATAGTGGTCCATGAGGATGTGGGTTTGATCCCTGGCCTTGCTCAGTGGCCTAAGGATCCCGTGTTGCTGCAAACTGTGGCAGAGGTCACAGATGCAGCTCGGATCCGGCATTGTTGTAGCTGTGGTGTAGGCCCACAGCTGCAGCTCTGATTCAACCTCTAGCCTGGGAACTTCCATTTGCCACAGGGGCAGCCATAAAAAGAAAAAAAAAAAAGAAGTCAGGAAGATGTATATAGAGAGGCATTCTTCCTAGCAGGTGACAGAAATATTTGCTTAATACAATCTTCCAAATCTGTGGCTTGCCAACTATCACTTATTAGTTAACCTTAACTGAATGATGATTAATTTGAAATTTTGAAAAGTAAGAATATATTTTGTGAAATATATTTCAAAGGTAAAACACTGCTTAACAAAGCATTATCAGAAAATGTCCCATAGACAGTACCTTCTTCAGTGAAAGAATCTTGAAAATGATTCACTTTAGAATATGTGTGTTTTCTATGTGTTCTTGTTTTTTGTTTGTTTTCATTTTTTGGCTGCCCCACAGCATTTTTTGGAGCTCCCAGGCCAGAGATCAAATCTGAGCCATAGTCGTGGCCTAAGCTGCAGCTGTGACAATGCTGGATCTTTAACCCACTGTGCCCCGCCAAGGATCAAACCTGAACCAGCTCTCCCAAGATGCTGTTGATCCCGTTGTACCACAGTGGGAACACCACATGTGTTCTCGTTGAATTGAATCCCCACATCAGTTGCTGACATCTTAGTTATACTTTACAATATAAAAGTCCATTCTCATTTAACTGTGTCTTGACCTCATGAGGTAAGCAGACAGTGGGCTGGGAGCCCACTGAGTGGTGGGAGGACCTAAAAATCAAAATACTGGATTTCTAATACACCAGGCAACTAGTAACAACTGATTGAATCAGATCAGTTCTAAATCACTAAATTTTAAGGCTGCTGTTTTTGTTTTAGAGAGAAAGTTGAGCCCATAGGTCAAAAATTATAAGGCCAAACCTTCCTAAAACATTTAGGCTTTCAGGGACAAGGTTTAAGGAGGGTTGGTGGCAGGGAACATAGTGAACCCAACCTGCTGATTTTGGCTTAGTTCAACTCCATTGTAAGATTTATAATTATTTCTGACAGCTTCAATTGGAAAAGTATCTGTCTTTCTGTTTACCTATCTCTCTTACATGCAAATAGATATATTTAAATAAATTATTTTCTGCTTTGTTTATCTAGCAAGAGCAGATAATTGAAACTAAATTGATTTAAAGTTCCATTCAGAATTCTCCCTCCTTCCCTTCCATTTGACTGTTTCTGCAAGAGGGATGTTTTCAGAGGAAATTAGATTCACTTTATGTTTAAACCAATGTGTTTAGCTGGTGGCTATGCAGGTCCAATTAACTCCTCTAACAATTTGGGTGAAAAGAGGTTATTATATAATGTTTCTAGCCAATTAAGGTTGTTTTGGTTGAATACTTCCTCTTGTAAACTTATTTAAAGTTAATAAAACATGGAACTGCAGCATATTTCATGGGGATAGAAGTCTGAGGAGAAGCAGAAGAAAAATGTTGGGCACAAGGTGTTTTGAAGGTATTTTATTATTACTTTTACCAAAATTATTATTATTACACACATGAAGTTATTTCAATGGGTCATAATATGGTAAAGTTGAAGCACTGGGAACTAGAATTGGGAACCAGCAGTCCCCACTCCTAATGTCAGTTCTGTGGCTGCTGAATCGCAAACTCTTGAACTTACTTTTCTCTAATCTGAAAAGTGGAAATAATAATTCTGTTGCCCTGAGGACCCAATGATATGGTGAACACAATGTGCTTCAAAAAACATGAATCACAAGTTAGATATTATAAAAAAAAGAGTTAAGATACTCTGTGGTCTTTCTGAAGGTATTTTAAAATCTATAAGGAGATTTTCTCAACACATATGTTCCCAGGGAAATATTTAGGAGCAGAAATTCTGCAAACAAAGCCCGAGTTTAATTGAGCCAAGGATATATAATCAGTCCTCTCCCTCCCCTGGTATAATTATACTGTAAGTTAAAATGTGGTTTGTAAAAGGGAAAGACAAAGTAAAATCATTTCTGCAAAAGCAAGTAGTTTTTCACAATGGTTGGGATGGATCTTCAGGACTATTAGAGGAGGCTCTTTAAGAAAATTGCAGCCAATCCGACAAAGTAAAGTAAGTCAGAGAAAGACAAATATCATATGAGATCATAAATACGTTTAATCTAATAAAAATGGTACAAAAGAACTTATTCACAAAACAAAAAAACAGACTCAAAGATTTTTGAAACCAAACTCATGGTTACCAAAGGGAAAACGTTGGGAGAAGGAATGGATTGGGAGGTTGTGATTGGCATATACACACTACTATATACAAAATTTATCAGTAACAAGGACCTTCTATATCACTTGGGGAAATCTATTCAGTACTCTGTGACAGCCTATATGGGGAAAGAATCTGAAAAAGAATAAGTATATAATCATATGCATGACTGATTGACTTTGCTGTACACCTGAAACTAACACAACATTGTAAGTTACCCATACTTCAGTAAAATTTATATGTATATGCAGCGGTCAAATGAGACAGGTCTGCTTTGAAACACTCTCTGGAGAAAATCCAGTGAGCCCATAACTTTGAGTATCTGGACCAAACAAGAAGTCCCAGATCTTGGTCAAGAGTCCTAAGGCCAACAGTGGTAATGGACAATCCTCCTGGCAACACTTCAAAGTAGATGCTATTATCCACAATTCACAGATAAGAAAACTGGGGCTCAGGAAGATTTCAATACATGTCAAGGATACAAAGCTGGTAAGTGAAGGAAAAGAAATCTGATTCAGGTTCTACCTGAGAAACCTAAAGTCCATGATCTTTTGAACCCAAAAATGGGCATTCTTCCTTCCGAGGAGGGTCAGCCTTTCTCTGGGGGGCCTGTTCTCCCTTTCCCACTCAGCCCTCACTCAAAGCCTGCTTCCTTGCCTTGCCTCCTGCTTTTGGAAAAGCATCCACGAATACTTGATCACAAGCTGAGAAGATCAAGATGTTTCAGGAAGGCCCCCGAAACTTAACAAAATAATGGAAGTCAGTAGGTAAAGCATTATATAATTTACCATTATTATTTACTGAATAGTGATTTTTTGCTCCAAAGTAATGATATGTTGATGAAGGAAATTCTTATGCTGTAATTTGGCCCAAAGAAGATGTAAGGAGTGTAATCAGTGTACCAAGTGCCTAATGACTTCTCAAATGCCCTAAGAACATTACTTTAAATAATTCCCCAGATGACAGTAGGCAAGAATGCGCAAAGCCCTCTTGATGGCCTTCTTCAAGTGCTCTATGCATCAGCAAGGCCACGGAACACCAGCATCTGAGTCCTATCTCACACTTCTTGTCAGGAAGGCTCTCGGTTAAAGATCCAGCAACGGATAGGTAAAGTATGATTTTCCTTTTTAAACTTGGTCTTTTTTGTCTTCTGCCTAGAGTGGGAGGATGTGGATTTTAACAAAGAACACACATTTGACAGCTGGTCATTTTCCCTTTTGCAGAAGTTTCACCTGGAGCTTTTTTTCCTGGGGTTTAAGATGTCACTGTCTTGGAGTTCCCATCGTGGTACAGTGGTTAATGAATCCGACTAAGAACCATGAGGTTGCGGGTTCGATCCCTGGCCTTGCTCAGTGGGTTAGATCCGGTGTTGCCGTGAGCTGTGGTGTAGGTTACAGACGCGGCTCGGATCCTGTGTTGCTTTGGCTCTGGTGTAGGCCGGAGGCTATAGCTCCGATTGGACCCCTAGCCTGGGAACCTCCATATGCTGCAGAAGTGGCCCAAGAAATGGCAAAAATACAAAAAAAAAAAAAGATGTCACTGCCTTGTGGTGTGGCACTGTGCTTTGGTTGAACCAAGAAGGAAGGAGGTTCATTGCATTTTGTCACTGTGATCCTCCCTATTCAAGTGAAATTAGTCCTACCCTCCCCTATTGAAAGGCCTCAGAAACAAAACATTTCAACATAGTTCATGAAATCAGGGTGGTAGATGAGAATGCTGTTTGATCTCTTAATTATGAATGAGCTACTGGTTGGAGGAAACAAGATAGGTCCTCTCTTGGAAGAAAGAGCTCAGCTAGCAGTGTCTCTGGAGGGACAGACTTTGTGAGTTATTTCATAGATTACCCCTGCTGATCCAGGCTCTGATGGAAAGCTATTACAATCCCCTGGGCTTGGCCTGACTCATGAGAAGAATAGTTCCCCAAAGGGTAGGCCCTGACCCAGGGAAAATCTTGGCTGGATTTTGGTAGCTCTACTTAAATTAAATTCAGTGTCCCGGGAAAAAATAAACAGGGCGAGTAAGGGTCATGATGGGAGCTACCCAGGTACCCTAGGCAGATGCATATTTTTAACTGTTTATTATAAATTCATTATTATGTTTATCTAAATGTTACTACTTAGCTATAGTTTGCTGTACATAGTGTATGCTAGACTTCATAAGTATGCTATATCTCATTTAATCTTCACAATAACCATATTAGGTAGATATTATTACCATCCCCATTTTCCTTTCTTTCCTGCTTTTTTGTTTTTATTTATTAATTTTTAATTAGGAGGAAAGGGTGGCTTGACCCAAGCCATATGCCTGTGAATAAGGTACTAAGCTTTAAGCCATAATTTTCTTGCTCTAAGCAGACAGAGTTAGACAATGCACATGTGCAAACACCCTCACACCACCACCCCGCACACACCACTTACATTTATTTATGATTATGTCTGTCTGTCTTTCTATTAAATATGATGAGTCCATACGGATACCAACAATTTCAACCTGACAGCATAGTGTACATCCTCATCTCCCCTCTCTCCACATTCATAACTCTACTGTGGGCAGCATCTGTGCAGATTAAATATAATGGTGCATATAAGCCACCAGAGGTCCTCAGGTGAATTGGAGAAAGATGCCCCTTTCTTTTTTTTTCTTTTTAAAAATGTTTTTATTATAGTTGATTTACAATGTTCTGTCAATTTCTGAGGTACAGCAAGGTAAATGCCCCTTTCTTAAGGTGGACCACTTTGCAAGTGGCATGTGGTTGGCTTCTAGCTCCTACTCACCCCTGCAGCTGGCCATTTCTGTTTCATTGGAGAATCAGAGTAAGACAGTGTGGAGGTTCTTCAGAGTCAGCATGCAAGAAATGGTAAATTATTTACACTTAATGTCAAGTCTTTCAGGAAAACAGTATAGAAACATCTAAAGAACTTATGATTAATGTAATTTTTCCTTAGAGAATTTTTCACAACTAACAGGGTAGTGGGATGAAAAAGAAAAATGTCCCGAGGTTTTCTGCTCTGATGGTAAAATCAATGCCATCCAGTACACTGTCAATAACACCAATTATATCCTATGGAGCATAATTGAAAGTGGGTTGACTGACCTATAACAGATTATTTTTTTAACCGGATGCCTGACTATATGTCATTCTAAACTCTGAATCAGAAACAGGTTGATATAAAAATAAAACCTATCCCTGTCTTCCAAAACCCTGGCTAGCAGCTGAGAAAAACCCAATCTCTCCATAATGCAGAGTACATAATTCAAAATGACATTGGAAGTAAGGGGGAAAAAAACCTTGCCTAATTTCCTGTATGCAGTCAGTAAAGTTTGCTGACAGATTTATGAGCTTCAATCTGCTAAACACTCCTCTGTTGAATTTTTCCACTAGCTTGTCTTTGAAGAGAGGCAAATGAACTCATCTTCAGGCTCTTTGGATGATCTTTCTCTAGGACCTGATGAACTTTAAATCTGTCGCCAAGATTAAATTTGACTTGATGCTGCAAATGTCTGACGATACAAAAGTCTGAGGCTCTGAGATGGAGTCTCTGAAAGTGACAAAGACTTCTCCAACCGGTGTTTTCCACGGAAGACAGTAAGGTGCTTATGGTCATTTCATCAGCATCAAGAATGGGGTAGAGACAGTGTGGGCAGTCCCTTCCTTCTTTAAGGGTCCACACTACATAACATTACAATGACACAAAACTCCAGGCCCCTGCGGCCCCTTCTCAGCCACACTGTGTTCTTTTTAACCTTTCAATGGGGGTTGAATGGAAGAACTCAGTAGCTCATGGCCTCTCACCTCCACCACTGTGACACCTCAAGAGTGCCTCAGGGGATGCTGAGAATTAAAGAATGACATCCATGAGACAAAGCAGAGGCAACGTTATTGCTCCCAGGATTGGCAGCTCCCATCTGGGTGCTTTCAAGAGCATCAAGTTTTTCAGGCTGAAACAGATGACACAAAAATAGGCAGATTTATTTTTAAGGAACTGGCTCATGTTATTGTGGAAGCTGAAATCTGAAGGGCAGGCTGGAAGCTCAGGCAGTCTTGATATTGCAGTCTTGAGGCATAATTTCTTCTCTGGGAAATCTCAGTTCTTGTTTATAATGCCTTCGACCGACTGGATAAGGCCCACCGATATTATTAAGGGTAATAGCCTTTGCTCAAAATCAACTGATTGTAAATGTTCACCACATCTACAAAATACCTTCAGTGCAACACCTGATAATGTTTGACTTAATGACAGTGTTATAGCTCAGCCAAGTTGACACATAAAAGCTAATCATCCCACAGACTTTGATCTCATGCCTTATCTTATGTGGTAAAAACCAAACAGAACTTAAGACAAATGAATTCTCTGTGATTTATTTTGCAATTATCCATTCCCTCAAAACGATGTTTAGTTAACATATCCCTTGAAGAAAAGGAGGAAGGAGCTCTCCATGAGATAAGTCTGGAAGAGCCCAGCAGTGTGTATCCAGTAGGTGCTCAATAAATGGGTCCTCTCTCTTTTCTTGTACACAAGGATTTTTCTTGTAGGATTCCCTCCTCTCCTACTGAGGATGGAAAAGGTAAAGAGGTTAATTCCATCCTCAGAGATGGGTCTGAGGATTCCCTGGGTTAATTCTTTAGCCATAGCCAAGATTTAGAAATCACCCTCACTGTCACCCTCTGCCACCTGGTTAAGTTCCATCACAAATGAGAGGGAAGCACTATCACCATGCATGTAAGACAGGGTCTCAGCTAATCCTTTCTCAGGATTAGCCTGTGTGCAGGCAGAGCGGGTGGTGCCTCTATCTGACCATTATAGGAGAGGGTCTTTTACTTATAACTGTGTTCTTCACTCAGGTGGACCACAGAGGTTAGGGGTTTAGAATGAAACAGACCAACATTTGAACTCATTTCCTCCATTTGCCAGCTGTGACATATGAAGCAAACTATTTGCCATTTTTTCATTAGTAAAATGGGATCATGTATCTGATATATATGGTTGATGTAAGAATGAAATGAGATAATATGGGAAGAACTTGGTGGAACCACATAAGAATATGATTCCTGTTAATGGTTATTATTTGGGCTTTAAATTCTACCACTTGAGAAACATTCCTCCACACAAGTCATATACTTTAGCACCACCTGACAGAGGTACCATATTATGTTATCAATATGCAGTGTGGATCAATATCCCAGGTCACCTTCCTATATGAGAGGAGTGATCTGGGGACACTGGGAAGGCCAGAGGTGAAAGCAAAGAAGTAGAAGTAAACTTCATTATATTTTGCAGAATTTCCATGGCCACAGAGATTCATATTTCTTAAGAAGAAAAATTGGGTCTCCTAGCCAGATGCTTATTTACTGTTACCAGTGTGTGGTCCCATAGCAATCCCCAAAACCCATGATGCCGCTGTTAGGACAGCACAGAAGGAGTCAGATTATAAAATGAAGATACTCAGTTCTATTCTAAAAAAGAGAACCCCAAAGCTGAGACCTGGGCCATAATTACAGAAGAGAAAAACAGACAAAGAGGAGAGGGAACACAGAGAAGCATGAAGGGCTGAGAATAATTCTCTGACTTTTAGCTTTCAACAGGGCCCAAGCAATCAGGTTCTCTGTGTGCCATTAAAATAGGACAAAGAGGGAGAATGCCCAATGATGTGCTCTTCTCAGGCTCTACAAAGCAACTAGCCAGGACGGCCTTTCAAAACGAGGGGCAATAGAGCAAGATGGCTAAGAGTGTGGGCTCCAGAGTCAGACAGACCTGCTTATTATCCCAGCTCACCATTATTTGAATCATCCTTGGTTATGTTGCTTAATGTTTTTCAGATCAAGTTGTCTTAAAAAAAAAAAGACTAAGCCTTTAAAATGAGTATAGTAGTAGTAAATTCTTCAGGTTTTTTTAGGAGACTTATTTGTTCTAGAAAAGGAAGGGAGGAAGGGAGGGAAAGAGGAAGGCACACACAGAGAGAGGACTTGCTGAAGAGACACAGCTGTACTCAAGTGACCTGTGAGAGGTCAGACTAGAGGGACCCTCCCCAGAGGCCATGGTCTCGTCCCACACCAGGTCTGTCTTTGTTCTCTGTGACTGAAAGGTTCAGGAGCAGGAAAGCTCTGAACCTGAATGGAGCAGCAGCCCCCTTCTACAAACTAGACAGGGACCTAGGAGCACCCATGAGTTTTTGCTTTCTGATGGGGGTGGTGGGGCATGTCCTGTGAGCGTAGTATTTAAAGAATATGAAGAGAGGGAGGTGCTTGGCTGTCTTGCGCCCAGGGCTCCCAGCAGAGGATGTTTTGGTTGATTCAATTTGTCCTTGCTCTGCAATTACAAGCCTAATGAGAGGAGCACGTTATACCCAAGAAGCTTAAATGACTGTCAGCCACTCTGGCCACGTATATAAACAAATATATAGTCAAAATTGGGGACATATTCAGAACTGCATGAAGGACATATTGCCCCTTGGTTTCAGGCAGATCATTTCAGGAAAATGAAAGAAGTTTCCATGGGGCTTTTGGAGGAGATTCCAAGTCTCTTTACTGAATCTAAGCAAGTCTATGAGGTATTCAATATGTTTTCTATCAAATGCTTCCAGATTATTCTATGTCAGAGGTTTCACCATCAAGAGGTCATGAAACATCAAAAATAACACATTTATTGAGCCTTTTCCAAATGCCAGGTACATGGTTGATGGTTTAAGTATACCTTCTCTTTCACTTTATAAAACAACCTCATTTTTTAGGTGAGGAAACTGAGCTAGATATGTCAAGTAACCTTTTCAAGGCCATGCTGATAAGTGCCAAATTCAGATTTGAACCCAAATCCATGTTCAAGCCACTTTAGTCTGGGCCATGATGGTGAAAGCACCAAGTCCTAACCACAAGACCACCAGGGAACTCCCTAAGTCTTGTATCTTTAAATTACTATGTTCTACTTTCTTTCACAAGCAAGAACACACACACACACACACACACACACACACACACACACACACAGTCCTCTACTCTGAGAAAGTTCAGAGGAAGACAGAGGTCTTGGTGGTGTCTACAAGGGGTGAAGGATGCAACTCTTGAATTGCTGATGGTGAAGCTAATGGCAATTGTCATATTCTAGTTAGATATGATTTGATACAAAATGGAAGATTTATTAGGAAGTGGGAGCCCTTTGCTCTGCAGGAAGGTGCCCACTGAGCTTGGGGAACTGGACAGAACTGATTACCTACTTCTTTCTGCCAAGAAGGCTGGGCATAGGGGACAGGTCATCACAGAGATGGCAGCTCAGTGACTGAGTACATTGCAAAGCCTCCCTTGAGGGACAGGTTCTGCTGCAAGAGAACAAGCAGTTTTGCCTGATCCCAAAGAGTAGGAATTTGATTCCCCGGAGAGGATTTGAGTGAATAAATGCTGGTAAGCAGCTCTGCTCTGTATGGGAGCTCCTCACCCACAATCTCCTTCCTCAGAAACCTCTGTGTGGAGCTGTGAATCAGAGCCCAGACTCACAGATAACAGAAGCCCCTGCCAAATGTGTTCTGCTCACCCATTTGATAAAATACTTAATATGTTGGCTATGGAATGCCCTCACGTATTTAAAATATAATTAAGGATCAGAATGAAAAGATTCATCTCCACTCCTATCTTTCCTCCCTCAAGTTTACACCCTTCTCCATTGGATAACTACTTTTCAGTAGATGTTTTTTAATGTATTCCTCTAGGTTTTAAAAATGCAAATAAAATATGAATAGATACCATTCATCTGCATTCTTATGGAAAGTAGCAGACTCTTCTGCACCATTTTTTTCCCCAATTAGCAGTCCTTTTTTTTTTAAGAACATGGAAAGATTTCTCATTCTTTTTATAGATGCATAATGTCTCACCGCATGGATATACAATAACTCGTTCCATCAGTTTCCTATTGGACACGGGTTGTTTCCAATCTCTTCTTATTTCAAAAGATACTGCAGGAACAAGATATACACACAAAATTTTATATATGTACTTCTGGAGGTAAAATTTCCAGAGGTAGGTTTCTCTGCAAATGATATGTGCACCTGTCATTTTGAAAAATATTGGCATTCAATGGGATTCTGGGAATCTGGTCAAAACTTTAAAACTCATCCTCGATAGGTGACTTGGAGTGTGCTAGGTCACACACATTTCCTTCATTTTTTAGGGGATGAATCTCTTCATTTGGAGATCTCTTCCAAGTACTGGGTATAGAGCTATCCCATTTCTTAGAAATTAAGAAACCTAATGACCAGATTAATCCTCCTAGAACTTGGATCACACTTACCTGCTCAGATACCTTCAAGGGGGTCCCCAGTGGCCCCAGTTTGGAAATCCAGGCCTTTCACTCTGAGACCCCGGTGGGTCTCCGCTGTTCCTCTGTGAGCTTGGTGTTGCTGCCTGTCCACCAGCAGGCCCATGTCCTCTCTCTGTCCCCTCCCCTCTGACCTAGCATTTCATCTGTCCTCCTTTGGTACGTATTCATGACACACTGTGTTCTGGGAACACACCTCGCTCTCCTTCAAAACTATGAGAACTTCTGGCGCAGAAGATGGTCTACACTCTCTCGGTAGCCCTTTCACACCAAAGACTTGTTAACAGCTTTGTACACAGTCAGTGCTCTGTAACTACTTGGGGGGATGCTCAGCCACTGTTCTCTGGAGCTTTGAGCTGTGGCTCCCCATTCTTTAGGCTGAGTGCCTCAGCAGCAGCTTTCTTCAGAGGTAACTTTCTGTTCTTTCTCACTGCCTAATGTTTCTCACTGTCTGAGAAATTGTCAAACAGCCACAGAGCTGCTCTGAGACTGCACAGCTCCATTTCACTTCCACCTGGAAAACAGCTCACCACTGGTCCCAGCGAGGCCATGGATGTTGTGCTGCAATTAGTCTTTGAAGGTTCTGAGTCACAGCCCCTTGCACACAACCTCTTAGCTCCTTTCTCTTTTTAGGTGTAAAAAGGACAAAGGGCCTGGTCCCCACAGGGTGGGCTCTCATGCCAACAAAGGACCTTTACTTTCCCTCTTAAGGTTGCAGGGAGCTCTGCATCTTTTCAGTTTCCAAATCAAGATGAAAGACTTTGTGACAGTCCCGAATTCAGTTTCACAAC
The DNA here is from genome assembly GCF_016906955.1 of Phacochoerus africanus. Lineage (NCBI taxonomy): Eukaryota > Metazoa > Chordata > Mammalia > Artiodactyla > Suidae > Phacochoerus > Phacochoerus africanus. The sequence goes on along the minus strand of NC_062558.1, from coordinate 120,455,330 downwards.
TTGCTATTTGCAGAGAGGAACAGAGGAACAGAGGAAACAAGTCTCAGAAACCATTCTCTTAAGCCTGGAGTTTACTCTGCAAGAGATACATAGCACATTCTAACAATGGCTCTGCAGTTATGCAGGGAGGAGATAGTTCAATCCATTTGCTCCTTTATCAATGTCCTCTGGTGTGGTCCAAGCTCCGTCGTATTGGGATCATCCAGGTGATTTTGTTGCAGATTAAAATTTGAGGAACTTCATCTGATTATTGGAGGTGATAATGAAAAACCTAGGAAAAGGGAGCGGGACTAGGATTCACGATCTATGAATCCTTTCCTTCTTCCTAGAGAGCTATGCTGGATTATTCTCTGGGAACTACATCAGTCATTTATGTTCAAGAAACTGAGCCCAGGGAATCTCTCCAATTAACGAACTGTGTAAACCAAGGGTCCTTAATCAGGGTGTGTGGATGTATCAAAATGTGTCTGTAAAACCCTCAGTTGTTTTGTGTAATTGGGATATCAGTCAGGACTCTTCCTACTGAAAGTATCAAAAATCTCAACTAAATGTGGTTTAAGCAAAAAAAAAAAAAAAGAAAAAAAAAAGTGAAAGTGTCACAATCTAGGCAGAGCTGCATCTAGAGGCTCAGCTGGTTTCCTTTCCTGGGTGTCACCTTCACTCTCAGGCAGGCTCTTTCTCATTACAGCCTCATAGCCCCAGTTGCAGAATCTCCCCATTTCATGTCCAGTGGAAGAGACGGCTTCCCCTTCATAGAAGCTTTAGATGGGCCAATGGGGATTGAGCGTTCACTCCTGAACCAAACACTCTGGCCGCACCAAATATATGCTCTCCCTAAACAGAGATACTCCCCTACCCCAGACACACATAAGGATTGAGATTAAAAAGAGGAGACAAACAGATTTTGAAAAGGAAATTTTTATAGCCATTACTGAAAACAGAAATGGATATTGTACAGGCAAAACAATAGATTTTGCCAGAGTCCATGCATTAAAAACAACCACAACAAATGAAACTGATTAACAGAATCCACTGGTGCTTCATATACCTTTAAGGTAATTGTGATTTCATGAGAATACTAAATTTAAAGTTAAAGGCACAAATTCTTGCTCCTATATTTATATAAGAGCCTCTTGGGGGCACTGCTTTTTTTTTTTTTTTTTTTCCCCAGAAAGTACAACTAATGCCTGCCTTGAAGAGCTCTCCCTTTCAGTTGTAATTACTCATTCAGTACCTGGCTTCTCTTAGACTGTAAAACCCATGAGCGTTGAGCCCATGGCTATCTCATTCAATGCTGTATTCTCAGTGGCCCTTAGAACTTGACAATCAGTAGATACTCAACAAATATTTGAAATACAAGTTAAATGAATTAATACATAGTACAAATAGAATTGGAGGAAAAGTTGATAAACCAGAATGTAATTGGTCTCAATCTCTGGGATCATCTTAATGAAAGTCAGATTTGTGCAGAAGAGAATGTCAGGAAACTCAAATTCTCACCCCAGCTCTGCTGTTAATTAAGGCTATGACCTTGGATGACCATTTAATCTCTCTGAGCTTCCATTTTTTCCCTCTGTTAAATAAGGAGCTGAATATATGAGAAAATTGCTTTACCACAACTAAGTCCTGCAGTTAAGGTATCTGGCAAATTAAAATATGAGCCCTCAAACATAATAACTTTTATATTTTAAAATGTTAATCCAAAACAATTGCTTTAGACTAGAATCATAGGCCATGAGTATGAACCACAGAGACCACCAATTTCAACCTCCCTTCCTTTTCTTTCTGTTCTATCATGCATTCAGATAATTATTAAACACTTGCTCTGTGTGTTCAGGCTCTGCTGATGATTAAAAATTAATCTCATCCATCTACATCCTGTCCTTGTTAGGCACCCCTACTTGGGCCCTGTAGGTTCTATCTTTGATGACAATCAAAGTCTAACCATCAAAGATCTACCATGTGTAATTCCATAAAGTGATTGAGACATTCTTTTCTGAGCTAGATGTCCTGTGGAAATGACAAAGCCTAATCCCCCCTGAAGCATAATCTTCTGAGAATAGAACTTTAGTCTCAAGACCTAGCTGAGTCCACACTGGAGAGGAATTTTTCTCCACTATCCTCCTGTGCTTTGTGACTTCCTTTTTCTGAGATGAATTAACAGAGTGGCATTTAGTTGCCCAAAAGGTTCCCTTTTCCTAAACCACAAATCAATGCCATTCTTGCCAAATTGACTCCCTTGATGATACCTTGAGTAAAGACATCACAAATCTTCAGACGATACACTTTAAATCTCCCTTTTACTTTAGATCTGCAGGTACTGTGGCTTTCACATTCTTGTTTATTAGTTCAATCCATTTGGAGAACAATGATCAAATATAAATACCCCAGGCAGAAACACGACAAGGGCAAGGAAACAGATGACTGCTGGCACTCATTTGTAACATAATAAATAGTATTCCAGCACACTGTAAGTTTTTGACCTTAAGCAAGAGAAAGTTGATGACTTTAATAGAGTTTTCTTCATAAACCTTTTCCTTTCTGCTTTAAAACTGCTGACATTTTTTTCATCCCTAGCTCTCTGATGACCGCTTTGCAGTACATATCTCTTAGTTTCAAAACCAGGGTCTACTGGGAGGAGGCTGGGTTCACTGTATGGGCATCCAAGCTGATGGCAAGCAGAGGCTCTCAAAGACTGGATGAACAGAACTAGAATACTGCTCTCTGCTTCCTACAGATTTCACTATAGATCTTCAAGAGACACTGATTAGATCCAACTGTTAAGATTTAGCTTAACAACAATACTCTCTTAGATGTAAAGAATAAAGAGATTTATAGTCATATAGAAACCACTTCAAAGATATGAAATTTGAGGCACTGACTTTGTTTCAGTTTATTCATCTGTAGGATGTAAGTGACAGCAGTTTTTGCCTCATAGGGCATGGTGCATATTAAATAACTTTGGGCTTAGCGAGGGCTTGGCACATAACATATGTTATATAAATGGAGGTTACAGATGTGTGCATGTCTTCTTGTCCTCCTCCTCAGCCCTGCCTCTCGTCACATGTAAAGAAAGAAATGCCTTTAGCTCTAGAGGCAAATCCAACGGAAGCAAGTGAATTCTGCTGATTAACATACGATAGGGCCTGTGACCACTTTTGGCCCGTCCCTAATCAGTCTGTCTCAAAACCAGCTTCTTTACACTCCTGTATCTTCTTGTCACACCTCTTTTCAGGAGACTCCTGAAACTCCTTGTTAACTAACCATCTCCATTTCTTTGATCTTATGATCTCCCTTGGCCCCCTTTCTTCTACACCCAAGGTCCATTCAAAACTTCCCTGTCTCCACCAAATTCTGATGTTCTACTGAGCCTTAGAAAACAGCAGTTTTATATAATATATACACATAAAATATTGATGTGGAAAAGGCCTTCTAAAAATTTATTTTACACACAAAATCAAAAGACAAATGGCAAACCAAAAATTAAATTGTAATATATCAGAAATAGCTAATTTTCCTAATATGTAAAGAACCCTACAAACCAATAAGATAACATACCAATAGTGTAGTAGAAATGTGGGGAAAGACAGTTTACAAGAGAACAAATAATATATATGTATATATATGTGGTCAGTCTCACATATAAGAAAAAATGTAATTTAAACCTATTCACATATCAGGTTGGCAAGATATAAAAAAGTCGTGTGCAGTTGGACAATGTTCTAGTGAAATAAACACTCATGTATCACAGATAGTTTTTAAATGAGAAAAAGTTGTAATATTTGTCAAAATTTAAAGTACATTTACCTTTTGAACTAGGAATTTCACTTTAGCCTACTGATGCTTTCCCACATGTGTGAAATAATACAAGTACACAACTTTATAGTGTACCACCATTTGCAACAGCAAATTATTAGACAAAAACCAAATGTCTACCATTAGAGGATTGGTTAAATTATGATAAATTTCCCCAAAGTATGAGAAAGATCTCCATGACATGATATGGAATGTTCTCTAAAATGTAGAGAATGATGTCTAAGATATGCCATTAACTGAATAAGACAAGATACAAACCAAAGCTTATTTATTTAATAATGAGTAAAAGGGAATATGCATTTATAATTTTCTTTGATTTTGCATAGAATATTTTGGAAGAAAGCAAAAGAAAATGACAAGTGGTTTGCCTCTTGGGAGGAGACGGGGTGATTGGGTTATGGAGATTAGCAGGGCCATTTTTATCAATCTGTGTGTACCTTTTGAAATTTGAACTATGTGACTAAAATACTTAACTAAAAAGTAATATAATTAGAATTAATACATCTTTTGTTTTCATCCCTCTTTTAGAACACTGCTTCCCTAAATGGGACCTACAGTAATGTCTCAGATAAATCAGTCAAAACACAAGAGCAAAGAATACTGCTGATATTTCTAAACATCCTAAGAAAGAGAGGAGAGTTCGTTCTTGGGAACTTACAGAACAGACTGTGTTCTTGGAAAGTGTCCCCAAAGGAGCTCACGTCTAATATTTGGTCTGGAACCTGTGTTACTTGCAACCTGTGTTACTGCCTCAGCCAGAGATGATGAGTGCTTGGCTTAGTCACCAGGTGAGCAATTTTTCTGTTTTTATTATGAATAGAAGTGTGATTACTGAGATTGAGGCCTTGAATTTAGGGTCTTGGAAAGGTTGAAAAACCAGCATTTTTGCTTTTTGGCTTGGTGTTGATTTGAAGAAATGCCCTTCATGATTTCTTTTCTTTTAGTAAAGATTCCTTTACTCTTAGAAGCCTAGATTCTATTGCCTTGAAGGGTCTAATGTGTACATGTACAAATGAACAAGACCTCAGGTAAGCAGAGGATGAACAGGAAGCCTAAGAAAAAGCAGGAAAAAATTCTGCATCAACCACCAGGGCAAATTACATGGCCTCCAAGATCACTTCTCCTGCCTTTTAAAAGTCCATAGTACATTTCTAAAAAGGACAATGTTGACATATAATTTTAGGGATACCTGAAAACAAAGAAGGAGTCTCTTCCTTGGAATTTGCTTGAATAAACTTTAATTATGCATTGGGAGCCACCAAACAACTAATCAGGAAGTATACACGTGTGTTGAGACATATCCCCATCAATGTACTTTGATAACTTGTTTCGATTTAAGGAGATCATGTTTTGACTCAAATTGCAGCCCTAATCTTTGTTAATACAGAGTGAACAGAAATGGAAGAGTGTGGAGAAGAAAAAAGTGAAAGTAAATGTTTATGACAAAGCCTCAAAAAATACAAACAAAACACCATCAACCTTAATTGTGTCAGCAAACTGACAAAATTCAGATCTCTCTAAATAAAAGCTGTCAGGATGGTCCTTACCTGCTCTCCTGCTGGTTACTGTTTTCAAACTCATTAACTTCCATTTACCAGGTCAGAATTGCTTTCTCTCAGGAATGAAAGCCCTAGAAGCCTTAAAGGACTTGGTATGGATATGATATCCTGTTCACGACTGAGTATGTGGCTTCAGAGTCTCTCTGTTACAAATCTGTTTAACTGAATTTGAGGCAGAAAACCATTTGAAAAGAATAATTTTATTTCTGCCCTAACATTTTCAGGGTAGCTGCAGCTCTTTTGTCTTATATAATTATGGCCATCTCACTACAGACTACAGAGACTATAATACAGAGATAGTTTGGATTTAAATTTGACTCTGAACCTTCTGGGTGTTTAGAAAGGTGACTGACAGTGACACAAAGCAATAGTCAAAGCAGATAACAAAGCACATAATAGTAGAAATAATTACAGTCAGCATTTATTAAGTATTCAATATATGCCAAGCATTTAGCACTGGGACTGACATAGACTATTTTGTTAAATCATCTTTTCAGCACTGAGAAATAAATATTAAGTTTATCACTAATAAACTCTTTATTTTGACTAGATCTGAAACCCTCAAAACTCTATTCTTCTTATCAAAGGTGTCTTCATCAAAAATACTGACAAATCCTTCCATGGGGCTACCCTCAGGCAATTGCCAGAAATAGCGGACCCAAAGTATTTCTTCCTCAGGCTGAAAGAGTCAAAAAGCACCAGTGTCTCCACAGGGAACCCAGTCTCCATATGTCTGCCTGCTTGCTATCTTAGAGGTTTATGCCTGACATCAGTAACAAGGAGCAAGTCTGATCAGAGAGCTCCTAATCAGTGGTGAATAATGAAATAAGGTTGTCTGGATTCTTGGGACTAGGAGGCTATTGTCTACTATGTCCCTGGTCCTTTAAAAATGGCTGGCCAATCCATAAACTGCACTGTCATGACCAATACAAGACAGATCCAGATTATAAAGTCTGCTTCTCCATAAGGACCCAGCATCACTTGTTACCCATCATCTCGCCTCTGTGCTTTTCTGACTTGCAGCTCATACTGCCAGAGTTTGGGCCATGGAGTCCTGGTGACCCTGGTGGACCTAATGCCACACAGCTATCAGCTCATTTGCTTCCCTGTTGATGAAATCATTCATGTTCTCAAAAGATCTCCAAAGGGCAGACTGAGCCCATGGTTCTACTTTCCTTCTTATTCTAAATCTCATGAAATAAAGGAAAATATCTGCCCTCCCCAAAAATTTAACAACAGTGTTGTAAAATAAAAGAACTGACACTAATGAGTGGAAAGTGAATTTCTGAAAATTAGAAATCAAGTGAAATCATATCTAGCCTCGATCCCCCTAACAGACCATAAAAAAGAGAAAAGGGCAAAAGGGGACTATTTAGGAAGTGACCACAAACATCAAGAATCAAGAATCATCAAACATCAAGGAAAGTAAGAATCAGTACAGAGAAGCACCAGTAACAAAAACAGAATTATTCCCCAAGGAAACAAACTCAATAGAAACAAAGGATAAAGTATATACATAATAAAATTATAGTCTCAGAAAATAATTAAAAGGTCATTAATTGTATCATCTAAAAAAAGAGACACAACATTTTAACTATACTTTAATAAAAATTAAAAAAAAATAAAAAAATTTAAAAATAAAACCAAATAGAGATCTTGGTATCTACAGTTTTTTTTGGTTTTTGTTTGTTTGGGTTTTCTGTTTGTTTTTTCTTTTTAGGGCCACACCTGTGGCATGTGGAAGATCCCAGGCTATGGGTCAAATAGGAGCTGCAGTTGCTGGCCTATGCCACAGCTATATCAACATGGGATCTGAGCCATGTCTGCGACCTACACCACAGCTCATGGCAACTCCAGATCCTTAACACACTGAGCGAGGCCAGGGATCAAACCTGCATCCTTATGGATACCAATTGGGTTTGTAACCCTCTGAGCCACAACGGGAACTCTGATACCTACAGTTTTGATTGACGAAATTAGTAAGTGAGGAAATTAATGGAGGAAGTATATAAAGTTAGAAAAAGTAAGTTAAGGCCTGTAGAAAGGTTGAAATTAATTTTAAAAACCTATGAAAAATACTACACAGGTGCCTGGGTTGACTGTATATTGGATTTAGTGCTGCTTGGCAGCCAAAGTGAAGAGGGAAATAAGAGCTATAATTACAAAATGAAAATAAATATATGTTTTGGAGAAACAAAGCAAGGCTCATGGTAAAACTGGAGAGAAGTTTCCTTAGATTTTCATAAAGCAAATATGTACATGAATATTCATATAGTAATACAGCAACTATTTTCACAGGACTTATTGTTATCATGTTCCTCAACATTAAACATTACTGTATTTCCTTTTTCTACTTAGGCGTAACATATACGAAGTTCCTAAATTCACTAATTTTAAGTGTGCAGCTTGACAAATTTATGCATTTGTAAATACTGAATAATTTTCTCTCAGATCAAGATAAAGGATATTTCCAGCATATGGAAAGCTTACCTGTGCCTCTTTTTTCAATCAGTAACCTCTACTGAAATAACCTTTTTTTTTTTTTTTTTACTTCAATCATTAAAAAGCCTTAGTGACAGCCAAGTGACAATTTAACATCCTTTATCAATTCTGTTGCTCAGGGAGTTCTTGTCATGGTTCAGCAGTTAAGGAAGCTGACTAGTATCCATGAGGATGCGGGTTCAATCCCTGGCCTTGCTCAGTGGGTTAAGGATCTGGTGTTGCCATGAGCTGTGGTATAGCTGGCACATGTGGCTCAGGTACCACATTGCTATGGCTGTGGTGTAGGCCAGCAGCTACAGCTCCAATTTGACCCCTAGGCTGAGAACCTCCATATGCCTCGGGTATAGCCCTATAAAAAAGACAAAAAAAAAAAAATACAACAGATAGTTCAGGGGAAAAAATTACCAAGAATTGGTCTGTCCAAGGCAGAAATTCTTTTGCTCAGCTAAACGCCTGCTGGAGGCTGAGCCATTGATCCAAAGCAGGAGAGGAGGAAGTCTGACTCTGCATAAAGAAACTGATGAGACTGAAGGGCTGGCTTACTATGTTCAACACAATGCAGTGTTTGCATTCTAACCCATTGTGACTGAAGATTTGCCTCTGAGGTCAAAGTTCGGGCAAGTCTTTTTTATGGAGTTCTAACCAAGAAATAGCACTAGGAGCCTAGAAAGCAGAGCACCCTAATTCAGGTGGGCAAAAGGGCCATGGGTTCAGGTAATCAGTCCACTCTTAACAAGATGCCAGCTAGACGCAGTTGAGTACAAGAACCATATTCAACTCTGGGGAAGTGATGTCAAAGGCAGTACAGAATGTCAAAGAGATCCATCTAAGTAGGTCAATTCAGGATTTGGTGTGGTCTTAACAGGTAACCTTGGTTCAGGACAGAGATTTCAAAAGCAAAAGCCCAGCTGTAAAGACTGGAATCATCATGGCAGAAATCTGGAGTTGAAGGAGACCCTGGAGTGTCTGGAGTCCAAATTCTAGACCACAAGATGGGTGCAACTGATGCCAGGTCTAAAGTACTGATATGCATCCCACATTCTTTGACCTGATGGGGTAAGACTGCTGAAACAAAGTGCTCTCCAGACCAAGAATGAGTGAGGAATAGGCGAGGCAGATCCTGGAGGAAGTAAGCCTCAGTCATTCCAGCAAAGAGACACTTAGGCATATATGGGCTGGGACAATGTTTTCCCTGACTATATGCTTTGAAATGATAAAAAAAAACCCCAAGCTACCCCCACCCCTAGCCCATACTTACTGGGTGCTTACCCTCTCTTAGACCCATGAACTTTCTGATTTGATCCCTCCTAACCAACATCATAGGTTGTTATGTGCTATTTACTAAGATGAGGAAACAGGCTCAGAGAAGGTAAATGGGTCTAGGTGAACTAACTAGGAAGTGATAGGAAATGTTTCAGTGTTTAAAGCCAGTTAGCTTGAAACCAGAATACATACACTTAACTGCCATACAAACTGTCCCCTTATAGTAGTCAGGACACCTTCAGGAGCACAGAGCAGAGAACTGCCCCCTCCTCTGGTGCTAATGAAGGGCCACCCCTGCAGCAAGAGCTTTACTGAAATATAACCCATAGGCATACAATTCATCTATGCAAAATGTAAAATTCAATGGTTTTGAGTATCTTCACAGATACGGAGAAGTAGCACTGTAGTCCATATTAGAACATTTCATTATCTCAAAAAGAAACCTTATTTCCTTTAGTTCTCACCTTTCTATTTTCCCCTCCTCACCTCCCCACTCCACAGCCCTAAGCAAGCACTAATTTATTGTCTGTGTCTGTATATTTGCTTGTTCTGAATTCTCATATGAATGGAATCATATAATATGTAGACTTTTACCACTAGCTTCTTTCACTTAGCATGATGTTTTCGAGGCTTACCCAAGCTGTAGCTTGTATCAGTACACCATTCCTTTTTACAGCTGAAGACTATTCCACTTTATAGACAGACTACATTTTGTTGACCTATTTGTCCACTGATGGACATCTGGGCTGTTCCTAACTCCTCGTTATCACAAATAAAACTGCTATAAATATCCAAGTACACGTTTTTGCATGGACATGTTTTCAGTTATCTTGAATATATAACTAGCATAGAATTTCTGGTAACTGTATGATTAATCCCTTGAGAAACTGGCAGACTGTTTATCACAATAGATGCACCATTTACTTATCCATAAGCAGTGTACAAGCCTTTCTCTACATCCTCACTAACACCTGTTATTACCTGACTTTTTGATTCTAGCTATCCTAGTGTGTCTGAAGTAATATCTACTGTGGTTTTGATTATCATTTCCCTGAGGACTAATGATAATGAGCATCTTTCCTGGTGCTTATTGGTCTTTTGGAGAAATGTCTGTTTGGATCTTTTGCCCATTTTAAAGTTGAGTTTTTGGGAGTTCCCATCGTGGCTCAGTGGTAATGAACCCAACTAGTACCCATGAGGATGTGGACTGGATCCCTGGCCTTGCTCACTGGGTTAAGGATCTGGTGTTGCCATGAGCTGTGGTGTAGGTCACAGACATGGCTCAGGTCCTGCATTGCTGTGGCTGTGGGATAGGCTGGTAGCTGTAGCTCCAGTTCAACCCCTAGCCAGGGAACTTCCATGTGCTGTAGGTGTGGCCCTAAAAAGCAAAATAAATAAATAAATAAATAAATAAATAAGTTTTCTTTCTTATTATTGAGTTGTATATATATTCTAGATACAAGTTTCTTATGAGATATATGATTCATAAATATCTTTTCCAAATCTGTGGGTCTTTTTCCCCCCACTTTCTTGTTGATGTACTTTGCAGCACAAAATTTTTAAATTTTATAAAAGTCCAGTATGTTTACTCTTTATTTTGTTGCTTATGATTTTGATGTCATTCATACCCAAGAATTCTTTGCCAAATCCAAGGTCATGAATATTTACTCCAATATTTTCTTCTAAGACTTTTATAGTTTTAGGTACTACATTTAGATCGCTGATGCATTTGAGTAAATATCTTAAACAGGGCATGTTTTTGTTCATGAGTTCTAAGGGAGTTCTAATGTTTAATAAATACCAGATACTGTATTTTCTTTTGAACACTGGAACAGTGAATAAGGTACTGATTCCCTGTGTACTGGAAAAACCAAATAATATTACATGATGGTAACTGTCACATAAGATTATTTTCTCTTCATCTTCTGGTAGCAGAGAGTGAGTGATAAGGATGGAGAATATCAATCATTTTGAAATCAACGGCAGTTTATTTATCATCTCTCTGTCTATCTTTCAAACTATTTCTATTTTTTTGTTTCCAGTTTTTTAATTGAAAATTAATCTATATATCATAATGCATATATCTACTTCTTAGATTTAGTTTTGTGATTTGTGCTTTCTAGTTTGTTTAACTCCTCCATGCCTCTTTCTCTCATTTCTCTCTGTGGTGCTATGTTGCTGTCTCTATCTGTCTGTCTGTCTCTCTCTGTGCTTGCTTTAGGGAAGCAATCTGCCGTATTGTGAACAGCTTTAAGGAAAGGTCTGAACAGAAAGGGTCTGATGTCTCTGCCATCAAGCAGCAAGGACCTGAGGCCTCTGACAGCCATGGGACTGGTTTTGGAAGAGGATCTTCTTTGATTGAGCCTGGAAGCGACTGTGACCCTGGCTGATAGCTGACTGCCTGTCAAAGACCCTGAATGAGAAGCCCCCAGATATCTTACCCACAGAATGTGAAATAATAGATGTTTATCTTAAAATGTCAAGTTTTCAAGTGATTTGTCATGAAGCAATAAAAAACTAATATATTTAAGAAACTTTTGAATAAGGAGTAATTGAAGAAGTAAGGGTTTGTTAATGCTGGGGTAGTGTAGACAAGTCTGTCATTATCAAATGATAGCCAGAAGTCACATACTGCCTTTAGTTTTTTGGTGTTATTCTAGAACTAATGTAAGTGATTAAATATAAAGACATTACAGATATCACAAGGAAGCTTAGCAAGCTGAACATCTGTTAGAGCAGTGTTTCTCAACTTTGCTTACACAGTAAAGTCGCCTTAGCAAACTTTAAAGAATAATACCAATGTCAGAACTCTACCACAAACCCATAAAATAAGAATTTCTAGGTATTGGTCCTGGACATTGGACTTTATTAAAATCTCTCAAGTGATAGTAATGAGTAGCCTGTTTTGCAAAGAGCCACTGTGCTAGAAATTGCATCCTTTATCAAGAATCACAAACATATTTAGCCATTTTCCTGATTTTATAAGAAACTGTGGCAATACCTAAATTTGTCAATCAATTTGTGCTTATCAAGGTAATTTTATACTCAAGTCCCTGTACACTAGACTAACCAGGATGAGACTTTAATTAAAAGTAATTTCTTTGGCCTCAGTATCTTTTTTTTTTTTTTTTTTAGGCCACACCCAGGGCATACAGAAGTTCTCAGGCTAACATAGCCATAGTAATGCAGGATCTGAGCTGCATCTGCGACCACACCACAGCTCATGGCAACACCAGATGCCTGACCTACTGAGCGAGGGCAGGGATCGAACCCACATCCTCATGGATACTAGTCAGATTCGTTTCTGCTGTGCCACAATGGGAACACCCTAGCCTCAGTATCTTTAGTAATAAAATCAATGTGTAGACTAAATTATTTCTTAAATGCCTACTGTATTAGTTTTCTATGCTGCCATAACCAAAAACTCACTGGCTTAAAACACACAAATTCATCATCTTATAGTTCCGGAAGTCAGAAGCCTAGTACAGCTTTTACTTGGCTAAGATCAAGCAATTGTCAGGGCTGTGTTCCTTTCTAAGGCTCTAGGGGAAAATCTATTTCCTTGCTCATTCAGGTGTCAGAATTCAGTTTTGGACAGTTGTGGGACTGAGGTCTCTGATTCCTCGCTGTCCGTCAGTTCCGGGCCACTTCTACTTTGTAGAAACTTTTCACTAGTCCTTGCACATAGCTTTCTACTTCTCAGAACCAACAAAGAAATGAGGAATCTTTTTCACACTGTCATCTTCCTTTTTTGGGGAGGTGGAGGTGCTGTGCCTATGACATATGGAAGTTCCTGTGCAGGGATTGAACTCGAGCTACAGCAGTGACCTGAGCCACAGCAGTGACAATGCCAGATTCTTAACCACTAGGCCACCAGGGAACTCTCACACTGCTGTCTTACAGTATTCTGCCTTCCACCTTAGATCCTCTCTGGGTGTAGATGGGAAAAATTCTCCAGTTTTGATGATTCATCTGATTAGACTGGCCCACTTGGATAATCCAGAATAATCTCATCTCAAGGTCCTTAACCCTAATTCTCTGCAAAGTCTCTGGCCATGTAATGTAACATTCATAGGTTCTGGGGATTAGGGAGGAGCTACCTTTGGGGATCATTATTTTGCCTTTCATACATTCCATATATGTCTCAGAACCTTAGATTAGTAGCATCATCTAGGGAAGAAGGGAGGGGCCTATCACCTTTGCCTGCAGAATTTTTTTCACTGCCACATACCTATACCCAGATATCCTAATATGCTACCCTCCATCATACACCGGAAATGACAGGAAAGCAAAAACTGCTCTAAATCAGGAACCACAATCTATTTTTAATCCTTTAAGAATACCTGCTATAAATTTGCTCACAGTAAGTGCCCAAGTGAAAATGTTGTCAGTACTCTAAGCCAAGTTTCCAGAGATGACAGACGACAGATGGATTCTTCCATCCGGTACTGTGTAGAGATTAAGTCACTGGACTTTAAAGTCAGACAATCTAAGTTTTAATCTTAGTTTTTTATGTGTTTTTAGGACACATTGTGCTTTAGGCAAGCAATATTCTAAGTCTTAGTTTCCTGATGTGTAAAACAAGTTTGATAATGATCCTTACAGAGCTGTGTGAGGAGTAAATAAGAGAGCTGGTATAAAGCAAACAGTAAATAGCCTGGCATAGAGCCAGCCCCTCACTGTCATCCAAAAAATGTTTCTTGGGTGCACTGTGCTAAGTGATACGCAGATGGCTGTGATGATATATTGGGTGAGGATACCATACTCATGAGCCATATATTCAGTAATTCTGCATGCTCTGTGGTTAAGCTGAGGGAGAATTTCCTTTCTGCTAGGGCTCATGGAAAGCCTCACGGAGGCAAAGTCCTGAAGACTGGGTGGGTATGGACAGACAGAGGTGGGGGATGGACATGGTTGCTTTCTGCTTTAATGGAAAAGTGTATCGATTTGGCCAATAACATGAGTGGTACTGCTTATCCACAGATTAATTTCTCCCTATTTGCTTAAAGATACAAAAGGATGTCCTACTCTCCTGTATACCATGATTCAGCTTCATGGGTAACACATTTCCACCAAAAAGCAATTCTCCCACTATCACACTGCCTAGTTTTCCCTCAGCCCGAGACACTGTTTCTCTTTCTTTCTTTTTTTTAAGGGCTGCACCTGTGGCATATGGAGGTTCCCAGGCTAGCGGCTGAATCGGAACTGTAGCTGCTGGCCTACGCCACAGCCACAGCAACACTAGATCTGAACCACGTCTGTGACCTACACCACAGCTCACAGCAACACCAGATCTTTTATCCACTGAGCAAGGCTAGGAACAAAACCTGCATCCTCATGGATACCAGTAAGATTCATTTCCACTGAGCCATGATGGGAACACCTATTTCTCTTTCTTAAAGAGTCAATGAGGAATTCTCATCATGGCGCAGTGGGAATAAGTCCAACTAGTACCCATGAGGATGCAGGTTCGATCCCTGGCCTTGCTCTGTGGGTTAGGGATCCGGCATTGCCATGAGCTGTGGTGTAGGTTATAGATGTGGCTTGGATCCCTTGTTGCTATGGTTGTGGCCTGCAGATGGAAGCTCTGATTCGACCCCTAGCCTGTGACTTCCACATGCTGTGTGTTCAGCCCTCAAAAAAAAAAGAAAGAAAAAATTAAAGGGTCAATTCAAACATTACTTCCTCCTGAAGCACTTTTCTTATTCTCCCAGGCAGAACTGAGTTTCTCACTATTGTGTGCTTCCACGACACTTTGTACAGAATTTTATTGTTGTACTAATCACACTGTATTGTAATTATTTATAGATTTGTAACTCCTTCCCTACTTTCCCTTAAGGAAAAAAATGCATTCTTCCTGAAATTTCGTCTTATTTACCCAAAGCACCGCCTTGGATGGTTATTCACACTGACAGCATTCCCAGGACAAGTAAACTGTGGTCTTGTGGGGAATGCATTAAGCAGAATAAGTGGATATTTTGTGTGTGTGTTGGCGGGGGAGGTGGAAGACAGCATATCCTTGAAAACACAGAGCAAGACTGCCCTGTATTTAGATTCTAGATACTAGTTACACACATGTGGAGGGAGTGGGGAATCATTTGATGTTTCCTGGTGACCTGGGGGAGAGACTAGACTGCCTCATAGCATTGGTCTGCCTCCCCTCCTCCAGTGATGCCCCGTGGCCTGTTTTGTGGAGGGGGCTTCATAACCTATCCACGATTTTAGTGTCCTGCTAGTGTCAATACAGCCACAGGAAGTCAAGGGTCACAACAAAAGATGCATCAATCACTTCCATTTATTAATTTACTAAGTATCAGGTACTTTTAAGAGTGCTTAGCTACAGTGGATCATTTAATTCCCAAAACGAGTCTGACAGATGGCCATTATTACCCCCATTTTATGGCTCAGGAAGGCAAAGTGATTTTTCTCAAGGTGTTGTGGGTAGCCTGCAGATTTGAGTGTCAGTGCATTTTTACACACATTCCTGTGTCTGAAATAATCTGATGTAATTCATTTGGAGTCACAGAGGCAGGTACCAGAAACACCTTCATAAGGGAAGGTGGACATAGCAAGGTCAACAATTATCAAGAGATGAGCATTGACTTGTGAGGGAGGCCATCAGACTTCCCACCACTCACCCCTACCTTGCAACTCGCAATGTTTGGCTTCCAGGGTACCTAGTGGAGATGGCAACAATCTAAATACCTCACAGAGAAGCAGCCCAGCATCTTGGGGCTGCAAATTCTGGTGAAGATGGGCCATAAGGAAGAGAACTCTTTCATCTGGATGAAAGCGTGCCTACCACACCATCATTTGAGCACTAAAGTGAGTGACTCTGTGCCCTAACCCTCTTTGACTCACCACAGAGGAGGAGGTTGAGCTGTTAATTTCATTTTGGAGGGCAAGAATGAGTTCATTCACTTGATCAAGGGATGGAGCATAGTCAGATACCTGGCAGTTATAGAATGCTGGAGGCCTCTCAACTCTATCTGGAGAACATAAGCTTGGGAGTCAGCTTTGATTCTCTGAATGGCCAATTAGTTGGGACAATGCTTTAAAGTTGTCTGTGAGTGAATTTCATTTACACTATGGGGCAGCTGGACTGCCCTTCCTGACACACTGATTTGGGGTCAAGTTCCAATACCTGAAGTCTTACAAAATGTTCTCTGTTCTGTCCCTCCCCCTCCCCCAAACCTACCTTTTTTAGCCTCACTGTCTGCCTGTTAAACTGTACCCTACACAACAAAAAGGAGAATCATGGTACACCGGGTGACACTGGAATTCTTGAGGGCAGAATGCGTAGGTCTCCAATTTTTTTTTTCCCATCTGAGAAATTTCTAGAGCAGGAGGGAAAACTCAAACAAAGAGCAGGAATAAAAGATTTAAACCTTAAAAAGAAGGAATAAAGCAGGTCTCTTTGTCAAAAGAGGAAAACAGATAGAAAGCTTGGATAAATATAATGATGATCAGAACTGAATGGCCAGTGATGGGGTCTCTGTTCCAGAGGAGTGAAGAGCAGTTTGAAAGTTCGTTCTTAGCACCTCCCCCAGCTTTCTCAGAGGACAGCATCCTACTCATTTTTCTTCCACACCTTTGTTTATGCAAGTCATCACATCTTGTTATTTTTCCCTTCTACTTCATTTTTCGGGGATCCCCAAAAGTATTCTTTCCTTCTGAAAGCCTTCTCAAATTACAAAAGACTTTGTTAATCTTGCCTTTTCCAAATGGATTCTAAGTTTTTGAGGGCAGGGTTAATATGTGGCAAAGACTTGTCCTATTCTCCATGGAAACACAAGAAGACCACATTTATCAGCTCCCTTGCCAATAACTGGGGCCACAAGACCAGCTCTGGCCAATGGAATAGATGTAAAAACACTTTTATGACTTCACACATACAAGATTACCCATGTGTGATATTGTCTCTTCCTTTTTATCAGGGACCTTGAAAGCTACCTGTGGAAGATGTCAGTGTTTCAAGATGAAAAGATTCTCAATCCCTGAGCCATTGGTTCGAGAAGAGCTGCACAGGAGAATTTTCCAACCAAAAACATTCACTTCAGATTTCATATAAAATAAGCATGTATTGTGTTAAACTACTTAAATCTTGGAATTTTTGTTATAGTTGCTGACAGTGATTACTCCCAAATTCTATGTATTCTATTCATTTAACAGATTCTATTCATTAAATAGGTTAATACTAAAAAAAAGTTATTATAATTTCTATTTCTATCAGCTACTACTGTGCAAAACCATTCCAAAGCTAAGTGGTTTAAAATGACATTAATGTTCTTGGTTCATGATTCTAATGGTAGGCAACTTAGGCTGGAGTGAACTGGGTGGTTCTTTAGGTCTTGGCTGAGATCAAATATATATCTGCAGTTAGATATGGCTCCCCTCCTAGGGTACCTTAATTCTTCTCCATGTGATCTCACACATTCCAGAAAGACAGTCTGGGCTTATTCTCATGGAGAATGCAGGAGAGTAAAGGAGAGAGTGAGAAAGGCAAGGCTTCTTCAGGCTTAGAGTTAAAACTGGCACAAGATTATTTCTGCCACATTTGATTGTCCAACCCAGACTCAAAGGGAGAGGAAAAAGACCCAATTTCTTGAAGAGAGATGCTGAAAAGTCACATTGCAAAGGGATTTAAAAAAAAGCAGTATTGCAGCCATTTATTGCAATCAATTTACTATATCTTTATCACTTTTATTACTATGACTTTCTAGTAAACTCATTTTAACTGACTGTCATCTATGGGCCAGGTGGTGTTCTAGCTATTAGAGAAAAGAATTTGGTAAGTTATCATGATCTTTGTCTTTGAAGGCCTTACAGTCTATTAGTAATAATAATTGTTAATATTTATGGAATAATTACCTATTGCCAGGCAGTATTCTAAGTGTTTATATGTATTAACTTTTGAAACATGCACAACAGCATTGTATTATCTCCAATTTATGGTTAATGAAACTGAGACACAAGGAACTTAATTATGTGCCCAAATCCACACAACTTTAAGTACCAACTAGATTTAAGCCCAAGGCAAGCTAACTCAAGTGGTTATGCATTTATCCACTGTCCTACACTGTTCCTGCCTATCAGAGCCCTAATGATTTACAGAAACAGGCATAGAGTGTAATGGGAAGATTTCATAGAAAGAATGATACTGAGACAAAGTCTGATAGAAGAGTGGGAGTTTACCAGCCACAGCACAGTAAATACTAATGAAATCTGCCAATGAATGGATTGACAGAATTATTGGTTATTGAGCATGTGGCTTGATTTTAAATGACCTTGAGTTAGTAATTACTCTGGGTTATCAGAGGCAAATACAACTCAAACTGAATTAAGGAACACAAACAAAGTGGGCATTTATTTTTATTTTTTTATTATTCAAAGAATTTATTACATTTATAGTTGTACAATGATCATCACAATCCAGTTTTAAAGTATTTCAATCCCACATCCCCAGTGCATCTCCCCACCCCTCAAACTGTCTCCTTTGGAAATCATGAGTCAAAGTCTGTGAGTCAGTATCTGTTCTGCAAAGAAGTTCATTCTGTCCTTTTTTCAGATTCCACATGTCAGTGAAAGCATTTGATGTTGGTGTCTCATTGTCAGACTGACTTTGGTTAGTGTGATAATATCTAGGTCCATCCATGTTTCTAAAAATGTTGGTATTTTCTTCCCTTTAATGGCTGAGTAATATTCCATTGTGTAATTGCACCACATCTTCTTTATCCACTGCTCTGTCGATGGACATTTACGTTGTTTCCATGTCTTGGCTATTGAAAATAGTGCTGCAATGAACATTGGAATACATGCGTCTTTTCTCTGGATAGATGCCCAGGAGTGGGACTGCTAGATCAAATGGTAATTCTATTTTTAGTTTTCTGAGGACTCTCCATACTGCTTTCCACAGTGGTTGCACCAGTTTACAATCCCACCAACAGTGTAACAGGGTTCTTTTTTCTCCACACCCTGTCCAGCACTTATTGTTTGTAGACTTTTGGATGATGGCCATTCTGGCTGGTGTAAGGTGGTACCTCAGAGTGGTTTTGATTTGCATTTCTCTAATAATGAGTGATGCTGAACATCTTTTCATGTGTTTTTTGGCCATCCATATGTCTTCTTTGGAGAACTGTCTGTTTAGATCTTCTGCCCATTTTTTGATGGGGTTGTTTTTGGTATGGAGCTGCAGAAGGTGTTTATAAATTTTGGAGATTAATCCCTTGTCAGGTGATTCACTTGCAAAGATTTTCTCCCATTCTGTGGGTTGTCTTTTCATTTTGTTTAGGGTTTCGTTTGCTGTGCAGAAACTTTGAAGTTTGATTAGGTCCCATTTGTTTATTTTTGTTTTTATTGTCAGTACTCTAAGAGGTGGATCTGAGAAGATGTTGCTGTCATTTATGTCAGAGAGTGTTTGGCCTATGTTTTTCACTAAGAGTTTAATAGTGTCTGGTCTTATATCTAGGTCTTTAATCCATTTGGAGTTTATTTTTTGTGTATGGTGTTAGGGAGAGTTCTAATTTCATTCTTTTCCATGTGGCTGTCCAGTTTCCCCAGCACCACTTATTGAACAAGCTGTCCTTTCTCTATTGTATATCCTTGCCTCCTTTGTCATAGATTAGTTGGCTGTAAGTGCATGGGTTTAAGTCTGGGCTTTCTATCCTGTTCCACTGATCTACATTTCTGTCTTTGTGCCAGTACCATGCGGTTTTGATGACTGTTGCTTTGTAGTATAGTCTGAAGTCCAGGCACCCGATTCCTCCAGGTCCATTTTTCTTTTTCAGGATGTCTTTGGCTACTCTGGGTCTTTTGTGCTTCCAAACAAACTTTAAAATATTTTGTTCGAGTTCTGTGAAAAATGTCCTTGGTAATTTGATAGGGATTGCATTGAATCTGTAGATTGCCTTGGGTAGTATAGTCATTTTGATAATGTTAACTCTTCCAATCCACGAGCATGGTATATATTTCCATCTATTTGTGTCATCTTTGATTTCTTTCATCAGTGCCTTATAGTTTTTAGAGCACAGGTCTTTTGTCTCTTTAGGTAGGTTTACTCCTAGGTATTTTATTCTTTTTGATGTAAGGGTAAATGGGATTGCTTCCCTAATTTCTTTTTCTGCTCTTTCACTGTTAGTATATAGAAATGCCATCAATTTCTGTGTATTAATTTTGTATCCTGCGACTTTGCCAAATTCCTTGATGAGCTCTAACAGTTTTCTGGTAGGGTCTTTAGGATTCTCTAGGTACAGTATCATGTCAACTGCAAATCATGATAGTTTTACTTCTTCCTTTCCAATTTGGATTCCTTTTATTTCTTCTACTTTTCTGGCTAGTACTTCCAAAACTATGTTGAATAGTAGTGGCAAGAGCGGGCATCCTTGTCTTGTTCCTGATCTCAGCAGGAATTCTTTCAGCTTTTCACCAATGAGAATGATGTTAGCTCTTGGTTTGTAATGTGTGTTAAGGTAGACTCCCTCTATGCAAAGTGGGCATTTTTTTATCAGCTCACCATCACAGCAGGATTCATGGACTATAATAATGTGAATGATGTTAGCTCTTGGTTTGTCATATATGGCCTTTATTATGTTAAGGTAGATTCCCTCTATGCCAAGTGGGCATTTTTTTATCAGCTCACCATTCCAGCAGGATTCATGGACTATAACAATGTGATGGACAAAAGCTCTCTAGCCTTACTTTGTTTTCTTCTGTGACCATTTCATTCCTAGCCAAGTTTTTGCCACATTTTAAAAAACTAACCGCCAGGTACCTCAGAAGTGACCTGGTAGAGAGAACACTGTGATAGGACTGACCCAGTAGAGAGAGCACTGGTAGAGAGAACACTATGATAGGAGTGACCCAGTAGAGAGAACACTGTGGCAGAAGCAACAGTAGGCACCATCCTTCTCTTGCTGGACTTCCTAGGAATACTACATTTCCTAGCCTTTCTTGTAGTTGGATCAAGACCAAATGGCTGAGTTCTGGCCATGAAAAGATGGGTAGGAAGTATTAAAGATACTTCAAGACCTTACTCTTGAACACGACTCTCAGTTAACCAAATGTGGAGAAGAGTCATTCCTCACAAGGAGATGGCAAAAAACAAAATATTGTGCTGTTTTTATACAACCATTACTGAGCTTTTGAAAGATAAGTACTGTATATCACAGCCAATTTCCTGGATCATTGATACAACACATGCTCACAGGTCCATCAAGAGCTGCAAGGATAATAATTCTGAAAATAGGAATTTGGTCATTTTTACCAACATAGATTCACTGGAAATTTTTTAGTACAATAACCAAACTCTTTATCAGCTTGTAAATTTCCTCTTCTTTATCCTCTTTTCAAGTCTGGGACATTATGCCACTCAATTTAGTGTATTTGTTCAAATATAAAAGGGCTTCATGTAAATTTATTATTTTTCACTAGCACTGTAATCTGGCTGGTTTTTATTAAATATTAATACATTTATCTCGGGGAAAAATTTATTTTTTTCCTTTTAAATCCTGCAAAATTGGAAAGTTAAACTCCAGAGATTATGCTTGGTTTTGCAGTAGGTCAATCTCATCTACATTAATCCTATTCTGGGAACAATTTTCATTATAGAAAATCTTTATTGCACTGAGGAAGTAGGTCAGGGATGTTAGCACACTGAGATCACAGGAAAACCCATTCTCTCTGTACTAGAATTTTACAGTGCAAATAGAGAGACCTTTAATGACATAGGTTTTATCTACTTATGAATTTCAGATCTCTCTGGAATATTCTATTTCCACAATTGGGAAAAATCTAAAAGCAGTCCCTCTCAAGATTATTATTTTTGTTAGAAATTACGTATTTTTATTATGGTGTAGGTACCTTACCAGAGCTGCAGAAAATTAAAAAAAATACCTGAGACACAAGTGTGCAGAAGTAAATGCCCATATTAGTAATATGGGCAATTAAGCCAGTATTGAAAATACCAAACCCACAGGAAATTTTAAAAAGAACATAATAGACGCTTGTACATCTCTTACATAGATTTATTACACTTACCTATTCTAAACAGCTCTTTTCCTTCCTCCCTATCTTAATGTGTGTCTCTGTAAACATACATACATACATCTCTTTCCCTAAATATTCTGAAAATAGCACAAAGACATCTTAATGTTTTTCCACTGAATACTTCTTGGTCATGCATAATTCAAGAACAAGACCATTTTTTCCCTACAGAGACACAATATCATTGCCATACCTAGGAAAATCAACTAACTCAACATCATCAAACATGAAGTCTATACACAATTTTTCAATATTGTCCCCCAAATGTCCTTTGCAGCTTTATTTTAAAAATAAGCATCCTATTAAGATATATACATAATATTTGTTGTCGAGTCCCTTTAGTATCCCATAACCGTAAACTCTCTCATCCTTTTTTAATTTGTGATTTTGCATCCTTTGACAATTCCAGGCCATGTGTCCTGCAGAACTTTCCACCTTCTGGATTTGTTTTACTGTTGAATCTTGGTCAAATTCAGACACACTTTTCCAGCAAAAAAGGTGATGTGTATTTCACAACGCTCATATCAGGAGACACAGAACATCAGAACATTCTACTGTTGACAATGGCAAACTTGACCACTTGGTTAAGGTGGCAACCGTCAGATCACTCAATTTAACAATTTTCCCTTTGTTATTAGTAATCTGTTGGGTGATACTTTGAAATAATGTGAATGTGTTTTCCAATGTCTTTAATTCAGGTTATTACATTAATTGATGATTCTTGCTTGTATCATTATTATAATGGGGGTAAAAGAACATTGATTTTCTAATTCCATTATTCCTTCTCCATCTAATACCTGGCATTCTTTCATAAAAAAGAATTTTCCTTTGATTCACCATTTCTTTCTACATATTACATATATTTATGTAATATTTATTTTAAATATTACTGTGGGGTTATGGGTTATTTAAGTATAGTTTTTCCTATACAATATGATTTTATTTTTTTGCTCAGATTTTTTCAAATTTGGCATTCCTCCAAGCCAATTATGCATTTATTTGAACACATTAATATTTCAGCACTTACTTTTTTGGTCCAACAAAATATTCAGTGCTTATATACAGACTGTGATTTTGGAAACAGAATGGAAACAGGGAAAGCTCCTAGGAGTGCACGAGTGCCTTCCAGGAGTGTGCAGATGCACAACTGGCCTAGAACACAGATTGTGATCTTGGGAACAGCATGGAGGGCCCAGAATTCAGCAGGACGTCTCCTGAACTGCTGGAAACCTTCATATTTCCTAGGGGGTGGAGAAAACTATTTCTGAAACAGCACTGAGGGGCAGGATCCCACAAGTGCCTTCTGGGGAGGGTATAGAGCTGTGATCTCCCTATTGGGGTGGAAAAAGTTACCTCAGAAATAGGGAAAACTCATGGGAGTGCACAAGGGGCCTTCTGGGTATCAGCCTATGAGACAAAATGGGTTTTTGGAAACAGCATGGATTATCCAGAAGAATTCTTCAGGGAACCTCCTGAGCTGATGGAAACATGCAGATTTCCTAGGGGGTGGAGAAAATTATTTCTGCAACAGTACAGAGGGATGAAACTCCAAAAGAAGCTTTCAGGATAGGCACAGAGCCACAATCTGCCTAAGGGACAGATGATGATTTGGGAAACAGTACGGACTGTCTGGGTTCTGCAAGGGGCCTCCTGGGCAGACACAGAGCCATGATCTGCCTGGGGGTGGTGAAAAGTATCTTAGAAGAAGTGCAAAGAATCCTGGAAAGCTGCAAGAGTCTTCCTAGGTGGGTTGAGAGCTAGGAAAAGCTCACTAAACTGGTAAAGCTGTTTCAGAAACAACACAAAAGGTCCTGGTAATCACAAAAGGCCCAGTGAGCATGTGAAGAGTCGCAATCTATGTAGGAGATGGAGAAAGAGAACTTGGAAACAGCACAAAGCACCCTGGGAGTTCAAAGAGGCCTGGCGGGAAGGTGGAAAACCCCAAAAGGCTTAGTGAAGGGGCAAAGTGAACCTGGAAACAATGCACACAACAGCTTAGTGGATTGGGGGAATGATCTCGAGAAAAGCACGAGCTCTGTGATCCCAGCCGACGTTCAACCAGAGGACCACAGAAACATAGTATGTTGCACAGCTAGCCAAAGGAGCTAAGAGGGGCCCACTGGTGCACACTTTTATAGCTCAACAGCTACAGGGAGCACTCTAGCACCATCCTGGTTGGAGGAGGGAGAGCCAGAATGGTGCAGGCCTTTCAGCTACAGAGAAAAGACTTTTAACAACAGTTAAGGAGCAGCCCCTGCCCCTGAGGCTACAGAGAAGACCCTTAGTCTCTACAAACATAGGTAGTGACTTACAGAGAGGCACCTGCCTTCCCAGCTACAAGAGCAATCCCTAGAACCTCCTTGGTAAAGGGAGGGACTGTGGGATCAATTGCTGATGTTGCCAATCACAGAAAACTGTCCTGAGAGCTCCCTGAAAGCAAGAGGAATCACAGGAGCTAGTCCTGACAACCCCCTCCACAGCTGAGAAAGCAATCCTGTGAACTGTGAACCACTACCAACATTCACATGGACCCCATCCATAACAGCCACTGGGCTTCAGGGAAGGTAACATAATACCATCACTCTCATCATGTGCTCTAGGTACATGTGAGCCACTAACACCTCTGCAAACTTCAAGACAAGGCAATAACTGCAGCATCTATGTACCTGTCATCAAGGGGACAATAAACATAGAAAGTTAAACCATTATGAGATGACAAGGAAAGAGAGCCTAAGAGATCTGGGACAACATTAAATGTACCAACATCCATATCATAGGGGTTCCAGAAGGAGAAGAGGGAGAAAAGGGGCCAGAGAAAATATTTGAAGAGATTATAGCTCCCATTTCCCTAAATGGGAGACACTCACTCAAATCTAGGAAGCATAGAGGATCTCACACAGGATTAACCAAAAGAGAAACACAGAGAGACACATACTAATCAAACTGACAAAAATTAAATACGAAGAAAAAATATTAAAAGCAACAAGGGAAAAGCAACAAATAACATACAAAGGAATCCCCATAAGGATAACAGATGATCTTTTAGTAGAGAATGTGCAATAGATTGGCAAGATATATTTAAGATGATGAAGGGGAGGAACCTAGAACCAAGCATACTATACCCAGCAAGGCTATCATTCATATATGAAGGAGAGATCAAAAGCTTTTCAGACAAAAAAAAAAAAGCTAAAAGAATTCAGCAACTCCAAATCAGCAGTGACTCTACAGCAACTATTCAAAGAACTCTAAGAAGAAAGAAAAAAGCCACAACTAGAAACAAGAAAATTTCAAAAGAGAAAAATCAGTGATACAGGCAATGTAAAGGTAGAAAATCACCCACTGACAAAAAATATATCAAAACAACACACATGAGAATAGTAGAAAAATGAAGAACATCCAAAATGCATTTGAAAATAAGATAACCACAAACCAAAATAATAAGTACAATAGATACATAGATGAAAAAGAAACAGCAACCCAAAAAGGACACTAAAGATAGTCAGCAAATCACAAAACAAGGTAACAAAAGAAGGGAAGAAAAAAAAAAGACCCAAAGTAACAATTCAAAGCAATTAACAAAATGGCAATAAATACATACTTATCCATAATTACACTGAATGTAAATGGATTAAATGCTCCAACCAAAAGATACAGACAGGCTGAATGGATACCAAAAAAAAAAAAAAAAGATCCACATATATGCTATTTACAAGAGACCCACTTCAGACCTAAGGACACATAATACAGACTGAAAGTGAGAGGATGGAAGAAGATATTACATGCAAATGGGAATCAAAGGAAAGCAGGAGTAGCAACACTCATATCAGGCAAAATAGACTTTAATATAAAGAAAATCACAAGAGACAAAGAAGGACACTACCTAATAATAAAAAGATCAATCCAAGAAGAAATAACAATTGTAAATATGTATTCACCTAACATAGGAGCACCTCAATATATAAAGCAACTGCTAACAGCCATAAAAGGAGAAATCAACAACAACGCAATAGTGCTGGGGGACTTTAACAATCCACTTACATCAAGAGACAGATTATCAAGAGAGAGAATCAACAAGGAAACACAGGCCTTAAATGGTACTCTAGGCCAGATAGATTTAACTGATATTTATAGAACATTCCATCCCGAGGGAACAGAATACACACTCTTCTCAAGTGCACATGGATCACATTTTGGGCCACATATCAAGGCTGGGTAAATTTTAAAAAGTTGAACTCACTCCATGCATTTTCTCTGACCACAATGCTATGAGACTAGGAACTACAAGAAAAAAACAGCAAAAAATACAAATTCCTGTAAGATAAACACTATGCTACTGAACGACCAATGGATCACTGGAGAAATCAAAGAGGAAATCAAAAGATACAGAGAGACAAACGACAATGAAGATACAACAATCAAAAACCTATGGGACACAGCAAAAGCAGTTCTGAGAGGAAAGTTTATAGCAATACAATCTTACCTCAAGAAAGAAGAAAAAGCTCAATTAAACAACCTAACCTTGCACCTAAAACAATCAGAGAAGGAAGAACAGACAAAGCCCCAAATTAACAGAAGGAAAGAAATAAAAAAGATCAGAGCAGAAATAAGTGAAATAGAGACAAAGAAAACAACAGAGAAGATCAATGAAACCAAAAGTTGATTCTTTGAAAAGATCAACAAAATTGATAAACCTTTAGCCTGACTCATCAAGGAAAAAGGGAGAGTGCTTAAATCAATAAAATTAGAAATGAAAAAGGAGAAATTACAACTGACTCCACAGAAATACAAAGGATCATAAGAGGCTACTATAAACAACTATATGCTAATAAAATGTAGCACCTAGAAGAAATGGACAAATTCTTACAAAGGTACAACCTAACAAGACTGAACCAGGAAGACACTAAAAACATGAACAGACCAATCACAACTGAAAATGAAAACATGATTAAAAACCTTCAAAAAACCAAAATTCCAGGACCCAATGGCTACAAGGATAAATTCTATCAAATATTCAGGGAAGAGTTAACACCTATTCTTCTGAAACTCTTTCAAAAAATAGTGGAGGAAGGAACACTCCCAAACTCATTCTATGAGGCCACCATCAGCCTGATACCAAAACCAGACAAAGACACCACCCAAAAAGAAAATTACAGACCAATATCATTAATGAACATAGATGCAAAAATCCTCAACAAAATACTAGCAAACCGAATTCAAATGTATATTAAAAGGATCATACACTATGATCAAGTAGGATTTATCCCAGGGATGCAAGAATTCCTCAATATTCACAAATCTATCAATGTGATACACCACATCAACAGACTCAAGAATAAAAACCACATGATCATCTCAATAGATGCAGAAAAGGCTTTTGACAAAATTCAACACCTATTTCCGATAAAAACTTTCCAGAGAGTGGGGATCGAGGGAACTACCTCAACATAATAAAAAACATATATGAAAAATTCACAGCTAACATTATTCTCAGTAGTGAAAAACTGAAAACATTCCTACTATAATCAGGAAAGACAAGGCTGTCCATTTTCACCACTCTTATTCAACATAGTTTTGGAAGTCCTAGCCACAGCAATCAGAGAAGAAAAAAGAAATAAAAGGAATCTAAATTGGAAAAGAAGAAATAAAATTATCACTGTTTACAGATGACACTATACTATACTTAGAAAACCGTAAAGACTGCACCATAAAACTGTTAGAACTCATCAATGGATTTGGTAAAGTTGCAGGCTATAAAATTAATACATAGAAATCAACTGCATTTCTATATACTTATAATGAAATACCAGAAAGAGAAATCAAAGAAACCATCCATTTACAATCACATCAAAAAGAATAAAATACCTACAAATAAACCTACCTAAAGAGACAAATGACCGACACTCTGAAAACTATAAAACACTGAAAAAAAAATCAATGACAACACAAACAAATGGAAAGATATACCATGCTCTTGGATTGGAAGATTCAATATTGTCAAATGACTGTATTACCCAATGCAATCCACAGATTCAATGCAATCTCTAAAATTACCAAAGACATTCCTCACAGAACTAGAACAGAATATTTTAAAATGTGTATGGAAACACAAGAGAGCCTGAATAGCCACAGCAATATTGAAAAACAAAAATGGAGGAATCAAGCTCGTTGACTTCAGACAATACTACAAAGCCACAGTCATCAAAAAATATGGTACTATCACAAAAACAGAAATACAGACCAATGGAACAGGATAGAAAGCCCAGATATAAACCCAAGAATCTATGGTCAACTAATCTATGACCAAGGAGGCCAGAACCTAATGTGGGAGAAAGATAGCCTCTTCAATAAATGGTGCTGGGAAAACTAGAAAGCTACATGTAAAAGAATGAAAGTAGAACATTATCTAATACCATATACAAAAATAAATTCAAAATAGATTAAAGATCTAAATATAAGGCCAGACAGTATGAAACTCCTAGAGGAAACACCTAGAGGAAAACACAGGCAGAACGCTCTTTGACATAAATCAAAGCAATATCTTATTTGATACACCTCCTAGAATAATGACAATAAAGACACAAATAAACCAATGGTACCTAATCAAACTCAAAAGCTTTTGTACACAAAGAAAACCATTAAAAAAATGAAAAGACAGCTCACAGAATGGGAGAAAATCTTTGCCAATGATTCAACAGACACGGGCCTAATCTCCAAAATATACAAACAATACATACAACTCAACAACAATAAAACAAACAACCCAACTGAAAAATGGGCAGAAGACCAAAGAAGCCATACAGATGGCCAACAGGCATATGAAAAAATGCTCAATATCACTAATTACTAGAGAAATGCAAATCAAAACTACAATGAGGTACTACCTCATACCAATCAGAATAGCCATAATTAACAAGTCAACAAATAACAAATCCTGGAGAGGGGGTGGAGAAAAAGGTATCCTTCTCCACTGTTAGTAGGAATGTAAATTGGTACAACCACTATGGAAAACAGCATGGAGGTACCTCAGGTAACTAAATATTGAGCTTCCACATGATACAGCCATTCCACCCGTGGGCATATATCTGGACGAAACTTTCATTGAAAAAGATACATGCACCCCTATGTTCACAGTGGGACTATTCACAATAGCCAAGACATGGAAACAACCTAAATGTCTGTCAACAGTTGAATGAATTAGGCGGATGTGGTAAATATATACAATGGAATATTACTCATCTATAAAAAAGACAAACTAATGCCATTTGCAGCAACATGGACAGATCTAGAGATTCTCATACTAAGTGAAGTAAGCCAGAAAGAAAAAGACAAATACCATATGACATCACTTATTTGTGGAATCTAAAATATGGACTAGATGATCCTATCTAAAAACAACAAACAAACGAACAAAAAATAGAAACAGATCATGACCAAGAAAACCAGACTTGATGTTCCCAAAGGGGAAAGGGGAGGGAGTGGGATGGATGGGCATTTTGGGTGCTTTTTGGATGCAATCTGTTATATTTGGAATGGATGGGCAATGAGATCCCACTGTACAGCACAGGGAAATGTGTGTGATTGGGTCACTTTGTTATACAACAGAATTTGACCAAACACTGTAAATCAACTATACTTTAATAATAATAATAATAATACTCAGTGCTTATAGCAGCCTTCTTGCTTTAGATTTCGGTCATATCTCCAAAGAAATTTAAATAAAACCAAAAAAAAAACCCCAAATCAAAAGCTACTTATTGAGATATAACTCCCATATCATACAATTCACCCATTTAAAGTTTACAATTCCATTATTTAAGTATATCCACAGTGTTGTACAATCATCACCACAACCTAATTTTAGAATACTTTTGTCCTTACAAAAATAACCCTGTGGCTATCAGTAACACTCTTCATTCCACCTCAACCCCTATGCCCCCTCAGCTATAGGCCATCACTAATCTACTTTTTGTCTATATAGACATAGCCTATTTTGGACACTTCATATAAATGGAATGATATAATACGTGGTCTTTCTTGATGATATCTTTCACTTAACATCTTTTCCAGGTTCATCCATGCATGTTGTATCATGTATCAGAACTTCATCATATCTATTATATGGATATACTGCATTTTGTTTATCCATTTCAATTTATAGATATTTTATTCCACTAATATAGTAAATTAATTGATTTTCAGATGTTAAGCCAACCTTGCTCTGTTGTTAGGTGCACATATGATAACGATGCTCAAGGCATACCCATCTTCCTTCTGTGACTGCCCTTCTTGTGGAAGGAAAGAGCTCCTTCACCCTCCACCTCTTTCCCCTGCATCTATACGCAATGCACACTGCTCAGATTTCAGCCCAAGCAGCATTTTCCTGCCTCTCCTACCTGGGGATTTCCCTCTCTTCACTACCTAGATATTCCAGCAAATATCCCCCTTAAATATTATATTCATACCACCAAATCTTAAATCAAATTTTTTTTTCCTATGGAGAGATAATACCATAGTCTGAGAAAGCACAGGTCTCCCTCTCCTTGCTGTAACATCTAAGGGCTTCATTTTCATTTAGGAATTCTTTTCTAATTTGAGCAAAAAAAATATATGGCATGCAATGGATACATTTACATCTAGAAACAATAGTTAACTTTAATGCAAACATTTTCATTATCAGCTCTTTCTTTTCATTTTCATTTCTCATGCTGTTTAGATCAAGGGAAACCTCTGCCTTCCACCAGAGACACTTCCTCTAAGGAAACAATTTATTTTGCTTCTTAAGAGCTCAACTCCATGAACGGCATATAAAGATACCAGTTCATGATGATTCTCACTTTTGTTAGAATTGGCTAAATCCACGAGTCAACTGAAGATGATGCCAGGCAAATTTAATCTTCCATTTTGACAGCGTGATATAAATTTCTGAGAGAAGGAACTGCACTGAGTTATAAATATTTTTAAGAACTAGAAGTTAGGATGAAGCTAATGAGAGATGGGACTGGGAAGAACAATTAACTTATTATCTGAAGGTTATACTGTACTTTCATCATCAACCCTTACCAGTCGTTGAGGTCTTTTTTCTTTGCAGTAATTTGAGAGAGTTGTGAATGATAATGTATTGGGGTTGCTATGTTACCTGACAAAATCCAACAAACTACCAGCTTAATCTAATAATTACAGTTCCATTTCTGAGGATAATTATGAAGAGAAATTATGACTAAAATTTTTACTAACAGTGTTTACTGGCTATGGACAGTAGCCTCTTTGTCTACTGCCTTAAAATATAGCTCTTTCACATTATGATTACAAGCTATGCAATTTTCAGTAAGCCATTTATCCTGATTCAGCCTTCTCATCTGTAGAACTAGGATAATATAATCATCATGAGGATTAGTTAAGTCTGAAATACACCAGAGCTCAATACATGTTAGCTAAAATTACTATTCTTATAATCAATATACAAATAGTTATTGGGCATCCACTTCATGTGTAACACAAAGCTAAGATCACTGGTGACTGTCAAAGAAACAAGAAACATGCTATCAACTCTTGAGTTAAACCCTCTGTGAAGAAGTAAAGACTAATAATTAACAGAACAATACGAGATCAGATATAGTAAAGCCCAAAACTTCTGCAGGTGCTCTAGGAGTTGAGAGATGGAATAGGTCAGAGTGAGTTGGAGTAGAAAGAATGAAAGATGGAGATGTCTATGTGTCTCCCATGAAGCGTAGGGCTCTAAAACTCTTAATCCTTTTCATAAATTTATAGAAGTAAATTATATACAGCAGAGAAGGGAGAGCTGGGGTTACTGCCAAAACAGGAGAGAAGAAAATATTTGACATGAACTGGCGATCTTTCCACTGATGCTTCACTGACAGTACTGTCCAGTGTCATTGTAAGCTCAATCCTTTCCAACACTGCTATGAAATTTACAGGTAACACTAAATTTTAGAAGAACATTAGTGGATATTTTACAGCTAAAGCATTAATGGAAGCTACTATTATAGATTCTCATGATATATATTTAAAAAGAAATCTATTGCCACTCTATTAGAGCATTTAATTTTCTTAACCTATCATTTGCACATTGATTGTAAGCCACCAATAAGAGCTTTCCAGAAAGATTGTTCTCAGCAAGAAGAAGAGAGGGAGGAGTATATTTGTAATTATGGAAACTTACACCCTATATTTTTCCACACTGAAGAGATGCATGCTTACATTTCATGTGGTGAGGGAAATTTTGGCATAATCACCTATTTCTTATTAATCATCACTATTTTTACAAGGAAGATAGATGGAGAAACTTAGCTGGAGGCTATACTTCTAAATAGCTAGATTAGAAGCAGATATGAAATTACTTTTGAAGTCTGGAAGCAATTGAAGCTTATTCAGCCAGGTTTTCTTCTATCACAATAAGATTTTAGAAGTGAATGTAGAGGAATAATAGGCCCCATTACAGCCAGGTCACCTGATCCAGTCCTAGAGAAAATGTGGAATTGTTCCCTAGAATAATGTCCATAGTACTTTGTTCAGATCAATCTTAAATGAATACTCTGGAAAATGCACAGATCTGCCTGTCTTACTTTTAGCTTGAAAATTTATTTCATAATGATAGTAATGACTAGTCTTCCAGCCCATTAATCATCCATTAAGATGGGAAAGAAAGCAATATTCTGGGACTACCCTGCACAGAGTAGAATCAGCTCAGTGGTCTAAGTAATAGCAAGACGGTAGCTGAGGCTGCACAAATGCTCTGGAGCCTCTATCTGATGGCAGTAAACATTATTCTACAGTTTAGGGACAGTTTTATGAGTAATGAAGTTATCCTGGAGTTGCAGAAGTGTGTATCTCTCCTTAAATCTCACTTCCAGAGAAGACCACTAGACTGTGAGCAGGAAATGAACTTGTATTTGCTTTACTACCCATTATGACTTCCAGATGTCAAGGAAGTTAGTGCTGGAGTTCCCATTATGGCACGCCAGAAACGAATCCGACTAGCAATCATGAGGTTGTGGATTCAATCCCTGGCCTTGCTCAGTGGGTTAAGAATCTGGCATTGTTGTGAGCTATGGTGTAGGTCGCAGATGCAGCTTGGATCTGGTGTAGGCTGGCCGCTAAAGCTCTGATTAGACCCCTAGCCTGGGAACTTCCATATGCCCCCCCCCAAAAAAAAGACAAAAAAAAATTAGTGCTAAGATTCACTTTTATAAAGCATAACACAATGGCATAAGCAGAAACAAATAGATTAATGGAACAGAGGGTCTAGAAATGATCATAAATAAATTTAACAGGGAAATAAGCCTTCTGGACAAAAGATTCTGGAGTTTCTAGGTATCTGAAAAGAAAAAAAATGAACCTTATCTTCTAGCTCACTTGAAGATTTAATTTGCGATGGATCACTTCAACGCTAGTACAAGAACCATAAAACTTCTAGAATACTAGTAGACTGTTTTCATGGCTTTAGGAATGCAAGAATTCTTAGAATACAAAAGGCATTAGACACATAAGAAAAGAAACAATAAACTAGATTTAATCAAGGTAAAGAATTACTGGTCATCAGAAGATGAAAAGGCAAGCCACATTCTGGATGAGAATATCTGCGGAACATACCTGACAAAGAACTTGTATCAAGAAAACGTACAGAGAGTTCCCATCATGGCTTAGCAGTAACAAAACCGACTAGTATCCATGAGGATGCAGGTTCGATCCCTGGTCTCACTCAGTGGGTTAAGGATCCAGCATTGCCGTCAGCCATGGTTTAAGTCACAGACATGGCTCAGATCCTGAATTACTGTGGCTGTGGCTATGGCCAGCAGATAAAGTTCTGATTTGACCCCTAGCCTGGGAACGTCCATGTGCCACAGGTGCACCCCTAAAAAAAAGCAAAAAAAAGTACAGAAAGAGTTTTTAACTGTAGAGTGACATGGCCCTATTTTTATTTGAATATATTACTTTGGAAGCTGTGATAGATGAAATTTAAGGAAAAAGAACTGGAAGTAAGGAAAAGGGAAGACACAGGGGTAGTAGGTGATGAGGGCCTAGTATGTAAGAGGTGGTTTCATATGGAAAACTCTCTGATGTCTTTGAATGTAGTGAGAACCAGGAGAAAATCTAGTATGTGTTTTTAGCTCCTTCTCATAAACAAGAATTGGTACATACTAGTGCTTGGGGTTCTAGATTAATTCCCCACAAATGAATGAGAGAATGGAAAGTTTTGCTATGATAAGAGATACCATTCAAAAATTGGATTGCTTTAGGCTTCTGGCAGTTAGTAGGGATTTTGATTTATTAACCACAGCAGGAAAGAGAAATATGAACAATGGGGATGATAAACGGGGAATCTGATGTGAGTGCAAAGATATTCTACCAAGCTGTTTTCCAGTTCTTGGAAATAGAGCCTGAAGTCCAGAAAAATGCATTTAAGAAATTAATCATTCTCAGTCCTCAAATTAATCATTCTCAGTCCTCTAAAGTTAAGTGAGGCAGGAAAAAGCACACTCGAGTTCTAAATTCATCAAGAAAACTATCAGTTTAGACCAGTCAATGAAAAACACATTCTCTTGTGTTTTTTGCTACACAAGAGTTGCAAAACAGTCTAACTCTTTATACTCTTATCAATTTTAGTTTTTGACCTGATTTCTTCAAATTATTTTCTCTATCCAGTGTTTTTCTTCTTTCCTTCCTCATATTCTCAAATGAGAATACTAGATCTTTTTTTTTTTTTTACTTCTTTTTTGTCTTTTTTTAGGGCCGCACCTGTGGCATATAGACGTTCCCAGGCTAGGGGTCTAATTGGAGCTGTAGCTACCGGCCTACACCACAAGTCACGGCAATGCCGGATCCTTAACCCACAAAGGCCAGGGATGGAACCTGCAACCTCATGGTTCCTAGTTGGATTCGTTTCCACCGTGCCACTATGGGAACTCCTTAGATCTTTGTGATGTTGTTCCACTACTTCCAAAGGCTCTGCTCATTTTTTCAACCTTTTTCTCTGTTTTTCAGATTGAATAATTTCTATTGTTGTATCTTAAAATTCAGTAACACATTCCTCTGTAATCTCCATTATTTGGTTGAGCCCATTCACTGAATATTTTATGTCCGATACTGTTCATTTTCATGGCATTTTAGGATCATTAGGTATACACCTGATTTTATTAAGTTTATAATATTATCAATTTGTTTTACTGGTAAAAATCACAGCAAAGACAAGAACAGTATTTAGTAAATCTAGAGAGTTAAAATGAAGTATTACAAAGTTTTTTGTGGAGTTCCCATTGTGGTTCAGTAGGTTAAGAATCTGACATAGTGTTTGTGAGGATGTGGGTTTGATCCCTGGCCTCACTCAGTGGGTTAAGGATCTGCAGTATAGGTCCACAGATGTGGCTGGATCTGTTGTGGCTGTGGTGCAGGCCTGCAGCTGCAGCTCCAATTCAGCCCCTAGCCTAGGAACTTCCATATGCCACAGATGCAGCTGTTTAAAAAAAAAAAAAAAAAAGCCTTTTGTGATGAAATATCTTTTCAAAGCTATTTTGATATCAGTGTACATGATCATGGTCTCATTCTCAACCACTCTGAGGCAATCAGAGAACAGGGGGAGCAAATGTCCACCCAGTTTGCAACTTCTGATAGGAAATTGCACTGGGGTCATGCTGAGAGAGCGAGCATCTAATTCTAATACAGACTTATTATACAAAGTTCATCTAGTACAACCAAGGAGAAACAAAGTTTCAGAGCAACCATGATTCTTCTCATTTCCTGAAATTATTTCTCTCTCATGACAAACTTCTCCATGATGTAGAAAAAGGCATTCCTTATTTACCAAATATAGCATAGGCTGTGTGTGCAGGTAAAATATTCCACTGGTTTCATAAACACCAGGAATACCACCTGATTTCGATATATTTTCTTTATCTCCTCCAGAAGCAATGTTTGGAGCATGCTTCCAAACTTTTGAACCTAAGTTTCTTCTAGGAACATTGGGAAGATAGAGCCTGCAGTAGCAGACTTAAGACTTTAGTCTTAGGAAACCAGAGCAGGAAGAGAAGAGATTCTGAAATAATGTTCCCATGCAACAGGTATCACCTAAATGCACAAAATGGTAGGATGAATCAGAGATGAGGCTACTCTTAATATCAACCAAGCATCTGTGGGGCCTTTCGGAAATAAAAGGAGAAAGAAGAGAGATAAAATTATCATTGGGGGTATAAAGACTCCTGAGACAGCACAAACACTCAGGTATTTTATTCAGCACACATTCAGCCAAGATTTAGTGAGTATCTTCCATGTATCAGGCACTGGGCCATGATCTGAAGATTTAAAGATGTGAAAACCCAATCCCTTCTTTTAAGAGCTTATGGTTCTTGGAATTCCCATCGTGGCTCAGTGGTTAGCAAATCCGACTGAGAACCATGAGGTTGCGGGTTTGATCCCTGGCCTTGCTCAGTGGATTAAGGATCCGGCATTGCCATGAGCTGTGGTGTAGGTCGCAGACGTGGCTCGGATCCCGTGTTGCTGTGGCTCTGGCGTAGACCGGTGGCTACAGCTCCAATTCGACCCCTAGCCTGGGAACCTCCATATGCCGTGGGAGTGGCCCAAGAAAATGGCAAAAAGACCAAAAAAAAAAAAAAAAAAGAGCTTATGGTTCTTGTTTTGCTGTGGAGAGGAGTGGTCCAAGTTCTAGATAGATGTAGTCATTGATGGAAAACATGCATGAAAACTCTAAATATTAGAGGAACCTATGTCTAAAGGTAAACTCTGAACCTGAGATGCCTCAGGTTTCCTCTCATTTTTGATTGATGGCTTAAAAAGAAAGAAAATTGCAACAAAAATCTGAATATTGAATTCTTCACAATCAAACCTTTTACCTTTCTGTAGTTAGGATATTAAATATAATATATGCATGTATTATATATAACATTTATATATGCATTACATAATTCTATGGTATGTGAATTATATGTATAAATATGTAAATTATACATTATATATGTAATAATATTTTTGCCTTTTTCTTTTTTACTTAATTCAAATTTCCAATCTACTTTGATATTTTAAACAAGGAAATAGGCAAAATTCCTATTACTTTAAGTATAAAGTAGACTTGTTTATTTTAACCTGGATTCAGTATGACATATAGGAGTGGTACCCCTGATTTAGAAAGGAATAGAGGGAGTTCCCATCGTGGTGCAGTGGAAACAAATCCCACTAGGAAACATGAGGTTGCGGGTTTGATCCCTGGCCTTGCTCAATGGGTTAAGGATCCGGCGTTGCCGTGAGCTATGGGGCAGGTCACAGACTCGGCTCGGATCTGGCGTTGCTGTGGCTGTGGCATAGGCTAGCAGCTACAGCTCTGATTCGACCCCTAGCCTGGGAACCTCCATATGCTGCAGGTGCGGCCCTAAAAATACAAAAAAAAAAAAAAAAAGAAAGGAATAGATATGACATCTCATAAAAGTTCTGCTAATTTCTCCTGATTTTGCTATTTGTGAGTTATTTAACTTCTTTGAATAAGTTCTGTCATCTATATAACATGGATAATAACATATACTATGATATTAGGGGGATTAAATAAGGTATTTCATGGAAAACAATGGCGTAAGATCTGGAACAGAGCAGTCTCTCAAAAATTTGGATGATAGTAACAAAATGTTATTAAGCAATTATGATATTCCAAGTAAAATTTCTTCACATTCAGTATCTCCTTTCCTTCTCAGAATAACCCTGCGAACCCAGAACTGTAATTATCCTGATTTTATAGCTGAGGATACTCAGGCTCAGTGGGGTTAAGTAACTTGCCCAAAGACCATACAGCAAAAAGAAAGCAATAGAACATGGGTCTGAATTAAGTCTCTTGGGCTTGAAGAGGTGGAGCACGTGACCACTGTTTTACAGGGTGCCTCAAACACCACTCTGTGTTTCCCCTCCCCCATCATCACAGATTTTACAAGAACTTCACTGGCCTGAATCTGCTCCAAAACACCTGGGTTCTTGAAGGATTCCTATATATTACCTATCCACTGACCATCCATAATTTCCCACATGCTTGGTCTTACTCTCACTCAGCAATTCCTCTCATCTTCGGACTTTATTTCTGATGCTCAGAGAGGTTTTCCATCTTCCTTTCCCCTCCTTCATCCTTTTCATGCCATCAATATTTAGCCCCTTTATCCAGGAGTTGGACTTCTATACTAGTTCCATTTTTATTTCTATCCTCAGGTTCTGCCCTCTCCATCTATTACTAACTTCTAGTTCCAGCCATGCCTGCAAGGCAGGTGTGTTCTAACCAGAGGCGTGGTCTCTCTTTTTACTTGATGAGAGGGAGCTTTTGGCTGCTGAATTCAGTACACAGGTGCTCTGAAGTTAGGAAACAAAGCTTTCAGAGAACTCAGGTGGGGCTGCTGTGGTTAGAGAAGGGCTCGCAGATGTTTACTTGCATAAAATCCAAACAAAAGAGATTTAAGAAAGGGCCTGAAGCATTTTTTTAGGACAAGGAACAAAAGAATACACAAATCAGATAAATCACAAAATATAGAAACACAGCTCTGCTTGTTTACAAAAGGAAAATATTTTAGTATCAATTGCTTGAAGAAAACACACACATACACACACACACACACATACACACAGAGTCCAGTATGTTGAAACACAAACATTTAAAGTACTGCTCATGTAAACTAACCCAACTCCACCAAGCTGTCAAGAAAAGTCCCAGATGAATAAGAAAGCAGTGAGGCTATCTTGGAGCCCAATATAAGTACATGTTGGTTTTTTTTTCAATATTCTATAAATGATGTTAAGTTATAAGCAGCAAAGACATATCAAATTCTTCTATGGAAATCCAGTTTGGGGCAAAACCCAAAAAGGATGAAAAGAAGAGCGCCTGAGAGATAACAAGCAGCTGCAGCCTCGAGCTGCAGAGCAGACCTAAATATATCATTTACTAAGCTATTTTAAGTTTCAGGAACAATTTATCACCTTATATTCATTATGTCACTTAATCCTCACCACCACCTAAGAAGAGAGGAATTATTATCTACATTTTACAGGTGAGGAAATTGAGGCTCAAACTATTTATTAACAGGGCTATAGTCACACATCTATTTCTGTATTTGGGGTCATACCAGGTTCTGCAAAATCCCAAAGTCTGTGCCCTTTACTGCTCTGTTCTCCTGCTAAGAATCCATGTTTTGATGTGTCTCTGCTCTCTTGTGGAATTCGTGTCCAGCTCTGGTGGGAAAAGTGAGCGCTCTCACACTAGGGAGGGTCAGCCACACCTCACACCTGAAAAGCAGTGGTCTAGTCTGTTGTTTTCAGCCATTTTCCTATTTGTGGCCACATGACTTTTATCCACAGTCTGTTAAAAATACATATTGTGTCTTTCTGTGCCAAAATGAGAATCCATTTAAACACACATCTGAACTTCATTTTGTATATGCTAACTTCTCCATCCCTTCTTTTAAAGCAAAGTTTTTTAAAAAGGAAAAAATCATAGTCATCAGCTTCAGATATTACGAAAATGTCCATATGGACTGGAGAATTTTGTGAGCAGGCACGAAAGCATTGTTTCCTTTGGTCAAATATCCTCCTGGGATTGTATTCAATGCCAACTGGTGTACTGCAATTTGATTCTGGTGCTAATCACCTGGAATTAGTGCAGAATCCATACATTAAGGGCTCAGTCCTCCACAAGACTATCCTCATTTCAGCTGCACTTCAGGGATCCCACACTTCTGACCAACTGGCTGCAAATTCAGGGGTTCCCACAACGCCTCAGGCTCAATAATTTGCTAGAATGGCTCACAGAACTCAGACAAGTGCTTCGCTTCTGATTACGGTTTTGTTATAAAGGATAGATCTGGACCAACCAAATGACAAGAAACATGCAACAAGGTTTAGTAGGGTCCCAAACGCAGTGCTATGACTCTCTCTCCACATGGAATCAGGGCCCATCTTCCTCCAGGCACACTGACACCAATGTCTTCACCAACCAAGAAGATCCTCTGATTTCATATCCAGAGTTTTTAACAGGAGTTCCATTACAAAGGCATGAATTACTCAACAATGGCTACACAACTGAACTCAATCTCCAGCTCTCTGCCATCCTCCATTACACTTCCTAGAAGCTGGACTGGCCCCAAACTCCAACCCTGTGTTGATTTTTCTGGTAACCAGTTCCCACTAAGTCACCTAATCTCATTAATATAAACTCTGGCCTGATCCAAGGGGCTCATGCATAACAAAGACACTCCTGTCACTTGAAGAAATCCAAAGGATTTAGAAGCTCCAAGCAAGGAACCTGAATTGAAGCTGAGATAAATTCTTTATCATGCAAGGGACAGGTTGGGGTATTTTGTTTGCTTTAGCATCTCTGAAACTCAGTGGATGTCTACAAAGAAGGTCTTTTTAAGTTAAATGTAGGTGATCACACACTTTGTTATTCTTATACCTGAATAAGAATATGAATGAGAAATGAGAATTTTTTTTTTTGAAAGAAAGGGCTATTGCAAATTGATGGGGATGGCAAACAACGGGGACTTTGATCAGTCTAGTCAGTTTTTATTTCACGCCCAAGAAAGTATGAAGGGTTTGAGACCATTGTGTAAATTCTTGTAGTTTTCCTTAGAAAGACAAGAGCATATCTTGCCTCTGCTGGCTACATATTTGAAACTGAAGAAGGCTGCTCAAAAGGGATGATAGTATGTACAAAATGGAATCAAACGACATCGAGAGACTGTCCCTATTTGAAAAGGAATATAAATCCATAGCAGATGACTCAAGTTATTCTTACTCTACACATATGTCACGTTCTCTTCTTCATTTACTGTTTTTCTTGAAATTTCAGGGTCTGACAAGTTCTTCCAAACCCAGAAGTAGTACCCTCCTCCTCATTATCACCCTACCTGTGGAGGTGATCATTATGTCTTTCTGCCAAGAGCCAGTAACGTTTATATACTTCAAAATTTGTCCGCCACTGAAAACATATATTTCATGACTTCATTTCCATTCTTTTCTATACATCAGCACCAGAAACATCAGGTTTCTTGGTATTACTTTTTCATACCAAAAATTATTTAAAATATCCCACACCACTCTAGTCCTATAATTCTATGTGTCGAAAAAAATGTTTTCAAAAATAAGACTCTTGGAAGGGAAGACCTTATTTTAATCATAGTTTCTATATTTTCAGGATGCCTCAGACATACTAGGCAACCATATATATTATCATCAGAGTAAATGAATTAATGACTGAGAAAAACACTAGCAAACCAAGAGGCTTGAACTGCCTACTGACACCTATTTTCTGCAGAAGTGTTAGAGAGCAAATCCACACCAAGACTCCTTTTGTGCTGGTTCTAGCATTACCTAGTTTTTCTTGTAAGGGGCAGGAAATGTTCAGATGTGGAACTCCTAAAGAATACAATATTAAGACACTACTGTTTTTTGGAACCCAGATGGGTATAATGTTTCATATAATGGCAACCACTCAAGAGCTTTCCACAATAATTTCCAATGACTGCATTTCATTCTCATACATAAAGTCTTGAAACCAGTGTACTGCTCTCAGCTGGACAATGGCAGAAAGTCCACAAGCAAGAACAGCAGTTTGGCTCAAGTAGGAGGAGGTGGCTTGGTGGAGTACAGTTGGCATAAACACTGTGGTGGAAAGGCACCAAGTCATTTCATAGTGGCCTGACCTGGCATTCATGGTCATGAATAATGACAGTCATAATATCAATTGCAGTAATGCTCAATTCTTTCAATGTCTCAAAGTACATATAGCGGTTAAGATCCTGAGTTTGGAGTCACACAGATATGAACTGAAATACTGATTACCCCCTTTTAAATACTTATTTGGACAAGTTCCTGAACTTTTACGAACCTTAAATAAGATATAAAAAAACAATGCACATAAGTCAACTTGATCAGCCTTGACTCAATGAATGCTGAACACGGGAACAGTATTAGCTGTATTTTACCTAACTGTTGATTACATTTTTAACAGATATTATTTCACCCAATTTTCCTCCCAAGTACAGGGTTTCAACATCTGGCTTTTACTAAAAAAACTTAGGCCATTCTCATACCTAGTCATTCTTAAAATGCTTTAATTTTCTTCATGAAAATACATGAAGATGTGTGTGGAAAATTAGCATTCATATTATGACCTCATTTAACTTGCAGAACAGCCTGTCAATTGCTGTTTTATTTTTTTAATCATAATTACTCCCCAGTTGTTCATACATTTAAACAACCAATGCCATTAAATCAGAGAGCATCCTCAGTTGAGGATATCAAGATAAAAACTATCTGACCGGAAAAGCAATATTGAGTACACTATTTCCAGTTGTGTAATGAGTGTGCAGCAATTTTTAAAGTGTCCCCCAGTGTTGATGTTTATTAACTGCAAAAAAAATAAGAAAGCTCCAGCGTTCTATTTACCTAGAAATCACTACAGCACTAACAAACAAGGGAAAACAATTCCAGGCCAGGATTGCCAGAAACTACATATGGAATGAATGATGAAAGGACCCGTTGGGGTAATTAACAA
Source organism: Phacochoerus africanus (assembly GCF_016906955.1). Taxonomy (NCBI): domain Eukaryota; kingdom Metazoa; phylum Chordata; class Mammalia; order Artiodactyla; family Suidae; genus Phacochoerus; species Phacochoerus africanus. The sequence continues at coordinate 120,412,601 of NC_062558.1, read as the reverse complement.
AAATGGTTAGATTCCTGTAAGGCAAGGTGTTGTTCTTCATTCAGCAGCATGGGTATCACCTGGGAGCTTGTTTAAAAAGCAGACTCTCTGGCCCCACCCCAGACCTTGAACAGTCAGTAGAATCAGAACCTGCATTTCAACAAGGTTTCCAGATGATTAAAGTTTGAGAAGCACTGATTTAGATCATTTGAAAAGATACACAGAGTAAGAACTGCTTTCTTGTTTTAAAGCATTTTGCTTCATGTTCTAAAGACAAGTTCTTAGAAGCAACCAAAATAAAATTGAATCAAGCACACAGAAGTAAAAAAAGTCATCATAATCCCATCATCTAGCAAAACCCACATTATCTATGGATGTAAGTGTACAATTTCCTATGTAGTAGGTCACGCTATAATGCTACTTTGTAGTATGTCTTTTTTTCTCAAATAATACATCATGCTTATCTATTGAGGAAAATAAACAGTGGCCTATGTTATCATTTTGAAGGACTGGGTCAGATTCATGGTTTTTATGCACTCTCTCTGTCTTTATTTATTTTTATCTTTTTAGGGGTGTACCTGTGGCACATGGAAGTTCCCAGGCTGGGGGCTGAATTGGGAGTTGCAGCTGCTGGCCTACACCACAGTCACAACACCAGAGCCAAGCCGAGTCTGAGACCTATACCACAGCTCGTGGCAACCCTGGATCCTTTAACCCACTGATCGAGGCCAGGGTTTGAACCTACATCCTCATGGATACTAATTAGCTTTGTTAGTGCTTAACCACAATGGGAATTCCCATTTTTATGCACTTTTGTTTATTAAATGTCCTGTTGATTGAAATTTAGGTTACTTTCAATTTGATGCTATTACAATCTGTAAGTGGAATACTTCTGTGATACGTCTCTATGCTTGTACACATATATTTTGTGTCCAAGAATATTCATAATTTGTTACAAGCTGCACAACATTTTAGCAGAAAAAGCACTGGATTAAGAATCAAAAGACCTAGATTCTAGTTCCAGATTTGGTTTTTACCAACTTCCCAATCTCTCAGTTTGTCTATTTATAAATGAGAAGTTTGAAAATTATCTTTAAGGCACTCCATACTTTTAAACTTTCAATGAAAATAATAATCTATCAAATTTGATATCATGATGCATTTTGCAGAGAGTTTGTTTTAGTTTTTCAGTCATTGATAAACTCTACATCAATTTAGTCTAATATCAAATGTTATTTGTATTTCTTGAGTTTGTATTAATTTAAGAATGAGATCCTAAGGAGATCCTAGGTACCAGAAAGAATTTAACCTAGCATTAGATATTTATTGTATTGGAGAAGTTATCGTGCATTGCTTTTCTTTATTTTATTTATGGTCACATCCATGGCATCTATAAGTTCCTGTGCCAGGGCACTGCAGACGCTGCACTCCAGGCCAGGGATTAAACCCACACCTCTGCAGCAATCTGATCCACTGCAGTCAGATTCTTATCCCACTGCACCACAGCAAGAACTCCTCGTGCACTGCTTTCAAATCAGGCTTTGATCCCAAGATACTCACAGCCAACTATCAGTTGGTGTCAGAAAACCAAGGTTTGATGCCTAATTCTGCTATGTACTAACCATAGGAATTTGGGCCTGTTATAAGAAACTTTTAGTCTCACTGTGTTCGTTTAAAAAACAATGATCTTCAGAGGTTGTAGGACCTTATGTATATTTGAAGAGCTTAGTGCAAAGCTTGGCATGTACAAAAGCACTCAGTAACTTCTCAGCCTTTATTCATATTTTCCAGAATTGTAAACTTCTTCCTATTTGGAAGCTTTCAGGACCATAAAAGGACAAATAAAAACGTTCAGACATCAACAGCAAAAAAACATGAGGAGGATGTGAAAGCAGCTGAGGCTTAAGTTCTAGATCATACTCTCATTTACTTTAAATTCATGCTGTAGATATAGAATACATGACTTAGATCAGGTTAGGGTCATCCTACCCTATAATATAGGATTATGCAGAATATGAGATTTAGATTATTCTTATTCAGATGAGGGGAACAGATTACAGAAAAGAATGACTTGCCCACATGATGTAGCAAGCCACTATCAGGGCTGTGGTTGACTTTTTGTTTCTGGCCAAAGCTCTAGCCACCAGTCTCACTACTGACTCAAGAGAAACACTGGAGTCAGAAATGCCTGGGTGCTCTACTCCAGTAACAAATTATTATTATTCTATGGTGTATGAATAAGCAGCTTAGAAAATGTCCACATGGGCAAATTATATAATCACCCTCACAATTCATCAGAGAAAATCCATATGAAATGCTGTGTTTGACCTATAAAATTTCCATTTTTTAAAAATGCTAATACTCAGTCTTGGCAATAGACCATGGAAATTTCCATTTGGCAGTAAGCATGGAAAGCTAAAAATGTTCATCCTATTTTATCCAGTATTTCTTCCCATAGAGATTTATCCTTAAAAAAATCAGTCACAGGCACACACATATTTATGAACAAGTATAATATGAACAGGAAACAACATATGATCTAATAACAGGACACTGACCAAACAAACTACAGAAATAATGAAGACAAAAATAAAATTTTAAAAGGAATACTTACAGGCATGAAAAAATCATGTATTAAGGATCATTCTCATTTCAGAATGAGAAATAACTAAGTATTTTTTTTTCTCTTTACTTTTCCACATTTAAAAAATATCTCCACTGGATTATCCTAACACAATCACTGTGCACTAAGTATTCAGGTGCCTCTTCTCAGTAAACAATTCCAAGCCCAAGTGTTCCTAGTATTAGCACTGATAAATGAAAAGGCTCTTCTTAGTCATCTCCTCTATGGACCCTCAAATTTAAAAGGCTGTTCCCTCTGGGGAATTTCTCCATGCAGCCATTGAATCAGCCAATACTGGAAGCCATGTGGACACAAGACTTTGGTTTCTATCTATGCTGAGCAAGATGGGAATCTGTGAGAGACCCAACAGGTCTGGAATCCAAGAAGTTTCCTAACAAGGCTCAGAGCAACAACTTTTAAAATTTTGGCTCACAAACCAAAATCTACTGCCTTATTATCACTTTCTTCTTCTACTGTGGGAATCAAACCCAAACCCTCCCTACAAATTTCTTCAAGAGAGAAATCTGGGATTTGGACTTTATCAGCTCATATTTACTGTTGCTGTATATTCACGTGGCTTTTTTATCATTATACTATTACAGAGAGTCTCTGAGAGTCTCTGAGAAAAAAAGCAGTTCAGCTGATTATAAATCAGAATCTAAGACTATTTGGTTTGTACCACTCTGCCAGTGCCCCCAGTGCAGGAATTCTGTAACATTTTCTCCCGATATTGTGTTTTTCCATAGTATCTTGACCACCTGTACATATTTATCCTATGCTTATTAAATTACTTTGTTTCTACTAACTTGAAATCTTTTACTTTTTAAAGTATAGTGATCTCTTTATTTGCTGATACTGTCCACTTTTGTTTGTCTAAAAGGAGAGTTCTCAATCGCTTTGCACACTTACTATTCATGTTTGATCCATTTTCCATCCTTTCTCCATCAAATAAATCACCACGACCATTAAACAAGGTGAACTGTGATGCTCCCAGCAACCATCTCTCAGGGACTATCGAAAATAAGTCTCTGTCCTCTTACTGTGGAAACTTGCATGACTTCTTTACCTACTAAGTAAGAGTGGATGTGCTGGATGGGGCTGTGGTTTGGCACAGGGTACAGAAGTCTAACAAGGTTCTTCACTTTATTGACCAATTAAGGAACAAATTGAAGATGAGGTACCTGGAACCTATATCATACAAGTATCCTTTAAACTCTTTAGGAAAAAAGCATTGTATTTATGGGAAAAGATGTATTTAGGGAAAAAAAAAATCTGTAGCAGAGTCTAAAGGAATTCCAAAAATCTGAAGAGTTTTCAGGAAGAACTTTTTGGGCTAGAGTGAATGCTGAAATCACCTGGTCCGTCATTCTTTCTGCTACAGACATGTAGATATTTTTAGATGAAAATCCTAAACAGAGGTCAAAGGCCAATTCCGACTCACATTAAGAAAAAAGGTCTTAGATATTCACAATTTCCTGAAGATACAATTAAACAATTTATCTCCAGAAATATTTAGTAAGAGACTGATTAGAATTTGTCAGAAATTTAGGAGCTACCAGGTAGGAGTTGGATTAATGCTCTCCACATTTCATCCTAAATCATACATCTTGGAGTATTTCAGTGAGAAGCTGTCCCTTGCCTACTTTCTTGAAGCCAATAAATGGAGGGTAAATGAGAAAAAAATCAGTAAAAAGCATTTCTTGGGAGTTCCCATCATGGCCCAGCAGAAACGAAACCGAGTAGGAACTATGAGGTTGCAGGTTTGATTCCTGCCCTCCCTCAGTGGGTTAAGGATCCAGCGTTGCCATGAGCTGTGGTGTAGGTCACAGACATGGCTTGGATCTGGCCTTGCTGTGGCTGTGGCATAAGCCGGCAGCTCTAATTAGACCCCTAGCCTGGGAACCTCCATATGCTGCAGGTGCAGCCCTAAAAAGCAAAAAAAAAAAAAAAAAAAAAAAAAAGAAAGAAAGAAAGAAAAGAAAAAAAGCAGGTCTTAAAGATTATTGATTTGGTACTTGAATATCTCCTTCATGTACCTTCCATGTAATCTCCTGTATCAGATATACAATGTGGTCCTCAGTCAGGAAAGCCTGAGTTCTCTTGCTACTGGAGGGCTATGTGACCTTGGATATTAACACCATCTTTCTAAAAAAACTGTATTCCAAGAATTATATCCATAACCATCTGAAAGCTGTAAAATATTTTACAAATATTGAGTAATTTTACTTATATACATTTTACAGAATTTATTTCAATGGAAATGCTCTTAGTAATGAATAAACTCTTTCCCAAAGTCCCGGTGTTCTAAGAAACAAAAAGACTAACTACCCATCTCATATGATTGATAGGTAATTTCTTTGCCCCCAGAAACGCTAGGGTCTTTTTTCTTTTTTTGCCTGCAGTTGATATACCAAATATATTTGTTTTTACACTGTACATAATCAACTGAAATAGCTTCCTTTTATTAGTTGCTACTATCCATTATTGGCTTACATCTTAATTTCTCTACATCTGCAAAAGTAATAAGCCAATTTTATGTAAATCATCTAGAATAAGAGCAAAATAGAATAATTATGCAAAGAAAATCCTTTGAGTAACTAGCTCTGGCATAGATGGCATGCATGAAGAACAACAATATTAACAAGTAACTCCACTATTTTTAAAGAAGATGGGATATTACTTACATAAAGGAAATTAGGGTTGTTTAATCCCAGTTACAGCTGTCAAGGCATGTGGCTTTTCACGGCTGAAACAGGCTGAGCACCCTTCTCCATTGTTTACCTGAGTCCCAAGCCTGAGGCTTTCAGCTCACTCATCAAGGGAATCTGTGGGGCTTAATGGACTGAGTGGCCCTGAAGGGCTGTGGACTCCTTTACTCACCCTGGGCAAGATACTCATGCCCTTGGAACACATGACTCATTCATGACAAATGGGGACTCTCTGTTTTTACCATCAACTTGCCTGAAAGGGATACAGTGGGACTGGGGAGGACAGTAAGACTTTTTCAAAGTTGAGCCTTATTCACTTGAGTTTGGCAAAATAAAGCGAAAAACAAAATCCACCACCAAGAATTTGTCCCCAGTCATCTCAGAATATTTCTAACTGTCTTCACTGGTCTGAAGAATAGGAAACAGTGATATATGGTGGTTAAACGTTAATTTTTGGAATCAGACTGCCTGGTGTCGATTACAAATCTGCTACCTCATAGCTGTTTAATACCTGGAAATCATTTACCCTCTCTGGCCTCAGTCTTTTTCACTGTAAAATATGCTTGTTTGAACCCATTAAATGAAATAATTCATTTTATGGGGTGTGCCAGCAAATGTTTAATAATCAGCTCTTCTGACTGAGGTGGGGAGGGCAGCATTTGCTGACTTCCATGGTGTAAGTACTCCCACCTGGGCCATTTCAAGGTGGGATGATGTCCATACAATCCGCTTGATGGCCCCAGCACATACCACTGATGTCCATCACTTAGCAGAGAGCTGGAATACCGAAGGGCTCAGTTATTATTCTAAATTTCATCCTTGTTTTGGATTTTATTATTATTGAAATTCACTAAACAAAATTTTCTTCTCCCTTAAGACCCTTCCTCCAAATTACAGCAAAAGAAGAAAAATTATAAACTTGGGAAATAACAATGACAACTAAAAATAAAACAAAGCCAAACAAAGAGTCTCCTTAATGTCTCCTGTTCAGAAGGAAAAGCCAAGAACTAGAAGACTTTTATTTTAGGACTTACTCTGCCACTATGGTTCATCTGGCTTGGGCAAGTCACTTAACCTCGCTTTAGCTCAGTTTTTCTGCCTATAAAATGGGTGAAATAATTTGCACTTTGCACACTTTATTGGAAACTTTTAGTATTAAAAGCTGAAACCTATAGGGAAATTCTTTGTAAACTTAACAAGTCTTGTTTTATTGTCAGAATCACTGACGTAGTAATCCAATTCATTGGCTTTATGCTAATAAAAGAGACAGCTGCCCCTGTATCTACTGGTTCCTCATGAGTGAAATGGACAACCAACTGTGCTATGCCATAATATCCACTATTTTGGTATCTGTGGGGATCCTCTGAAGATATCAAGGGATGATTACAGTTATAAAGAAGTATGAAGCCTTAAAAAAAAAGCAATTGGAAACAACTGATACGTGCATTAATGTATTTAATCTGTTTTAGGCCATTTATCTTTGGTAAATGCAACTGAATGTCAATGTAAATGTTGGTATAAATGAACACTATGCAACCGTACATGCATATTATGCTAGTATCAATCTAATGTTGGATAAAAGATAACCTTGCCAAAAATAAAAATATCGTCATGAATATAGAAACAGTATTTTTCTGAGAAAAATTTTGACAGATTATATGACAAAAAAATCACAACTGTATTGTATTACAAACCTAATGTAATACGTGGTACACTTGGAAAAAATGGAAAAAGAATGCAAAAAGGACAAAACTGTGGTGTTAACATCATGGATTTCATTCTATAAAAGTTATGAGTAAAAATCAAAATTTAAAAAACCCATTATGAAAATAGTTATGGGCTAATACAGTATTAATAGAAATCCAATAAGCAGAAAGACATCAGCCCAGAGAGTCATCTCTTTTTAAATGACCCTCTGTATTTTTCCCATCAGACCTAGTTATTTGACTAATTACTCCAACAAAGGTGATTTTTTTCTGAGGTCTGAGAGAAAATGGAAAGGGTGGCAACTTTTTAAAACTAGAAATATATTTGAAATTTGAGCTGGGGACAGCCCTTCTTTTCCAGGTAAAATACATATCAAAACTCTCACATACACTGTCTCATGCCCATGGTCAACCCTGCCAGAGAGCCTTCTGATAGAGGCAGACCTTGCTTCCCATTCTGGTCCACATCCTGGTGCTCAGATGACTTGAGTTCTGACTTGATTTATTGTAAGCCATGACGTTGGAGCCTTAGTTTTCCTTGACTTCCAGTTTGCTGGTGACTTCTTACAACACCTCAGAAATCCAAATCCCAGGCACGCCTATGGCCCATACTCCAAAGCTCCCTGGGCACCCTGTAACTAATGACTCAGGATAAGAACCATATCTCTCTTCTCTCACTCACTGGTCTGAATTACCATTACCTTTGGGGAGAGAGTGGGAATTTAAAGAACACCAGACTAAAACTTGAAACATGCAATAAAATGAACAGCATTTTATTACATTTGACTGAAACAACAGCTGTTCTCTGTGGCTATCAACAGGCGTAACCTTGACTTTGCAAACTCAAAATCATACTTGGGGAGTTCCTGCTGTGACGCAGTGGGTTAAGCATCTGACTGCAGAGGCTCTAGTCATTGTGGAGATGTGGTTTGATCCTCAGCCTGGCACAGTGGGTTAAAGGATTGGGAATTGCCACAGCTGTGGTGTAGGTTGCAGCTGTGGTTTGGATTCAATCCCTGGCCCGGGAACTTCCATATGCCACAGGTGAGGCAATAAAAATTAGAAAGTTATACAGGGATGGCAGATGGCATAGAAGGTGATGAAGCTGCTGAATTCTGTTATGATCTAGAATAACACTGTTAGTTGCGCTATGTTTTAAAACACTGTGTGGACTAAATACACTGGCCACACAGGACATGTCTGCAGGCTGCCAGTCTGCTCTAACTGATGCCTGCTTCCCAAGACAGTGGAGAGAGTGGCAGGGATGCTCATGTGGTGCTGCAGCATGTCCAGCTCAGAGAAGATGCACCCCTGTGCATGACCTCCCTTGCTGTGTCTTCATCCCTACTCGCTTGCTGCAGCTGGCCCCACAGGTCCCCCTGCTCTACTTATAAGACCACTCTGGGCTTGAGCCAGAAAGGATGTAGAGAGCTCCTTGCTGTCCTGACACAATAATGCATACTCTCCGTTTCCCCACATTGTTCCCAGAGTCTCTGTCCACTCATTCCTACTACACGAGCCCATTCAAGTACCAGCTTTGTGCACCCAAGTACCCAGGCTATACTGACTGCCTTCCAATTGCCCTCATTTCTAAAACATGATACCCACATTAGTTCTTTCAGAAATGAAAGCCAGGTCTCGCCTTTACGATCAATGCAGCTTCCTTCCTATGGCCCTGTATCAAATGAAAAGCCTTGGGGCAAACATGACTGTCCTCCAAATGTAATATCTCAGCTGATGGGCTCACAGTTTGATTACAGAAAAGGTTTTCTGTGGCTTAGACTCAGATGATCAAATGCTCTTTGGATTTTTATCAAAAGCTGTGGTGAGTCTACTAGAATGCAATTCGGATGTTTTAAAATATATTTGACAGAGCTGAAGATGATTTTGAGCTTCCTTTCTGTCCATAAATTAACCAAAATAGTCAATAAAGTTGTTACATACCTCTTTACTATATGCTCAGTGCTATGTCAGGATCTGCAGGGGATTTAGATGCAAAGTAAACCACAGTCTCCAACCTCAGAGAGTTTCTACTTCAGTCATGGACAACTCCATGCCTACCCCCACCCTACAATCATACTTAGGAAAAGTGTACTCAGTAAAAGTCAGTACACGTACGATAACAGTCAACATCTACTGGGCTTCTACTGGGCTGGGTAATTCGCATAAGTGAGCCTGTACCCTCACAAAGACTCTGAGAGCTGTCAGTTCTCCCTTCTGATGTTACACATTATAGATTGAGGTCAAGGTCACACAGTCGGCAGAATGGTGGAGCCAAGGGTGTTTGAATCCAGGGTGCTGTTCCTTCCTCTGAGTGAGAGGCTCTCGCTCTGTGTGTTTGAATCAAATAACGTCCTCAAAAACATAGATGCCTGAGCCATGCCATCAGAGAGACTACTCATTTGGGGCCTGGGTTATTGGCATATTTAAAGAAGTCTTGGTAATTCTAACCAGTCAACAAGGTTGAGAACAAATGTGCCAAATCATAGCCTCTATGCAGCCAGCCAAATGCTGAAAACAAGTATACATATTCTGAAGAGAGAGTCTGCTGTGGGATGAGACAATTTGTCCCTAAAGCACAGACTTACAAGTTAAGCATCTTGCTCCAGAGTTGCAGTCACAGGTACCTGACTTCACTGGAATCTTACCTGTAAAAAAGAGATAAAACAGATGAAATCTGTAAAGTATGCATATTGCTCATCTGATTACACTGTCTTGATGTTTCTTATCTCATGTGAGCATCACAACAACCTGGGGTGTGATAGGTCAGGTACTTTATGTACCATTGAGAAAACTGAGACCTAGAGTGACCAAATGACTTACAGAGCCTTGCTCACTTGGTTAGTGACCTCATCCCATGCTCACTTCATTGCATCACCCAGACTTGGCTGCTCCCCCAGCATGGTTGCAAATTGAATGGTGAGATCAATAATTGAAGAAGCTGCTAATTGAGTAGGGTGAAGGGTATAGCTATATTAAAAGCAATTTCTACTCTAGGAAGCACTTTTTAAGCTTGTATGACAGATATAGCTCAGCCTGTATTATCATAATCAACCCTCTAAATAAATTATTTAGATTAGGCCATGCATGTTAATGAACTTGTGAAATGCAGATAAACACATTTTTTCCCAAGCTACTTGCTCAGGGCATTAGTATGCATTCTCCCCTGCTCCACATTCCCTCAAATATAATGGCTTGCAACACTTCAGACCATGACCAGGGAAATGCATAGGAATGCCCATTCAAACATGGGACAAAGCACTGAATTAGTAGCTTTCAGCAAAACTACCCTATTTGGCCTGTGCTTCCAGAAAACAAGTTGTTTAAAATAATTAATTTGGGGAGGCAGCTATACAAAGCTTCTATAACAGAGCAAGGAGCTGAAATACCAGATGGTGCTATCAATGAACAGCAGATGTTTGTCAGTGAGCTGGGATCATGGTTTTAAATTCCCAGAGTAAAATGATTTCTAAAACAGAGACAAGCCCACTGTTATAGGTCTCCTTTGCAGAATCTCTGCACACAGTGGAACTTTCTGGAGTGGCAGAGTCAGCCCATTCTGTGCAAGGTGGCACAGAGGGGCCAGCACATTCATCTTCTTGGCCTATTGTGGGTCATTCACTTTTCTAGAAGACCCAAAGAAAGTGGGGACTTCCGGTCCTAGGACACTCAAGAAACCTGCTGACTGGTAATTACAGAATAAAGAAGGGAAGAGAAAGTTCCTAAATGATTAAGTGTATTGTCTATTAAATAAAATAATATTAAAGACCACTAAAAAAGATATAAATCCACCAATACGAAGAGGTTAAGGTTACTTCCACATATATTTAATTCTTCAAAAAATGTGCCTACTACAAATATTTTCTAAAGAATTATTAACATTAATATCATTTATATGTGAGAACACAGATGTCCCATCTTGAGGTCATTACATCTGGTTTTTTTTTTCATTTTCTATTTTTATTTTTATTATTTTTTAAATAGTTATTTCCCCAATACAATTTTTTGTCTACTGTACAGCATGGTGACCCAGTTACACATACATGTACACATTCTATTTTCATACATTATCATGCTCCATCATAAGTGACTAGACATAGTTCTCAGTGCTACACAGCAGGATCTCATTGCTAATCCATTCCAAAGGCAATAGTTTGTATCTATTAAGATCTGGGTTTAAATTCTGGCAGCAACTAGGATACACATTATGTTGGTTTGCTAAAATAAGAAATAATTAAATAGGAAATGAATGATTCAAGAAAGAGTTGAGTGATGCCTGTGAAAAGCAGATAAGATAGTCCTTCTCCCAAAGAATTGGAAGTGACTAGAGTGTGGCTTGGAAACCCTATTAAGACAGAAGCCATGTGAAACTCAAGTAGGAAAAGGCCAGCAAGCCTCCCGTGCTGTGCTTATCACACAGCGTGTGTCCAAGAGCTTCCCATGGCTCCTCATTTCTCAAGAGTGAGCAGAGAAGCAGGTAAGTTTATGTGCTTCTGAAAACATCCTAGTTTGTGACCCCTTTATGTCCAGTTACCATCACCCTCTTTGACGAGTCCCACCACCTCCCATGGAATGTGAGGGATGAGTCAACATGCAGACAAAGGGAGAATAGGAGGCAATGCTGGGGAGCATATCGAAACACCCCTCTGGCTTATAAAACTGCTTTATTTATATCCACAGAGAAAAATGTGGCTGAGGATATAACTTTCCCAATTCTAGCACATCTTTTCAAAATGGCAATCACTGGTTGCATGTGAAGTGTTGGAAGAAATGTATTTAAAAACAAAAACTTCTCCCAACCCAGCAAACCTGCCTACCAGTGTTAGTAGAGAAACAAAACTGCTTTCTTATTGAATAAGAATGTGATGCACATCACAGGCAATCCTGAGCCTTCAGTAAAGACTGACAAGTGTGAGAGGCTGGCACCTCCCATTCTGGGACAGGTCAAAGTCGTCACACTCACCAAATAGAAATAAATCAATACTACATCCTGGGCCTGAATTTAGTGAAGGTTTGACTGACACTTGTCCTTCTCCTCCTGGAGATCTGAGTCTCAGGGGAGAAAAGAAGTCTTCCAATTCCTCTATCAAGGTGTCTTCCTTCTCCTTGTTGACACAACATTTACTTGTTTGCTCGGACTTGGACTGTAAGGGCCAGAAAATCCTTTCCAGAAATAGTATCCCTTAAACAACTGGTAGATATCCATAAATATTAAATAGTCTAAAAATTACAAGATAAACATCTATTCTATTCTAAAATTTTCAAGTGTTGGCAAACTTATGGGAAATGGGTGTCATCATGCATACCTAACCTTAATCTAAATGCGAAAATCAATTTTTCTTTCATTAATGTTTTTGATCCTTTAATGGAAAGGTACAAGAAAATAGGAGCATTTAATTTCCAATTTTTGGAATAACGTTAATTCCCCAGGCTGGGATGAGAAAGGGGTACTGTGGATATCTAATGGTCTTTAGTAGACACCTATGATGATGCTAGTGTTAGAGTAATTACCATAGGGTTGCTAATTATCAAAGGTTACACCATGCATAGTAACCTCTTAGTAATGCAAGAAATATTACTTTTGTAGCCCCATGCATCATCCAGCTGGACTAGACAGAAAATCAGTGCCAGTCATTATGGGGCCCCTCCCATCCACAGAACTATTCTAGCATATTGAGACATAGGTAATGTCCAGAAAAGGGGAGCAGAACTCCTCCTTTCCTTGCATGCTGGCTGCTAACACCCTCACTGTCCATATCTAAAAGGGACGCTCTCCTGATTGATTTATTTTATGGGATATAAGACTTTGGAGTGAGGCTGGGTTCTTGGTGCAGGTGTGTCATCCTGAAGACCCTTGCATCTATTCTCTAGAGTCTGTCTAGGAGCTGTCTCAGCATACCTACCCTCACATGCCCAGGGAGGTACAGCTCTCTCTCCTCCTCAGCATGGGGGCACTGCTTCCTGCCTTCAGAAAAGCTTGAACTCTTCTTCAATCCCCTCTCCACTTTCCTATAAAACCCTTTATTATTTAAAAAAATTTTTTTTTATTTTCCCACTGTACAGCAAGGGGGTCAGGTTATCCTTACATGTATACATTACAATTACATTTTTCCCCCACCCTTTGTTCTGTTGCAACATGAGTATTTAGACAAAGTTCTCAATGCTATTCAGCAGGATCTCCTTGTAAATCTATTCTAAGTTGTGTCTGATAAGCCCAAGCTCCTGATCCCTCCCACTCCCTCCCCCTCCCACCAGGCAGCCACAAGTCTCTTCTCCAAGTCCATGATTTTCTTTTCTGAGGAGATGTTCATTTGTGCTGGATATTAGATTCCAGTTATAAGTGGTATATGGTATTTGTCTTTGTCTTTCTGGCTCATTTCACTCAGGATTAGATTCTCTAGTTCGTTCCATCCATGTTGCTGCAAATGGCATTATGTTGTTCTTTTTTATGGCTGAGTAGTATTCCATTGTGCATATATACCACCTCTTCCGAATCCAATCCTCTGTCGATGGACATTTGGGTTGTTTCCATGTCCTGGCTATTGTGAATAGTGCTGCAATGAACATGCGGGTGCACGTGTCTCTTTTAAGGAGAGTTTTGTCCGGATAGATGCCCAAGAGTGGGGTTGTGGGGTCATATGGAAGTTCTATGTATAGATTTCTAAGGTATCTCCAAACTGTTCTCCATAGTGGCTGTACCAGTTGACATTCCCACCAACAGTGCAGGAGGGTTCCCTTTTCTCCACACCCCCTCCAGCACTTGTTATTTGCGGATTGATTAATGATGGCCATTCTGACTGGTGTGAGGTGATATCTCATGGTAGTTTTGATTTGCATTTCTCTTATAATCAGCGATGTGGAGCATTTTTTCATGTGTTTGCTGGCCATCTGTATAGCTTCTTTGGAGAAATGTCTATTCAGGTCTTTTGCCCATTTTTCCATTGATTGATTAGTTTTTTTGCTGTTGGGTTGTATAAGTTGTTTATATATTCTAGAGATTAAGCCCTTGTCAGTTGCATCATTTGAAACTGTTTTCTCCCATTCTGTAAGTTGTCTTTTTGTTTTCTTTTGGGTTTCCTTTGCTGTGCAAAAGCTTTTCAGTTTGACGAGGTCCCATGGATTTATTTTTGCTCTAATTTCGATTGCTTTGGGAGACTGACCCGAGAAAATATTCATGATGTTGATGTCAGAGAGTGTTTTGCCTATGTTTTCTTCTAGGAGTTTGATGGTGTCCTGTCGTATATTTAAGTCTTTCAGCCCTTTGGAGTTTATTTTTGTGCATGGTGTGAGGGTGTGTTCTAGTTTCATTGCTTTGCATGCAGCTGTCCAGGTTTCCCAGCAATGCTTGCTGAATAGACTTTCTTTTTCCCATTTGATGTTCTTGCCTCCCTTGTCAAAGATTAATTGACCATAGGTGTCAGGGTTTATTTCCGGGTTCTCTATTCTGTTCCATTGGTCTGTCTGTCTGTTTTGATACCAGTACCACACTGTTTTGATGACTGTGGCTTTGTAGTATTTCTTGAAGTCTGGGAGAGTTATGCCTCCTGCTTGGTTTTTGTTTCTCAGGATTGCTTTGGCGATTCTGGGTCTTTTGTGGTTCCATAGAAATGTTTGGATTGTTTGTTCTAGTCCTGTGAAAAATGTCATGGGTAATTTGATAGGGATTGCATTGAATCTGTAGATTGCTTTGGGTAGTATGGCCATGTTTACAATATTGATTTTCCCAATCCAGGACCATGGAATATCTTTCCATTTCTTTACATCTTCTTTGATTTCTTTGATTCAAGTTTTATAGTTCTCGGCATATAGGTCCTTTACCTCCTTGGTCAGGTGTATTCCGAGGTATTTGATTTTGTGAGGTGCAATTTTAAAAGGTATCGTATTTTTGTATTCCTTTTCTAATATTTCATTGCTGGTATACAGAAATGCAACTGACTTCTGGATGTTAATCTTATATCCTGCTACTTTGCTGAATTTATTAATCAGTTCAAGTAGTTTTGGGGTTGAGTCCTTAGGGTTTTCTATGTATAGTATCATGTCATCTACATACAGTGACAGTTTGATCTCTTCTCTTCCTATATGGATGCCTTTTATTTCTTTTGTTTGTCTAATTGCTGTGGCTAGGACTTCCAAAACTATGTTGCAGAGCAGTGGTGAGAGTGGGCATCCCTGTCTTGTTCCAGATTTGAGTGAGAAGGCTTTCAGTTTTTCCCCATTGAGTATTATATTTGCTGTGGGTTTATCATAAATGGCTTTGATCATATTCAGGAATGTTCCCTCTCTACCCACTTTGGCGAGGGTCTTGATCATGAATGGATGTTGGACTTTGTCAAATGCTTTTTCTGCGTCTATTGAGATGATCATGTGATTTTTGACTTTTTTTTGTTCATGTGGTGTATGATGCTGATTGATTTGCGTATGTTGAACCATCCTTGTGAACCTGGGATGAACCCAACCTGGTCATGGTGTATAATTTTTTTGGTATGTTGTTGGATTCGGTTGGCTAAGATTTTGTTGAGAATTTTTGCATCTATATTCATCAATGATATTGGCCGAAAGTTTTCTTTTTTGGTGGTATCTCTGTCTGGTTTTGGAATGAGGGTGATGGTGGCATCATAGAATGTCTTTGGGAGTATTCCTCCTTCTTCAACCTTTTGAAAGAGTTGAAGGAGGATGGGCACCAATTCCTCTTTATATGTTTGATAAAATTCACCTGTGAAGCCATCTTGTCCTGGACTTTTATTTGTAGGGAGTGATTTTATGACCTCTT
Source organism: Phacochoerus africanus (assembly GCF_016906955.1). Classification (NCBI taxonomy): domain Eukaryota; kingdom Metazoa; phylum Chordata; class Mammalia; order Artiodactyla; family Suidae; genus Phacochoerus; species Phacochoerus africanus. Next base: position 120,396,815 of record NC_062558.1, on the reverse strand, counting down.
CAATTTCATTTCTAGTGATCGGTCTGTTCAGTTGGTCTGTTTCTACTTGATTCAGTTTTGGCAGGCTGTAAGATTCTAGAAAATTGTCCATTTCTTCCAGATTGTCAAGCTTGTTGCCGTATAGTTGTTCATAGTAAAACCCTTTATTTTTAATAGACTTACATTTTTCATTTTTTAAAATAAGGGATTCCAGAGTGATGGGCAAAGTCTTCCTACTTTCAGGGCAAATACATGTGTATACACACTTACAATAGATAGTTGTGAAATCACTTCATATATTTGCAGTGCTTTAGATCACAATCATGAAACAAAATTGACGTATATGGTGAAATTATTCAAGTTGTTAGAAATTTTGGAGTAGTCAGTGATTTTCGAATTATCTGAGGTAATCTGTCATGAAGTTTCTGAAGTTATTTACTTTTTTATGTTGTGCAGATATCAACTATTCACTTCTACAGATCTGTATTTTTATTTATTTATATATTTTGGTAAGGCAGAAGGTTAGTGATTCAGAGCAGTTAAGCCATTTAAGTTAGGTTATACAGGGGCTTTCTGATTAAAGGCTAAAAGCTATTCAGAAGCGCGCATGCTTACACACACACACATACTCAGCCATCTATCTTTTCACTTAAATGTGAACCATCTTAGGTTAATAACACTCAGAGGGGCAATAGCGTTCATATTTTATCAGAGACTTTATCACAAGACTTTTGTTTGCCAGTGACAAGGTGACAAGAACCAATTAAAAATTTTCTACAGGAGAAAGGATTTATTAGATAAACCCCAATTTTCAGGACAAATGGATATAGGGACTCAATTTATATTTATCCAAAATACAGAATTAGGAGTTCCTGCTGTGCCACAGTGGGTTAAAAATCTGACTGCACTGGCTCAGGCACTGCAGAGGTACAGGTTCAATCTCTGGTCTGGCACAGTGGGTTAAAGGATCTGGTGTTGACACAGCTGCGGCTGGGGTGGCAGCTGTGGCTCAGATTCAGTCCCTTGTCTGAGAATTTCCATATGCTGAGGGTGTGACCATAAAAAGAAAAAAAAATACAGAATTAATTCTTCTCCACCTCTCCTGTATCAGATGGTCAGTTCTTACCTAACCTTCTGTTGACTAAGCCCAGCTCCTAGAAAATGCAATGCAAAGCCTGTTGCAAATACCATTCTATGCTTGAGAGCTTAGGAGTCAGCACAGTATTATAATTAATACTATGGCTGTAGATGATGAAAACAATAATGATTGTGATCAATAATTACTCATCCTATGATTTAATCATGTCTTTCTCCCATATTTTCTTTTCAAACTCTTCTAGCACTCTTTTCCTCATCTTTACATCATCCTATCTAGAGACACAGGAATTAGATATGCGGCCTTGGGTTTATTTCATAGTCCCCATTCCACACACACACACACACCCCTAAATTGTTTTGGGATTCTGATTCTCAAGTAAGTCTATGGAGGATGCTCTTGAGGGAACAGCAACCCTTGCGACTTTAAATTCATATGCCTGTCAGCTGCCATTAGTACTATCCAAGTACAGAGCCTTCTTGATAAAAGACAAAAAAATCAACTTATTCCTCTGAGGATAAAATGATTAAGCAGGGACTGAACTATTACTCACCATTCTAAGCCAAACTGAAGTTCTCATGAGGCAATAATCACATGAAAGAATGAAAACAGATTTGGTAAATAAATGTACACATCAAGAAAAAAGAAAAATGTCAAATGAACAATGCAACTTTATACCTTGAAGAACTAGAAAAAGTAGAAAAACCTAAGCCTCAAGTTAGCAGAGGAAGGAAATATTAAACATTAGAGGAGAAGTAAATAAAGTAGAGAATAAAAAAATAATAGAAAAGATTAAAAAAAATGAATGTTGGTCATTTGAAAAGACAATTGAAACTGATAAATCTTTCACTAGACTAATCAGGCAAAAAGAGAGAAGCCCTAAAATAAAATTTTAAATAAGAGATATTACAACTGATACCACAGAAATATAAAGGATAAGAGATTACTATGAACAATCCTACACAAAAACTAGGCAATCTAGAAGAAATGGACAAATTTCTAGAAATATACAGCCTACCAAGATGGAATCATGAAGAAACTGAAAATAATGAGTAAAACCAATACTGAATAAGGATACTGAATCAGTAATATAAAACTCTGCAAGGAAAAGTCCAGTACCAGATATTTTCACTGATGAATTCTACCAAACATTTAAAAAAAGAATGAGTATCAATCCTTTTCAAACTCTTTCAAAAAATTGAAGAGCAGGGAACATTTCCCTGATATGAAAGCCAGATAATGACTCTACAAGAAAACTATAGACCAATATTCTTGATGAATACAGATGCAAGAATTCTCAACAAATGCTATCAAACTGAATTCAACAGCTCATTAAAAGAATTACACAGCATGATCAAGTGGGATTTACCTTGGAACTCAAGGATGGTTCAACATACACAAGCAACAAATGTGATACACCCTATTAACAGAATAAAAGAAAAAAATATGATAATCTCAGTAGATACAGAAAATGCATTTGACAAAATTCAACAAATATTCATGATAAAAAAAACCTCTCAACAAATTTGGTATAGAAGGAATATACCTCAAAATAATAAGACATTATATAGGACAATCTCACATCTATTATTATACTCACAATTCAAGGAGAAAGGCTGAAAGCTTTCCTCTAAGATCAGGAACAAGATAAGGATGTTCACTCTTACCAGTCCTATTCAACATAGTCCTGAAAGTCCTTGCTAGAGCAATCAGGCAAGAAAAAAAAAAAATAAAAAGTGCTGAATCAGAAAGACAGAAGGAAAACTGTCTTTGCTGCAAATGACATGATCTTATATACAGAAAATCCTGTAGCCTCCACAAAAAAACTATTAGAAGTAATAAATAAATTTAGTAAAGCAGTAGGATATATAAAAAGAAAAAGCTGGTGAGAATGTGGGAAACAGGGAACTCTTGTACACTGCCAGTGTTAACATAAAGTGGTGCAGCCCGTATGGAAAACAATACAGACAATCATTCACATTCTGGCCTCAGTTTCCTCATCTGCAGAATACAGACATACCTACCCCATAATTTCACAGAGCACTGGTGAGATTTAAATAGGAGAGCAAAGTGTTTCGAAAAGTTAAAAACACTACCCAAATGGAAGATTACATCATTATTTCTTATTATGTGCTTCCTCCTGGATGCAAAATGTAGAGTTTTTTGTTTGGTTTGGTTTGGTTTTCTGGCAGGCTTCCTGAAATTCTGAAATTAGAGGGGAGGTGAGACTTTGTCATATTAGCAGTTTTATAAACAAGTAGCTGAAGATACAAAATTCACAGCAAATAACTTATCCTTCCATTTCTATTCTATTCCAAAATAATGCTTTTAAATATAGATGCTCTTTTTGCTAACTCTGTAGCACGACTATTGTAAGGTAAATTATGTGCCAAACAAAAAGTTTTTCCTGAAATCAAATGAAAAGTGTCTCCCTATGTTTACCTGAGTTTGGTAAGTAGAAATGTCTTGCCTCTTCTTACTAATTGATTCATAATCTTATGCATCTCACCTGAATCTTTTCTTCTGCAAGCTGAGCAGAAATTCCTCCTTGGAAACACTTCAGATCATCCTGAGAGGTTCCTTCTTAGTAATTACAAATGAATAGGGACATCACTGTAAACTAAGTTGTCATTCAATGCTATAAGGAAACAGGTGAAATGTTCCATTTTGTGAATGACTGCATCAAAGAACAAACTCCAAATGTGGTAGGTTAAAGCAATTAAATTCATTCCTTATCTCACTTATTTTAACAGGTGTAGTTATGTATGCTCAAGTAGGTAAAGTGACAGGCAGCATGGTGGCAAAGAGGAAAAATACATCTTTGCCAAATAAACTCTTAATATCATCCAATTTTGCCTGAGGTGAGCACCGAGCTACTTTTTGTGTTCTTAAATTTTTTTTTTTTTGTAATGCACAGCACTCTTTTCCAAATCACATCCTACAATGACATAAGGAAACAATCCTCTGAAAGCAGTCACATAAAATCCCAGGTTTGGCCCCTTGCTGTCAAGGGACTCAAGGCTGACTTTGGCCTCAGGGCAATGCTCTCTGTCTGGGAGGACACCACTCCTACGGAGCCCTGGGTCTTAAGACCAGGAGGTAGAAAGATGATCCTCCTTTTCCTTTCACTGTGTTCCTTTTGGATTACAAGGCTGGGATAGAATAACAACTAGGAGAACTGTGAAAAGAAGAGATGTAAAATCATACCGAAAACAAAGGCAATGTATATATAAATCGGATAAGTGATGGTACACTGGCATGAATTTAATACTTAAGAACTATGGGGAAAACAGTCACCAGAAAATTGAAACCAGGAAAATGACTAAAATTGATTATTTCTAGGAAATGGGACTTCAGGTGAGGAGACATGAAATGGAAGGCTGTTGCTTTTTATGATGGATCCATCTTGAATTTTTTATTTAACCAAGAGCATGTATTACCTATATAAATTAATGAGGGACAGTATAAATATGACATAGACTAAAAGGACATAAGTTGAGACAGAATGTGAACTAAATCCCAGAACGCTAGTTGGATATCCATGAATCCCCTTTTTTACAAAGTTCTCCAGAAAATAATGATAACTAACAGGCATTGAGTTCTTACTATGTATCAGGTATCATTTTCAGAGCTTTGGTATATGAACTTATTTAATCTTAAGAAATATTTTGATTGCTTTGGGTAGTATGGCCATTTTTACAATATTAATTTTTCCAACCCAGGAGCATGGAATACCTTTCCATTTCTTTACATCTTATTTAATTTCCTTGATTAATATTTTATAGTTCTCAGCACGTAAGTCTTTTACCCCCTTGGTCAGGTGTATTCCCAGGTATTTGATTTTTTGGGGTGCAATTTTAAAAGGTATTGTATTTTTGGATTCCTTTTCTAATATTTCATTACTAGTATATAGAAATGTGAAAAAAAAAAAAAAAGGAGTTCCCGTTGTGGCGCAGTGGTTAACGAATCCGAGTAGGAACCATGAGGTTGCGGGTTCGATCCCTGCCCTTGCTCAGTGGGTTAAGGATCCGGCGTTGCCGTGAGCTGTGGTGTAGGTTGCAGACACGGCTCAGATCCTGCGTTGCTATGGCTCTGGCACGGGCTGGCAGCTACAGCTCCGATTAGACCCCTAGCCTGGGAAACTCCATATGCCACGGGAGCGGCCCAAGAAATAGCAAAAAGACAAAAAAAAAAAAAGAAACGTGACTGATTTCTGAATGTTAATCTTATATCCTGCTACTTTGCTGAATTTGTTGATTAGTTCAAGCAGTTTTGCGGTTGAGTCCTTAGGGTTTTCTATGTATAGTATCATGTAATCTGCATACAGTGACAGTTTTACCTCTTTCCTTCCTATTTGGATGTCTTTTATTTCTTTTGTTTGTCTGATTGCTGTGGCTAGGACTTCCACTATTATGTTGAATAACAGTGGTGAGAGCGGGCATCCTTGTCTTGTTCCAGATTTTAGTAGGAAGGTTTTCAGCTTTCCTCCATTGAGTGTTATATTTGCTGTGGGTTTGTTATAAATGGCTTTTATTTTGTTAGGGTATGTTCCCTCTCTACCCACTTTGGTAAGAGTTTTTGTTATGAATGGATGTTGGACTTTGTCAAATGCTTCTTCTGCATCTATTGAGATGATCATATGATTTTTGACTTTTCTTTTGTTAATGTGGTGTATGATGTTGATTGATCTGTATATGCTGAACCACCAAAACTTTCCTTGAAAAAGACACATGCACCCACATGTTCCCTGTAGCACTATTCACAATAGCCAAGACATGGAAACAACCCAAATGTCCATTGACAGATGATTGGATTAGGAAGATGTGGTATATATACACAATGAAATACTACTCAGCCACAACAAAGAACAAAAGAATGCCATTTGCAGCAACATGGATGGAACTTGAGACTCTCATACTAAGAGTAAGTCAGAAAGAAAAAGACAAATACCATATGGTATCTGGAACCTAATATATGGCATAAATGAACCTTTCCACAGAAAAGAAAATCACAGACTTGCAGAATAGACTTGTGGTTGTCAAGGGGGAGGAGGAGGGAGTGGGATGGATGGGGAGCTTAGAGTTAATAGATGCAGACTATTGCCTTTGGAATGGATTAGCAACCAGATCCTGCTGTGTAGCACTGAGAACTACCTCTGGTCACTTATGATGGAGCATGACAATGTAAGAAAAAATAATGTATACATGTATGTGTAACTGGGACACCATGCTGTACAGTAGAAAACTGACAGAACACTGTAAACCAGCTATAATGGAAAAAAAATCATTATATATTTAAAAAAAAAAAACACTGTGAGATGTCTCTTAAAGATTAAATATATAGATTTAATATATTGATACAACTGTCCCCATTTTACAGAGGAAGAGACTGAGTAACAGAGTTGAGTAAGTGGCTCAAGTTTAGACCATGAGCTCCAGAGCCAGGATTCAATCCCAGGCACTCCGCTGCCACACTGCACTTGTCCACTCTGATACACCCAGGTGCTTCCAATGCACAGGAACGTTTGGGAGCACTGAGTTACAGGATGAATTTGGGGCGGGGGAGGGGGGCTCCTAATGGAGAAGATCCAAGATACAACTTGGGCAACACAGCCATAAATATTTAATGGTCTTCACTTTTGCTCCTAAACTTAGACCTCTGGCCCAGACATTTCCATTAAACTCCATACCACTATATCTTACAACCTATTCTGTACCTTTTTTTCTTCTTTTTTTCTCTTTTCCTTTTTATGGCTACACCTACAGCACATGGAAGTTCCCAGGCCAGCGATGGAATCCAAGACACAGCTGCAACCAGAGCCGCTGCAGTTGAATTTTTAACCCACTGCACCATGGCAGAAACTCCTCTATTCTGCATACATTTCAAGTGCACCACACCACATTTTAGAACAAACTCAAGAAATTCTTCAAACAGCTCTTCTCTTGGAATTCTTCACCTCAAGATAGTGTATTCCTTTCCAAACAGGTCAGCAAGTCTGAAATGTGGGAATTATTGCCTCATCGCCCATTTCCTTATTCCCCGCCATCACCCTGCAATCAGTAATGATTCCTATCACTCTTTCCTACTAAATCTCTCACAGAGCCACATGCTTTTCCCTTCCCTGGCCACCCTCAACCTCCAATCCAGCATAATCTCCCAGGGACTACTGCAATGGTCCCTCCAATCTACTCCTCACTACTGAGAGTGTGACGAAGTTACAAAGAAATCTCAAATCATAAACATTTGCTGAATGCTTCCTGAGCTGCACGCTTGCCTCCTGCGCCTCAGCTCAGACCACTCTTCTCCATCCCCATGCTCAGCCATGAGGCCTTCCTTTAGTTCCTCCACCTGCTCATGTTCTTTGGACTTTAGTTTCCACACAACACAAGCTCGTCCCTCTGCCTTGGAACGCTCCCCCAGAAACTGGCTTAGGAAAGTTATTTCAGCATTCAAAGTTTCAGTTGTCTCATCTGTCAAATGGGAATTAAAGTGCCTTAAATCACAGTTGTTAATAATATGAAATAAAATAAATACATAATGGGAGTTTCAACGTGGTGCAGCAGGTTGGGGATGTGGTCATAACTCCCAGTTGTGGCTTAGATTCGATCTGTGTCCCAGGAACTTCCATTTGCCTGGGGTGGCAGCCAAAAAAATCTCAATAAATACATAATGTTCCTGGCACAAAACAGATGTTCAACAAATTTGTTTCCCTCAAAATATCCCAGAATCTTAAATTCTTTCCCCAATAATCTTCATATAAAGATAAAAATCCTTTTAAACTTGTTTTCTAATGGTGATTTATAAAACTTCGAAATAGGAAAGAACCTTTAAAGATCTGTTTACCTCATTTTGGAAGTTTATGAAAATCATAACACATCTTTCAGTGAAGCTTCTATGCAGTAGTTTTTAATTGCTGTCAGGTTAATAATATCCCTTAGAATGTGGAGTCTTCGTTAAATGTAGGTGTTAGATGGCTATAATTTTCAAAATTACCGTTTTGTTCTGTAATCCATTTAAATAGTCAGCAAAAATAATTAATGAAATATATATACTTTTAGAGGTAATGACATAAAAAAGGACTGCAAATAACTGAGCAAATAAAATAAATTAGACTTTTTCATTTTTAGCAACAGGGATGGACCTAGAAATTATCATGCTAAGTGAAGTCAGCCAAACAATGAGACACCAACATCAAATGCTTTCACTGACATGCAGAATCTGAAAAAAAGGACAGAATGAACTTCTTTGCAGAACAGATACTGACTCAACAGACTTTGAAAAACTTATGGTTTCCAAAGGAGACAGTTTGGGGGGTTATGGGATTGAAATACTATGAAACTGGATTGTGATGATCATTGTACAACTATAAATGTAATAAATTAATTGAGTAATAAAAAAAGAAAATAAAAAGAAAATAAATTAGCATCTACTTTGTAATTAGAGATTGTAATTCTTGATAATTTGCAAACCTTTATATTAATACACAGTTGACCCTTGAACTACATGGCGGTTAAGGGAAACAATACTCCCTGCAGTTGAAAAATCTGCCTATAACTTACAGCTGTCCCTCCACATATGAAGTTTCTTTATAGCCATAGTTCCAAATCAGCAGATTCAACCAACAGATCACGTAGTACCACAGTATTTACCATTGGAAAAAAATCCTTGTATTAATGGGTCAGCACAGTTCAAAGCCATGTTGTTCAAGGGTCAACTGTCTAAGATGACAGCACAGTCACATTCCCATTGAGGTTAAAATGACTCTAATAAAAATACTAACAAGTTGAGGGTGGGGAGGGATAAACAGTCTGTAGAGGATTTTTAGGGTAATGAAACTACTGTGCATGATAATATGCTGATGGATACACATCATTACACATCTGTCCAAACCCACAGAATGTACAACACTAAGAATGAACTGTAATGTAAACTATGGACTTTGGGTGATTAGGATGAGTCAGTGTAGGTTCATCAGCTGTAACAAATGTACCACACTGGTGGAGGACATTGATAATGGGCCATGGTTGTGCTGGGAAGGGGCTGTATGGGAAATCACTGTATCTTCCATTCAATTTTGTGGTGAACTTAAAACTGCTCTAAAGTTTATTGAAATACATAAGGAAACTGAATTACTGAAATAACAAATGTATAATTATGTAATGAACTCTATAAAAAGATAGACTCAACTTGCTACAGCCACAAAGAAAGTAAAGTACAGTATGTACATGTTAGCTTTTGAATATAAAAATTATGGATATATAAAAAGAAATCGGAGTTCCCGTCGTGGCGCAGTGGTTAACAAATCCGACTAGGAACCATGAAGTTGTGGGTTCGATCCCTGCCCTTGTTCAGTGGGTTAACGATCCGGCGTTGCCGTGAGCTGTGGTGTGGTGTGGGTCGCAGAAGTGGCTCGGATCCCGTGTTGCTGTGGCTCTGGCGTGGGCTGGCAGCTACAGTTCCGATTTGACCCCTAGCCTGGGAACCTCCATATGCCGCGGGAGCGGCCCAAGAAATGGCAAAAAGACAAAAAAAAAATAAAAAGAAATCATTTTCTTTCTTCTCCCTCCAACTGTGTCACTGTCTAGTCCTGCTGGGTATATAAACTCCCTTTGAGTATGAATTTTGTAAAGAAGAGATAGAGAGGGAATGATCAGAGAAGCAAGGATGTAGTGTGGAAGCTGCTAGGGTCAACACGATGAGAAGTAGAAAGAGCTGAGGTATATTTTTTCACGTTAAGAGTCTTCAGATTTCTTGTTGGAACCACACGTCTACACCTACTGCCTGGCTTCTGACATCAGCTCATCCTTCTGGCATCCTATCAATGAGATCCATTCAAAAATTGTAATGGAATACTATAGTAGAAACCACTTAGATTAGTCTACCTCTTTACCTGATTAGGCTCTTTGGTAGTTTTGTTAAAGGGGATGTGTTTGGGGAATTAGTGGTATTTTTTAACTACTGCCTGTTGACAGCGGGCAGAGAGAAGAGATCTATGAATTAAAAAGTAGTATAAGAATAGGAACTGCTAAAAAAATACAACCAATCAACCAAGCTTGGAACTAATTTAATCTAGATTTTCTGATTAAACCCTTCTTCAAATGAAAGACTAAAATCGGAGATGAAAAAATGCTGAAGCCTCAGTGAATCCTTCTCAAATGGATCTCAAACATCCTCTTGCCAAGAAGATGTCTGGGAGAAGTTAGTTCAGGAAGAAAGAAGATACAACCTTTTGGGGGAGAAAAATGAGCTGTACTTTCACAAAGATTCTCCAAGAAGGACTTCATGTTGGAAAAACAATTTAAGGTAGAACTAGTCCTAGCTTGAAATGCAAGCATATTAAGGCAAAGTAAGTATTGTCTCAAAGTCATCAAATATTCTAATTTCATCTCTCCTAACCCCATTATATTTGCCTTTCCCAGTCCTATGTTTGTCTAGGGATCTCCTTGGCTTCCTCTCTTGGAGGAACTCCAGTATTCTTATCCATGTTGGAAAGGAGGTAAGCTGGGGATGAAAATAAGGCAATAAGCAAGTGATCCTGCAAAGCTTTCCAAGGAGAGGGGAATGACCGCCTTGTATTTCACAAAGAACACTTGTACTCTGGGGTGAGGGGAATCTCCACAGTCCTCTCTCCTATCCAGAGGCCACAGCCCACCAAATGTGGTTACCTTTATGGAAGGGTACAGAGCTAGGCTCCAAGGACGAACCATTAGTCAAGAGGCACAGAAGGATGTTTGGGGAAGGAAATTCCAGGTTGTCTAAATGTCAGACATCCTTCTTTTAAATATCAACATATTCAGCTTCATTGGCTGAGAAAGCTGCTCACCTTCTATTTCTACTTACCTTGGAGTGATCTTGAGAATTATGTCTCAAGGGACTCTGCTCTACTTCTGCCTTGCCAGTGTTTGTGTAAGAGAAATTTTCTTGGACCTTGTTGGAAAAGTCGATGAGGATCTATTCGTACGTACATTGTCTTCAAGGTAGGCTGTCAGAGACACAGGGGTCAAGTTTTCAGTGATGTTATGGAAAGAGCAATGGAACACATACACATACATTGGGATTACTATCATTATTATTGTAATAGGCATTAATTGTCCTTATATTCATTAATTTAGTCATGGATATCTAATTCCTATGTACAATAACAGTGTTACAAAGTCTGTGAGGACTTTGGAATTTGAAGATATTTTAACCGTATCTTTAAAAAAGATTGGCTTTTAAATAAAAACCTAGTAATTTAAAACATGTTAAAATTCACCCACCAAAGATTCCATCTGAACTTTCTAAAAATAGCAGTTGAGGTTCTGGGCTGATATGATCCTGCAATGTAAAACTTTTAGAAACTGGAAGGAACTTTGTCACCTACACAACCCCTTCATGTTAAGGCTCAGTTAGCTGCGAGGCAGCTTGAGTAAGTTTCCTCTACAGAAGAGTGGCAGAATATCCAGCACAGAAGCTGAAGTTAGCTAACTTCATCTAGTTTCCTCCCAAGACACTAAAAGATGCTTATCACCACCTCTGGGCTCGGGTCCGAAGGTGAAAATAAGACCAATGCCTCCGAGTACCTGTGTGGGGTATCTGTGTCTCCTGCCTGGTGTTCCGCACAGTTCTAAGTAGGGCACACAGTTCTAAATGGGCAAAATCCAACACAGGGCTTTGTCTTCTGGAGCTTATATTTTCGTCTTCCGGCCTTTAAGAAATTTAAAGTGCTTTGAGGACGCCGAAGACATGCCCACAAAACCTGCAGATATGTGGCCAACAGGAGGGTTCTTTTAAAGGGTTGAGATGGCCCGAGACGGGAGCACTCTAGAAAGTCAGGAACCCAAGCACACGGAGCGGGATAACATTATTCTCTCCAGGCCAGGAAACGGTCTGTACCCTGGGTCAAATCAAGAACCCCGCCACACGGCAGGAAATCGCCACCCTATGACGTAGCGAAAGCTTTGAGATCTAGAGTCTTCGGGTTCGAGAAACCGGGGGACTGCGGCGCCAGCTAGTGGACGGAGGTCGTAGCGGCAGCTGTGCACCCAGTGTGTCCGCCGCCTGCGCCGGCGCAGTGCGGGGAGCCGGGCGCCGAGCCGGACCCCTCAATGCCCCGACTTTGCGCATGCGCTCCGCAGACGGCTGCTCCCGGGTTTCGCGACTCCAGCTCCAGACCGCGAGAGGGCGCCTTGCTTCTCACCGGCGGCCGCCACCAGTCTGCGACGATTCGGCCTGCCCCCACCGCGGCGCGACTTCGCTGGAGTTTGGGTACTGAGCGCCTGTCCCCCCCACAGCCAGTCAGCGAAGAGCCCCGCGCCACCACTCCAGGTCCGGAATCCCCTCTCCGCTTTTCTCGGCTCCCGCGACGGGAAGAGTTGGCGCGGGCGGCCGCTGCCTAGTTGGATTCCTGGCAGGGGTGGGCTTCTGTCCTCCGAACCCTGGGCACCTCTAGCAGCGGCTCCTGCTGGGTCCCTCGGATCTAGGGTCCCCATCCCAGGAAACTTACTTCTATCACCGAAGGCCACGAGGTCTGGCTCCTGCCACTCCTTTGCCTCTCCCCGTGTGCTCCTTATACTGAGGGGGCCGAGGCGAGGACGCGGACTGCAGCTCTCCTGGAATGCCCAGCGTGCAAGAGCAGCACCTGGGCAGGGCCACCCGCCTGGGGCTGAAGGAGCTGACGCCTGTCAGCATCGCATTGGCTCTTGGCAGGAGCCTCCACAAACGTCTAAGCCTTGGTCCACTCTTCTAGCCAGGATAGCAGCATGAGGAGAGGTAATGGGGGTGGAGGCAGACGAGTGAAGGATGGGAAGGGTTGCAGCTGGCTAGGCTAGGTCATGTAGAGTTTGTGCGTGGATGAGGCTTCTGAACTCAGGAGGTGCTGCAAACTTCGAGACTCTGCCCATCTTCCGCAGAAGTTATACTTCCTTCTGTAGCAACCACCTGCATCCCACCCCAACCCCGTGTTCTTTTTCAAAGCCCAACCCTCAAAACAAAACAAAACAAAAAGCTTGGACATTGTGAACTGTTGCCCTGCAAGCAGGGGTGTAAAGATCAGGCAAAGAATTGGGGGCAACAAAATGTCAGGACTGTGGAGATGAAAGAGTTAAATTTCAACACGCTGACCTTCCTTCTAGGGATTTTACCTTTATGTAGAGTCAGGTTAAGCAGGGTAATTAAAATGAGGAGTCCCACCCCTTCTTCTCTCAGAGGAGTGGAGAATGTCAGTGGACAGTCTGCCTTTAGAGTTTCCCTGTTTGTGGGACTCAGCACAGGCGTTACAGGAGAGAACTCCTGGCATCTTCTCATAGCATGGGGAGTTATGATCAGACTGTCCAGCCTGTGCATGAACCACTGTTTCCTGGTGTGATCAGTTCTAGGAAAAGATATCCTAGTGACAGCAACACTGGGTTGTCCGGTTGCTTGACCTCTAGTGACAAGAAAAAAAAAAAAAAAAGATAATTTTCCTCCCTCCTTAATGGAAGGAGAAAAGGGTTTGCTGGATTACAGGAGGCTAACACTGGGGAGAGTGGCATGAGTGGGGCTGGGCTAGACAGAGCAGGTGGAAGCCAGCAATCTTTAGTCTTGTTAGGGGAAGTTTTATGTTTTTGAGAAAATTCTGCCTCTTTTCAACCTGAAAGAACTGTTACAATTTAAGCTGATGCTGGAAACTTTAACTTCCTGAAAAACAAAACAAAACAAAACATCTTGAATACCACAGCTAAAGAGCACTTAAAAGTGTTCTCCAGGCCTTGAGAGCATTAACACCAAATAAAGGTATCTTTCATGTTGTTTTCAATTGTGATGTAATTGGCAGAAACTTTCCCAGTGGGGTGTAGCTTTTAGTTGTGACTCAGTGTCAGCTGGTAATGAAATTTGTGAACATTTAAAACATTTTTATGAATCCCTTTGATGTCCAGGCATAGATTGCATTAAGACAAATCATGGTAATTGCAGTTTTTACACCAGCAGTTGATTTTGCCTGTTTTTGAACTTCAAGTAAATATGTACCATTTTGGATGTGGCCTCTTTTGCTCAACATTATGTTTGTGAGATTCATATGCATCTGTCCTTTTAGCAAACAAGTATTGCTAAAGAGTAGCATTAACCTATGAATATCTTAGTTTTGTTTTAACTTGTTGATGTGGTACAACAAATGAACTGTTGAATATATTTTGTTGAACTCCTACGATGCCCTCAGGCTCTGTGCTGAACTGTGGGGAGATGACAAAGTTAGGGAAGCTGTTTCCCAAGGGTCATCAGTCTAATATGAGAGTCTTATTAACCAAAGACCACTGCATTGTGACAAATGTGCAGAACATATGTGTAAGAGTGATAGAAACACTGAGCTGATTGGGGGTCACTTTCTCCAGGGCACTGTCAATTATTGAAGGGTGAGTAACAGCTCACCAAATAGAAACTTGAGTTGGGAACTTGGAGGTTGTTATGTTCAGTTTGGCTCTGTCAACCAGACTTGAGATGTGGTCTCTGAATCCAGATTCCTTCTCTGTCATAATGGGATGTTTTGTGCTACCTGCCCTTGTGGGCCTCTAGGTGATATCTAAGGAGGTATTGTTATGATACTCTGCCCATGCTGAGTGCTGTATAGAGATAGTCATCATCATTAATGATAAATAGATTCATCCAGTACTTAATTGAACACAACCCATGTGCCAGAAACTGCCCCGATGATGGTATCAAGAGTGGAAGAGGTAGGAGTTCCCATTGTGGGTCAACGGGTTAAGAACCTAACTAGCATCCACGAGGATGCGGATTCAATCCCTGGCCTCACTCAGTGGGTTAAGGATCCATTGTTGCAAGCTGTGGTGTATGTTTCAGATGGAGCTTGTATCTGGTGTTGCTGTGGTTGTGGCATAGACCAGCAGCTCTAGGTCCAATTCAATCCCTAGCCCCAGGCCTTCCTTATGCTGCAGGTGTGGCCCTTAAAAAAGGAGAGAGAGAGAGAGAAAATGAGAGGAACAAAGATGGAAGAGGTAGCTGTTCCACCATGAGTATATTTTTATCTTACGCTTTTTATAAGATGCCCTGAAAGCCTAGTAGTTTGAGGAAAAGCTGAGAGAGTGAGGAAGCCCCTAAGGAAGCGTGGTGAATATAGAACTTGTCAACCTCAAACAATAAAATGGCCAGTTATTTTACTAGCAAAATAGTTTTATTCAGGAATAGCAGAGAATTGCAGTTTGGGACAGGCAAGCTATGGTGAATCATAGGCAAGTCTGAATAGATAAAGGGAAGGTCAGGTTTCATTAGGTTGTAAAAGTTCATTGGACAGGAACAAGAGTTTGAGGTTGTGGCAGGTTTTTACTGGCTTCAAGTAGTGGTTAATGCATTGTTGCTCAGGCAGAGAGGGATCTTCTTATGAGCTGAAATTCCCGTGTGAAAAACTGTCTTATCATCATGGATAAGGCGTTGAGACCAAAGAATTTTACCCAAAAAATTCTATCCAAACAGGCCTTGTTGAAAAACTGTTACTGCAGTTTCTGTTGTGGCTTATCAGGTTAAGAACCTGACATAGTGCCTGTGAGGATGCGGGTGGTTGCAAATGCGGCTCAGATCCCGTGAGGCTGTGGTGTAGGCCAGCAGCTGCAGCTCTGATTTGACCCCTAGGCTGGAAACTTTCATATGCCACACGTGCAAAAAAACACCCTGTTACTGTTTCTCCTGTCCTGCAGGCAGCAACTGAGTGTGGTAAGTAAGAACCCCTCCCTTCAGGGCTTCCTGACTCTATTTTAAGTAAAGTTTGCTTTTATTCATTTTCACATTTCAGTTTTTCATCAAGATTTTGCTCGAAAGCATCACTGATCGAGTCAGGTTTTCCACATTGAGAGATTTTTGTCCTTTGGTAACAGGAAGGTCCTTCCTGGTTGTCATGTCCCATGTCAGAGGGAACGTACATAGTGACTGGAAACCATTGAAACCTCATTTGAGTAACAAGGAGGGGCATGAGGGAGAATGCTCAGGAATTTCTCATCTAAAGTCTGTATCCTAACTACCTTGTAGGTATTAGAGATCATCTCAAAGTACTGAGCTAGCATCTCCCTGTTGCGTATGTCGTTTCTACAAAGGTTTGGCAGGCAGAGGGTTCAGAACTTAAAAATAATTATGCAGAGCAGGGTTAAAAGTAATGTAAGTCCAGTTTATATGGTGGTAACTAGCTAAATAGATCGAAAGATCATGGAGTATCAGGGGAAATTTGTTGTAACCGGTGTGTGCTTGTTCCCTAATCTTGTGTAATTGAATTCTTGTCTCTCCAGAGGTGTTTATCCATGTGCAACAGATTTTATTTGCTATCACACAGACACCTCCTTGCTCAGCAAGTAGATAATCAAGGGCCATGCCATTATCTAAAACTACTTTAGCCAGAGAGTCAAGTAATCATTGTTGGCCTGCTACTGCTTTGGCTATGAAATTGGCTAGCTCTCCCATGGGAGAGCTTTCTGATCACGTGTTCATTGGTGCTTATACTAATCCTAAGGGGAAAGGCTCTTTCTGTGGAGGCAAACTTGGAATCATATACACCATACCCCCCCCCCCCCCATAGGTCCTATTTAACTGGCCGTGGAGGCTTAATTGGGTGGACCATGGGAGGCTTCAGAAGTCTTACTTTGTAGCTGATGTCAAGGGGGCCCTGGGGAAAATTAGCACTAACGTTTGGGACAAGTAAAAACATTTGTTACAGGATAGAGGAAAGAATCACCATTGCCAAGAATGGATTGAAGTTTCTGGTGGCAAGCCCAACAATTAGGTAAGTTTTCCCCCTTTGTAATAGACTGAGAAATGCAGGTAAGAATGTTTCTTTCCAAGAAAAAGAGGGAGAGAATAAGGTAAGAAGTAACAGTGGGGAAAGGTATACAGGCCTGATCCTGAGGTCTTAGGAAAGCTGTTTCTTTCAGCTATCTTCTGTTTCAATTCTTGGTGAATCTGATTCTGAAGTCTCCAGTGCTTGCATAGGGCTAGACGCCAGGTGGAGTTTTCTTTAGCTATAAGATGTGTACCTAGGGCTTGAGTTTCTGAGGTTTTGCTGCCATCTGGGTAAAGTGAGGAGGACCTGGTTTAGTCCCTTCCAAGGAAATTTAAGGGCAGTCTTTGTTTTTATTGATTCCAAATCAAAAGGGTTGGAGAAAATTGGAAACACTTAGTTCAGAAATATTTTTTAGTCAGATATTTGAGGAAACGAGAAGAGTTTTGTATATAGTCCACCTTATAGGTATGCAACAGAACCTTAAAGACAAGGATGAGAACCTAATATCTGGAAGTTCCCACTGTGGCTCAGTGGATTAAGAACCCCATGCTGTCTCTCTGAGAATGCAGGTTTGATCCCTGGCCTCGCTTAGTGGGTTAAGGATCCTTTGTTGCTGTGGCTGTGGTGTAGGCCTGCAGCCACAGCTCTGATTCAGCCCATAGCCTGGGACCTTCAGTATGCTGTAGGTATGGCCATAAAAAGAAAGAAAAAAAGAACCTAGTATCTGCAAAGGTGCAAAAATAATTTCTCTCTCCATAATTAAATCAAAGGCCATCATAGTAAAACTAATTTGTATTAAAATGGTTTGATTATTTACATAAATGCAGCAAGAATAATGATTTACCACATAAGTTCTTTTTAAGATTACTTTGCTGGAACTTTATAAGCAAGGTAGTAAGCTAATTTTTCCAAGCACTTCCTTAAATTTTTTTGGTCTTATCTGATTCTATGTATATTTCTCTCTAATATGACATTTTGGTCAAATCCTTGGTATTGTAGCTAGTATATCTTATTGTGTCCTGTTTTGAGGAGAGGAGAACATATTGTTATTGAACTCATGCAAATGACTATATTGTCATAAAAATAAGAATACCCACTTACTTAGTCTCACTCAGAATTTGAAGAGTTTTCAAATTCTGGAGGGGTCAGACAGAGAGAAGAAATAAATGCTTCATTATAATTTACAAAGGAACACTTAATAAAATTTCTGTGAGTCATAGATAGCCTAAGGAAAAAGTTTCCTTAAATCTGTAAAATTAAAATGCTGAAAACATTAAGCAGTATTTCAAAGAAAAAAGTCATAAAAAGAATTATAAACATTCTCCTCAGTTAATTTGGTCCCATGAAATTAGTTCTTGTTGGCCTTGATCTTTTGTTAGAAGTTTTATGAAGCTATCTGTTTCTTCATTAGCATTCTCTAAATTTTTACCTAAATCAGTGGTATGATGTGAAAAGTTATCAGAAACCTGTATTCTTTACTGCTTGTCAGAGTCCTTTCCATGACTCTCTTTGAGGATGAAGCACTTTAGTAGAAACTCTTGTAATTTTTTTTTTAATGTAATTTTAGGAGTGAACTTAACCAGTGTATATTCCTTTTGCTTATAAGGAAATCCTGGCTGGTTTTTCAGTTTTTATTTTTATTTTATTTTTTGACTTTTTAGGGCTGCAGCCATGGCATATGGAGTTTCTCAGGCTAGGCGTCTAATTGTAGGTATAGCTGCTGGCCTGCTCAACAGCCACAGCAACACCAGATCAGATCAGATCAACGCATCTGCATCATACACCACAGCTCACGGCAACACCGGATTTTTAACCCACTGAGTGAGGCCAGGGATCAAACTTGCAACCTCATGGTTCCTAGTCAGATTTGTTTCTTCTGTACCACGATGAAAACTCTAGTTTTCCAGTTTTTATTTTATTTTATTTTAATTAATTAATTTATTTATTTATTTATTTTTGTCTTTTTAGGGCCGCACCCTCGGCATATGGAGGTTCCCAGGCTAGGGGTCTAATTAGAGCTATAGCTCCTGACCTACACCATAGCTACAGCAATGCCAGATCTGAGCCATATCTTTGACCTACATCACAGCTCACGGCAATGCCAGATCCTTAACCCACTGAGCGAGGCCAGGGATTGAACCTGAAACCTCATGGTTCCTAGTCAGATTCATTTCTGCTGCACCATGATGGGCACTCCTGGTTTTCCAGTTTTTAAATTTAACATTGTTTCATAAGCAAACTCTGCAGTGTTACAGCTCTCTGACCTGTTAGAAAAGTAGGTCAAAACAAACCTGCAGTGGATATATTTGTGCCTATCACTTGGGTTTTTTCCCTGGTATTATTTATGTGTGTGTGTGTGTGTGAGAAACTTTATGTGCACTGGGTCAGAGAGTGAGTTCTGCATGTCACTGTGCTTTTCTGAAAAGTAGTAACAATTTATACCACTGCCAGCAATTTATGAGGGTGCTAATTGTATTACATCTTTATTTACATGAGTGATATTCTCAATGACAAAGATTTCTACTATCTTCTTGGAAAAACAGTGCCTTAATGTTTTAATTTTCATTTCCCTAATTACTGATAAGAATAACATTGTTCCCTTGTTTTGTTTACTAGTTGGGATTTTCACTGATTTTTCTGTTCACAAGGCAAGAAGGTAAAATAAGCATATATAAGCATGGAATGTGCTTCTTAACAGGATTACAATCCTGTTTCAGCGGACTGGGCAAATTGATGAAGTTGTGATGAGAGGCAGGGGATTCAAGAGTTATAGATGCAACAGAGCCTTTCAATCCTGAGATTTTTAGATTCTTCTTCGAAGGAAGGAAATGAGGAAGCATCCTGTGCCTGCAAGTGTTGAATTTGGACTGGCAGAATCACCAAGGAAAGTCCTTTCTTTTATAGGCTCTGCCTCAATGTTCTCATTTCATTTCTTTTCTTTTCTTTTCTTTTCTTTTTTTCTTTGTCTTTTTGTCTTTTTAGGGCCGAACCCGCGGCATATGTAGGTTCCCAGGCTAGAGGTCTAATCAGAGCTGTAGCCGCCTGCCTGCGCCACAGCCACAGCAATGTGAGATCTGAGCCGCGTTTGCAACCTATACCACAGCTCACGACAACACCGGATCCTTAACCTATTGAGCAAGGCCAGGGATCGAACCCACAACCTCATGGTTCCTAGTTGGGTTCATTGACCGCTGAGCCATGACGGGAACTCTCTTCATTTCTTTTCTTATATATTTTCTTTTTCCCATCCCAGGATACCACTTCTAGGCAGAATTTCTCAAATTGTCACATTCTGATTAGTGGCTTTTAAGAACTGACAAGTTTGACAAGTTTTAACCTCACATTTTCTTTCCTTCATTTCAAGGGTCTTGAGACCCAATCTTGTGTTTTCTCCAAGACGATCTCTCACCAGTGGGTGGCAGCCTGTTGCTTTCGAGAGAGGCAGTTACAAGCTTTTGTGTGTAGAAGGCAGAGGTGGAAGGAGTATAGTGTATAAGAGATAACTGGAATTTCAGGGAAGATAAATGGCTGTTGAATCTACTTGATAGTAGGATCAATTTGGCAGTTTGCTTGGACAACTTTAATGATGACTGATTTATACAAACACATATTCATGAGCTTTAGGATTACTCCTGGGAAGTTTTGGGGACCACCCTACAGAGAAAAATGTTTAATTTTTTTTAAACCTTTTTTTTTTTTAATCAAAAGTTTATTTCTACTAACCTTTCTTGTTTTATGGATTGAAAATAGTGAAAAAATTATTTGCTTTTATTCACATATGAAATAGCTTCGTGTCAGTTAAATCATTTTCCTAATTCCTAAGGTGAATAATACAACTTAGTATTTCTGAAGCATTATCTTTAATATGGAGATAGGAAAGTGAGTAATAAAAACTATCCAAATCACGTGCATTCTAAAATAAGCCCAGATAGTTGAATCAAGGTAATGGAAATTGCACATAAATCTGAAATTTTAATGAGACTCCTTACTGAAATGTCTCAATCACTCATCCATTTTCTTTAGGTTTTGCTTATTTAATATTTTTTCCTCTTAAGTACAGACTGATGATTAACTTATTAACAAACGGTAATCATATATGATCATGTGAAATTTATTTGGGTTGTTTTTTAATAAGCTTGATTTTATATCTAAATTCTAAAAGCCTGTTTTCATCGTTACATGCATTAAAATGACATTCTTGGATGCCTCCTCCATATAGCAGCTGCTCAATAATAAAGTTTACTAGAAAAGACATAGAGACCAGGAAACTTCTGTCCTAGTCCTTGATATGGAATTAACTAACAATTTTTGATAAATCAGTTAACTTCTTTTCTTTGGTTTTCATATCTATAAAGTAGAGATGATGATATGGTATCTACCTGATGAAGATGTTTGAAATTGGATAATACTTTAGAGCACTCTGGAATAATATCAGCTTACCTTTGTTTAGCAGTCTCAATTTTCCAAAATCTTATTTCTGGGATTGAAGTCATTGAAGGCATTCGTGTCTCCTTATTTAAAAGATTTAAGAAGTCTCTTACTAAGGTGCGCCTCAATTCCTAAGGTTTCATTTTTTCTCCCCCAGGAAATGTACTGACAATTTTATTTTTTTTATTTAAGGATTTTTTTTCCCCATTATAGCTGGTTTACAGTGTTCTGTTAATTTTCTACTGTACATCAAGGTGACCCAGTCACACATACATGTATACATTCCTTTCTCTCTCATTATCATGCTCCATCATAAGTGACTAGATATAGTTCCCAGTGCTATACAGCAGGATCTCATTGCTAATCCATTCCAAAGGCAATAGTTTGCATCTATTAACCCCAAATTCCCCATCCATCCCACTCCCTCCCCCTCCCCCTTGGCAACTACAATTCTGTTCTCCATGTCCATGATTTTCTTTTCTGTGGAAAGGTTCATTTGTGCCATATATTAGATTCCAGGTATAAGTGATACCATATGGTATTTGTCTTTCTCTGTCTGACTTCACTTAATACGAGAGTCTCAAGGTCCATCCATGTTGCTGCAAATGGCATTATTTTGTTCTTTTTATGGCTGAGTAGTATTTCATTGTTTATATATATCTCATTTTCTTAATCCACTCATCTGTCGATGGACATGTAGGTTGTTTCCATGGATTGGCTATTGTAAATAATGCTGCAGTGAACATACAGTTGCATGTGTCTTTCCTAAGAAAGTTTTGTACAGATATATGCCCAAGAGTGGGATTGCTAGGTCCTATGTATAGTTTTTTAAGGTACCTCCATACTGTTTTCCATAGTGTTTGTACCAATTTACACTCCTAGAAATAGTGCGGGAGGGTTCCCTTTTCTCCACACCCCCTCCAGCATTTGTTATTTGTGGACTTATTAATGATGGCCATTCTGACTGGTGTGAGGTAATACCTCATAGTAGTTTTGATTTGCATTTCTCTAATAATGTTGAACATTTTTTCATGTGCTTGTTGGCCATCTGTATATCTTCCGTGGAGAAATGTCTGTTTAGGTCTTTTACCCATTTTTCAATTGTTTTTGGTTTTTTTTTTGTTGTTGTTGTTATTGAGTTGTATAAGTTGTTTGTGTATTTTAGAGATTAAGTCCTTGTCTGTTGCATTGTTTGAAACTATTTTCTTCCTTTCTGTGGGGTTGTCTTTTTTTTTTTTTTTTCCCCTCATGGTTTCCTTTGCTGTGCAAAAACTTGTCAGTTTGATTAGGTCCATTGGTTTATCTTTGCTTTTATTTCTCTGGCCTTGGGAGTCTGACCTATGTAAACATTTGTGTGGTTGATGTCAGAGAATGTTTTGCCTATGTTGTCTTCTAGAAGTTTGATGGTGCCTTGTCTTACGTTTAAGTCTTTAAGCCATTTTGAGTTTATTTTCCGTGCATGGCATGAGGGTGTGTTCCAGTTTCATTGATTTGCATGCGGCTGTCCAGGTTTCCCAGCACAAATTGCTGAAAAGACTGCCTTTTTCCCATTTTATATTCTTGCCTCCTTTGTCGAAGATTAATTAACCATAGATGTCTGGGTTTATTTCTTGGTTCTCTATTCTGTTCCATTGGTCTGTATATCTGTTTTGGTACCAGTACCATACTGTCTTGATGACTGTGGCTTTGTAATATTGCCTGAAGTCTGGGAGAGTTATGTCTCCCACTTGGTTTTTGTTCTTCAGGATTGCTTTGGCAATTCTGGGTCTTGGGGCTCCATATAAATTTTTGGATTATTTGTTCTAGTTCTGTGAAAAATATCATGGGTAATTTGATAGGGATTGCATTAAATCTGTAGGTTGCTTTGCATAGTATGTCCATTTTTACAGTATTAATTTTTCCAACCCAGAATCGTGGAATATCTTTCCATTTCTTTGAATCCTCTTTAATATTCTTAATCAATGTTTTATAGTTCTTAGTGTATAAGTCTTTCACCTCCTTGGTCAGGTGTATTCCCAGGTATTTGATTTTCTGGGGTGCAATTTTAAAAGGTACTCTATTTCTGTATTCCTTTTCTAATGTTTCATTGTTAGTATGCAGAAATGCAACTGATTTCTGAATGTTAATCTTGTATCCTGCTACTTTGCTGAATTTGTTGATCAGTTCAAGTAGTTTTTGGGTTGAGTCCTTGGGCTTTTCTATATATAGTATCATGTCATCTGCATATAGTGCAGATTTATCTCTTTTTTACCTCTTCTCTTCCTATTTGGATGCCTTTTATTTCTTTTGTTTGTCTGATAGCTGTGGCTAGGACTTCCAATTCTATGTGGAATAGCAGTGGTGAGAGCGGGCATCCTTGTCTTATTCCAGATTTTAGTGGGAAGGCTTTCAGCTTTTCTCCACTGAGAGTTATATTTGCTGTGGGTTTGTCATAAATGGCTTTGATTATGTTCCCTCTCTACCCACTTTGGTAAGAGTTTTTGTCATGAATGGATGTTGGACTTGTCAAATGCTTTTCCTGCATCTATTGAGATGATCATATGGTTTTTGACTTTTCTTTTGTTAATGTGGTGTACGACATTGATTGATTTGTATATGTTGAACCATCCTTGTGAACCTGGGATGAATCCCACTTGGTCATGGTGTATGATCTCTTTTATATGTTATTGGATACAGTTGGCTAACATTTTCTAGAGAATTTTTGCATCTATATTCATTAAAAATACTGGCCTATAGTTTTCTTTTTTGTTAGTAATTTTGTCTGGTTTTGGTGAATTAGGGTGATGGTGGCATCATAGAATGTCTTTGAGATTGTTCCTTCTTTAAACTTTTGGAAATGTTTAAGGAGAATATGTATAAATTCCTCCTTGTGTGTTTAGTAGAATTTTCCTGTGAAGCCATTTGATCCTGGACTTTTATTTGTAGGGAGTGTTTTTTATGACATATTCAATTTCATTTCTAGTGATCGGTCTGTTCACTTGATCTCTTTCTTCTTGATTCAGTTTTGGCAGGCTGTAAGTCTCTAGAAAGTTGTCCATTTCTTCTAGGTTGTCAGACTTTTTGGCATACAATTGTTCATAGTATTCTCTTATTTTTTTTTTGTTGTTGTTGTTTTTGTTGTTGTTGTTGTTGCTATTTCTTGGGCCGCTCCCGCGGCATATGGAGGTTCCCAGGCTAGGGGTTGAATCGGAGCTGTAGCCACCGGCCTACGCCAGAGCCACAGCAACGCGGGATCCGAGCCGCGTCTGCAACCTACACCACAGCTCACGGCAACGCTGGATCCTTAACCCACTGAGCAAGGGCAGGGACTGAACCCGCAACCTCATGGTTCCTAGTCGGATTCGTTAACCACTGTGCCACGACGGGGACTCCTCTTATGTTTTTTTATATTTCTACAGTATCTGTTGTGATTTCTCCTTTTTCATTTCTTATTTATTTACTTATTGGTCTTTTAAGGGCCACACCCACAGCACATGGAGGTTCCCAGATTAGGGATCCAATTGAAGCTATAGCTGCCAGCCTATGCCAAAGCGATAGCTATGCCAGATCTAAGCTGCATCTGCAACCTACACTACAGCTCAAGGCAATGCCAGATCCTTAACCCACTGAGCGAGGCCAGGATTTGAACCTGCAACCTCATGGTTCCCAGTCAGATTCATTTCCGCTGTGCCTTGATGTGAAATTCCCCTTTTTCATTTCTTATTTTGTTTATTTGGGGTTTTTTCCTCCTCTTCTTTGTGAGTCTGACCAGAGGTTTTTCAATTTTGTTTACCTTTTCAAAGAACTAGCTCTTGATTTTATTGATTTTTTTTCTATTGTTTTTTGAATCTCTATTGATTTCCTCTCTGATCTTTATGATTTCCTTCTTTCTGCTGACTTTAGGTTTTGTTTGTTCTTCTTTTTCTAATTCATTTAGGTGGTAGGTTAAGTTGTTGATTTGAGATTTTTCTTCTTTTTTGAGGAAGGCTTGTATTTCTACGAACTTCCCTCTGAGCACTGCTTTTGTGGCATCCCGTAGATTTTTGAATAGTTGTGTCTTCATTATCATTTATCTCCAGGTATTTTTTAAATTTTGTTCTTTATTTCCTTATTGACCCATT
This sequence comes from Phacochoerus africanus, assembly GCF_016906955.1. Classification (NCBI taxonomy): domain Eukaryota; kingdom Metazoa; phylum Chordata; class Mammalia; order Artiodactyla; family Suidae; genus Phacochoerus; species Phacochoerus africanus. The sequence goes on along the minus strand of NC_062558.1, from coordinate 120,371,476 downwards.
CGTTTTTTAGTATTATGTTGTTTAGTCTCCATGTAGTTAGTTTTTTTTTTTTTTCATTTCCTTTCCTGTGGTTGATTTCTATTTTTATGCCATTGTGAGAAAAGATACTTGAAATAATTTCTATACTCTTAAATTTGTTGAGGTTAGTTTTGTGCCCAAGAATATGGTCAATCCTTGAGACTGTTCCAGTTGCACTTGAAAAAAAGGTATTTTATGATTTTTTTTGGATGTAATGTCCTGAAAATATCTATTCAGTCTAATTTCTATTTTGTCATTTAGGATCTCCATTGCCTTATTGTTTTTCTGTCTAGAGGATATGTCCATTGATGTGAGTGGGGTGTTAAAGTCTCCTACTATTATTACATTCCCATCAACTTCTCCTTTTATGTCTGTTAGCATTTGTTTTATATATTTGGGTGCCCCTGTATTAGGAGCATATGTATTGATGATTGTAATATCCTCTTCTCAAATGGATCCTTTTATCATTAGTGTCCTTATTTGTCTTTCTTTATGGCCTCCATTTTAATGTCTATTTTGTCTGATATGAGTATTGCAACTCCTTCTCTCCTGTCTTGTCCATTGGCATGAAATATCTTTTCCTGTCCCTTCACTTTCAATCTATATGTGTCCTTTGCCCTAAGGTAAGTCTCTTGCAGACAGCATATTGTAGGCTTTTGCTTTTTTATCCAATCTGGCACTCTGTGTCTTTGGATTAGAGCATTCGCTGCAGTGACATTTAAGACAATTATTGATTGACATTTTAAACCTTGTTTTCCAGTTGATTCTAGGTTTCTCCTTCCTTTCTTTTTTGGTTGGATTATTTCTATTTATTTTATGCTTGAGTGGTTTTCTTTTTAGTTTTGTGAATGTAATATTTGGTTTTGATTTGTGCCCTATTTCTTATGTATATTAGCCACTTCCTATATCTGCTTGCTTTAGCCTGATAGTCATATGTGCTCAAACACATTATTTAAAAAAAAAGACTCCAGATTTTCTTACTTTCCTTCCTCACATACAGTGATTTTTATGTCCTATTTTAACATCTTCGTGTTCATCCTTTTGCTGTTCATTGTGTTCATCATCTCTATTACAGTAGGTTTTTTGTTTTTTGTTTTTTCTTTTTTTCCACTCTTAGATCTGTAGGCTGGCTTATTTAAGTGATTGCTTTCCAATTGTGGTTTCCTCCATCCTATTTCTTCTTACTTCTCTTTTTATTTAGAGAAGCGCTTTCAGTATTTCTTTTAGAAAGGGTTTAGTATTGCTGTACTGTTTCAGCTTTTGTTTGTTGAAGAAATTCTTTATTTCCCCTTCTATTTTAAATGATATTCTTGCTGGATAGAGTATTCTAGGCTGAAAATTTTTTCCTTTTAGAACTTTGAATATATCTTGCCACTCTCTTCTGGCCTGTAGTGTTTCTGTAGAGAAATCAGCTGATAGCCTTATGGGGGTTCCCTTATAATTAATGGTTTATTTTTCTCTTACTGCCTTTAGAATCCTCTCTTTATCTTTCACTTTTGCCATTTTTATTATAATATGTCTTGGTGTGGGCCTAGTTTGGGTTCATCTTGTTTGGGGCCGTCTGTGCATCCTGTGTCTTGATATCAGTTTCCTTTAGATTTGGAAAGTTTTCAGACATAATTTCTTCAAATATATTTTCAATCCCCTATTCTTTTTCTTCTTTTTCTGGAATTCCTATTATGCATAGATTGACCTGCTTTATATTATTCCATAGATCTCTTTCATGTGTTTTTTCATTTGGTTTTCTGTCTGCTGTCCTGATTGGGTGATTTCCATTTTTCTATCTTCCAAGTCACTAATTCGTTCTTCTGCATTAGTTATTCTGCTCTTTGGTGCATTTAGCTCAGTTTGCATCTCTGCAAATGAATTTTCTATTTTTTCCATGTTCCTCCTTACATTTTCTAGTTCCTTTCTAAATAATCTGCCTTATTGTTCATATCCACTCTTAATTCCTTGATATTCAGCCTTAATTCCTTCAGTAATTTCATTATCTCCCTTTAAAACTCAGTGTCTGTCAGACCGCAGAGGTCTGTTTCATTATTTGCAGGTGAATTCTCCTGTTCTTTTAACTGGGAATGGTTCCTGAGCTTCTTCATCTTTTTTTTTTTTTCTATGAGTTTAGGGAAGCCAAACTGTAGTCTTAGAGGGCTACTTTTATGCAAGAGCACTCCTTTGTATTTTGTGGGGGGTTACTATTTATTTTTGGTGTGGGAGTTTGGGTATTTGCTGTCTTTCTCTTCGTTGCAAGTAGGCTCTTATCCCCAGGGTGCTGGGTATATTTCCAGGGAGAAGGAGCAATGTGTAGGGCTAGTGGTCAGTTCTGGTTGCTGGGTTCTTAACAGCAGCACGGACCTGTAGGAAGGTGGCACAGGCCACTCCTAGCTGCAGGGCCCTGGGAAGTGGTAATGAGCCTTAGACAGATTTACGAGGTGCTCAGAGCATTTGGCAGTGGTAGTGGCAGGGTGTATGATTTCCCAGGGGAGACAGAACAACAACAGATGGTGTTCGACCTCAGTGCCCTCCTCTGAGGTGATTTGGGCCACAAGTGCTGCCTACTCAGGGACCCCCTAGTGGTAGCAGGCCCTTCCCATCTCTGGAGTCAGAGATAACTGGTGGCTTGCCCCCCACCATCTGTAGACCATGCAAGAAGCACCCCATCCCACTTAGCCCACACTGGAGGTGCTGCAGCAGCTGCTCCTAGTTGCAGGATCCTGGAAAGAGACAGTGATCAAGCATGTGGTTACTGCCTGGAGCGTTTGGCAGTGTCATCAGCAGGGCGGGTGTGTTCCTAGGGGTGCGAGAACAACAACAGGTGGTGTTCGGTTGCAGCGTCCTCCTCTGTGGTGCCCTCTGAGGAGACTGGGGCCTCAAGTGGTGCCTATTCAGGAACCCCTAGTGGTAGTGGGCCACGCCCACCTCTGGAATCAGAGATAACTGCTGTGGTTTGCCCCTGCCACCTGTAGACCATGCAAGAAGCACCCCATCCTGCTTAGCCCACATAGGAGGTGCTGCATCAGCTGCTCCTAGTTGTAGGGTCTTGGGAAGGGACACTGATCAAGCTTGTGGGCACTGCCCAGAGCATTTGGCAGTGGCGGCAGCAGGGTGGGTGTGTTCCCAGGAGAATGAGAGCAACAGTGGGTGGTACATGGTTTCAGCGCCCTCTTTTTTTTTTTTTCGCTGATCACTGGGGTGACAGGGGCCGCAAGTGGAGCTCACTCCCAGGTCCCCAGGGGTGGCAGGCCATGCCTCCCTCTGGCCTCCAATATGACTGCTGCAGTCCATCCCTTCAGCCTATATATCACACAAGAGGTACCACATCACACTTAGCCTGCCACTGCCCTTAGCCCACACAAGAAGTGCCTGGTCTCCTGTAGCCCAAGCAAGTGACTTCTTGCCACCAGTAGCCTGTACCAGAGGCACCCTGCCCCCCAAGAGCCTGCAGGAGCACAGGGAGATTCCTATGGCAATCCACCCCTTTCCCTCTCACCTTCCCCAATAGTGGTGCCTTGCTTCTCCCATGTGCCCAGACCTCCTCCTGGGTTCCCTCTGCCTTGGCATTCAGCACCCCAGCCCATAGCTCACCACTCTCCAGCCCATGGCACACCACTCCCTAGGCCTTTAGGCTGTCCCCACATAGCCAATCCTAGTCCTCTCCTGGGAACTGTTCCCCGGAGCCTGAGTCTCAGCAACCAGCCCCTGCCCAAGCGTCTCTGGCTGTGGTGTCCAGGGCGGTGGTGGAGATGATCTGTGGGGCTCTCACTGTACTTTGCTCTCCTCTGTCCAGCTGCTGCACTTTTCTCAGCAACTTTGAGGTCCCTCTGTCTTGGCTGATCTCCCCGTTGGTTAGGTGGCTTCCCAGGGTGTGGGTTCCTTTTCTCCTTCACAGCTCCCTCTCATGATTGGTTTTTTCTCTCTCTCCCTCCCTTTTTTTCTTTTGTTCTACCCAGTTATATTGAGAGTTTCTTACCCTTTTTGAAGGTTTAAGTTCTTCTGTCGGCGTTCAGTAGGTGCTCTGTGTGAATCATTTTACATGTACATGTGGTTTTTTTTGATGTGTTTGTGGGAGCAGGTGAGCATGACGTCTTACTCCTCCGTCATCTTGATTCTCTGTACTGGCAATTTTAGATTGTCAAAATAGTAACTTGGGGTCATTAAGATTTGTAACAGTTCATACCCAAAGTACTTATGTTGGTGATAGCTCACTTGAAGCTTACCGGGAAAAATAGTCATGTTTAAATTTTTTTTGCTTCCAAGTTCTCACAGAGATACTTGATTTCATTAGAATATACGGGCACCTGGCTCTCCCCACTACCTCACAGGAGCCCACAACCTTGAGTCAGAGGATTAGTAGAAAAGGGATAATCTCAAACTTCTCTTACTGAGGATAAGGTTTACCTTATGCTTGTGACAATTTCATCCATGTTCTAAATACTAGGCCTAGGGGAAAAAAAGAAAAAAAGGAGGCGTTTTCCTTAATTCCTAAAGGAGAATTACTTTTGATCATTCTAGGTGATGTTTGGGTGAATTGGGGAAGCAGAAACCCCAGGATTGTAATGGTCTATACACTGGTTAGTGAGGTCAACCAGTTAATCTTTGCACCTCCCAATAGCTTTGTTTATGCAGTTCTTTAGGGAGGTAAGGAGTTAGAGAGCATGGAAAGTACAACAAATGATGTTTTAATGAGCTGGGGTTCTTAGCAGTCCACCACCAGTTAGCTGAGGCACTGGACAGATTCCTTCATGTCTTGCTAGGCACCAGATCTTCAACTACAATTAAAGAGGAATATACTAGACAGTCTCCAGGGCCAATTCCTGCTGTAAAATTCTGTGAGACTTCCATCTTTTTTTTTTTTTTTTTTTGTCTTTTTGCTATTTCTTTGGGCTGCTCCCGCGGCATATGGAGATTCCCAGGCTAGGGGTTGAATCGGAGCTGTAGCCACCGGCCTACGCCAGAGCCACAGCAACGCGGGATCCGAACCGCGTCTGCAACCTACACCACAGCTCACGGCAACGCTGGATCCTTAACCCACTGAGCAAGGGCAGGGACCGAACCCGCAACCTCATGGACTAGGAAGTCGGATTCGTTAACCACTGTGCCACGACGGGAACTCCGAGACTTCCATCTTTAAATATTCTAGCTCTTTGTTAAACATTTCTTGTGTCTTCTTGGTCTCTGCCTCCATTCTTTTTCTGAGATTTTGGATCATCCTTACTGTCATTACTCTGAATTCTTTTTCATGTAGATTGCCTGTCTCCACTTAGTTGTTCTCCTGGGTTTTTTTTTTTTTTTTTCCTTGTTCCTTCATCTATAACATATTTCTCTGTCTAACTTTCTGTCTTCGTGGTCTCCCTTCCACAGATTGCAGGTTCGGGGTTCTCTTGCTTCTGGTGTCTGCCCCCTGGTAGGTGATGTTGGTCCAGGAGATTGTGCAGGCTTCCTGATGGGAGGGACTGGTGCCTGCCCACTGGTAGGTGGAGCTAGGTCTTGGCCCTCTGGTAGGCAGGGGTGTGTGTTCAGGTGGCTCTGAGCTCACTACAGCTTTAGGCAGCCTGTCTGCTCCTGGGTTGGGGCTCTGTTCCCACCTTGTCGGTTGTTTGGCTTGAGGCGTTGCATTATTGGAGAGACTTGAATCTTTTTCATCCTAAACTTCTCCAGACAATTCAATCCCATCTTTTATTTTATTTTTTTATACCTTTTTTTTTTTCTACTCTACAGCATGGTGACCCAGTTACACATACATATATACACTCTTTTTTCTCACATTATCATGCTCCATCATAAGTAACTAGGCATAGTTCCCAGTGCTACACAGCAGGATCTCATTGCTAATCCATTCCATCTTTTAAAATTAATCTTTCTTCCCAATCCAGGAACATGGTATATCTTTCCATCTGTTTATGTCATCTTTGACTTCTTTCATCAGCATCTTACAGTTTTCAGAGGACAGGTCTTTTGCCTCTGTAGGTAGGTTTATTCCTTGATATTCTCTTCTTTTTGTTGAAATGGTAAATGGGATTGTTTCCTTAATTTCTCAATCTGAAATTACTGGCCAGGCATGAACTGCTATACCAACATTCTGTGATAATCTGTATGGAGAAGAATCTAAAAAGAATGGATGTGTATATATGTATAACTGAATCACTTTTTTTTGTTCAGCAGACATTATCACAACATTGTAAATAGACTATACTTCAATAAAACTTTTAAAAAATAATCTTTCCTTAAAATGGGCTCTGGATACATAATGGGCTGTATATTTTCTTCACATGTCCCTCACTGGGAACAGCAGCATATTTCTTACTTCTCTATGAGTATTTTACTGCACAGGAAAGTTTTCCTGGTGAGAAAGTAGGTGACCTAGGAAAGTATTATTGTCAACTTTTTGTGTTTCCTTTAGTTGGCTGAGAAAGCCCTTTGAATTGTCTGTTGAGGTTCATTAGATCACTAAAGAGCAATTTATTCGTTCAGTCATTCATTCAGTAAATATTCAATGAGACCTATTGGGTTCTAGGTACTCTGCCAGCTGCAGTAGTGCTTCCCAAGAACTGTTTGAAAGTCTGCCATTCTTTTGCTTAAATACAAATCTGTCTACATGAATAGAAGGTCCTCAGAGTCTCAGAAATTCTCAAGAGGCAGGAGTTGCAAGTTCCTCAGCGGCTCCCACCTTCGTTAAGCAGGACTTAAATCGCCAGACACCCTTCTCTGAAGTTGAGTGGGGCTGAATACTGGGCAAACAGTGTGAACAGAAGCATCTTATGGAATGTGATGGCTCTGCTTCCACCTTCTAAACATCTGTGGTTTTATTCCTTCCCTCCCTCTTCTTGGATTCTTTCTCATTCCTTTTTAGATCTCCATTCCCACAAATGAGAGATTTTGTCCCCTTCTGGGCCATCCCTCTTTTAACATTCTTCCTTGGGAAAAAAATGCTTGAAACTTCATTTAAATTTTTATGAAGGCTTTGGTTTGTTATACTAATAAATCCTCTTCTGGTTTGTGAAACGTGTAGTAAATGCAATGCATTTATATAGAAATTAAGGTAGCACTACATCTTTTAAATTAGACAGACATATATGTAAAAGGAAGCAAATGTTTCCTGGAATGGAAGGAAGATTGGACTTGGCAGAGAGTTTCTTCCCTGTTATTTTCATAGGTTAATTTGCAGACTGTTGACTCACAGGGTCCATTGTAGTAGAGCCCCTCCCTCCTCCTCAGCCAGAAGGTCTGTCCTTTTTTGTACTAGATAATTTATTCACAGTTCCCTCCGTCCTCCCCTGATATTTATGTCACAGGCAAAGAAAGCGGTCTGCATCTATTTAGGGAGAATGGCAGAGGCCGGTCCATTTGCCTGATATATATAGTCGTTCTCAACCATGGCTGCACATTAGAATTGCCTGAGTGCTTCACAAAGATCTCACATCTGAACTCCACTGCAGAGTAATAAATGGCAATTATGATCTCTGCAAGTGGAGTTTAGGCACCAGTATATCTTTAAAAGCTTCCCAAGAACACTTGCAGATAAAATGAGAACCAGTGGCCTATATTTTCTAAATATTTTGAAAACAGCATAGAATAACTTTGGAGCATCGATGGGCCATATTGCAAGTGTTCAGTTTTGTCCTTTGTCACATAAACACACATGCACATGGCCCACTTGGGATATAAATGAGGAGTTTTAGTGACAGACACAACACAGAGAGAATATAGATACATATACAACTGTGTTGGGAGACTCACATGTCACAGAGAGATACACACACACCAGGGGTTACAGACTATGGCTCCTGACACACATACAGACGTATATTCTGGTACAAAGACACAACCCTAGCACTTCATAAAAAAGGACACAGGTGCAGACACACACACACATACATTTGTAACATAGTCACAGAGACACATGCACACAGTCACAGGTAGACATATAGTTTCATGAAGGGACACAGTTATACACAGAAAGACACACACTTAAGAGGTTACAGCATAGATGTAGCCTGAGATACACACAGAGAACTCCATTCACAGAGATATGGAAGGCAACATAGACAGGTTTGGACATCCTGCAGTGAAGAGATGCATGCTCAGAAATGACAAAGTACAATACCATTCATGATCAAAACTCTTACCAAAGTGAGTATAGAGGGAACATTCCTGAATGTAATCAAAGCCATTTATGACAAACCCACAGCAAATATAACTCTCAGTGGAGAAAAGCTGAAAGCCTTCCCACTAAAATCTGGAATAAGACAAGGATGCCCGCTCTCACCACTGCTATTCCACATAGAATTGGAAGTCCTAGCCACAGCTATCAGACAAACAAAAGAAATAAAAGGCATCCAAATAGGAAGAGAAGAGGTAAAACTGTCACTATATGCAGATGACATGATACTATATATAGAAAAGCCCAAGGACTCAACCCAAAAACTACTTGAACTGATCAACAAATTCAGCAAAGTAGCAGGATACAAGATTAACATTCAGAAATCGGTTGCATTTCTGCATACTAACAATGAAACATTAGAAAAGGAATCCAAAAATACAGTACCTTTTAATGGCTGAGTATACCGGCATTTTTGGCAACAAGGATGGACCTAGAAATTATCATGCTAAGCGAAGTCAGCCATACAATGAGACACCAACATCAAATGCTTTCACTGACATGTGGAATCTGAAAAAAGGACAGACTAAACTTTGCATAACATGCTGACTCACAGACGTTGAAAAACTTATGGTCTCTGGAGGAAACAGTTTGGGGAGGGTGGGGGAATGTGCTTGGGTTATGGGATGGAAATCCTATGAAATTGGATTGTGATGATCATTATAAAACTACAGATGTGATAAATTAATTTGAGTAATAAAAAAATAAAAAAATAAGATTGTGAATAAAAAAATCAAATTGCTGCCCTTCAAAACAAACAAAAATACAATACCTTTTAAAATTGCACCCCAGAAAATCAAATACCGGGGAACACACCTGACCAAGAAAGTAAAAGACTTATATGCCAATAACTATAAAACATTAATCAAGAAAATTAAAGAAGATGTAAAGAAATGGAAAGATATTCCATGATCCTGGATTGGAAAAAATAATATTGTAAAAATGGCCATACTACCCAAAGCAATCTACACATTGAATGCAATCCCTATCAAATTACCATGACATTTTTCACAGAACTAGAAGAAACAATGCAAAAATTTATGTGGAATACAAAAGACCCAGAATTGCCAAAGCAATCCTGAGAGAAACAAAAACCAAGCAGGATGCATAACTCTCCCAGACTACAAGCAATATTACAAAGCCACCATCATCAAGACAGTGTGGTACTGGTACCAAAACAGACACATGGACCAATGGAACAGAATAGAGAACCCAGAAATAAACCCAGACACCTATGGTCAATTAATCTTTGACAAAGCAGGCAAGAACATAAAGTGGGAAAAAGAAAGTCTATTCAGCAAGCATTGCTGGGAAACCTGGACAGCTGCATGCAAAGCAGTGAAATTGGAACACACCCTCACACCATGCACAAAAATAAACTCCAAATGGCTGAAAGACTTAAATATAAGATGAGACACCATCAAACTCCTGGGAGAGACCATAGGCAAAACATTCTCTGACATCAACCTTACAACTGTTTTCTCAGGTCAGCCTCCCAAAGCAACAGAAATAAGAGCAAAGCTAAACCAGTGGGACCTAATCAAAGTGACAAGCTTTTGCACAGCAAAGGAAACCAAAAAGAAACCAAAAAGACAACTTACAGAATGGGAGAAATTAGTTTCAAATGGTGCAACTGACAAGGGCTTAACCTCTAGAATATACAAGCAACTTACACAACTCAACAGCAAAAAAGCCAACAACCCAATGGAAAAATGGGCAAAAGACCTGAATAGACATTTCTCAAAGGAAGACATAGAGATGGCCAACAAGCACGTGGAAAAATGCTCGACATCAATGATTATTACAGAAATGCAAATCAAAGCTACCATGAGGTACCACCTCATACCAGTCAGAATGGCCATCACTAGTAAGTCCACAGATGACAAGTGCTGGAGGGGGTGTGGAGAAAAGGGAAGCCTCCTGCACTGTTGGTGGGAATGTAAGCTGGTACAGCCACTATGGAGAACAGTATGGAGGTACCTTAGAAATCTATACATAGAACCACCATATGACCCAACATTCCCACTCTTGGGCATATATCCAGACAAAACTTTCGTTGAAAAAGACACATGCACCCCCCATGTTCATTTCAGCACTATTCACAATAGCCAAGACATGGAAACAACCCAAATGTCCATTGACAGATGATTGGATTAGGGAGAGGTGGTAAATATACACAATGGAATACTACTCATCCATAAAAAAGAATGACCTAATGCCATGTGCAGCAGCACGGATGGAACTAGAGACTCTCCTACTGAGTGAAGTAAGTCAGAAGGAGAATGGCAAATACCATATGATATCACTTATATCTGGGATCTAACATATGGCACAAACCTTTCCACAGAAAAGAAAATCATGAACATCGAGAACAGCCTTGTGGTTGCCAAGGGGGAGGGGAAGGGAGTGGAGTGGATTGCGAGCTTGGGGTTAATAGATGCAGACTGTTGCCTTTGGAATGGATTAGCAGTGAGATCCTGCTGTGTAGCATTGGGAAGTATGTCTGTTCATTCATGATGTAGAATGATAACGTGAGAAAAAATAATGCATACATGTATATGTAACTGGGTCACCATGCTGTACAGTAGAAAAAATAATTGTATTTAAATAACAATTAAAATAAATAAATAATGAAAGGAAACAGGAAAAAAAATGTACTCTTGAGGGACGTTAAGATTTTTTTTGTGTATGTCTAAGATCTTAAGCACAGTTAAGAATTTGCTTCTTTACGCAGAAGTGATTTGCCTAGGCCTGTTTCCAAGTGGGCATGAGGCAAAGAAGTTGTATAGCTTCAGAGGAGGGAGCATGCTCATGCTAGCTTTTAACAGAAATAGATCCTGCTGAGAAGTTATCCTTCACAGGACCCTGCAATCCTGAGGAAATAACAACAATAACAACATAACAACAATGAAATAACCCCTGTGGGATGCTGACAGCTCTGGAAACTAGAACAAAAGATCCTGTAATAGCAATTCCTTATGGTATACCAATTTCTCTTCCACCTATGAACGCAAACCTATCATTTGTAGCTAACTTTACAGGTATAATGTCATTTGATCTTTGGAACAACTTAGTGGACTAAGTTCTATTATTTGCCTTTGTTTTGTAGGTATGGAAACTCAGGCACAGAGAGGTTAGTTAAGTAACTTTACTGGGTCATGTCTAGATTAGATTCATGTCTAGGTTTAGATTCATGTCTGCTTGAGTCTGTGCTCCTCACCACCCCTGATACTGCCTCTTCTTCCACTGAGAGGGAGTTGCAGCCTGACTGTTCCTACTGTACCTATGAGAAGACAGAGGGTCTTCTAAGTACCTCTAAGGCTTTTAAATGATAAACTAAAGCTTTGCATCTAAGTGTCTGCTAAGTGTCTGTTTCCTGGCCTGTGCCTGCATTCACTACAGATGTAAACCTTTGCTTCTTCCCTTAGACTGTTTGTGAAATTGATAGTGTGGAATTGTAATTCTCAGGGTAAGAGCTTAGAAATATGAATGAACAATGGCCATGACACAACTTCACTCAAAGTCAGGAGTTTTTTTCTTTTTCTCTCTGCAACTCTGTTTGACTCTCTGAGAAATGGGCTTCTGCTCTTTGTACTGCATAGATCACTGGTACTTTAAAACTCTTGAATTTGAACAAGTCCTGGCAGAGTGTCCAGGATATGACCTGACATCCTATCTCTGGGGAAGGATGACCTTGACTTTGGGAGGACTTGTTTTTTTGTGCATGTATTGTCTTGCTTGAATGACACTCTCTGGATGGGCAGCATCTTGGTCGTAGTGCCTCACTATGGGATCTCCTTCAGTCTTCTTCTCAGCCATTGATTGTGGAGAGGACTATGACTCAGGATATGTATGCCATCATCTGTCAATAAACAGTCATTAAAGGGTTTATCAGGCATTTATCATAGGCTTTTCCCTGTGACAGCTTCTGTCATGGTTACAACTAGGTGTTCCTGTACTCAAGGGGTTTATGATTTATTGAAGAGAAAAATAAAACTGATCAATTGATTAGCAACTATTAAACCAGAGGTTAGAGATTGACAGTGGGATGACTGAATCTGACTAGTAGATAATTCCTCTCACTTCCACAAATACACACACATAATGGTTTAAAAATATCTTTGAGTTGGAAATATTTAAATGTCAGAATAGTTCACATAAAAATATGGATTTCTAGGTTCTGTTGAAAAGAAAAAAGTAGATCTGGAAACTCTGAGCTTTTGTATCACATAGAAATGGGTAGTGCTGAGTAGCAATTGAGGAAAAAACGTGCTTTTTTATTACCCACTCTCTTTGTATTCTTTGATTCCAGCCCTCTACCCAAATCCTGCATTGACCTAATTCACTGTGATGCGTAGGCATCAATTACTATCAAAATTCAATGAGAAATATTGTCAGAAGTTGAGGAGAGAAAGTCATTGAGTGCTGGTGCAGTCAAGGAAGACTTCATGAAGGAAGTGCTAACTTAGCTGGACTATAAAAAAGTCAGGACTTAAGGAAGGGGATGCAGCACTGGAATGTACCTATGTAGGTTACATAAAAAGAGGAGCGAGGGATGAGTACAAAGTTAAATTCTTAATAGACTAAAAGATTACATAGAAAAATCAAAATTTTGGGGTATTAGGAAGAAAATATAGGAGACTGTTTATTTTATCAGAATTGGGAGGGATTCATTTTAGTGACATAAAAAGCCCAAGCCACATAAGAAAATATTCAGAAGTTTGATTTCACTAAATTAAAACAAAAACAATAGAATCTCTTTGTATCTGAAAATGCAGAAAACAGTCAAAAAGCAAGCTGAAGACAGGGAGAATATTTGCAATGTGTAAAATAGGGGATAAATATCCAGAATTCATTAAACAAAAATTCCCACAAATCAATGAGAAAAAGACAAACAACTCAATGTAAAAATGTGTAAGACATATGGTCATCCCATTGACAGAAAGGAAATACAATGGTCAATAAAGAATGAAAAGATTCTCAGCCTTACAAATTTCATCTGAGAAATGAAAGAAACCGTCATGATATATCATTTCATAAATATCACATTGACAAGTTTTAAAATGTGGCAATTCCATTAGGTTGGTAAGGATGTCAAAAAATTGGCGTCTTTACATACTGCTTATAGGAGAGGGACTTGGTATAAAAACTGAGGAGAATATGCCTTGTATTAAGTTATTAAAATGTATAACAACAATAGCATGAAGGACTAAGGAAGAAATGGGTGTATACTGTTCTAAGGTTCTTATACATGAAGGGGTATAATATTATTTGAAGGTAGACTGCATAAGTTAAAGGTGCATGTTTTAAGCCCAGAACAACCACTAACAAAACAGAATAAGGATGTATAATTAAGGAGCCAAAGTGGAGCCAGAATGAAATGTAATGCTATTCTATTAATCCAGAAAAAAGGCAGGAAAAAAGGGATGAAGGAAAGGGGATGCATAGAAAATAAAATGCAAGAGAGTAGATTTAAACATAACACAATCAATAACTAAATGACCTAAAAAGCAATTAAAATTGGAGATTATAAAAATGGATTTAAAAGGAAGATTCTGTTATATTGAATTTATAAGAAACACATAATTAAAGAGACATAGAGGAGTTCCCCTGTGATGTGGTGGGTTAAGGATCTGGCATTGCTGTAACTGTGGCATAGGTTGCTGCTGCTCTGGCTCGAGGTTGATCCCTGGCCCAGAAACTTCCATATGCTGCAGGTGCAGCTGAATAAAAAAAAAAAGAGAGATAGAGACATAGATTTAAAGAAAAGGATTCAGTATACATTTAAAGTATATTTAATACAATGAATAATCATGAGAGCTACAGTAGCTGTGCAATATCAGAAAAAATAGTCTTCTCAACAAGGAACATTTCTAAGTGTAAGGAGGACAATTTCTTAGTGATAAAAGGACTAATTCATCAACAACACATAACAATCCTTAGTGTGTAAGCACAACAACATAGTTTCAAAATGCATTAGGAAAATTTGGCATTACTGAAAGAAATAGATAAACCTGTAATTATGATTGCAGATTTCAAAACATTACTCTAAAATTTGATTTAATAAGTGCCACGTAAAAACAGTAGTGATATAGAAGACTTGAATAGCACCATTAACCAACTCAAGCTAATTGATGTTTATAAAACACATCATTCAGTAAGACCAGAAAGCAATCGTTTTACCTGGGATACTTAAGATGGACCACATGCTGAGCCATAAAACAAGTTTCAGTAAATTATGAAGACTGAATTTGTACAGATTATGTTATGTGACCACAGCAGAAACCAGTAACAAGAAGGTACCTTGGAAATCCATGAAACTTGGAATTGAATAATATATTTCTAAATAATTTATAGGTCTAAGAAGAAATCACAAGGGAAAATAGCTTTAACTGAATGAAATTGAAAAAAACTTCGAAATTGTGGCATGTAGCTGAAGCAGTGATTGTGGGGAAAAATATATATGTGTATGCATAGATTGAAAATTTATGTAAATTATATCACAACGTTAACTCTCAGGCCAGGGGGTAAGATTACAGGGCAATTACAATGTATGCCTTGAAAGTTTCTGTAGTTTCCAGTTCTCCACAAAGACCTTCCATTATTTTAAAATTCGGAGGACAATGGTATTAATGCAAACCTAAGATTCATCGATATTTTGTAACTTTCCCAATCTCAAACTGCTGACCAAGGAGTGTGGATCGTTTCAGATTTGAATTCAGCTCTGTCTCAATTAGAAAAGCCATGTCCTCATCACTATGTTGTGAAGTTCCCCATCTTAGTTAAGCACATCCATAGTACACAGGTTCTTTTTGTCTTCGAGCACTCAAATATGTTATCTCTTGTCCATCCCCAATGAGCGGGGCAAGTGAAACGAACTTGAGAGTAAAACTCTTCTGTCTTAGAAATAATATACATGTTCCATCTCTTCTGGACCTGCCTGAACATTTTAGTACTTGTGGGTGCATGAGCCTCAAGGGGTACTTATCAATAAAACTCATTAACATGCCTGTATTAGACAAGTTCAAAGTGTGGATACATTCTCTACATGAACCTCACTAAATTTTTCATTAGGAACCAAGTTGCTGTGATGGGGGAGACAGAGAGGAAAGATCCACCAAGTCCATTTGACGAGGTCCTTGGAGCTGTCCTGGTCCTCACCCTTCCTATGACCTGGCTATTCAATTATTTCTTGGATTTAGTAAGGTCTTCTGGTATCTCTTCCTATTTGCGTAAGTTGTTTCTATTATGCCAGATCAAAAGAACCCAATATTCCTACTTAAGCTCTTCTAGGTATTAAGTATCTATTGGGGATTCAAATAGATTGGCTGAACTCTAGGACAAACAACTATTTCTATTCATGCTCAAATGGAATAGATGATAACTCGTCCAAGTAGAAGTTATATTCTATAAACACTTGTTTTGAAGAATAAAGTAGACATTTGTATAAATTTCCCCTCATTTGTATTTGATTGATATAAATGGTTTCTTTTTCCTAGACCACATTTAGCTTATTTTTAATGAGAAATATCTTACGTATGCAGGAATGTTTATTCTTTCCTTCTCCACTCCCCAAGTGCATACTTCCTATTTGAAAAGTCTTCCCAGAGTTTTCTCGACAAGAATTACAGTTTTTAGAAGTTTTCTATTAAGATCAAAATACAGATAACCAGACAAGTAGGCAATGTGCTTTTCCTTCCTGTTCCCTCATAAGGAGCGGAGTTGGCCCTCCTACCCAAGTGGTTCTGTGGTGTGGTGTTCAGGGTAAATTCTAACAGAGGTGACTAACAACAGTGGACTTTTCTGCATTCTGGAGGCTCATGTTACTCTGGAAATTCAAACCACGGATCCCAGCTCCCCTGCAAACATCTGCTGCTGTTCATTGATAGCACTGTCAGGCTCTTATTTCAGCTCTTCACTCTGTTGTGAAAGCATCTGTGTAGCTGCCTTCCTGAAGCTGTTTACTCTGAAATGGCATACTAGAAGCCAAAGCCAAATAGAGTAAGTTTGCTGAAAGCTACAAGTTAATTTGATGGTTTTCCTGCTTTTGAATGAACTTTCTGATACTTTCACCTTGTCACAGTCTGAAGCATATCAGTTCATTACATTTGGGAAAAATACATATTAATGTGTTCAGTAAGTAACTTGGGAAGAAATGTGCTTATCTTACTCCACCAAAAGCTGATGGGCCTGCATTTCCTAGTCTGAATAATTTACTTAGAGGAGGGTGATTATGATCATACAACTTGGATTGCTAGATTGCCTCTGTTACAGGTACTTTTGCAGTGTTTCCTGGAGAAGTGATTATTTTTAATACACTCATACCCTTTGCCTTATTCAATTAGTAGCTCCTTGAATTATTGATTTCACAGTTTAATTTGCAGTGGTATCATCAGGGGCTTCATGGGTATGCCACCTGTGCAGTTACCTAGAATTGGCCCCATGCTTGGTTTAATAGTCTGCAGTTGCTGTTTTAAAATTCCTAATACACTTTAGAATTCCTAGCATACTTTGAACTCTGATTTTTGTTTTGCATTTGGGCCCTACAGATATGTAGCCAGTCCTGGGAGTCATCAAGCTGCAGAGACATTGGGGTGGGCCAGAGTCAAGCAGTGAAATGAGCACAGAGCTTGGTCACTGGGTAGGTGTGTGACTTGCCGTGAGTTTGGTCCTTGGTTTTCCCAATAGGAAATAAATAAAATAACTGCCCCTTACTACTCCTAAATTCTTGTGATACTTGAAATGATGCTTGTGAAGATACGATGTAAGCTTTCGTGTATAATGTGTATATGTTAGTATTATCCATTCATTTCCTTTTTCTTAGACCTGATGTCAAGTTATGACTTTGGAACAAGTTGATTAACATTTAAGTTCCAGCTGGCTGGGAAATAGCAGTTAAAGGGCAAATTGTTTCTTCCCAGCTTACCTGCTAGAAATTTTTACCTAGTGAACTTTCTTAATATGTATATTTGTTATCACTTGGGCCATATAATGAATTATTGTTTTAGTTCATTTCTACTCTCTGGTTGTACAGTTTATCGCCTGACATCCCAAAAACTATTTATTAAAAGGCTGGACTGCAACTAAATAAGAATCTGAAAAGGAACTCAGGATTTTGCACATGGGAGTTCCTAGGGTAGGGGGCCAATCAGATATGCAGCTGTTGACCTATGTCACAGCTACAGGAACGCAGGATCTGAGCCGCACCCATGACCTACACCACAGCTCACAGCAACACTATATCCTTAACCCACGGAGGGAGGCCAGGGATCGACCTTGCATCCTCATGGATACTAGTCAGGTTCTTAACCCACTGAGCCACGACAGGAACTCTCTGTTTTGTTTTGCTTTGTTTTATTTATTTATTTATTTTTATTCATACAAATATTTTATTTATTTATTTTTTTATTTTCCCACTGTACAGCAAGGGGATCAAGTTATCCTTACATGTATACATTACAATTACATTTTTTTCCCCCACCCTTTGTTCTGTTGCAACATGAGTATCTAGACAAAGTTCTCAATGCTACTCAGCAGGATCTCCTTGTGAATCTATTCTAAGTTGTGTCTGATAAGCCCAAGCTCCCGATCCCTCCCACTCCCTCCCCCTCCCATCAGGCAGCCACAAGTCTTTGTTTTATTTTTTAGTGGAAATAGCATCAGCTTTGGTATCAGATAATACTGACTCTTCCCATTTTACTGTGAAAATGGTAAAGTCAGAACTTTCAGGACTGTAGTGAAGCTGCAAAATCACTTTTGTAAAGTTCCTAGTTCTGTAGAGCTTCAGTACCTGGAAACTATTATTTATTTTCACCTTTTATTGCATACTCTTGTTTCATGAATGTTGTGTGTATGTGTATATCCACAACTGGATCATAAAGTCTTTGAGGTCATAAACTGTGGCTTATGTTTCTTTTTAGTCCCCTACAGTGTCTAGTATAGTGCTGAGGATTTAACAAATAGGTTCATAAAAACTATTTTTGATTGATTTTTTGGACAGAAATGAAATTAAAAATCCACTCAGCTCTGTCGAATGCATTCAGAAACACCAAAATTGCATTCTGGCAGACTAACCGCAGATTTCAATAAGATCCTAAGAGCGTTTGTTCATCTGTGTCTAGGCTGCAGAGACATTTTTAATAATCAGCCTGTGAAGCCCATCAGTTTAGAAATTCCATTTAGAGGACTGATAAATTTGTCCTGAGTCATTCCAGACTGTATTGGATGACAAGAAGCAAGCTGTGCCTAAGTTTTGAGGACAGTGCTGCATTGTCATTTCTGAAAGGATGAATGCAGATGCCATGTTTTATACATTGGAGATGCTTTGGGAATAAGGTAGAAAGTATCAGAAGAGTGGTGTCTGAGCACAGAGAACAGGACTGGGACACAGCTGGGAAACCAGAAGTTATTCAGTTATACCAGAATAACAAGGAATATGGCTGGGGAGCGACGATGTCTAATGGTCTGTACTGAATCTTACCTTTCTGGAAATCCCAAAGACTGATCTGTTCTCAGTTAAGGTGGTCTAGATTTGGGAGGAGAGTA
This sequence comes from Phacochoerus africanus, assembly GCF_016906955.1. NCBI lineage: Eukaryota > Metazoa > Chordata > Mammalia > Artiodactyla > Suidae > Phacochoerus > Phacochoerus africanus. Next base: position 120,352,758 of record NC_062558.1, on the reverse strand, counting down.
AGGGGGAAGGAAGAAAGTGCAGAAGTCTTTTCTGCTTTAAGCTTGGATTTATCTTAGAAATAGAGCAGAAGTGAACCCATAGATGGGAGGTCCATGGCCCCAATTGTGGTGCACTGTAGAGATGAAAAGCAAAGCAGATCAGGCGGATGGGCTGGATTCCTCTCTACTGGGCTTATTGCTCTACTGTGTGAGCTCCCCTGCTACTACCTCCACTGTGAAGGGAAGCAGGCAGAAGATAGAGCAGGCTGGGGTCTCATAAGCTCGTCTTATATGTCTTTTTTTTTTTTTGTAGCATATACTGTATTTGTGCCAGATAGATCCTTGGGTGCAGCCTTGAAGATATGAAGCCAGCTTCTAGCCAACAGCCAGGGAAAAGCTGGCTTATACACTTGCAAGGAAATAGATCTGAATGAGCAGATTCTTCCTCAGTCAGTCCTGCACAAGAGAATTCAGCATTGCTGATATCTTTACTGAAGCCCTGTGAGACTGACCAGAGGACCCAAATAAGCTATGCTCAGACTCCTGACAGACACTGAGATAATTCATATATGTTTTAAGATACTAAATTTGTGGTAATTTGCTATGCAGAGATAGAAAACTAATGCAGTGTTTTAAATAGCAATGCAATCAGGCAAGAGTTACTCTAGATATTTGGTTTTATTTTACTTTATTTTTTTCCCTCGCTTTATTGAGGTATAATTGACCAAATAAAACTAGTATGTAGTTAAGGTAAAACTGTGCATAGTTAATGTGATATAGTTAAGGTACACAGTGTAATGATTTGATATACATATACATTGTGAAATGATTCCTGCAATAAAGCTCAAGGAATTGACATATTCCTCAGCTCACACAGTTACATGTATGCATGATTAGGACACTTAAGATTTACTCTTCCAGGGTATTGCAAGCATACAGTACAGTACTATTAACTATAGTCATCGTACTGTGCATTGTATCCCTCAAACCTATTCATCTTAGAAGTGAAAGTTTGTACCCTTTGGCCAATACCTCCCCATTTTCCCCACCCTCTGTGCCCTGGAAACCAAAGTTCTATTTTCAGTTCTATGAGTTCAACTTTTGGGATTACACATATAAGTGAGATCATATGGTATTTGTCTTTCTCTTTCTGGCTTATCTCACTTAGCACAATGTCCTTCAAGTTCAACCGTATTGTCACAAAGTGATATATGTGTACTATACATTTTCTATATCCATTCATCCATCATTATTTATGTTGTTTCTACACTTAGCTACTGTAAACAATGCTGAAATGAACATGGGGGTGCAAGTATCTCTTTGAGATACTAATTTTATTTCCTTTGGATATATACCCAGAAGTGGGACTGCTGGATCATATGGAAGTTCCATTTTTATTTTATTTTTTTTTATGACCACACCTGCAGCATATGGAAGTTCCTGGGGCAGGGAATGAATCTGAGCTGCAGCTGTGACCTATACCACATCTATGGGAACACCAGATCCTTTAACCTACTGCACCAGGCTGGGGATTGAACCTGTGCTTCTACAGTGACCTGAGCCTCTCCATTCAAATTCTTAACCCACTGTGCCACAGCAGGAACACCTATTTTTAACTTTCTTGGGGAGCCTCCGTGCTGGTTTCTATAATGGCTGTACCAGTTTACATTCCCACCAACAATGCCCAAGGATTTCTTTTTCTGTACTTTTGATAGTAGTTGTGGCTCTTCATGTTTTGATAATAGCTATCCTAACAGGTATAGGGTGATATATCATTGCCGTTTTATTTGCATTTCCCTGAATAGTGAAATTGAACACCTTTTCATATATCTATTGGCAATTTATATTTCTTCTTTGGAAAATGTCTATTCAGGTCTTTTGCTCATTTTTTAAATTGGGTTATTTGGTTGTTTCCTAGAATTGTATGAGTTCCTTATGTATTTTGGCTATTAACTCCTTATCAGATATTTTTGCCCATTCTGTAGAATCTTTTCATTTTGTTATTTCTTTTGTTGTACAGAAGATTTTTAGCTTTTTGATGTGGTTTTACTGTTTATTTTTGTTACCTGTGCTTTTGGTGTCATAGCCAATGTATAGTTGTTGTCAAGACCAATGTAAAGGAGCTTTTCCTCTATGTTTTCTTCTAGGACTTTAATGGTTTCAAGTCTTACATGTAAATCTTTAATCCATTTTCAAGGTGATTTTTGTTTAGGGTATAAAATAAAAGCCAAATTTCATTCTTTCTCTAGTTTTCCCAATAGCATGACCCTCCATTCCTTGTTGTTGTGTCCTTGGTGCCATTGCCAAGTATTAGTTGACTATATATGAGTAGATTTATTTCTGGGCTTTTTATTCTGTTCCACTGGTGTTTGTGTCTATTTTTATGCCAGTACATACTGTTTTGATTACTAAAGTTTTATAGTATAATTTGAAATCAGGAAGTATGATGGATGCCTCCAACTCAAAATTGCTTTTGTCTATTTAGAATCTTTTGTGTGTCCCTGTGAATATTAGAACTGTTCTTTTTTTTCTATTTCTATGAAAATACCAAAAGTACCATAGGAATTTTGGTAGGAATTGTATTGAATATGCAGATTGATTTCAGCAGCATGGACATTTTAACAATATAAATTTTTCCAGTTTATATGCACAAGGTATCATTTCATTTATTTGTGTCTTTTTCAGTTTCTTTCATCAAAGTCTTATAGTTATCAGTGTACAGATTATTAACTTGGTCAAATTTATTCCTGTTTTATTATTTTTGAAACTATTGTAAATGAGATTGTTTTAATACCAGGATCTTGGAAGCTTCATTCTTTTTCCTGCCAATATTTATGTGCTTGATAGGCATGTATATTTTGCAACTCTTAGTTGAAGCCTTCGGATGGCTACAGGGGTTTACTGTTGTCTTTTTCAGGTGTTACAACTGTTCTTCCTCATTTAATTGCATATTCCATGATCAGACCTTTTTACCTTTGATATTTCCTCTGCAGAGGTAATTGGAAGTCAGATTAAGAAGAGAACAAAGGTTGGTTTTTTATTTTGAGTTGTTAGCTCTAAGACTCCCAAGTAATTTTAAGTTGTGTGTCTTAGGTATGCATGAAGTTTGGGAAGCCAGAGAGTTGTATGAAAGCATACAGTTGTAAGAGGTCAGAGCAAAAGTGGTCCAGTGCTCAGGCAAGCAAGGCAGCCTGAATTTTCTGGCAATGCAAATCAGAGGTCAAGGAATGAAGCCTCCAAAATCTTGACAGCCAATACATCAAGCCTCAGCATCAGTCATCTGAATTCCTTGATGAACTTTTGTACAAATGCTTCATAATTTTTACATTATGATAACAAAGTTTTCTGTTGACTTTCTACTTATAATTTTGTCATTAATCTCTCCTTACAGAGAAACATAGTGTATATGAAAAAATCTTTAACTATAACATTCAATTGCATATTTTAAAAAAGTAAATTTACTAGCATAATTTAAAAAAGCTAGTAGAATAAATATTATTTCAATGGCTTCCTATTGTTTGATATTATAATGAGGTTTTTTCTTATTATGTATTATTCCTTTATTGATTATATTACTAGATCAATTGTTAAAAGTATGAAGTAAGTCTTTTAAGTTTTTAGATTTTAATACAACTTCAGTGATGTGAGCAAAATATATATTATTTCCCCCATTTTATAGTTGAGGAACAGGATATGAGAGCTAAATAATTTTTCTAATTTTAAATAGTAACTGACAGAACCATTCTTTCGTCTTTTTTTTTTTCTTTTTTTGGTCTTTTTGTCTTTTTTAGGGCCACAGCCGTGGCATATGGAGGTTCCTAGGCTAGGGGTCCAGTTGGAACTGTAGCTGCTGGCCTATGCCACAGCCACAGCAATGAGGGATCCGAGCCATGTCTGCAACCTACATCACAGCTTAGGGCAATGCCAGATCTTTAACTCACTGAGCAAGGCCAGGGATCGAACCCACGTCCTCATGGATGCTAGTTGGATTCACTAACTGCCGAGCTATGAGCTATGATGGGAACTCCCCAGAACTATTCTTATAACAAGTGACTTCTGATTCTTGCTTTTTTCCTTCTAAACAAGGACTATTGAAAGCTTTTGCCTGTTTGCTTTGTTCTGTTATTGCATTTAAAATTCCCTTCATAATTTCTCCAATTCATGTTTTCTATATTTGGTTATAAGATTTTGGAGGAAGGGTTTCCAGAGAAGGGAAAAGAAAAATTTAGTAGATTTAATATATTTAGATGGCTTTCATTATGTGATAGTGAATTAAGATAATAAAAATTAATAACAACTTGCACTTATTAAATACTTCAATATGACAGGCACTGTGCTAAAGCTTATCAGTCAGTTTTCATATTTAATCATTTCTGTAAGCCTATAAACTTTTTTGGTATAAAAATTCCTATTTACACATGAAGAAATTAAGGCCCAGAGAGCTTTAATAATTTTTGCCTACTATGTGTAAGGCATCATCAATCAATTTGTGTTGTTTTGGTGTTATTTCTTACATAAATGAATTCACTAGTGAAGCCATCTGCACTCATATTTTCTTAATGGAAAGGTTTAATTTTTAAAAAATAATGACTGGGCTAGTAACAGTTTTTATTTTATCTTGTATTTGTTTCTGTAATTTGTGTTGTCCAAGGAGTTTTTCATTTTATCTGTGTTAAAATGATAAGAACTGTTATTCATATTATCTGTAGTATCTGTAATAATGTTCACGCCTCATTACTGATATTGGTAACTTGTTTCTTTCCTCTAATTTTCTTTTTAACCTAGATATGTATCAATTATATTAAACTTTTTAAAGAATCAGCTTTTGTTTTTACTGATTTTTCTCTGTTTATTTTATTTTTTGTTTTATTTATTTCTACTCATATTTGTTTCCTTAATTTTACTTAGCTTTGATTTAATTTGCTCTTTTTTCCATTTTTATTTAAAAGTTTTACTTTTATTTTTATACAGTGTTTAAAAATTACTTTCAACTTAGAGCTATGCTGTTCTTTTTCCTAGCTTATTTTTATTTATTTATTTTTTTTATTTTTTATTTTTTGCTTTTTAGGGCCGTACCTACGGCATATGGAAGTTCAAATTAGAGCTGCAGCTGCTGGCCTATGCCACAGCCACAGTGATGCAGGATCCAAGCCAAGTCTGTGACCTATACCACAGCTCATGGCAATGCCAGATCCCCAACCCACTGAGCGAGGCCAGGGATCAAACCCTCATCCTCGTGGATACTAGTCGGATTCATTTCTGCTACGCCACAACAGGAACTCCCTTTTCCTTAGCTTCTTAAGATGAGGCATTGACTTTAGAATTTTCTTTTTTTCTGTTATAAAAATTGCATCTGGTTATAAAAATTGCGTCTGTAAATTTCTTCCTTTAAACATTTTTTTATTAAAGTATAGTTGATTTATCATGTTGTATCAGTTTCTGCTACAGCGTAGTGACCTAGTCATACATACATATACATTCTTTTCCTCATACTATCTTCCATCACATTCTATCCCAAGAGATTAGATATAGTTCCCTCTACTGTCCAGTAAGGCTTCATCGTTTATCCATTCTGAATGTATAGTTTGCATCTATTAACCCCAAACTCCCCATCCATCCCAATTCCTCCCTCCTTGTTTTTGGAAACCATAGGTCTGTTCACTATGCCTGTGTTTCTGCTTTGTGGATAGGTTCATATTTTAGGTTCCAGATATGTTATATCATAGGGTATTTTTTTTTTCTCCTTCTGACTTACTTCACTTATTATGAGAATCTCTAGAAATTAACTACATGGTCTGTGCTTCCAGAACCTATTTTTTTCCCATTATATGCACCTAAAACAAAATAAATGTCTATATCTTATTTGTAATAAATTATTCCTTCATTATAAATAGAAACTGGTATATTATAGAAATTTGAATAAACAGGAAGAACAAGGCAAAAATGTGGCAGCTGAATAGATTTAACTAGGTCTTCAAATATGACATCACACACACACACATACACACACACACACATTCAGTAAGACCAAAGTTTCCAACAGATTTTATAGAGGAAGCGTCTGATATTCTCTTCCAATTGTCTTTCCTTTTAATGCGGTACAGAGATGCTGATAATTTAGCTTTTGGTTTTGCCTTGAGATTGACTGTCTAAGCCATTTGGAATAGCTTTCCCATCTTTTTGCCAGAAGTAGCTAAGTCTATCTAGAAGCTGGACCATTCCTCTCCAAACTTTTTAGATTCTTGAGAGTAGAGGTGGTGACTTTTTATTTTCATATCTTTAGTACTTGGCATAACACTCAAAAAGATAGATTTTAAGTTCTGGCTGAAAAGGTGTTACCTAAAGATTTCTGCTGACTCAGGAGTCTTTAAATTCTAAAGATAATCCTCTCCTTTTCTCCTTTACTTTCCAAAAAGCCCTGCAAACATTTGGCTGATGCTAATGATAATCTGCACTTTCTTTCCTGTAGTATTTGCTAACTAGCTCAAAGAGTTTTGAGACCTCCTTGGACAGTCTTTTTAATATTTGTTCACTCTAAATATTGTGGAATTCTTCCTAATTTCCAGCCTGAAGTTACTGCTGCTTCTCATCTTTTTTCTGGCTTTTATTCTAGCATTTGCTTCTTTCCATTATGTTGGTTCCATGGGACTATACTTTATTTCAGAACTATTGTTCTTCTCTCTCCTACTTTTTAAATATCGAAGGCATTGGAAACTTCTCCCAAGCTTTCTGGGGTGTAGGTTTGGGTCATAGTAGAAACTTAGGTTTACATAGGAAAGAAACTAAGATTTGCCTCTGGAGAGCTGGCTAAAATACGCTCACACTGGGCAGTGTCCTTGTGGCTGCCAGGTCATGGAAATAGTATATCCGCTTGCATAGCGTGCTCTCTCACTCATGCATAGTGCTTGTCACTGCTTTTTTCCTGAAGAAGTTTGTCACAGGAGGGAAATAATAACATAGAACAGAAAGAAAGAATCAAGGTTACTTCAGCAGCCTCCAACCCTCTCCCCCACATAAACACACTTTTACTTTACAAGATCAACTGTCTTTTCACTTGTTTAAATATGAAGATTTCACCCTAAGACTATACTCACTCCATCAACCTATTCCCATTCTCCCTGTGGTTCCCCATCAAAACTTTTTCTGCATGGGCTTTTGCTGACTCTCTCCTCACCCGTGCCTCTAGGTGAATGTGGAAGAGAATATTTACACTGATAAGACAGTGACTTTGTGAAGATGATTTGTCACCAAGGGCTTCATAACGTCTCATCATGATTGTAGAGATTTACTGAGTATCGTATGAGTTTCTGCTGTAGATTCTGCCCATAAAATAAAAATGCTATGATTAGCTGAGTAAAGTGGTACATATGTAATGATCTTGAATAGCCTTGAAGGTGAACAGCCTTCAAAAAAAGGGAAAAAATCATTTTGAGTTAATATGGAGTATTAAGGACATCATTCCTGAATACAGCAAAAGAAAATTATTTTAGTCAAACACAGATGTTGAAGACAGTATGTTTAAAAAGGCAGGTCACATAGTGTACTGCAAGCTCCTGCTAACAAGGTTAGAGTTAATAGATTATTGATCCATTTAATGTTTAGTAGCAAGCTAATTTTTTTCATCAGCTATGGCAATTGGGAATTTGTCTGTTTTAGAGGCCAATTCAATAAAAATCTTTCATTTGATATTACTTTCTAATGTCGAGAAGCATATGCCTTTGATGCACTAAACCCTGTTTATTGCTACAGTCACCCTGGGGTATTAGTATGCCTGCTATTGTGAGCACTCTCTTTTCTGAGGTTTACTTTTCTTTGTCTCTCAAGAGACTGGCAAACCCTTTCTAGTGTAAAAAGGCTTGGGATTGCAGCCATGGAGATAAGGGTAGAAACTGATCATATCATCTGCTGCTAACACCTGCTCCACTTCACTAAAATTTCTATTACATGGGATTTTATTCAGTATTGCGATGAGGAACTTGAAATAATGTGTTGCTAGTTATCTCCCTGGTATTCAAGAAGTTCTAATCTTTAAATAGTAACAAAAGGAAAATTGTGATAGCATGGAAGCCTTGTAGTCCTTGAATTTTGAAGAAGACGCTAGACTTGAGAAATAACAGATGTTGAACTCCAAATTATACGTGAAGTGTGTGTGTGTGTGCGTGTGTGTGTGTACTTTTCAAGGCTTTAATGATATTGGAGCCATGTGTCGCTTTCTGACTTATATAATAAAGAATCATTGCTAACTTCTATGGCAATACAAAACAGTAGTGAAGCAGCAAAGAGCAGAGGTTGAGAGTCTTAAATAAAACCTGAAACCAGGTGATCTGGGTTCAAATCCCATCTCTACCAATACGTGGCAATGAGACTTTGAAAAAGATACTAGATAACTTTGACTCTGTGCTCTTTTCTGAAAAAAAAAATGAATATTAATAGCATTTCCTGGAGGTTGTAAAGAGTTAAATGAGTTAATATCTATAAAATGCTTAAAGCAGTGTCTGGATAAACAGTGGTTTGGAAAACGCCTGGGTTTGCTTTTAGAACTACATGTTTTTATTGTTTCTAACCTAACATTTAGTTTTTAAAAATTAATAAACTTTACTTTTTTTTGGTCTTTTTTTACCTTTTTCTGGGGCCACTTCCTGCAGCATATGGAGGTTCCCAGGCTAGGGGTCTAATTGGAGCTATAGCTGCCAGCCTATGCCAGAGCCACAGCAATGCGGGATCCGAGCCACGTCTGCAACCTACACCACAGCTCACGGCAACGCCGGATACTTAATCCACTGAGCAAGGCCAGGGATCAAACCAACAACCTCATGGTTCCTAGTCGGCTTCGTTCACCACTGTGCCACAACGGGAACTCCAATAAATTTTACTTTTAGAGCAGTTTTAATTTCATAGCAAAATTGAGTTGAAAGTACAGAGAGTTCCCATATACCTCTGTCCTCCTTCCCCGCCCACATATACAACCTCCTCCAGTATTAACAACCAGTACCACAGGGGTACGTCTGTTACAATCCATGAATTTACATTGACACATTATTATCACCTAGAGACAATTACTTTTTAAAAATATATCCTCTTTGATTTAAATGATTTTACCTTTTTCTTTTTCCAAACACTGTTTTTTTGCTTAGGTTCAGTGAGCATGGGGAACAGGTGATTGTTACCCTTAGGATGTAGCAGAAAAGAGTGAAGCCTGTTACAAGTAGGAAGTATTCCTCTTGTTTCTATGATAGGTAGGTGTGCATTTTTTACATTCACAATATTCATTCAATATTCAGGTATTCATCCATTCAACAACATTTAATTCAGTCCTTCTGTTTCAGGTCTGAGGATTATAATGATGAATGACACAGTGTTTAAATTCAAAGAATTTATACCCTGGTTTGAGAGATTGTGTCTGGTTTGTTACCATCCACAAGAGGCTTTTGGAACAAATAAGGTCATACGGATATTTAATGTTGAAACCACAATGATGACAAATACCCACTTTCTCGCTAGCTTTCAGCCCTCATTCCCTGGCCCTAAAAATCTCCTCAGTTAATTTTAGAAGTCCAGGAGTTCCCGTCATGGCTCAGTGGTTAACGAATCTGATTAGGAACCATGAGGTTGTGGGTTCAATCCTTGGCCTTGCTCAGTGGGTCAAGGATCCAACGTTGCCATGAGCTGTGGTATAGGTTGCAGACGCAGCTCGGATCCTGCATTGCTGTGGCTCTGGTGTAGGCTGGCAGCTATGGCTCTGATTCGACTGCTAACCTAGGCACCTCCATATTCCGCGAGAGTGGTCCAAGTAATGGAAAAAAGACACACACACACACACAAATTTTTTTAGAAGTCCAAATGGGGTCCATCACATGTGCAGCTACCTATTTCTGCAGTTCTAACTATACTCTCCACCGAACCAGAGCACAATTCAGACCATGCTTTCTTGTTTTATGCAGACAATTTGCACTCAGAATGTGAGATACACTGTAAATAATGATACCTACAATGGATGCCATCTAATCTGTTTATGATAAATACTCCAAATGCTTCTGCCCAGATCTTATGCCTCTCAATTTTTTTCTCTTTTCCTTATGTGTCTGCTGAAAATAAACAGGGTCTATTTATCTTATGCAGACAATAATAGTCCTTGGAATTTTGAGAAAGAAGGAGTATGAAATCAGTGGGAGTCCATGGAATCAAGGGAATCCAGCTGATCTTCTCTGGAGGTGGCAGCACCAAGTCTTATACAACATAAAAATGTAAAGGAAAATGCCTTGACCATTGCTGGCCCTGATTCGCTTCTGTTGGAAAAGATTGTATCAAGTCTCAATATTTTTGCTTAGTGCCATCTGAGTTTAATTTTCCCTGTGGCTTAATCGCCCATACAGTGGTGGAACCATTAGGATATGATTTGTGACACTGAATATCAGATTTAATGAATTGGACATCTGGATGTCATGGTGCAGAACATAACACATAGATGTCTATTTCCTGCTCAGCAGGCAGTAGTCTTCTCTAGATGAGACTCAAGGAAAGGTACATATCTCTGCAATTGGAGGTACCTTCGTTCCCCTGACCCAGCCAGTGCAATTCATTCCATGTTCTTCAGGCTCCTCGTTATTTTCTCAGGCTTTTTGTGGGTTAAAGCTTATTCTACCAAGTGCCAGATGAGTTAAGGCTTAGAAAACACATGATGTAACCTCAGCTCTCACCTTTTAATCACCGAGGTCCTGTGAGCAACTCTCCCTAATGCTGGTGGTTGCAAAATACTGTTTTCATTTACATCTTTAATGGAGATGAATGGGTATGCAGACTAATCATTACTGCTATTAGGAAATAGGCTTTCAAGCTGAAAGTAAAGGAGGGGGTATTATCAGAACTGAGCATTTTTCTGAGTATCCATTTCAGAGTAGGCTGGATAAAGCCCTGTAGACATTGCTGTATGGAACAATTTCACATTCTTTCTAGGGCTGAATCAGGTGGTCTGTCTGTAATGGGCCTTTTTTTCCCTCTGCAGTCACTTCAGAAATCCTATTGTGATGGAAATGGCCGGCCAAATCTGCTTCAATTGCATCCAGACTTCAAAAGTCATTTCATAACTGCTTTTAATATAGCTATTTAAGGTATAACGTCCAGATAAATTTCTCCATCTATCTCTTATAGAAACAGCAATTATTAATAAGAAAGAGATAATTATTTCAATATATCCCTTATCACTTGGCATTATTACATTATACCTACTTTGGGTATTTCAAATACGTTATGCATTTTTCCATAATTAACAAATACATTCCCGCCTCTTTTCTTCCTGCTAAGAAAAAAATCTTTTGGGAAGCACTTACTGATGACTTACAATCAAATGTGCTTATAATATACTTAGATAACATTAAAACATCTTGAATAGGATGATGATTTATTTCCTTTCCAATGCGTACAAGGAATAACTTCAAAAGCACACATACTTAATGCTTTCGCCATGAAGAAAGAAATTCCATATGAATGTAATTCTAAAATTTAGTATTTCTTGTACATCTCACAGGAAGAATGGACAAGAGAGCAGTAGCTTAAGAGATGGCCTGGAGTTCCCGTCATGGCACAGTGGTTAACGAATCTGACTAGGAACCATGAGGTTGCAGGTTCGATCCCTGCCCTTGCTCAGTGGGTTAAGGATCCGGCGTTGCCGTGAGCTCTGGTGTAGGTTGCAGACGCAGCTCAGATCCCGCGTAGCTGTGGTTCTGGCGTAGGCTGGTGACTACAGCTCTGATTCGACCCCTAGCCTGGGAACCTCCATATGCCGCGGGAAGCGGCCCTAGAAAAAGACAAAAAGAAAAAACCGAAAAACAAACAAGAGAGGGCTTGGGCTCAGTAAGATATGAGTGATTAGACAACTCTTATGGAACATTTTTTCTTTTAGAATTTGCAGAGAGTAGGATCCTGCTTCTCTCCTAAGATTAATTCATATTATTTCTGCAAATATTTTCAATAGTCTTTGAAAATATTGCTCAACAGCTACTTCCATTGAAGTGTCTGTGGGACTCCTGATTTTGGATAGAGCCATAGCCCTTTGACCATCTGGGTCAACATTTCAAAGTTTCCATGGTTTAAAGATGTGTTAAGCCAGGTGAAAAGGTCTCTGGAGCCCTCGAGGCCATAAATCTTGCTCTGGCTCTTTCTTAGCTGGGCATGCTCTTCCATGTTGGCAGCGTCTAAACCATTCCTAGTATCGTGAGTGGAGCAGCATGTAGTAGCATGTAGGGTAGCATGTAGAGAGTCCTACCTTTTAGAAGAAGTATGAGTTTTATTGAATAGCATAATGAGAACAAGGCAAAATAGCACTGAGTTCTACCTGTTTAATAAAAGCATTAGAGGAGTCCAGGGGATATTTAGCAAATACCCCTCAAGTTTACACTTGAAACTATAGTTTGATTATCTCTACTGCTTTCCTTGGATGGGAGAATTTTGTTACACTATGCAATATTGCTGCTAATGAATATTTAGATGAATAATGCTAAATGAATAGGTCCTACCCCCTATTAAGAAATCTTTTAAGGCTTAGGCTTATACTTTGGTAATTAAACCTTATAGCAAATATGCATAATAGTGACAATTTCTCATTACATTTGCCGTTGACTCTATGAATTATCTGTTGATACCCAGGGGTTGGATTATTCTAGTTAATTATTGTGATTTTACACTAACATAACACCTTCTGTCCCAAGGAATTCTTAAGCATGGTGGAAACTTCATCCCAATCAGTACTTACTTATGAATCTCTTTACTTGTTAAGTGAGAAGGCAGCCTGAGATAAATTACACTGGATAATTTTAATCAAGAGCTTAATTTTAATGATCATCTGCTGCACAAATAAAATAAGAGAAGGAATGAAACCATCATTATCAAGGTAAGTCATATGTGTCTCTAAAGGATGTTATTTGTAGCAATGTTCATTAAGAATTTCTATAAACTCTGAGTGGAATAACAGGATGGTAGAGCAAAACTACAAAGATAGCCTAAATATGTAATTAGGTCATAGAAAGCATCTTATTTTGTACTTGATGATTGCTTGGGAATTGTCCTTTAGTTTAATATCTACAATCTAGTTCTACAACCAGGTTGAATATTTCTGTGAGGCAGTGTCCACTCTGTCCTAAGCATTTGAATTTCTCCACCAATGACCAGTCCATAACATGAGTTCAAAACCAGCTCTTCTCTAACTTTTTTTTTTCGGGGGTGGGGGGCGGTGTACCCACGGCATGTGGAAGTTCCCAGGCTAGGGGTCACATCAGAGCTACAGCTGCCAGCCTATGCCAATACGGGATCTGAGCCGTGTCTGCGACTTACACCACAGCTCATGGCAACTCTGGGTCCCCAGCCCACTAAGTGAGGCCAGGGATCGAACCTGCATCCTCATGGATACTAGTCAGATTCATTGCTGCTGAGCCATGATGGGAGCTCCCCATCAAAACTTATTTTGACTTTTTGCGTTAGCATAGAAAAGCGTAGGCTGACATTTCTTAGGACAAAGACAATGATGCATTTCAAAGAACTGTATCTATGTATTTTTTCCTTACTTAGTTTTTCTGAAGGTCAGTTGTGCTGAATTTTATGGAAATGATATTAAACATTATAAATGATGTTCAGTGGATAAATTGAGAGCTGTTTTTTGGTACCAAATATGGTCTTCTCCATTGTCTCTATGTATTTATACTTCCCTCCATCCCTCTCTTCCTTCTTTTCTTCCTTCCCCCCACTCTCCCTCTTTTCCTCCCTCTCTTTCTCGTTATTAATAGCATAAAGCAACATGACTTTCTATATGATATGAAATTTATCTAATACTATTAAAATCAAGGACTTTATTAGTCCAAGTTTAACTATTTAATTGAGGATAGTATTCAAAAGATTTGTAGCTTATTTATCATTTTCACAAATGTTTCATGATGCCTGATATTCATAATTGCCTCTTTGCCTGACTTCTCGTACCTAGTGACCTAGGAATGCTTATGCTTTTGCCAGATTTCAGGGTAAGAGCAAAACAAAACCTAGGCTTCCAGATCCTCTAAAATTGATGTTTTCTGAACTTTGTTCCTAATGATGGAGCTACACTTCCCTGTGATACAAAAGATATTGCACCTGTAGTTCTTTCTAATTGTGTGCATTGACTCTGAGATAGACAGTTGGTACAGGGAAATTGGAGAATATGAAGTGACTAGTTAGTTGCTAATAAAGTAAGAAGAAGCTGTTTCATAGCACACAGGATGGACTCACCCATGGTAATTGTTCTCACCTTTGGCACCAGGATTCGCTGCTAAGAGGCTTGGAAACTCATCACCTGGGTTTCAAGTCTTGGCATCACCAGTTACTACAGTGAATGGTGATATAAGATGGAGGAAAGGCTGTAAAAATGAAGAGAAAGAGAGGACAACTCATCTATCTCTCTCCATCACCATCACTGAGAAGAGCTATAAAGACTGAGCTAAATCCCCTGTAATAGAAGCTGTTAATTTCTAATGGTATAACATGCCGTTACAGCTATTTCTGAGTCCTGATCTGTACTTGAATGGTCAGGCTATAAACAGTTATTAAGTGCCAAGTATGTGTTAGGACCTGGAGCTGTAAAAGGTTGGAGGATTATAGGTGGAAAATTTGGTTTCGTCATTATATGTTCTGAAGTTAGACAAAATTCTGAATCATCTCAGGCACTTAGCAGCAGTGTGACCTGAGGCAAATCAATTAATGTTTCTCCAACTCAGTTTCTTTTATCTGTAAAAGAGAATAATAATATCTAAGAATGATATAGTGAGTAGTAAATAAAAGATGTGCTTGAAGCATTTGGTAGAGTCTTCAATGTTTAGGATTATTAACTTTTCATTATTATTGTTAAATTAATGAACATCAATCATATACTATGACTATTAGTAAGGCAAGGTTATAGAGTTGAATAAATACTGGCCTTTGACCTTAAGGGCTTTATTGTTTAATGAGAAAGTGACATGAAAAGTGAAATATTTGTATATGACAAGTGCCACAATAGAGTTTCTCCATAGTCTTATGGACACAGGGAAAAATTATAACTAGCTATTAATGGCTTAACTGGTAAACTGCATGGGTATCTGGACAGTCTTATCTGATTAAGGAGACAGTGAACTCTGGATCAGAGTGGGTATTATGGGGGACCATAGGGGTAAAGGGAAGATGGCAAAGTTACGGGATCCAGGATCAATGAGTCTTCTCTGCCAAATAAGGTCCTTCATCCTAGGCAACTTAGTCTTAACAGATTGGTTCATTCCCTGATACAGAATTTGCTAGGTCTCCAAAGGTTTCTTAGAGTTGAGGGATTCACCTGATGTACAGGAACCTTCAGGGTATGTCTCTGTGGGGAGTATTGACTTTACCAAGTGAACACAGTGTTGCCAAACTCAAGTTCAGGTGTTCACCTGCTCAAAAACCAGTACTTGAGACCTGTGGCAATAGGAACAGAACAGTTGCTTTATTCAGGAGGCTGGCAACCTGGGGAGAATGTGGACTCATGTCCTAGAACCAACTCTGAAGAGTATGCTTGGCCATGATAGTTTTTAAAGGCAAAAAGGGGAAGTAATCTCAGTTAATCAGTGAGGTTAGGAGTCAGATTCTTTGCCATCCCCCACTGTATGCAGGCTTGTGATCTTCCTTTAGACGCTGTCTCCTGCACATAGTTTGCTTGTTTGATTACTGAAGGGGAAGCTGGGGAAAAGATCTAGTTGCCTGTTAACTACTTTTTCTTCATTTCTACTTCTTGAATCTAAAAAAAGAATCAACTGGTTAGGTGTGACATTGTGTAATCAAAAGATGTGAAAGGTGTGCTTAGGCTGGAGGTTAGTTAAAAATAGAACTTTGTTAAAGTGACCAGACAAAAAGTCCCCCTGCAGAGAGTTGCTTCCTGCAAAGAGCTGTTTTCTGCAAAGGGCTGCTTTCAAGGAGCTGCTTACAAATCCCCACTGTCAGACATCATTCCATTTCTATGGGATCATGGGTGAAAGTTCATCTTCTGTAACTTCTTGCTGATACAGAGTGCTATATTCTTAGAATGGAAGATACCGATGAATCTGTAGCATCTCTTTGCTGACAGTTTTAGTTGCTCACACAGGCAGAGCAAGTTACAATTATTTTGATGCCTACAAAGATACAGATTATTATGAGCAATACTATTAATCCCCTTCTCTTGAGGCCAGTTCTTGAAATTGTGCTAGCCTTAGATTCAGTACTGCTCAAGATGGAGTACTTTATGTTATGGTTGCAGTCTGGTCATCATACAGTTAGCTTCCCCCCCGGTGGCAGTTATAGTATCTATAAAACAACTCAGGAATTGCATCAGACACAAAGATTCTGTGACTCTATGGTCCTAAATTATTAACTGCTTGAGCCTGTTCTTTTGTGACTCAAGGAAGCCTGAGAGAGTTCAGCTTTTCTACAAACAGGAGGCAGGGCACATGGAGGGGCTTTTGTACTTGGGGTGGGGGCTCAGTTTTAATAGTGTTCTGCCATTTCCTTAGTAGCTCTGTTGAGTCAGACTAAAAGCAGTGTTAGTGATCTGCCAGATAAGGATGCCCAGGGTTTTGTGTAGGAGACATGAAAATGAATACAATTGAAACTGACAGCACTAATGGCCTGAACCCATCTAAAACCCAAATTGGGACTTGAACCCACGTTTTAAATTATAATCACTCACCCAGTGTCTGGATTTACTGAGGCTCAGGTTCTTTATATGCAGAAGAAATTCAGTGAGAGTCAAAGTGATAAGCAAGAAATAGATTTATTAAGATAGGAGACTTGTGCGAGATGCAGGTGGGCAGGCAAGGAAGGTATGCTCTCAGGATCCGGTGGGCTACAGTTTTATTATCCTAGGGAAGTGGGGGTCAGAAAAGACTACATCCTTCTCTTTCTTCAAGTAGTAGCTCCTCCTTAGTATCTGGTAAGGTGTGTGTTCAAATCAGCAGAAGGGTGGTCCTCAAACTCCTGCCCTTTGTCTGAATCTGAATGCAGGCCTCATCCCATCCTCCACCCAACATCTCATGCCTCAGGCAAACCCAACTCTTTCTGATGGCTTTCTTGAGCAATTATTAACTTGAAGTTATTTCCTAGTGTCCCCTAGGCTTCCCTCTTTTTCTATGATCCTTTACTGGGACTTCTACAACTGCCTGTGTCTACTCTATCCCTATCACAATGTGACATCTGATTTCAAGTATCCTATCAGAGAGGTATTCTCACATGAATCAGAATTTCACAAGGCAATGAGCACAGGAGAGTAAGGATTCTTAATGTTAGTGTTTAGACCTATGTTTCAAAGTGGGGCACTTTGTAAACCTATTCAAGATGATGAAATTTTGTATCCTGGCTCTGCAGTTCACCAGCTATGTGATAGCAGGCATTTAAACCTCTTTAAACCTTGGTTTCCTCATATTTAAAACAAGAAAAATAATACCCTCACAGGGTTATTGTGAGATTGTGAAATTAAATATGTCAAGTGCTTATCAAAGCATCTGGTCCAATAGGTATTCAATAAATGATAGTTATTATTTTTAACTTTTAATGACCTTATTCTGTAGCCTACATGCTTTGAAGTGCTACCAAGTGCTATACTTTGGTAGCCCAATGGTATATACCAGGCTAATTAGGTTGTTGGTTTTAGTCCAAAAGAATGATTTATTCTTGCAATTTATTAGTTTATTGGATTGCTAAATCAAAAGTGTATCAAGACCAACCATGATTTTCCTTAGCTTTGCCAAAGCACTTGTGCTATAGAATAGCACTACTGCCTAAGGTCATTAAAATTTAAAATATTCTCCCAAGTATACAAGGATGGTTCAACATATGCAAATCAATCAACCTCATACACCACACTGACAAAAGAAGAGTCAAAAACCATATGATTATCTCAATAGATGCAGAAAAAGCATTTGACAAAGTCAAACATCCATTTATGATAAAAACACTTACCAAAGTGGGTATAGAGGGAACATTCCTGAACATAATCAAAGCCATTTATGACAAACCCACAGCAAATATAACACCCAATGGAGAAAAATTGAAAGCCTTCTCACTCAAATCTGGAACAAGACAGGGATGCCCACTCTCACCACTGCTATTCCACATAGAATTGGAAGTCCTAGCCACAGCTATCAGACAAACAAAAGAAATAAAAGGCACCCAAATAGGAAGAGAAGAGGTAAAACTGTCACTATATGCAGATGACATGATACTATATATAGAAAACCGTAAGGACACAACCAAATAATTACTTGAACTGATCAACAAATTCAGCAAAGTAGCAGGATATAAGATTAAGAAATCAGTCGCATTTCTGTATGCTAACAATGAAATATTAGAAAAGGAACCCAGAAATACAATACCTTTTAAAATTGCACCCGAGAAAATCAAATACCGGGGAATACACCTGACCAAGAAAGTAAAAGACTTATATGCCAATAACTATAAAACATTAATCAAGAAAATTAAAGAAGATGTAAAGAAATGGAAAGATATTCCATGATCCTGGATTGGAAAAAATAATATTGTAAAAATGGCCATACTACCCAAAGCAATCTACACATTGAATGCAATCCCTATCAAATTACCATGACATTTTCACAGAACTAGAACAAACAGTGCAAAAATTTATGTGGAATACAAAAGACCCAGAATTGCCAAAGCAATCCTGAGAGAAACAAAAACCAAGCAGGATGCATAACTCTCCCAGACTACAAGCAATATTACAAAGCCACCATCATCAAGACAGTGTGGTACTGGTACCAAAACAGACACATGGACCAATGGAACAGAATAGAGAACCCAGAAATAAACCCAGACACCTATGGTCAATTAATCTTGGACAAAGCAGGCAAGAACATAAAGTGGGAAAAAGAAAGTCTATTCAGCAAGCATTGCTGGGAAACCTGGACAGCTGCATGCAAAGCAGTGAAATTGGAACACACCCTCACACCATGCACAAAAATAAACTCCAAATGGCTGAAAGACTTAAATATAAGATGAGACACCATCAAACTCCTGGGAGAGACCATAGGCAAAACATTCTCTGACATCAACCTTACAACTGTTTTCTCAGGTCAGCCTCCCAAAGCAACAGAAATAAGAGCAAAGCTAAACCAGTGGGACCTAATCAAAGTGACAAGCTTTTGCACAGCAAAGGAAACCAAAAAGAAAACAAAAGGACAACTTACAGAATGGGAGAAATTAGTTTCAAATGGTGCAACTGACAAGGGCTTAACCTCTAGAATATACAAGCAACTTACACAACTCAACAGCAAAAAAGCCAACGACCCAATGGAAAAATGGGCAAAAGACCTGAATAGACATTTCTCAAAGGAAGACATAGAGATGGCCAACAAGCACATGGAAAAATGCTCAACATCAATGATTATTACAGAAATGCAAATCAAAGCTACCATGAGGTACCACCTCATACCAGTCAGAATGGCCATCACTAGTAAGTCCACAGATGACAAGTGCTGGAGGGGGTGTGGAGAAAAGGGAAGCCTCCTGCACTGTTGGTGGGAATGTAAGCTGGTACAGCCACTATGGAGAACAGTATGGAGGTACCTTAGAAATCTATACATAGAACCACCATATGACCCAACATTCCCACTCTTGGGCATATATCCAGACAAAACTTTCGTTGAAAAAGACACATGCACCCACACATTCATTTCAGCACTATTCACAATAGCCAAGACATGGAAACAACCCAAATGTCCATTGACAGATGATTGGATTAGGGAGAGGTGGTATATATACACAATGGAATACTACTCATCCATAAAAAAGAATGACCTAATGCCATTTGCAGCAGCACGGATGGAACTAGAGACTCTCCTACTGAGTGAAGTAAGTCAGAAGGAGAATGGCAAATACCATATGATATCACTTATATCTGGGATCTAATATATGGCACAAACCTTTCCACAGAAAAGAAAATCATGAACATCGAGAACAGCCTTGTGGTTGCCCAGGTGAAGGGGGAGGGAGTGGAGTGGATTGCGAGCTTGGGGTTAATGCATGCAAACTATTGCTCTTAGAATGGATTTACAATGAGATCCTGCTGTGTAGCACTGAGAACTATGTCTAGATATTTACTTCACAGCACAATAATGGGAGAAAAAATTATGTAAGCATGTATGTGTTCCTGGGTCCCTATGGGTACAGTTGGAAAATTCTTATTACAGGTTAAAAATTATTATTGGAGGAGTTCCCGTCTTGGCGCAGTGGTTAACGAATCCAACTAGGAACCATGAGGTTGCGGGTTTGATCCCTGGCCTTGCTCAGTAGGTTAACGATCTGGCATTGCCGTGAGCTGTGGTGTAGGTTGCAGACGCAGCTCGGATCCCACGTTGCTGTGGCTCTGGTGTAGGCCGTGGCTACAGCTCTGATTCGACCCCTAGCCTGGGAACCTCCATATGCCACAGGAAGTGGCCCTAGAAAAGGCAAAAAGACAAAAGAAAAAAAAAATTATTATTGGAGAAAATCAACTGGCAACCTATGGTAAGTACAGCTGGGAATTTTAAAACGATTTTTTTCCCCAAGATTGTGAGAGAAGTTAAAGAGTAAATACAGAAACCCTCCCTATATTTATGGGATGAAATCTCAGTTTTCAAGCTTGCTGATGAGGCCCAATTTTTTGAACTAGAGAATATCCTGAATTTATGGCCAGTTTTTCAGTGACTTTCCTTTTCTTCCATTGTGTTACTCTGAAATTAAAGCTGATATCATGAATAAAGTATAGTTGCTTTTTAGTATATTTTCTTAAAATTTTGTTTCTGTAATTTCTGCTGCCCTCTTAAGTGAATAAGTGTAAATTGTTAAAAACTGTGAAGATTGAATAATTGGAGGCCATTAAATTCTCCATACTTTATGTTATCCTTATCTAGATAGTAAATGCAAATAGTATGATCATAAAATAAATAAGAAAGGACAATATCTTTCATAACTGTCTAAGCCTAGAACTATTTGCCTCTCCAAAAACAAGACTGCTTTTTTTTGTTCTTGCTCCCCTCCCACAAAAGAACAAGTCAAAGTCCATTGAAAAACTTCTCTTCCTCCACAGAAACTCTGCTTCTGTTGTTAAAGTATTAAATGCTATCGCCCCTTTTGAAGGTGACTGCTGTGTGATTAAGAGCCCAAGTGTACACCAGGCTAATTAGACTGTTGGTTTTAGTCCAAAAAATGACTTATTTTTGCAACTTATTAGCACGTTTATTGGATTGCTAAATCAAGAATATTTTAAAACAAACCATGATTTTCCTCAGCTTTGCTAAAGCACTTGGGCTATAGAATAAGGGACTTAAGGTCATTAAAGGTGAAACAACTCATAGGCATAATGCTTATTAAGCAAAGCTAATTTGTTTTGAAAGTAATAAAGCACACTTGGAATTCTTAGCAAATTAACTCATATGCTGTATGAAAAGGAGTCCTGGGTGAAAGGAAATTCAGGTTTTGAATTTGGGTGAGAAGACAGAGATTGTGAGGAAATAAGTTTGTGTCTAAATGATAGAGAACAGGATATCGTAGATCTTGGCCTTGAAAGAGCAATGGTCTTTGGCAACATCTGTCATGGAGAAGCTTTTTTTCCCGCTCGTTTCCCATACATTTACAATGACTTAGTACTTTCTGAAAGTCACCATTACTAATGAGAAACAAACATCAACAATTTGAGTCTCTATATATTTTTGAAATGTGAAATACTCTTTTCCCTCCCTTTTGAAGACTCACACTTCTCTTACCTATCCAAATTCCTCACTTTCCTTGGCCTCTGTGTTGTCTTCCATGACTACACCATACCCTAGTCAATTCCCAAAGCAATGCCCAATTATGTGCTTGATTTTGTGCTATTCCATGGTGTTTATTCTCTCATGAGTAGAAATTTGTCCTTCCAAAAGAATTTCAAACTTTTCAAAAGCAGAGACTGTGATGCTTCCAGATAGCTTAACTAGGTTTCCATCAAAAAAACCCCAAGTGTCCTTGGAACTGTCCAAGGAACCCTTTTTTTGTGTTCCCTTTTCACCACTAGGGTACACTATAATACTGTGCCTGGATTATTCTTATTCCCTAGGCTAGGGGTTCATCATGACCTGACTGGGCTGAACCATTTGACATTGAATTCAAGACTTTAACCTCATTAGTGTCCCACTGTAGTTAAATGAGTTAACTAGCCTCAGATTTAAGACAGCAAAGATAGAGCTGGCGGAAACAACAGCTAGAAAAATACAATTGCTATTTCACACTATAGTTGGGAGCCAGGGATGCTGAAAGCGAGTAGAGTGGAGGGGAATGCAACAAGTTTACATGTGAGTGGGAGCCCTTTGGTGTGCCCTGTCAAGAGTTTTGTTTGCTTGGGGCCTAAGGCACTGCCTGTGAGAGAACCCTAAGGAAATAATGTGAGAGAACCCTAAGGGAAGAGAACCCTAAGGTGATGAAGAAAACTTCCATTGTTGGACTTGAGTGACAATTCTGTATACAGAGTGGGGTTCATTACTTAGCTTTGTCTCTTGAGCCAACACCTGAAGGAGTTATTTATATGGTCAGTGTAGGACAGGGGTGTAAAACAGAAACTTTTCAAGGGCTTCCTGCATAGGAACATGTGTTGGGTGTCCCTATAGCAAAGCATGACCCAAAGGGAGATAGGAGTTCTTCCTTGTATCACAGTAATAGCTTACCACTTGTCTCTTGGCTTTAGTGCCTCTCCTGTAGGAGGACACAGAAGATTTCGTAGTTCCTGGTGGACACTCAGCTAGAAATGGAAACATCTGAAGGGCCTAGAGAAAAATAAGGGACTTCAGCTTTTCTGTTCACAGTTAGCCTGTGAAATATATCTGAAACTCCTAGCTTAGGGAAGATCACCCCACTTATGTTTTTATTGAATCACTTAAGATACCTGTAAAACCCAAGCATGTTATCATTCACTCTTCTCCCAAATTACCATAAAAACAAAAGGCATGAAGTTTAGACAAACAGCTGAAGAGAGTTAGCTAGGGAAATGTAAACAGAATGTGGATAATAAGTATAGTTTTTCTCAGTTCAACTTCTTCCCCTTTTGTTTACCCTAACTTCTTGTCTTTAAAGATATTTTTGAAATAATAGGTCATGCTGTTCATTCTCTCAAGAATATATATTTTACAGTCAAAATGGAGGATTGATTTTGTTCCTCAGTGTACTCCAGTGGAACTTAGCTAGCTCTAAGAGAAGTGGGATTCATAAAATACCATGAGCTGGTACCTTTAAATGAACCATGTTTTGTAAATATAGCATTTACGGAGTTGGGCTATTAAGCAAAGTAAGTTGTTCCCTTAAAGGAAGCTGCCTCTGGTGGAAGGCAGGAATTTCCTTTGTTCTAAACAGAATGAAAAAAGGGGCATATAATTGAAATGTTTGAATGAGAGCTAAACATTGTTTCTGAATAGGGATTTATTCATTATGAAGCTGAAAATTAAAAAAGTCAAATGGGAAAAGTATTTCAGGAATAAAAATGAAGACCTTGCATGTTAAAGAGCAAGGAGACTTGTGTTTTCTCAGAGTATGATGTTTTCTCTCTATCAAAAGAAATTCAGACCGGTGACTTGGTGATTGGGAGGTAATTGTGAATTGGGGAAATCACCCCCGGAAAATAAATGGATATACTGGTTGGGCTGAATTCTGAGTTCTGTGAGTTGTGTGGATGGGTGGATAGAAGGAGATCCGTAAGAGTCAGTCACAGAGCAAGAAATGAGATTCCTTAGGTACTTATCGATGGTTTCTAGAGACCCTTAGGGAAAGCCCTCAAAGAAAAACCAGAGCTGGTCAGTAATTAAAGTGGTAAAATTTTTTTCTGTTTTGTAATTCAGGATGACTGCAACAGGGGAAAGGAGACCTCACTATAGAACCGGCTCAAGTCCAGGTATAGCACGGACGGGTGTGAATTTATAGCCAAGGAGCAAAGTGAAGGATAGTGGATAGAAAATTACCAAAAGGAAACATCAGCAGTAAGGAGAGTTCTGGCTAAAGTGACCTAATAGAATTTTTGCTGAAGACCAACCTGGATGATCAGATATCACCTGGGAGACAGTGGAGGCTAATGAAACTAATTAGATATCAAGTGTGATCAGATGGAGAGGATTAGGGATTCTTACTAAACTAACTTAGCAGTTATTGCTAAAACTGAATCTTATGAGGATATGTACAAATGGACCTAAGAGGTGGTTCAGGAGGCTGATTAAAGTTTGATCAAGCAGAGAACCTTTGCCAAAGAGTCAATGAGTACATGTTTGTGGGTGGTTGGGCTAGGAGAAAAGTACTGGATGTCACCATCTTCATCGCTAGAATTGAAAGATTGAGTTAAACGGAAGTGAAGAACTTGAGTGCTGGTTTGTCATGGCTAAAATTTGTTATTGCTGATTTTCAACCAGGAGGAGTGTCAAGGGATTTCTTCAGCCGAATACTCACTCTTGAGAGAACTTCTGCTTCTCTTTTAAATTTACCTCCCCAGGATCTGCCACTCCACAAATGCTGCTTAAATATCCTCTGAGGGTCTCTAAGAACAGGAGCCAGGCTCGTGTTGGAGACTGAGTTGCTCTGTGGTGGCAGAGGCTGATTGCTCTTTGGCATAAAAGTGCTTGATGACCATGCATTCTGTATGCTTCAATACACTGCTTCCAGATTGGCTCATGAAATCTAGGTACTAATCTTAATCATGCCTTATCTGACATTACGGTTTAAATACCCCACAGTCTATTAAGTGTAATGCAGCACATTTGCTGCATTCCTTGAATAACCATGTGCAAGTTGAAACACATTTATTTATTTTATTACTCAATGAATTCTATTACATTTATAGTTGTACAATGATCATCACAAGCAAATTTTATGGCACTTCCATCCCAAACCCTCAGTGCCTTCCCCCACCCTCCAACTTGTCTGGTTTGGAAACCATAAGTTTTTCAAAGTCTGTGAATCAGTATCTGCTCTGTAAAGAAGTTCACTGTGTCCTTTTTTTAGATTCCACATGTAAGTGATAGCATTTGATGTTGGTGTCTCATTGTCTGACTGACTTCACTTAGCATGATAATTCCTAGGTCCATCCTTGTTGCTAAAAATGCCATTATTTCTTTCCTTTTAATGGCTAGGTAATATTCCATCATGTATATGTACCACATCTTCTTTATCCACTCCTCTGTCAATGGACATTTAGGTTATTTCCATGTTTTGGCTATTGTACATAGTGCTAAAATGAACACTGGAGTACATGTGTCTTTTTGAGTCATTGTTTTCTCTGGATACATGCCCAGGAGTAGGATTGCTGGATCAAATGGTAATTCTATTTTTAGTTTTCTGAGGAATCTCCATACTATTTTTCACAGTAGTTGCACCAGTTTACTTTCGCACCAACAGTGTAATAGGGTAATCCCTTTTCTCTACACCTGTTCTAGCGCTTACTATTTGTAGACTTTTTTTTGGTCTTTTTTTTGGCTTTTCTAGGGCCGTACTGGTGGCGTTTGGAGGTTCTCAGGCTAGGGGTTCAATCAGAGCTGTAGCCGTCAGCTTATACCACAGCCACAGCAACTCAGGATCTGAGCCATGTCTGCAAACTGCACCACAGCTTATGGCAATGCCAGATCCTCAACCCAGTGAGCAAGGCCAGAGATCGAACTTTCAACCTCATGATTCCTAGTCAGATTTGTTAACCACTGAGCCTCGATGGGAACTCCCTGTTTGTAGACTTTTTGATGATGACCATTCTGGCCAGAGCAAGGTGATACCTCATAGAGGTTTTGACTTGCATTTTTCTGATAATTAGTGATGTTGAACATCTTTTCATGTTTTTTTTTTTTTTGCCATCTGTATGTCTTTGGAGAATTGTCTGTTTAGATCTTCTGCCCATTTTTTGATGGGGTTGTTTGTTTTTTGGTATTGAACTGCAGACAGTGTTTATAAATTTTGGAGATTAACCCTTTGTCAGTCGCTTCATTTGCAAATATTTCCTCCCATTCTGTGGGTTGTCTTTTCATTTTGTTTAGGGTTTCCTTTGCTGTGCAGAAACTTTTAAGATTAATTAAGTCCCATTTGTTTATTTTTGTTTTTATCATAATTACTCTAGGAGATGGATCTGAGAAGATGTTGCTGTAGTTTCTGTCGGAGAGTGTTTGGCCTATGTTTTCCACTAAGAGTTTAATAGTAGCTGGTCTTATATCTAGGTCTTTAATCCGTTTTGAGTTTATTTTTGTGTATGGTGTTAGGGAGTGTTCTAATTTCATTCTTTTCCATGTGGCTGTCCAGTTTTCCCAGCACCACTTATTGAACAAGCTGTCTTTTCTCCATTGTATAGTCTTGCCTCCTCTGTCATAGATTAATTGGCTGTAGGTGCATGGGTTGAATTCCAGGCTTTCTATCCTGTTCCACTGATCTTTATTTCTATCTTTTTGCCAATACCATGTGGTTTTGATGATTGTTGCTTTGTAATATAGTCTGAAGTCTGGGAGCCTGATTCCTCCAGCTCCATTTTTCTTTTTCAGGATGTCTTTGGCTACTCTGGGTCTTTTGTGCTTTACAAACAGTATTTTAAAATATTTTGTTCAAGTTCTGTGAAAAATGTCCTTGGTAATTTGATAGGGATTGCATTGAATCTGTAGATTGCCTCAGGTAGTATAGTCATTTTGATAATATTGACTCTTCCAATCCAAGAGCAGGGTGTGTCTTTCCATCTATTTGATTCATCTTTGATTTCTTTCATCAGTGTCTTATAGTTTTCAGAGTACAGGTCTTTTGTCTCTAGGTAGGTTTACTCCTGAGTATTTTATTCTTTTGGATGTGATGGTAAATGGGATTGCTTTCCTAATTTCTTTTTCTGCTCTTTCATTGTTAGTGTATAGAAATGCTCTCGATTTCCGTGTATTAATTTTGTATCCTGCAACTTTGCCATATTCAAGGATGAGCTCTAACAGTTTTCTGGTAGGGTGTTTAGGATTCTTTAGGTATAGTATCATGTCAACTGCAAATCGTGATAGTTTTACTTTTTCCTTTCCAATGTGGATTCCTTTTATTTCTTTTGCTTCTCTGATTGCCATGGCTAGGACTTCCAAAACTATGTTTTGGTGAGAACAGACATCCTTGTCTTGTTCCTGATCTCAGCGGGAATTCCTTCAGCTTTTCACCATTGAGAATGATGTTAGCTGTGGGTTTGTCATATATGCCCCTTTATTATGTTGAGGTAGGTGCACACATTCTGAAGGGTTTTTATCAGAAATGGGTGTTGGATTTTGTCAAAGACTTTTTCTGCGTCTATAGAGAGGATCATATGGTTTTGATTCTCCAGTTTGTTAATGTGGTTTATCACACTGATGGATTTGTGGATGTTGAAGAACCCTTGAATCTCTGGGATAAATCTCACTTGATCATGATGTAGAGTCCTTTGAATGTATTGTTGGATGCGGTTTGCTAGTATTTTGTTGAGGAATTTTGCACCTATGTTCATCAGTGAAATTGGCCTGTAGTTTTCTTTTTTTGTGGAATCTTTGTCTGGTTTTGGTATCAGGGTGATGGTGGCCTAATTGAATGCATCTGTGTGTGTCCCTTCCTCTGCAACTTTTTGGAATAGTTTCAGAAGGAGAGGTGTTAGCTCTTCTCTAAATGTTTGATAGAATTCTTCTGTGAAGCCATCTGGTCCTGGACTTCTGTTTGTTGAAAGTTTTTTAATCACAGTTTCAATTTCAGTTTTTGTGATGGGTCCATTCATCTTTTCTATTTCATCTTGGTTTAGTCTTGGAAGATTGTATTTTTCTAAAAATTTGTCCATTTCTTCTAGGTTTTCCATTTTATCGGCATATAGTTCCATGTAGCCTCTTTTGATCCTTTGTACTTCTGTGATGTCCATTGTAACTTCTTTCTCATTTCTAATTTTATTGATTTGAGTCCTCTCTTTTTTTCTTGATGAGTCTGGCTAAGGGTTTATCAATTTTGTTGATCTTTTCAAAGAACCAGCTTTTTGTTTCACTGATCTTTTCTATGGTTTTCTTCATTTCTTTTTTATTGATTTCTGCTCTGATCTTCATGATTTCTTTCCTTCTGCTAACTCCAGGTCTTGTTTGTTCCTCTGTCTCTAGCTGCTTTAGATGTAAAGTTAGGTTTTTATTTGAGCTTTTTCTTGTTTCCTGAGGTAGGCTTGTATTGATATAAACTTGCCTCTTGCAACTGCTTTTGCTGCATCCCATAGGTTTTGGAGTGTCATATCTTTCTTGTCATTTGCTTCTAGGTATTTTTTAATTTCCTTTTGATTTATTAAGTGATCCATTGGTTGTTTAGTCACATGTTGTTTGGTCTCCACGTGTTTCTGTTTTTTTGCAATTTTTTTCTTGTTGATTTCCAGTCATGTAACATTGTGGTCTGAAACGATGCTTGATATGATTTAAATTTTATTAAAGCTGCTGAGGCTTTATTTATGTGATCAATCTTAGAGAATGTTCCGTGTGCACTTGAGAAGAATGTGCATTCCACTGCTTTTGGATGGAATGTTCTATAAATATCTATTAAGTCCATGTGGTCTAATGCTTCATTCAGGGCCTGTGTTTTCTTGTTGATTTTATGTCTGTATGATCTGTCCATTGCTGTAAGTGGGGTGTTAAAATCCCCCACTATTATTGTGTTATTGTCAGTTTCTCCTTTTAAGGTTGTTAGCAGTTGCCTTATATATTGAGGTGATTCTAGATTGGGTGCATATATATTTAAAATTGTTATATCATCATCTTGGATTAATCCTTTGATCATTATGTAATGTCCTTCCTTGTCTCTTAAAATATTCTTCATTTTAAGGTCTATTTTGTCTGACATGTGTATTTCTACTCCAGCTTTCTTTTGATTCCCATTTGCATGGAATATTTTCTTCCATCCTCTCACTTTCAATATGTATGTGTCCCTAGAAGTGAAGTGGGTCTCTTGTTTTTATATCCATTCAGCCAGGGTATGTCATTTGACTGAGGCATTTACTTCATTAACATTTAAGGTAATTATTGATATGTATGTTCTTATTGCCATTTTATTAACTGTTTTGGATATGGTTTTGTTGCTCTTTTTTCTTCCCTTCTTTGTTTTCTCATCTTGTGGTTTGATGACTATCTTGTATTTGAGTTGATTTTTCTTATTTGTTTGTGTATCAATTGTAGATTTTTGGTTTGCAGTTGCCCTGATGTTTTGATATAGGAGTATATATTTATGAGATTGTTTTAAGTGGTTGATCTCTTCATTGCAAGTGCAGACCAGTATCCTGCATTTGTACCTCTTCTCACAATTTCTGATTTTGGTAGCATATTTGTGCATGGATGATTTCCTACCTTTACTGTATACATCCCTTTACTTGTGAGCCTTGTCAAATGTGGTATTGTTGTTTCAGGTTGTGGCCTTTTATTTTCTGCCTAGAGAAGTTTCTTTAGTATTTGTTGTAAGACTTGTTTAGTATTGCTGAATTCTCTTAGCTGCTGCTTATCTGTAAATCTTTTGATTTCTCCTTCAAATCTGAATGAGAACCTTGCTGGGTAGAGTAATCTTGCTTGGAGGTTTTTTCCTTTCATCAGGTTAAGTATTTCGTGCCACTCCCTTCTGGCCTGCAGAGTTTCTCTGAAAAATCTGCCATTAACCTTATTGGGGTTCCCTTGTATGTTATTTGTTTATTTTCCCTAGCTTCTTTCTATATTTTCTCCTTTTTTTTAAATTTTGTTCAGTTTGATTAATATGTGTCTCAGGGTGTCCCTCCTTGGGTTTATTTTAAATGGTACTCATTGTGCTTCCTGGATTTGGGTGAGTCATTCCTTTTACATGCTAGGGAAGTTTTTGGGTATTATGTCTTTGAATATTTTTTCTGTCCCTTTCTCTCTCTCTTCTCCTCTAGCACCCCTATAATATGGATGTTGGTGCATTTAATGTTGTCCCAGACTTCTCTGAGACTGTCTTCATTTCTTTTCAATCTTTTTTCTCTTTTCTATTCCACATCCATGATTTCCACCAGTCTGTCCTCCACCTCACTTATTCATTCTTCTGCCTCCTGTATTCTGCTATTGGCTGCTTCTAATGAATTTTTTATTTCAGTTATTGTGTTTTGCATCTCTTCTTGCTTAAGTTTTAAGTGTTATATTTATTTTCTCAGTGTTTCCTATAAATTATCCATCTTTGCCTCCAGTTTATTTCTAATGTCTTGTATCAACTTCCACATCATCAGTCTAAAGTCTTTTTCCTGGAAGTTGATAATCTCCAGATCACTTAGCTATTTTTCTGGGGTTTTTTCTTTCTCCCTTATCTGAGTTATAGTTCTCTGCCTTTTCATTTTTATAGGGTTTTGGTGTGGTGTCCTTTTTTGCAGATAATAGAGTTGTAGCCTCTCTTACTTCTGATGTCTGCCCACCTGTGGCTGAAGTTGGTATGGGGGCTTGCTTTAGGCTTCCTGATGGGAGGGACTGGTGCCTGCCCACAGGTAGGTGGAGTTGATTTGTATTCTCTGGTGGTTGGGGCTTTGTCTATGGGTGAGATTAGAGGGGCTCTGTGCCTGGGGGGTCCTTAGTCAGCCTATTTACTGATGGGTGGGGCCAGACTTTCCCAAAATGGCCACCTCCGGAGAATCACACACTGATGAATATTCCAGAGAGCTCTGCCTCCAATGTTCTTCCTTCACAACAAGCCACAGTCACCCACTGTTTTCCCAGGAGGTCCTCCAAGATCTGCAGTCAGGTTCAACCCATATTCCTATGGATACTCTGCTTTGCCCTGGGGCCCCATGCCAATAAAAGTCTGCGTGTGCCTTTCAAGAATGGTGTCCATTTCCCCTCAGTCCCATGGAGCTCCTGCACATAATCCCCACTGGCCTTCAATGCCAGATGCTCCAGGGGCTCTTTCTCCAAGTGCCAGATCCCAAGGCATGGGATTTTGAGGTGGGTCTTTTACTCCTGTGGGTGACTATCTGTGATAGAGTTACTTTCCAGTCTGTGGGGCTTCCCTCCCAGGAGGTAAGGGGTTGCTTATATTGTGTAATCACCCCTCCGACCTCTTGATGTGGCCTCCTCTTTGTCTTCTGGAGTAGGATATCTTTTTGAAAGTTTCTGGTCCATTTGGTTGAAGATTGCTCAGCATTTGGTTGTAATTTTGTTGTTTTTATGAGAGAAGTTGAGCTCCGGTCCTTCTATTTCACCATCTTAATTCCATCCCCAAAACACATTTTAAAGTTTCTAATGCATCATTACTATTGAAGGGGCTGTGATCATTATATTTGAATAAATCTTGTTAGCTAAAGGAACATATGATATTGTATGGAAATAACCATAGTCATAATTATTGTCAATAGTAAGAGCTAACATAGTAAGCATCTATAAGCAATTGTGATAAATAATAAAGTCATATATTTTCTCACTGTGTTGTTTGGGGTCCCAGGATAACACATTTTTGTAGGACCTTATAAAGATATTTGTATCAAACAAATGTCACCTTGTAAAGATATTTTATTTTATTTGGTCACTAAACTGTCCTCTAAATTAGTTGAAAATTGTAGGTCTCAAGATAAAAATAGGCTCATGATGCCTTGTTATGATGTGGCAATTTGAATTTTGATATAGGTGATGAGTTTGAAATATGAGGGTGTATTCACCTTCTTGCAATATAATTTGGAGGAATGGATAGGTCAATCATGTAGGTAAACAGACTTTGCATGCTAACTACTCTCGAGAGTCAAGACTTTATTAAGCTATGCTTATAGGAGACAAAGCTTCTTATCCCTTTATACAGGCCAGTCTGAAGCATTGCAACATGATGTCTTGTCTGTTTTGACGCTGGAAACTTATAGTGGAATTGTTGACTCTCTGATCACTAGCAGTTGACCAAGCCTCCTTTGATTCCCAGAATGTTGAAACTTCTCTCTTTTGCCTGTCATCCCTCACAGTCAGCAACTTGCCAAAGTTTCATCTTTGAGGTGTGTTGCATTTCTAAGTACACGTTAAAATCAGCTCACCAATTTACAAAAAAAAAAAAATGCTAAGATTTTTTTGTTGCAATTGCTTTGCTTTTGTAGATCAATTTGAAATTTGAGAATTATTGATAATGATATTGTCTTGAAATTCATGAAATTTGAATATTACTCTTTTTATTCACATGTTCTAAAATTTCTCTAAGCAATTATTCATAGTAAATTTTTGTGCTGAGGTCTTTCACATCTTATGTTAGATTGATTGCTAGATACATTATGCTGATGTAAATCACTTTGATTTTTGCTTTTTAGGGCCACAGGTGCAGCATATGGAGGTTCTAGGGCTAGGGGTTGAATCGGAGCTGCAGTTGCTGGCCTATACCACAGCTGCTGGTTTATACCCCAGCCACAGCAACATGGGTTCAGGGCTGCATCTGCAACCTACAGCACAGCTTATGGCAATACTGGATCCTTAATCCACTGAGTGAGGCCAGGGGTCAAACCTGCATCCTCATGGATACTTCATGGATTTGTTAGTTCTGATTCATGATAGGAACTCCCACATTGATTTTCTAATTGTATTTTCTAATTTTTTTTTTCAGTGTGATTTCAGAGACAACATGGCTGTTCCACTCTGAGCCCAGCCAGAGTGAAGAGGCCTTATTAACACCCCAAGAAATCATCTGAGACCCCAGAAAAAGCACTAAGAGTAATAGTGATCTTGTATCTAGCACCTTGCTTAATTCATATTAATTTAAGACTTTCTATATCCAACATCAAGACATCTGCAGTAAAGATAGTCATTTCTTTCCTTCCAGTTGTTATAATTTTCATTTCTTTATCTTGCTTTATTTCACAAGCTATGAGTTCTAGTAAAATATGAATGGCAGTGATTATAGTAGACATTTTTGTCTCATTTCAGACATTAGAGGAAAATGATAAAATAGTTTACCTTTGACTATGTACTGATACATCTGTTGTAGATACTTTTTTAACAGGATAGATATTTCTGCTTTTTCTAGAAATGTGCTGAAACCGTTTTAATCTTAAATATGTAATATTTATCAAATTCTCTGTCACCAATAAATATTCCTGTTTATATCTTATAATATTTCTTACCTTATAGTCTAGTTTTATGATATTAATAGATCCATAATATTTTATGCAGTGTTTGTATGACATATCTTACTCTATCATTTTATTTTCAACCTCTCTATATATTTCTTTCTTTTTCTTTTTTTTTGTCTTTTTCTTAAGCCGCTCCCACAGCATAAGGAGGTTCCCAGACTAGGGGTCTAATCGGAGCTGTAGTCACCGGCCTATGCCAGAGCCACAAAAACGCAGGATCTGAGCTGTGTCTGCGACCCACACTACAGTTCACGGCAACGCCAGATCCTTAACCCACTGAGCAGGGCCAGGGATCAAACGCCAGATCCTTAACCCACTGTGCAGGGCCAGGGATCAAACCTGCAACCTCATGGTTCCTAGTTGGATTTGTTAACCACTGCACCACAACGGGAACTCTGAACCTCTCTCTATATTTCGTATAAATAGTAAAGTTGAATCTGATTTATTCTAGTCTGGCAATCTCTGTTTTTAAATTGGACTTTTTAGTTCATTTATGCTTAACGTATTTGCAGTTAATTGCACCATTTGCATTTTTAAAAAATTGTCTCACCAGTTATTGATCTTTACTACCTTCGTTTATGTTCATAATTATTTTTATTAATCCATTTTATCTTTTTAATAAGTTTTTCTTCGTATATTTCATAATATTATTTTATTGGTTGCTGTAAAAATAAAAAAAAATACAACCTAAATGTTACTATGTAACATTCAATAATACTGTTGAGTTCCTAGTTTCTGTGGTACCTAGATCTTTATTTTTATATGTACTACTCCTCGCTTTAAGAAATTAAGTCTTTTTGGAATGGCTTATTACAGATTTGAGGCAGGGAGTAGAAAATGAGCCTTGGACATCTTATTGAAACAAAAAGCAAGGAAGTATTCAAAAATTAATAGGGGGAAGGGTTATAGCAAATGGATTAAGAGTTGGCTTGAAGGGGCCCACACTGGTCGAATTTGAAATAATTTGGACAAATTGATGAAAAGATGATGTTAAGAGTGGCGAATTGAGATGAGAGATACGTAGGCTTTCATTGCACTGTTCTTCCAAGTCTCTTGTGAGTATAAGCAAGTTCAATACTACCATATCGTCTATATCACTGATATAATTTCTGCACATCTTATCTTCCATGTTACATATATGTATACATATGTTCTTTAGGGCACCAGAACAGTCCTCATTCCATAACACTTAAATCATGGTGTTCCAGTTGTGGCGCAGCAGAAACAAATCCATCTAGGAACCATGAGTTTGCAGGTTCAATCCCTGGCCTCACTCAGTGGGTTAAGGATCCAGTGTTTCTGTGAGCTATGGTGTAGGTTGCAGATGGGGCTGGGATCCTGTGTTACTGTGGCTGTGGTGTAGGCCAGCAGCCATAGCTCCGATTGGACCCCTAGCCTGGGAACTTCCATATGCTGTGGTTGCGGCCCTAAAACGCAAAATAAATAAATAAATAAATCATAAACAAAATGTTGCTGCAGGTAGTCGGAAGAACTGATGCTGTGAAAGAAACTCTTCTTTGAGATTATGTCCAATTGTGAAAGCAGAAAATTTTCAAAATGAGAGAAACAGTATGCACTTGAATATCTCTCTGATTTAATTCTAAAATGCCTACTATAAGTTTCCCCTGCGGTATAAGAGTAGGGACATTTCTTGCTTTATTAATGGAAAAAAAATTTCTGTAATGAAAATTGGCCTTTATATGGGGCTAATGCTGATTAGTTACTACCCTAAAACTATACCAATCATAATCCCTGAAGTTTAACTTCCAAATTCTCCAGGATTTTCAAACAAAAAGTTAATTTTATCCAAAGGCAAATGTGTTACTATTTAATAAAACAAAGCCCGATGACTGTGGCAGTGAAAAATAAGGAATTTATATAGAGCCCTTCTCTGTTTGAATAGGAGCACTGTATGGAATAGCTAACTCCTAGACCAGAAAGGTGATGTAAATGAAAGAAAAAATTTTGACTGAAGAAATATGTGGCTAATGAACTATAAACTATTCAAGAAATCTGTGTTAGAAAGAGGACAAACTTGTTCTTAGAACAGATATCCTTGCAGCTACCGATGGACTGTGGATGTGTGTAATACCAAATAATCCAGGAATTTGGCAGCATTATATAATTACCAAAATTTCTCTAAGGCCGTGGAACACATAATAAAACCAACTGGTTTTTCCTATGTTGAGCCACTTGGGGAATGATTCTGTAATAGTCACACAATTCAAACTGGTAGAATTAGGATGAAGCCTGAGATTTGTACAAAAAAAAAATAGGAAAGTAGTGTTTTTAGCAATCAGAATAGGCTCTGCTACAGAAGCAAATAATCCCTGACAGCTTAATTTCTTGCTCATATCAAGTCTAATTCAGGTTGGGCGGGCAGCCCTCTGCTGTATTGTAGATGTTTCTATATTAAACATGGGGTCTCTGACAGGATGCGGGTCTTTTAGTATTTTATGAACACCTTTCAAACAAGATGATTTATTGAGCTGTTTTGCGGGGTTTTATCAGTTACCAACATTCCTGTCAGCTGCAGCATCTTTATTGACAAATTCAGTCTGTTCTCTCTTATTGCAGCAAACTCTAAGTCCTGATATTTTCATGTAGATTAGTCTCGTCAAATCAACTAGATTGGACATTTGTTGGAAATAGAGTCCTGGATCCCCCTAGTTATAATTTCATGGACATAACAGTTTCTCAAACAAGATTTCTTTGGTTTTTTGATTGATCAGTTCTCAGAGGTATCTGACATTGCAGCTCTTTTCACTTTATGTACTCAGACATTTGATACAAAAGGAACAACAAAACTCCTGAGTTGTATCTATAAATCTTCCTATTCTTTTCATCTTTGTTACTTGCCAGTAAAGGAGCAAAGGGCTGAGATGTAATGTTTCAAGTCATGGACCTTCTCTGACCCCACAATCAATCTCTAGTATCTTTAGAGTTGAACATTGGTAACTGATGGATGCCTCCTATCTTAGCTGTTCACATTATCACTGGTAACACAAGTTGTTTTGAATATTTTATACTTTGCTATATTTCCACTTAACTGTTCTGATAGCATTTAGGTTGAGTGATGGTGTGCCTAAGTGGATAACTAAGGATGGCTTATTATTCTAGTGCCACCTCTTGTTCTAGCACCATCATTTAAGGTCTAAGGCTTTTGGGAAATAGCAAACTGATACCTGGGACCTAGTCTGCTAATTGAGGAGCATCAGTAAGCAAATAAATGGCAATAAGCTATCATGTAAAAACCAATTTTGTCCTACTTAGCACGACTTCTAGAACCATCTCTCAGCAAGGGATTTCTAATCTATATTAAATTTGCATCTAAAAATGAAAATGGAGATCAATATGGATGGATCAATATAAATAAGAGAGGAATTAACTCAAAATAATTTTTACTCTTTAACCTGAAATAGGCTTTTAGAGTCAGTATAATTTTATTGGTATTTACTTCATATTCAAGAAATTTTAGCCTTAGACATCTCAATAGCAAGAACAAAAGAGGCAAAGGACAGTATTTCTCCTGCTGTGTCATCTAGATACCTCACTGGAGGCCTCTCTGTAACATGGGCTAAGAAAAATCTGGTTCTTAGAAGCTGTTATGTGGATCTGGGGTCTGCTTTGCTTGGTATGAATGATGTACCAAAGTGGCAATGGAGCAACTTTGTTTTTCCAAAGAAAAATACCCGAGGAGCAGTCCAGAAGGTAGGCCTAAGGAGACGCAAATCTCTAAAAGGTCAGAATTTCTTGGTGAGTGAAAATGTGTCTGCTGAAAAGTCTCTGAGTAACACTTCTCCTTAAACTCACCATAGGTTTTATCTTTTTATCTCAAATTAAAAAAAAAAAAAAACTTACCCAACTAAGACATGTGAATCACATCTTAAATTTCCAAGGACTTCCCAAGTCCTTTCTCCTTTACTGGAGCCCATCAATCCCGTTCTGCAACCAATCCATTGCTTTTCTTCACCAAGGTCTTATAGCTGCAGCACTGTCACTGCTAGGAGTCCTTGTCATCACTGCTTCTTGGCAGGTCTTCCGGGGAGCTAGTGGTACTCCAGTTAATTGAGAATACAGATACCTGACACAATCCATTAGTTTGGAGTCATACGTTCTTCTGGCTTGGTCAATACTGTCTGCATCGTCTTCCTCCAAGTCAAGGTGAGGAGGAACTCAGGTCTGAGGGTCAGAAAATAAGGAGGGAGGAAAGGAGGAAGATGAAGAAGAGAAAGACATCCCCTAAAATTGAAAAGCAGAGCAGAGAGCTGAATATTTTAAGACTACAAGAAATTAGAGTTTAGGTATAAAGAAGTATCAAGAAATTCAGATTTACCATGCGATTTAAACCAAAAGACTGTTCTGGGCCAGGAAAGTATGATAGTTTTGGTGATGATGATTGACATTTATTGAGCAGTTATTATAGTCAAGGAGCAGTTTTAAACCATTTTGCTAAGAGTCCTTGCCATTTTTTTTTGTCTTTTTGCGTTTTCTAGGGCCACTCCCATGGCACATGGAGTTTCCCAGGCTAGGGGTCTAATTGGAGATGTAGCCACCGGCCTACACCAGAGCCACAGCAACGCGGGATCTGAGCCACATCTGTGACCTGCACCACAGCTCATGGCAACACCAGATTCTTAACCCGCTGAGCAAGGCCAGAGATCGAACCCTCAACCTCATGGTTCCTAGTCAGATATGTTAACCACTGCGCCACGACGGGAACTCCAGCCATTTTGCATATATTTCTAATCTAAATTTTTTTTTTTGGTTGCACCTGAGGCATGCAGGACTTCCTGGGCCAGAGATAAATTCTGAGCCACAGCTGTAACCAGAGGCACAGCAGTGACAATGCCAGTTTCTTAATCTGCTAAGCCAGTGGGAACTCCTGATCTGCATTTTATTTCAAACTTAGAAAGTATATGCTATTAATGTGTCACATGTGAAGAAACTGAGGCTCAGGAATGAGAAGTAGCTTGCCTAGGGCAGCACAGATAAGGAGCACAGAGCTGAAATTCTGACTTAATTCAAATTGATTTGTGGTATGTGTCTTTTTTTTCCAATTGCCTTAAATACTTTAATAGATACTATATTATAGTACAATATTCAGATTCCCCCTAATCACCTCTACCAGTTCTAGGTGCATAGCCACTAACTTCAGTCTGCCTCTCCTAAGAACCCACATCTGCAATTTTCTTTAGAGGACTACACTTCATTACTGGAGGCTCCTTTTTTTTTTTTTTTTTTTTTTTTTGCTTTTTAGGGCTGCACCTGCAGCATATTGAAGTTCCCAGGCCAGGGGTCCAAACAAAACTGTAGCTTCCAGCCTATACCAGAGCCACAGCAATGCAGGATCCAAGCCACGTCTGTGACCTATACCACAGCCCACGGCAACACCAGATCCCCAACCCACTGAGTGAAGCCAGGAATCGAACCCGCATCCTCATGGATTCTAGTCAGGTTTGTTAACCACTGAGCCATGATGGGAACTCTGCTACTGGAGGCGCTTTGACCAGAGCAGGAAGTGCTTAATTTATAGCTCCCTCTGTGACCCCCAAATGACACCTGATCAGTGTAGCAACTTGAAAGCCCAGCAACTTTGCATCAGATTGGGATGGGTAATTCTTAAATTTATCATAGTTTAAATGATAAACTACAGAGGAGTTGATCTCCAGAGCTCCTTATTGGATCAGGCAGAGAAGGGGATTTCACTTGAAATCATACTTTTATTTGGCTTGTCCCCCTCTGCATCTTGCAACTCCCACTGGTTTCTCTTGGTGGCATTTATTAATAAAACTCTAGTGCACCGATCTTTGTCTCAGTGTCTGTTTCTGAGGAATCTGAATTAAGACAAATATGGTTTGGTCTTGATCCAAATTTGACCTTGGAAAAGGGAATAATTTTAATAATGGTGATTATGTAATACTACTGTCAATATCTAATAAAGCAACCTTAAAATTATTTCAATATTTTGAATTTTATTTATTTATTGAAGTATAGTTGACATACCATATTATATTAGTTTCAGGTATACAACAGGGTGATTTGACATTTATATACATTACAAGTTGATCACCTTGATAAGTCTAGTAATCATCAAATACCATAAAAACTTGTTACAATATTATTGACTATATTCCCTACTTTGTACATTACATGTCAATGACTATTTTATTTTGTAACTGGAAGTTTGTGAGGTACAAACTTAAAACCTATTTTGCCTACACTTTTACGTCCTTTTCTGGTGACCATCAGTTTGTTCTCTATATCTATGAATTTGTTTCTGTTCTCTTATTTGTTCATTCTTTTTTTTTTTAAGATTCCACACATAAATGAAATCATGTATTTGTCTTTCTCTGTATGACTTAGCATGATACCTTCTAGGTACATTCATGTTGTCACAAGTGGCAAAATTTCATTTTTTTAATGGATAATATTCCATTATATATGTATATCATATCTACTTTATCCATTTATCTATCGATGAGCACTTAGGTTGTTCCATATCTTGGCTATTGTAAATAATGCTGCAGTGAAAAATTAAGAATGCATATATCTTTTCAAATTAGTGTTCTCATTTTCTTTGGATAAATACCCAGAAATAAAATTCCTGGATTATATGGTAGTTCTATTTTTATTTTTTTGAAGAACCTTCATAATGTTTTCCATAATGGATGTTCCAATTTATATTCCCTAACCAACACTGCACGTGGGTTCCCTTTTTGCCATATCTTCACTAGCACTTGTTATTTGTTGTCTTTTTAATAATAGCCATTCTGAACAGGTATGAGGTAATATTTTATTGTGGTTTTGATCTGAATTTCCCTGATGATTAGTGATGTTGAGCATCTTTTCATGTGTCTGTTGGCCATCTGTAGGTCTTCCTTGGAAAAATATCTATTCAGGTACTCTGACAGTTTTTAAATGGATTGGGTTTTTTTGATATTGAGTTGCATGTGTTCAAATAATTGGATATTAACCCTTACTTGATACACAACTTGTGAATATCTTCTCACGTTTAGTAGGTTGCCTTTTCATTTTTTTGGTTTGTTTTGTTTTTGTTTTTTGTTTTGTCCTTTTGTCTTTTCTAGTGCTGCTCGCATGGCATTGGAGGTTCCCAGGCTAGGGGTCGGTTTACAGCTGTGGCCACCAGCCTACACCACAGCCATAGCAACAGGGGATCCAAGCTGCATCTGCAACCTACACCACAGCTCATGGCAATGCTGGGTCCTTAACCCACTGAGCAGGCTAGGGATTGAACCCACAACCTCATGGTTCCTAGTCGGATTTGTTAACCACTGAGCCACGAAGGGAACTCCAGCCTTTTCATTTTTTAAAAAAAGTTGTTATAGTTGATTTACAGTGTCGTGCCAATTTCTGCTGTATAGCATAGTGACCCAGTCGTGTGTATATACACACACATTATTTCTCATACCATCTTCCATCATGTTCTATCCCAATAGTTTGCATTTATATTGCATTTTCATTTTGTTAGTAGATTTCTTTGCTGTGAAAAAAAATTTAGCTCAGTGTATTCCCATTTGTTTATTTTTGCTTTTGTTTCCCTTATCTGAAAAGATAGATCCAAAAACATACTGCTCAGACTGATGTCAGAGTATATCACCTGTGTTTTCTTCTAGGGGTTTTAGTGTGTCAGGTTATTACATTTAAATATTTAATTCATTTTGAGTTTATTTTTGTATATGGTATAAGAAAGTGGCCAGTTTCATTCTTTTGCATGTAGTGGTAAAGGTTTCCTCAAACCATTTATCTGAAGAGACTGTCTTTTTCCTACTGTATATTCTTGCCTCTTTTGTTATTGATTAATTAACTACATGTGAGTGGATTTATTTTTGGTCTCTCTGTTCTGTGCCATTTATCTATGTGTCTATTTTGGTGCCAATACCTCACTGTTTTGATTACTATAGCTTTGTAGTAAAATTTGAAATCAGTGTGCATGATATCTCTAGCTTTATTCTTTCTGAGAAATACTTTGTCAAAGACTAAAAACAGGGGGGAGCTCCTGTAGTGGATAAGCAGGTTAAGAACCCGACTAGTTTCCATGAGGATGCGGGTTCAATACCTGGCCTTGCTCAGCGGCTTAAGGATCTGGCGTTACCGTGAGCTATGGTGTAGCTCACAGATGTGGCATGGATCCTGCATTGCTGTGGCTGTGGTGCAGGCCAGAAGCTGCAGCTCCAATTTGACCCCTAGTCTAGGAACTTCCACATGCACAGGTGCAGCCATAAAAAACAAACAAAAAAATGCTTTGTCTATTCAGAATCTTTTGTGGTTCTGCATGAATTTCAGAATTATTTGTTTCAGTTTTAGGAAAATTCTGTGGTTATTTTGATAGGGATTGCATTGATTTTCTAGATTGCTTTGGTTGGTATGGGCATTTTAACAATATTAATTCTTCCAACCCATAAGCATAGTTTATCTTTATTTGTGCCAACTTCAGTTTCTTCCATCAGTGTCTTATAGTTTCCAGAGTGCAGGTCTTTTACCTCCTTGGTTATATTTATTGCTAGGTGTTTTATTCTTTCTGATGAGATTGTAAATGGGATTGTTTTCTTAGTTTCTGATTGTTCATTGTTAGTATATAGATACAAAAGATTTCTGTATATTGATTTTTTTATCCTAAAACTTTAGTGGATTCATTTATTAGATCTAATAGATTTTGGGGGGAGTCTTTAGGATTATCTATGTATAGTATAATGTCA
This sequence comes from Phacochoerus africanus, assembly GCF_016906955.1. Classification (NCBI taxonomy): domain Eukaryota; kingdom Metazoa; phylum Chordata; class Mammalia; order Artiodactyla; family Suidae; genus Phacochoerus; species Phacochoerus africanus. The sequence goes on along the minus strand of NC_062558.1, from coordinate 120,310,992 downwards.
TCTGCAAACAGTGACAGTTTTGCTTCTTTCCAATTAATTTGGATTTCTTTTATTTTTCTTCCCTGATTACAATGGCTGGGACCTCCAATACTGCATTGAATGAAAGTGACAAGTGTGGGCATCCTAGTCTTGTTCCTTATCTTAGAGGAAATACTTTCAGCTTACCACCACTGAGTATGTTGTTGGCTGTAAGTTTTTCATATATGGCTTTATTATGTTGAGGCATATTCCCTCTATAACAATTTTGTTGAGAGTTTTTATCATGAATGGATGTTAAATTTTGTCAAATGCTTTTTTTGTGTCTTTTGAGATGATCATGTGATTTTTATCCTTTATTTTGTTAGTTCTGTTTATCATGTTGATTGATTTGCAGATATCAAACCATTCTTGTATCTGTGGGATAAATCCCACTCGATCATGGTGTATGATCCTTTTACTGTATTGTTGAATTTGGTTTGCTAATATTTTGTTTTGGATATTTTCATCTATGTTCTTTGGTGATATTGGCCTGTAATTTTCTTTTTTTGTGTGGTGTCATTGTCTGGTTTTGGTATAGGGGTGATGCTGGCTTCATGGAATGAGTTCAGAAGCATCCTTTCCAATTTTTTGTAATGGTTTGAGAAGGGAAAGTGTTAACTTTCCTTTAAATGTTTGCTAGAATTTATCTGTGAAGCCGTCTTATCTTAGACTGTTAATTGGGAGGATTTTGAATACTGATTCAATTTCCTTACTGGTAATCTATTCAGATTTTCCATTTTTTCTTAATACTTTGGATTGACATCCCAGTTATTCCTAATTCATCCATTAATTCATTTGTAATTCATTTATTTTTTCATTGTTCAGACATATATATCTATTACGCACCTTGCATATTTCCAGATGCTCACAAATGCCCTTCATGTAGAGGGGAAAAGAGCAACCTTCCCTTCATTTGCTAATTGGATGTACCCACTGAGAGAAGGGAAAACAGGTAAAGATCTACTGAAATGAACTTCTTTAAGCCCTTGTAGAACCTTTCTATTATGCCCACTCTCATTTTTCCTAGGATCTGGGTTTAGAGGTTAGAGATCTTTTTCACGGCTTAACTGGTGTATGTTATAGAGTCTGGGAGTGGGAGTGGTGGTGGCAGGATTCAGGGTAGAAACTGACATAACTGGTAAAAGTTGGTTAAATCTGTTACATGCAATAGTTCTTGAACCACCCACTGGCCTTTGTAATCCTTAGAAGGTGATGATGGGAGAAAGGGAAAATCAGAGAAGGAAAATATCCAATCAATGCAAATGCTGAAACTAAGAAGATTAAATGTGGGAAAGGGATTTCATCTGGGTTGGAATGCCTCCACAGATGAGATAGAATAAAGTGCATGATGAGCCCAAGATTTTGAACTTATGTCTCTTCAAGTTAGTAGCTCCTTGATTTAATTGCTCAAAAACATTGCTCTTATTCAGTTTGTTTAGTTTTTTCCTAATTCACTCTGTCTCACTTCTTCCCTTTTCCCCCTTATATGAGAATTGTGTATCATCTGCATATTCTCTTTCTCTCATTCATACAATAAAATCTCTCTCTTTTAATAACCTTGAGATGTTTTCCAGGGTCAGAGATATAGTACCCATTTTAGCTAAAATATACTGTTCTTTTTTTTTCTAATGTCATTCATTCTACATTTTCCAATCTATAGTATGAATGTATGCAGTGTTTCACCAGGAATATAAAAACAAAGTTATAAACAATATCACTATGTTGACTTAAATATAGTATCATGTATATGCACAATATATGTACATTAAAGGAACCAATGTATAATACAGAAACTCAAATTTTGTGACTGAGAGACATCAAATGGGGAGTTCCTGTAGTGACTCAGGTTGTAAATGAATGCAGCTAGCATCCATGAGGACTCAGGTTTGATCCCTGGGCCCAGCTCGGTGGGTTAAGGGTCTGGTGTTGCCATGAGCTGTGGTGTAGGTTGCAGATGCAGCTCAGATCCCACGTGACTGTGGCTGTGACCGGCAGCTGCAGTTCTGATTTGACACCTAGCCTGGGAACCTCCATATGCCATGGATGCGGCCCTTAAAAAAAAAAAAAAAAAAGACAGCAAGTGTTTCATTTTTATTGAAATAAATTTGAATTTAGAAAATTTAGACGTACTATGTAAAATATCTGACATGAATCATGACATAACGAAAATTAATGAAGAATACCCTCCAGCTGAGAAAACTCACAAATTCAGATCCTCTATATTGAGTCAAATGGATTTGCTCCTTCTCAGGTAGAAAAACTGGGTGGTTAGGCATTTTTGTTTTTGTTTCTTTTTCTCCCTTTTTATTTCAGTGACTTGAAAAAAAGACAGTGACTTCTGCAAATAGGTTTGCAGAAATACATTAAATCAAGCTATATATACTATGAAATAGCAGTTGTCATGGTTGTATTTTTTTCTGTGATTGTGTGAAAAATCATAATTTCAATAACATAATTATACTAATGAATAAAGACTACGAATGACCTTTTATGGGGAAAAACCATTCCAAGGCATATACTCCACAACAAATTGAATATAATTCACATATTATACAATTCATATACTTAAAGTATAAAGTTCAGTGCTTTTTGGTATATTCACAGGATTGTGTAACCAACGCCACAGTTTATGTTTAGATATTTTTGTCCCCTTTAAAAGAAACATTGTATCCATTAGCAGTGAACCTCCATTCTCCTCAACAACCTCCCAAGCCCTAAACAACCATTGATATGATTTGTGTCTCTAAAATATGCCTGTTCGTGTTTCATATAAATGGAATCACGGAATATGTCTTTTGTGATTGGCCGCTTCTTCTTTTTTTCTTTCTTTTGTCTTTTTTTTTTGTCTTTTTAGGGATGCACCCATGGCATATGGAGGTTCCCAGGCTAGGAGTCTAATTAGAGCTATTGCTGTTGGCCTATGCCAGAGCCACAGCAACTCCAGATCTGAGCCGCCTCTGCGACCTACACCAAAGCTCATGGCAATGCCAGATCCTTAATCCCACTGAGCAAGGCCAGGGATTGAACCCAGAATTTCGTGGTTCCTAATTGGATTCGTTTTCACTGCACCATGACCGGAACTCCTGTGATTGACTTATTTTACTTTATTCACTTAGCATAATGTTTTCAAGGTTCATCAGTGTTACAGTATAATCAGTACTTCATTTTTTTTTATTGCCAAATAGTATTATATTATGTGATTATTTCATATTTTGTTATGGACATTTGAGTTTTTCTACTTTTTGGAAATTATGAATGATGCTGCTGTGAGCATTCATGTACAGTTTTTCTTGTGTGTAGACATGTTTTTATTTCTTTTGCATATATACATAGGAGTGGAGTTGCTGGGCCATATATAACTCCATGTTTAACATTTTGAGGAACTGTTAAACTATTTTCCAAGATGGCTGTACCATTTTACATTTCCACAAGTAATGCATGACAGTACTAATTTCTCTGTATCCTCACCAGCACTTGCTATTTTCTCTCTCTTTTTTTTTTTTTTTTTTAAATAGTGTCCAAGTAGTTGTAAACTGGTATTGTATTGTGGTTTTGATTTGTATTTCTCTAATGATTAATGATGTTAATTTTCTTTAAATGAGCTTATTGGCCATCTCTATATCTTCTTTGGAGAAATATCATTTCAAATCCCTATCTCACGTTTTTCTGGGGTGGGGGGGGGCGTCTGTGCCTGTGGCATGCAGAAATTCCAGGGCTAGGGATTGAACCTGCACCTTAGCAGCAACTAGAGCCATAGCAGTGACAATGACAGATTCTCAGCTCTCTGAGCCAGCAGAGAACTCCCCTTGCTCACTTTTAAATGGGTTAAGTGCCTTTTTATTATTCAATTATGAGGGATATTTATAGATTCTGGAAACATATCTCTATCAGATATATGATTTTGAAAATATTTTCTCCCATTCTGTGGGTTATATTTTCCCTTTACAGATGAAAGATTTCAGCACAAAATATTTAACTTACAAAATTAATATTTTGTAATTCACTATATTTTTTCTTCTGTTGCTTATACTTCTCATTTTGTATCTAAGAAATTATTGCCAAAACAACATTAAGAAAATTTATCACTGCTTTATTCTAAGGGTTTTTTAGTTTTAGCTCTTACATTTAGGCCTCAGAACCACTATGAGCTAATTTTTGAGCATGTTGTGGGGTGGAGGTCTGACTTTGTTCTTTTAACTAGAGTTTCCAGTTACCAGCACTTTTTTATTCTCTATTGAATTGTCTTGGCAACCTTATAAAAATCAGCTGATTATAAATTATTTTTTTCCCAGACTCTAAATTCTATTCCATTTATAAATATGTCTATTTTATGCCACTATCACACTGCTTTGTATAAGTTTTGAATTTGATAGGAATGAGTCATTCAACTTTGTTCTTTTTCAAGATTATTTTGAATATAATGGGTTCTTTGTATTTCTGTATAAATGTTTTGAGCAGCTTATCAGTTTCTGCAAAAATGGCAGATGAAATTTTAAAAGGGATTGTATTAAATCTGTAGATCACTTTGGGGAATACTGCCATTTTATCAATAGTTTCTTCCAATTCATGAACATGGAATGCCTTTGCATTTGTTTGTCTTCTTTAATTACTTTCAACAGTATTTTTCAATGTCTAGTGTACAAGTCTTGGACTTCTTTTGTTGAATTTGTACCTGAGTATTTCATTCTTCATGATACTGTTGTAAATGGAATTATTTTCTTAAATTCATTTTCAAACTATTCATTACTAGTGTATAGAAATATAGTAGATTTTTACATATTGATCTTGTACCCTGCAGCCTTTCTGGATTCATTATTTTATTCATACTAATTAGCTTATATTACTATTATTAGTATTACTATTTTTAGTTGATTTATACATGTATGATGTATGTGTACATATGTATTCACATATACATATATAATACAATCATATCATATGCAAACAGATATAATTTTACTTCTGTCTTCTTGTTCCTTTTTCTTGCCTAATTTCTCTGGAATAACCTCTAGCACAATATTAAATAAAAGTGGTAAAAGTGGACATCCTTGACTGGCTCCTGATCTTAGGGAAAAAGTGTTTCATTAGTGAAGCCATCTAAGCTTTTCTCTGTAAGTTCTTATCTTATTAATTTGATCTCTTTATAGGCCAATCAGATTATCTAATTCTTCTTGAGCCAGATTCAGTAATTTGTGTCTAATAATTTATTAGTTTCATCTAAGTTACTTAATTTGTGACATACTGTTGTTCATGGTATACCCTTATTATACATTTCATTTCTGTATACTTGTTTGTGGTGACCTCTCTTGATTCCTGAATTTTGTAATTTGACTTCTCTCTCTTTTCTGTCAGTGCTTAAAGGTTTGTCAATTTTGTGGATCTCGTCAATGATCCAGTTTTTGGTTTTATTGATTTTCTTCTGTTGTTTTTCTATTCTCTATCTTGTTTGTTTCTGTTATCCTTTTCGTTATTTCTTTTCTTTTGCTTTCTTTGGTTTTAGTGTACTCTGAATAAGGGATGGTTCAGAGCTCCCATTCCCTCAATTTGACTTCTTTCTATGAGTTTTGGGCTCCAGGTCTTCTTCTGATGTATTCTATGAGATCAAGACTGCAGGAAAGAAGTATGTTGGACTGGGCATCAGATTCCAACACTGACAGATATTTCCAATTAATTTTGCCACAATGGGACTTCATTATTGAATATGCTCTTATTTTTAAAAATATAATACTAAGATTAATAGCTAAATGGGATTACTGAACTCAAAAATGTTTGAGAATAATGAAGGATAAAAAGAAATCAATTTACAGAGATTTGTTCACTGTAGTGAGAGATGAGACTCATATAATATATGATTTCGTGACTTATTCTTCCAACATTGTTGAGGATTTTAAAAAGTGTCAGGCACTGAGTTGGGTGCTAAGAAGTTAGGAAGAAAGGTGAGATTAAATGCCTTTGGAACTTAGGAGCCTTTAGATCAAGTATGGAAGAGAAAGGACACATTATAATAATCACAATAACAGTAGGTATATGTTAAGAAAGTTATGTACAGTATTCAGAAAGGAGGAAACCTGTAGCCGCCTGCAGAATTCAGATAGTGTTTATGCTATAAATAGATCTTGACAAATGACTATGAATTTATTGAGAAAGATATGGAATTTCAGGCAGAGGCAATAACATCTCTGTGGATACATAATGAACTTTCCTCAGTTGAGAACTTAGAGTACCTTTTGGGAACAAGTTATGGTATTTTATAGTTTGCTATAATTTGGCTATCTTAAGAAGGCATCATAAGAGGAAGAATTCTGGAGATGGTTGTGATCAAGAACTGAGCTCTCAAACTGAAGTTCAATTTCATGGTATGGAGATCTCATTGCTGGCTATCCAGATATGGTCTTCATTAAATTTATTCACCTTCCTATCTGATTTGCTCTTTTAGTTTAAAGGCTTATTTTTCCCCTTTCTCCTCAGGTTTAATTTTGGTATTTATTTAATTTTGGCTTTAATATTATCTCCTTTTGGAGTGGAAATTTATCAGGTGCATAACAACTGCCTGGAGCCTGAGACCAGCACCAAGTGTACCAACATTGCACCCCTAAGGGTAGTTCAATGAGACTCAATTTTTTTAATTTTATTTTTTATTAGGATATAGTTGCTTTACAGTGTTGAATCAATTTCTGCTATATGGCATAGTGACCCAGTTGTACATATATATTCTTTTTCTCGTATTTTCTTCCATCATGGTCTGTCCAAAGAGAATACATTCTTTTTCCCATAATAACTTCTATCATGTTCCATCACAAGTGATTAGATGTAGTTTTCCTGTGCTATCCTGTGCTAGGACCTCATTGTGTACCCATTCCAAATGTAATAGTTTGCATTTACCAACCCCAAACTCCCAGGCCATCCCACTTCTTCCTCCCTCCCCCTTGGCAATCACAAATGTGTACTCTATGTCTGTGAGTCTGTTTCTGTTTTGTAGATAGGGTCATTTGTGCCATATTTTAGATTCCACATATAAGTGATATCATATGGTGTTTGTCATTCTCTTTCTAACTTGTTTCACTCCATATGAAAATGTCTAGTTGCATCCATATTGATGCAAATGGCATTATTTGGTCTCTTTAATGGCTGAGTAGTATTCTATTGTATATATGTACCACATTCTTAATCCATTCATCTGTCAACGAATATTTGGGTTGTATCCATGTCTTGACTATTGTGAATAGTGCTGCAACGAACGTAGGTGTGCATGTATATTTTTGAATTAAAGTTTTGTTTGGATATATGCCTAGGAGTTGGATTGATGGATCATATGGTAGTTCTATATTTAGTTTTCTGAGGAACCTCCATACTGTTTTCCATAGAGGTTGTACCAATTTACATTCCCACCAACAGTGAAGGAGGGTCCCATTTTCTCCATATCCTATCCAGCATTTGTTATTTGTAGGCTTATTAATGATAGCCATTCTGACCAGTGTGAGGTGATACCTCATAGTAGTTTTGATTTGCCTTTCTCTAATAATTAGTGATATTGAGCATATTTTCATGTGCTTGTTAGCCATCCATATGTCTTCTTTGGAGCATTTATGCTAAGATTAGAACAAGACAAGATGTCCACTTTCACCACTGTTATTCAACATAGTTTTGGAAAGCATAACCACAACAATCAGAGAAGAAAAGGAATTAAAATCAATCCAATTTGGAAAAGAAGAAGTAAAACTATCAGTGTTTGCAGATGACAGAACACTATACTTAGAAAATCCTAAAGATACTACCAGAAAACTGTTAGAGATCATCTGTGAATTGACAAAGTTGTAGGAATAAAATTTTTTTCTAGTCATCTTTTTATTTATTTTTATTATTATTATAGTTGATTTACAATGTTTCATCAAGTTTGGTGTACAACAAAATGACCCAATTACACACATTTCCCAGTACTATATAGTAGGATCCCATTGCCCATCCATTCCAAATATAACAGTTTGCACCCAAAAAAAACCCCAAATGCCTATCCATCCCACCTCTCCCCTTTCCCCCTTGGGAACCCCAAGTCTGCTTATCTTAGCCATGATCTGTTTCCATTTTTTCTTTGTTGTTTTTAGATAGGATCATCTGTTCCATATTTTAGATTCCACAAATACATGATATCATAGGGTATTTGTCTTTTTCTTTCTGGCTTACTTAACATAGGATGAGCGTCTCTAGATCCGTCCATGTTGTTACAAATGGCATTAGTTTCTCTTTTTTATGGCTGAGCAATATTCCACTGTATATATGTGCCACATCTTATTCATTCATTTGTTGAGGGACATTGAGGTTGTTTTCTTGTCTTGGCTATTATGAATAGTGCTGCTGTGAACATAAGGGTGCATGTATCTTTTTTTTATATATTTTTTTAATTTTCCCACTGTACAGCAAGGGGGTCAGGTTATCCTTACATGTATACATTACAATTACATTTTTTCCCCCACCCTTTCTTCTGTTGCAACATGAGTATCTAGACAAAGTTCTCAATGCTATTCAGCAGGATCTCCTTGTAAATCTATTCTAAGTTGTGTCTGATAAGCCCAAGCTCCCGATCCCTCCCACTCCCTCCCCCTCCCATCAGGCAGCCACAAGTCTCTTCTCCAAGTCCATGATTTTCTTTTCTGAGGAGATGTTCATTTGTGCTGGATATTAGATTCCAGTTATAAGTGATCTCATATGGTATTTGTCTTTCTGGCTCATTTCACTCAGGATGAGATTCTCTAGTTCCATCCATGTTGCTGCAAATGGCATTATGTTGTTCTTTTTTATGGCTGAGTAGTATTCCATTGTGCATATATACCACCTCTTCCGAATCCAATCCTCTGTCGATGGACATTTGGGTTGTTTCCATGTCCTGGCTATTGTGAATAGTGCTGCAATGAACATGCGGGTGCACGTGTCTCTTTTAAGGAGAGTTTTGTCCGGATAGATGCCCAAGAGTGGGGTTGTGGGGTCATATGGAAGTTCTATGTATAGATTTCTAAGGTATCTCCAAACTGTTCTCCATAGTGGCTGTACCAGTTTACATTCCCACCAACAGTGCAGGAGGGTTCCCTTTTCTCCACAGCCCCTCCAGCACTTGTTATTTGCGGATTGATTAATGATGGCCATTCTGACTGGTGTGAGGTGGTATCTCATGGTAGTTTTGATTTGCATTTCTCTTATAATCAGCGATGTGGAGCATTTTTTCATGTGTTTGCTGGCCATCTGTATACCTTCTTTGGAGAAATGTCTATTCAGGTCTTTTGCCCATTTTTCCATTGATTGATTGTTTTTTTTTTGCTGTTGGGTTGTATAAGTTGTTTATATATTCTAGAGATTAAGCCCTTGTCGGTTGCATCATTTGAAACTGTTTTCTCCCATTCTGTAAGTTGTCTTTTTGTTTTCTTTTGGGTTTCCTTTGCTGTGCAAAAGCTTTTCAGTTTGATGAGGTCCCATGGGTTTATTTTTGCTCTAATTTCGATTGCTTTGGGAGACTGACCCGAGAAAATATTCATGATGTTGATGTCAGGGAGTGTTTTGCCTATGTTTTCTTCTAGGAGTTTGATGGTGTCCTGTCGTATATTTAAGTCTTTCAGCCCTTTGGAGTTTATTTTTGTGCATGGTGTGAGGGTGTGTTCTAGTTTCATTGCTTTGCATGCAGCTGTCCAGGTTTCCCAGCAATGCTTGCTGAATAGACTTTCTTTTTCCCATTTGATGTTCTTGCCTCCCTTGTCCAAGATTAATTGACCATAGGTGTCAGGGTTTATTCCTGGGTTCTCTCTTCTGTTCCATTGGTCTGTCTGTCTGTTTTGATACCAGTCCCACACTGTTTTGATGACTGTGGCTTTGTAGTATTTCTTGAAGTCTGGGAGAGTGATGCCTCCTGCTTGGTTTTTGTTTCTCAGGATTGCTTTGGCGATTCTGGGTCTTTTGTGGTTCCATAGAAATGTTTGGATTGTTTGTTCTAGTCCTGTGAAAAATGTCCTGGGTAATTTGATAGGGATTGCATTGAATCTGTAGATTGCTTTGGGTAGTATGGCCATGTTTACAATATTGATTTTCCCAATCCAGGAACAGGTGCATGTATCTTTATTGATGAAAGTTTTGTCTGCTATATGCCAAGCAGTTTAATTGCTGGATCACATGGTAGCTCTATATGTAGTTTCCTGAGTTAACTGCATACTGTTTTTCATAGTGGTTGTACCAATTTACGTTCCCACCAGCAGTGGAGGAGGGTACCTTTTCCTCCACACCCTCTCCAGCATGTATTATTAGTTGACTTATTAATGATGGCCATTCTGACTGGTGTGAGAGGGTACCTCATTGTAGTTTTGAGTTGCATTTATCTAATAATTAGAGATATTGAGCATTTTTCATATACCTGTTGGCCATATGTATGGCTTCTTTAGAGAAATTTCTATTTAGGTCTTTTGCCCATTTTTCAGTTGGATTGTTTTTTTTTGTTCTTGTTGAGTTGCATGAGTTATTTGTATATTTTGGAGATTAGGCCCTTGTCTGGTGTATCCTTTACAAAGATTTTCTCCAATTCCATGGATCGTCCTTTTTGTGGTATCTTTGGTTTTTGTATCAGGGTGATGGTGGCCTCATAGAATGAGTTTGGGAGTGGTCCTTCCTCTTCTATTTTTTGAAAGTGTTTCAGAAGAATAGGTATTAACTCTTCCCTGAAAGTGTGATAGAATTAACCTCTGTAGCCATTAGGTCTTGGACTTTTGTTTTTTTGAAGGTTTTAAAATACATTTTCAATTTTGATACTTGTGATTGGTCTGTTCATATTTTTAATTTTTTCCTGGTTCAGGCTTGGTGGGTTGTACTTTTATAAGAATCTGTACACTTCTTCTAGGTTTTCCATTTTATTGATATATAGTTGCTTATAGTAGCCTCTTATGATCCTTTGTATTTCTGTAGAGTCAGTTGTAATTTATCCTTTTCAATTTTTAATTTTATTGATTTGAGCCTTCTTCCTTTTTTTCTGGATGAGTCTAGCTAAAGGCTTATCAATTTTGTTGATCTTTTCAAAGAACCAACTTTTGGTTTCATTGATCTTCTCTGTTTGTTTTTTTTTTTTGTCTCTATTTCATTTATTTCTGTTCTGATCTTTATTATTTCTTTCCTTCTGATAATTTTGGGCTTTGTCTGTTCTTCCTTCTCTAATTGTTTTAGGTGCAAGGTTAGGTTGTTTATTTGAGCTTTTTCTTCTTTCTTGAGGTAAGATTGTATTGCTATAAACTTTCCTCTTAGAACTGCTTTTGCAGTGTCCCATAGGTTTTGGTTTGTTGTATCTTCATTATTATTTGTCTCCAACTATCTTTTGCTTTCCTCTTTGATTTCTTCAATGGCTTTTCAGTATCATAGTGTTTATATTCCAGTATTTGTATTTTTTGCTGTTTTTTTCTTGTAGTTGATTTCCAGGGTCATAGCATTGTGGTTGGAGAAAATGCATGGAATAATTTCAACTTTAAAAAATTTACACAGACTTGATCTGTGGCCCCAAATGTGATCTATTCTGGAGAATATTCCAAGTGCACTTGAGAAGAATGCATATTCTGTTCCCTCGGGATGGGATGTTCTATAAATATCGGTTAAATCTATTTGGTCTAGAGGTCCATTTAAGGCCTGTGTTTCCTCTTCGATTCTCTGTCTGGATAATCTGTCTCTTGATGTAAGTGGGGTGTTAAAATCCCCACTATTATTTTGTTGCTGTTGATTCTACCTTCTATGACTGGCAGGACTTGCCCTATATATTGATGTGCTCCTATGTTAGGTGCATATATATTTACAATTGTTATTTCTTCTTCTTGGATTGATCTTTTAATCATTAGGTAGTGTCCTTATTTGTCTCTCGTGATTTTCTTTTTCCTAAAGTCTATTTGTTTGATATGAGTATTGTTACTCCTGATTTCCTGTGATTTCCATTTGTATATAACATCTTCTTCTATCTTCTCACTTTCAGCCTGTATGTGTCCTTGGGTCTCAAGTGGGTCTCTTGTAAAAAGCATATATATGGATCTTGTTTTTGTATCCATTCAGCCAGTCTGTTTCTTTTTGTTAGAGCATTTCATCCATTTACATTCAGTGTAATTATAGACAGGGATGTATTTATTACCATTTTGTAATTGCTTGGAAGTGTTACTTTGGGTCTTTTTTTAATCCCTTTTTTGTTGTCTTCTCTTGTATTTTGACATCTTCAGTGTTGTGTTGGATTTCTTTTTCTTTTTTATGTATCTATTGTACTTATTTTTTGGTTTGGGGGTCCCTTATTTTTAAGGATTCAAAATTAATACATGGAAATCAATTGCGTTTCTATATATTAACAATGACAGCTCAGAAAGAGAAATTAGGGAAACCATCTCATTTTCTATCACCTCAAAAAGAATAAAGTGCCTAAGAATAAACTTTCCTAGAGAGATAAAAGACCTGTACACCAAAAACTCTGAGACCCTGAGGAAAGAAATCAAAGATGACACAAACAGATGGAAAGATATACCATGCTCTTAGATTAAAAGAATCAATATTATCAAAATAACTATACTAATCAAAGCAATCTACAGATTCAGTGTAACCCTATCAAATTACCAATGACCTTTTTCACATAACTAGTACCAAATGTTTCAAAATTTGTATGGAAACACAAAAGACCTGTAGCAGAAAAAGCAATATTGGGGGAAAAAAAGGGAACTGGAGGAATCAGGCTCCCTGACTTCACACTATACTACATAGCTACAGTTATTAAGATAGTGTGATGCCAGCACAAAACAGAAATATAGATCAATAGAACAGGATAGAAATCCCAGAAATATACCCAAGCACCTATGGCCAAGTCATTTATGACAAAGGTGGCAAGAACATACAGTGGAGGAAAGATAGTCTGTTCAATAAGTGGTGGACAGCTACATGTAAAAGAATGATATTAGAACATTCTTTAATACCACAGACAAAAATAAACTCAAAATGGATTGAAGACCTAAGTGTAAGGCCAGATACTAAAAAACTCCTAAAGGAAGACACAGGGAGAACACACTTTGACATAAATCACAACAACATGTTGTTTGATTCACCCCATAGAATAATAAAAATAAGAACAAAAACAAACCATTAGGACCTAATTAAACTCAAAACCTTTTGCACAGCAAAGGAAACTATTTAAAAAATGAAAAGACCCCACGGAATGGAAGAAAATCTTTGCAAACAATGCCACCAACAAGGGCCTAATCTCCAAAATATACAAGCAATCTTATAACTCTACAACAACAACAAAAAAAACCCAATCAAAAAATGTTCAGAATACCTAAATAGACATTTCTCCAATGAGTCAATTTAAAATATAGAGAAGCTGAGAAGGTAGGTATGTATTATCTAGGGAGGTATTTGGGAAAGAGTATACTGAATTGTTCTGCAAAGCTTAAAATATTTATTGTTTTTTATGTTTTGAAATTGTATTCTTTAGAGAACTAGGGAGCTTTATTTTTATTTTTTTAATTAATTATTTTTTAAGTTACTCAAATGAATTTATCACATCTGTAGTTGTATAATGAACATAACAATCTGATTTCACAGGATTTCCATCCCACAGCCCAAGCACATACCCCCACCCCCCAAACAGTCTCCTCTGGAGACCATAAGTTTTTCAATGTCTGTGAGTCAGCATCTCTTCTTCAAAGAAGTTCAGTCTGTCCATTTTTCAGATTCCACATGTCAGTGAAAGCATTTGATGTTGGCATCTAATTGTATGGCTGACTTCACTTAGCATGATAATTTCTAGGTCCATCCATGTTGCTAAAACTGCCAGTATTTCGTTCCTTTTAATGGCTGAGTAATATTCCATTGTGTATATGTACAACATCTTCTGGATCCACTCCTCTGTCAATGGACATTTACGTTGTTTCCATGTCTTGGCTATTCCAAAGAATGCTGCAATGAACATTGGAGTACATGTGTCTTTGCAAGTCGTGGTTTTCTCTGGATAGATGCCCAGAAGTGGGATTGCTGGATCCAATGGTAGTTCTATGTTTCGTTTTCTGAGGACTCTCCATACTGCTTTCCACAGTGGTTGCACCAATTTACAATTCCACTGACAGTGTAACAGGGTTCCTTTTTCTCCACACCCTCTCCAGCACTTATTGTTTGTAGACGTTTTGCTGATGGCCATTCTGGCTGGTGTAAGGTGGTACCTCAGAGTGGTTTTGATTTGCATTTCTCTAATACTGAGTGATGCTGAATACCTTTTCATGTGTTTTTTGGCCATCCATATGTCTTCTTTGGAGAACTGTCTGTTTAGATCTTCTGCCCATTTTTTGATGGGGTTGTTTGTTTTTTTGGTATGGAGCTGCAGAAGGTGTTTATAAATTTTGGAGACTAATCCTTTGTCAGGTGATTCACTTGCAAAGATTTTCTCCCATTCTGTGGGTTGTCTTTTCATTTTGTTTAGGGTTTCCTTTGCTGTGCAGAAACTTTGAAGTTTGATTAGGTCCCATTTGTTTGTTTTTGTTTTTGTTGTCAATACTCTCAGGGGTGGATCTGAGAAGATGTTGCTGTCGTTTATGTCAGAGAGTGTTTGGCCTATGTTTTCCTCTAAGAGTTTAATAGTGTCTGGTCTTATATCTAGGTCTTTAATCCATTTGGAGTTTATTTTTTGTGTATGGTGTTAGGGAGTGTTCTATTTCATTCTTTTCCATGTGGCTGTCTAGTTTTCCCAGCACCACTTATTGAACAAGCTGTCCTTTCTCCATTGTATAGTCTTGCTACCTTTGTCATAGATGAGTTGGCTGTAAGTGCATGGGTTTAAGTCTGGGCTTTCTATCCTGTTCCACTGATCTTTATTTCTGTCTTTGTGCCAATACCATGCGGTTTTGATGACTGTTGCTTTGTAGTATAGTCTGAAGTCCAGGCACCCGATTCCTCCAGGTCCATTTTTCTTTTTCAGGATGTCTTTGGCTACTCTGGGTCTTTTGTGCTTCCAAACAAACTTTAAACTATTTTGTTCGAGTTCTGTGAAAAATGTCCTTGGTAATTTGATAGGGATTGCATTGAATCTGTAGATTGCCTTGGGTAGTATAGTCATTTTGATAATATTGACTCTTCCAATCCAAGAGCAGGGTGTGTCTTTCCATCTATTTGATTCATCTTTGATTTCTTTCATCAGTGTCTTATAGTTTTCAGAGTACAGGTCTTTTGTCTCTAGGTAGGTTTACTCCTGAGTATTTTATTCTTTTGGATGTGATGGTAAATGGGATTGCTTTCCTAATTTCTTTTTCTGCTCTTTCATTGTTAGTGTATAGAAATGCTCTCGATTTCCGTGTATTAATTTTGTATCCTGCAACTTTTCCATATTCAAGGATGAGCTCTAACAGTTTTCTGGTAGGGTGTTTAGGATTCTTTAGGTATAGTATCATGTCAACTGCAAATCGTGATAGTTTTACTTTTTCCTTTCCAATGTGGATTCCTTTTATTTCTTTTGCTTCTCTGATTGCCATGGCTAGGACTTCCAAAACTATGTTTTGGTGAGAACGGACATCCTTGTCTTGTTCCTGATCTCAGCGGGAATTCCTTCAGCTTTTCACCATTGAGAATGATGTTAGCTGTGGGTTTGTCATATATGCCCCTTTATTATGTTGAGGTAGGTGCACACATTCTGAAGGGTTTTTATCAGAAATGGGTGTTGGATTTTGTCAAAGACTTTTTCTGCGTCTATAGAGAGGATCATATGGTTTTGATTCTCCAGTTTGTTAATGTGGTTTATCACACTGATGGATTTGTGGATGTTGAAGAACCCTTGAATCTCTGGGGTAAATCTCACTTGATCATGATGTAGAGTCCTTTGAATGTATTGTTGGATGCGGTTTGCTAGTATTTTGTTGAGGAATTTTGCACCTATGTACATCAGTGAAATTGGCCTGTAGTTTTCTTTTTTTGTGGAATCTTTGTCTGGTTTTGGTATCAGGGTGATGGTGGCCTAATTGAATGCATCTGTGTGTGTCCCTTCCTCTGCAACTTTTTGGAATAGTTTCAGAAGGAGAGGTGTTAGCTCTTCTCTAAATGTTTGATAGAATTCTTCTGTGAAGCCATCTGGTCCTAGACTTTTGTTTGTTGGATTTTTTTTTTGTCTTTTTTTTTTTTTTCCTTTTCTAGGGCTACTTCCCTTGGCATATGGAGGTTCCCAGACTAGGGGTCTAATCAGAGCTGTAGCCGCCAGCTTACGCCACAGCCATAGCAATTTAGGATCCGAGCCATATCTGTTACCTACACCACAGCTCATGGCAACGCCGGATCCTTAACCTCCTGAGTAAGGCCAGGGATCGAACCTGTAACCTCATCGTTCTTAGTCATATTCATTAACCACTGGGCCACGATGGGTATTCCTGTTGGAATCACAGTTTCAATTTCAGTCCTTGTGATTGGTCCATTCATCTTTTCTATTTCATCTTGGTTTAGTCTTGGAAGATTGTACTTTTCTAAGAATTTGTCCATTTCTTCTAGGTTTTCTGTTTTATTGGCATATAGTTCCATATAGTAGTCTCTTATCATCCTTTGTATTTCTGTGATGTCCGTTGTTACTTCTCCTTTTTCATTTCTAATTGTATTGATTTGAGTCCTCTCTCTTTTTTTCTTGATAAGTCTGGCTAGGGGTTTATCAATTTTGTTGATCTTTTCAAAGAACCAGCTTTTCATTTCATTGATCTTTTCCATGGTTTTCTTTGTTTCTATTTCATTGATTTCTGCTCTGATCTTTATGATTTCTTTCCTTCTACTAACTTTAGGTCTTGTCTGTTCTTCTCTGTCAAGGTGCTTTAGATTTAAAGTTAGCTTGTTTATTTGGGCTTTTTCTTGTTTCTTGAAGTGGGCTTGTATTGCTATAAACTTTCCTTTTAGAACGGTTTTCCTGTATCCCATAGGTTTTGGATTGTGGTATCTTCATTGTCATTTGCTGCTAGGTATTTTTTACTTTCCTCTTTGATTTCATCAGTGATCCATTGGTTGTTTAGTAGCATATTGTTTAGTCTCCACGTGTTTGTGTTTTTTTGCAGTTTTTTTCTTGTTGTTGATTTCCAGTCATATAGCATTGTGGTCAGAAAAGATGCTTGATATGATTTCAATTTTCTCAAATTTACCAAGGTTGGACTTGTAGCCCAGGATGTAATGAATCTTAGAGAATGTTCCATGTGCACTTGAGAAGAATGTGTATTCTGTTGCTTTTGGATGGAATGTCCTATAAATATCTATTAAGTCCATCTGGTTTAGTGCTTCATTCAGGGCCTGTGTTTCCTTATTGATTTTCTGTCTGGTTGATCTGTCCATTGGTGTAAGTGGGGTGTTAAAGTCCCCCACTATGATTGTGTTATTGTCAATTTCTCCTTTTAAGGTTGTTAGCAGTTGCCTTATATATGGGGGTGAACCTGTGTTGGGTGCATAGATATTTAAAATTGTTATAACATTTTCTTGGATTGATCCTTTGATCACTATATAGTGACTTTCCTTGTCCCTTAAAATATTCTTCATTTTAAAGTCTATTTTGTCTGATACGAGTGTTGCTACTCCAGCTTTCTTTTGATCCCCATTTGCATGGAATATTTTCTTCCATCCTCTCACTTTCAATTTGTATGTGTCCCTAGAAGTGAAGTGGGTCTCTTGAAGACAGCATATATATGGGTGCTGCTTTTGTATCCATTCAGCCAGTCTATGTCTTTTGGTTGAAGCATTTAGTCCATTAACATTTAGGGTAATTATTGATATGTATGTAATTGCTTCGGATTTGTTTTTGCTGCTCTTTTTTCTTTCCATCTTCTCTTGTTCTTTCCTGCCTATAGAAGTTCCTTTAGTATTTGTTGTAAGGCTGGTTTAGTGTTGCTGAATTCTCTCAGCTTTTGCTTATCTGAGAAGGTTTTGATTTCTCCTTCAAATCTGAAGGAGAGCCTTGCTGGGTAAGGTAATCTTGGTTGGAGGTTTTTTCCTTTCATCATGTTGATTATATCATGCCACTCCCTTCTGGCCTGCAGAATTTCTGTTGAAAAATCTGCCGATAACCTTATCAGGGTTCCCTGGTATGTTATTTGTTTCCTTTCCCTAGCTGCTTTCAAGATTTTCTCTTTGTGTTTCATTTTGGTCAGTTTGATTAGTATGTGTTTTGGGGTGTTCCTCCTTGGGTTTATTTTGTATGGTACTCGTTGTGTTTCCTGGATTTGAGTGAGTGATTCCTTTCCCATGTTAGGGAAGTTTTCGGCTCTTATCTCTTGGAATATTTTTTCTGTCTCCTTCTCTCTCTCTTCTCCTTCTGGCACCCCTATAATACGGATGTTGGTGCGTTTAACATTGTCCCAGAGTTCTCTGAGACTCTCTTCATTTGTTTTCAATCTTTTTTCTCTTTTCTGTTCCACATCCATAATTTCCACTAATCTGTCCTCCACCTTGCTTCTTCGGTCTTCTGCCTCCTGTATTCTTCTGTTAGCTGCTTCCAGTGAATTTTTTACTTCAGTTATTGTATTTTTCATCTCTTCTTGTTTAAGTTTTATATCTTGTATCTCTTTGGTCAGTGTTTCCTGTAAGTTATCCATCTTTGCCTCCAGTTTATTTCCAATGTCTTGCATCATCTTCAGCATCAACAGTCTAAAGTCTTTTTCCTGGAGGCTGAGAATCTCCTCATCGCTTAGCTGTTTTTCTGGGGTTTTTCCTTTCTCCCTCATCTGAGTTATAGTTCCCTGTCTTTTCATTTTGATAGGTTTTTTGGTGTAGTGACCTTCTTCCAGATAATAGAGTTGTATTCTTTCTTACTTCTGATGTCTGCCCACCTTGTGGCTGAAGTCAGTATGGGGGCTTGGTGTAGGCTTCCTGATGGGAGGGGCTGATGCCTGCCCCCTGGTAGGAGGAGCAGATTCTAATCCCTCTGGTGGGTGGGGCTTAGTCTCTGGATGGGATTAGAGGCAGCTGTGTGCCTGAGGGGTCTTGAGGGAGCCTGTTTACTGAGGGGTGGGGCTGTGGTCCCACCTGGGTAGTTGTTTGCCCTAGGGCTTCTCAGCAGCTGACTGATAGGTGGGGCCAGATTTCCCCAAAATGGCCACCTCCAGAGAAAGGCACTGCTGCTGAATATTCCTGAGAGCTTTGCTTTCAATGTCCTTCCCTCACAACAAGTCACATTCACCCCTGTTTTCCCAGGATGTCCTCTAAGAACTGCAGTCAAGTTTGACCCAGATTCCTATGGAGACTTTGCTTTGCCCTGGGACTCAGTGCACGTGAAAGTCTGTGTGCACCTTTTAAGAATGGGGTCTCCATTTCCCCCAGTCCCGTGGAGCTCCTGTGCACAAACCCCACTGGCCTTCAATGCCAGATGCTCTGGGGCTCTTTCTCCCTGTGCCAGATCCCCACATGTGAGAGTTTGATGTGTGGCTCAGAACTCTCAGTCCTGTAGGTGAGTCTCTGTGAACCGGTTAGCTTCCAGCCAGTGAAACTTCCCACTCAGGAGGTATGGGGTTGTTCATGTCATGAAATCGCCCCTCCTACCTCTTGATGTGATGTGTCATGCTCTTTTTCTTCTGGAGTAGGATATCTTTTTCAAGGTTTTCAGTCCATTTGGGTGAATAATGCTCAGTCTTTAGTTGTGAATTTTGTTGTTTTTAGGAGAAAAGTTGAGCTCCTTCACCTACATTTTAGAATTGAACTGTGTAGTCCGAGCCAAAGATTTAGAAAACCCAGCAGTTTTGAAACAGAGAGGGAGAAAAAGTTCCATTAAAGTCATCAAAACAGGCCCATTAAAGTCATCAAAATGTCTCTTGCTTTAGGTTGAAAAACTTGCAGTAACAGAATAGTGTAATATACAAATGAGTGCTAACAGTCATTCATTTTCATTTTTGTCATGTTTATGCCTGAGTATTTAATATTTGATCATTTTTCTTTTATTGGTCTTAGACGGACAAGCTATTGAAAGCCACATTTCCTGTAGATGTAAAATTTAAGAGAGATAAGTTTAGAGTCTAGAGATTTTTTTTTTCATGCATGGTATATCATCCAAGTCAGTCTGGCAGAAAAGGTATTGATTTATAGTTGGAGGCATGGAAATCTGTTAGGAAAATAAGTGTGCCCATGAACCATCTTGGAAGAGGAGAGACACAAAGGAGGAGAGGGCTCCAAAGGGAAGCCCCTCTCCAGTGTGCATATTTGTAAGTCAGGAGGAGTTTTGGGGTCAGGTTTATCTAGCACACACTTAATTGAGCTAACGGAGATATCTTCTTTGAAGATAATCATGTGTAAATCTTTGGTGGCGGGGGAAGGATTAAGGATCACATTTTCCATTCTCCTTTCCTTTTCTGAGATTCTTATCATCAATCACCTCCAGTAAACTAGATCATTGAGTCTCAACATCCTCCAGGTGATTCTGATGGATGTTCTTTGAACAGCATTTTGAGGACACTGAAATCAAATCATATCCCCCTGCTTCCTTCTTAATCTCAGAGCAGCATTTAGAATTTAATTTGCCCATCTAGGAGAAGTCTAGGCTCAGCAGAGTGGCTTCTGCTAGGTGACTTGGAGCGATGTTAACTTTCCTTCACATGGGGAATCAAGAAGAGGAATTTGGGGCTTCACTAAGTCTGCTATTGGAGTTTGGAAACAGAATATGTGGTGAAGTCTCTGCAACGCCAAGAGTATAGGCATAAGTCCTTTTTTATTGGTCTGAGAGCACAACTGAACCAAAGTAGAGACAAAGCCCTCTGTCCTTGTTGGGGCACAGGAGAAAGGTGCTGAAGGGGTAAATGTGAGGGAGCCTAGATCCAGAGCTCTAAGAGCCAGTTGCAACATAGTATCAGTGATTATTGTGTTCTCATTAGAGCTGCACAGCTTCCTATAATTCTAATAGCTCTTTGAAGGAGACAGCTTTTTCATGAATTTCTAGGAACATTCCAAGTTTAAAGGAGTGTTCTTTATATACATTGTAAGCACTTCTCCAGTAAATTATGGTTTCTCACTTGACAAGTTCTGCATATTTGAGTGAATGCATGACTAAGTTTCATTTGCTTATGTTAAACATGTATTAATTGAGACTTCACTTTGCACCAGGTACTGCATTAGGTAAGTTTAGGAGCATCATTTCACTTATGATTCATGGAAAAGCTAGGAGGTGTGTGCTCTTATTATCACTATTTTACAGATGAGGAAAATTAGAATCAGAGAAGTTACCTATGTGTTCACCATCACCTTCACACAGCTGATAACTGAGGGAGCTGAGGGCTGGCATTCAGGTCTTTTTTTTGTCTCCAAGGAAGTTTTGAGAGTCTGGATACTCTTTTGCACAAATTCTGTAACAGATGGTCAGCTCTTACTTCAGTATCTGGACTGGTTCTGTAGTCACTCAGTAACCAGGTGCTTTGGCCAGGCCAGTGTTGGGCTCTCTGATTAGTTTATTAAACTTGAATCCTCCTACCTGAACATGTGGAAGCCTCACATAGGACTAAGCTCTGGATCAGTTTTCCATCCCCAAGTGTTTATGAATTGAGAATTGTCACTGCATACATCACTTTCCTCCACTCTGGCAAGCTTTGCTGGGGCTCTCCATTAACCAGAAACACCAGCACTGACTTTTTAACATCTGTCTGACTCATCCTTTCCCTTATTCATTCAGTGTGGTGGCCAAGCTTCTCCTGTAATAACAAGGTGATGAGGAATGGCTGCTGACAGGTTTCTCAGAGGGGGATCTCTCAACCACCTGAGTAAGTCCTGTTAGGGGACTTTATTAAAATGCAGAATCCTGGTTTATTAAAATGCAGGTTCCTGGGCTTCACCCACAGAGATTTTGATTTAACAGAAGAGGGGTGAAACCCAGGAATCTCTTAAAAATAGGTGCCCTAGGGGATTCTTAGGCATTTTGATACCACATCTTAAAAACTGCTGGTCCTTATAGATAAATTCACCATAAAGATGCCCTCTGATCTTTTCATAAATGCTTGCATTTAAAGAAATATTACTCAGAGAAGATGTTATCATGGTGTGTAAATGATCAAACTGAATGGACCTTTAACCATTCTGTTACTTCTTATCCTTTTTAAAAATTATGTTTTCTTTCTAGTTTCAGTCTTATGACTTGAATATTTGATCATCCTTGTAGTTATATGTGCCTTGCATGTTGAAACAGCCTTTCAAGGCATACTTATGGCCTCTTTTTATTATTGGGTCCTTAAGAGATCTGAAGTAGGAGAGCCTTTTTTCAGCTGAGGTCACTGAGGCACAGACATTGAGTAACTTGTGTAAGTGACTTTTGGTCAGAGCTATTGGCCTCAGTACTGATTCCAGGTATAATTTGGGCACCTACTTTGAGACAATGTCTGCCTTAAAGCTTGGTCTTATTTGTCCATGGTAGACAAAGACCTTTGAAAGTCACCTGGAAATTTCTCCTACTCCAAAGGCATTGAAAACATGCTGACTGAAAGAGGGTGTCGCTTATAGGCTCCTTGGGGAAGGGCCTTCCATTCAGGTGGTCTCTAGAAACATTCTCCTGCAGGTGGCCACCCTGTTCTCTGACATCTCCAGCCAATTGCAAGGCAGCCCAGGTTTGGGATAGGCTTCTCTGAGGTCCTTTTAGAGCAACTGCTTCCCATACAGGTAATTAAATCACTTTTTCCCCTGTACAAACTGGCCTTGATTTCCACCTCTTTGCTGGGCACAAAGTCATGCTTGTGGCCTGTTGTTGAGAGAACTAGGGTGAGGATGTGCATCTTAAGGTCCCTTGTGGGGTGGAAAGAACCCTGGGAAGAGTCAAAAGTCCTGGATTTGCATCCTGCATCTGGCTTTATGACCTTGGTCAATTGACTGAACATCCCTGAGCTTTGCTTTCTTCATCTATGAAATGAGAATAATTACAGATAATTCATGGGGAAGTTATTCACATTAAAGTTATCTGTTAGGAAGCAGCAGCAGGCCTGGTTGATGAGACTGGGTGTTCAGGGGATGCTGGTTCCCTCACTCTTTGTCTCCTTTGGGGCATGGCTTTTCCCAGCTCAGGTCTTGTCTGACAGCAAAGATCCTTTTTCTATAATCCCTCTAATATAATGTCTTCTTAGAGATGGTAAGAGCTGTTAAGTGGCATCCTTAGTCTTTGACATTAGCAGGTGATTCTTTTTTTAGTTTTAAGGACGTCTATGGTTGTAGTAAGAGGTTTTCTGTAATAACCTTTTGGACACCCAAAGGAATAGTGACATTATGTCCAGAAATCAATTGTGGAACTGACCATATCTCCCGCTGCCCTCAGTGGTCTGACCTCTGCTCTGAGAAACCCAGAACTAGAAACCTTCTGCACCATCTCCTGGGGTGGCACTCACCCAGGGCCAAGTCCAGCCTGGGCTTTAAAAATTGCCTCTTCCTAAGAGGGTGCCCCCTGACACTGGAGGGAACTTTGAGGCCGCATCAACAGAATCCAAGAGGGTGCTGGCACTGTACCAAAGAGATCTTCTCACTTGGTGAGGAATATGATGGTCATGATGACACATCCACAAGGCTGACTTGGGCTGCTGAGCCTTTGCAATGGCCACAATCAAAGAAGAAGCGCAAGTGTTCTTCTGATTCTATTTCAGAAATCCTCTTATGGCACAAATATCCTTACAATGAAAAGCAAATTGCCTGCTAATGTCTTAAGGTTAAACTCCATCCCTCTTGAATCTTTGATATAAAAGATAGTTGGCTTTGCTTTTAAGATCAGCATAGATTACAGTATTTCTGTGTGTGTTTGCTTTCTTGGAGCTTTTTGAGTCGGAGAAGGTCATTAGTAGAAGCACTTTGCAGTTGAATCATGTGCTTCCCATCACTCAAAAATAGGGCAGGAGGAAATAAAAATATATCATTGTTCTGGTTTCAAAACACAACTGTCAAAAGTTCCAAGACAAGTAAGGCTACTGTGAGATTCAATTGCAGAAAAATGCAGGGACTAAAGATTAGGGGTGGGCTCCTCCCACCCCTGTAGCTCTGAGGCCCACATTTCCTGACTGTGCACTTTATTCAGAAAGGGACAATGTATAGTCACAAACATAGTCCTGCACTCATCAAAGGGCAGAAATCCCAAGCAAGAGACTTGTGTTGCTGCATATTCATGGATGCAAATCAGGCCTCAAGAATACAGCTCTTGACTCTGAGATTTTAGATCTGGGAATTACTTAAGCTTCCTGCAAGTTTCTGCAGGTTATAATAGCTAAGAGGGAGATGGCAAACAGCTGGTGAGCACCTGAAGATCCCTTCCTCCCTGCTTGTTTGAGAGGTGTATGTTTCTTAGAAGCCCCTACACTTGGCCTTTTTGGTTTGTGATAGCACAGGGCATTGGTGGTATAAGTGTGCTGGGTGGTGCAGACTCTCAGTGAGTCACTAGCAGACTTGGATGGTAGGAGTTCAGGTATGGATGTTTTATTCATTAGCATATCTCCAGCTACTAGCACAGTGCCTGGCACATACCACATGCTCCATAAATATGTATTGACTGAACGTTTTCCCTAATTTTAGCACTTAGATGTTCTCTGCCATCCACTGTGGGCTTATCTTTTAGTGTATTACCTTAGTCCCTACAACTATGCTATAAACTTTTCAAAGGAAGTGACAGATTAAAATATTAATATTAGGAGTTTTCCTTTATGGAGTACATATTCCTGGTAACAGACCCTATGAGAAACATAGCTCACACATAAATCTCATTTACTTATCCCCACAGCTCTATGAAATTGATCCTCATCATCTTTTGGTGGATGATGAATCAGGCTCAGAGAGGTTAAGTAACTTGCCTGTGATCACACAGCTCATCCAAGGGCAGAGCTTGGATTCATGTCTATGATGATTGAGTTCAAAGTGCAGGTTCATAACTTCCAGGCCACACTGATGAATCTTCTCCAGCACATGTAGTTGTTTTCTTAGAGTTAAGCACATTGTAAATATTAGATATGAGATATGCTTGGCAAGGCTGGCTTAGGTAAAGATCTGATTTGGAGGAATTTGCTTCTTGCCTCCTCCAGTTTCCATTTCAAGTGTCCATAGTGCTATGCTAGGGAAGCCCTGTCTTCCCACTCCCAAATCCCATTCTGGTCTGTCCATCTCAGGAGGTAACCTATTCCTAGGCCTTCCCAGACCTCATCATGAAAACTTAACTTGTTTTAGTTTATTTTGTTAGTTGACATTTTTAATGTTTTTGATGAGCCATATGACATTCTGAGCTCTTTTTATAGGCTGTCTCATAATTCTGAAAATGACGCTATTAATATACCCCCTTAAAAATATGGAAACTGAGTCATAGGGGGGTTAAGTAACAAGTAGCATGGCCAAGGTCATGGAATGTGACCTATCCCACTGTTGTCATCCACTTGTTCTGTGCTCATCAGGCAGTGACTAAATAGGCCACTGTCCTACCCAGACCTTCCTGTGACCACTTTCAAAGTCACCCCTGCCCTCTCACCACTACTGAGTTTCTCACTGTTCTTCCTATCAACTATTTGCAGAAGGCAGAACCCTAAGTCTCCAAAAGCTCCAGTGACAACTTTCTGATGCAGGTGTCGGGGAAGGGACTTGGTCCCTGGACTCCTAGCTGTGTGTTCTCTCTTTACTGCAATAGACCAACCTCTCTAGGCAACATATTTACTCTGAACAGGTGCCTTTCACCAACCACGTGAGTGACAGTGGAAATGGAAGACCCCATAGGATCCTAAGGGGCTTCTTTAGGGCAAAGGGACTATCTTTGTATTCCCCAGTTCTTATAATGAAGATGTATTTATGTGAGGTTCAGAATTTCCCTTAGGTTGATTTTACTTTCCTTTATTGTGTGCTATGTAAAATTAAATTGAACTCCTTTTATTAAAAGTATCTAGTATAGTATGATTCCTTCTTCATAAATTTTTTGCCTTTCTAACCATCTTTTCATTTATTTATTCTTCAGATATGGAAATATGGAAAAAATGACTTTCACCAAATGATGATACTCTCTCCCTTCCCCTATTACACATGCGATTTTTTTATTTTATTTTTTTTATTTTTAATTTTTTTATTTTCCCACTGTACAGCAAGGGGGCCAGGTTATCCTTACATGTATACATTACAATTACATTTTTTCCCCACCCTTTGTTCTGTTGCACATGAGATTTTTTTTTAGTAATTTTTAATTCTTGTGCTTTTCTGTTTTGCTTTCTTTTATATTAATGTTTTGATGTATTTTATTTTAAATTGTTATTGTTTGTTTATTTATTTTTTTATTTAAAGGGGGGAAATAATTAAAATAGTTTTCAGAGGGAGAAGGTAACCAGCACAGCATCTTCCTGCTTCTTGGGAGGGTTCCCAGGGTGTGCAGCCTAACTAGAATCTCTCCCTGCCACAGCAATGTGTCTTACATTTAGGATGATCCTATATCCTTGTTTGCTTAGGACAGTCCCAGTTTATGCCTCTTGTCTTACTGGTAATTAAGACAGTGGGCATAAAAATAGTGAGCGAAGTTGTCTCTAACTGCGGTTGCCTCTTGATGGTGAGAAGGGATCCTGTAGTGCTTCCCCCAGAGGTTATGCTTGGGCAGAATGGCTAATGACTGTCACTCAGCTGCATTAGCTCTTTGTTGTAACTTCCCCACTGAATTAGGATTGTAATTGCAGTGTAAAGATGCAGTGGTTCAGCAGAAATGTTCTCTGTTGGGAGCACAGCAACAAGACAGACTCAACATCTCCCTGTCTTTGTATTCTTTAAACATGCTTACAGCACACACCCTACCACTCCCATCAGAAAGCAAGAGCTGTAGCTGCTCTATGAAGGGCCCTCTTGTCTGGGTCTTAGAAGGAGCTTGGTGCATATTCACAGATTTCCTACTCCTGAAACTAAGTTACAGAAAACTAGGACAGATTTTAGGAGGAGAGACCTCCCACAGGTCTCTTGAGTAAAGCCATGTCTCTTTAGGAATTCCTCTGACTCTGCTCCTTCCTTCCTTCCTCCCTCCTTTCCTTCCTTTCTTCCTGAGTACTTCTTCCTTCCCCACCCACTTTAAAGACAGAGAAAACCAGTCCAAAAGATGTTAACTGACCTGAGAACTTCAGACGCTGATAGAGCTGGGATATAAACCAGGTCTGTTTCACCCTGCAGTGCACTAAAACTTAAAACAGTTATGCACTACTCTTTCTCATGTAGAGAGAGTCACAGACTAAAACTGCATCACCTTGAAGCGTTTGGGATGAGCATTCATGGCATAGGCGTCTCTGTTCTTGTTTACTAGCACACTGTAAAATCTGACTCGGCTTTTGTAGGTTGATGGGAATATGGACAGGCTAGGGGAGAGATATTAAAGGACCAGGGTTGCTTGCAGTGTTGCCATTTTGAGTTGACCAACTCAACTTGAAAACTTGCAGTGTTGAGTTGACCAGCTCAACTTGAAAACTATTGATGTGGTTGTATTAACTATTGCAGTCCTTGCAGTGTTGAGTTGACCAGCTCAACTTCAAAACTATTGAAGTATTAACTGTTTCTTTCCTGGGGAGATTATTCAGTATTCAAAGTAAAGTTCAGGAACAAAAAGGTGCCATTTGGTAAAGCAACCTTATAGCTGTAAAGAAAAAATGATTCCCTTTTGTCATTAATTCCAGTACTTTTCTTCCAGACCTTAATTTGGACTCAGGGCTTCCCATTAGCTATATAAATGGGATTAATGACTTGGTTCCAGCAGAGAACATAAGGTACTTAAGGAACTGTTTCAGCCAGATGATGCATTATTGCTAGGAAAAGGTGGGAATATTAGCAGTTATATGGGCCTTTATTTGCAGAGACTATTCCAATGGCTTATTCACACATATTATAATCCTAATGGTCATTTAGTGCTCCCCCATTTATCACACTTTGTATATATTTGCAACCTTAAAATTTTATAATACTAAGGATAAGTAATGTCCATGGGAGCCTACAAATGCCCATCAGGCATTTTGTTCATAGACCACTTGCCTCCTCTCTGAGGATTCTGATTGAGTCTCCCCCACCCCCAAGTCTCTGCAGGTTAATGTGGGTTCAGGGACAATTGTAGAGTCAATTGTATTCTGTAAGTGGAGAGTTTACTATGCATTTTCTGGCTAAGGGGGCTTCTATGTGGACAGCTTCCCCACCAGACAGAGGGGAATGGGAGAACTCAGGTGGTGGTAACATCTATTCCTGGTTACTCATGTTTAAATACTATTTTTGCCCTATATCCATAGACTTTTAATGCGCTAAAATAGACTTAGACAATTTTTTTTGAGTATTTGATTTTTAATTAACCACAGTAGTGGAATTCAGCTGGGGTAGCTTGGGGTAGATGCTGGTTTGCTGTTGATGATATTTCCCATCCCTTTTCATTGTATGTCATTTCTCTATCTCGCTCCTGCTTAATAAGTAAGTTTGAGGATGATGATGAATAAGAACAAAAGTAAGACATTTATGCAGTACTTAAATGTCAAAAACTTTGTCAAATATCTTAAACACATTATCACATTTACCCCTCACAACAATGCTATGAAATTGATCCTATTTCTATTGCCATTTCATCAAAGATGGAGCTGAGACTTAGAGTGTTAGATGGCTTATCCAGCCAACACTCAACCCAGCATTCAAAACAAGCTGACACCGCTTGTAACCACACTGCAACTTAAGTATATTAAGTCTCACAGTTAGGTAGAATTCTCTGCTGGATTTTGAAAGCAGTTGCCTATAGTTTAATTCAGTTTATGAGTTTTTTAAGGACCTTCTTTGCACTCAAATGGCATACATAGGCAGAGTTAAAATCCAGAGAATGTCCTTAGCATTGAATGTTTCTTTGTCTTAGGTTTTGCTTTCTCTGTTTATATTGTATATATAAATTGTATATACAATTGTGTATATATATATATATATATATTTTTATTGAAGTATAGATGATTTACAATGTTGCGATAATTTCTGAAGTGGTTCAGTTATACATGTACACACATCCATTCTCTTTCAGATTCTTTTCTCTTTCAGAATATCACAGAATATTGAGTAGAGTTCTCTGTGCTATACGGCAGGTCCCTGTTTGGCCAGTCATTCAGAATACTTCAGCATGCATATGCCAGTCACAACCCATGGGTCCATCTTCTCTCCCCACTCGTTGGCAACCATAAGTTTTTCAAAATATGTTCCTGTTCTGAAAGTTTACTTGTATCCTTTTTTTTTAGATTCCACATATAAGTGATATCATATGATGTTTGTCTTTCACTGTCTAACGTCACTTAGTATGATAACTTCTAGGTTCACCCATGTTTCTGAAATTGCGTTATTTCATTCTTTTTTATGGATGATTAATATTCCATTGTGTATATGTTACACATGTTCTTTATCCATTCCTCTGTCAATGAACATTTAGTTTATTTCCATGTCTTGGCTATTGTAAATAGTGCTGCAATGAACATTGGGGTGCATGTATCTTTTTAAATTATGGTTTTCTTAGGATAGATGCCCAGGAATGGGGTTGCTGGATCATATGGTAGTTCTATTTTTAGTTTTTTGAGGAACCTCCAAACTGTTTTCCATAGTGTTTGCACCAATTTACATTCCCACCAATGGTGTAAGACGGTTCCCTTTTCTCCACAGCCTTTCCAGCATTTATTGTTTGTAGACTTTTTGATGATGGCCATTCTGGCTGGTATAAGATGGTACCTCATAGAGGTTTTTTTTTGTTTGTTTGTTTTTGTTTTTGTTTTGGTCTTTTAGGGCCACACCCATGGCACATGGAGGTTCCCAGGCTAAGGGTCTAATTGGAGCTGTAGCTTCTCGCCTACACCACAGCCACAGCAACATGGGGTCTGAGCCACATCTGTGACCTGCACCACAGCTCATGGCAATGCCAGATCCTTAACGCACTGAGTGAGGCTAGGGATTGAACCCACGTCCTCATGGATGATAGATTTGTGAACCACTGAGCCAAGACGGGAACTCCTCATAGAAGTTTTGATTTGCATTTCTGTAATAATTAGTGATTTTGAGCCTTAATCCATGTGATTTTTGACTATCTGTATGTCTTTTTTGAGAAATGTTTGTTTGTTTGTTTATTGCTCTTTAGGGCTGTTCTTGTGGCATATGGAGGTTCCAAGGCTAGGGGATCAAATCTGTACGCCTATACTACAGCCACAGCAGTGCAGGATCTGAGCTCATCTGTGACCTACACCACAGCTCATGAGCTGCATCTGTGACCTACACCACAGCTTGCCATGAAGGGAAGGGCCAAGTTGTCTACCTGCGGCTGACAGACCTGGGGAGAGGCAAAATATTATTAATTTAAGAAACCTGGGACAAGATCTGGAATTGTAAGGCCTTATGTGTCATCTCTGATGGGATGGTGGTTTCTTGCTGAATAGTTCTCTTGACAAACACAATTTAGGGAATCATTTAAAAGAAATGGATTTTAGATCACTCAGAAATCATTAGAAGTTACTGAGTACCTGATATATTCAACATCCCTTTTAAGTTTTTCTTTGCATCATATCAAAACAAGAACATTTCTTCTATGCATATATTATCACTCTTGGAACTAGGATGCTGCTGGAATCTTAATTTAGTGACTGGTAGTAATAGTACCAGTAAGAGTAAATAATTGATAAGATTTTATGCATCGATGTTCATTATTTTGTTAGTTTCCCATACCAAAACCTCTAAGTTGGTGTCATGTTTTAATAGTTTGGTATACAGACCTACTGCAGTAGGTCCTTCAAATTACTAATGGGGTGGGAGGTGCATGCATATGTTCAATACAGATCATGGGTCTCTTTCAGAATCCACTGTATTTGGATTGGGAATCCACATTTTTAGCAAGCTTTTCACATGATTCTTATGCACCACTTGTAATGACTGAGAAATACTGATGATTCCTTCCTTGGAAAAAGAACCTACTTCTTATAGGTTCTGACTTTTTCCCACCATTTTACCTATTCCAGCTCAAAAGAGGTAGAACAATAGATCTGACTGGTAAATTTGTAAAGAATAATCTGGGCGTGTTTGGTTTAGCTGCATTACCTTATCTCTAGAGAGGTAACTGCCTTCAGAAAGGAGGCTCTTTACTCTTTCCTGCAATGAGAGGAGGTAACTACCCCTCCCCCTTTACTCTGGTTAGAGAAATAGCTATTTTTTAAATAGACTCTCCTGTTTTTATTTTTGTTTTCTTTTTCAATGATAAAGTACAAACTGACTTTTTGCTTTCCCACGAGGTAGAAAATTTTCTTTCCTCTGTCCACTCTTCCTCTTTTTGCCTACTTTCTAAAATCTTTCTGTCTCCTCAAGGTTATTTTTTTCCCTAGCAGATATAGGTCTGCTAAGCATGGAAGATGCTTACTTTTGCTACTAAGCCTTACTTTCAAACAACTATGAATTCATTTATTTCAATTACAAATACGGTTATGTGCATCAACCTCTAGGTGATTCATTAAAACTCTCCTGAAGACCACTCTCTCCTTGCCCCTCCCCTTTGGCTAAGCATTAATTGTTCCTTTCATTCATCTATAAACACCTGTTACTTGCAACTTGATTGAGATATTTTCATTCTGCTATAAAAAAGCAGTCATTTTCATAGTTTATATGCTTATTTGTAAATACCTTAAGACATGTTATTTTTTATTTTGTATAACTACAGATTTTCTCATGATGCTAAGCACTGTGTGTGCTAGATAAATGTGTATGTTAAAATGAACTGCATTGAAATTATTTTTTAATTATGTAGGTAATACCTGCTGTTGTAAAAAATAGGAAAATCTTGAGAAGTAGAAGTGAAAAGAATTATAATACATCCACCAAGAGCCACAAGTTGTAATCATTTTTTAAAATAGCTTTATTAAGCTAATATACATTTAAAAGAGTATGTAATAATTTAAATATAGGAAAAAGAGTATGTGCAACATTCAATGAATTTTATTAAATTTATACCGTTTCACAACAAGCACTACAGTTCTGTTTTAGGACATATCCATCATCCCCCAAAAGTCCCTTTATATTTATTTAAATCATACTATAATAAATACATTTAAGATACATAGCTGGCTATCAAATTCTATGTAGAATTTTATACTTAAAAAAAGTAAAAGAACCAGTTTCATTAAAATAATGTCACTATATTGCCTGGTAAAAAATTTTTCTGATACAAATATTTCCCCCATGGAATTAGGAATATAAAATGTAAATGGTTGAATCTCTGTTTTATAATTATAATAATAATATGCCCCAAATTAACTTTATATTCTAATTTTATTTCAATATAAACTATAATGGAGGAAACACATTTGTGCATTTTTCTGAAGTAAACAGCAACAACAAAAGCTTCTTTTAGGCCAGCTGGGGCTTTGATTGGGATCTTTAGAGCAATCTGAGCCTTTGCTTGCTCAACTGTGGAGACTGACCTTTAGAGGGCCAGGTGAACAGAACTAACAGTTTGGGGAATGTGGAAGGTTTTAAACTTCATAGTCAAATTATCCATAAGTGACCTGTCCAGCCTTACTTTTTTTTATTATAATGATTTTTATTTTTTCCATTATAGCTGGATAACAGTGTTCTGTCAATTTTCTACTGTACAGCATGGTGACCTGGTTACACATACAATGTATAGATTCATCACAAGTGATTAGACATAGTTCCTAGTGCTATACAGCAGGATATCATTGCCTTTCCATTCCAAAGGCAATAGTCTGCTTCTATTAACCCCAGACTCCCAGACAATCCCATGCCCTCCCTCTCCCCCTTGGTAACCACAAGGCTGTTCTCCATGTCCATGATTTCCTTTCCTGCAGAAAGGCTCATTTGTGCAGTATATGAGATTCCAGATATAAGTGATATCATATGGTATTTGTCTTTCTCTTTCTGACTTACTTCACTAAGTATGAGAGTCTCTAGTTCCATCCATGTTGCTGCAAATGGCATTAGGTCATTCTTTTTTATGGATGAGTAGTATTCCATTGTGTGTATATATCACCTCTCCCTAATCCAATCATCTGTCAATGGATATTTGGGTTGTTTCCATGTCTTAGCTATTATGAATAGTGCTGAAATGAATGTGTGGGTGCATGTGTCTTTTTCAAGGAAAGTTTTGTCTGGATATATGCCCAAGAGTGAGATTTCTGGGTGGTATGGTAGTTCTATGTATAGATTTCTAAGGTACTTCCATACTGTTTTCCATAGTGGCTGTACCAGCTTACATTCCCACCAACAGTGCAGGAGGCTTCCCTTTTCTCCACACCCCCTCCAGCACTTGTCATCAGTGGACTTACTAGTGATGGCCATTCTGACTGGTATGAGGTGGTACCTCATGGTAGCTTTGATTTGCATTTCTGTAATAATCATTGATGTTGAGCATTTTTCCACGTGCTTGTTGGCCATCTCTATGTCTTCCTTTGAGAAATGTCTATTCAGGTCTTTTGCCCATTTTTCCATTGGGTTGTTGGCTTTTTTGCTGTTGAGTTGTGTAAGTTGCTTGTATATTCTAGAGGTTAAGCCCTTGTCAGTTGCACCATTTGAAACTAA
This sequence comes from Phacochoerus africanus, assembly GCF_016906955.1. NCBI lineage: Eukaryota > Metazoa > Chordata > Mammalia > Artiodactyla > Suidae > Phacochoerus > Phacochoerus africanus. The sequence goes on along the minus strand of NC_062558.1, from coordinate 120,277,485 downwards.
TTTCTCCCATTCTGTAAGTTGTCCTTTTGTTTTCTTTTTGGTTTCCTTTGCTGTGCAAAAGCTTGTCACTTTGATTAGGTCCCACTGGTTTAGCTTTGCTCTTATTTCTGTTGCTTTGGGAGGCTGACCTGAGAAAACAGTTGTAAGGTTGATGTCAGAGAATGTTTTGCCTATGGTCTCTCCCAGGAGTTTGATGGTGTCTCATCTTATATTTAAGTCTTTCAGCCATTTGGAGTTTATTTTTGTGCATGGTGTGAGGGTGTGTTCCAATTTCACTGCTTTGCATGCAGCTGTCCAGGTTTCCCAGCAATGCTTGCTGAATAGACTTTCTTTTTCCCACTTTATGTTCTTGCCTGCTTTGTCCAAGATTAATTGACCATAGGTGTCTGGGTTTATTTCTGGGTTCTCTATTCTGTTCCATTGGTCCATGTGTCTGTTTTGGTACCAGTACCACACTGTCTTGATGATGGTGGCTTTGTAATATTGCTTGTAGTCTGGGAGAGTTATGCATCCTGCTTGGTTTTTGTTTCTCTCAGGATTGCTTTGGCAATTCTGGGTCTTTTGTGGCTCCATATAAATTTTTGGATTGTTTCTTCTAGTTCTGTGAAAATGTCATGGTAATTTGATAGGGATTGCATTCAATGTGTAGATTGCTTTGGGTAGTATGGCCATTTTTACAATATTATTTTTTCCAATCCAGGATCATGGAATATCTTTCCATTTCTTTACATCTTCTTTAATTTTCTTGATTAATGTTTTATAGTTATTGGCATATGTCTTTTGCCTCCTTGGTCAGATTTATTCCAAGGTATTTGATTTTTTGGGGTGCAATTTTAAAAGGTATTGTATTTCTGGATTCCTTTTCTAATAGTTCATTGTTAGTATACAGAAATGTGACTGATTTCTTAATGTTAATCTTATATTCTGCTACTTTGCTGAATTTGATGATCAGTTCAAGTAGTTTTTGGGTTTAGTCCTTGAGGTTTTCTATATATAGTATCATGTCATCTGCATACAGTGACAGTTTTACCTCTTCTCTTCCAGTTTGGGTGCCTTTTATTTCTTTTGTTTGTCTGATTGCTGTGGTTAGGACTTCTAATACTACATTGAATAGCAGGTGAGAGTGGGCATCCTTGTCTTGTTACAGATTTTTAGCGGGAAGGCTTTCAGCTTTTCTCCATTGAGTGTTATATTTGCTATGAGCTTGTCATAAATGGCTTTGATTATGTTAAGGTATGTTCCCTCTATACCTACTTTGGTAAGAGCTTTTTTTTTTTTTTTTTTAACGTGAATGAATGTTGCCCTTTGTCAAATGCTTTTTCTGTATCTACTGAGATGATCAGTGGTTTTTGACTTTTCTTTTGTTAATGTGGTATATGATGTTGATTGATTTGTATATATTGAACCATTCTTGTGCTCCTGGGATGAATCCAATCTGGTCCTGGTGTATGATCTTTTTTATATGTTGTTGGATTTGGCTGGCTAAAATTTTGCTGGGAAGTCTTGCATCTATATTCATCGAAGATATTGTCCAATAGTTTTCTTTTTTGTGGTATCTTTGTCTGGTTTTGGAATTAGGGTGATGGTGGCATCAGAATGTCTTTGGGAGTGTTCCTTCTTCTTCAACTTTTTGAAGAAGTTTAAGGAGGATGTGTATAAGTTTCTCTTTGTATGTTTGGTAGAATTCACCTGTGAAGCCATCTGTTCTGGACTTTTATTTGTAGAGAGTGTTTTTATGACATACTCAATTTAATTTCTATTAATCAGTCTGTTCACTTGATCTCTTTCTTCTTGATTCAGTTTTGCCAGGCTGTAAGTCTCTAGAAAGTTTCCATTTCTTCCAGATTGTCAAGTTTGTTGGCATATAGTTGTTTGTAGTATTCTTCTATGGTTTTTTTTTTATTTCTGCAGTATCTCCTTTCTATGATTTCTCCTCTTTCATTTCTAATTTGATTTCTGTGATTTCTCCTTTTTCATTTCTAATTTTGTTTACTTGGGTTCTTTCTCTCTTCTTCTTAGTGAGTCTAGCCAGAAGCTTGCCAATATTCTTCACCTTTTCAAAGAACCAGCTCTTGATTTGATTCTTTTCTATTGTTTTTTGAATCTCTATTTTATTGATTTCCTCTTTGATCTTTATGATTTCCTTACTTCTGCTGACTTTAGGTCTTTTTTGTTCTTCTGTTTCTAATTCATTTAGGTGGTGGGTTAAGTTGTCGATTTGACATTTTTATTCTTTTTGAGGAAGGTCTGTATTGCTATAAGTTTCCCTCTGAGCACTGCTTTTGTAGCATCCCATAGATTTTGAGTGATTGTGTCTTCAATATCATTTGTCTTGAGGTATTTTTTAGTTTCCTTCTTGATTTCCTCATTGACCCATTGGTTTTTTAGTAGCATGTTGTTTGGTCTCCATTTAGGGTTTTTTTCCTCACTTCTTTTCCTGTGGTTGATTTCTAGTTTCATGCCACTGTGGTCGGAGAAGACACTTGAAATAATTTCTATACGCTTAAATTTGTTGAGGTTAGCTTTGTGTCCCAGTATGTGATCAATTCTTGAGAATGTTCCATGTGCACCTGAGAAGATTGCACATTCTGATTTTTTTTTTTGATGTAATGTCCTGAAAATGTCAATTAGGTCTAGCTTTTCTATTGTATCATTTAGGATCTCTGTTGCCTTATTGATTTTCTGTCTAGAGGATCTGTCCATTGATGTGAGTGGGGTGTTAAAGTCTCCTACTATTATTATATTCCCATCAATTTCTCATTTTTTGTCTGTTAGTAATTGTAGGTAATTGGGTGCTCCTATTTTAGGGGCATATAGATTGACGTTTGTAATATCCTCTTCTTGAATGGATCCTTTAACCATTAAATAGTGTCCTTCTTTGTCTTTCTCTATGGCCTTAATTTTAAAGTCTATTTTGTCTGATATGAGTATTGCAACTCCTGCTCTCCTGTCTTGTCCATTGGCATGAAATATCTATCCCTATGCCTTCACTTTCAATCTATATGTGTCCTTTGCTCTAATGTGAGTCTCTTGTAGACAGCAGATTGTAGGTTATGCTTTTTTATCTAGTCTGCCATTCTGTGTGTTTTGATTGGAGCATTCAGTCCATTGACATTTAAGGTGATTATTGATAGATACATATTTATTGCCATTTTAAACCTTGTTTTCCAGTTGATTTTATGTTTCTCTTTCCTTCCTTTCCTTTTTTTGGTTGGATGGTTTCCATTTATTTTATGCTTGAGTGCTTTTCTTTTCAGTTTTTGTGAATGTGATGTTCCATTTTGATTTGTGGTTTCCCTGTTTTTTAAGCATGTTAACACCTTCTTATATCTGCTTGCTTTAGCCTGATAGCCATATAGGCTCAAATGCATGATTAAAAAAATTTTAAAATTTAAAAAAATCTATATTTTCTTATTTTCCCTCCCCATATTGTATGGTTTTGTTATCTTTTTAATTTTTTTTAAAACATCTTCATGTTTAGATATGTATGCTAGCTCATTTGAGTGATTGCTTTCCAATTGTGGTTTCCTCCATTCTATTTCTTCTTCTTTTTTTTTTAATTTAGAGGAGCCCTTTCAGTATTTCTTTTAGAAAGGGTTTAGTATTGCTGTACTCTTGTAGCTTTTGTTTGTTGAAGAAATTCTTTATTTCTCCTATTTTAAATGATATTCTTGCTGGGTAGAGTATTCTAGGTTGCAGATTTTTTCCTTTCAGCGCTTTAAATATATCTTGCCACTCCCTTCTGGCCTGTTCTTTTTCTGTGGAGAAATCAGCTGATAGCCTTATGGAGGTTCCCTTATAAGTAATGCTTTGCTTTTGCTGCATTTAGAATCTCTCTTTATCTTTCACTTTTGCCATTTTTATTATAATATGTCTTGGTGTGAGCCTGTTTGGGTTCAGTTTGTTTGGGGCCGTCTGTGCTTCCTGTATCTTGATATCAGTTTCCTTTAGATTTGGAAAGTTTTCAGCCATAATTTCTTCAAGTATATCTTCAACCCCCTTTTCTTTTTCTTCTCCTTCTGGAATTCCTGTTATGCGTAGATTGACCTGCTTTATATTATCCCATAGATCTCTTATATTGCTTTCATGTGTTTTTTCATTTGGTTTTCTGTCTGCTGTCCTGATTGGGTGATTTCCATTTTTCTATCTTCCAAGTCACTAATTCATTCCTCTGCATTAATCATTCTGCTCTTTGGTGCCTTTAGCTCAGTTTGCATCTCTGCAAATGAATTTTCTATTTTTTCCATGTTCCTCCTTACATTTTCTAGTTCCTTTCTAAATAATCTGCCTTATTGTTCATATCCACTCTTAATTCCTTGATATTCATCCTTAACTCCTTTAGTATTTTCATTATCTCCCTTTAGAACTCAGTGTCTGTCAGACCGCAGAGGTCTGTTTCATTATTTGCAGGTGAACTGGGAATGGTTCCTGAGCTTCTTCATCTTACTTTTGTTTTTCTTTTTCTATGAGTTTGGGGAAACCAAACTGTAGTCTTGGAGGGTTACTCTATGCAAGAGCACCCCTTTGTATTTTGTGGGGGGTTACTATTTATTTTTGGTGTGGGGAAGGGACAGTGACCAAATGTCTGGGCACTGCCCAGAATGTTTGGCAGTGGCAGTTGCAGAGTGGCAGTGCTCCCGGGGGAGCAAAAGCAGCATCAGGTGGTGTTCTGTCATAATATCCTTCTTTGTGGTGCCCTCTGAGGTGGTTGGGACTACAAGTGATTTTTGTTCAGGTATCCCCAGTGGCAGTGGGTCATGCCCACCTCTGGAGTCAGGGACAACTGTGGTGGTTTGTTTCTGCCACCTGCAGGCCACACAAGAAGCACCCTGTCCCACTTAGACCACGCAGGAGGTGATGTACCAGGTGCTCCTAGGTGTAGGGTCTTGGGAAGGGACAGTGACCAAGTGTCTGGGCACCACCCAGAACGTTTGGCAGTGGCAACTGCAGGGTGGGTGTGTTCCTAGGGGAGTGAGAGCAACAGTGTATGGTACTTGGAAGGCCAGTGTAGCACTGAGCCCTCTGATGCTCTTAGCATACACTAGAGGTGCCTGGCCGCTGGTAGCCTGCACACGAAGTGCCCAGTCTCCCATATACGAGCAAGAGGCTTCTTTCTGCAGGTGGCCTTTGCCAGAGCCACCCGGTCCACTGCAGGCTAGCAAGCGATTTCCAGCCACAGGCGGCCTGCTTCAGAGACCCCCGGTCTGCCTCAGGCTAGCAAGCAGCCTCTGGCCACCAGCAGCCTGTGCCAGAGATATCCAGCCCACCATGGGTAGCAAGTAACTTCTGTCCATGGGCAGCCTGCGCCGGTACTGCCCCACCCTCTGCAAGCCTGCGGTCACCTGCGAACACTTGGGCGCAAGGATTTTCCTATGGCAGTCCGCCCCTCCTCCTCTCGTCCTCCCCAGCAATGGCACCTTGCCTCTCCTGCAGGTCCGGACCTTCTCCCAGTTTCACTCTGCCATGGCTTTCCACTCCCCAGTCCACAGTATACCACTACCCTGCCCATGGTGCACTGCTCCTTAACTCCTTAGGCTGTTTCCACACCGCCAACCCCTGCCCTCTTCCAGGGACTGACCTCTGGAGCCTAAGTCTCAGTGCCCAGCCCCACCTGAGCATCTCAGGCCCTGGTGTCTGTGCCTGTGGTTCAGATGATTTGTGGCAGCTCTCATTCTGCTTTTCCATTCTCAGACTTGCTGCTGCACTTTTCCCGGTGACTTTGAGGTCCCTATGGCCTGGCTGATCTTTTGTGGGTTCCTTTTCTCCTTCACAGCTCCCTCTCTGGAATGCTAGTCCTGTCTGATTCCTTTCTCTCTTTTTTCTTCTTTTGTTCTACCCGGTTATGTCAAGAGTTTCTTGCCCTTTTTGGAGGTTTACGTTCTGCCAGCATTCAGTTGATGTTCTGTGTGAGTCGTTTTACATGTAGATTTGTTTTTTTGATGTTTGTGGGAGAAGGTGAGCGTGACCTCTTACTCCTCTGCCATCTTGCTCCACTCCCCAGCCTTATTTCTCACTGAAGTTCACCTGGGGTTTTCCCTCCTGCCACCAAACACCTACTGCCATCTTCATGCTGAGCTTCCTCTCTCTACTGCCATCATCTTCTCTTTTGTTCATACAAGTACTCCTCATCCTTTAAGATTTAGCTCATCATATTTTTACGATTGGAATCTTCTCTTGTCATTCCAGTTCTTAACTATCCTGGTTGTATAATTTTCCTAATTATCCTGCCTTTCCCTTCTTTGAACACATGGGACTTTTTGTCATTGTATCACATGGTGGCTAATTGTGCATGCTCTGAGGCTGACAGAGTTTGAAAGCTTGCTCTGTTAAGCAACAGAGAAGTCTTTTAATATTTCTGAATTACTCTGTGCCTTCCTTTCCTTGCATATAAAATAGGAATATTAATCATGTCTACCTCTTTGGGTTGTTATGAAGCTCAACCAGGTGATATTGTTTTTGGAGCAGTTCCTTGCAAATGGTTATTTCTATTTTTTTGTGAATTACTTTGTTTTTCCAAATGCATTACAATTATTTGAGAGAAGAAATTGTATATTGAATTTCTTTGTATTCTTGGATACAGAAACTACATTATTGTTTCCATTTTCCAGACAAGGAAAAATAAGTTCAGAGAGGGTGTTCCTCATTACCAAGTCCAAGCTTATACTGCTTGCTGCACTGCAGGCCAATAAATCCAGAGATAAGTTACTGGGGCAAGGAATAGCAACCTTATTCAGAAAGCCAGCTGACTAAGAAGATGGTGGACTAGTGTCCCAGGAACTGTCTTGCCTGGGTTTAGATGCTAGTTTCTTTTATGGAGCAGAGGGGGAGATGAGGAGGGAAAGCAAAAAAGGCAGAAAATTATTGCAAATATATCCTGGTTCCAGCCAGACTCCTGAGGGGATGTGTTAATTTCTTCTTTTCTGCTACCATTCACAGGTGGGCCTGATCAGGATATTTCCTTTGAGCTTAAACAAATGTATTTTAGCTTAAGCTCAGGTGTAGGAGGCAAGGTTCCCTGAGATGGGCCATTAGGTATACTTTAAAGCTATCGGCAACATCCCTTTATTGATTAACTTGTAGCAAAAGCAATAGAAGACAAAAAGACAGAAGACAAAAACAGATCCAATAGGGAGTCAGTCTAGTGGCAGAGCTGACATTAGGATACAGGTATAGTGGTTCTCAGCTCTGGGTGCCTTCAACTTTTACTGTTTTGTCTGACATCAAAAATATTATTTTTCAAAATACTGTAGTAATGACAGTGATGGTCATATTAAGGATGTCTTCAAAGTATGTTAGGCTCAGTATTTTAAGAATGTTGTGCAAATCAGCCTCTTTATGCTCATACATAAATGAGAGGTCATGCATTTCTTTTCATGACCTCGATATCTTTCCTCCTTTTTGCCCCAGAAACTCCCTCCCATACCAGCGCCATGTTTACTTACTTTAAATAAGATAGAAGAAGGAGTGTTCAATCAAAACATTGGTTTATGCAAACGGTGAATCTAATTTCCTGCAAAATCATCCTGAAGAAGTAGTTGAAGGAGAGAAGATTCTGGGTAAAACTTCAAAAGACCAATTTAGTGCCAATTATCAACTCTTTCTAGACAAACTTGGAAAAAAGTTATTGCTTTACTTAAGTGAAAAAATATAATAAATGCATAATTCCTTTCAAACTTAAGAGTAAAAATAACAAAAGAAATATTAAATTTTACATTGCATTTGAGCTAAATTAATAAGGATGAAACCCACAACCCCCCTGCCTTCTTCCCCATTTCCTTCATAGTCTTTCAAGAGTTTAGAGAATCCAGAAATGAGAATAGTTGTTATTTTTTCTTTTTCTCTTTTGTAATTTCTGCCATATGGGAGTGCATGTTTCTCAGGAATAAAACAAAAACAAAGTCAAGTCATATTTATTTAGACTTCACTGCCTTAAATTTGTGTAGTTCAGATTAGTTACTCAATCTACATTTAGGAAGTAGAAAAATCTTTTTAAATCTTACTATTTTTTTTAATCTGTGAAAGGTCACGTAAAAGTTGCATGAGAATGTACTGCGAAGTATTGCACAAATGTGAGAAAAGAATGTGGGAAAAGAATGTGAGAAATTAAGCTTAAGAAACAATAATTTAGACAAATATGAAAGGGGAAACTTGCTTTACTTTTTTTTTTTTTTTGGCTGCACCCATGGCATGTGGAAGTTTCTGGGCCAGGGACTGGACTTGCACCATGGAAGTAACCAGAGCCACAGCAATGACCATGCCAGATCCTTAAGTGGCCAAGCTACCAGGAAATTGCTGCATTCCTTTTTTTTTTTTTAAGGTTGTTTTCAACTAGTCTGAGAATAGTGTTTATAACCTAACAATAAATATGCTAATATAAAATCTTCATAATGAGTTCACTAAATAAGGTGCTCTCTGTGGAGTATTTTCCTTTAACATTTAATGAGTTTCCAGTTATTGTGCCTTTTAAATAAGCTTTGTAATTTTGACTTTTCGCAAAGTCAAAATTACAACATTTGGTTATGCAAATTCTAAGCCCTACTTATCACTTTCTATACCTTCACTGACAAGGTATAGAAAGTTTCAGATTGTTGAATCTGGGTAGAATTATAAATTTTCATTGCCTTAATTGATAAGAATATGCCTTTCTGTAAATATTCTGAGCTTCCTTTTTCTTGGGGTTGCTTTAAGCAGAGAAAAACAAAGGTGGGGTAATTTTGTCCTCATTCCTAGCTCCTTATTAGTGTAACATTTAATCATGTATTTTACCAATACTTGAGATCTTCCCTTTGCATATTATTTGGTGGATAGAGATTTTTTTTTTCTTAGCATATTATTTAGTGCATGTCTCAGGAAAGAAACTTACCCTGCTACTCATCTGATCTGCTTGCTGTGGTGCTATTGGTATACTTTGTGTAGATAATGTTAAATCCCATCTTCCCAAGGTCTGTACCCAAATGTGATTATTAAAACTGCAGTCAGCATTGTACTATAGGTTGCATGGGTTAGAATAAAGACAATCTTTAATTATTAGTGCTATGAACTATACTTGTTATAAAAATATTTAAGAGGCTCAAAATCTAGAAAAGTAGATGAGCTGTATGCATACAATAATTAATAAATAAAAGCAAGATCTGATCAAGGGATAAAAGATATGAATCAAGTTGTCAGTGGAGGCCAGAAATAGATCACTGAAATGTGTGATACTAAGAGAAGCTGGAACCTGGGACCTGAGACCCTTTGCTGCAGTGGTTGCACCTGTACAAACTCCTCCTCCAGCAACAAAATACAAAGGAGCTATAAGGAAAGTACAAAGAAACTATATGGGAGTAAAAATAACTGTGTACAAGCAATTGGGGCAAATTATGCACCAAAAGGTATAAAAAGACAAAAAAAAAAAACAACCCTGCCATTTCTGATGAGCCAGAAGCAAAAAACAGGGCACTGGGAGCAAAATCAGGGTGCTGAGCATGCACCCTGCAGATGTCATCATCAAGAGGGTTGGCAAAACACCTAAGCCACCCCTCCAAATAAGGAACCAGCTAGTGCTCCCAACTCCTACCCTCTGGGAGTGAGCAAGGGAACCTGTTACTTGTTTTCTAATTCTCTTCTCAGGATCTGTTTCTGGGGAATCACAAACTAGGACACCTAAGATGAGTCTGTGAATTCTAAGATGGGAGAGCATGTACAGGGCTTGGAAATAAAGAGGGGCTGCATCTTAGTGGGATGGTAGATTCTCCAAGTCGTGTGTGTGTGTGTGAGGGTTAAAACTGCTTCTGGAGGTGCCCTAGGAACATACCCTGGTGGAGGCCAAGGTGCCTTGTCTAATATTTCAACACAGCCAGATTTTCTTCTTGGTTGGGACTGATGCTTTGTTTGAGATTTCAATAAAATGTCTTGGTTTTAGAGACAGTGTTGTATGAGAAATTAAAATTTTGAACACTGGAATGACATCTGAAGTTATACATTTGATGCTCCTACTACTGCGGCAAAGGGAGCAGTACTGCCAGTTCCCATCTCTTGCTTACTCTAGGACACAGAGCCACTGAACAGACAGCAGGGAGCAGGCTTCTTGCATTTGAAGAGATATCCAGGTCTCTTCCCTCCTTTCTTCTTCTCTTTCTCTCACCGTACCCACATTCCTCGAAGGAATATGGTTTGAAAATGAGGATCAGATTAACTCATACTCTGTGTAACAGTTAGCAGTTTCATTGATTGCTTTTGTGTTAGACTCTTATGACTTATTTGCCACTAATCATGCTACTTATCGTAAGCTTCAGTTTACTCATATATCAAAAGGGAATGATGCCAGTAAACATCTCATATGCTTATTATAAGAATTAAGTAACAAGTGTAAACTAATTGGCAAGTGCCGAGCATTTATTAAGTACCTGATAAAGGCTAATCACTAACATTTTCTAACAGCTGGTGCCTTCTCACCCTTCCCTTGGCCTTTTCTTCAGGATTTTCTCCCCTTTCTTACACCACCATAGATATTTGCTTCAGTTATTCCCTTTGGCTACTAATGCCCGTGAGTTGGCAGGCTGTGTAGTGAGTAATTTTCTTTCATTTAGCTTAGATTGCTAACAGACTATTTCATTAACTTTTGCTCCATTGTCTATAGACAGGGATTTCAGGTAAATTGTTTGTGGTCTGTGCTGGGGTTTATTTTCTAGGTGGACATATTTTTGTCTAAACTGAAAACTTGTAAAAATGAAGCAGGTTTTGGGAGAAATGAAAATCTTAGAGATAGCCTGGTGGACCTTTATCTTGCCAAGAGCCTCCCCCACCCAATGCATTTTGACTCAAGGAGATTTACTTTTCTCTTGTCCCTGAAAATAAATACATCTCTAGAAAGAGTGAAGGTGATAGTAACTATGTAGTAGATGGCAAACACAAACATACTAAGCTTCAGAGGAGTTTCAGCAACCAATGTGACGGGACTTTGCTTTTGGAGATAAATAAAGAGAAGGCCATGCTGTATTTGGGTGTGTAGATTGTCTGAAGCACCAAATGCTATTTGAGATAGAGAGTAGTCAAGCTTCTTTGCCAGATTTACTTTTATAACATATTCTAGTTGCTGGACCATTTGAGTTACTTTCAGCAAAGTTTGGCTCAAGGGCAAATTATCCTATTCAGTCTTAGTCTTGTGCTTGCAAACTGTTGTAGTTAAAGATGAAGTTATGTCTATAGGAGGAATGGTATTCAGAAAATTAATGAGTTGAGAGACATAAAAATTTATTAATGAATTAGATTCCACTTTGGCTTATGAAAGGTAATTAATTCATCTCTTTTTTGGATTAATTGTAGAAACACATCCTAAGTGGACTCCTGCAGTGAAATGATAAAATGTATGGAGTGAAAGGACAAATGGGTAAAATCAACATTTTAAATTTAATATTCTACACTTAAGATTTAATTGATTCAGACCATGTCATTTATAGCCATGGCTGGCTTTGGCTGATTGTACTGTGACTAATGCATTTGCTTATTGCTTTCTTTGCTCCAGACTTGAAAGAGTGTGAAAATTCTTGCTCTGACACATATTTGTGATATATTTGTCACCAGTACTTGTGTTTGAGGATGAAGCTCTTGAGGGTGTGGGTAGGTGTGTGAGTGTGCTGGTGGGTATCACCATATCAATGTCAAGTGACTGTCATTTTCTCTGGTCAAAGATGTTGGTTTAGGGTCTACAATTATAGCTGACATTGACACCGATATTCTTTTTTTAAATTTTTTTAAATGTATTTTTTATTGTTATTTCCCTCAACACACTTTTTTTATTCTACTGTACAGCATGGGAACCTAGTTACACATACATGTATACATAACTTTTTCTCCCATTGTCGTGTTGTGTTGTTAAGTATCTAGACACAGTTCTTAGGGCTACACAGCAGGATCTCATTGTTAATCCATTCCAAAAGCAATAGTTTGCATGCATTAACCCCAAGCTCCCAATCCCTCCCACTCCTTCCCCTTCCCCCCGGGCAACCACAAGTCTATTCTCCAAGTCCATGATTTTCTTTTCTGTGGAAAGGTTCATTTGTGTTGTGACAAAACTTTCCTTAAAAAAGACACATACACCCACATATTCATTGCAGCTCTTTTTGCAATAGCTAAGACATGGATACAACCCAAATGTCCATTAACAGATGATTGGATTAAGATGTAGTATCACACAATGGAATGCTACTCAGCCATAAAAAGAATGAAATAATGCCATTTTCAGTAACATGGATAAAACTAGAGACTCTCATACTGAGTGAAGTAAGTCAGAAAGAGAAAGACAAATACCATATGGTATCACTCATATCTGGTATCTAATATATGACACCTAGATTCTTGATTGGGATATGGTTATTTAGACTTAAGAGCGTCAAACATCTTGGCCACCAAATTGGTTAAGCCGTTGCTGTGCACTTCCACACCTGTCTTTTTCTCATGTTTCTGTATAGGCATGTTGCATCAAGGTATCTTAAAGATATTTTTTCCTCATTTGACTACCATCCACTACAAAGTTGTTTGGATTTAAATGAAATGAGAGAAGAAATCATGGCTCATACCATGGTGACTTATGTTGTCCAAAAAGTGTTTCCCCTTCACTTCTTGGAAGAAGGCTAAAATCAAACTGCAGCCCACCTCTGGAGAGTGTGTATTAAATAGATGACAGTTTTTTATGGGATAAATCTGAGTATTAAGAGTAAATAAATAGATTAGTTCCATGGTTCCATGAATTGTATCTTCATATCCTGTATGCCTTTTGGCCATTGCATAACTCATTGGAAACACAGAATTCCCCAAATCACCTCTGATGCACCACGGGTCAACAAGATACATGTGGGAGTTCTCGTTGTGGCTCAGCAGTTAATGAAGATCTGACTAGGAACCACAAGGTTGAGGGTTCGATCCTTGGTCTTGCTCAGTGGGTTAAGGATCCGCTGTTGCCATGAGCTGTGGTGTAGATTGCAGACGCGGCTCGGATCCTGTGTTGCTGTGGCTCTGGCATAGGCCAGTGGCTACAGCTCCGATTAGACCCCTAGCCTGGGAACCTCCATATGCTGCCATATGGAGGCCCAAGAAATGGCAAAAAGGCAAAAACAAAACAAAAACAAACCAAAAAACCAAGATACATGTGGATGTAGCAAATGGGACTTGTCTGCTTTGGAGAAATCCTCTACCTGAAGGCTAGATTTTTAATCACATACCATTTGGTGGTGGAAAACCTAACAAAGTGCTCCAGATACCCAGCAGGCTTTTGGGGAAATCTGTAAGGTGGTTAACAACACCCAGATGTGGCTAAGGAGTGGGGAATCTGACTCCCATTTTCTTTTCTCTCCGGATTTTATATTGTGAGCCTTGATCCCTCATTCTCTTTTGCTTTAAGAGAAGCTGGCTCTCATGTGGATGTACTTGTTTCCTTACAAGATATCTATGTTCTGGCATGTCTCCTGGCCTTCTTGCTAACACTGTAGCCTGGGAAGTTTCAATGCAGACAAAATGCAGTTTCATTGCAGGATGTTGATTAAGGCAATTAAATGTTCACATTGCATGTGATGCTAACAATGTACATGCATCAGATTGGGACACAGCTCTGTGAGGCAAACTTGGCATCTGTGATAGCCATTTGTTTTCATCTGTTTGAGCTGCTATAGCAAAACACCATAGACTGGGTGGCTGAAATAATGGAAATTTACTTCTTATAGTTCTGGAGACTGGGAAGTCCAAGATAAAGGTGCCAGCAAAGTAGGTTTCATCCTGGGGCCTATTTTCTTGGCTTGCTTGTGGCCACCATCTCACTGTGTGCTCACATAACCTGTTCTTGTGCACATACAAGGAAAGAGAGCAAGCTCTCGAGTGTCTTCTTATAAGACCACCAATCCCATCAGGAGGGCCAGCCCCACCTTTATGACTTCATTTAAAGCTAATTACCTTCCAAAGTCTCCATCTTCAAATATGATCACATTTTTGAGTCAGGGCTTCAACACATGAATTTTGGAGGGACATTAATATTTAGGTCAACAGGTTCCTAAGCAACATTGTCTGCTTAGGAAGACTTCATGGAGAACCTCAGGGGCCTACAAGCTAGACTCTACCTTGGGACTATGTGGCTTACACAGAGTAGAGATGGAGGAGTGGGAATAGGACTCGGATTGTTAAAAAAGTGACTCATATTGCATTAAAGCAGTCATCCCAAACTTATTACATTCTCCTGTAAAACCCTGTTAGTCTGAAATACAGAATTCTAGAGAAAATCAGATTCCAATTAGAGAAGGTTAATAACTTATTCTACCTCCAAAGAACAGAGTCCTTACAAATAACTCTTTGAAAACTTCATGACCTGATCGTTCAGAGGGAGCTAGTGAAAAGTTTAATTGCTTCATTTGTCACTCATGCTTCCCCCTCCCTCCCCTCCATGCCACATCTTCCTCCTAATTTATCTTTCAGTGACACTTCCTCATCTCACTTTACCCAGAAGTCTCCTCATTTTCCTCATTGTTGATTTGGATTACATGCCTTTGCTTTCTAGGAAGCAATGGCTGCTTTGTGATCTAACAGGAAAGACTACTTGACATTTCTATTTACTGGTGCACCTTCAGGTGAAGCTTTGGCAGACTAAACATGTCCCACTACACTCTTCTCTCAAAATTGCTTCTTCTTCCATATTTGTCATTTCAGTGAATTACTTCACTTTCTCCTTGGTCATCTCTGCCAGAGAGTTTCTTTCCAATCTCGCTCTTTATCAACTTCTGTATCTAACTGCTCATGAGATCATATCAATTTTAGATTCTAGTGACTCTTCCCTTGTCTGACAACTCATTCCTCCATTCACTGTGTAGGAAGTCCCCCCTTTCTCCATTTTTCTTTTCAGAATTAATATAATAGTTTCCTGGCTAGTCTTTCTGCTCCTGCTTTGCCAATTTCCAATCCACCTCCCACAATTTTTGTGTGATTTTCCTAAAATGCACATGTAATTGTGCCTCTCCTTTTAAAAATTTCTTGATTAGTTCATGACTCTCACAAGATAAAACTCAAACTTCCTAAGTTGGCATGCAGTGGTCTCTTAATGATTCAGCCACTTTCTGGCTTCATATTATATCACTTCACTTGTATAATCTTTGCTTTCACCATCTCAAACTCTGTACCTTTGCATGTGTGGTTCCCTTGGCCTGGAATGTTTCTTCCTCATTTCTTTATCCAGCACACTCATATTCAGACTCTAATACTAGGGTCAAGCATCGCCTCTTTTTGGAAATACTTCTCCTGAAAATTCTCTCTTCCTTTTCTTCCTCCTCTTTTCATTCAAGATGAATTAACTACACCTCCTTTATGTGTTACTTTTTACTTTTATAAAGTGGAATTTTTTTAACAGTATTTCAATTTTATCTAGTTTTTAAATTGAAGTATAGTTGATTTACAATATTATTTTAGTATCAGATGTAAAGCATAATGATTCAGTAATTTTACAGATTATACTCCATTGAAAGTTATTAAAAGATCATTGGAATTTTCTGGATATTTCCACAGAACTCTGAAGATCATCCTTTTTGCCCTGTTTTTCTTTGGGGACTAGCCTAGTGCCTGGTACATCTAGTGATATGTTTCTCTTTCCCTCATTCCTTCTACATTTATTAGAATCCTTCCAGGAGGAATTGTCACCTATTTATTTAGTTCTTCCATAAATTTATTTATATCAGTATATACTCATGGAAATATATTTTCTTCTTTGGATTATAATCTTATTGTAACATTATTTTGTTACACAATTTATTATAGGTTTGGCTATTGGGAGCTGTCTGATTATTTTCTTCTGCCTGAAAAAATATTCTCTAAATAATCATTAAAGAACAGATCTGCTGGCAGTAAACTCCCAGTCTTTGCTTGTCTGAAAAAATATTTTGTTTTTCTTTATTTTTTGAAAGGCATTTTTAACACTCATTTTTTTCATGCCCCCACTCTCTCCTTTTCCCTTGACAACTACTAATCTGTTCTTTATTTCTACAAAATTGTCTTTTCAGAAATGTTCTATAAAATGTAGACAGTGATAATTTTTGGGGATTGCTGTATCACTCACTAACATTCCCTGGAGATTCATCCAGGCTCTTGTGTATGTCAAAAGGTTGTTCCTTTTTTTTTTTTTTTTTTTTTTTTTGCTGAGTAGTATTCCATGATATAGATGCATCGTAGATTGTTAAACCATTCACCTGGTGAATGACATCTTGGTTGTTTCAACATTTTGTCTCTTATGAATCTGGCTTCTGTGTGAACATGTTTTTCATTTCTCTGGATAAATGCCCAGGAATTGCAATTCCTATGCTGAGTGATAATGAAAAAATTAACTTTTCTGGAGTGGTTGTACCATTTTGCATTTCCACCAGCAATATATGAATGATTCAATTTCTCTGCTTCCTTCCCAGCATTTGTTGGAGTTACTGTTTTTTATATGAGCCATTCTGATAGATGTGTAGTAATACATCATTGTAGTTTGAGTTTTCATTTTCCTAATGGCTCATGATGTTAAATATCCTTCCATGTGCTATTTTCCATCTGTATATCTTCTTCAGTAAACTGTAGCTTCATGTTTTTTGCTTATTTGCTAAATGGATTTTTTTTTATTTTACTACTGTTGAGTTTGGAGAGATTTTAATATATACTATATAATAGTCTTTGTTGAACAAGTTGTTTGAAAATATTTTCTCCCAATCTGTAGCTTGTTTTTCACCCTCTTAACAGGATCTCTTACCTTGCAAAAAATTTTAATTGGGATGAATTCTAGTTTGTCAATTTTCCTTTCATAGATGTGCTTTTGGTGATAAGTATGTAGCTTTATTTGTTTTCTTTGAAGTCCCCTATCCCTTTGGAGATTATTATTGTTATTATTATTATTATTATTAGGCTATTTTAAAGAATTCCATCCTAATTAACCTTTGGTTTTTTAACTCTACTTTTTGTATTTTTAGCAGTTCTCTAGGGATAAAATTGCTGCCATGTCATTTAAGTCTATTTAGAGTTAACTTTTTTTTTTTTTGTATTTTTGTATTTGTTTGTTGTAGGGCTGCACCCATGGCATGTGGAAGTTCCCAAGCTACGGGTCAAGTCAGAGCTATAGTAACTGGCTTATTCCACAGCCACAGCAATGTGTCATCTGAGCCGCCTCTGTGAGCTACACCACAGCTCCTGACAATGCCGGATCCTTTAACCCAGTGAATGAGGCCAGGGATCAAACCTTCATCCTCATGAATAGCTGAGCCACAATGGGAACTCTCAGAGTTAACATTTTAATACTGCCTGTAAAGTGTAAAAATCTTGCCACTTCCACTTAACATACTCCTCACTACCCTTCAATTTATAGTTGTCAAAGGTATTTGATCTTCACAGAGCATAAAAAATCCATAAGAAAATATTATAATTGTTTTAAACAATCATGTACATTTTAAAGAAATAAAGAGGAAAAATAATATAATAGTAACATAGTTATTTATCACCTTAAATGTTCTTCATTCCTTTCTGAAGATCAGATTTTTCACTCTACTGTCAATTTTTTCAGCTTGAAGAAATTCCTTTAGCATTTCTTGTAGTATTGGTCTACTGGTGACAGATTTTCTTAGTTTCATTTATCCGAAACAATCCTTTTTTTTTTTTTTTGTCTTTTTCTAGGGCCACTTCCCTAGAAAGCGTATGGAGGTTCCCAGGCTAGGGGTCGAATCAGAGCTGTAGTCACCAGTCTACGCCAGAACCACAGCAATGCAGGATCCGAGCCACGTCTGCAACCTACACCAGAGCTCACGGCAATGCCGGATCCTTAACCCACTGAGCAAGGGCAGGGATCGAACCCACAACCTCATGGTTCCTAGTCGGATTCGTTAACCACTGTGCCACGACGGGGACTCCTGAAACAATCTTTATTTTGCCTCTTTGGAGGCTATTTTTACTACGTATAAAATTTTAAGTTCACATTTTATTTTTTTTCTCATTTAGTATGTTAAAAATACACTTTCATTGTCTTCTGGTTTCCATGATTTCTGATTTATTCTTCTCCTTATATTATGTCTTTTATTTCTGACTGTCCTCAAGAATTTCTTATTGTTTTTGATTATTAATAGTTTGAATATGATCTTCCTAGGTATGGTTTTCTCCGTATTTGTCAGATTTGAAATATGTTGAGCTTGTTGAATCTATAAATTTATGTATTTCATCAAATGTGGATAGCTCTAGGCCATTATTACTTTAAGTATTCTTTTTACCCATTTTTACTTCCTCTCCTTTAGCAATTTCAGGAATGGGTAGGGAACGGTGGGTTAAGAACTTTTTATATTAATACTTCTCTGAATCCCTGTTAATTTTTTAAAATATCTATTTTTTTTCCTTCAGATTGGATATTTTCTGTTAATGCATTTTTTAAAGCACTGGCATTTTTCTAAGCCCTTCAAGTTATTTTTTAAGATATTGTACTTTTTAGTTTTAATATTACACATATTACTTTTTACTATTTTCTATATTTATGCTATACTACCTAGTTTCTCATTCATAAAAGACTGTTTTGCTTTACTTCATTGATTGTGGTTATTATAGCTGCTTTAAATGTCTTTTCTTTTTATTCCAACTACCAGAATATTTTGGGACTAGACTCTCAGTTATCTTTTCCCTTGAGAGTGGGTGACATTTTCCTTTCTCTTTGTATGGTGAGTAATTTTAGTTTGAATTTTGAATATTGTAGGTACTGTATTTCGGAGACTTTGGATTTTGTTGATATTCTGTGAAGACTATTAATATTTTTATTTAAGCAAGCAGTTAGCTTGATTAGACTCAAACTGAAAACTCTTTTGGGTAGAGTGAGTAGTGATTATCAGCCTAGATCTTAGTTCTGACTGCTTAGTATCCACGGTGCATGAGCAATTTAATGGGCACCCAAGTATTTTAGCAGAGTTCACGCACTGTACTTGGCTTTTGCATTCTCTGGTGTCCTCCTTTCTAGGATTCACTCCATCTTTCTGGTGACCCTCGTTGCTTCAGGCAGCTTTCTCTGTGTCCTCTGGCTGAAAAGATGGCAGACCATCCCAAAGAGTTTTAATCCCTCTATACCTAGCTACAACTACAGTTATAGCAAAGTCCCATAAGTGAGATATTCATCCAATACCTACAATTTCTTCTAGGTTTTGACTCCTCTATAAAATCTGTCTTACTTTATTCACTCTCCAGAGCTCTCAGGTAATTGCCTGTTGTATTTTCTGCAGAGTTTATAGTTATTATCAGTAGAAACATCAGTTTGCTACAGTCTTACTTTTCCGTATAATGAGTATATTTAAATTAGGGCTACGTTTATTTCATTTGGGGAATGGTATTGATTTGCCATCTTGAGATGGTAGTAGCCTAGTCTGATGTCATTGTTTCAAGTTGCTGAGCATAGGGGTGGGGGGTTATACCTTAATGTTTATTTCTTTAAAAATTTCCAGGTGATACCTGGGATGAAGATACGGCTAATTGTTCAGACTTTGGATTCAAACATACTTGGTTTAAATCCTTACTCCACTAATTTCTTAACAATTGACCTTGGGGAGGTTGTTTCATCCCTGCCAGCCTCAGTTTTTACCACCCATGAAATGAAATAAAATCAGTATCTACCTCATAGGGTTGTTGAGTGAATTATAAAGGGTTAAATTTATATGTGGCACTTAAACACTTAAGGAACAGTAGCTTTAATGTTTATTATTACTATATTCTTGTTCCACCACAAATCACCTATTTCAGAATTTGAGTCAACCATCTCTTGATTGAGAATTCAGAGGATAAGGTACATGATAGTTGATACTGACTGGAAGAGAAAAGGTACTGCTTTTAGTTGTAGGCATGCAATGGGAGCAAGCCCAAGTGGTGCCTCCAGATCTGGGTTCTGGGCACATGAAGATACTAGATTCAGGAATCCCAGGAGGAACAAAGATGACAAGGGAAGGAGTGAGGGCTGACAGAGAAAGGAAAACATATTGCATTTCAGTTTTGCTAAGGTCTGAAACTAGAAAGAAGGTGGCTGATGTGACTTGATACAAATAACAGCCTTTTCAGCTGAAACAATGGACTTCTTTCTTTGGCTGTGGGGTGACTGGGATGTGGTCCTAAGGGAAGAGGGAAAGAGAAGATACAGGGTACAGAAACTTGAGGAACTGAGTTGTGGGTATTGATCTGATGTTTGTTACCAGGCAGGTCCACAGCTTGTTACTCACAGAGATGCTGCCATTTCCCTAAGGTGATCTTTATAGAAAAATCAAAGCCAAAATTGTTATGGAAAGGCCAAGAGGATTATTGACCTCATCTGTGATAAAGCACTCTTTTGAGTAGAGCTGTCTGAACATACACTAGACATGAAGGAGTGAAATTCCTTTTTACCGCACAGTGTCATCTTGGCCACATTTTTGATTTTTTAGCTTTTCTATGGATCCCATGAGATTGTACAAGATGCTTTTTTTCTGTAAATTTGATGTTGAAGTTAAAGTCTCTCCTAAAAAATTTCTCTCTTTCCTCCACTGTTGTAGGGTTTAAAATGCTTCACACACAACAGGAATGGACTTGACCTTACTAATACCTAGGATTTACTAAGCATTTTCTGGGTGCTAGGCCCCATGTGTATTACCTCACATGTCTTATCACATTTAATTCTCATTATCCCTCTCTCAAATCAGTCTGAAAATTTATTACACAAAACCCAGCTTTTATAAGTTACTTCAATAAATAAATAAACTTCCAAAATCACTAAATTCAACAACTTCCTGCAATGATTTTGTTCTTTTCCTAAGAGAGCCTCTTTTTTTTTAATTATTAAAGTATAGTTGATTTACAATGTTGTATTTGTTTCAGGCGTATAGCAGTGATTCATATATATATATATTTCAAATTCTTTTCTATTATGAGTTATTGTAAGATATTGAATGTAGTTCCATGTGCTATATAGTAAATCCTCTTTGCTTATCTCTTTTATATATAGTAATGTGTATATGTTAAGTTTAAACTCTTAATTTATACACACTCGCCCTTCCCCTCTGGTAAATATAAGTTTGTTTTCTGTGTCTATGTGTCTGTTTCTGTTTTAAAACGAGTTCATTTGTATTATTTTTCATTTGTATTTTTTTTTAGATTCTACATATAAGTGCTATTATATGATGCTTGTCTTTATCTGTCTACTTCACTTAATATAATCTCTAGGTCCATCCATGTTGCTGCAAATGGTAATATTTCATTCCTTTTTATGGCTGGGTAATATTCCATTGTATATATGTACCATATCTTCTTTGCCTATTCCTCTGTTGATATACATTTAGGTTGCTTCCATGTCTTGGCTATTGTAAATTGTGCTGCAATGAACATAGGGGTGCCTGCATCTTTTCTAATTAGAGATTTCAACTTTTTTGGAAATATGCCCAGGAGTGGGATTGATGGATCATATGGCAACTCTAATTTTAATTTTTAAAGGAACTTCCATACTGCTTTTCATACTGGCTCTACCAATTTACTGTCCCACCAACAGTGTAAGAGGGTTCTCTTTTCTCCACACCCTCTCAAACATTTATTATTTGTAGACATTTTGATAATGGCCATTCTGACCACTATGAGATGATACTCATGGAAACTTTTGTTAGAATATAGTTGATTTACAATATTCCTTCAATTTCTGCTCTACAGCAAAGTGACCCAGCTTCCCATACACACCCTTTTTTTTTTTTTTTTTCCGTTTTCCATCAGATTCTTACTCAAGAGACCAGGCACATATTCCTGTGCTGTACAGCAGGACCCCATAGCCCATCCATTCCAAATGTAACTAATGTATCTACCAACTTCAAACTCCCCATCAGTCCCCTTCTCCCCCAACAAACACAAGTATGCCCTCTGCCCTCTATGTCAATGATCTGTTTTTGTTTTGTATGTAGGTTCATTTGTGCCATATTTTAGATCCCACATATAAGTGATGTTATGCAGTGTTTGTCTTTCTCTTTCGGACTTACCTCACTTAGTATGAGAGTCTCTAGTTCATCCATGTTGTTGTGAATGGCATTATTTTTTTCTTGTTTATGGCTGAACAATATTCCTTTGTGTATATGTACCTCATCTTCTTAATCCAGTCATCAGTCAATGGACATTTAGGTTGTTTCCATGTCTTGGCTATTGTGAATAGTGCTGCAGTGAACATTGGGGTCCATGGATCTTTTTCAATGAAAGTTTTGTCTGAATGTATGCCCAGGAGTGAGATTGCTAGATCACATGGTAGTTCTATATTGAGCTTTCTGAGATACCTCCGTATTATTTTCCATACTGGTTGTACCAGTTTACATTCCCACTAATAGTGAAGGAGGGTCTCTTTTTTACCACACCCTCTCTAGCATTTGTTATTTGTAGACTTGTTAATGATGGCCATTCTGACCTGTGAGGTGGTATCTCATTGGAGTTTTGATTTGCATTTCTCTAATAATTACTGATGTTGAGCATTTTTTCATGTGCCTGTTGGCCATCCATATGTCTTCTTTAGAGAAATATCTATTTAGGTCTTCTGTCCCAGTTTTTCAACTGGGCTTTTTGTTTGTTGTTGAATTGTATGAGTTGTTTTTTTATGCTTTGGAGATTAGACCTTTGTCTGTTGCATCCTTTGTAGATTTTATCCCATTCTGTGGGTGGTTTTTTCATTTTTTATAATGGTTTCCTTTGCTGTGCAAAAGCTTTTGAATTTAATTAGGTCTCATGGGTATATTTTTGTTTTTATTGTCATTATTCTATTAGGTGGATCAAATAAGATATTCCCATGATTTAGGTCAAAAAGCATTCTGCCTTTGTTTTCCTCTATGAGTTTTATAGTATCTGGCCTTATGTTTAGGTCTTTAGACCATTTTGAGTTTATTTCTGTGTATGGTGTTAGGGAGTGTTCTAATTTCATTCTTTTACCTGTAGCTTTCCAGTTTTCCTACCACCCTTTATTGAAGAGACAGTCTTTCTTCTGCTGTGTGTTCTTGCCTCATTTGTCATAGATTAGTTGACCACAGGTGCTTGGGATTACCATAGGTGCTTGGGCATTGCAGTTTTGGTTTGTATTTCTCTACTAATTAACAATGTTGAGCATCTTTTCATATGCTTCCTGGCCCTCTAAATGTCTTATTTGGAGAAATGTCTATTTAGACCTTCTGCCACTTTTTTGATTACATTGTTTAAATTTTTTTGATGGTGAGTTGTATGAGCCATTTGCATATTTTGGAAATTAAGCCCTTGTCAGTTACATCATTTGCAAATAATTTCTCTTTGTCTTTTCATTTTGTTTATGGTTTCTTTTGCTGTACAAAAGCATATAAGTTTGAATAGGTCCCATTGGTTTATTTTTGCTTTTATTTCTTTTGACTTGGAAAACTGACCTAAGAAAATATTTCTGTGGTTTATGTCAGAGAATGTTTTGCGTATGTTCTTTTCTAAGAATTTTATGGTGTCATGTCTTATATTTAAGTCTCTAAGCCTTTTTGAGTTTATTTCTGTGCATGGTGTGAGGGACTGTTCTAACTTCATTGATTTATGTGCAATTGTCCAGCTTTCCCAGCATCACATGCTAAAGAGATGCAAAGGCAGCCTTTTAAGTCTTCCCAAATTTAAAAGGAATTTTCTTCCTTACAACTTTAGCGCATTAATGATATAGTGAAAATTGATTATGACCCAAGCACCCCAGTGAGTAAGGATAAGGAAGAAGTAAGAGGCTTCAAGACACTCACCCCAACTTTCATCTCAAAATTGTCCTCTGCAGTGCATTTGTTATTATGCTTCTTAAAACTGAGAAGTGTGAGAGAGAGGGAAGGAAGAGAGAGAATAATGAGGTAGACTGTGCCTTTCAAAGTAAAAGAAAAGAGTGTGATATTACAGGCACAGGAACTTGAATGGTTCGCTTCATAAAGCCCTGTTAGTGCCACTTCTGAGGGATACTCACAAGAGAAGAATCATGCCAGGAATTTTTTTTTTCTTATTGTGTGTGTGTGTTTTGTAAATGCTTAACAACTCTACATGTACAAAATCCATTACAAAAATGCCACCTTGGGTTTCAGAATGTGTAATAATGAAAAGCAGTTATTAGGACCGCCTGTGACTCATAAAATATGCAATAAGGGGTTTTGAGTAAGATGGAAAATAGGAAAAAATTGTGCTTTTGCAGGAAAAATATTGCTGACATATTTAATAATAATGAAGTATAATACCTACTTGGAGCAAAACTAAAATCCTTTGTGTGATGTAAGAATAGATCCATTTAATGTGTTTATGGCTCTTTGTTCATTTTGTATTTCTTATTAAATCAGTTTAAGGTTACAACCAGTGTTACCTATGTAGAATGTTTGAGGGGAGGCACAGTACAGAGAATTGGCTTTGCCAACCAGATTTGGAAAGGTAAGGTATTAATGCAAAAGTGACTTCTTCCCCTTTTCTGTAAGAATGTACTTTGCTTTAATTAATGTTCACAAGTTCAGTAGCAAAACAGCTTCCTTTCATATCACCTGTTTCTGTAGCTATTCATGAATATAAAAGTATAGTTCTGTTTCTGACCTTAATGTTTTAGGGTTTATGTAATTGTTACACTTCTGACCTTTTCTCAGGAAGGATGTCATGGCATAGATCCCCTAATGTTGAACACTTCATGGTGCCTTCAGATGTTATTGGGAGGGTTGCTGAATCAAATACAGGATCCCAGTTAAATTTGAATTTCACATTAGCTACATATAATTTTAGTATAATTATGTTCCTTGCACTAGGTGGGTTATAACTATACTACAAAAAAAAATTAATGGTTATTTGAAATTCAATTTTTTTTTGGTCTTTTTTGAGCCATGCCCATGACATATGGAAGTTCCCAGGCTAAGGGTTGAATTGGAGCTGTAGCTGATGGCCTACACCACGGCCATGCCAGATCTGAGCTGTGGCTGCAACCTATACTGCAGCTGATGGCAATGCACTAAATGAGGTCAGGGATCAAACTTGCGTACTTATGGACCTCTGGTATGGATCAGGAAACTCCCCTTGTGCATCATGTCTTTTCATTAGTTAAACCTGGTTATCCTACTTGTTGGTTATTCTTGTGCAGAGGGAGATGGTGAGACAAAGCTGGGCTTTCTATGAAGTCACACTCCATTGGGCAAGCCTTAGATTTGAAGTGACACACTATTACTTGACCTTTCAATTGACCTCAAAAGGATACAATTTTAATGGTATTTTTAAAAGCCTAAAAGAAAAAATTTAAATTGTGCTGCCTGTATGTATCCATAGGGGAGCTGGAAGGGAATGATGATGACACAGTATTCTCAGTGTTTGCTGGGGTCTAGAAGAATTTCTTTTTATTATTATTATTTTTTAGACTGGGTGGGAGGAATATCAAAGAAAATTATTTTAAATTTCATTTCCTGGATAGAAAATAATATTAGAATATATTCCCTCAGTAGCCACCCAACATTGCACATTTCCACAGAAGGGTGCTCTGGCTTAAGATAACACCTACTTTGGCATTTTAATCTGCTTGGAAGTTGCTGTTTGTCATTTGTCCTTGGAGAATTTGCCTTTTCACTCTAAACCCCATCCACGGGTTGATGGGTGGTAGTGCAGTATTTGTTGTTTGAGCTTATTCTCAAATTTAAAATTTTTATTGGCTTTTGGGAGCAAATACATACAACAATTTTCAGAAAATTGTAAGTATAAAATACTAATATATCCACAGAAATGGGTCTATAGAAAGTATTAAAACAGCATCTCTAAAAGACAGAACAAACAGAGCATGCCCTAAAGCATGCTCACAAAACTCTCATAAGTGTCATGGAGGGGAATGGGGAGCAGAATGGTAATAACAGCTCATAATCGTACACCCTTGTTTAATTTTTATCTTTTTGAAGGGTTTCAGGTGGGAATGTCAGGCGGGAATTATGTTATTCCAATTCGATAATTGGGAAAACTGATGCATACAGTGGTTAAGGGAATTTCCCTAAAGTGTGTAAGTTAGTAACTGAGCCCCAAACTGTGGTTCTTAAGCTCTTTTAGGAGACAGACCCTTTAAAATAATTTGAAAGCTATAGATCTTCTTCCTGGGGTGGAGGAGATTGCACAAGTTGGAAAATTTTTGTGGCTCATTTCAGGTGATTCTCAGATCTCTGAAGTCGTTGGAATCCATGTAGAGGACCCTTCCTCACCTGATTGTCATTTTCCAAACTCTTGACCCTGTCAAGCTTTAGGGATGGTGGTTTCAAAACCCACTTATGTGCTATTAAAAGTAAAAGGTGGAGAAAGAGTCAAATTCAGGTGTTTTGTATCGGTGTTTGAAGGCCATTTGCAGAGTGAATCATGAACAACATCCTAACAACAACTGACATGGTTAAGCTCTTGATCTATAGTGTCTGGAATGTAAGTCGGGAAAAAAATGAAAACCTCCAGTGCGGCTAATGACTTGTTCCTGAGCTCCCAAATGTAGGATGCTTGCCCAGAAGTAGTTCTTGAGAAAATCTTTACCAGTCTACAGTGAATTAAAAAAGATCAAGTGAATAGTGAATTCTTCATAAAAATAACTGTACTCTGAAGTTATGTCCTTGCATTGGTTTCCTTTCCTTTCCTTTCCTTTCCTTTCCTTTCCTTTCCTTTCCTTTCCTTTCCTTTCCTTTCCTTTCCTTTCCTTTCCTTTCCTTTCCTTTCCTTTCCTTTCCTTTCCTTTCCTTTCCTTTCCTTTCCTTTCCTTCTTTTCCTTTCCTTTCTTTCCCTTGTCTTTTCTTATTGGTAACACACACACACACACACACACACACACACACACACACACGACAGTGTTATGTTTCAAAGCAAGGCAGTGTCAGGACCACAAACTCTGGTTCCAGTTCATAGTCTGGTGCTATCACTTACTAAATGATTACATTTAGTAATCTTTTAACCTCTTTTAACTTGAGGTTTCTTATCTGTAAAATGGGAATAATAATGTTACCCAGGCTAAAGACTATTGTGCTTATAAAATAAGTTAATATATTTGAAACACTTCAAAAATTGTCTAAACATATTAAGTCTTCAGAAAAAGCTAATAATTAAAGTGCTTGATATATATGTATATATTTATATATCATAAAAAATACCATAGTATTCTTTAATGGCAAAATTATTTGAAAATTCTGGGTAGGTCACTCAAATTCTCTTAAATCTTTGTTTTGGTACAGAAACAAAAAAGGCGGGGGGGGGGAGAGCAAAAAAGAGAAGGGGAGAAAAAAGCAGAGTGAGAAGAAAAAAAGTAATCTAGTCTTCTTTTCCCCAAATAGCTTCTTTTCCTAGGGAGGGTGGGAGGGGCAGGAAGAGATAATTTTAGTTGCATTAGACTTCAGATTTGACTCTTGGTGTTAATTTTCTGTCTCCATTATTGTAATGCCAGATTTATGAACAACAATCTGGTCTGTTTTGCTTGCTGCTTCATCCTCAAAATTTGGAGCAGTGCATGGGACAGAGTAGGTCTAAATTTGATTAATGAATGAATGAATGCAAAGTTAATGAATCAAATTAAGTGCCAAACACCCTCAGAATGGATTTGTGTGAATCGTGTAGGTTCTCTGTCCACCCTTGGTACTAAGTGACCCTAAAGGACTCACAGGATTAGCACATTCTCTGCCCAAGCCAGTCCAAAAGCATCACTGGGTGGGTGCAGTTAGGACTTTCCTGTTAGCCTCGCTGTAACCCAGCACAAAGAACAATTCCAGTCAGCCTCTCCCTCCCCACTCCTTTCTCAGTAGAAATTCAGCTTCCAGGATGACCTAACCCAATAATTTAACAGCCACGGGTAACTGGTTACAATTGTTTTTAAATGTCAGATAGCTGCCCACTAAATTTTAAAAGATATTTGTCTTTATTCAAGTGGAGATAAAAGTTTTACCTTGGATGCATGTATAATAGTGAGATGAGAGACACAGCTATTGGCCGTGGCTTAAAATAGCTGTATTTATGAAAAAGAATAATGTCATGCCCACTTCAAGGACTAAACTGCTTTTTAATGAGACGTGTGCTGGGTATGTGGGGATTATTTCTTTTATCATCATAAAGGAAAATACATCTATATCTTAAGATATTCTCTGAGGCATCAGGCAATATCCAAACACTATAAAGCCAAACAAATGTGATGAGTAACAGGCATGATCAGAGTTGAAGAGCATAGCATGTCAGTTGAATGCATCGCACAGGACCCACATCTATGAGTTCGTCACACTGATGGAGTTGTGCTTATTGCCTATTTTTACCTGATTCAAATTGATTTTTAAAGAGCTAAAGCCAAGGTGCACACAAACTACCTAAAACAATATGGAAAAAAGATATAAAACCTAGATCTTAAACCCAAACCAAAAAAATACTGAACTTCTTAATCATAAAAGCTATTAATCAGAGCCCATTACTAATTAGCTTGTATATATATAGAAATAGGAAGATAGAATACTAAAAAAAAAAATGAAATAGATATTTTCTATTACATCTATTCTCCTGATGAGGCCTGTTACTGAGCTGAGATGGCTATGTAAGTTTTGTCCAGTTGTGCTAACTCTTGGGTCCCATCCTTTATCAGGGATGTCATGCTTGGGGGTGAATATAAGCAGCATTTCACTGAGCATCATCATGTTGATGATGACGGTACTACCCCTAAAGTCAGTGATCTTCAATTGCTGTTCACTCAGTCTATACTAGGGGGCTTCCAAGGTATCAGGGGGTCCGAGAGGGGGAGGAATCTCATCAAGCACTATGTTATCTGGCCAGGGACCTAAAACAGAGGCGGTCACAGGTGGGACAGAGGGTCAAAGTTTGGCCCCATCTTGTAGCAAAGAAGACTCAGTAGAGATACCAAGTTGTCAGGATGCTGCTTCTATGTTCCAAAGTTGATAGCAAGTTGGATATAAAGGATTACAGGTTTAGGGCCTCCATTTACAAGAGATCCCAGTGTATGGCCGGCAGTCACCACTCTAATGGCACATTGTGTGAGGCTAAGGTGTCACTTACTTGCATCAGAAGCCCATGACCAATTTATGGCCATCACAGGAGGTCTGAAGACACCAGGAGGCATAAGAAGAGACTGTAAAACCTCTACAACGAGGGAATCTTTGGAGGGTATTAAAGGGATGCTGGTTGCAATTTGAGCAGAATTTAGAGCCTCTTTTTGTAGAGGTTCCTGTCAAGGTGGGTCAGTTTGTAAGTAACAGCATAAATTGGCTTAAGGAAAAGAAGTAAAGAAGGGATATGTTGATTCCAGAACCTCAAAAGGCCTCAGAGACTTTGCTGTTATTTTAATAGTGTGAGTACTGAAAGAATCAGTAGCTGTTTCTTGACCATGTCCCTTGGTTTACCAAGTACGATTCGGGATTTTACCAAGGTAGCAGGGTGTTGTGTTATACATAGGGCAATGGCCCACCATCTTTTTGTGAACTTTTTTGAGTGTTTTTCCTGAATGAATATGTTAAACTCATTTTGTAAGGGGAAGATGCCATCTACATGATGTCATACTTGTGCTCCTGGAGAAAGGTGGAGACCTGCCTGCAAAAATTGTAAGTGATGGCAAGGCTGTTAAGAGTTCCCATGGATAGCCAGGAAAAGATAAACATTTTCCTTGGTAGGTAAAGGCAAACTGTGCCTAGGAGGTTGAAATAGGCACAGACAGACACATGAGCAATATCTATAGTAGCAAAAGATTGCCGATTGGATGCAGTCAGAAATTCAATAATATCGAGTATTGTATTCAGGCAATTCACAGGTGGGACTACAGTGATCAAAGTTATGGTGATGTACTATGCTGTGTCATCACTTATTCTTTCCAAGTAAATTGGGCTGTTAAATAGAGGAGCAGTGGGCATAATCATCCTTTCTCTAAATAGGTTTTGCATAATAGAGTTTAACCCTTGAAGAGCCTGTTTTAATTTAGATTGAGCTATATTAATTGTTTTAACTGGAAGAGATGGTCTAGAGGATCTTATTTTGTCAAGCCAATTTATATGTACCTAAGACTTAATTTAATTTAAATGTGTTACTCACTGAGTCAGAGTGTCCATGCCCACTATGGGATATAATAGGGTAATAGGTGATATGGTCATGGGAAATCTAGACCAGGCAGTAGTTCTGATGGTCAGGGTGAGGCATCTCACTTTATCTTTTTTACATTTAGGAAGGCTCTTAAGATTGTAGGAAGAACTTTGATTAAATTTAGTGGGATTCCAAAGTGTAAGTGTGATTTGAGCCCCTATATTGATTAAGGCCACGAATGTTTGCCAATTGGTGGATTTCATCAGATGTTAAAGATAATTCAGAACCTGTATTGTAGAGGCACAAAGACAGAGATGCCCTTTTGTTTAATGTTGTATTAATTCTTTTAGGAAACTTTGGATTTCATATTGGGTCCAATTGTAGACCTTTGTTGTAGCATTTTTGTTGCTATTGTTATTGTTTCCTGTCCTTCTCTGGGCTTTCCGGCTCATTTTTCCTTTTTGTTTGTCACTGAGAATGCTTTTGTGGGCTATCCAACTCATGTCCATAAATTTCTTCCCCCAAAGAACCTCAAATCAGTATCATCTGGGTTAGAGACATCCTTCATGACAATGGTTGACTTATGAGGTTTAAGGATCCCCAGCTTATATATTGTGTTTGAACTAACCCT
Source organism: Phacochoerus africanus (assembly GCF_016906955.1). Classification (NCBI taxonomy): domain Eukaryota; kingdom Metazoa; phylum Chordata; class Mammalia; order Artiodactyla; family Suidae; genus Phacochoerus; species Phacochoerus africanus. Next base: position 120,246,848 of record NC_062558.1, on the reverse strand, counting down.
GTTGTTGTGCCTTAGGAGTGCCATGGGTAAATTTATCCTATAAACTAGAGAATCAGAACCTTTGTATCTGTTAAAACGAAGGCATAGGCAGAGGTAGCAGCAGAGGTATCTAAGAGTTCTGGTGAATAATCTTCCTTAGGAGTGTGGGCCTCAGTACAGTACATCATGACTCTCTCAATCTCCCCACTTGCCTCCTCCTTAATGACTGCTCTTTCATGGGTGACCACTCATAAGAGCCCACATTTCTCACAGAATGTAGTCTTTCCCCAGTCAAGCAGCAGATACAGCTTCATTCTAAGACTCACACATAGGTCAGGCTGAGGCACATGACCAGGGTCACATTACGGTAGGTCTCAGTCCCATCCTCCAGTCCTTAAAAGCCAAATATTGATACTTCTCACTTAGGTTGATTAAATCCATAACAGTGGCTTGGCAGGGCTTAATGAATGCTGGAGGGTACAAGCTTTCATTTATAAGATGAGTAAGTTTTAGGAATCTAGTGTCTACCATGCTGATTATAGTTAATAATGCTGTATTTTATAGTTGAAAGTTCCTAAAAAAGAGTAGATCTTAAGTGTTCTCACCACACACACACAAAATGGTAGCTATGTGAGGTATTGGATGTATTAATTAGCTTGATTTTGGTAATCATTTCACAATATGTGTGTATATATATATATGTACATATGTATAATCATGTTATACGTCTTAAATATATATAATTTTGTTAATTATACCGCAATAACTTGGGGAAAAATGAAATCACTATATGATACCTTACCAAAAAAAGAGTTTTATGTCACCATGTTTTGAAAAGAAATCTTGAATTATGCAGTGCAAAGTATTAACAACTATTTCTGGCTGATAGGAATGTGGATGTTTTCCTTTTGATTATTTTATATTCTATTTTATTCGATTTTTCAGTGACTGGTAATTACATAAAACTTAGAACTATTTTTTCCAGTAAGGATGTTTAAATGAAGAATCATACATATCTCCTACTTCTCCCCAAGAATATTTAAACGTTTTTTGACCTGATATATCGATGAGCCAGGAGATTTAAAACAAACAAGAAAACGGAAAGTTTCAGAGCAAGGAAGGAGTAAAATTAAAACATTTGAAAAACATAAATGAAATTATTGTGACTTTTCTCTGTGACATTTGCTATATCATTGTAGGATTATTATAACATGTGCTGTGGAAAAACAAATTGGTACAATTATGTTTAAATGATTCCAGCATCTTTTGGTTATTTCAGACTTCACCTCTGAGTACTATTAGCAGGAAGAATTAGTCTTGTGGTATAATTTACTTGAAATAGTCCCTTCTCCCTCACTCACACACACCTGGGAATCACCACTTAGCATGTAGATTAGGATATTTCCCTTATTATATATCACTTCCATTATTGCCTGTAGGACCCTAATAAAGAGAAGTCTTAATACTATAGACACGGTAAAGAAAAAACTGTTAATAAGTAGATAGATTTCTGTTTAGTCATTAGATTTGACTTTATTGGAGGAGCCACAATATGTTAAGTGTTGTCAAAACCATATTGCGAGGCCAATTTCTGTATGAAGGTTTGTGATCCTGTAATTAGCGTAAGTAATGCTGACTGCTCTTGGATACCATAGGTACACAACAAGATCGAGAAATAGAAGGTGGGAGAAGATGGATTGTTTTATTTCTTTCTCAATTAAATCTGACACTTTGGGTAGAGAACTCTGGCAGCTCATTGATTTTTTTAATGGTTCATCTTGCAGCTGGGTTTGTTTTAATAAGTAAATATATTATCTCATTAGGGCAGCTGTTTTATAACTATAACAACATAAGTTACTCATATCCACTGACAACATGTATGCCCCAAATGGAAACCCATGAAATTTATTAAATCCAATGGAGCTGAAGGATAGGCCTTGTGGGATGGAATCTGTAGGCATCATGAGGTGGTTGCGGCAAAAGGCAAAGTGTTTTTCACAAAGGGGCTAAAGTAGATGCAAAGTTTTTTTTTTTTTTTCTGATTCCTTACAATAATAAAGCTATTTAGAAATACATGGTTGTTTCCCAGCAACAAATGTGTATGCTAAACTACCTTTCAGATTGTGGATGAATATTATGTTTATTGCATCCTATTTAGATACTCTGTACAATTCATAGTGCCATAGAGGCTGAGGAGAAGAGATCTGAGCCAACTCTGGTGCTGTAATTAAACTTAAAAGCTTCAGCCTGTGGATTGGAGAAAAGTGGCCCTTATTCTCAACTAAACAGCTGACCTGGTTAAGTTGTAATAACATCTCCATTAGTAAGGGTGCTGGTGGATACAGATTGGGTCAATCAATCAGTTAGCCTGTATTTATTGAACATTTACTATTTTCCCTAGCTTGTTAGCTGTATGACGTTGGGGAAGAGTTCAAACAGAAGAGGATATTGATTCTAAGCAAAATAGGAAGTAACGAAATATCACTGACCCCATATAACAAACTGCCAATAGGAAATCTGAATCTGTTCTAGTCTGTTTAAAAGTGTTTCAAGGAGTTCTCTTGTGGTGCAGTGGTTAAGGATCCAATGTTATCACTGCATGGCTTGTGTCACTGCTGTGGCTCTGGTCCCATCCCTGACCTGGGAACTTCCACATGCCATGGGCATGTCACCACCCCCCCCCCAAAAAAAATAAATTTTTCCAAAGAAGAAAGCTTTAGTTTAGTTAAACTATAGGCTTTCAGGTACTAGATTTTAAAATTGCCTTGTTTGCAAGTAAGGGATGCACAAAAGGTTCAGTGTTTGCACAGGCTCATTTTTTGCATGACTTCTCATTGTAACAACTGCCATTTATTGAGGACTTACTAAATTCACTGTCTCATGAGATGAGACACATTAGCCTCATTGTATAAACAAGTACAAGAATTAAGCTCTTTACTTAAGGATACCTAGCAAGTAAAGGAATAATTGGAAATTGAACCCAGATCTGACTCCAAAACTCATGTCAGGTTTAGATATTTGAATATCTAATTGCTGGATTTCAGTGGTTTGAACAGCTTTCCACTCATTGTGTGTGTTCTAGGAATGTTTGCACTACTCTGTGCTAAGCCTATTTTCATCCATCCCTATGGTCTCAGTGTTTGAAGAAAAGTAGCCAGTTACTTCAGTGTGTTGGCATTTACTGCTAATGACACTGGTGGCTCTTTGAACGGAAGGTAGGCAGTACCATTGATTTGTGATACTCTGAAGTTGTGATTCATCCCAGACTAAGGTCAGGTTACTGCTGGTGTGTGATGAGGCATTAGCACAACTTGGGCCTTGCTATGTCTGCTGTGGCAAAACGTTCCTTCAATCATGGGTGAAGCAAGGTGGCAAATCCAGTTTTGAATTATCACAGGGGCTGGGAGCTGTCTCCTAATCCTCTCTCTGCAGGAGTACTAGTGCAAAACATGGGGGAATGTGTTTTATTCTAACAGGTACCAAAATTCCATTTAGGGAGGGAAATACATAAATAAAAAAAGCAAGTGTTTATTTCAAAGCATGGGACCCAAGGACTTCAGAAATAAAGTCCAAGTGGCTCTGCTTTAGAGGGCTTGGTGGCTCAAGGCAGAGAGGAGATGAACAAAAATAAATAGGAGCGATTAGAGGGGGGAGTGGATTTTAGACTGGGCCCTGAGTGATGAGGTTGCCAAAAAGTTCTTTGGAGAGGAAAAATAGACCATTTTGATTATCTCGTGATGTGTGATGTGATATCCAATGTTATGAAGTCATGCATTTTTCATGGGCATTGTTAGTGTGGGTGAAAGGTGGATAATAAATCTATGAAGGGACTGAATTTTAAGTCTGGGACAGTGTGATGAGCAACAAGAACCCTGAATCTGGAGCCCAAGAGGCAGAGGAGGCCACAGGAACAGCAGTACTGCAGTACCTAGGTAGTCTCAGAAATACCAAGGAGGGTTTGGATTCCTTCATGTCTCAATTTTTGTCTCTTGCCAGTTGATGTGAAGAGAGAAAATCCTCTCACTCCAACATTGTCAGAGGTATAGCCTGTATAATCCCTGGGCTCAGAGGTCAACTTGTTGGTGAGTTTGCCTTGCCCATCACTGCCTTTCTTTCTGTTCAGGGAGTGACTAGGTGAGTGATGGTGGCAGCAGGTTGTAGGCCTGGGAAGGCTACTCTCCTGTAACAAATGTGGAAGGCAGGACTGGTGAGTGGCTTCATAGGTTCCTTTGAAGATGCCTTGTTGGTGAATCTTGGTAGCTAGTGTCTTAGTTTGGGTTGTTCCGACAAAGTACCATTGACCAAGTGGCTTATAAATAGCACAGTTTTATTTCTCACAGTCTTCAAGGCCAGAAGTCCAAGATCGGAGTGCCAGCATTGTTAAGGTCTGATGAGAGCCCTCTTCCAGGTGGCAGACTGCTGACTCTTTCTTGTATCCTCATGCTGACTTCTCCTTGTATCCTCACTCACTGAGATGAGAGAGGAAGCAAGCTCTCTTATGACTGTTATTAAGGGCACTAATTCTGTTCATGAGGGCTGTATCCTCATGACATCATCTAATACTAATTATCTCCCAAAGACCAAACTCCTAATACTATCACACTGCGGGGATGTGTAGGGTTTCAAAATATGAATTTTGAGGGACGCAAACACTTAGCAGTAATTGGCAAGATAAATGAGGAAACAGTCTCAAGAATTTGAATTCCTAGTTTAGGTCACAGGCTTACTTCACAGATTACAACTGAGAATGGATTTCAGGCTTTTGTTACTTCCCTGCAGTGCTTACATTTCTTTTCTTTGTTTTCTTTATTTAAGGCCACACCTGCAGCATATGGAAGTTCCCAGGCCAGGGGCTGAGTCAGAGCTGCAGTTGCTGGCCTACTCCATAGCCACAGCGATGCTGGATCCGAGCTGCATCCATGATCTATGCTGCAGCTCACGGCAATGCCAGATCCTTAACCCACTGAGTCAGGCCAGGGATCAAACCCGCATCCTCATGGATACTAGTCATATTCTTAACCCGCTGGGACACAGCAGGAACTCCCAATGGTTATGTTTCTTAAAAACATTTATTACTCTGGGACAGCTGCTGGCATAAAGTGAGCCATCTCAACCATGAATAGGAAGACCAGACCCACTTTCCCTGCTATATCCCACATCCACTTACCATCATAGCACTTGTCAAAATTAGAAAGCTATGCTGTTTCTGTAGTTATTTGATAATGTCTGTTTTCCCTGTTAGGTTTACGTGTTCCATAAAGGCATTGCTGAGTCTGAATTTCTATTATGTTACAAATGCTGTTCCTGTCACTAATGACTATGTACTAAATGAAATGAAGAGAACCCCATAATCTGAATGAGTGACTGATGGACACTGCATATAAATTATTTCTAAGGTTAGCAGTGTCATGCGTTACGGTTTACAGTGTGCTTCAGTGCACTGGACCATCTTATGTCCCCTCTTGACTTTGGCGGGAAAAATTGGAATGATGACATATTGGTCAAGAAAGGCAAGATCATTACAGATGTTAATCTCCAAATCAGATGATATGTAAACCTAACTCAACTAGTTAATTGAGTTGTGAGGATTGTCATTAAATGAGGAGTGGGATTAAGATCTGAAGGCTGGAGGTGAAGAAGAAATAGTGTTTTATTAAGTGTAAGGTGCAATGCCAAGACCCACCAACATGGTGATTTGCAAGAATATAAAATTAGCTTCCTTTGGAAATCTGTCCACTTGAATCAGGTAACAGCCAGTCCACTGTGACCAGAGGGTCGTGGCTACTGGGTCCTTGTCCTGTGAATCAGTGAATCAGTGCCAGTGAGGGGACCTAAACAAAGGGAACTTAAGAAGTACATCCAGGGCCATAAGCTGCAGTAGTCCCCACCCTCCTTTCCACTGTTCAAAGGACTATTAGCACCTCCCATAGATTGTCCCACTTATTGTCTAAGGACAAGTGAAATGGATGTATCATCTGCTTCTTAGGGTTGCTGGGGGAATCTCTTCTCATTTAATCAACTCTCCCTCCATGATTATATCAACACCCATTGTGTCTTCTACTGTCTCCATGCAGATATTTCAAGACACTGCCATCTTTCTGCAAAGTACAGTGAGATCACCATATTGCACATTTTTGCCTGCTGTGAAGTTTTGTGACCAGCAGGTATTAGGAGTATTAAAAACAAAGAAATAAGGTAGCTTCCAGGCATGTTGTAATACTTCTCATTTTTTTCCCCAAGCCTTGGGTTGTCAAGTGCTGGAAGTCTGAATTCAACCTAGTATTTAATTCTGCAACTCACACGGTTGAATTTTGACTGTGATTTTAGTGAAATAAAATTATTTTAGGGATGTATAGAAGATTGAAGATGTCCTTTTCTTTGCCCGGCAATTGAGCTTAGAGTATAAAGATTTGAGCTAGTCACGTTCTATATGGTTTCCAGCGCAGTGAGACAATATCCTATGCATTAAGAGTAGACACATTGTTCCACAAGTATCTTTAGATACTTTATCACAATTAACTACAGATGACAATTTAATTAATCACAGTGCAGAGCATGCCAAGAATTACTGATTTCTCTTCTCCCCTTGGCAAGGAGCTCAGTACACTATTCAAGGCCAAGAATACAATGAAACCATTCATGAATCTCATTTAGAGGTTTTGTAGCCTGGAACTTTGTTTGGTACCAATATAGTATCAGACTCAGGGTCCAGTTAGGAACAGAGAAATCATATTGAGTATGGTAACAGAAATAATTTAGTATATTGAACTGGATATAGAGGTGTTAGAGAATGGAAAGATCAAAACGGAACACTAAGGTACAGCAGTTATATGTTTAAGGTTTGAGGCATGAAGAAAAGGGGTTGGAATCTCCAAAATACAGAAACTTAGAGAAGATGCCCTGGAGAAGTGAGACTCAAAGCTCTGGCAAGGCAGTGCTATGCAGCTGTAGCTAATAGCACAGGAGCATAGAGAAGGGTTACCAAAGAGCTAGGCTCCCAACTCTGAAGAGGAGGCAATCCTTAGCTACTCTTGGCACCTCAGGAGACCAGAGGTTGAGCACCACAGAGTATGGGTCCAGACCTCTGGAAATAAGCCATCTCCCAGGAAGTGTTAGTCCTTCTGAAGGGAGACAGTAGTATTAGTTCCTAGAGGACCAAAATGACTGGAGACTAAGGCTAACTGTGACTCATTGCTGGAGTGAAGCTGGAGTGATGCTGACAGGAAGAGCAGGAAAATAGGAAGGGACCAGCCTTTTCCTCTTCTTCCTGCCCTTCATTTTCAGTCCCACACCCTGTATTGGTAGAACTTAACAGGAAGGCATTTGAAAAGATGAGTTTTCAGTATTCTAACCACATGACTGCAAAGCAGAGTGTAGATGGGTTGAGGTAGAGATGAGTGATACAGCTTAAAATAAACTTAATGTAGCTTTTAACTAATATTTGCATATAAAATTAGAAAGGAGTCAGTCAGTTAAAACTTAGGAAAAGGTATAAAAAATAAGGTTGGGATGTAGGGAAGAGAAAGAATGACCATAAAATGTTAATATACTTATGTTTTTCTAGGATAGAGGCAAAAGTTATGTGTCACAAAATGTTTAATATTCTATGAACCTAATTAAGGAAAAGGTATGTGTGTGTGTGTGTGTAGGCTTTTACCTCTTCCAATAATTAGAATTTGAGTTTAAGTAGAGAATTCAACTCTTTCCTACGTTAAATTACTTATGTCCCTGTTTTTTTTGAAAATCACTTTTGTTGAGTTGTGAAATATATTGTAATACAATGAATTGTCATAAAAAGATATCAAATCCCACACAGACGTAGAAGATAACCTATGAGTTTATCAAGAAATCCTTATCACAGCATTTCCTTTTTTTAGGGGGATTCATCGTGTATAGCAAAACAGTGTATTAGAACCCAAGTGTAATAAGCCTTTCAGTTTGTCTTTGCAAGAATAAGAGAGGAAAGGTATGTGAATTTTCTAACATGAAGTGTTTTTCACTTTAGAGTGTAGGATCTTCAAAAATATCCTGGTAAAGGTAAAGCTTTTTGCATAAACAGTGGTTCCATTCTCCCTGTACCGAAAATGGAAAGAAACAGAGAAGTCTTTTTTGAGTGTCATATGTCATCAATGTCTCTGAAATCAAGTAAAAGGTGGGAGAGGGTCATTTTGTACGTGATTTAAGGAAGATGAATGGAAGCAAGGAATGAAGAAAGCTAGGTTTGCGATTTAACTCAGACTTGCAGAACCCATTCTGGGTTGTGGTATCTGGTAACAAATAATTGCTTATGTTATTGCCAAGTAATCTTGAGTAGTCAGGAGATTGAGTAGTCATTGAAATTGTCTGGATGTAGAATCAAAGCATTTTGCAAATGATTTTTAGTAGACTGAAAATTTTCTGCCAGAACCTTTGGAGGCTGTGCTTATCTTTTAAAATTTAGCCCTTCAAGAGAATTCTCTGAATGATGATCAAGTTCAGGGCATCCTGACAAGACATAACAGAAAGGAAAACAACCTTCTGTAAAGGAGAACTGAACTTTAAAGTTGCAGTAGTTTTTTAAGGTTAAATAACATGTTCTTAATCCTGGAAACAGTGATCTTTCTAGAAAGAGCAAAGACCAAAATAGTGAGAGTCTACTCTGAAATTCTAGATGGAGAGATGAAAAATGAGCCTCACTTTGTGTTTTTTATTCTTGGAAAGCTGGAAAACTTTGTAGATTCAAAAACAAATGGGCAAAAAAGGAGTCCTTTATCTTTGTACCTTGACTTGAGTGTGAATACTTCTCAGATTTGCCCTAAGTGACAGTTTCTTGGTGGAACAATTTCTTTTTAAACAAATAAGTCAGCAGTGGGCACTTTTTTTCCCCATTCAAGATTGCTTGAGAAATAATGAATGTGAAACCATACAAAGGAACTAACAATCAAAGTCTGCTGCTGATGGTGTGATTTGGGGTTTGGCTGCATCACACTTATTTGGATTCAGAATCCTCAGTGGGTGCCTGCTTTATGAGCTCTCATGTGGATCAGAGCTCAGCTGCCAAAATATAACTTTCTGGAAGTCAATTAAACCTTCACAAAACAAAAAAATGCTGATGCCCCAGCAACCTCCCATCTGTGACTGCACATCCTCTGGGGGCTGATATTCCATAACCCCCCATAAGGAGCTCATGTGCACTGAAAAGCAGCCATTGACGAGATACCCATTCTGTGGATTCAAAATTAATAAGGCACACCCCTTGCCCTCAAGATGGTCACAGTCTTCTGAGGGTAGACAGAAGACTATGAAATGAAGTGAGAGCTAAGATCAAGGTATCCTCAGGTGATGGGCAAAGAACAGTGGAGGACTGAGGAGGATAAGAAAATGAAAATCCAGGGCATAAGTGGAGAACAGATCATTCAGTCTTTTTCTCTGAAAGGCCAGGTGATAAATATTTCTGGCTTTGGGGGTCGTGTGACCTCTGTGACAATGTAGCGTGAAAGCAGTCCTGGAAAGTATGTAAATGCATGAATGAGGCTGTGCTCAAATAAAAGTTTATTTACCAAAACAGACAGGGGACCAGATTTGGTGGGGCTACAAGTAGAGATGCTCAACAGAATATGTGGGTCTGGGATTCAGATGAGAGGTAAAATGGAGTTTGCAAGAGATAATGAAATCTTTAACTTAGCCATATCTCCTTGTTGGAGATATTGGGGAGGCAATTTTATCACCAGTTGGATTGCCAGCCTACATGCCATACATATTTCTTGTTTACATCTAAGGACTCAGTAGTAGGTTAGGAGAAGAGAGCTTATTGTTATTTTACATTATGATAGTGATGATACATGAGAAAGTGAACAATGGACACTTCAAAATTCAAGCTGTGTTGAGAGTACCATGAGAATTTAGAGGTTAAAAAAAACCAAGAAAATAAGATGTGAGACATGTTCATGATTTTAAATTTATATGTATTTATAAGCACATGCAGTTTTGTGTATTATTTTGCATGTAAATATTTTTGAAGCACACATTCATTGTCCCAAGTTTAATTTAGTCCATGAAGAGAAAGAATGTCATTTCTAGTTTCTCTAATTAAGGATCATTAGGAAGCTGTTTTCTGGAATTTAAAATGATTGTCACTTAACAAGAGCAATAACCATTCAGAGTTGTGTTGGCACTGCTTGTTTCCAGAATTTGCTTTCATGTCTCCAGGGCTGGTTGATGGGATTCATAAAGGTAAATGAAACATGCATAGTCCCTGTGGTCCTGGGGCTTATAGACTAGTGATGGAGATAGAATTACCAAATTACCATGGCATTAAATATATATTCATAACTTATTATTTTTAGGGCCACGCCCATGGCACATGGAAGTTTCCAGGCTGAGGGTTGAATTGGAGCTGCAGATGCTGGCTTACACCACAGCCACAGCAACTCGGGATCCTAGCCACATCTGTGACCTATACCACAGCTCACAGCAACACTGGATCCCTGACCCACTGAGTAAGGCCAGGGATTGAACCCGCATCCTCATGGATATTAGTTGGTTCCTTTCCACTGTACCACAGGGGAACTCCCATAACTGTTATTTATATTACAAAGGGGAATGGTTTTATGAGAGCTTGTAAAGGGGGACTTTACTCACTGAAAGGTAGGGGGTCAGGAAGGCTCACCTCAAGCCAAGAAGTAGGGACAGCTTCAATGAAGTCAGCTTACTAAGCACCTGTACCTCAAAGAAAGACTGAGGTGTCATCCTAACCTTATAGCTGATGATGCAAACCACAAATGGAGAGAGGAAGGCACATTACCAGGGAGGGGCTCATGTGCAACCAACTGCAATGCTAACTGCCTAATCTCTTCTTGTATTAGCATTGGCAGGAATTCTTTGTATCTTTGGGACAGATAATCTATGAGGCCATGTAATAGTTTTCAGAAATCAGTGGTATTTTCTGCTTTGCTCAGCCTCTACTGACTGATGGGAACCTTAATAGCTTCAGAACATTCCTTCATAGGGAAAACCTAGGAAAATTCATATTACATGAGTTGAATATGAGAGTTCTCCTGCTATTCAAGTTACTAGACATTTTTTCATAATGGGCCCTTCATTTCCTTCACAGTGAACTGCAGAAGATCAGGGCTCATTTTAATATAAATCCTACTTGTATGGCAACAATGTTCTAAAGTAAAAATTATAGAAAGAAAACAATTTTATCTGTTTTGAAACTTGCTCTACAAGTGTATTTGGATTTTAGACATATGTACAATAAATCAGAAGAGGCAGTTTTTCTAAATGTGCTCTTCTTATGTTTACTATTATTCTATGTTACAGGCTGAGTTGTGTCCTCCCTTAACCCCCAAATCCACATTTTGAAATTCTAACCCCTACTACCTCAAAATATGACTGTATTTGTAGATAGGATCTTTAAAGAGGTAGTTCATACACAGTGTGATCATTAGGGTGGGTTCTAATCCAGTGTGAAAGTGCCCTTATAAGAAGAGAAAATTTGGACATGGATAGTTACAGAGAGAAGACCAGTGAAGACACAGGGAGAAGACAGCCCTCTACAAGCCAAAAGAGAGAATCCTCAGAAGAAACCAACCCTACTGATGCCTTGATTTCAGACTACTAGCCTCCAGAACTGTGAGAAAGGTAATTTCTGTTGACATCTTGTCAGCCAGTCTGTGGTACTTTGCTGTGACAGCTCTAGCAAACTAATATGTTCCATAGGAAACAAACCATTTAAGACTAACCCCAGATTATAAGGGAAATGAATTGAGGAGCTGACTTTGACTAGTTTGTAATTTTGCACTAGTGTGTTTCCTCGGTGTAAACACCCTCTCTTCTGCACAGAGTGGACAGAACCGTTTCTCATGAAGTGACTTTTTTGCTTTGCTCTCAGTATATGACATATCATGTGGTAATTGGATGTATTTATCCCTGCATTCACTCTGGACATAGTCTAGAATAGGACATGTACTGCGTCCTATGTTTATAGTATTCTTAGAGAGGTCATCCTAAGGGCTACATTGTAGGAAAGAAACATGATGACCACAAAACAAATACTCTCCATATAAAATGAAGAATTACATGCATGAGAATGAGCAGAACTGTTCTGAGCAGAAACCACAAGAATCTCCAATTCAATATGCAAAATCTAGACTTATACTAGTTATCCAACATCTTCCTGAAAGCCATTGCTATGTCTAGGGAAGTCTGGATTCCCAGAGAATTTACCTCAGGCATCCCTCTAATATTGATTTGTCCTACATTGAAAACAGAATTCAGTTTATGAAAACTAAACCATTAAACACTTTACAGGAATGTGATTGATAACTCTTGTGTAAAGCAAAGCCCCACACTGTGAGAGTTGGGAAGATTGCAGTAGCCAAGTGGGGTTCATCCCTGAGACAAGTCCCATAAATCTGTAAGCAAAATTTTACCCACAGTCCGTTCTGGTGTGAGGAGGCTAAGATGTAGCCTGGAAAAGTTTCTTCCAGTCGCCTCCCTGGGGTTATCCTTTTAAAGCTGCTGCTCCATCTGTGGATGGTTCTGAACAGCTGTAGAATCAGTGAGCCTGGCAAATACAATCAAAGGGGGGCCTGGGGCCCAGAAAGACCCTGACACCAAGTATGTGTTTGAGGCTTTTAGTGCTTAAGTTTTCTTTGTCATTTCCTGAAAATGGTGGAGGAAGTTGCCCATCAAACCCTGCGCAGTCTTCAGATAGAGCTATTTTACCTCTGCAGAGGTCGGGGTGAGGGAGGTGTCTTCTGAGTCTGGCCTGCCGTTGCTTAAAAGGGTTATATTTGAGGTTAAAACCTGTGCATCTGACATTTCATCTTAGTTCTATTAATATGAAAGAAGTACCAAAAACCTTTCCTTTTGAATCTCCAAGGAAAGTCTGGCTTCATTTAATACTGTGATTTAAAAAATAAAAAAAACACATCTTGCTATTTCTGCTTTATTGACAGTCTCTCCAATTTGATTCAATACCATATCTATTTAAGGCTGCCAAGTGCTGATCTTACAGGACATGCAGAATGTAAGAACTTTTAGTGGTCCAGAGGCTTCTGACCTTGCCCTAGGTTCATTAATATGTGTGACCTAGGTCAGGGCTGGCCTCTGGGGTATGCACAGAGAAGAGACCCCAGTCTTGGGGTTTAATGCTCTCCAGTTACTATTTGAAATTCTTAATAATTTTATCTTTGACCCTGTTTTGTAAGTGAAATCTGATGAGACAGTAGAGCATGCACTGGGGTCTGGTAGCCTTGTTCACAGACTGTGCAGTCTGCCTCTCCTGGACAGGTTGTCAGCCCACTCCCCTGTTCCTCTACAGTGAGAGCTGATACCCTTCATTCCCCGCAGAAGCCTGGGCACATGTCTGGGTCTCCATTCAGCCTGAAAATATCAATATGTCCAAGGGTATACAACATTAAGCAGTAAATAAAAAACACTACAACAGGTGGAGAAAATGACCATGGAAGAAGAGAAAATGTTTTTTCTCAGTTTTTTGAACAGGGAACCCTACGTTTTTATTTGCACAGGGCCTTGCATAGCTGGTTCCAACCCAAGGCCATTCTACCAGCAATAAATAAATTTTCTGTGCCCCTTGATATTTGCTACAAACTATAGCCTTGGTTGTTGTCTGTACTCTGAGGGAATGTGCTTTGTGTCTGCCAGTCTTGACAGTTCCTTCTACCTGCCCTGACCCAGTTCAGCCAAAGACTACCTGCTTTACGCTATAGTCTGACTTGGCAGAGAATCACAGTCCACTGTTGTCCCCACCCCTCCACCCCCCAGGAATTTATAGTGCATGTGAGAAGAAGAAACACAAATTTATGTCTGGGAATTAGAGAAAAATAGGATAATAAAGTTTAAATTAAGTCATCACCTTAATGAAAAAAATGATGTCTTAGAATAAAAGCAGCTGAGTTGAAGCCAGGAGGGATACTACACATGGGGACACTTGGTGTCTCTAATCCTCAATTTCCTAACCTGAAGAAAATGAGAATGAAGACAAGACTGTATTATAGGACTTGAAGATAAAATACTTCCATGCATGTGAAACTGTTATGGAATTCTTAGCATCCTATGATTACAGAAAAGAATGTGCCAACTGTTCTAATGTACATAGCATAAGAGTGACATATTCAGTAGAGGAAGGCAGTAGAGTTGCCCGTGAAGTGTTGAAATTTGGGTAGGTACTACCTGGAGATTCATTTTTTTTTTTTCTCTTTCATAGTTGGGTGTCAACCTTTTCCCACATTTTCCTCCATAAAAGTCTTTCCTTCAAGTTTTCCAAACCATAGCAATTGGGGCAGGTTCTGACACCCTCAAATGAGAGAGGGTGTGCACTTTCTACACTCTCTGAATCCCCAGGAAGATGCAGGGATCTCTCCCTATCAAAACAGTCATAAGGCTCAGTCATAGGAAACTGCACCTTGGGGCACCTGCAGACACTGATCGAGGAATTTTGGGAGTCAGTTGAAATAGCGAGTGGTATTGATTTGCTTCTAAACAAGCTTCTTGAGTGTGAAAGATGGTTAAATGATTTATCAGCAAAGGAATTGGATCCTTGCAGTGGGCAGGATTTGCCCAGTGCATTAATATCCTTCAGTGACAAAGATAGACATCTCTTCAATTCAGGCAGCGGTCCTTCATGCTGCAAGTCATTAAACTCAGCAAACACAGAGCTAGGACAGGGACCAAGTCCTCCTGGCTTACAAGTATTCAATAAATCCAACAAATTTTACTGATCACTAACTGTGTTAATTCTGAGGATACATTGGAAAGCTTGGCAGGGTTTGTCCCTGCCATCATGGAGCTCTCACTGAGGAGGATATTTACATTACTTAAGAAATTAGACATATAAATTAAACTATAACACTCAAGTATATTGCATTGAGAGCAGAAAGCTTTGTCTTGGAGGTCAGGTGATTTTGAGGAGTGACATGTGAGCCAGGATCTGGAGTATGAGCACCGGTTAACTAGGAGGTGACTGGGGAAGGGGAGAGAAAAGTGGATCAGGTAGAAGTTCCTGTGGCAGAAGGGAGCATGACAAATGCGAGAGGCATAAAGCAGAGTGCTGTGGTTGGTGGTCTAGAAATGAAGAGAGAAGGTAAAGTTTGGGGTGAGATGAGGCTAGAGAGAAAAGCCAGTGGCTGGGTTAATCAGCATCCTGTGAATCATGTTAATTTTTATTTTGCGGTGGGGAAATGGGGATCACATATTAGAGTCACTTTTTAAAAAAAAAAAAACTTTTGTTTTAATATGAACCTGGACATGGTCAATATGGAATTCCTTTGAGACACCACGGGGAGATGTCAGTGGGCACCTGTGTTAAGGGAGTCCACAGTTAGAGGGGAGGCAGTTGAATCACGTGCATTTGGATGGCAGCTGAGGGCAGGGAGTGCAAAGCATGAGAAAAGAGGGACACCTAGGGCTGATCATCACCATCATTAATGACTGAATTTAGAGGAAGACAAATCTGAAATGGACTCTGATGAATAGTGCCAAGAGAAAAAAATATATAAAGGAAAGACAATGCAGTGTGAGTCATGGAAACTGTGGAACAGAATGCTCTAAGAAATAGAGTTGGTCATATTGGAATATTCTTTTAGTGGGTCAAGTTGGAGGATGACTAAAAGATATCCCTTGGTTTAGTGATGGGAGGTCACTGATATCTTTGGGGAGAGAGTTACGGTGGACTGCTAGAGTGGTAGCATGGGTGGTCTGCGAAGTGATGAAGAGGTGTGCAAGGAAAAAGTTCTTTTAAATTTTGGCTGTGAAGATGTGAGATGGGGCAGGGGGAATAGCTTGATGAATTTCCCACTACAACAAGCATCCTCACTTCTGACTCTGAGATTCTAGATCTCCACTTCTGTATTCCATGCTTTACAAAAACACACAGGGTTTGACTTGAGGTTGTTAAAGACATCCTGAGGTTGGGCTCAGAGTACCATCTGCGGTTCTAAAAAGCCAGTGAAATCCCACATAAACCATCTCATGAAGTAAGCCTACCATATCCTATGTGCCACAGTCAGGTTGCTGTTGGAAGGGTTTCAAAGAGAGACAGATAAAATTCCATAACCCATATGAGGCTTTATTTTTATAAACAAAAGTAGAGCATTGGGAAATATCTTAATATGAATAATTGATGTTTTTGTTAATACAGCTGCATTTGAAAGTAGTAGATTCCCTCCCTTATATGGGAGGTGATGAGACCAGTTCTCCTCTCCCAATAGCCTGCTTAATAACTAAATATGTTCATTTCTTAGCATTAACTCACTGATCCTGACACTACTGTCTAAAATATCATCTTATTTATGGTTCTTCCAAACCCTTATTCCCTAAGGCTTCTTTTATTTTTATTGAGTGAGCTTGATGTCAGTGAAATGTAGTCTTCTGTCCCTTTCTGGAAGCAGTAATTTAGCATCTAATGAAGTTCACAGTTGCTGATCAGTGTAGGAGATCAGCAGCTGGTGCTGGAGCTACAAATGGGATCCCGTGGTCAGGCTGAGAAAATACTCTTCAGTGTGTCCTCAGTAGGGAAATAAAAGTAGAGCCTTTTCAAGGAGAAATGTTTATGGATGTTGAATATGCTGCAGAGGGACACTTGTTACGGTAGTAGAGTTAACTTAATAAATAATCTTAAATTGACTAAACCACTTTATTTATCAATCCCTACACAATTATGACATTGTATACCACACTATGGGTTTTGCAAAGTTATTTCATTAATCACTGTGACGGCTCTGTGAATTGAGCAAATTGTTTAGCTTCCCTTCCCTTCAGTTTATAAACTAGCAACGTGGAAATAATGATGATGACTAAGGTCATAAAGCCAGTTTAAAGTGGGAAAAACGAATTTTGAAACTAAGTTCAGACTTCTACTTTCCCTTAAGATAGGTCAGCCAGAAGTTACTTACTCTCTGACCTGAAGTGACCAAACATACCAGGTGATGTAGGTAAAACAATGGATTTCAAGAGACTGGTGGAGTTCCCGTCGTGGCTCAGTGGTTAATGAATCCGACTAGGAACCATGAGGTTGCAGGTTCGATCCCTGGCCTTGCTCAGTGGGTTAAGGATCCGGCGATGCCATGAGCTGTGGTGTAGGTCACAGATGCAGCTTGGATCCTGTGTTGCTGTGGCTCTGGCGTAGGCTGGCGGCTACAGCTCTGATTTGACCCCTAGCCTGGGAACCTCCATATGCCGTGGGAGCGGCCCAAGAAGTGGCAAAAATACAAAAAAAAAAAAAAGAGAGAGACTGGTAGGGTGACCAACTACCCTAATTTAAAAATACACAGAAATAGAGAAAGGATATTGTTTTCAACAAATAAAGCTGGAAAAATTGGATATCCACGTGCCAAAAAAAAAAAAAAAAATCAGTGTATATAATTCCAATGAGTCTTTCTAGAAGAAAGTTTGCCTTTCTAAAGTGTAAACTTCAATGGGTGAAGAAATATATTGTGAAAATGTGGCAAAACCTAATTTGATTCAGAGAGGGTTTATGACTAAAAGGTGGGAGTTAAGAGTTACAGAATAGGTCATCAATAATCTACAACCCCTGAAAATGTGGAAATGATAGAATAAAATTTGGAAGAGGAGAAGAAAAAATCATAGGTAGTGTAGAAATCAGTATAGTTGGAAACTAAGTTTTTTTTTTAAGTTGGCAAATCAAGTAATAGAGCTATAATATAAACAAACTTAAATATAATTAACCTGTAGTCAATGCTCACAGATTCCCCCTGTGACTTTGTGAGGCAGGACCTGAATGGACCTCCTGGGAAAAGTCCGGCAATGTTTGGGGAGCTGGGTCTACCTCGGGCTCTCTTTTTCCCACTGCAGAAAATGTGGGCCCAGGGGACCCTCTTGGTATGTTGCTGGGCCAGCCTGGGAAAAGGGCAGAGTGGTAAGTGTATAGCCACTCCTCTTATCCTTCTGATACCATCCTTCTCAATATCCATGGTCCAAGAGGAGGGTCCTCCAGTCTCACCCTCATCATCTGGGATTTCTATAATGGTGCTTGTCTATGGGTGGTTGCTAGTTGGTCTTGTGAGGGGGACCGAAGTTGGGAATAGCTTTTATCACCACCTTACTAGTGTTACTTTTCTGGGTAACAATTTTCAATTCAGTATACTTTAAGAAAATGTGAGGCTTGGAATTCTCTTGCGGCTCAGTGGGTTAAGGATTCACTGTCATCACTGAGAGGCAAGGGCCGCTGCTGTGGTACAGGTTTGATTCCTGGCCTGGGAGCTTGCATGTGCTGTGGGCTTGGCCAAAAAAAAAAGAAAAAAGAAAACGTGAGGTTTAATAAAAAAATGTTAATCAGAAATATGTCTGTTGCCAATAAACTTATATATGTGTCTGTGCCTATATGAATATAAATCCGATTTTGTTAAAAGAAGGTAATCACTTCAAAAATTTTATAATCCACTAGAATCAGGTGGTAAATCAGGAGGCAAGGTGGTGGAAAATCAATGAAAAAAAAAACTTTACTGTTCATAATAGAGAGTTTTAGTCAGGTACTGGCTAAAAACCAAAAGAGTAAGTTGAAATAAAGACCATAAATGTACATGCAGAGGCGAAAACCAAGACATAAGAATTTTTATTCTGATATCCTTATGAAAGCAAAAGGTTAGAAATAATCTAGATTATCCAGCAACTGGAACTGCAAAAGCATGAAGTGAAGCCATTGGAAACAGGAAATCAGCTCTCTGTGTACTTGTAGGGAATGATCTCTTAAGATTAATTTTAAATGACAGGTGCAAGGGACAAAACTGTGTATAAAATGTTACCAGTTGGCTAAGAAAATCAAGATCATAATACACATTCATACAAAATATATCTGGCAGGATAACTAACAAAGATGTGCTTACAACTGAGGTGTCCATGGGGAAGCAGATATAACAAGGGGTCAGGAGTGGGAGGGAAATTATTTACTCAATAATTTTAAATACTTTTTGAAATCTGTACAATCTGCGTGTATTAATTTTTAAATTATTGGGGTTTTTTGTCTTTTGCTTTTTAGGGCTAAACCCGTGGCACATGGAAGTTCCCAGGCTAGGGGTTGAATTGGAACTGCAGCTGCCAGCCACAGCCACAGCAACACCAGATCTGAGCCATGTCTGCAACCTACACCACAACTCACTGCAATGCTCTATCCTTTAACCTGCTAAGGGAGGCCAGGGATTGAACCAGCATCCTCATGGATGCTGATTCATTACTGCTGAGCCACAATAGCAGCTCATCACAACTCTGAATCTGCTGAGCCACAACAGGAACTCCTTAAATTGAGCCACAACAGGAACTCCTTAAATTATACTTTTAAAATTTATTTTGTAGTTAGGTGACACTCCATAACACCAAGTCAACAATTTTAAAGTGCACAATTCAGTGACATTTAGTATGTTCACAGTATTGTGCAACAATCTATCTAGTTTTTAAATATTTTCATTACTCCCACAGAGCATCCTATACCCAGTCAGCAGTCACTCCCCATTAATAGTTAGTGCTACTCTGTCTGTAACACTTAGCTCCCCACTTGTCATCTATCAAATTACTCATCTGTTTTGAAGTTTCCTTGAATGCACAGGCCAGGTTTTCTACCCATGCTTGCTGTCCAAATGAGAATGCACTCCCATAAATACAGAGATGATACAGCTAGTTAGTGGTCCAGCTGGGATTCAGACCTAGAAAACCTGATGCTGAAACCTATGCTTTCAGTAACCCAACGCTGCTGGCCATTCACAGGCATATCTAATTATATTCATTTCACACCTGATAGTACAGAGTTAATTTTTCACAAACACAAGCCTTGGTACTCAGATACATACGCACTGAGTACCGGGACATGAGACGTGCTTCCTGCATAAGCCTTTAGGGCCTGGCATAAAACAGGGTACATGATGTTGAGCATAAATGAACATTTGAGAAGTTAGAGTGAATGGCAAAAACCAACCAGCTTGTCCTACAGTGACACTAGTGGCAGAAGGAAAAAAGCCAGTACTGGCTGTATTTCCTATTCCAAGGCTCTGCCTCTAATGAATTATGTGTGAAATTGGAGAGGTTTCAAGGGAAGCAGAACACAGGTCTTGAAATAGGCATGAAGGATTTTTAAGGTATGCTTCATATTTCAGTGCATGAGAAAGAAAAGCACAAAAAAGTGCACAAAAGAGGTCAGCCTTTCATTCTCTGATGGGTAGTTCCTTTGGGATTGAGGTCATAAGCAAACTGTCTTGAATTTTTCCCTGAATAAATAAATCACTGGCTATTATACATTTTTAGATATCTGAATTGCACCCTAAGTTTCTATAAGCCTTTCACTGGGAATGGGGTCTGGTTTCACTGGCATACAAGCCATTCTCTCCATTACACATGTAGCACCCTGTATAAGTAATGCCATGAATTTTGTACCCTTTTGAAAAGTGTACACCATAGCTGTATGTCCTATAAAACTGGCTGTCGTGGTGTAATTAGAGGAGGAATAAATCGCGCCATCTTGATGACAGCCTGTATAAGTGAAACCAAGGGATATGGCCCTCAGAAAATGAAATCTTGTGGTCTTTGACAGTGTGATCATTTCCTCTGCCAACTTATATGTTTTTTCCACAAAAAATTAGTCATTATGGTTCATGCAGGTATTAATTTTGCCATAAAATTTCACTTAGGAAAACATCAACAATTTAGGATGTCTTATATTAAAATTGGCTAATACAGATGTTTCAACAAATGTATGAGATTGCCATAACCATATAGCCTTCTTATTCTGAGAGATTTATGTGATTGCCTCAGGCTCAAGGTAGGGCATCCAAGAAAACAAGGGGATTCAACTAATAAGGCAGCATCTGGGATTTGGAAGCCAGGGAGATAAACAGCAGCATTGGAAACGGTTTCTGAGGGCACGGTGACTTTTAAAGAGAGAATTTTGCTTTCAGTAATAGTTTTAACTTCTACTTTGTGTCTTTTTTAAAACTTAAATCAAAAATCTCATTTTTGTAAAGACTTAGATATTTGGTTCATGTGCCCTGATAAGGGCAAATATGCTTTGAATGCACATGGTGATGATGACAATCACTGACGTTTAATGAGTACCAGGCATTGTCCTGGGTACTTTACACCGACTGCCTAGTTTAATTCCCTAAACTACTATATGAGAGAAGTAATATTATTCCTGCTTTGCAGATGTGAAAACTAAGGCACAGATTAGTCAAGTTAAGTAATTTGATTAAGGTCACATAGCTAGTAAGAACATAAAACCATTATAACCGCTGCAGTTTACTACTGCCCAATTAGAACTACCAATTACTGAGTACTTTCCTTTGAGTCTCATTTTTTACTTTTTCATTTGACTTCTCACAACAAATGAGCTAGATCGCCTCATTTTATAGATAATGTAATTGAGGCTTATAGAAATTAAATAAACTGGAGTTCCCGTCGTGGCGCAGTGGTTAACGAATCCGACTAGGAACCATGAGGTTGCGGGTTCGATCCCTGCCCTTGCTCAGTGGGTTAAGGATCCGGAGTTGCCGTGAGCTGTGGTGTAGGTTGCAGACACGGCTCGGATGCCGCGTTGCCGTGGCTCTGGCTTAGGCTGGTGGCTACAGCTCCGATTGGACCCCTAGCCTGGGAACCTCCATATGCCGTGGGAAGTGGCTCTAGAAAAGACAAAAAGACAAAAAAAAAAAAAGAAAGAAAGAAAGAAAAAGAAATTACATAAATTGCCTGTAGTTACCCTGTTAATGTTACCTAACTTTCAACCACTGGAAAAGAAATGAGAAGAAACCTAATTTTCAATCTAATGGTTCATGCAGTGAAATATACATCTCAGTGTAATAGTGTTTAGTTTTGTTCATTTCCTTGACTGTCAAGTTTTTCCTGATGTCTTCAGTGACATTGTTTTCCCATACCATCTTAGCATGCACAATGTCTTGTGCAGGTAGAAGGATTTGTTTGGCTCTGGTGGGGAATTTTCCAATCTTTAGGATTAGATAAAGACATATATTTGGTGCAAAAGAGACCTTGTCTTTATCTTGGTTTATCTCCATAATGAAAAAAAAAATCTCCTGCCTTGAGTCTAATTACATAGAATTGATGTGTGAAGTGCAATTTTTGAGTGTGTTTCTTCTTCAAGCTGTTCTTCAAGAGTTTAAATCTTTGTACAATAGGAAGATAAAAATAAATTTCTGCTCTAGATTGCTTATGTTAATGCCTTATCTTCATCACTGTAGAATTAGTAACTTTTCTTCCAGCAGAGATGTCTGTGGGAAAGATTTGGTTGTATTTTCCAAGTGTATTTATAGTAATAACGTGCTTGGCTCTTATTCTTTAGCACTTTATGTAAGTATTTTAATTAACTCTCACTGTACTCAGGACATAGATATTGCATCCATTTTATTAAGGCACAGAAGGTAAGAAGCAATGAGGAGGTGAAATTGTCAGAAATATAGTTGCCAAAGATCAAGTAGTTAGTAAGGGACAGAACCATTGACACTGTGGGCATTTCTTACTGGTCATAGCAATGACATCATTAAAATTAAAATCACTTGGGAGGGCAACTCAAAGGACATGCCAGAAGTGGAAGCAGTAGGTAGAAGACTGAAGAGTTTGAGGACATGATAAAAACAAGATTGTGTGTGTGTGTGTGTGTGTGTGTGTGTGTTTGTTTGTGTGTGTTGAGGGTGGGGTTATATCTCTGGCTTAGAAAGGCAAATGCTGAGAGAGAACAGGAACCCTGACAAAGGAGAGCTTTTAAAGATACAAAATGTTGTTTGCCGAATGGATAGCTCTTGTGACTTACATCAAGATGTTGTTTGCAGTAATGGAAAACCACGTGAAGTTCAGCTCCATCACTTATCAGTGTGAATTTGGACTGGAAAAGTTGTCTGATGAGGATGAAGTACTTACATGTGCTATAACATAGATAAACCTCAAACATATTATGTTAAGTGAAGAAGCCAGACACAAAAAGTCACCTCTCGCTATGATTCCATTTATGTACAATATCCAGGGTAAGTAAATCCCTAGAGACAACAAACAGATTGATGGTTGCCACGGAATGGGGCTGACTGCTTAATGGGTATGGGGTTTCTTTTGGAGTGACGAGAGTGTTTTGGAGCTTGATATATGTAGTGGTTTTGCAGTATTTGTAAGTGGCCTAATGCTACTGAATTGTGCCCTTTAAAATCGTTAATTTTATGTTATGTGAATGTACCTGATCAAAGAAAATAAAAAAGCATAAAAAAGACTGGATAAAGGAACTGTCTAGGAGGATCTTGGAGATCAGGGAAGGGATTAGAGTATCTTTGACGATTGTGGAGGTGCGGATGAGGAGAAGCAAATCATCGGTGACCAGCTGAAGCTAGAGTTGATGTTAGAGGAAGCTGGGGAGGAGGACCCACACTGCCAGGCATGGGCTTTGCCGTGGTTCATGGCCAACTTACTGCTGCAAGGGGATATTAATGAGAATTCAGTGAGATCAGACTTTTCCCCAAACTCATTATCTGACCCTTTAGAAAATGGACTTAAAGACTCATAAAACCAATGCTGGTTAGGACCATTTATTCCTTTCCAATAAAAACTTGAAGCTTTCATTTGATCCAGTAAAATTCTTAATACCATCTTTTTATCTCCCTCTTTAAAAACCCATTTTTACATGTTCTAAGCATAATAATTATCTTCTTGACAAATGTATCCCTAATTACACAATTACTTTATTATATAGTATCAACTTATAAATGCCTGAAGTCTGAGATATGGCTGGGAAAGAAATTATTTTATTCAATATATAATGTAATTTCCTCTCTAATAATTACTTAAGGATTGGGGGAGAAAATGAGTTGGGCTGGAAAGCTCTAGTGTATAAATTTAGAACTGATGTGCCTGACAGAAATCAGTAGGATAATGAAAAGATACAGGATTCACTGGAGGCCCTGGCTGGGTTCTTATTTACTATGAAGTGTGGATATGCATCAGCTGTGTGCATATGTATGTGTGTGAACATGGGCCCATGTGTGCTTAATGCAGCAAGAGAAAGCATCATTCCACTAAGTGACCTTATTTTGCATCTAAGTGAGAACTTGAAAATAAGTCTCTATTAGGTATGAATACCATCCCAACCTAACCTCTGAAATATTCCTATCAACCTCTTTAATAGCAGTGGCTATCATCACTATATGTTCAAGGCAAATATGTAGAGAGAAGGAAGGACGCTTTGATCAGCTCTTAAAAACTCAGGAGAATAATTATCAAACCTTTATATTCTCTGATAGCTGAGAGTAAGTTATAGGGGGCTATGGGAGTTTTGATAGAAAGTATACTGAAATCATAAATTGAGGGCCTAAGGCACTTTGGGGAACTTTGATGAACAAATGAGTCTGGTGGTTGGGGAAACTCCAGACTCATTGTTCATCAAAGACCAACTTTTAATTTGACAGTTTTGCAGAGGTCATTATCAGCTTTTAATGTTTTGCTTACATGGGATGTAATGGGCTGTGAATGTAATCAGGATGCAGGGAAACCAGTAGTTTATAAATATGATCAAAATCATTCCTGCTAACATGATCACATTTTGATAAATGAATCTCTTCTTTTGCCATCTAAAGGTAACTTTTAATTGATGTTGGAATCTGTGTTTAAAATAAAAGGGCTCAAGCAGTTGAGTGTTAGAAGGAAAACACTCTTATGCCTTGAACATTGAGCAACCATTGTGGCTTGTGGTCAAGAAGTTGTAATGGGAGAATGGGATCCATTCATACCCTAATAGGCAGGTATCCCTGCCTTTGAACAGATACCTGTATATCTCATACAAGCTTTGAGACACAGTCCTTAGCAAGCTTCAGCAAAAAGCATCCTCTCTTGAAGTCAGTGCCGAAATGGTCAGAATCTGGTTTACAAAACTGAAGTCTTACAAAATGAAAATTTATTAGAGAATAAGTTGGTATAGCTTTTTTGGAAAGTTATCCAGCAATCCCTGGTATAATTGAGAATGTGCATTTTATATGACCACAGACTCCACCTCTAGGGGTGTGCTCTGTAAAAATCCACTCATATCTGCACACAATGACATGAATAAGAATGTTCATAACAGCTTTGTGTGTAATGGTGAAGAATTAGAAACAAACCAACTTCCACCCGTGGAAGGATAAATAAATTATGGGTATCCATACTCTGAAATACAATTCAACACTGAAAATAACTGAACTGGAATAATGTATATCAACATGAATTTTACCACATTATATTCTTGATTAAAAATGCAATTTGCAAATGAATACAGAAGAATACAATATAATAATATTTTTTAAAATCTACAAAAATGAAAAAATAAGATTGAAAACTACTTAGGGACCTGTATCTAATTAGTAAAGGTGTGCAGAGATGCATAGGAATGATAAACTCCAAGTTCACGTATGAGGAGTGAGGGGGATTTGAACAGGAAGGGGGTCACAGGGATTCAATATTGGGTGTTTGTAGCAGTTTCAGTTTTTCCTTATATTAGCCATTCAACTTTTTTAATGGCTGAGATAACTTATAAGACAACTTTTGGAAATTTGTCTGAAAATAAAATTAGAATCCATCTACTCATCTGTATATCAATATATATTCTCCCCCGGTAAATATTAACTGAACTATTTTACATAGGTGCTGTTCTAGGAGCTGTGAGAGAAAGAAGGGAAGTAAAAAGGCACAGCGTGTGGCACCCAAAAAGCTGACAAGACTAGTAGGGAAGACAAGATGCAAGGAAATTTAGGCAATACTTTGATAAAGGGGGAATCTAAAAGGAAGACACAGCCTGAAGCAATGGTATACACAGAGCCGGTTCCCAGGAATGTGGTGAAAGGCAGGGAATATCATGGGTATGAGACAAAATCAATTCATGGACAAAAATCCACTCATTGAACTCCAGGTTCTTTCCAGGATACAACAGAATCCATTAACTTAGCAAGTGCTTCCACTCAGGCCTAGGCTGTCTCAAACACTTCTTATAATTGCAAAAAAATAAAAAAATAAAAATCCCCTGCACAAAGGGTATTTTCCTTCTGTGTTGTGTGTACTTTGTCAATATAAGTGCCACAGCACTCCTTCTGGAGGTGTAACAGTGGCAGGGCAATATCCACTAGTCATTCTGATATCTTGTGTCAACAGAGCTCTTTGTGATTCTGTTTTAACCAAGAACATATAAGAACATATTGCACTGGACTAGAACAGCTTCATACCCCTCACAAGAGACCCAGGGCATGCAGTGTAGGATTGCTCAGTTGTCCTTGTGGACAACCTTTGTATGAGTCAGAGTGAGGGATGCTTTGGGAAAGGCTAAATCTTCTGGAAGGTCCTTATCGGCTGTGATATTATCTGCTTCAGTTTCCCAAATAGGGGATCCTTGAGTACATAGATGCTTCTAAACCTTTTAACTTGGATTTCTTTAGTTACTGCACTAGATGGTCTTGAAAATAACAAGCTCTAAAAAAATCCTTTTCATTGATGGTTTATTTTAATCTCTCCTGAAACTGTATGTTTTTGAGACTTGAAGAGAATCTCAAGTATTTCATAAATAGTGAACCAACTTAAGTTTACCTCATCTAGATTTTCCATGATTTTTATAACCTTTATAACTGGTTCTTTACCCTCATTTTTCTAGAATGAGAAGCTATTAATTTTCTTCCATATTTTTCATATTTTATTAAAAATTTATAATATCCTCAAAATTAAACAGGACGCTTTGTTGACTTGTGTATGCATTTGTGGCTGTATCTGAGCTTATTCGGGGAATTCGCTTACATACTGTGCCACTTCAGTTTTATCTTGTGATGGATTATGTCAGAGGGATTGGGAAAGAAAACCAGAATCAGGGTTTATTAATTATGAGTCATAAATTAGGAAGTCTTTTATTGCATCTTCACCATTCCTAATCCATGTAAGTATCTGTCTGGTAAGCTTTCATAAAATATTCAAGGTAAAAAGAAACCTTGGAGAGTGTCATGTTTGAGGTTTCTCAAATTCAGTCCAGGGATCATTACTGCTGAGGTGCCATAATAAATTGATTTTATTCAGAGAGTTCCCATTGTGGTAAAGCAGAAACAAATCTGACTTGTCACCATGAGGTTGTGGGTGTGATCCCTGGCCTTGCTCAGTGGGTTAAGGATCTGGCGTTGCCGTGAGCTGTGGTGTAGGTCGTGGATGAGGCTCCGATACTGTGTTGCTGTGGCTGTGGCATAGGCTGGTAGTCATAGCTCCGATTCGATCCCTAGCCTGGGAACCTCCATGTGCTATGGGTGTGGCCCCCCTTCCAAAATGATTTTATTCAGAAATAAAGAGTTCCATGGTCAATTGTTTCAAGGGTAAACTGGATGAAATAGGCATGCTTCTGTTCTGCAGGACTTTTCAGAGCCTTCATAATGCTAGTGTGATGGTGAGTCTCTGAAAGGGGATAAAACTTGGAGCATTTTCTGAACATCCTGGTTCACAGATTTGTTTTTTGTCATTGTTCATATGCTGCTGCTTATGAAAAGTGTTTTGGGAGACACAGATCTAACCCGACTTTATTGGTTCACCCAACAAAAATTAAGGCAAGAGTTGTTAAGGTAATTTACTGAGGTCATACAATTGGTTTGTCCTGAAATTGAGCAGGGGAAGAAGGAGGGGCAACCTCACTGAATAACATTTTTCCAAATAGATGTGTATAGTGTGCAGTGTATATTAAAGTCTTTATAATGCTGATGACAGAGATGTTCTTTCCTTTGAACTAAACAAGGAGTGATATACTACACATATTACGGAGTCATATTACCAAAGATGTCCCCAACCATTAAACACATACAGACAACCAGGAATAGTTTACAGCAGCAACAGTGTTCTTTTATTAAACACCTATTTTGACATTCAGGATAACAAGAAAAATAGGGAGCTTAACAATGCTAACATCATTATCCACCCACATATAAGTTCTTTAGTAATATATAGACATGTGCTAGTGTATCTTTTTATAGCTTAAGAGTTTAGTAATAGAAGGATGAACTTCAAGATTGTTACATTTAACCTTTCACTTTTTAAATGAGGAAAATGAAGCCCAACTGGATTAAACAATAAAGACACACAATTTGTTTTTGAAAGACCTGGGGTGAGAATCTGGTTCTCCCTATTCTCACAGCATGGTATATCCAGTCCTACTAAGTGTTTGTTGGGGTGCCCAGTTATTGTAGATAGCACATGTGCTACTACATTTTATTCTCATTTGGAATTTCATTCACTTTTACAGGTTAACGTGTAGTTGTGAAATAAAATGATTTGTTATTCCTGGGAGATTGGATCTCCTGTTCACTTAAGCCAGAGAATGAGGACTGTTATCTTTGCAAGCAGCATGATGGATGAGAAGTAACTATTTGTTGAATCCAGGTTTCATTAATCATGAATCGCCTCGTCTAGAGATATTTCATGTCCACTCATCTTCAAGGGGATAGCTGGCTAGCTCTTCCCTTTCATATATAAATGCCATGTGTCCTGCAAAGCATATATAAGAGCAAGAGGGAACATAAAAGTTGTATGAGCTCAGAACAAAAGAGAAATGATCCTTTGTAATGCACAGTAGAGGCAAACACTGGTATACATTTGCTATTTTATTTTATTTTATTTTATTGACTCTAAAGGAAAGGGAGATCTAAGATTGCTCTTCCCCAGGCTGGGGGCAAGTGTCTCCAGGCATGTTTGGTGTCATCACAAATGCTCTGCTATCATATCACTCTCACTAGAAGCAGTCCCTGTGTCTTTTCATTGGTCCTTGTTAGGTCTGAGCATTAACGCCAATGTCTGAATTGCTTTCTGGAGTCCAAGCAACCTCCCCTTGATCAGTCAGTCAGTCAGTCAGAAATGCTTGTTCCCTGCCTATCAGACCATGTTCTTCTCTGTGTGAGGACTTCCTAGGATCCCAGCCTTTCTGCGTTGTCATAGTCTCCATAGTTTTCCTTAGAGGCATCTGACTGCCTGGCTCTGAAAACAAGTCACTTTAGTTAGTAGGCATTAATTACAGGGTTGCTCCACAGATTCTGATTATGGCCCAGTTAGCCTGGATTATTCTATATTGGCTGGACAAGGCTTGTTTTTATGGGACACTGACTTTCAGGCTTTAGGTCCTCCTGTCTGGATCATCAACATTAGTCAGTGTTTTCCTCCTCAGTTTATTTGGTTTCTTTAGGGCTGATTCCTTTCCTCTCTGCTACTTTTAGCCTATATTTTTCCTAGGCACTTGAACTACCAGCTACCTACTGGCTATATCAACTTTATGTGTTCCCATATTTGGCCAACTTTGTCCTATTATGGTTAAAATTCTAAATTAAAATTGTATGTGGAAATCTGGAGGGTTTCAGTTGACTGGGGGTACTCTACAGTGTAAGTACTTGTGGGTCAATTATGATGCTGTCCCTGGAGGTGCTGGATCGTGATGCTTCTAAATATTCCCAAACATAAATTTTGTCTGTGTGCACCATAGAAAGGGATTCTTCTCTCCTGAAGAAAAAGGGAGCGGAATTTAATTTGTTCTGTGACAAGATTTGTATCAGAGGCAGTAATAAGATTCAAGGTAATTAGGGTACTTGACAACTCAGTTCCAAATTATAGCAGTCATGCTTTAACAGATTTCAAAGTGACATCCAGACATGGGTGCTGGCAAACACTTTTACCAGAATTCAAACCCATCTAAATGTCCCCTTGTTGGTCTGAGAGCCTTGTCTTTGGATGAGAAAGCAAGCTTGGCTCCCTGTGCACTGAGGAGCTGTAGCTCCTGGGGAGACAGGAGATCAATGGGATGAGCACTGTGGGATATTTATGGAGAAGTCAACTGGGGAGCTTTGGGAAGAGTCGGCACCAGATTTGAATAATTAATATTCAATCCTTAATAGACCACGGCATCGGTGGACCCTCAGAATATTTGGCTATTATTCATAAACAGCCTTGATGACCTCAGAGTTTGAATGCTTGTGGTTGATAGGCTGGAGGAAGCCTCAAGAACATAGAGATTACGGGTTATAATAACTTGGGTTATGGCAGATGCCTCTGTGTATCCCAAATTAATTCGTGGTAGTACTTTCTTTGCCTTTTGCCTTAAAGAGAAACAGAAAGAATGGTAAATATAGAGTAGGAAATGGCCTGAAGGGAACTTTTATTTTAAAATAACATTTACTACTAGCCTATAATCATTAAGGTAATAGATAGTGCATAATATTCTCAAAGTACTGAGTGAAAAGCACTCAGATAGAAGTAAATGCCACCAAAATTCTATGAGGAAAAGATGAATACATTCTCTTGCAAAATAGTTTTGGTTTTTCACATATGCTTATATAAAATAGTTAATGATATGTAATGACATAAATGACATAAATTTTCTAGCTAGCTAACTGGATTTTTAACAGCAAAATAGAGTGTATTTAGATTTAATAATTTTATGTAGTTTTTTTGCTACAAGATCTAGGGCGCTTTTTTCATATTAATACATAGCAACTATTGTTTTGAGGCTACTATAACTGTTTCCTCTCTTATATCTATCAAATTTTTTTCCAGTTTTTTGTTTACTTTCTACTTTGCTTAAAGATGATGTGTATTTTTTGCTTGTATAATTACTTTATAAGTGAAAAGAAAGAGAGAAATATACTTTCTCTAAAATAACTATATCTTGAAAATTCAGAGTGTACATGCGGACATAAAACATGTTATTACAAAATGGGTTTCCACAGAATAATATGCTTGGCATTTGCTTCTTTATCTTTGCCGTGTTTCTGGACAAGAGGGACACCTAATTCACAGCCTATGTTCTCTCTGCCCAGCAGTTAAAGAGATTGATGTTCTTGCATGCAAACAATAAATTTACAGGGTAACTGCCCATAAAGTCTCTTTCAGGATGTTTAGTGCTGTAGACTTTGGCATAAAGAGAAAATTCCAACTATGTCGTTTCAGAATTCTTAGAGAAATCAGCAGGTGAGGTTTGATTGATGGGCATGTCCCACATCCTTTATACCCAATGCCTCTGCAGTTTACTCCTGCAAACTCTAATACATTTTCCCAGAGGGAATACGTAAAGTGCTTTCTCAGGTTTTGAGATCTTTTTACTTCCTATATCTGATGCAGACAGCAGACAGATTGGGAAAATGACCAAAAGAAGT
Source organism: Phacochoerus africanus (assembly GCF_016906955.1). NCBI lineage: Eukaryota > Metazoa > Chordata > Mammalia > Artiodactyla > Suidae > Phacochoerus > Phacochoerus africanus. The sequence continues at coordinate 120,215,748 of NC_062558.1, read as the reverse complement.
ATCAGGCGTAAAGGCAAACACAAAAGAAAAATAAACAACTGTAAAATTAAAACAAATAAAAAGATATTTTGATGTTTACCCCACAGCTATCTTTAAAAGTCTTTTAAGTTCTTTTTCTTGTATCTCTACTGTACCAGATGACTCTATTCTTGCCTATTCAGAATACAAGAGTAGCATCAATTAGAGTTGACCAGTCTAGGATACAAGTAGAAATGACTTGGCTTTTTGCAAACTTAAGATTGAATCCATTCCTGAGCCATCATTAAAAAGTCTATGTGTAACACAAATGCTGTATGCACACACACACATATATACATAGGTATGTATTTATAATTGAATCGCTTTGCTGTATACCAAAAACTAACACAATATTGTAAAAAACTATATACTTCAATTAAAAATTTTTGAGTCCATTCTTGCATAAAATCTTCCTGCAACATCTTGTGCTTATATTTAAAATTATACAATCCCAGCAATATAGATGTCTTTATAGGACTTCTAATTCAGCAGTCCTAACAAAATCAAGATTATAGCTGTATGCTCTTGTCTATCCCAAGTGAATGAAAAATCTTTTCATCTTGGGACTAGAAAATAATGGATTTGCCAGATTGAGGACCACATACCATGTACCTAGAGATCTCATTAATTTGCTCTAGCTAAGAAACTGCATGTGACACAGCACCTATATTTGGAGCTGCCACTGGATTGAGTTTGTATTAGTTTGCTGTCATCTTTTAGCTTCCAGCTGATTTTTTTCTAGTGACTGGACTGGTATATGATATGAGAATATGATGGGAACTACCAACCCACACTTTGTCATTTAGGTCTTTAAGGGGGATACTAATCTCTGCTCTTCTAATAAGATAGTTTCTGATACTTTCATTTGGTTTTCTCAGCTATGATAGCTCTTACCACATAGGCCAAAGAAACATTGTGGGGGTCCTGCAAACTACCAAATACGTACATTCTAAGTGAGATTGCTAGATCATGGTAGTTCTAGCTTTAATTTTTTGAGGAACTTCCATACTGTTTCCCATAGTAGATGCACCAGTTTACATTTCCACCAACATTTAAATATCTACTGAGTTGGCACTTCTGCTAAGTCTGCCTGTTTTTTATGGGAAAACACTAGGAAGCATACATTACTTTATTGAATTTATCCTTCAAAGGAAGGGGCCGACTAGAATGCGATGACTACCTAAGAGAATACACTTATAACCAGGATCTCACATGGATGATGAGCCAAGGTTCAGAGTAAGAGTACAGAAGCTAGGGAGGGTCAGACTTCAGGAAGGGCAAGGGAGGAAAGAATCAATCTGGGAATTATTTTACTAGTAGCTCTGGAACCTACACAATGCCTGTTGAATAGTTCATCTGTGTGCACTCCATGGGGTTATCCCACCAACAGTGCACAAGTGTTCCTTTTTTTGCTATTTAGATTGAATGGCATGGCACATTGTTTTAGGATGCTAAATCATTTTTTTTAAGTTTCTGGATCCTGAGTCAGAAGATCCAAGGTTTCAGGGGCAGTAATGACTCCATTACTGTGCTATTATGCCAGTGGCTGAGGTCCTTTGAGCCAGCTTCATGATGAATACTCAGTACAAAGTAACATTTGGCACTTCTCTCATACTCATACTCATCCAAACTGTAGCAAATATATCAGAGAAAATGGAGGAAAGGGTGCTATTGGTGAGTTTTATATTATTTTTATCCATGTCACATGAAACTGTATATGCATATGGGACTATTTTTAAAGAATTGACTAGCATTTTAAAATTAATCACAATCACTATTTCATTTCATCATCTAGAATATTGTTAGCCTCTCATTTTAAGGTCTACATTCTCTTCAAAGTTTTGAATGATTGAGAATAATTTTTGTGAGGCAACTGGATGATGTGATACAGGTCAAAAGATTATTAAGATAGGTATCTCGCTGAGTATTTACTAAGAACCTGATGTGAACAGAATCTTGTATTGTTCCTGATTTTGGTATCTCCCCCACGAGGTCAGTGGTTGTGTTGGTACACCTTTGGATTCCTCACTGTGTACAGTGTGGATACAGACTAAGCCTGTGACAATCCACAGAAAAACCTTACTGAGAGCCTCATTGTCTGTGCCAGACACCATACTTGATTTGGACATAAAAAAGATGGCAAAGATTCAGTTCTTACCCTTAATTTATCACATATCTATTTGAACATGTTGTAGAAAGCTTTAAATTTACTTTTGAAAGTAGGTAAAATATCAGCAGCTTTTCACAGATTATCAACATGTGTGTGATTTTGATATGGCCTTTATTAAAAACCCTACGAAGATGTTGATAGAGCCTATTCAACTCTCCATCTCTACCAATGTCTGGTCTCCAGAAGCCCCTCATAAATATGTGTTGTTAAAGAACTGTCTCGTTTTGAAGATAAAGCATACATATGTAAAATGTTAAATACCATGAGAGACACATAAAGGTTCAGTATAACAACATGTAATATTTAATAACAAATACTTAAGTAACAAGTAATCACAAATATTTATTGAATTGAATCTTTGAGGTTTACAAAAAAATAGAAAGCTTTATTTTTTCTTTACATATTTTCCAGATATGTATTGTTATTAGTCAAACACTAGCCCAGAAAATATTTTAGAATGTTTATAAAGAAACCTGCAAAAGAATGGGGATGCACAGCATGTGTTATAGTAAAGTTCTGGGATGCAGGCTGTTGTTTCTTCAGGTATTTGGAATTGGATAATTTACATTTTGGGACGTAAACACCTACCTTCTGCGGAATGATTAATGAAGGAACAGGGTGGGGAAGATTTGCGTGGGAGACAAGAGTTAGTATCTGGTCTGCAATAGATACTTGCTTTGAATTCCCTCATGTTTATGGAAAGCTTAAGTAGGATGAAACATTTTTGAGAAGGATCTGCTCTCAACCTTGATAATCATAGCATCTCATCAGAAAGCCATTCTTCCCTCCTTTCATCCTGGCGCTTAAAATAGGTTAGCTTTGCCTTCGAATTTTCCTCTTGGAGTTCCTGGTGGTTTGGATAATTTACTAGCTGTTATTTTAGAACTGTTTTTTTTTAAATAGGAAAAAAAAAGGTCTGTAGGGGAAAGAGTATCTAGGGGTGGACTGCTTTGCTGAGGAATATACAATGTAAACCAATACCACCTCCTCCAAAGTACTCTCCTAACTCCTTGTAACAACTTGACTCTGGGATCAGTTACTCACTAATGTTTAGAAGGTACCTTATTTTATATTCAAACTGACATTCAAAAAGGCCAAGCACTGGCAACAAGGCAAGTTTCATGACCAGAATAAAACATGAGAGTAGTGCATCATAGACAAAGAAGTTATTAGAAAGGGGAAAGGGGAAAAATAACTTACTTGTATAAATCTTAATGCATTTCGTTTTATGGTCATTATTCTCTATTTTAAAGATGGGAGAAAACAACAAAACTAAAGACTTATGACTAAGTCAAATATACCAGTACACCAGACACACATCTTGTCTCCAAGTCTGGTGTATCATTTATGGACTATATCAGGTTGCTTCCAACAAGTTGATGTAGATGTAAACCTCTATATCAAGTCTCTTCCAAAATTTTTTTCTCACCTACAATTCTTTTAACTTAGAAAAAAAGTGTCTGAACTCTGATATCCACAGTGATGTCTGCCCAGACAGAAGAACACTGGTACAGAACTGACAGCACTTTTCTGGGCTATAATCTGAGCCCACTGCCCTGTGAACCCCATGGCTGAAGACCTGGGGTATTTTTCATGTGCACAGAATTGGTTTGGAAAACTTTAGCATTGATGAGACTCATTACATTGATGAGACTCATTACATTGATGCAACTCAATTTAATCATTGCATAGATTTAAAATGGCCATATTTCCATTGCTTTTCAATTTGGTGACCAGGGTGCATTATTACTATAAATATATCTCCACATCTTCTAACAGTTTTTATGAGCACAATGAAATGGTAAAACACTGTATTTCATCTGTCTTAGACACATCTTCTTGGTACCTTGCAGTTGACTCACTCTGTTATTCCCTGCCCTTCTCATTGATCATGTATTTAAGCTAATAAGAGGTAAGTAGCATGCAAGTTATGGGACCTGGCTGTACAGAACTTCCAAAGACAGCAAATGCAGCTGGGAAGTGGGTCAGATTTCCAGGGTTAAAAATATAATGAACAAAACTCATAGAGGACAATGAGTTGTGTGACACAGATGAAGAGAGGATTTTCATATTCATCTATAGCTCATTGACAAACTGAGCTACAGATGAATAGCCACCCTGTGGCATATGGAGTTCCTAGGCCAGGATCAGATCTGAGCTGCATTTGCAACCTACACCACAGCTGCAGCAATGTAGGATCCTTTAACCCACTGTGCTAGGCTAGGCGTCAAACCTGTGTCCCAGAGCTTCAGAGCCACTGTATATCCCATTGGGCACAGCAGGAATTCCACAAACTGCAGTTTTGAGATACCCATTTTCTAGCTCTATTGCAAAAAATTTAAGGCAACAGTTATTTAATATTCACATAATTGTGTCAAAATTGACATTTATAGTCATTTTTAGATGTGTCATTCTCTCTAGATTTAAAAATGTTGACTGAGTTTATCAGATATTTTAAATCTGGTTCTCTGTAAATAGGGATCTAATAATATAATATATTAATACATAGTAAATAATATAATAATCAGGGGTATAATACAGGGATCCTTGTAAATGACATAGGGAGTGCTTTCAAGTGAAACCAGTAAAACGACAAAAAGCAAAAACAAATAGTTCAGGAGCAGAACCTGGACAAAGATGTTTTAGAAGTCTGGCTTCAGCTTGATTCCCACCTAAAGGCGTGGGCTGGGCTGTGATGGACCTTCATTACTTAATTATTGCCACTTCATAAGGACTGTGTGAGGGACGCGGGGGTATATCCTCCTAGGAATCACAGATAATATAGCTCAGTTAGGGTAAAAATAACTCTAGAGGAGAGTCAGGGTGTGAGCTGTTAACAGATAACATCTGCAGCAGCTGGGAGATGAGCACATCTACCTGATAAAGTGGATGTAGTTGAGCCACCAACAGCATCTGCTCTATCAAGATTATATGGATTTATACACTTAGTATTTCTAGGAGCTCTTGTCTAGGTTAAAGATCTACTGTACCACTTGCATATTTTTCAGTATCTCAATAGAGGTGTAACATCTACATCCTTGGCTTTTTCTTTAAGAGTTGGATGGAGATATAATTTATATACTATAACAGTTACCCAGTTTAAATGTGCAATTCAGTGCTTTTTAGGGAATTTATGGAGTTGTATAACCATCATTAAAGTCCAATTTTAGAACATTTCCACGTACCAGAAAGATCCCTGTGTCCAAATACAGTCAGTCTCTGTCCCACCATCAGCCATAGGCAACCATTCATTATTTTCTGTGTTTATGGATTAGTTTTATCTGAACATTTTATGTACATGTGGCCATGCACTATGTGGTCTTTTGATTCTGGCTCATTTTGTTTGGCATAATGTTTTTCATCCATGTTGTAACAAGTAGTTAACTACTTTTTATTATTGAAAAGTATTCCATTATGTGGATATAACATGCTTTTTTATCCTTTCATTGAGTAGATTATTTTCACTTTTGCCCATTACAAATAATGCTGCTATGAACACATATATAAGTCTTTCTGTGTTTTCTATGTTTTAATTCCCTCAAGTAGATTCCTAGGAATGGGATTTGTGGATGTTAAGGTATATTTATTTTTAACTTTCTAAGAAACTGACAAATTTTTTCCCAAAGTGACTACACCTTTTTACATTACCACCAGCAATAAATGATGGCTCAAATTTCTTGACATTCTTGCCAATAATTATTATTGTCTTATTTTCACATCATAGCTATTTTAGGGGGTGAGAAATACTTCTCATGGTGTTTCTTTAAAAGGAACTTTTATTTTCAAATAATTTTAGATTTACAGAAAAGTCATGAAGATATTTCAGAGAATTCCCATGTACCTCATACCCAGTTTCCCACTTTTAACATTTTCTATTATAATACATCCATGTAACAATTAATGAACCAATATTGATATATTATTTTTAACTAAAGTCTATATTTCACTTAGATTTCCTTTGATTTCACCTAATGTCCCTTTTCTATTCCAGGATCTCATGTAGGTTACTATATTACATTTTAGTAATTATATCTCTTTAGGCTGCTCTTGGTTATAAGAGTTTCTTAAATTTTCCTTGTTGTGAAGAATACTACTTAGTATTTTGTAGAATGACTTTTGTACTATTCATGTCTACATCCCCACTGGACTAAAGCACTTACATTTCTCTCTAAGCCTTTGAAATGGGTATGCCATATTTTCATAGATTATTTGGGCTATAAATTTCCTTTAGGTGGTTCATTTAGTGTAATTCAGTTATTTTACATAAGAATAAGTTGTTACCTTAAAAGGTGAGATGATTGTTCGAGGTCATTTGGTAGGTAGTAGCAGAGTAAAAATTTGAAGCTATCCCAGTCATCTTCCATTCTGTTATCCTACTTAACAGCAGACCTTAAAGATATTATGATTTTTTCCCCCTGGGTTATCTTCCTGCTAACTTTTTTAATTAAAGAAATTTAAAAGAACTTGATGTTTCTTTCCCTCTTCATCTTAGTTCAGTATTATACAGTATTATACACCCAACTTTTAAATCCCTGGAGAGAACAGGTCAAATTACGTTTGTGTAATTTGAGAATAGCAAAAACTTAACCATTACCTATTACCCAAACATCCTTAAAAAGCAACCTTCTTTGAAGAGTCCACCCAAGGTTCCATTAAGGAAACAAGGGAGCCCTTCCAGACCACCCACATGGCCCAGCATCTAGGAACACACAGCAGGAAGCCAACAACAAGAGCCTGAAAGGCTAATTAAAGCACACAGTGGGGAATGGGCTACCTGCGTTGCCAATATACAGTTGGTGTTTAAATCAGAGGAAAGGGCAAGGAGAAAAAAATTCCACCATTGTAGTTAGTTCCAAAAGAAACCTGCTGTGGTCTCTTTGATGTCCCACTAAAGGGGATCTGCAGTGAACAGCCAGGGCTGAAAATACAGAGCTGTTCAGTTGGAAGGTAAGCACCAGCATTAAATTCAGATGACATCAGGAGATATGATACAGCATGGAGATTTCTAAATGTGTGACTTGGATGCCAGCAAGACTGTTTTCAATTTTGTGGCAGCCATCTCTGAAGAATGCAATGAGTTGGCCATGACAGTGGCAGGAGATGGACCAATGTCTCCTTGGTCTACCTGGAGAGACAAGGCAGCTCCAAACTAATGATACTGATGGCCAGGAACATTCAACCTCAGTGCCAGGTGGCTGTAACAGTGGTGACAACTGAAGGAGTTCAGCCTAGAAGAGATTTCAGGGAGTGAAGGTGAAGGAGGCATTTCTTAGGAGGAAAGGTCCTGACTCTCCCGCTTCCTGATCACCTCTTCTTGAGTGTGACACTTAGCCTTAGCAGACCCATTGGGACTACTGCAGTATAAACCACTACTGGCTTCCTCATATTCCTATTCAGACTTAATAAAATATGGGAACATGAGGCCCTGCTTTTTATGCTACCTCTTTGTGTTCCCAACCACTGGCCAAGGCTGGGCGGGAAGCTGTTTTTCAACTCAGCCTTAACACAAGAAAGTGGTGATGGTATCATTGGTCCTACTTATAACTTTTCAGGCTCCTATCTTCCTCTCAGTGAACACTATTCACTCTCAGGAGATGGGATTAAAATGGTGGAATACAGGACTGGAGCTCAACTTCTCTCCTAAAAACAACAAAATTCACAACTAAAGACTGAGCACACTTCACCAAAATGGACCGGAAACCTTAAAAAAGATACCCTACTCCAGAAGAAAAAGAGGAAGACACATCACATCAAGAGGTAGGAGGGGCGATTTCACCACATAAACAACCCCATACCTCCAGGGTGGGAAGCTCCACAGAATGGAAACTAACTGGTTCACAGAGGCTCACCTACAGGAGTGAGAGTTCTGAGCCACACATCAAACTCTCACGTATGGGGATCTGGCACAGGGAGAAAGAGCCCCAGAGCATCTGGCATTGAAGGCCAGTGGGGCTTGTGCACAGGAGCTCCACGGGACTGGGGGAAATGGAGACCCCATTCTTAAAAGGTGCACACAGACTTTCACGTGCACTGAGTCCCAGGGCAAAGCAAAGTCTCCATAGGAATCTGGGTCAAACTTGACTGCAGTTCTTAGAGGACATCCTGGGAAAACAGGGGTGAACGTGGCTTGTTGTGAGGGAAGGACATTGAAAGCAAAGCGCTCAGGAATATTCAGCAGCAGTGCCTTTCTCTGGAGGTGGCCATTTTGGGGAAATCTGTCCCCACCCATCAGTCAGCTGCTGAGAAGCCCCAGGGCAAACAACAACCCAGATGGGACCACAGCCCCACCCCTCAGTAAACAGGCTCCCTCAAGACCCCTCAGGCACACAGCTGCCTCTAATCCCATCCAGAGACGAAGCCCCACCCACCAGAGGGATTAGAATCTGCTCCTCCTACCAGGGGGCAGGCATCAGCCCCTCCCATCAGGAAGCCTACACCAAGCCCCCATACTGACTTCAGCCACAAGGTGGGCAGACATCAGAAGTAAGAAAGGATACAACTCTATTATCTGGAAGAAGGTCACTACACCAAAAAACCTATAAAAATGAAAAGACAGAGAACGATAAACTCAGATGAGGGAGAAAGGAAAAACCCCAGAAAAACAGCTAAGCGATGAGGAGATTCTCAGCCTCCAGGAAAAAGACTTTAGACTGTTGATGCTGAAGATGATGCAAGACATTGGAAATAAACTGGAGGCAAAGATGGATAACTTACAGGAAACACTGAGCGAAGAGATACAAGATATAAAACTTAAACAAGAAGAGATGCAAAATACAATAACTGAAATAAAAAATTCACTGGAAGCAGCTAACAGAAGAATACAGGAGGCAGAAGAACGAATAAGTCAGGTGGAGGACACAGATTAGTGGAAATTATGGATGTGGAACAGAAAAGAGAAAAAAGATTGAAAACAAATGAAGAGAGTCTCAGAGAACTCTGGGACAATGTTAAACGCACCAACATCCGTATTATAGGGGTGCCAGAAGGAGAAGAGAGAGAGAAGGAGACGGAAAAAATATTCCAAGCGATAATAGCCGAAAACTTCCCTAACATGGAAAGGAATCACTCACTCAAATCCAGGAAGCACAATGAGTACCATACAAAATAAACCCAAGGAGGAACACCCCGAGACACATACTAATCAAACTGACCAAAATGAAAGACAATGAGAAAATCTTGAAAGCAGCTAGGGAAAGGAAACAAATAACATACCAGGGAACCCCGATAAGGCTATCGGCAGATTTTTCAACAGAAACTCTGCAGGCCAGAAGGGAGTGGCATGATATACTCAATGTGATGAAAGGAAAAAACCTCCAACCAAGAATACTCTACCCAGCAAGGCTCTCCTTCAGATTTGAAGGAGCAATCAAAACCTTCACAGATAAGCAAAAGCTGAGAAGATTCAGCAACACTAAACCAGCCTTACAACAAATACTAAAGGAACTTCTCTAGGCAGGAAAGAACAAGAGAAGAAGGAAAGAAAAAAGAGCAGCAAAAACAAATCTGAAGTAATTAATAAAATGGCAATAAGAACATACATATCAATAATTACCTTAAACGTGAATGGACTAAACGCCCCAACCAAAAGACATAGACTGGCTGAATGGATACAAAAGCAACACCCATATATGTGCTTTCTTCAAGAGACCCACTTCACTTCTAGGGTCACATACAAATTGAAAGTGAGAGGATGGAAGAAAATATTTCATGCAAATGGGGATCAAAAGAAAGCTGGAGTAGCAATACTCATATCAGACAAAATAGACTTTAAAATGAAGAATATTTTAAGGGACAAAGAAAGTCACTATATAGTGATCAAAGGATCAATCCAAGAAAATGTTATAACAATTTTAAATATCTACACACCCAACACAGGTTCACCCCCATATATAAGGCAACTGCTAACAACCTTAAAAGGAGAAATCGACAATAACACAATCATAGTGGGGGACTTTAACACCCCACTTACACCAATGGACAGATCAACCAGACAGAAAATCGATAAGGAAACACAGGCCCTGAATGAAGCACTAAACCAGATGGACTTAATAGATATTTATAGGACATTCCATCCAAAAGCAACAGAATACACATTCTTCTCAAGTGCACATGGAACATTCTCTAAGATTCATCACATCCTGGGCTACAAGTCCAACCTTGGTAAATTTGAGAAAATTGAAATCATATCAAGCATCTTTTCCGACCACAATGCTATACGACTGGAAATCAACAACAAGAGAAAAACTGCAAAAAACACAAACACGTGGAGACTCAACAACATGCTACTAAACAACCAATGGATCACTGGTGAAATCAAAGAGGAAATTAAAAAATACCTAGCAGCAAATGACAACGAAGATACGACACTCCAAAACCTATGGGATGCAGCAAAAGCCGTTCTAAGAGGAAAGTTTATAGCAATACAAGCCCACTTCAAGAAACAAGAAAAAGCCCAAATAAACAAGCTAACTTTACATCTAAAACAGCTTGAGAGAGAAGAATAGACAAGACCTAAAGTTAGTAGAAGGAAAGAAATCATAAAGATCAGAGCAGAAATCAATGAAATAGAAACAAAGAAAACCATGGAAAAGATCAATGAAATGAAAAGCTGGCTCTTTGAAAAGATCAACAAAATTGATAAACCCCTAGCCAGACTTATCAAGAAAAAAAGAGAGAGGACTCATCAATAAAATTAGAAATGAAAAAGGAGAAGTAACAATAGACACCACAGAAATACAAAGGATCATAAGAGACTACTATATGCAACTATATGCCAATAAAATGGAAAACCTAGAAGAAATGGACAAATTCTTAGAAAAGTACAATCTTCCAAGACTAAACCAAGATGAAATAGAAAAGATGAATGGACCCATCACAAGCACTGAAATTGAAACTGTGATTAAAAAACTTCCAACAAACAAAAGCCCAGGACCAGATGACTTCACAGGTGAATTCTATCAAACATTTAGAGAAGAGCTAAAACCTCCTCTTCTGAAACTTTCAAAATTTGCAGAAGAAGGGATACTCCCAAACTCATTCTATGAGGCCACCATCACCCTGGTACCAAAACCAGACAAAGACTCCACAAAAAAAAGAAAACTACAGGCCAATATCACTGATGAACATCGATTCCAATATCCTCAACAAAATACTAGCAAACCGCATCCAACAATACATTAAAAGGATTGTACGTCATGATCAAGTGGAATTAATCCCAGGTTCGCAAGGGTTCTTCAATATCCGCAAATCCATCAGCGTGATACACCACATTAACAAACTGAAGAGTAAAAACCATATGATCCTCTCAATAGATGCCGAAAAAGCCTTTGACAAAATCCAACACCCATTTCTGATAAAAACCCTTCAGAAAGTGGGCATAATGGGAAGCTACCTCAACATGATATGACAAACCCACAGTGAACATCATTCTCAATGGTGAAAAGCTGAAAGAATTCCCACTGAGATCAGGAGCAAGACAAGGATGTCTGCTCTCCCCACTACTTTTCAACATACTTCTGGAAGTCGTAGCCACAGCAATCAGAGAACTAAAAGAAATAAAAGGAATCCAAATTGGAAAGGAAGGAGTAAAACTATCGCTATTTGCAGATGACATGATACTATACCTAGAGAATCCTAAAGACTCTCCCACAAAACTGTTAGAAGTCACCCACGAATTTGGCAAAGTTGCAGGATACAAAGTCAATACACAGAAATTGATAGCGTTTCTATATACTAACAATGAAAAAGCAGAAAAGGAAATTAGGGAAGCAATCCCGTTTCCCAATGCATCCAAAAAAATAAAATACCTAGGAGCAAACCTACCTAAAGAAACAAAAGACCTATACTCTGAAAACTACAAGCCACTGATGAAAGAAATCAAAGATGACACAAATAGATGGAAAGATATACCACGCTCGTGGATTGGAAGAGTTAATGTTATCAAAATGACTATACTACCCAAGGCAATCTACAGATTCAATGCAATCCCTATCAAATTACCAAGGACATTTTTCACAGAACTTGAACAAAATATTTTAAAATACTGTTTGTAAAGCACAAAAGACCCAGAGTAGCCAAAGACATCCTGAAAAAGAAAAATGGAGCTGGAGGAATCAGGCTCCCGGACTTCAGACTATACTACAAAGCAACAGTCATCAAAACCACATGGTACTGGCACAAAGACAGAAATATAGATCAGTGGAACAGGATAGAAAGCCCAGAATTAAACCCATGCACTTACAGCCAACTAATCTATGACAAAGGTAGCAAGACTATACAATGGAGAAAGGACAGCTTGTTCAATAAGTGGTGCTGGGAAAACTAGACAGCCACATGGAAAAGAATGAAATTAGAACACTGCCTAATACCATACTCAAAAATAAACTCCAAATGGATTAAAGACATAGATATAAGACCAGACACTATTAAACTCTTAGAGGAAAACATAGGCCAAACACTCACTGACATAAATGACAGCAACATCTTCTCAGATCCACCTATCAGAGTATTGACAATAAAAACAAACAAATGGGACCTAATCAAACTTAAAAGTTTCTGCACAGCAAAGGAAACCCTAAACAAAATGAAAAGACAACCCACAGAATGGGAGAAAATCTTTACAAATGAATCGACTGACAAGGGATTAGTCTCCAAAATTTATAAACACTGTCTGCAGTTCAATACCAAAAAAACAAACAACCCCATCAAAAAATGGGCAGAAGATCTAAACAGACAGTTCTCCAAAAAAGAGATAGAGATGGCCGAGAAACACATGAAAAGGTGTTCAGTGTCACTCATTATTAGAGAAATGCAAATCAAAACCACTCTGAGGTACCACCTTACACCAGCCAGAATGGCCATCAGCAAAACGTCTACAAACAATAAGTGCTGGAGAGGGTGTGGAGAAAAAGGAACCCTAGTACACTGCTGGTGGGATTGTAAATTGGTGCAACCACTGTGGAAAGCAGTACAGAGATTCCTCAGAAAACGAAACATAGAACTACCATTGGATCCAGCAATCCTACTCCTGGGCATCTATCCAGAGAAAACCACGACTCGCAAAGACACATGTACTCCAATGTTCATCGCAGCATTCTTTGGAATAGCCAAGACATGGAAACAACGTAAATGTCCATCAACAGAGGAGTGGATCCAGAAGATGTTGTACATATACACAATGGAATATTACTCAGCCATCAAAAAGAATGAAATAGTGGCATTTTTAGCAACATGGATGGACCTAGAAACTATCATGCTAAGTGAAGTCAGCCATACAATGAGACACCAACATCAAATGCTTTTAGTGACATGTGGAATCTGAAAAAAGGATATACTGAACTTCTTCTTCGAAGAGATGCTGACTCACAGACATTGAAAAACTTATGGTCTCCGGTGGAGACAGTTTTGGGGGTGGGGGTATGTGCTTGGGCTGTGGGATGGAAATCCTGTGAAATCAGATTGTTGTGATCATTATACAACTACAGAAGTGATAAATTCATTTGAGTAATAAAAAAATAAAATGGTAAAAAAACAAAACAAAACAAAAAAACACTTTTCACTCTCATTTCTCTGAATCTTCATGATCCCTTTCCTCAATGTTGTCTCTGGAATAACTTTCTTCATAAATCATCATCTTATTTATGTGCTTCAGGGACTCCTGCAACCACTGGGCTTTCTACTCAGAAGTTCCCTAGCATCTCCCTCCCCATCTCTCTTTAGGACTGGTGTTCAAGCTTTGCTATCTAGGTTAACGTGGATTGCTATGGATGGATTTTTAATGCATTAAATATCAACTTGATGGTAACAAACAGAGAGTTGACCAAATCCACAGCAGTACTTGAGGTCAATGTCTTGAGGCACAGAAAGTAGTAGAAATTAGAAAAGGACTTTACTGTCGATTCTTGGCGGGTGCCACCTCCTTGAATCCATTCTGAGGGAATAATACAACTCGAACTTGATTTGAGTGGTTTTGTCATCACCTGACCCCTACATACACAACTGTTCTTTGTGTGTGTGTGCGCACGTGTGTGTGTGTGTGTGTGTGTTTGTTATGGTCTGCCTCTTCTGCTTTCTTTCATCAGCCAGCAAACCTAACCCATCCCAAAATTCCATCTTAATCTACCCTGACCATTTTATTTTCACCTTCCCCTCCCTCCCTTCCTCCCTTCCTCCCTTCCGCCCTTCCTCCCTTCCTCCCTTCCTCCCTTCCTCCCTCCCTTCCTTCCTTCCTTCCTTCCTTCCTTCCTTCCTTCCTTCCTTCCTTCCTATTCACTCTCTTTTTCTTTACGGAGGTGAAATTGAATACAAGAAACTTTTTGGAGAAATCATATGCAACAATATTATGTCAAGAGAAACTTCCTAAGATTCAGTTCCTTTACATGGTGGAATAAGTTCTCAGGAGAAATAAAAAGAGGCCAATCACTTAAATTATTTAAAACTCTACTGGACAAAATTACCAAGGATGTGCTATCAGGAGAATCCTAGCTTCAGCTGTATTGGAATGAAGAAAATTATCCTAACAAGATTTTTTTCTCCTCAGCTCAGTTTTTCTCTAGGATGAGTTCTGTAATTCTTGCTGACATTAGCTACCTGTTTACTAAGTAAGATTCACTGCTTTCCTCTTGGCCAAATTCACCAGAAACTAGACCAGAAGTAGTGTAGAAGATATTCAGGACACTCTTAAAGAGAAACCTGTTCTGTTGGGTGAAAAATTGAGCTTAATATTGAGACTCCAGTTTTTACTGTGGTAAAACTTTTACCAGGAGTGGAAATCCTTCTAACAACCCACGACAAAATTTTCTGGTTATACTTCACTTTCTGAAGTATCTGAGTATAATTATACCCACAGTAAGCAAAGCAGTAAAGCTTTCTCCCTTTAAAACACCTGTTTTTCTTAAATAGCGACATGGCAATTTCTCTGAGGTCTACTTCCTCTTGTTTTTTATATACTAGCCCTGTAGATCATTGCATAAATCTTTTAACACAAAGTCTGTAAATATAAACATTGCTACATCAGTGCAGATCAATGTCCTTACTGCCTAGAACTCTAGGGTGGGACCCATAGAAAGGTCACACTTCATCCTTTCCTCTTCCTGAAACTTAGATAAAAACCTACTTCAATTTCTTAAACCGATACGACATTTTGTATGGAATGCATATGTTATTAATCTTTTTCATAATTGTCCTCTCAGTTTATCTCTTTAATATGATTATTACTAAGACCACTTTATAGATGATGATCTTAGCACTGGAAAAGGGCAGGGGAGTATTTTGCTTAGTAACACAGAGCTAGCAAATGTTAGGGCTGAAACACGTCTCCAAAACACTGTGGTCTTCTCATTGTTTTACTTTGCACTTCTTGAGCCTTTTTAGACCTCAGCCTAGAAAGCTACAAATGATGAACTTTATATGCCGAATACCCTGTATCTTCTATTATATGCCTGGCCAGTTAACCACATGCTCTGTTTTTATCAATTTCACAAACTCCTTGTCTGCCTGTCATTTTTCATTCATAGAGATACAAATGCAAAGTCCTTTGGACTATGTCTCTGGGTTGTACAAATAAACACTCCACCTGATTGGTAAAGAATTGGATCTGTTCTGACTTCTCTCTTTTTAGATCACCCTTTCTCTGCCTCCTTACCCAACCTCATTAACTTCAACAATTTAGGACACTGAAGGTGTCTGACTTAGCTTTAAGAAAGCAGCTTGATGGGTAACACCTCATCTTGACTAGGTTTAACAGGAATATTAAGCAACCTGTGTCCTCACTATTTTGTAGGAAGGAACCTATTGTCTTCTGCAGCTTACTGAGTCCCACAGCCAATTTCAAGGAACCATCTAAACCCAAAATTCTAACCATAAGGATGACAATCACAATAAGTAAACTTGATAAACCTGAAATAAATTCTCTGAGTATTGTGAATATAGCACAGGAGGAAAATGTATTTCAATAAAGAACTTAATATGATCTCCACTAAGTGCTTTTCAAAGATCGACTCTATAATCACTTCTCATGTTGCCCTTAAAAGCATGAACCTCTCTTTGTCACCTGTAAATTATTTGTCTGTAACATCAGTGTCCCTGAATTAATATATAATCTGTTCAGCTATATGTATATATATATATGTATGTGTGTGTGTGTGTTTCTCTTTTAGGGCTGCACCTGCAGCACATGGGAGTTCCCTGGCTAGGGGTCAAATTGGAGCCGTAGCTGTCTGCATGCACAGCAACCCAGGGTCTGAGCTGCAACTGTGATCTGTGCCGAAGATTGAGGCAATTTGGGATTCTTAACCCACTGAACGAGGCCAGGGATCAAACCCTCCATCCTTCTGGACACTATGTTGAGTTCTTAACCTGCTAAGCCGCAGTGGGAACTCCTCTTCGGCTATATATTAATTCTTGTCCTGTTGGCTCCCGCTTTCTAAACTGCAGATTCCAGCTAATGAAGCTTTAGGTCAGAAAAATAAATAAAACTAAATAATGCTTCTGCCAATCGTTTGTCTTTCAGTTTGCTATACTATTGTGGTTCTCTGAATAAAGGGCTGATTTCTATAAATCAACTTCATCTGTAGCCTTACCAAGACATCTGGAAACCCAGAGGGTAGAATGGAGTTAATCATCAGGCAACACCATTTGTTTTCTCTGGAAGGAGCTAGAAGGAGTATTTGGAGCTGGTATAGCAAGGCAGAACCTATTGTAGTGGTAGTGGTAGTGCTTGAATGAAGTTAATTAGAATAATAACAATGATAGCCACTTTTTATTGATAAGCACTATAATAAGTAAAGTAACACATTGTTTTACCTAAAGCTCATAAAAAGCCTGTCAGGCAGGTACTAACAGTTCTCCATTTTTCAGATAAGGATTTTTCAGGATCTCATCATCTGCTCCACTATTCACGTGTGCTTCAAGACTAGGATGAAATGGATGTCAGTAAGCTGTTTATTCAGTTCCTGATGCCAATCATATTTATCTTCTGTTTCCTTCACTTCTTCCGTACTCTGGTCCTTGATGCCTTGTGGCTGACTCATTAAATTTCTTCTGTTCTTTCCAGGTGCAGGTAGGGAAAGCTGGAAATGCCACCCAGTGCTATTTGTCCTCTTCTAGTTTACTAAATCACACTCACTGTCTGTAGGTTTTTTATTTCCATTGTTAGAAGTGGTGTGAAATAACAGCAATAGGATAGGATTTGGGATTTGGGAACCTGTGTCTAACTTGCTCACTCGTGACAACCAAAAGCTACATCAGTATTCATTTTGACTGCAGAATTTAGTGGAAAGCGAATGCCAAGGCTAAGTGTTTCTGTGCTGCCATTGCTCTGTTTGGAAAATGCCATTGACTGAAGGGCTGTGTGCCAGTTATTGAAATTCACCCTTTTGACTGCTATGTGTGAATGGACCTGGGCCATTTAAGCTTTTTTCCCTTTGCCAGCTAGTGCTGAAGTTTTTCCATGGAGGGCACTGAGAGACATTTCTAGAAGAGAAGTTTTGCATCTTGGTTCTAGTGTGCTTGTTTGCAGGATTCTGCAGAATTCATGATTTTCAAGACACTAGGCTCCTGGAGTGCATGGCAGCAAAGCATGACCAGGAGCTTTATTGGCACCCCCTCGGGCAATTTTATTAGCAGAGTTCTTCCAGTGAGACGCCTTCCTGTGAACACCTTTCCCTAGCATCCTAGTGGGCAGATTCCCGGCAAGTTTTGTCCATGGAGCACCACAGTCACTTTTCTACCATTCTGTGGGCCATTGCTGTTCCCTGTCAGCAAGGTCTGGATCTCAGTCCTGGGTGATATCTGGGGGTGAGGGCCTTCTCCTTTAGGGCCTCTGTCTCAATCTTTGGGGCAGTGGCAATTCCTTATAACTACTGTTCCTGTGTTCCTCAGAGGTTTTTTTTTTTTTTTTTTTTTTTTTTGTCTTTTTAGGGTTGCACCCACACATAAGGAGGTTTCCAGGCTAGGGATCTAATGAGAGCTGTAGCTGCCGGCCTACGCCACAGCCACAGTAATACTGGATCCAAGCCACATCTGTGACCTACACCACAGCTCACAGCAACACTGGATCCTTAACCCACTGAACGAGGCCAGGGATTGAACCTATGTCCTCGTGGATGCTAGTCGGGTTTGTTAACCTCGGAGCCATGACGGGAACTCCCCCTCAGAGGTTTTTTTTTGTTCGTTTGTTCTTTTTTTTTTTTTTTTTTTTTTTTTTTTTACTTATTAGCCAATACCCCATGACTCTAATTCTGTGCTATTGTTACTAATTCTTGTTATTAAGCTTTGCCTTTTCAAATTACTCTGTAGTTTCTCTCCTGATTGGACCCAAACTACTACAGGTGAGGAATACATGGTGTTTTCAGTTTTGCTCTTTCCTCATCTTCTTAGCTTCAGAAACTCAGAAGCATTTGGAGGAAGGTCTCAGGTTTGGGCAGCAGTTGATTTTCTTATATCTGCCTGCTCTTTTAGTCCAAGCACTGTCCAAATTGTGTTTCAGTGACCTCTGAGATCCAGGACCTGTAACCTGGTACACTTACTTCTTGAGGGCAAATTCTAGCTTTTTTATTTCCCATGCTTTGCAAGTCAGCTTGCAGGCTTGAGTCCTAAGAATTTACATAGTTTACAGAACATTTGCTGAGTGCTCATTATGTGCAAAGGACTGAGCTAAATGTTTTTATATGTGGTATCTTATTGAATTGAAGCTATACAACTACCCCCTAGAAAGATATTTTTATCTTCAGTGTGTAGATGTGGAAACTGTAGCTTAAGGTAGACAAGTTATTTGCTCAAGGCATTACAAAACTTAAAATACAGAATACAGCATATTGTAAAGGCTGACTCCTTTCCATTTGAGCTTTGGGGGAAGGAGCCTATTATCCTGGTAATGCAGTCCCTATTTCCAAAGTAAGATTCAGTGCACATGTGTTTGTATGTTCCTCATCTGTAGCGTGGAGATAACAACTCATTAGATTTTAGGAATGATTAAATGTAATCAGTATATAACGTGCCCCAGGCCACATAGTCTAACTCTTATAATTAACAGTCTGATACATAAATAAAAATCCCCTCCATTTATTTACTCCTTTAAATTTGCAGAGCACATTCCTCTCACATTATTTCATCCTCACAACACCCCCATTAGTTAGGCAGATAGTCTTATCTCCACTCGCCCATGTGGTTCATAAATAGAATGGCTGTTTTAGCTGATTTATCAAGATTTGCAATCCAGAGCTTCTGATCTACCAGCTGGAGAAGAAGATAGAGGTTCCCCAAGTCCTGTGAGATGCAGCAAATCTACTCAAATCTATTCATGTGGCAAAGTGCCTACAGAACAAGATGGTCCCTACAGAATGCTTTGAGGGTTGCTAAGTTCTTTTATTTAGTTTTTTATGTGATAGATTACAGCAGTCATTGAAGTTAAACATTTTTGAAAGAAAAACAAATAACTGAAAATAATTCCATCTGTTGTTTTAATTTCTTAATAACAATAGGAAAAGCACATTATTTTTTGAATGTTTAACCATAAAAACATTTTGGTCAAGATCCTGTATGAATGGCATTTTGAAACTTCCTAGGGAGGCAAGGTGACACTGGTAGAAGTGGCCTTCCAGCAGGAGATCTGTTTCTGCTCTGAAGAGGAAGCGAAAAGTTGTGACCTACTACAGTAGTCACTTGCCTGTCCATAAATATTATGCTCTTCTCTTTTTTTTTTTTTTGTCTTTTTGCCATTTCTTGGGCCGCTCCCGCGGCATATGGAGGTTCCTAGGCTAGGGGTCGAATCGGAGCTGTAGCCACCGGCCTACGCCAGAGCCACAGCCACGCGGGATCCGAGCCGCGTCTGCAACCTACACCACAGCTCACAGCAACTCCAGATCGTTAACCCACTGAGTAAGGCCAGGGACCGAACCCGCAACCTCATGGTTCCTAGTCAGATTGGTTAACTACTGCGCCACGACGGGAATCCCTATGTTCTTCTTTTTAACACAAGCCAGGATTACGCTCCCCTCTCTCCTCTAAAATGGGCGTAGTCATGCGAATTGCTTTGGCCAATGAGATAAAAGTTACATGAGGTATAATAGCCGAGTACTCATAATTGTCTGTAACTTACCTACTGACTTGACCAAACTTTAGTTAGACTTCTCTCCTTTCCAAAGACCCCTGAACTGTGGCTTGACCATAGAGTTAAGCACGTACTAAGGTTCAGAATATACCCCCTTCACACCCTTAGCAACTCATTCTGAGAATCAGTCCACAATAGGAAAGAACATTTCCTGTTGAACTGCTGCAATCATGCTGTTTGTTGGTCCCCACTGATTGCTCCCTTCCCCAACAATATTCCTGATAGCCCTGCTTAACCCTCCCCATAAACTGAAAAAGAAAAGCCTTTTTCTGCTTTTGAGGCACAGACTCTGAGGTTGGAGCAGAGAATGTTCTCCTGCAGTAGTCATCTTGAAATAAGACAGTTCACAGAGAAGAAAATGGCTTCTTTAGTGTCATTTAAAATGTGGTCTTACCCTTGGTTAATTGCCCAGTGCCTTTGGCACCCCACTCGGGAAAGGACTTGGGTTTTTCTTAGGCAAGACACTTCTGTCATCTGAGGTCTTCTAGAAAATATACAGCTCCTGCTAAGAATCTGTAGTTTTTGAGCATGGAAAGTAAGAATCTGATGTTGCAATGAAGATGAGATATCACATTTGATGGAAATAGTAGTTATGACTCATTGCTTTGATTGAGCTTTGAATATAATATGATAATCTCTTGCCTGGGGCATGTCTGAAGAACTTCCAATGAAGTCGCCGGTTGGCCTTCTCTTTGATGGACATATTACTCCTTGGTGTCACAATTGCATTATTTATTCTCATCTCTAGCGAGCCTTCTCTTACTTTATTACATACTGGTGCTTTAAGTCTGAAAAAAGTTGGTTGTGTTTTAGTGGATGTGATTTTTCTCACTCCAGTGTTAGTGAGACTCTGTGCTCAGGCTTCCTGGGTTAAAGGCCCTTGTCACTTCTTACAAGAGTGAGCTACATGCTTGTTATGTGAGGCAGTGAAAGGGATAAATGGGCTTTGAAGTCAGGCAGACAGATTTGTGTTGAAGCCTCAGCTCTCCCACTTAATATATGGGTATCCATGTTGGTGATCAATATATAGATGAGTTTGGTTGGTTGATATTCTGGGAGAATGAATATCATGTGGGGAAAGTGGTAACTTTGGCAGTGAGAAATCAAACTCTTATATTCCTAGTATTTCCACTTCTGACCTGGTATCCACTGGACCACCTCTAGGCTCTTAGAAACTTCTTTTGAATTTAATACATGCCTCTTCCCTTTGCTGTCTTTCTTCAAACCTATACTGCAATGAGCACTCCTCAAGTGGAGAAATGTCCTAAGTGTTTTGAAAGCACCTGAACATATGTTTTTATTGATAGCAGAACAACTTTGCTTTTTATTACATTACTTTTTTCTTTTGGCTTCTAGGAACATTTTTATAGCATCTAAAGTGGGAATATGTTTGTTTGTTTGGCTGGTTTTTAAGCAATAAAAAAAAAATCCCTGATAGTATATAAGTACATATGTCAGTATTTTAGCTTGGGCTGCTCTAACAAAATACCATAGACTTGGTAGCGTAAGCATCAGTTTATTTCTTATAGAAGCCTAGGACCAGGCATTGAGAAATTTAGTTCCTGGTGAGAACTCCCTTACTGACTTACAGATGGCTGCCTTCTTGCTGAATCTTTACATGGAGGGGAGAAGACAAGCTGGTATCTCTCTGTCTTCTTATTAGGTGCTAATCCATGGAGATCCCACCCTCATGCCCTCATCTAAACCTAATTACCTCCTCAAACCCCAACTTCGTAATGCCATCACTTTGAGGGCCAGAACTTCAACACGTTGAATTTTGGGGAAACACAAATATTTGGTTTATAATGACAGGCAAAAAGAATTAGGGCTATTATTTATTTACCCAAAAGTAATTACTACTGGGTTAAGCATTGATTGTCCTGAGAGCATTTAAAATGGTATTTTTAGTGATAAAAATGAGGTTGTTTACAGCCATTGAGGGGCACATCAGTTGAACTGATTGATGTCTGCCCTTTCTTTTCTCTGTTACTGAACTTTATTCCCAAACAGCTGGGCAGCTTGTCTGGCAAGAGGGCTCCCAAGAGCTGAATAGCAGATTTCCTGGGAGCTAAGGGAATTAGTATGTAGAATCAAGGGTATCACACAGCGATAAGTAATTATGGATTAAGGAGAT
The DNA here is from genome assembly GCF_016906955.1 of Phacochoerus africanus. Lineage (NCBI taxonomy): Eukaryota > Metazoa > Chordata > Mammalia > Artiodactyla > Suidae > Phacochoerus > Phacochoerus africanus. Next base: position 120,193,317 of record NC_062558.1, on the reverse strand, counting down.
GAACAATCAAATTACACTGTGTGGCAAGGGCATGCTATTCAAAATGTTTCCAATTTATGGACAGTGCACAGTGACTGATGTAATTCTCTCTGCCTCTTATTAAAATTAGCTTGAGTTCAGGTTCCCAAACCCCAACATGTCACAGGGTAAGCCCTTCCCACTGTTTGCGGTTTGTAATTATCATTTCTATTATCTGTGAGTTTAAAAGTTGGGGGATTTGGGAAAATTTGGTCTTGCCTATCTACCTCTTAATTTTGCCTAGTTACTTAACTACTCTAACTTAACTTTCTTGCCTAATCTGATTATCTATCTACTTACCGTATTTACCTATTTATCAACTTTTCAACATATAAAGATATAATGAATTTTCTGACTTATTTTTTCATACATTTTAAAGTTTTGATTGGTGTTACTTTGACCTTTGAGACTGGAGCCATTTGCTTGGATTTATAGTTATTTTTGGTATGTTACTAATTAGGGAAAAAATCTTAATTGAGATGGTTGGGCAGATTTGATTGTGTCAAATTCTTTATGAAATAGATAATACCATAGTGATGACGATGATGATGAAGTAGATAAGGTGGGAGCTTCTAAGTTTCTAGCAGATTTTCCATACCTCCATGCAGACATATTCACTCATATCTTTATTCCTTCTTTAATATATTAATTTCTTTCTCCATATCTCCTATTTGCTCTTTGAGTATCATTTATTACATATTTACTAAATGCCCAATATATGCTGAGTCCTATTCAAGATGCTATAGGAGAAGGCATATTTAGATTCCAAAGAAATAAACATCATAACATCGGAAGGTTAATGTTTAGCTCAATAGAAAAAAGAGAATAACCCCAAATTTTACATATTTAAATGACATTAATGTGGAAAAATATGCAATATTGGAAAACAGGAAAAAATTCACCCAAACTTCAATGTATGAACCTAAGTACCATTCAATGTGTGAACCCAAAACTGAGTTCCTTCCAATCTTTCTCCAGTGATAATAATTTTACTGGTTGTAACCATAGCAAAATGTGATTTTGTGTCTGGTGTATATTTGTCGTTGTTTTTGAACACTGAGTATCCAACCCTTGTCCTACTTAGGAGAATTCCATGACAGACAAAGTCTTCCTCACATTATAGTGGTTGAAAATGCCACATCCTTGCTTTCATGATATCCTCTAAATACAAGCTGCTGCCCCGGAACAACCAGGCACCCTCACTTCAGATTGAATAATAAACTGGTGCTTGGGGTTGCAGAGACTGCAAAAAATTCCTCCCACTGGGGTGGCAGTGAAAGTGGCATACGGTTACATCTAATTTCCAGAGGAACGGCAGGAGTGATTCTAGGCTTGTGTTGAGACCCCAGAATTAGCACTGTCAGCACTGCAGGTGAGATGTTTGTGCCCAGTGATAACAGCATAGCATCTTCTTTGAACTAAGTCTGTCACATTCTTGACTGTGAAGTTTCCAGCCTTGTTTTCCCAGTCCCCAGTGCCTAATATTGTTTAAATGAATTCCTTATATTGCAGAAGTTAGCCAGGGTTTGTATTATTGATTGTAGGTAACAGCCTGGCTGATACAGTGTCATGCTTTTTAAAATTAGCACTATATTATAAGCCAAATCCATAATGCTATGTATTTCTGACCATAGTTTATAATTACTGCATAATATGCAGTTGTGTCAATGCATATTGATAGACGTAGCTATTACCCTGTTAGAAATGTAACTCATTTAAAAGCAATCATGTAGTTGATATTTTGTGTTTATAACTTTTAAAAAATGTGTTAATGATAATTAAAAGAAATGTATTTACCTTCAAACATTATATCATGTTATGTACATTATTACAGTATCTTCTTGGAAGTTGACAGCAATTTGTTATGTTGCCAAAAGTGTATGGGAGTCACGATATTATTACATTTTTATGTACCTTGGGTTTCATCAATGAAAAATAGTTTTGTTAATTTTAAGGTGAAAAATTATATCTTTGTTGAGATTGACCAATCTCTCTGTGTCTATATAACTATATATGTGTATCAATATATCAGCATTTCTGAAGTTACTTGTCTGGTTGAACAAATGCACAGTGATTTTTTTCAATTTAATTTTTATTTTATATTGGAGTATAGTTAATGATGTTTGTGTGTGTATACATATATTGCTGGATATATTTACATATATTGCTGTATATACTAATATATATATTTATATATGTGTATATTGCTGGATATATTAATTTATATATATATGTATGCATCCATTCTTTTTCAGATTCTTTTTTCATATAGCCTTACAGAATATCAAATAGGGTTCACTGTGTTATACAGCAGGCCCTTGTTGACTATATGTTTTATGTGTAGTAGCGTATATATGTTAATCCCAAGCTGCTAATTTGTCTCTCTGCCCTACCTTTCTACTTTGGTAACCATAAATTTGATTTCAAACTGTTTTGTAAATAAGTACATTTGTATCATTTTTTAAAGATTCCACATGTAAGTAATATCATATGATATCTGTCTTTGTCTAATGTACTTCATTTAGTTAGAAAATCTCTAGGTCCATCCATGTTGCTGCAGATGGTATCATTTCATTCTTTTTTTATGGCTGAGTAATATACCACTGCATATACGTACTTCATCTTCTTTATTCATTCCTTTTTGATGGGCATTTAGGTTGCCTCCATGCCTTGGCTATTGTAAATAGTGCTGCAATGAACACTGGGGACAAATGCATGCATGGTTATTTGATAGATGAATTTCAAGAGGGTTAGTTGGAGTATATATGCTTTGAGTTTTTCAGTTCTGGAATTTCTGTAAATCTAGTTGTAGAGAAAGAAAACATTAAAACATGCTATTTCTACAAGTGCTAAATTCGAAGTAGAAGAATCAATGATGGAATTTAAGTTTTTTAAGGTGTTTCCCCTAATTCATTCATTTTTTTTCTTATCTTTTTTTCTGCCTTCTCCAAAGGATTGGATCTTGATAACACTTTTTATTTCTTTTTAATTTTTTTGTATTAAAGTTGATTTACAACGTTGTGCCAATTTCTGTTGTACACCAAAGTGACTCAGTTTTATATATATATATATATATACACACACACACACACATTTATTTTTATTTTCTTTTCCATCATGGTCTGTCCCAGGAGATTGGATATAGTTCTCTGTGCTATATAGTAGGACCTTATTATTATCTATTCTAGGCCCAAACTCCCAGTCCATTCCTCTCCCTCCCTCATTCCCCTTGGCATCCAAAAATCTGTTCTCCATGTCTGTGAGTCTGTTGCTATTTTGTAGATAGGTTCATTTGTGCTATATTTTAGATTTCACAAATGAGTGGTATCATATGGTATTTTTCTTTCTCTTTCTGACTTACTTCACTTAGTATGATAATCGCTAGCTGCATCCATGTTGCTCCAAATGACACTATTTTGTTCTTTTTATGGCTTAATAATATTCCATTATATATAGGTAACACATCTTCTTAATCCATTCATCTGTCGATGGGCATTTAGGTTGTTTCCATATCTCGGCCATTGTGAAGAGTGTTGCTATGAACATGGGGTCATGTATCTTTTTGAATTATAGTTTTGTCTAGACATATGCTCACAAGTGGGATTGCTGGATCATATGGTAATTTTATTTTTAGTTTTTTGAGGAACCTCCATACTGTTTTATATAGTGGTTATACCAATTTACATCCTTACAACAGTGTAGGAGGGTTCCCTATTCTTCATACCCTCTCCATCATTTGTTATTTGTAGACTTTTTAATGGTGACCATTCTGACTGGCGTGAGGTGGTAACTCATTGTAGCTTTAATTTGCATTTCTGTAATAATTAGTGATGCTGAACATCTTTTCATGGGCCTAGTGGCCAGATCTTGAAAACGTCTCATTGATGGTCAGATTCTGATTACCGTCTTTTAAAGAATGGCCAAGCCTTAACCTGGCATTTGTTTTTTCTCATCTCTAGAGTCTCAAGATCCAGTTTTGTGGTTCTCAGTACTGAATTCTCATCAGTGAGTGGAACCCTGTGTCTTTTGGAACCCTGTGTCTTTTGGAGGCAGGTGGCACAAGAAGAGATGAATATGTATGTGAGAAACATAGCTCAGGTTGTATAAGAGATAACCTGAGCTATGGGTCAGATAAAGGCTTTGGAAGCTTTTGGAGGGCAGGGTCAATTTATCAGTTGACTTGACTAACAGCCTAGCATGACCTGATAAGACAGACCACATACTCTATGGGAATTCTAATGTTTACAATGATTTCTGGGAAATATTCAGGCCATGACAAAAAGAAAAAAAAAATTATTTTCTTTCTCTCTTCACATATAGATTTGAATGCATCAGGGAAGAAAGGCTTTTAGTATGTCTTTTGCTGTTTGCTTATTTCCAGGAAGCTATCATTCTGAACCAAATGCCAAGTTAATAACGGGATTCAATCTAAAATCCTTCATATTTAGGATGAGGTTGCACAGTGCTACTAATCACTTTCCCATATTATTAATTATGGGTTTGAGATAATTGAGGACGTATCCATCTTAGTCCTCACAGGAAAAGATACTTTGATCTTTGTATTAAAAAACATTGGTAGGTCAAACAGAATTTTTGTGCCTGCATATGTCTGTATAGCAGTCAGCATACTCATCAGGGGGTTTTCTACTTCAAATAGGCTTTGGTCAAGCCACTCTAAAATCAGGTATCCCTGGGTCATGAAGGCAACAGCAGATGAAGAATATAAATATACCTGAGTTCCCGTTCTGGATCTACTACTGACTTGCTGAGTGAGTATACCTACTTCTTCATGTATTTGGGCACCAGTTTTCTCAACCCTAAGATGAGGAAGCTCAAATGGATAGTCCCCAGAAAAAAGGTCCCCTCTGATATTCAGTGAAGCAGCCATTTTCCTGTCTTAAATTCTTTAGGAATAGAATGTCATATTTTCCTCATTAAATCTTTCCTCAGATTTGACTGAGGACATATCTGCAAAAGAGATGAATCTCAAGATTTTAAAGCATGCTCTATCTCTGATTCTATGCCATATTTTGGCAGTTGTTATGTTCCTAGTCCTCAGTGAGTAGATGGATGAGGGGTACCTCACTCTCTTGTTAGTAATAAAATATAATGCCTACGTATTATTACTGCTTAGACTGAATCATATGTTTTGAGGTGGGTTCTGAATCACATGGCCTGAGGTGGACTTTTATTTGTCCACCTTATTGGTGGAATTACTTTTGTTGAGTTTTAACCTCTTGAGACTTTTTCCTCTCAATCATAAAGTAGGGATTATAATATCAACCTCATCAAGTAGTTTAGAAAATCAACTATGACAAGCCATAAATGAAATATATAGTGTGAATGCAATGTAGTCATTACAGCTTTCTATCCAAAACCCTTAAGGAACTGCATTTATAGAAGCATCTGGAGGAATGGACATGTTAAGAAATGTTTTCTTTCTACTAGGGTGAATATCAGCAAGTCTATCCAGCTAACATACAAAGACCAGGGTTCCCTACTTCTATATTACTTTGTTTCCCAAGAATATTCCCTTGATGAGAATATATTGACCTAAAAAAGCTTTATTATTGACTTTTTGTTTCCTTTAAGTGTCCCAAATAGCCCCATTTAGTTAACTCTTTGGGTTCATTGGATTGTTAAAAAGCGATAATTCGACAAATTTTCATTGAGCACCTACTGTGTTCTAGTTACATAGTGAGGTGCAGTAGTGAGAACAAAGGCATATTTGGAAACTTCCCTTTTATATTGTCTGAGAGTTTGTTAATCTGAATGAAACTTCAAGGGGTTGCAGAAATCCTCAGAACCTTGGGGAGTTGCAATTAAAGTAGAGGGATTAAGGAAGTCAGATGGACACTCAGACTGCCTCTCCTTTCATTAAACCCTATCTGTAGGATGGCACCTACTGTTATGTGAGATGCTAATTGCAGTCTGGTACCCTTTTCAGAGGTAAAAGGGAGCTGCATCCTGGAGGGAGGGAAACTTGATTTTCACACAAGGCCTCATGGATCAGTGAGACTTTGCCTTATACAAATTAAGCATCTGAGGTTTTATTTCTGTCCCATAAGGATTTATTTTGGAATTACTCTCTCCTTTTGTTAGATCACCTGCTACTCCTCCAGGTGGACAATATGTCCCATTCAGAAGCTCTCCCTTCACATATACTTTGTGTAGAGAATGTTCAAAAGCATATATTAATTTTTTAATGGAGTTCTTGGTTTATTATACCAATATTCCCCTCTTTGCATTTATTAAATACCTGCAGCAGATATGAAAATTTTATATGAAAATTGTCAGCTAATCTTTTTTTGATTAGACATATGTGTGTGTATACACACATACATAATCATATGCATGCACATATTTATAACATATACAGTCACATGTATATTTAATATATAAATAAATATTACACATGTACATATATATGTCCATGTGTCCATGTAGAGACTTTTAGGTCTTTGTTGGGTACAGAAATTAGCATGCCATTGTGGAGTTATTTGCTGCCTCTATATAGATGTGATTTTGCCTAGATTCACATTCTTGGTGGGCAGCCTGGGAGGCAGGGTGGCTGTGGGTGTCTCAGAGGAGGGTACCACTCTTCTTTTCAATGGAAAGTAGATCCATCTGGGAAATTTTCTTCATGTGATCCTGTAACCTTGGAGAAAAAAATGGATGGCAGAATACAATAATAATAATTATTATTTTAATATATATGTACACATATCTTAGAGTTTACCAGGAATTTTCAAACCTATAATTTAAGGGATTGGGCTGTTGTAAAGGTGATAAAGATGTATGAAGGGGAAAGAGACCATTTTCCTCTTTTCTCCTTTTAGAATGTTTCCTGGGGGATCATTGTGGGCCTGAGTTGAGTCCTTTATCTAACTTTTGTAACATAAAATAATCTCTCCAGAGACCAAAAAGTCTAGTCTTCAGTTTTGCAGTGCAGACTTGTGATCAAGGTCATGAGCCTCATTTCCTCTTGAATGTGAAAACATATCTCTGGGAGCCTTTCTCAAGGTGTAACCATTTGTTTTCTCCAGGAGATAAGAGAAGTTTTATTATTCTTACAGAGGAGGTCAATTAACCACACGAATAGCTACCTCAAATCCCAAGTGAATTTTGTACTGCTTTGCTGTTTAAATTGTATCAAGTTTTGTTCTGACTTTTTAGTTTCTTGCAGGGATACATATATGTATGAATTCTGTTATGCTTACTCAAAATACATTGTTTTTTTAAATTTATATATGATGTGATGACATTTCTCTTTGTTGGTAGGAATATTATTTCTGCAGTACTTTAAAAGTGTGATCTCATGAGAATCCTCAGAATAACCCACCAGATAGGAGCTATTGTTATCCACAGTTTTTATAGGAATGGAGTCTAAGTTTCAACAGAGAAGTAGATTTCTCTAGGTTACACAGATAGTAAGATGCATGTTTGGGACTCAGGTCTCTGATTGACTTAAGAATCTGTGCTCCTTAGTTCCATATGACAATGAATCTGTACCAATGAGAGAAGGATGTTATCATGGCCCTTCATACTGCAAAGGTGACAAAAATAGAGGATCAGGGATATTAGCAACTTTGGGCAAGACTTTACAGTCAAATTCAAGTTTAGACTGCCAGGCTTCTGATTGCTGGATCCAGGGCTCATTTCACTAGAAGAGGGTGTAGGTGGTAACAAATAAAAGTTTGACTTTGAAGCCAAACAAATGATACTGGAAACCAAGTAGCAATGCCTCAACTCCTCTAAAATAGAGATTGGATACCTAGAAGAAGTGGAGCTGGAAGCAGGAAAAATGCCCATGTATCTGTAGCTATATTATTATTTGCCCATAGCATACAGGATTTTTATTGTACTTCACTTTATTGTGTTTTGCAGCTATTGCATTTTTTTTTTACACAAATTAGAGGTTTGTGTCAACCCAGCATCAAATCTATCAGTGCCATTTTTTCCAACAGCATTTTCTCATTTCCTGTATCTGTGCCATGTTTTGGTATTTCTTGAAATATTTCAAACTTTTTCATTATGGTTATATTTGTTGTAATAATACATGATCACTCTTTTTTGATGTTACTATTTTTGTTCTTTGGGGGTGCACCCATATAAGATGGCAAACTTAATTGATAAATGTTGTGGTGTTCTGACTGCTCCACCAACTGGGTGTTCCCCCTCTCTCTCTTTGTGGGCCTCCCTATTCCCCGAGACACAACAATATTGAAATTAGGCCAATTAATAACTCTGCATTGGCCTCTAAGTGTTCAAGTGAAAGAAATTGCATGTCTTTCACTTTACATCAAAAGGTAGAAATGATTAAGGTTTTTTGATCATGAGGAAGGCATGTCAAAATTCAAGATAGGCTGAAAGCTAAGGCTCTTGTACCAAACAATTTAAGGAAAAGTTCTTGAAGGAAATTAAAAATGCTATTCCAGTGAGCACACAAATGATACGAAAGTGAACCAGACTGATTGCCAATGCAGAGAAAGTTTTGGTGATCTGGATAGAAGATTGAACCAGCTGCAACATTCCCTTAAGCCAAAACCTAATCCAGAGAAATGTCCTAACTCTCTTCAGTTCTTTTGAAGGTGGAGTTCCTGCCATGGTCTGTGGGTTAAGAATATGACTTCAGTTGCCTGGTTCGCTGCGGAGGTGTGGTTTTGATCCCTGGCCCAGTGCACTGGATTAAAGGATCCAGATTTTCCACAGCTATGGCTCAGATTCTATCCCTTGCCAGGGAAATTCCATTTGCCACAGGTGCAGCTGTAAAAAAAAAAAAATTAAAATTAAAAAAATTGGAGGTTAAGAGAGACGAGGAAGCTGCAGCAAGCTGGAAACTAGCAGAGGATGGTTCATGAGGTTCAAGAAAGGAGGCATTTCTATGACATAAAAGTGCAATATGAAGAACCAAGTACTGATATAGAAGCTGCAGCAAATTATTCAGAATATCTGGTTAAGATAATTAATGAAGGTGCTACACTAAACAACAGAATTTCATTGTAGATGAACAGCATTATATTGGAAGACAAAACCTATGACTTTTATAGCTAGAGAGACGTCAATGCCTGGCTTCAAAGCTTCAAAGGACAGGCTGACTCTCTTATTAGGGGTTGATACAGCTGGTGATTTTAAATGGAAACTAATGGTCATTTACCATTCTGAAAATCCTAAGGCCCTTAAGAATTATGTTAAATATACTCTGCCTATGTTCTGAAAATGAAACAAAGCATGGATGAAAGCCTATCTGTTTACGTCATGGTTTACTGACAACTTTAAGTCCACTGTTGAGACCTGCTTGGGAAAAAGACTCCTTACAAAAGAGTACTGCTTGGGAGTTCCCGCTGTGGTGCAGCGGAAATGAATCCAACTAGTATCCATGAGGATGCAGGTTTGATCCCTGGCCTCACTTAGTAGGGCTGGGACCCAGGATCTGACATTTCTGTGGCTGTGGCATAGGCCAGCAGCTGTAGCTCCGATTCGACCCCTAACCTGGGAACTTTCATATGCCATGGGTGCTGGCCCTAAAAAGAAAAAAAAAAAAAAGAAAAAGAAAAAAGAAAAAAAGGAATACTGCTTACTGACAATCACCTGGTCACCTAAGGGCTCTGATGAAGGTGAACAACAAGATTAATATTGTTTTCATGCCTGGTAACACAACATCCATTCTACAGTCCATAGATCAGGGAGTAATTTCAACGTTCAGGTCTTATTATTTAAGAAATATGTTTCATAAGGCTATAACTGCCACACATAGCCATTCCTCTGATAGATCTGGGCAAAATCAATTGAAAACCTCCTGGAAAGGATTCACCATTCTAGATGTGATTCATGGGAAGAAGTAAAATATCAACATTAACAGGAGTTTGGAAGAAGTTGATTCCAACTCTCATGGATGACTTTGAGGGGTTTAAGAATTCCGTGGAGGAAGTAATTGCAGATGAAAGTAGCAAGAAACTAGAATTAGAAGTGGAACCTAAACATGTGACTGAATTGCGTCAATCTCACATTAAAAGTTAGGTGAGGAGTTGCTTTCTCTGAGTGAGCGAAGAAAATGGTATCTGAGATAGAATCTACTCCTGGTGAAGATGCTGTGAATATTGCTTAAATAACAACAAAGGATTTAGAATGTTATGTAAACTTAATATGTAACTTAAACTTTATTTAGCTAATAAAGCAGCATCAGGGTTTGAGAGGATTGACTCTGGTTTTGAAATAAGTTTTACTGTACGTAAAATATGACATTGTGTGCTACAAAGAAATCATTTGTGAAAGGAAGAGTCAATCAGATGAGGCAACTTCATTGTTTTAAGAAATTGATGCAGCCTTTCAAATCTGCAGCAACCACCACTCTGATCAATCAGAATCCGTTAACATTGAGGCAAGACCCTCCACCAGCAAAAAGACTCAGATGAAGGATTACATCTTTTAACAATAAAATATTTTTAATTAAGGCATGTATGTTGCTTTTAAAGACATAATGCTATTTTACATTTAATAAACTACAGTATAGTATAAGCATAACTTTTATATGCACTGGGAAACCAAACATTCCCATGATTCACTTTATTGAAGTACTTTCTTTGCTGTGGTGATCTGAAATTTCTCTCAGGTATGTCTGTATTTGATTCATGGGTACAGTGGCAAATGAAAATGAAACCCTGCTGTGAAATTCTCTCCAGAGAAGGGTGGGTGATTTGTATGGAGCATATTTTCCTTGGGTTTGAAGCTACTTGCTTGTGAAAAACACTGTGGTGAGCACTGCTATAGCAAATCTGGTGTATACCGGGATATGATAAGCATATTGTGACATTCTCACGTCATTTCATAGTTATCAACACCCTTCTATATATTATGACATCTTCCCTCTGTAAGAATATTGGGCATGCTTTATTCCACCCATTTCAAGATGAAAAACTGAGTGTTAGAGGAATTAAATGACTTGCAAGGTCTTCAACCATCTTCCTTACAGCTGCTGGTTTGATGTTCATGCAATAAGAAGCTTACTCTGTTCCACCTTTACTTAAAACGTAGGAATTAGTACAAAAACTCCTTAGGGTGACCCAAGAGCACTTCTATGCTCTGGCCATTTGCTCTTCCTCAGCCCAGACTCTCACTACTTCATACTGTGAACTCTGACCCTCACAATCTACTTGGTAGTAATAACTAACTTTGATGAACACCCACTGTGTACTCCATAGTGTGCTAAGTGCTTTACACATTGTATATATATTTAGGGTAAAATGTGAAATAGCTAGTATTCTTCTTGCTTTATACTTCATTAATTGATTAAATCATTCTTTCAATAAACAGCAATTATTCTAGGCCATGGTAACACAACAGAGAATAGGAATCACATACTTTTGCCCTGATGGGGGAGGAAAAATCATTTCCCCTCTACCCTTCTCAGGTTCTGACTGAGACCACCCTGTCAAAAAAGACAGATTACCAGGAGAAAAACAGAAGTTTAGTAACATGTATACCTGCTGTATACATGGGAGAGACCCAGTAATACTGAGTAAGTCTCTGAAATAGCCAAAGCCACCTTAAACACTGTCTCCGGCTAAAGATAAAAGAAGATATGGGGAAGGTGGGGAAGCCAGCTACCAGGAAAAGCACAGTACACAAGGATGTGTTATGTGGTGCTTGCCTTCTCTTTTGATAAGAATTTCTGAAGATTTGGTCAACCTGGTATGGGGAAGCAGACACCCTCGTAAATGGAGATTTCTCTTATAATGGGGTTCTACTTGTTTTTCAAGTTTCTCCTTTGTTGTTTCTTAAAAAAAATAATTCTGCTCTCTTTCACCCTCTCCTTGCTTACATTCTGGTGAGAATCAGATAAGTAAATAAATAAATAAATAAATAAAGTAGGTGGTGGATTAGAAAGTGATAGAAAAATAAAGTGGAAGGGGTTAGGGTGTGCTGTGAGGTGGGGTGTTTGCCATTTTAAAAGTAGGTCAAAACTCCAAAGGCGTGAATTTACTGGGTCTGCTAACAGAGTTACTAAGTGGTAAAGCCAGGTCTGTCTGGCATGAAACCTCTGCTGTAGGGTCCCTTCTGGGAATGTGAGACCTGAGGAGTAGAGGAATCACGTACATTTCTAGTTGTTTCAGGCCTTCACACTTCCCTCAACTCAAAGGGACACTCCTTTCCACTTGCTGGGAAGCACACACTATTTCAACTGTTGAAAGATAAACTGAGGCCTGTTAAAATTTCTAAGAGTTTATTTGAGCAAATATCTATTTGAATCAGGCAGCATCCAGTCTAGTGATAGAAAGACCTCTGCAAAATGGAAGACTTATAGCTATTTCCAAATTTTTCTTACATAGATGAAAACTTAGTTCTATCTTTTCTTTGTACAATAGTAGGCAGATAATCTGCTTTCATATTCTTATATTAATATTCTTAATATTCTTTTACATAACAGACCTTTGTCCTTTCAGCACACCAGTTTCCTTAGCAGTGTTCTTATAAGGGCAACACTAATCTTACATGTGTCAGACATGAATATGCTTGCACTTTATATAACACATAAAGGTCATAGTCAAATTACTGAGCATTTCACACTGCTCTTACAAATTAGATGCTAATTAATGCTCTTTGATCTTCTCATTTATTTGGATTCTTTTTCTCATGTCAGTGTTTATGAAAGTGTGTACATTTTATTATTTATTTTTACCTATTCATTAGATGGTTTAAAGAAAAAAGCAGAAGTTTTGACAATTATAACTGTCCAATATCTATATGATGCTCTCTTCTGAGATATTACTAACTTGACAGTAATTAAAAACTAGTTTACAGTGAGACGTATTATGATTTTCATGAATTTATGAAGTGAGATAAAGAATACTTTAACAGATTCTTTTTAATTTGAGATTCTTTGAAAAATAACTAGAAAAATAATAGAAATGACACATAATTTTGATATAAAGGTCAATAGGATAAATTTAAAATACAGGGTTATATTAAGAAAATAAAAATTTTTGAATACCTACTATGAAATCGGTACATATACTTAATTTATTCCATCTCTTAACAATCATTATCTGTGATGCTTTTTTATTCCTATTTTATAAGTGAGGGACTTGAGGCTTAGAGCAATGAAGTAACTTATCTGAGGCAGGTTGAAGGGAGCATTCCAGTCAGAAAGGTAAAGGTATATGAAAGTAAAGCCAAGGAATAAGGTGAAAACTAAAGGACACTCGGCTAGAACATGGATGGGGGGAGAGTGGTCTGTGCTGAGGACCCTGAGGCGGGCAGGGGGCACATGCAGGGTTGTCTAGGAAATGTTAAGGGGTCCGGGTTTCCCCAGTGAGTTTTAGAAAGACTACTCTCACTGCAGCCTGGGAAATGGATTGGAGAGAGTATCCAGTCATTCTGAGATTATACCTGAGGTGTTGATGGGGAGGTAGAGAGTAGGGTGGAGAAATATTAGGCAGGCAAGCTCTGTAGAACACATGATTGGTTGAGTAAGGAAAACCTAGGTGTTGTAGATGATTCCCAGACTCGGGGCTTGCATGACCAAGTGGAAAGTGGCACTGTTCATTAAGATGGGAGCACAAAGTTGAAAAGCTGGTGGCAGGAGCAAATTGTGAGTCCATTTGTGAAGTATGTGCAAGGCCTCCAGCATGGTGCTCTCTATCTAGAGTTCAGAGGAAACACCCATGCTGGAGATTTAAATTTAAACACCATGCTGGAGAACAACAATAGGAAACTCTTACGTGTGGTAACATTCTCAAAGTTGGTTTGGAGTGCTTTTATTAGAAACCTCTGGATATCTCTCTTGTAGCTCAGTGGTCCTTATACCTTCTTTTGTGCCAGATTCCTCTGAGTGTAGTCTAGTGGGGAAGATGCAGGCTCTTCTGTGTTTGAATCCCAGCTTTTCTGTTTACTATTATAAATGTGGGCAATTTATTTAACCCCTCTGTGTCTCAGTTTCTTCCTCTGTAAAGTAGAAATAACAATACCAAGCTAATAGTGTTGTATAAAGGTTAATTTAGTTTGTTCATATCTTAAGCTCTAATAACACTCAATAAAAGTTGGATATCATTATTGTCCCAAGAGCTTGTTAAAACCAAGTTTTATGGATCCTGATTCAAGATTCTTATGCACATCGCATTACAGGACAGATAAATCTTGGAGTATGGGTTTGGCTGAGTTTCTGTCTGCAAGTGAAAAATGGAACATAAACCATGACTCTGTGCAGGGAGTATCAGAATCCTGGTAGATGTCCTAAAAATACTTATCCTTAGATCTTAACACAGACCTCAAAATACAATCTCTGGATTCAGAGCCCAGGAAATTTCTAGTTCTTAAATAAACTCAGAGTTTGGTAGTGCTGATCATTAGCCATGTTTGGGTATACTACATTAGATGAGGTATTACGATTCTTTTTATGTCTGAGTTAATTATATACCCACCAAAATATGTGTTTCCCTTTCAAAGGGGAGCTTTTATGCTTGGAATTGGCTGTCCATCTTTTGATGGACATTTCCAGCCAGGTGCACCTGTGACTGGCTTTGGATAATGGACTGTAAGAGGATTCAAAGTTTTTAAGAAGGGGTCCTGCCCTTTCTGCCTGCTACTTCCCCTTGGGCTCTGAGGATGATGTTTCCACAAGATGGAAGGAACTTAAGATTCCTTGAAATGCATGAAAAGAGGGTGGCCTATCACACGAACAAGAAGGAAATGTCTAATGTTGTCATCGAACAGTGGGAGTTCTTTGTTATAGCAGCTAGTGTTACTCTAACTGCTCTTCAATATGAATTCTCCTCTAAGGGATTAGCATAAGAAGCCCTATGAGGAGATGTATCACACCAGCATCAGTGTCCTAGACCCCGAGGATACAGAGAATAAGGGTCTATTATTTGGTTCTTACAACATAAAATGTTGTCTAAATAATGCCAACATTTCAGTTGTTATTCCTCTTTTATATTTTATGTTGATTGAGTACTTAGTAATTAGAAAATTGTGCATTAGGAAGATATTTCTTGATTCCCAAACACCCTTTGAATATAAATTACTGCAAATCAGCAGCTCTCAGATCAGCCTCACCTTCTTCTCTATTAGCTCAGTTGCGGTTTAGTGGTTTTATCTTTAAATAGGTTATGGGACTGTATTCTATATCTCTTTAATCACTCAGCTTTATAAAATACAAAAAATACTGCTTCTAAACTGTTAGTTAAAAGCATGAACCTCTCACAGATTAATGGTGTAAACATAAATATTCACTATTATTTATTTTTAAAGCAAGCTGGCAAATTTACATATAGATTACATTTGAAAAGTATGAAATATTATTTTATTTCATCCTGATGGCTTAACACCACTCATTTTTAGTGGTTGTAGTGCCTGGACAAAGCGCCTCTCATCTTCCCGTTCTCCTGGACATGTGAGAGCCCTAGTCCTGGGCAGACTTCACAGGGTTAATTTGCAAATTGCTTCCAAGAAGGGAGGGAAAGAGTATGTTAGAGAGAAATTGAGTGTGAATCAGAATATCAGTTTCTTCAACCCCAAGGGGGGTTGTATTATCAATGTTCATATAAAAGTGATAGTTAAATGAGACTGTCATGCTTTTTTTTTTTTTTTTTTGCTCTGAGTCTGCATATTCTATCCTATCATGTTATTTCTCGGAGGACCAGGAGCGGGTGTTTTTAGACATATAAAACGTTGTCATTAATTTTATATGTCAATTTGACAGGGCCATGGGATGCCTAGACATTTGGTCATACATTGTTCTGAATGTTTCTATGAAGGAGTTTCTGGATTGGTTAACATTTGAATTGGTAGGCTGAGTAAAGCAGACTGTTCTTTCTAATGTGGTAGGCCTCGGCCATTCAGTTAAAGGCCTGAACAGAGCAAAAGGGCTTGGTAAGAAAGAATTCTTCCTGCCTGACTGCATTCAGCTGGAGCATCAGCTCTTTAGGTCTCAAGAGTGCTGACCTTCAGACTGGATCAGCACCACTGGCTCTCTTGAGTCTTCAGTTTGCAGACTCACCTTGTAGCTCTTGGGAGTTGTCAGCCTCCATAATTCCATAGGAACTGGCTGATCCAATTCCTTACAATAAATTACTTTCTATATATTTATGTATACATTAGTTACGTTTCTCTGGGGGACACTGACTAACACATAGAATAACTTTCTCACAATGAGTCTTTTAACCTGGTGCACTTGACTAAGATCAGATTTTTGGAGGATGAGTATGCAATAAAGCCTAAAATGATAGCTAGATGCAATGTGTTACCCTGACAACTGGTGAATCTGGGAAGATGTTGAATGACTCAGCTGCAGGTATCTTTGCTACTCTGCACCAGTGAGTCAGGTCCCCAAGCCAAAAGACCCTCTTGAAAGGGGCACCAGGTGCATCTGCTCTGGGTAGTAGTTTGAACTCCCTGACAGCCTGTAGAATTATTCAAACTAATCACATCCTCCTGCAGGAACCAGGAATCACTCCATCCGCTTGATACCACAAAGCCTTCCTCCATAGCAGACCCTGGTTTTTCACTCTGTTCCTGAGTGCAAACCGCCTGTGGCCCTGGCAGGCAGACAGTGACCTCTTCTGGGCTGTGAGTATATGCACTTAATAAATAGCTGTTGATCTCATCTGTCCAGTATTAAGTGTTGTATATTTTTCTAACTCCTAAGCCATAGGGTGGGAATCCCTCCCTCACCAATGAGGTGGATAGGACATAATTAAAAAGGTAAGTGGGAGAGTTCCCGTCGTGGTGCAGTGGTTAACAGATCTGACTAGGAATCATGAGGTTGTGGGTTCGATGCCTGCCCTTGCTCAGTGGGTTAACGATCCAGCATTGCCGTGAGCTGTGGTGTAGGTCGCAGACGTGGCTCAGATCCCGCGTTGCTGTGGCTCTGGCGTAGGCTGGCAGCTATAGCTCCGATTCGACCCCTAGCCTGGGAACCTTCATATGCCGCGGGAGCGGCCCAAGAGATGGCAAAAAGACAAAAAAAAAAAAAAAAGAAAAAAGAAAAAAAAGTAAGTGGGGTAGCTTTGAAGTAGATGTTAGTGGGAAAAAGGAACAGGTGATACTAATTGATCAACATGAACAGAATATTAATCATTTGGGGGATATTATTCATTATGCTATTTCTGGAAATATGCATCTGGCCTCTGAGGCTTTTCTTAGATTCCTAAGCCTCACTCAGGATTCTTGACTCCTTCTTGGAGGTGAGGTTTGGGAAGTTACTATTTTAATAAGATTCTCAGATGATCCTGAAAATTCCTGGTTGAGTATGTGCTCAGCTTTAGAGTAGCTTTGAAAAGATTGATAATAAGCAAAAGACTTAACAATGACCTGTAATGAGTTTTTAGTTTTGAAATAGGACTGATAATCACCATCTATGTTCCCCACCTGACCTCCTCACCCTCCTGCTCCAGCCCCATGGCTGCACTGGGACGGAAGAACAGACTAGCTCTGACTTTTCTCTGCCGGGGTTAGTGTTGGAACACAGCTTTGGTACAGAAGCAAGTGTGCTTAAACCACTTCAGATCCTTTTTTTTTTGCCGGAAGGCAGGCAAAAACTTAAAAATAAACATTTGAAAAAGGGAAACAACAAAGACACTTTACATTCAGCTATAGGCCTCCTGGCTTCAAATTCAAGGACAGTCAGGCCACTCACAAATAAGTAGCCAACCCTGCAAATAGCCCCTGGAAAAGTGCCAACCCCATAGAGCAAGTGTGAAATAAAATCTTTCCATCAGTTAATAATATAATCTCCTTATTAGTTCCAAGCCACCAGCTATAATTGAAGTACTTGTTTATTTTCCCCACCTTTATATATATTTGAACACAATTCTTTTTTACCGCCGGAGTCCCAGTGACCAGTGCTACATTTTTGACTTTTGATTTTGCACTGGAAAATAAACATGCAACAAAGGAGTGCATAAATGTCTTCAGAATGTCTCAGAGCATGCATTCATAAATCTAATAATTAATGATATTTTATATCTTCATTAGAGACTGTTAGCACATCAATATGGTGTTTGTTGAACCTGACAGGGTAATAAATTATACTTGTGTTTACTATTTCTTGCCTATGGTTATTGGATCTACTAATAAAGATGGAAAAATGTTTGTATTATTAAATTAAATGCGGAGTTTTCACAAGTATCATCAACTGATTTGCTGACTACTATGTCCAATACTGAAATGCTGACACTGGACTCAGAAAGAAGTCCAACTAAAATGTAGGTATTCTCACAGAAGGAATGGGATGCTAATAAGAATATGCGGGGTGCTTTTCCAAACTCTATTCCACTACAACCTCGGAATCCTAATGAGATTCCTCTAGGTGCAATTTGTCTAGTGCCCTCCTACCCATGGAGACTCATTGCCAGCAATTTACCTATTTTGAGATGTGCATTTTCAATCATTGATTTAGTCATATTTATGCCAGAAAAATTGTTGAGGACCATAAACTTTCTGAGCCTGGTTTTCTCATCCCTGGCATGAACATCTCAGTGGGTTTGTAAGGACAATTCACAATGCCCCAAATCTAGTACTCAGTTGCATTTCCTTTTTTTTTTTTTTTGTCTTTTTAGGGCCATACCTGTAGCATATGGAAGTTCCCAGGCTAGAGGTCAAACTGGAGCTACAGCTGCAGGCCTGCACCACAGCCACAGCAAGGAGGAGTGGAGTCTCAGCTGTGTTTGCAACATACACCACAGCTCACTGCAATGTCAGATCCTTAACCCAAGGAGCGAGGCCAGGGATTGAACCTGATTCCTCAGGTATCCTTGCCAGGTTTGTTACCACTGAGATACGACAGGAACTCCACGTTTCCTTTTTTTTTTTTTTTTTGTCTTTTTGCCATTTCTTGGGCCGCTCCTGCGGCGTATGGAGTTTCTGAGGCTAGGGGTCCAATAGGAGCTGTAGCCACCGGCCTGCGCCAGAGCCACAGCAACTCTGGATCCAAGCCGCGTCTGCGACCTGCACCACAGCTCACGGCAATGCTGGGTCCTTAACCCACTGAACAAGGCCAGGGATCAAACCTGCAACCTCATGATTCCTAATCAGATTCGTTAACCACTGAGCCACGACGGGAACTCCCACATTTCCTTTTTTGAGCCATTGGTTGCCCAAGGCTTCTGGCGTCCCAGGTTACTTATTCCATTAAAACCACCTCAGCTCCTAATGCCCATTTACTTGTTTCTAATTTTCCTGTCTAAACCTACTCTTGAAAAGGACTAGAATCTTTCCCTTACATTACATCTAAATGCCAGTCATTTTCAGAGTCTTTTTTCCCTATTCTGGTCTTTTATTTTTTTTAATTTTTTAAAAAAATTTTTTTTACTTCTCTGCATTAGAAGGAATGCACACTTTACATTTTAATAATGGGGTGCCGGACTTCCCTCCTCCATGGCATTTTCGGTATGTGCTTTTGCCAGAGTTTATGAGCTAATTTACTTCCCATTGTTTTCATCAATTCTTAAACTTTTTAAATGGTTCCCCCCTGACTCTGCCCAGTAATGTCTAGCAGTTTTAAAACATTACCACCTATCAGAAAGCAATGTTTTTCTGAGCTGTTAGCAGTTTGAGTCTGGTCAAGCAGGTAAATATGTGCACAGCAGTGGAGGTTCACTGGGAGTGTACTGTGGCAACAAACTAATTTTCTGCTCAGTAGTCAGATCACAAGTAGGGGAAATAAGATTAAATGCCAGATGGCCCTCTGACAAAGTCAGAATGCAAGAATGCAGTACAATATTTTATTCTCATTTGGTAGCTATAATGTTTTTGCTTTATTCTAGGAAGGGACAGCCCATCTCTGAGCTAGTCAGGTCAGTCAGGGTGTCGAATGGAGCTGTAGCTGCTGGCCTACGCCACAGCCACAGCAATGCAGGATCCGAGCCGCATCTGCAACCTATACCACAGCTCATGGCAACGCCGGATCCTTAACCCACTGAGCAAGGCCAGGATCCAACCTGCATCCTCATGGATGCTAGTCAGATTCACTAACCACTGAGCTGTGATGGGAACTCATTCTTTCGTATATTCTTTATTGTAATTAGTTACTCATTTAAAAATCAGTGTCTCATTAAAAATGCAGATTACTGTCATATGTTGGAAAATGGAAGATCTGGTATTGGGCTTGATTTCTGTTAATGATTACCTGGAGCTGAAAAGCCCAAAAAGATATGAACTCTTCAGTTTTCTACAGTTCCCCTATCCCACCCCCAAGCCCTCAATGATAATACTTGCTTACTATCTATGAGTATATTGGCTTAGATACCTGAGTCAGAATGCCTATAAGAGATCAGTGTTAACAAGAAGGAAAAGATAAAACTGACCTGGATTCTAACTGACTTACAGCTCTTTCCAGTCAAAATGATATTAATGAAGCTTTTAAAAAGTCTGCTATTTGAGGTCATGTTACATATTCTGTATCATGGTTTCTTCTTTTAACAATAAGCAGTAATATCATGGAATGTTCTTTCAATCTTTTTCTTCTGTAAAATGAACTCAGATGCTTCTTCTATTATGTTTCCTGTTGCCTTTTAAAAAAATTATTGTTAATTTGGTTATAAGAGCTCACCTTTTCTACCCTAAAATTTTCACTCATTATATCTTTTTTTTTCTTTTCTCTTCTGGCCACCCTGTGGCATATAGCGTTCCCAGGCCAGGAATCAGATCTGAGCTGAAGTTCCAATCTACACTCCCAGTGCTACAGAGATGCTGCCCATCCCTTGTGCCACAGTGGGAACTCCTCATCCATTATATCTTATTGTTTTCCCATCTACTTCCTACAGTCTGGGACTTGGGAAAGCAGTATGGACCTGGTTCGGGAATGTCTGATTTGAATACCAGTAATGCTATTTAGTAGTTGAGTGACTTTGAGCAAATTATGTAGTTGAAGTTTCCTCATTTATGGCACGGAGATAACATTTTTCCTACAACATAAAGGTGTGGTGGGAATTAGATGAGTTAATTCCTGTAACACATTTTGAACAGTGCATGATATATAATAGCTCTTCTTCTTTTTTTTTTTTTTTTTTTTGTCTTTTTGCTATTTCTTTGGGCCGCTCCCGCGGCATATGGAGGTTCCCAGGCTAGGGGTCGAATCGGAGCTGTAGCCACTGGCCTACGCCAGAGCCACAGCCACGCGGGATCCGAGCCGCGTCTGCAACCTACACCACAGCTCACAGCAACACCAGATCGTTAACCCACTGAGCAAGGGCAGGGACCGAACCTGCAACCTCATGGTTCCTAGTCGGATTTGTTAACCACTGCGCCACCACGGGAACTCCATAATAGCTCTTCTTATTCAATTATTCAAGGATTACTCAGGAAGAAGATCTATTATAACTTACTATAATGAGTTCATTATTTCTGTTATTTTTTAAGGATGAAAAATATTTTGGAAGTTTAAATATAAGAATATTAATAGCCACTATTTATTGTTCATTCTATATAATATCAGATACATTGTTCAGCTTATTTCATTTCATTCTCATAATACTAAATCACTCCTTTCAGTATATTTATTGAGTATCTACCTTGTAACAATTATCCCTTAAGGCACTAAAAGTTCAGCAATGAGGTCATCAGACAAAAAGCTGTCCTCTCACTCCTAGAGGAAAACAGAAAAATTTTATGTTAATAAATAAGATATCTAGTGGAGTTCCCGTTGTGGCGCAGTGGTTAACGAATCCGACTAGGAATCATGAGGTTGCAGGTTCGATCCTTGCCCTTGCTTAGTGGGTTGAGGATCCGGCATTGCTGTGAGCTGTGGTGTAGGTTGCAGATGCGGTTGGGATCCTGTGTTGCTGTGGCTCTGGCGTAGGCCAGTGGCTATGGCTTCGATTCGACCCCTAGCCTGGGAACCTCCATATGCCGCGGGAGAGGTCCAGGAAATGGCAAAAAGACACACACACACAAAAAAAAAGACAAAAAAAAATCTAGCATATTAGGAGGCTATGGAAAAGTAATAAAGCAGATATAGTAGATGGCAGGTGTGATTTTCTCCATTTCTGTAGAGAAACTAGTGGATGGAGGGAAAGTTATTAATTATGGTCATGCTTTTTTTGAGGGCATCAGCTCAGGTCCTAACGATCTCTCATTTTCTAGAACGTTCAAGGAAAGATAGGACCGAGGTTGCATTTGTATCCTGTATGTTATATCTGGTCACTGAATTGCAAGTTGGTAGTGGTTATGGACAGATGCCTATCTATTGTGAGAGTGAACACAAATGGCTAACTTCATGTACATTAGCTTAAGTGAAGAAATTAGAACTGTAAGCATATGTTAACAGAGGTGCAGAAGATATTGACACACCTGTTGCAGCCCAAGTGTCATGCAAACCTTGGAACTAGCAATGCCCAAAGGTGCTTAAAGTGTCCATTTAACACTTCTGATTGTGTGAACCTTGAGTAGTAAATGTAACAAGGCTCTCCTCAGCACAGCAACGCAACATGATTGTCCTCAGGGGGTAAGTATGTGGGCCTTCCCTCCACATAAATTCCACTGAGCCCACCAATAAAAACTGAGTTGGCTTGATGCCACAGGCTCCAGCTGTTAAGATATCCGGTAACCTTTTCTACTTGCTCACAGTATCTACTGTTACTTGAGAACAAAAGAAACCAATAAAAATTATACATACATATATATATGCACATATACATACATACACAGACACCACATATATATATACACATATATGCATACACACCCAGCTGCGTAGCTGGAGGGATTTGAACTCTTATCTGTGTATTGTTTGTAAATACTTATTTTGAAGAATAGGACCCATGAACACTGTTTTGAAGAGTGAAATGCAGTTAATCTCATTAATATTTTAGGAGATTAAATTTTTTTTCATTTCACCTATTTTCTAATGTTAAAAAAGTCATCTAAGAATCTAGAAACATTTTCTTTTCCCTTTCCCCACTCCCCAGTTACCAATGCCCACATTGCCCAGATCAAAAAACTTTCTTTTTTCTCTTTGGTTTTTAGGCCTGCACCCTGCAGCATATGGAGGTTCCCAGGCTAGGGGTCAAATTAGAGCTGCAGCCATAGGCCTACACCACAGCCACAGCAATGCTGGATCTAAGCCACAACTCATGGCAACGCCAGATCTTTAACCCACTGAGAAAGGCCAAGGATTGAACCTGTGTCATCATAGTTAGGATACTAGTTGAATTCGTTACCACTGAGCCACACTGGGAACTCCCTAAAAAGACTTTCTTGAATCTCCCTGGATTCCAATCCTATTTTCCAGAGGAGTTTTAGAAAGAATCAGTTACCAAAAATGGGCAAGAAGGGGAATAAGCTGGTATCTCCCTGCTACCCCACACAGAAAGATGCTGGCCTTCACACCTAGTTAGTTCCTGGGATGTGCAGAGATTGCACATGGTGACTGATAATACTGGGTTTTTCTCATTTAAAAAGGTCATTTTTGTTAACTAAAGCCAAGCACCCAGCTCACCAGCAAAATTCTGCTGTTTCTGATCGAACTGCCAAGCACCTTATTTGGACTCTTCACTCGGCTCTGTAATCTTCTGTGTAGTTACCTCTCTGAGGTTGTTTATTCTGAAAGTACCTGCTGAAAGTCTACACCAAATAGTACAGATGTATCAGAAGCTACTAGCTAATTCATTGCTTTTCTGCACTTGAACGACTTTTACTGATGGCTTCACCTGCTGATGGTCTAAGTATATCACTCATTACATTTGGGGAAAATGCATATTAAAGTGCTTAGCAAGTAGCTTGGGAAGAAATATGTTTATCTGTATTTTACAAGATGATAATGGATGTGCATTTCAAAACTCAATATTTTATTTGCAGGGATGACCGTGACAGTGCTGTTGTGTTGCATCTCTCTTAGGAGCTTTAGGAATGCTTCCTAGGGAAGTGATTCATTTTAATATATTCATTCTTTGCCTTGCTCAATTAGATGCTCTGTGAATTGTTGATTTTCCATTTTAACTTGCAGAGGAGGCAAAAAGTTACAGTGGTGCTGGAGCAGCCAGATAAGAGTAGTGCAAAAAAGTGAGTACTGGACTAAGGCGCCAGTATCTGTGTAAGCCATCCAATCACCCTAAGCTTCAGTTTTCTCATTGGTGAACAAAATACCTACCTTATCTCCCTCCACATTGTTGTGATTCTTAAAGGAGATGATGTGTGTGAAAACACAGCTTTATTTAAGAGATTAAGTAAATTATTATTTTGTTTGATTATAATAATTTTTTATTTTAAAACATCACTGGATATTTTTAATTTGTGGCTTCATGCTGTTTAAAAAATATATTTTTAGGGTAGATCCTCAGAAATGATATTTCTGTATCAAAGATTATGAAAACTAAAAAAATGTTAAATTGTTAAATTGACAAAGAATGTTCTCTAAGTTTTAGAGTTTAACACTCAAAATATCCTGGGGGCAAGAAAACACATCTTAGTTTCTCCAGTTTGTAGACAGAAAAACTGAGGCTAAGATGACACAATGGCTATTCAAGACCAAGTGAAATATAGGAAGCAAAGTCAAGCCTAGGACTGTACTGGCCCAGGATTTTTCTCAACTGGGGAAAAATAAAGGTATTGTTTCTTTTTTTTTTTCCATTCTTCATTTTTAATTGATTACTTTACATTTTATATTAATTCAGTGTTTTATTTACTCATGTAAAGGGAAAGATTACAAAGGAGGAATAATTGGCACTTTTGTTTCAGAGAATTTAGATGGACATCATGATACAACAATGAAATAAAGCTACAGAGTAATAATACTAATGTTCATTTGTTAAGAAAGAGGAAGAGAAAAAGAGAAGGGTGCCTTCAGCCTTTCTTATTTTTCGAAAGTGAGCTGGCTATTTGGGGTCTTCTGTGATTTTATACAAATTTTAGGATTATCTTTTTTATTTCTGTGAAAAATGCCATTGGAATTTTGATAAGGATTGCATTGAATCTACAGATGACGTTAGTAGAATGAACATTTTACAATATTAATTCTCCAGATCCATGGATACTTCAGTGAGGGGGCTGGAGCTGAGAATAGGGCCCTTTCAGTGTCTCTGGAGGCATGGATGGGGTGCCTCCTGCTGGAACTCTGAACCTTTAGGACCCCACTGGTGGACTGTGGCTGTGAGGAGGGTGGAACCATGTACAGATCCCTTTCAGAATCTCTGAGGCATATACAGCACTATCTCTGCAAAGTCCCTATGTCAACAGGAATGTTAAATGGGACAGACTGGAGCCCTTTCAGAATCTAGTCTTACTGAGTTTGACTACCTGCATGGGTTCCTGGACCATGGCTGAGAGGGGCTGGACTCAGTTCATGGGCTGCTTTTGGGTCTACAGCTGGGACTGAGGTCTGTATGCATATTACCTGATACACAGGTAGGTGTAACTCCTTCCAGGACCCCTGCATACGGTGCTGGTGAAAAACTCAATGCCAAACTAGGCATGGCTGAGACCTCAGGGACACAGAGTTGTTTATGGGTCTGTAGGCAGGACCACAGTTGATGAGCGAGCCACCTGCCTTCTGAAAATATCTCTCTATGGTCTGACTCTACTGTCTTTTCATAATCACCTACCTGAATCTCTTGCTGATATCACTCCAAAACAACCATTGCATTTATTTATTTATTTATTTATTTTTGGCCATGCTCATGGCGTGTGGAAATTCCCAGGCCAGGGATCAAACCCATGTCACAGCAGTGACAACACTGAGTCCTTAACAGCTAGGCCACCCGGGAACTCCTGAAACAACCATTGCATCTTGATCAAAATAAAAGAATACAGATGGCTAGATTCAGCCAAGGAATTAAAGGGTTCAGATTCTGGGTCATGGATTTTATATTTGTTTTATTTTCTCAACCTCAGGAGGTGATGAGGTTCGGCTTTAGATCTTGTTTCTTCCCCTGTTAAATTGTGCCTCTGGTTGAGTGAGGTTGGGTTGGAACCGGCAGGAGTTAGTTGGTTTAGCCTTGAAGCAATCCTCTGGCTGTGCCTCTTTGTTAATCTGTGGCTCCATGGTGTGAGTTGATGGTAAAACATTCCAGTTGTATTAATGACTCCAGTGTCTCAGAGGAAGGATTAATTTGCCCAAGATGTCTGAATGAGCCTCTGGTTATCTGGCTCCTCTCAGTCCATTAGGGTGACCAGTTTCCCAGGATGAATGAACTGAGAGCCCTGGCTTGAGGCTCAGAAGGCAGTGGAGATAGATGGATGCTCAGCCTTTTTTATCACTTGATTGTCATGTGACTCCACCATATTTGGTAATGAGCAATCATGATTTTCTTTCTGCAAATCTCTTTCCTCCCTCCCTTAATGATAATGGACTTCTTAATATCTTTGTTTTCACGTGTTGTTGGTTAGGGTGCCAGTTATTCAGAGAAGAATCTTTCAAAAATAAATCTTCCTCTCTGCTTTGTGCCAGATGGCTTCCATAATTGCTTTATTACTTTTGCAGATGTTATAGAGAAATGTAGAAAATAAGCCAACAATGGATTGCAGCAGTTAGTGGAAGTGGCCTTTTCCTGTTGGTTATTCTCTGTTTGGAAACAAATATAATCTGTGTATCAGCTGAGGCACTGTGCTCTCTCTCTAAACTCAGAATTTATGAGATTTTTGGAAGTACAGATTTATCATCTTGTATGGGAAGGTGGTCTTGTTTCTTGGAAGGAAGACAGGGTGTCTGAAAATAAATGTAGTAGGGAATGTCATATTTCCCACTGAGCTGACTTCTGAAGAATTTGTGTAATTATAGTCTCATATTTTAAAATCCCATTCTATAGTTTTAAGAGTGTTTTTGCAGTAATCTTGAAAAGAAAATCAGGGAGGTTCAATTATTAGTATTGTTATTATTCCCATATTCCTGAGGGACAGCTGAGGTTCAGAGATGTGAGAGGACTATTCAAGGTCATATATCTTTCCAGGGGTAGAATCATTCGGGTCTTCTGGCTCCTGGGCTAGTCTTCTTTGCTTTTTACGATTACTATATCATATCCCTAGTATTCAGGAGCCTTAATTGAGTATCATAATATAGATATTTCTCCAATAGGAGGTGGTTCTCACACTCCTAAGTTTCAAGGAAGGAAACAGGGAAGGAGACTTAACTTTCCACTGAAATATTCTCCATTCTATGGTATGAGATGGCCTAAAATGTCACTGTGCATCCAGTGTAGAAATCTTTATTATAGCATCTGTTACTGAAGCCATCCAGTCTCTGATGGAATACTTCTAGTAATAAATTGATTTGTTTTATTTAGGGATGATTCTAAGTAATTAGAATGAATTAAAATGGGTCTCTCACTACTTAAAATTGGTCTTAGGATAGCCATCTGTGTTTTCATTTCATGTGCTTGCAAGTGTCAAAACATTTTTTGATTAGATGAATTTAATTTCACTCTTGCTCAAAGCATTCAACTCTGAACACTTCTTATATTAAAGATTGATAATTTTATTTATGCTATTTTTACATAATATGTCTTGACCCTCTAGTAATCATCATACAATATATATTCTTATGTTACCAATTTTGTTTGTCAGCACCTTTAATATTTTTCAATGTATGAAACCGACAGTTCTCATGATATCTGCTAAGTGATGACATGCTTGCCTACTATGATGAGGAGAGTATGGAAACATGTTTGGAGCAGCTGTTTGGGAAATTATTATGAAGG
Organism: Phacochoerus africanus; assembly: GCF_016906955.1. Classification (NCBI taxonomy): domain Eukaryota; kingdom Metazoa; phylum Chordata; class Mammalia; order Artiodactyla; family Suidae; genus Phacochoerus; species Phacochoerus africanus. The sequence goes on along the minus strand of NC_062558.1, from coordinate 120,165,673 downwards.
GATTCATGCTTTAGAAGGTTTAGTTATAAGATCATTTGTATGATAAAGGCAGAAATTAAAATTGGCACATAGATGTGGAAGACATATAAAGAGAATAAGAAATTGCTGTATCACCACCACCACCACCAAAATAGATAAATAAAGTTTAGTAGGCTGTATTGATGAAAAAGAAAATGCATTATTCCGATTGAGGGGAAAAGATGAAAGTTGATAAGCAGAAAGAAAGAAAATTGTATTAGTAAATTTAGAGGACAAACCACATAAACTGTATAATGTTCATATAAGAAATTGAAAAAATACAGAGATTTCATTATTAACCCATCTGGGTACCATAAGAGTAGAACAAAAAAGAGCTCAGCTGAATAATCTGAGGACTAGACTGACTCACGGTTAACTATGTTTGTTCCATTCAGTGACACTTTACATGCAAATATGCAAAGCTGTGTGCAAACATCAAAACATAACTTGGGTTAGTGAACTCTTAGTCTAGCTAACTCAACACTGGGAGACAGATAGTCTGGAAAGAAATTTGGGAGTTGAAAAGAACCAACAAAAATGACAAGGCTTTAACTTGACAAAGAGAAATAGAATATAAAAAAATACCCAAATCAGTAATTAAAGAGGAGGTGTTGTTACCAATTCTACTCAGTTTAAAAACACCATAAGGAAATTTTATGAACAATCTTATACTAAAAATTAGACAACTTGGATGAAGTAAACAAATATCTAAGCAAACACAGATTGCCAAAACAAGAAAAAAGGAGGATCTGAGTTGACCTATAACACGTAAGAACATGAATTAGTAATAATAAATCTTCTCACACAGCAAAGCCCAGGCTTAGAGGACTTCCCTCATTGAATTCTATCAAATATTTAAAGAAAAAAAATAACCCAAACACTTTAAGCTCTTTCAGAGAAAGTAAAGAACTTTTTAAAATTCATGAATCCTTGAACAAAGCCTATTGGATTTTCAAATTTACTAGGTTGAATTTTGTTTTTTAACAGTGTTAGTGTAGATTTTAGTGTCAAAACAAATGGAATTTCCTAGCATAAGATTTTATAAATAAATTAGCATACATAAAATAATTAAATATAATCAAGCCAATAAAAATAATTCAGAATTTGGTCTGTAACTGTTGCTTGACAAAAACAGATAAATAGCATGTACTGTATAATATACTTCTAAGTACAGAGACGTGTGTAAGGATATTCAAAGAGTTAATAATTATCATGAATTGTGGGATTGAGTATCATGTTTTATATTTTTCTTTGAATTCTGGGGCAAGGAGTTATGTTTTGAATTCTTTAAAATGAGTATATATTGTTATTTTAAAAGACACCAAAGCAATGTATTTTATTTTATTTATTTTTATTTTTAAATGATCTTTATTTTTTCCATTATAGCTGGTTTACAGTGTTCTGTCAATTTTCTACTGTATAGCAAGGTGACCCAGTCACACATGCATATATACATTCTTTTAAAATGAAGGCAGTGTATTTTAGAAGATGATGATACAGATTTTGATTCCACATATCTTCTTTGACTATATAAACTGTTTGTTGTTGTTTTGGTTTTTTTTTTGTTTTGTTTTATTTTATTTTGTTTTGTTTTATTTTGTTTTGTTTTATTTTATTTTATTTTGTTTTATTTTGTTTTATTTTATTTTATTTTATTTTATTTTTTGGTTTGTTTTTAGAATACTCCATCTGGCCTTTCTCTTTCACCCTCTGTGTAGTTTCTGGCAATTCTGGCCTGGGATTCTTGGCCTTCGTTTGTTAATTCTGTATCTTGTCTTGCTTTCTAGGTAAGTGAAACCCTGGAGTTTTCTTCCTTGTCATTGCAGTTAGTAAACATAAGGATAGAGGATATTGTCTTAATTTCATAGCACACCAGCTGTAGAACAGGGAATCAAATTTGGCAGTTTACACTCCCTTCTGATAAATTTAAATTTTATATTCTTGACTGACTGCTCTCTGATTTAGTGGCACTGATTGCCTGTTTAGATGTATGAATGACTGGGGAATAATCATGCTTCTCTAGGAACAGCCACAAATGACAGGCTATTCAGCAAGGAAAATGAGGTCTTAATGTGAATGTTAATTTTCAACACATTTCCATTGTGTACATGTTTAAGAATAAGATGTCAATGTTAAGAAGCATTTTTTCATTTCTTTCTTTTTGGCTGTGCTTGTGGCATGTGGAAGTTCCTGAGCCAGAGATCAAACCCCGCCACCACAGCTGTAACCAGAGCCATTGCAGTGACAATGCCAGGTTCTTAACCTGCTGAGCCATCAGAGAACTCCAAGAAACTTTTACTTTTGACTAACTTTTTATTTTAGAATAGTTTTAGATTTATTGGAAATTTGCAAAGAGATGGCAGCCTTCTTATATACTCCTATCTAGTTCCCCCCTGTTACTTAAAACTTGTGTTAGTATGGTGAATTTGTCACAATTAATTTATCACTACTTTTACATTATTATTAACTGAATTGCATATTTTTGTTAGTGTTCCTTAGTTTTTAATTAATGTTATTACAGGATACCATCTAGAACGCAGCACTGCATTTAGTCATGTGCCCTGAGGCTTCTCTTGGGTGTGGCAATTCAGTTCAGACTTTTCTTTTTAAGACTTTTAGAGTTTTGAGGAGTATTGGTTAGGTGTATTATAGAATGTCCTTCAATTGAGGTTTGATGTTCTTGTCATTTGCTTGTGGATATAGGCTTGGGGAGAAAGCCACAGAAGTAAAATGCTACTCTCCTTATAGCCTATCAAGGATATAGTCTATCAGTATGCATTATCACTCTTTTTTTTTCATTTTTTAAAGTTTTATTGAAGTAAAGTTGATTTACAATGCTGTGATAATTTCTGTTGTACAGCCAAGTGATTCAGTTATACATAGACACACATCCATTCTTTTTCAGATTCTTTTCCCATATAGATTATCACATAATATTGGGTAGAGGTACCTATGCCAATCCCAAACCCCCAATCCATTCTTCCCCCCTCCCCACCACTGTCCTCTTTGGTAACCATAAATGTGTCATGATCAGCTGGCAAAGTAGTGTTAAGTTTCTCCACTGTAAAACTGCATTTCCCCTCCTCTCTTTCCATGCTGTACACCTTAGAAGGAAGTCACTATGTACTGCCCACATTTAAGGAGAGGAGAGTTATGTTCTACCTTCCACAGGGCAAAGTATTTGAAAGAATTATTAGGAATTTTTCTCATGGGAGATTTGTCTCTTCTGCCCATTAATGATTTATTCAATCATTCATTTATGTAAGTTTGGACCTAAGAATATTTACTTTATACTTGGTTTATAATCCAGTGCTAATTTAATTCTGTGCTCGAATTGTTTGAACTTTGACCATGGGGAGCTTTTTTAACTGGCTCTATGTCTTTTTGAAATGCCTTCATCATGTGTGTTCTTTATTTTCCGGCGTTGCACAGTGCTCCAGGCGCATCCCAGCTGTAGAATCAATCATTTTGCCAAGGAGTCCTTGGTTCGGTGGTGTCCATGGCATTAATTACACAAATGTAACCTCTTTATGTATTGTCCATATCTCTTGGATGTTTTGTTTTCTTCTTTTTTCCTCTTTGAATTTCCAGTTGGTAAGTGTCTATTGACCTATCTTCAAGCTCACTGATCCTTTCCTTGGCTGTGTTGCATATAGTGATGCTGCCTACTTTAGAGAGTGTTCTTTCTTTCTTAATTTTTGGAATGGCTTGTGATTTTAGTTGATACCTGAACTTGTTGGATTGGGTTACATAATATGATGTAAATAGGCCTCTCCTGTGAGGATTTACATTAACCTGGCCAGGAGATGGTTGTGTTTAATGTTTCTGGGAGCTGTAATTTCCAGAGGCTTTACATTCCTCTGGTGTCTTTGGTTTTGCCTCCTCCATTGAGTGTTTGGTTCCCAGTGTGTTGTAGAGTCCTTATCCTGCAGTTTGCTCAGATGTGGGCCACTGTTATTATACTTGAACTTTGCTGGTGTGATGGTAAGGTATTGGGAGGATATAGTCTATAGCCTCAAGTTAATTTTTAGCTTTTTAGTGGATCTGTGTCTCAGGGCTATGACCTGCACAAGGGTTTCTGCACTGGTATTCAGTGGTATAGCTTCTTTTGCCCTACTCCTTACTTCTTTCTCTTCCTTCAGTGTTCCCTGTACTTATTTGAATGTATTTTTCCCATTGACTAGGGTTTTTTCCCCTCTTACATGACATAGCAAGGGTGTAAGAAACTGACACCAGGAAGGATTCATTTTCCCCACCTGAGATTAGGTTTCAGAATTGGACTTTTTTTGTGGTGCAGCAGGTTAAGGATCTGACATTGTCCCTGCAGCGGCTCAGGTTCCTGCTCTGGTGCAGGTTTGATTCCTGGCCCAGGAACTGACACATGCATGGGTGTGGCCAAAAGTAAATAAATAAAAGGAATTGCACTGTGGAAAAGTCATTTTTTCCTGGGAGAAGGCTCAAGTTTTGCTTGGAGAAGGTTTTACATGTATTGCATAATGGCTATGCTTCCCTGTCTCCTGCTCCAGTCAAGAAGGAATCTTTCTTGGATCCTCACCTGTGAGCTCTCTGTGGGGTTCCTGGCAGAAGAGTCTTTAACAGTGTGTAGACTCCCCTAAGCCTAAATCCACCAGGACTTTCTCATTCTCAAACGACTTAATGCTCAGTTTCCAGCTTTTTGTCAAAATTACCATTTAAGTGTTCCTACCAGTTTATGGCTCCAGAAGCTTCTACTCCAGGTAAGTAGATCCCATATGCTATCTCTCTAGATTTTAGGGTGGCTGTTTGCCTTATGACTTCAATATTTTGATGGATCCGAGAAAAGTGGTTGATTTTGTTTGTTCACAACCTTGTTCATATGGGAGGTACAACTTCCAAATTCTTTACATGTGGGTCCCTGGAGCCAGAAGCGAACATTTTATTTTTCAAAGTTAAGAGTAAGAGCTGAGATATCTCGGAGTAACAGCAGTAAGTGATGTCTTGAATGAGATCTTAATTCCCTGCTCGGGAATTCAACCTGGGCAACCTGGATAAAAATTGGAACCCTAGCCACTAGACCACCAGGGGCTAGAAGCTAAAAGCAGAATTGCTCTGATTCCTGCCCCTGTTGAAAGCAAAACTGTTTCAAGGAGGGAAAGACTGTAAATGTGAAATTTATTATTAGAGGCACAATACAACATGTGGGAAAGCACACAGGGAAGCAGTTTAGAAGCAAAAGAGCACACTCAGAGAGAAATGTGCATGTCCCCTCTAGTGGGGAGCTGCCAAAGGGGTGATTTAAAGTACTTACATAGGGACAGTTCTTCCAGGTCTTTATTTTCCTTTGGCCAACTCTCTTATTTTATTTCTCACATCTGATCTGACACAGGGCTCTCCCAGATGTGTGCAGACAGCTTTTGGCCGAGATGGATTCCAGAGCACGTGTTTATGGGATGGTTATTAGGATTTATTATGGCCTAGTATACCCTCCCCTTTTGACCCCCTAGGGGTCTTTCTCCACACGTGTACTTGGGGAGGTCTCCTTGATCCCAGGAGTGATTGATGTGGTCATCTTATTTTTTTTACTTCAGCAGAACTCAGTTTCTGCCATTAACTTTCTCCTTGAAATTCCAAAGAGAAGCAGGTCCTAATTTATTCACCCCAGTAAGTCCTAGCTGTTCTCAGCCCAGGGACGCATCTACCTCCTAACTCAGGTTCCCTAGATAAATACCTTTCATCTATGTTCATTCCCCTCAACACCTAACACATGTGCAACACAATGTTAATGACGATGACAAAAATTTAACCTTAATTGTATTCTTAGTATACTCCAGGTAGTGTGCTATGTTGTCTGCACTGATTATCTTGCTTAATCCTCATGGTATATTGTTATTCCACTTTTCGTTTTAGAACTTTGCTGGTGGTTACAGAAGTTTAGTGGTTTGCTCAAGGTCATTCAGCTAGGGAGTGGTTGACATTCTACTTTGAACCTGGATTCTTTGACTCTGAAACCCAAAACCAATGTACAGTAATTATGATTTAACAGATCATAATTATGAAAGCTGTTTTAGAATCTTCTGGAAGGATATAGATCCTTCTTAAGAGATGAGGATGAGCTTGCATATGCCCATGAATTGCTTTGAATTGGTCATGTGATAGAACTTATGCTTTTGTTCTACATTTGGCCTTTAAAAGTCTCTCCTAAATAACCTTTTTATCCACTCTTGTATGGGAACTTTTTCTTCCATGGCAATGGAAGGCAACTTGCCCTTCCCTGTGTTTAGAATAGTACCGGAGTACTTGGTCTGCCACAGAAGTCTCTAATATTGGCAGACAATTAAAATTTAAAGAAGGAAGATGTTGGGAAATACAGAAATTCTCTGAATTTATGTGTTCCTCTGTTAAGCCTCCTGAGCCACAGAAACATACATGCCATGAAATTAGAAAATGTGTACTTCCACCTCTTCTATAAATATTTTCATATATCATAATGACTACATCTGTAGTCATTTGTTTAAGATGTTTCTTATGTTCCCCAAACCCCAAAGGTTTCATTCACATATAGGAAGAATGAGGCCTGAGGACTTGGAGGCCTCTTTAGGTCACAAAAGATAAGACTTGCATGGCTCTCAGGCTCCTCTCATTGCATTTCAGAGGGTTGGAGTTAGCAATCCGACCTCTTACATTTCCAAGGAGGCCCTTTCCGAGGGAAGGTTATAACTTCCTCCCCTTCCTCCCTTTTTAAATCAGAGAAAAATCATTTCTTCTTTCTCCTTCTCCTTCGGCGCATCTTGCCACATATGTAGGAAAAATGTTCATTGGCTCTTCTATTGTCACCCCAGATTAAGGGCTCAGGGAGACACAGGGGAGAGAAAGCGAGCACACTTATTATTTACTGTGAAGCAACTAATAAAAAAATCTGCCTCCAATCCAGAACACCTCGTGTGAGCATTCATGGTAAAGTTAATAAAGATGAATATTAAAAACTCAACAGGAGGAAAGGAAAGTCGCCATCACAGTGTGGCAATGAAACTGACTAAGGTAATTTTAATTTGATCAAGTTTCCTTTAGCTAAATAGTATGCAACTGATGCCGGAAATATGTTGCTGGAATCTGGGTTCTTGTTCACGCAGCCAAAGAATGAACTTCACGCAAACACACAGGCAGCAAGCAAGCAAAATCTTTATTACGAAAGCAGATAGATCCCAGGACAGCTGGGGGCAGGGAGAAGAGCCCCCCTCTCTATTGTCTTATAGCAGTTATTATCCCTTAAAGATGGGGGCTACCAACGTAGGCTCCAGAAAGATGTGGTTTTCTCCCATTGGTCTTGCCTAATTGCATATATCAGTCCTTGTCCAATAGGGGTCTTAGAGGTGGAAATGTCCCATAAGTATCATGGTTTCTTTGCCCTTTTCTTCCCGTGAACTGAGTCATGGGGGATAGGGATTAATGTCCATCTGGGCGTAGGTATACTCCCTATAGTAAACAAGGCCTGTGGTGATGTTACTCCCTGCAGCCCTTAAGCCACAAATGTTATTATTCAATGGCCGTATCAATGAATGCATTGAAACCCAAGCTCCTACACTGACTACCTGAGTTATTCTGCCTTTCAGCCACCAAGACCACTGAGGCTCTCTGGGGGTGTCTAGTGCCCCATTCAAGTCTGATCTTAGCAAAGATGGGGAAAAACAATTGATCATACAGCTTTCCCAGGCTCTCCTCTCTACTGTGCCTCTTTCCCCAGTTCTGTCTCCATCCTTCTCTCAACCCTCAGGAGCCAGCTGCTTTCTCCCAGGAATTATCACTCCCCCCCCACCCACCCCCCGCATGCCTTGAACTCTGCTGGATACATTATAATAATTCTCTCCAGTGCTTATAAACACTTCTCAGCTAAAAATGGTTTAAGGGACTTTCCTTGATTACATAGTTAATGGGGGGCCAACCCCCAAATCTATTATTTTTTGCCTGATCATAAAATCTTTGTCCACATAGCATGCACGCTCTCTTTTTTTCATGACAACTCCCCCAATTAAAATTTATTTTCAGAAAAGTCATTGTCAGAGTTCCCGCTGTGACCCAGGGGGCTAATAAGGATCCAGCATTGCCTCTGATATTTATACCATGGAGTCAGTATTGGTAAGAGAGCTCTCATAAATGGAGCTAGAAAGCCATTGAGGAAGTCTGACCTATGCACCTCTCAGGCCAGATAGAATCTGAATTTTGACTGATAAGTGTCTTAATGCATCTGTCCAGGAAGAATGTCTGCACAATCCAGAATCTCAAGATTCTTTCTTGACATTTACGGTAAATAACTCATGGTAGCCTATCCGGTAAGGCCAAACATCTCCTTTCTTTTGTCTGAGTTGATCATAATTCTTCCAGCTTTTGCCTTTAAAGCCCCTGATTTTCTCTTCCCTAGGACACTCTTTTGGCTTTACTGGGATCTGTCTCTTAAATTGGAATTCTTAAGACCCTAAATACAAGTGTTTATTCTTTGCAGCCTCAGTACTGTTTATTGCTTGACAAAATTCAGTAAATATTTCCCTCTTTTTAAGGGTATTAATTTTAACACTTCTATCTCAGAATTGAATATAAGTTTGGAATCCTTGATTTCGGTACTTTAAACATCTGAGATGAATGACAGGTGCTTTGACTCAGTGGGTCTTTTCTAGGTGTTTGAAGTGTCTTCACATTGGTAACTCTTTCTTTTTGCACAGACAGTTGTAATACATTGTTATAACAATCATAGAGATAGGGAGGCTTGCAGTAGGGTTTTTTCCAGAAAGAAAGATCTTTTACATCATTTTGTCACCTATGCAGGGCTGAAAGAATGTGAGTCAATTCCTATATGTGTATATATATATATATACATTTTTTTTCCTTTTGTTTTTCAAGGCCACACCTGTGACATATGGAGGCTCCCAGGCTAGGGGTCAAATTGGAGCTGCAATTGCTTAGCTGCTGGCCTATGCCACAGGCACAGCAACGCCAGATCTGAGCAGTGTCTGTGACATTTACCACAGCTCATGGCAACGCTGGGTCCTTAATCCACTGAGCAAGGTCAGGGATCAAACCTGCATCCTCATGGATACTAGTCAGGTTCATTACTGCTGAGCCACAATGGGAACTCCAATATTTATTTTTTTATTCAACTTGTATACAGACACTCAGGGTTGTTTTTTCTCCATATTTGTACAATCATTTTGTTTTGAACAAAACAAGGGTCTTCCGGGATTGCCAATAAACTTGCCTAGGTGGCTTCTAAAATTTTTCGTTTGGCTGAAAACTCTTAACCTTTCCTTCGAGGACAAAATTACAAATAAACAACATTATATAAATTCCAAGTTTGTCCAGGAAATTCCCTGTTTAATGTTTGTTTGACCAGCATTCTGTCCTATTAGCATCACTTTTCTCTATCAGAAGGAATCCAATTTGAGTGAATTGTATAACCAATCAACAGATTTTTTTTTTCCTCCAATAATTCCAAAAAGCCCCAAACAATCACGATTTTTCAATCCATTCCAATCCATTCTAGGAAGAAATTTGGAGTCAGAATAGAAAGTATCCCTTTGGCTGCTTGTTAGATTTTCCTGCCAACACAGACATGTTCATGTACTCAGAAGCCTACTAAATGTGATATTTGCCTTATTGCTTTATAATGTGAGGTGTGTTGGTGGGGCCAGCAGAAATAAAATAGAAATAAAGCTCAATTGCATATTTAAATGGATTCCCACTTCCGGGAATCATGGTAGCTGAACATTATGTGGCTATAAAGAGCAAAACGATTGAAAACAACACACTGGACCATTCATGCTTTCCAGGTTGCTAAGTGCAGCTGCCTACCCCTGGAGTGGGAGCCCTCATTTTTCCCTGCTGGGAGGAACGAGCAATAATTCCAACAAAGAAGCTGTGACTGCATGTGTTGTTTCTTAAGAAGACAGCAGTGTGTCTTAAAGAAAAGGCTTTGACATGATTTAGATCCAATTTTGAATCCTGTCGCTAGAAATAATTTCCAGGTAACAGTTTCCACCTTGGCTTTCTAATCTCTATGAAGTGGTCAATAATTCCTCTCTTATATAGTTGTTTTGAGATAATGAATACAGAGTGTCAAAACAGATCTGATATCTAGTAGGAGCTTTATGAGCTCTGTATTTAGGACCATTCTTCAGTTTGGGACTGCAGCCTCCTGTCACCCTTGTCCCCCCTCTCTGCTTTTCCTTTTTCTTTCTAGTTTTAGCCATGTCTGGGGCCATCCATAGATTTTTTTTTTTCCTGTGTGTAGCTTCAATGAATATTTTGAGTCCTTTGAAAAAGTCTTTGTTTATACGCTCTTTACTAATGCAGCCTCTCTGCTTTCTTTTTCATTTGGTGTCTCGTTTTGAACGCTGAGCACAATTTATTGGGTATTTTCAACTTTCTTGATTTATGTGAAGGGGTGTATGCATGTATTTCCATCCAGCAATCTTGATTCAAATATTTGTTTCTTGCAGAGACATACGAGTGCAGAATGGGAGGATTAGATATCTGTACCTCTTTGGATTGTTTGTTCTTCTCATCTGAAAAATGCCTCAGGCCCTCTCCTTATCCCTTTTTGTTTGGAATGCAAGCAAGCTTACACTGTGATGATCACTGTAACTACCAAATTGAGTTTTAGAACATTTTGTTCCTGTTTGGGAAGCACTAAGAGGTTGAACTTAGAAACCAGTGGTTCTCCTGGATCAGGAATAGAGGCTCTATTAGCCTCTCTTTGGAATGTAACTTCTCTGAGTGTCCTGTACCTGGAAGCTGTCAACAAAAGATGTGAGAAGTATCTGAGGAAGTTGGAGGGAAGACCCCTCTGGGTAAAGGCGGTAAATATTGATGGCTTGGGGAAAAGGATGGTAAAGAAAAATTGAGGTAAGTAAGAGCTCTCTGAATAGCATCCCCTCCCCACCCCCCGCCCCCCAAAAGCTGAAGGGTGAAGAGAAATTGCTTAGTGAGAATGACTAGAAAAAAATTGAAAATGTGGCAGGCTAAGAGATAGTAATATATTGGAGTCTTGCTATAACCAATCTGTTTTGGAGAAAAATTTAAGACAGATTTTCTTAAATCCAAAGATGAGCAAATTAGCATATTAGTGTTTGGAACATAGTATAGACTTTTGTTTATATTTCCTATTTTTGGACTCAGAAGGACTAGAGTTGACATCCCAGCTCTGCTACTTTCTAAGTAATCTGTAAGCAAGTTAATCTCAGTGAGTCTTGGTTTTCTCATCTGTGAAATGGGGATATAAAAGTTTCTACCTCATAGGACTGTGATAGGAGATAATGCATGGAAGACACTTGGAACCTCAACTGCTTGGATTATAGAGAATCTTTCATTAATTGTAGCTATTATTATTATAATGACCTTCTATCCCAAATAGTGTGACAATGCTTTAATTCCCACTACATGAAAGCTAGGTGTTATGACTAATCCCAGAATGGAAGACATGGACCTCAATGATTTGTTCAAGACCAGATGCTCTGTAAATAGCAGAGCTGAAACTGCATCTCTCATGTGTATGCCTCTAAGTCCTGTTTTATCCCTACCATGTCATAACTGTATTCAATACGAGATAATTAAGTTTACATTATACTGATAATAACTCCAATTATGCCTATTTTCTAAATAGAATGTCATCAATATAAGAAAATTTAAATAATGCAAGAAAACAATATAACATTGTAAATGTTGGAATACTTAAATGAAACAACCTCTAATCTCTTATCTCTTTACAATCTCTGATCTCTTATCTCTTTACAATCTCTGATCTCTTATCTCTTTACATATTGCCCTACTAATGCACAACTTACCCTCTTCAAAGGGTGTAAAGTAATATTGAATACTTTAATAAGTATTCAATATCTACTTCTTTTACAATTGTCTTTTCTTGATAGAAAAACAGTGAAAGGATCCTAAAAATTCTCTGCTCATTCATGTTTTCTTGCAGACATGTACTTATCTAAATGATTCAGAACAACCACTTTTCTTATCTCCATAGACCTTTAGGGATGAAGTTTCACTTAGTTCTTATAAATGGTATTTACTTAGTATACAAATGTATAATTGGTTTCCTAACATGAAACACCCTTTAAAGAGTTTTCATAATATGGATGCTTTTCATATTCATTCATTGTTTCAACAAATATTAAGTAAATGCATAATCCATTTCAATAACTGTTCTAAGTGCTGCAGATAGAACAGTGAATAAAAGATAAAACGAAGCACCCATAAAATTTCCTCTGCTCTTTTGTCGCTTACATTCCAGTGACAGGAGACAGATAATGGATGATGGGAACACAATACATATGTGCATAATATAACATGTTAGAAGATAACCGAAATGAGAAAGATAAAGAAGAAAGATGAGCAATACTGATCTGTGTGGGTATCATATTTTTGATGGGTTGTTCAGGAAATGCCATGTTGAGATGTGACATTGAAGCCAAGACCTGAGGAAGGCCAAGGAGTGAGCCATGAGGATGTCTGTGGAAGGAACATTCTATACAGAAGTAAGAGATGGCAGGACTGTATATTCTTTCCAGCTTGGTTGGGACCAAATGAGCAAAGGGAAGATTAGTGAGAGCAGCAGCCAGAGAGATAAGAGGTCAGATTTGTTGCACATTTTAAAGACTTTAAGGATATTTTATTCTAAGAGAAAAGATTTTAGAGCAGATGCAAATGGTTGGACTTAATTTTCTGAGGATCTTCTGGGCAACTGTGTTCACAATGACTTAGTTACACAGTTTTTATCATCTCGTTGCTTTTCCCATGTGTTTTCCACATTTAGTTGAACCATCCAGAAAATAGTTCTTCTGAAAATTACAAGGACTCAAAGTCCAGACCAAAAGCTCTGGAGAGCAGGAATCTCCTTCTACTCTTTGATTTTCAGTATCTAGCACAGTTCCTGTCACATGGACGTTACTAAATATTTGTCTAATGTGAGCTGAAGAAATGACTAAGTAGTCCTGATACTCAAGAAGATGTATTATTTCTGCTTTTTCAGAAGTCTTGATACTCAAGAAGATGTGTTATTCTTACTCTTCTCCATATTTTCAAGATGCTGCTCAAACATTAGGTGATGCTAAAGCTTCCCCACTGTCTTTTCTCTAATGTTTACTAATTAGCACAGGGGATTTACTATCTCTAACCCAATGTTTATAATATTAATTAATTCTTTTACCATTGGATTTCTTCTTATCTCTTGCTTACTTAACCTTTCTTCCTGAACTCACTCTTTTTTAATATACAGAAATGCACATATTTAATATATACAATTTGATGAGTTTAGACATATGTGCTTACCTGTGAAACTATCATCACAAAGTAATGAACATTTATCACCTCCAAATTTGACTTCTGTCTTGCTTTCTTTCTAGGACAGTTTTTTATGTTGTAGTTTATTTACAATGTTGTGTTACTTTCTGGTGTACAACAAGGTGATTCAATTTTTCATATTTTTCCCATATGGTTTATTACATGATTTTAATATATTTCTCTGTACTATACAATAGGTCCTTGTTGTTTGTTTATTTTATATATAGTAGTTTATATCTGCTAATCCCGAACTCCTACTTTATCACTCCTCTATCTCCTTTCCCCTTGGTAACCATAAATTTGTTTTTAAAGTCTGTGAGTCTGTTTCTGTTCTGTAAATAAGTTAATTTGTATCATATTTTATATTCCACATATAAGTGATATCATATATTTGTCTTTGACCTATTTTGCTTAGTATAATAATCTCTAGGTGCATCCATCTTTCTGTAAACGGCATTACATCATTCTTTTTAATTGCTGAGTAATATTCCATTGTATAAATATACCACATCTTCTTAATCTGTTCCTGTCAATGAACATTTAAGTTGCTTCCATATTTTAGTTATTGTAAATAGTGCTATAAATATTGGGGTGCATATTTGTTTCAAATTAGGGTTTTCTCCAAATGTATGCCCAGGGGTGAGATTCATGGATCATATGGCAACTCTATTTTTAGTTAAGGAACCTCCATACTGTTTTCCATAGTGGTTGCACCAGCTTACCTTTCCACTGACAGTGTAGGATGGTTCCCTTTTCTCCATACCCTCTCTAGCATTTATTATTTGCATAGTTTTTAATGATGGCTATTCTGACTGTTGCTAGGTGATACTTTAGTGCAGTTTTGATTTGCATTTCTCTAATAATTAGTGATGTTGGGCATCTTTCTATGTACCTGTAGGCCACCTATATGTTGTCTTTAGAGAAATGTTTATTTAGTTCTGTTCATTTTTTTAAATGAGTTCTTTTTTTTTTTTGGTTTGTTTGTTGTTTTTGTTTTTTGGTATTGGGTTGTTTGAGTCTTTATGTATCTTGAAAATTTATAGGTCACATCATTTGTAAGTATTTTTCTCCCATTCCATATGTTATCTTTTTATTTCATTTATGATTTCTTCTACTGTGCAAAAGCTTCTAAGTTTGATTAGTTCCCATTTGTTTATTTTTGCTTTTATTTCTATTCCCTTGGAAGACTAACCAAAGAAAACATTGGTATGATTTATTTCAGAGAATATTTTCCTAAGTTCTTTTTCTAGGAGATTTATGGTGTTATGTCTTATATTTAAGTCTTTAAGCCATTTTGAGTTTATTTTTATGTATGGTGTGAGAGTATTTTCTACTTTCATTTATTTACATATGGCTATTAAGCTTTCCCAACACCATGTGCTGCAGAGACTTTCTTCCATTGTATATTCTTGCCTTTGTTGTCAAAGATTAATTGACTGAAGGTGACTTGAATTATCTCTGGCCTCTCTATTCTGTTCCATTGACCCATATGTCTGTTTTTGTGCCAATACCATGCTGTTTTGATTATTGTATCTTTGTAGTATTGTCTGAAGTCTGGGAGGCTTATGCTTCCAGTTTTTTTTTTTTTCCCTTCAGGATTGCTTTAGAAATTCTGGGTCTTTTAGGTTCCATATTAATTTTAGGATTATTTGTCCTAGCACACTTTTAATTAATGTATATTTCCTATAAATATAATTTATTGTAAAATTTTTGCTCTTTCTTTCTCCTAACTTCTTAAGACTGGAGACTCATTTAGTTTCCTCCCTCCCTCTTTCCTCCCTCTTTTCCCCCTCCAAATTTCCTCCCTTCCTTCCTTGCCTTTTTCCTTCCTTCCTTCAAATAGATTTAAATGCCACTGGAGTTACTTTGGTGGATAAGAACTATAAGTTATGAAAATATAACCTGAGTGTATCATTTCCTTGGATTCTGTCTTAGGAATACACTTCCTGAACTAGCTATTGGCTCTTTCCCTAAAAATATGAGGTGCTTTCTTGCTCCCCATCCTGGAATATGCAATACAGTGTTAGAGAAATAAAAGTCAAGGTTACCTTGTACCCTTTTCCCCCCTTTTCTGTTCCAGATAAATTTTCCATAATCTTATATTAAAATGCAGCTTTCAACAAAATACTATCATCCTTCCTTCATTCTGTCCTTATCTTCACTGCAATTCTCTAACATTTATTTTCTAAACATTTGCTGACTCTGCCCTCCAAGACTCATAGAGTTGGGTATAAATGAGAAGATTTACATGGATATGGAAATGACTTTGAGAAGATGTTTTGGTATTAAAGGTTTTTAAAATATTCCATCTCAAGTTGATTTACTTAATGTCTTTGGAGATTCTTCTTTGGTTCTATTATAATGTCAGTCATTATAGAATAAGCTGAGTATAGTGAAGCATTACATAATGACTTGAAGTGCCATGAAGATAAACAGCTTTTAAAGAAAATAACAAAGTTGTTTAAAATTATTATTAAGCTTTGAGATCAGGGAAAGTGTATAATTGCTGTCCACATGTAAATATTTTTAACGGAAGTAGCATTTTTGAAATTAAGGTCACAATTATGGTGAATATTCACTGCTAGGAAGATTGGAGAAAATTATTTATATTTTTGTATTAGCTCTGCTATTGGACATATGTACAAAAAGGCTAACCCAATAATAATTTTATTTTTCTTTTTAGTGCCACACCTGCAGCATATGTAAGTTCCCAGGCTAGAGGTCGAATCAGAGCTGCAGCTGCTGACCTGCACCACAGACACA
This sequence comes from Phacochoerus africanus, assembly GCF_016906955.1. NCBI lineage: Eukaryota > Metazoa > Chordata > Mammalia > Artiodactyla > Suidae > Phacochoerus > Phacochoerus africanus. The sequence continues at coordinate 120,149,578 of NC_062558.1, read as the reverse complement.
GCAACACTGATGTACCTGTGTCACAGCTTGTGGCAAGGCCGGATCTTTAAGCCACTGAGTGAGACAAGGGATCAAACCCACATTCTCATAGATACTAGTTAGATTCTTAACCTACTGAGCCACAATAGAAACTCCAAAAATTTCTTATTTGACTTTTTTTTGTGTGTGTGTGTGCCCTTGGCATATGCTTTAGGTAGACTGAACCCTGATTATTGCAGCAACTTCTCAAGGGTACTGATATCTTAGCTGTTATAGACACACAGATACACTATCTGAGAATTATTTTTCATTGTCCCTCTTGAGACTGATAAATCATATCTAGTATGAAATGCCCGGGTTTGCAGGCATTGAGATAGTAGTAGTATCTGATTTTACTGTCACTAATACCTACTCTGCTTTGCTATACTCTGCAAATATGTGACTCTCTTCAACATTTTCATGAGGGACTTCAATGGACACAATGTTACTGATCTTACCTGTTGTCAGTTTTTTTTAATAAAAAGGGAAGAAACCTATTGATAACTCCAGCATTGGAGTCTCAGAATTTTGGAGATGTGACCTTTTAGAAAAATGACTCCAAAAATCCCGATGTTATGTTCTGAATCATTAAAGATTATTGTGTTTCCTTTTGTGTATATATGTGGGTTCATCTTTGAGCCTTCAGTGAAAGGGAGTCCCTGAGTTTTCTTCTGATGTATCAAATGATAATTTGAAAACCCTTCCAGTAAATGAAATATAAGAGTATAATGAAAGAATTTGGTGCTTTGAGGGCTTTTCCTCCCTTTGTTTTAGAACTACCTGGTTGACTTCTCCATTGAGCATGGATTCTACACTTGAAAGGCAATGATAGAATTTAAGCATGAAGACCCTGGTACCATGTGATGGGTTCAAGTCTCAGCTCTGTTTTATAATTGTTCTATGACCTTGAATATCAGTTATTTCTCTGTGCTTTTATTTATTTAGCTGTAGAAAATGGATAATAGTATTATTTCCTTCACAATGTTGTTTTGAAGGCAAAATAAGTTAATATGTGAAAAGAGTTTATAACAGTGCCTGGCATAAAATGACTATAAGTGTTAGCTTTCACTCTAAGAAATGTTAGCTATTATTATGCCATTACCGTCTACAGTAAATGTGTGTTGTCTATGGAGCCAAGTATCCCTTTCTCTTCACTTTGGGAAAAAAAAATCTCTTTAATTTTCTTTGGGAACCATGCCTTCTGTATCATGTGTAGTCTTGTTTGGAATCTCATGCATGGTGGCAGTACTCTCCTTAGACTCAGGGAAGTGCTTCAGGAGCCTCCAAACTTTGGAATCCTCTATGGTCCCTAGGACCAGCCAACATGGCAATACCATTCAGGCAAGGTCTGACTCAGTGCATGATTCACAAAAGGAAAATTTGATGAACTGTACTCCATCAAAATTGAAAATGTTAATTATGCAAAAGTGTCAATGAAAAGATGAAAAGATAGTTTACAGATTAGGAAAAATATTTTCAAACAATATATCTTACAGTAGGTTTAACCAGAATGCGTGTATGTGTATATATGTATATATATATATACATATATACACATTATATATATATAACTTTCAGAAGTCAAAGACTTTAAAAAGGGCTAATGACACAAATAATCCATCTACCAAAGAGACAGGACAAATAAAGAAGACAAATAGACATAAGAAAAATTGTTTAAAGTCATTGGCCATTTCAAATTAAAATCATGATGAGATACTACTACACATCTAATAGGCTAAAACCATTCAATATGAAGAGGTGACAGGGAATGCATAGCAACTAGAACTCTTCATAGATTACTGGTGTGAATGAAAACTAATACAGCCACTCTGGAAGATGGTTTGGCATTGTTTTATAAAGTTAACTATACTCTACTATGGGGACCAAAAATTCCTCTTTTGGGAATGTATTCTTAGAAAAGTGAAAATATATGTTCATACACAAATATCTACATAGATATCTATAGAAGCTCTATTAATGATAGATCCAAACTGAAAATATATGTCCTATGGTAGGTAAATGGACATCTGCACAGTGGAACACTCAACAGTATGACAGAACAGAATTGCGACACTCACCACTTGCATGAATCTCAAAGGCATTGTAGTGAGTGAAAGAACCTGGTATCCACAGGTTACTGCTGAGAGATTATACTTATATAATGTTCTAAAAATAATAAAGCTGTAGGTATGGAGAATATATAGGTTGTTTCTAGGGGTTATGATTGAGAAAAACAGGGTGAATATAAAGGAATAACACAATTTTTTGGAGTAAATAAACTTTCTATGCACTGATTACTGTGGTTTTTACATGGACCTATAAACATACGTTAAAATTCACATAACTCTATGCTGCCAAGTCAGTTTTCTTGTATGAATAGAAAAAATAAAGACACTGATAAGTAAATCAAAAGATAATACATAAACAGAAAACATTTACAAAACACATGTCTGACAAAGGACATGTGTCTAGAATACATAAAGACCTCTCAAAATTTTATAATATGAAAATATTAACCCATTTGAAAAATGAGACTGGACAGTGTTTCAGCAAAGAATATGAATATGCCCATGGAAATGTACTCAGCATCATTAGGAAATATCTGTTTGAGTGGCTTGAAAAATAGCTAACAGTACTACATACTTGTAACTCTCATACATTGCTGGTGGGAATATAAAATGTTTTAGTCATTCTGGAAAATAGGTTTGCAGCTTTTTATAAAGTTTAATATACGCTAACTAATAAGACCCAGTAATTCCATTCCTAGGTTTTTCTCTGAAAAATAGAAATACGCATTCACACAAATACTTCGGCATCAATGTTTATTTCAGCTATGTTAATAACCATTCGCAATTTCAACTGGTGAATGGATAAATGAACTCAGGCATTCCCTTACAATTGGATACTATTTAACAATAAAAAGAGCATGCTACAATACAGGTAATGATATGGATAAATCTGAAACTCATTATGCTGAATGGCAGAAGTGAGATTCAAAGGGCTACATTCTGCATGATTGCATTTACATGGCATTATGGATAAAGCAAACATATAGGGGAAGAAACATATCAGTCCTTCCTAGGGACTAGGATGTGAGGAGAATGTTTGATTATATAGGAGCATGTAGGAACTTGACAGTATGATGGAAAGCTCTGTACCATGACTGTGCTGACGGTTGTACAGCCATAACACATTAATTAAGGCTCCTACAACTGTACACCAAAAGGGTACATTGTTGAAATGATACCACTATAATCTGAGTGAAAGCATAAGGTTACAGAGGTGGTGGAATAGTAATAACTGATGAAATTGGACAGTGAGCATTTGGGGATTTCTTATACTGTATTCTTTATTTTGCATATGTTTGAAAAATAAAAAGTAAAAATCTAGAAGGCTAACACCTATTGCTGGCAGGAATTTAGTAAAAGGATGCTACTGCACTGCTGATGAACGTGTAAATTGCCACAGAATTTTTTTGAAAGCAATCTTGTAACAGCTGGTAGAAATTGCAACTACATAAACACTTTGTCCCAGAAGACCCACTATTTTAATCTCTCCTGTAAAAATAAGGGCTCCAGAGTTTTAAAGGTATAAATACAAGGATGTTTATTACAGCACTGTAGTTAGTGGCAAGCAGCTGAACACAAGTGAGAGTCTATAAATGGAACAGTCCCAAAACACTCCCTTGTGATACCCCTTTATAGTTACTTGTCCCAGTGGCACAATGGCTTACAGAACAGCTGCACTTTGGAATATTATGCAGATACTAAAAAGTAATGAATCAGAGTATTAGTTTATAAATCTAATAAATGATGAGGCGGTGTTTCAAACCTAACTCTGCCTGACTCCATCGTATGTATATTTAACCTCTATGTGCTAATACATTTTTTAATTTCCCTATTTTTTTCCTATGGTATGTTCTTCTTGGCCTTCACCTTATCTCATGTAGGTGATAGGGAGTTGAGTTTAAGATTTGGGGCTGGAATAAAGGGCTGTTGAATTAGCTGGGCTTTTTCTGGGATTTTAAACCTTACTGCTCATTGGGGGAATACCAGTGCACATTGCAGTGAGATGTGAGAACAAAGCCCCAGATGTTGCTTTGTACCCTGGAGACCTTGTTACTGTGGACCCAGCCACTTAGAAGTCCTGGTGCTCAGCCATCTCTCTTTTTCTTACACTCCGTGACATGAGAAACCACTGGCTTTATTGTAGAGGATGAAGGTGTGTGCCCAGGGGACTGCAGTTTGGAAGACCAAGTCCAGTGTGGAGGGGGTTATGTTCCTGTCTCAGGAGAGATTTGAGGTGGTGACTCATTCAACTGCAGTCTTGTGATTACATTTCCGTGAAGTAGAAAACTAATCCATGCTGTTGGAAACCAAGGTACTGATAACTCTTCTAGGCTAGAACTTTAGGAGAGCATGAGGGTGACTTTTAAGGAGCAAATAATGTTATTTCCCCTTAATATTGGTGCTAGTGGCATGAGTGTTTTCAGTTTGTAAAAATTCATCAGATTTTACACTATGATTTCAGCCTTTTTATTATGAATGTGTTATACTTCAACAAAAGGTTGAAAAAAAAATGAAAAGCAGATAACTATGTTAAACAAGGTAATAAATAATAGTTACTATGTAAATGACCACAGAATCTTAATGGCTTCATATAATAACATTTTATTTCTGAGACTTGCTGTCATTGAGGTACTGCTGAGTAGTTCTTCTCTAAGCCTTGACTCAAGGATCCAGGCTCCTTCCACCTTTGGACATGACTGCCCTCAGCATATGGTTCTCTGTGGAAAAGGGACAATACAGGAAAACCATAAATGATTGGATTTTTAGGGGTCAGCCTTAGAATGGTGAATATCACTTTCTCTTACATTGTATTGGATGAAAGTAATCAAATGACTTCATCTAGAGGCAAGAAAATTTAGTCTTCCATTATTTTCATTAGGGAAATTATGTGGATTGGGAAAATATATTATTTTGTCTTGGGAGTTCCTGTCATACCATAGTGGAAACGAATCCAACTAGGAACCATGAAGTTGCGGATTCTATCCCTGGCCTCGCTTGGTAGGTTAAGGATCTGGTGTAGCCATGAGCTGTGGTGTAGGTCACAGATGCAGCTCAGATGGATCTGGCTTTGTTGTGGCTGTGGCATAGGCCAGCAGCTGTAGCTCCAATGAGACCCCTAGCCTTGGAACTTCCATATGCAACAGGTACAGCCCTAAAAAGCAAAAAAATAAATAAATAAAATAATTATTTTTGTCTTGAATTGAATTTTTTTTCCTCTTGTTCTTTCCTTTTCCTCTTTGTAGCTAGTCAGTGAGGGAGAAAGAGGCTGGTTGCCATGTTTACTGTCATGAAACTACACTGGTTTCTCATCTTGTGAGGTGAGGTGCAGAGCTGAATTTTATTTTACTTTGTTTTATTTTATTTATTTTATTATTTTTTTCAAAGAGCTGAATTTTATGAAGTGATCAATGACTCCCACTATGCTTGTTTCATACAGCCACAAATAATCTACAATGTGCCAAATATTTTGTGCATCAATGCATTATTCATTTAAAATTCTCCCACATTGGTTGGAGCCATATGCCTGTGTGTGCGTTCAAAATTGGCTTGGAGTTCTAGAGCTATCACTTTCAAGACTTAAGGCAGTTTGGTGCAAGTGTGATTATTTCCTAGGATTGCCTTTGCCAATTTGGAATCTTGGATAAGCAAAGGAATAGGAACAAGATGTCACATAAAATCCAATACATATCAATTGCTGTATTTCCAAGAAGCATCTCTCAGCATAGAATCTTCAGTTTATCATTAATTGGTGTCTTAGGTTAATTGGTGATTCTGTTAAGTAGATCAATTGAATGAGAGGAAAACAGACCAAACTAATTTTGGCTTTCTAGAATGAAATATGATCTCTCTATGGATATGAATCATTTGGTTTTCATTCCCATTATCTTCAAATTACATCATTAGGCATCTTGGCAACTCAATAACAAATGCAGAAGGGCAAGGTTTTCCATTCTAAGTCGCCCCACTTCCTCACTGGAGTCCTTTGACTTAAATGCTAGGCCCAGTTTCTTAGAATCTATTGTTTGTCAGGTACTTCTAAAATTAAGAGCATAATATTCATAATTAAAGGTCAGGCCCTTCTATGATTAGTACCAAGGACAGAAAACCCGATGAAGAATCTTAAGGTGTAAATGGAGGCATCCTTGACTTTCTGAACAACAAAGAGATGTGTTGTTATCCAACTGTAGCAGGTAGGACTAATGACAAGCCTGACAGGTCTTGTAGGAGCCTTGAAAATTCAAGCTCTCTGTTTCCAGTTGTCTCAGTACTGGAAGTGCCCAAGAAGTTTTCCCTGAAAACACACTGATCTTCTCATCCCTTCTTACTTGAATCAAATTAATTGATAGGAGTTCCTGCTGGTGCAATGGATTGGTGGTGTCTTTGAAGTGCCAGGACACAGGTTCAATCCCTGGCTGGCACAGTGGCTTAGAAAGATCTGGCTTTGCTATAGCTGTGGCATAGGTCGCATCTGAGGCTCAGATCTGATCTTTGGTCTGGGAACTCCATATGCTTTGGGGCAGCCAAAAAAGGAAATAAAAAAGAAATTAATTGACAGCTATGATATTGAAATAATGCCTCAAAGGTTCTGCAGGTACACAAGACCCCCAGAAGTTGTGAGCCTTTCATGTTTTGCTCTGTACTGTCTCTATTGCTGCCCTTTAAGAAAGCCTGATCATCTCAGTGTTGTTGCTGCCAGAAGTCTTTATTGCTTTTGCTTTCCAGAAGGCTTTTCAAATTGCTGCAGATAGATAATCCCATTAATTTCAGATTGTGGATAACTGACAATATCTATTAGTTTTGGATTCACAACCCCCTTTGGATCAGCCCAGTATTGACTAAAGAGTGAATTAGCTGACTCCAAAGTCAAGATTAAGCTTCACATAGACATGCGCATTGGACAGATGTGGAAGAGGAGATGACATGCAGGAAGAGGGAGGGGTTAAAATATTTCCTGAGGTTGAAAAATTGAGTTGGAGAATTAAATATTTTAGAATCTGAAAAAAAATAAAGACATTCTCAAATTTAGGCAATAAAGAAATGTTAAAATATTGAGGTTTATCAAAGAATATTTTGTCTCCAGCAATAGTGAAGACAATAGAAATGATGGTGATGATAATTAACATCTATTGCATGGTTGCCATATCAGAGATTTATATTTGTCTCTCTTTGGCTTATTCCACTTAGCATAATGCCTTCAAGGCCCATCCATGCTGTTGAAAACAGCAGGATTTTTTTTTCTTTATTATGGCTGAAAAATATTCCATCGTATGTATTTAACACATCTTCTTTATTAGCGTCCACTAATGGGCATTTAGATTATCTCCATACTTTGGCTCTTTTATATAATGCCGCAATGAACATGAGGGTACAGATATCTCTTTGAGATCCTGTTTTCAATTTTTTACTATATATACCCAGAAGTGGGGTTTCTGGATCATATGACAGTTATACTTTAGATTTTTTTGAGGAAACTCCAAAACTTTTAATACTGTCTTCCATAGTGGCTACACCAGTTTACATTCCCACCAAGAATACACAAATGTTCTCTTTTCTCCACATCTTCAGCAATGCTTGTTATCTCTTATTTTGACACTAGACATCTGGCATGTGTGAGGTGGTATGTTATTTTTGTTTTGATTTGCATTTCTGTGATGATTAGTGATATTGAGCACCCTTTTATTTCTCTGTTGAGCATGTGTATGTCTTATTTGGAATTGATAGGAGAATAGGCAAGAAGAGATTAACAGACAATTCTTCTACCCACTGAATAGGCCAAAGAGAAAATTTGTAAAAATTCGATTCTTCAATTCTTCTACCCATTTTAAATGGGATTGTTTTCTTGCTATCAAACTGTATTCATATTTGCTAATAAACAGATGAATATGTTCATTACATATTTTGTGTATTAATCCCTTACAAGTCATATGGTTTGCAAATATTTTCTCCCATTAAATTTGTCACCTTTTCATTTTGTTGATGGTTTCCTTTGCTGGGCAGAAACTTTTTGGTATGATCAGTCCCATTCATTTATTTTTATTTTTGTTACACCTGATTTTGAAGTCAAAAACCAAAAATCATTGCCAAGACCAATGTCAAAGAGCTTACTCCCTATGTTTCTTTATGGTTTCATAGTTTCAGGTTTTATGCTCAAACCTGGTTTTTGTGTATGCTGAAACATAGGGTCCAGTTTCATTGTTTTGCATGTGGCTGTTTGGTTTTCCCAATACCAATTATAGGAGAGTTTTTCTTCCCTATTGTGTATTCTTGATTTTTTTGTTATAAATTAATTGATCATGTATACACAGGTTTATTTCTAGACTCTCTATTCTGTTCCATTGATCTGTTTGTCTGTTTTTATGTTAATACTATACTGTTTTGATTATCATAAATTTGTAATATAGTTTGAAACTAGGAAGTTTGAGGACTGCAGATTTGTTCTTTCTCAGGATTATTTGGCTATTTGGGGTCTTTTGTGGTTCCATATATATTTTAAGATTGATTTATCTATTTATGTGAAAAATGTCATAATTTTAAAAGGGATTGCACTGAATCTGTACATGGCTTTGGATAGTATGAACATTTTACCAATACTAATTCTTCCAATTCTTGAGCATGGAATATTTTCCATTTATTTGTGTCTTCTTCAATTTCTTTCTTACTCTCTTATAGTATCCATGTATTTCATCTCCTTGCTTAATTTTATTCTTTGGCATTTTATTTTGTAATGCAATTGAAATAATTTCTCATTTTTTTCTCTCTATGCGTCTCTAATGGTGTTAACTCCATTTCACCAACCCGAGTACCACATAATTTAGACTTGCACAGTTAAAGTGCCATGTTATCATGGAGACAGAAATTGACAGAGGTATGAGCACATGACCCCATCAAACCAACTAGAGATGGTGATATTCAATTCTAGGATTTTTTTCTGCATTATTAATGTCCTGATGATTTGGGGTTCTTTTCTTGATGTTTCTGGTTGCAAAGTATATATTCATATTCAGAAATACCCTCTGTGAGTCAGTCTGTAGATTACTCTGCACTTACTTGTTTGTCTTGTGTATTTCACAGTAGCCTTTGTGCAAGGGAACACAACTTGACATAGCAGTGTTTATTTCAGTAGTAAGAAGGTTCCTAATGAGTAAATGTCACTAGGGAAAAAATAGTAAACATCACTAATGAATAAAGGGAAAGGCAGCAAAAAGTGTGTGTGGGAGTGGCAGATAAAGCCTTGAGCTTTGAAAGTAGAGGAGAGATTGTATAACAGATTGAACATTCTCTAAGCCTAAAGAGAGTTTTCACATGTGGAAGAAATGAGGGAAGTAGAAAAAAGAGAATGATTGAGAAGCAAGGCTTCTTGGGAGCAATATCTATAGCCTACAGACCTTGGGGAATTTGAACATGGAGAAACTGAGGCTCAAAATCCCAAGCTTATTTGCCTCCCTTTCAGAATTTTATCGTAATATCTACCTTTCACACCAAATCACAAAATAATTTTTGACTAAAAGAGTAACTTCAGCCTGGGCAATATATCCCTTCTATAATCAGTGATATTATTAATGGAATTTTATTAGATAAATCCTTCTGTTTTCATGGTTCATATTTTGTCCCAAGACAAATTTCCAAAAATTGCAAAAGGGTGGTTTTGTCATTAATATTTGGAAGACATTTACTTAACCTATGGCAGGTGAAAGTTCTAGTCTGAAGCCAACCCCTTCTTGTAGCATCTCTGCCTCCCCCACACCACTCAGCCATAAAATATCCCAAACCATGAATTTACATCTGGAAGAAATTATATTGTGAAAGTTTAAATAATGCACACTATTGTAAAGCATTGAATTTTTAAATAATTATAGCATTTTTTCATTAAAAATTTTTCTATTATAGTTGATTTACAATGTTCTGTCAGTTTCTTCTGTACAGCAAAATGACCCAATTATACATTTATATTCTTTTTCTCATAATATCTTCCATCATGGTCCATCACAAGTGATCAGATGTAGTTTCTTGTGATATACAGCAGGATCTCATTGCTTACCCATTCCAAATGCAATTGTTTGCATCTACTAACCCCATACTCCTAATCCAACCCACTCCTTCCCCTTCCCTCCCCATCAGCAATCACAAGTTTCTTCTCTATGTCCATGAGTATGTTTCTGTTCTGCAGATAGGTTAATTTTTGCCATATTTTATATTCCACATATAAATGATATCATATGGTATTTGTCTTTCTCTTTCTGACTTACTTCACTTAGCATGAGAATCTCTAGTTCCGTCTATGTTGCTATAAATGGCATTATTTTGTTTTTTGTGGCTGAGTAGTAGTCCATGGTGTATATGATCCCATCTTCTTAATCCATTCATCTGTCAGTGGACATTTGTGTTGTTTCCATGTCTTAGCTATTGTGAATAGTGCTGCAGTGAACATAGGAGTGTATGTATCTTTTTGAATGAAAGTTTTGTCTGGATATATATGCCCAGCAATGGGATTCCTAGATCATATGGTAGTTCTATATTTAGTTTTCTAAGGTTCTTCCATACTGTTTCCATAGTGATTGTATCAGTTTACATTCCCAGTAGCAGTGTAGGAAGGTGCCTTTTCTCCACACCCTCTCCAGAATTTGTTATTTACAGACTTAATAATGATAGCCATTTTGACTAGTGTGAGGTTGTACCTCATTGGAGTTTTGATTTGCATTTCTCTAATAATTAGTGATACCGAACATTTTTTCATGTGCTTGCTGGCCATCCATGTGTCTTCTTTGGAGAAATGTCTACTTAGGTCTTTTGCCCATTTTTGAGTTGGATGGTTTGTTTTTTTGCTGTTGAGTTGTATGAGTTGTTTGTTTATTTTGAAGATTAAGCCCTTGGTTGCATCATTTGCAACCCTTTTCTCCCATTCTGTAAGTTGTCTTTTTTTTGATTAGGTCCCATTGATTTATTTTGTTTTTATTTCTATTAACTTGGGAGACTAACCTCAGAGATTATTTGTACAATTGATGTCAGAGAGTATTTTGCCTGTTCTTTTCTAGGAGTTTTGTGGCGTCTTATGTTTAATTCTTTAAGACATTTTGAGTTTATTTTTCTACATGGTGTGAGGGTGTGTTCTAGTTTCATTGATTTACATGCAGCTGTCAAGTTTTCCCAGCACCACTTTCTGAAGAGACTATACTTACCCCATTTTATGTTCTTGCTACCTTTGTTGAAGATTAATTGGTGTCTGGGTTTATTTCTGGGTTCTCTATTCTGTTCCATTGGTCTGTCTGTCTGTTTTGGTGACAGTACCACACTGCCTTGATTACTGTACTTTGTATTATTGTCTGAAGTCTGGGAGAGTTATGCCTCCTGCTTGGTTTTTGTTCTTCAGAATTTCTTTGGCAATTCTGGGTCTTTTGTGGTTCCATATAAATTTTTGGATTGTTTGTTCTAGTTCTGTGAAAAAATGTCATGGGTAATTTGCATTGAATCTGTAGATTGCTTTAGGTAGTGTGGCCATTTTTACAATATTAATTTTTCCAACCCAGGATCATGGAATATCTTCCCATTTCTTTGAATCTTCTTTAATTCCCTTGATTAATGATTTATAATTCTCAGCATATAAGTTTTTCACCTTCTTGATCAAGTTTATTCCTAAGTATTGAATTTTTCGGGGGATGTTATTTTAAAAGGTATTATATTTTTATAATCCTTTTCTAATATTTCCTTTTTAGTATACAGGAATACAACCAATTTCTAAATGTTAATCTTATATCCTGCTACTTTGCTGAATTCATTGATCAGTTGGAGTAGTTCTTGTGTGGAGTCCTTAGGGTTTTTTATATATAGTATCATGTCATCTGCACAGAGACAGTTTTACCTCTTCTCTTCCAATCTGGATACCTTTTATTTTTTTTGTTTGTCTGATTGTTGTGGCTGGGACTTCCAGTACTATGTTGAATAAAATTGGTGAGAGTGGGCATCCTTGTCTTGTTCCAGATTTTAGTGAGAAGGCATTCAGCTTTTCTCTATTGAGTATTATATTTGCTGCGGGTTTGTCATAAATGGCTTTTATTATGTTAAGATATGTTATCTTTTTACCCATTTTGGTAAGAATTTTTATCATGAATGGATGTTGGATTTTGTCAAATGTTTTTCTGCATCAATTGAAATGATCATGTGGCTTTTGACTTTTCTTTTGTTAATGTGGTGTATGACATTGATTGACTTGTGTATATTGAACCATCCTTGTGAACTTGGGGTAAATCCCACTTGGTTGTGGTGTTTGATCTTTTTTATGTGTTGTTGGATTTGGTTGCCCAAAATTTTGTTGAGAATTTTTGTGTCTATATTCATCAAAGATATTGGCCTATAATTTCCTTTTTTTGGTAGTATCTCTGTCTGATTTTGATTTTAGGGTGATGATGGCTTCATAGAATGTCCTTGAGATTATTCCTTCTTCTTTAACCTTTTGGAAAGTTTAAGAATGTTGTATATAAGTTCTTTTTTGTATATTTAGTAGAATTCTCCCATGAAGCCATCTGGTCCTGGACTTTTGTTTTTAGAGAGTGTTTTTCTTACATATTCAATTTCATTTCTAGTGATTGGTCTGTTCAAATTAGACTTCTTTCTCTATGTTTTCTGAGTACCCCCAAATGCATCCACTGAAAAGTGTATTTTCCCCTATCTACATGAAAGAATGTGTACACATCAAAGTGATCCTAGGCACTTGGCAGAAATTATATTTTTTAATGAATGATTGAATGAAATAAGAGAAACTGCAAGGCCAAATCAACATGCTAAGGAATCTCTAAAGTTTATTCACTAGTTGTGTTCAATTATGATTTCTTATTGCTTTTGATTAAAGTGGACTTCTTTGTGGTGTCAAGTTTAGAATGAGACCAAAACATAATTGTCTTTGTTCAGATTCCCTAGGAAGTGGGCACAAAGACAAGGTTTGTTTGTGATTAATTAAGGGGGTTCTCCCATGAGAAGCCACGATGGGCATGAAAGAAGCAGGAAAGAGAAGAAGCAGCCAAACTAGGTTTAAGGCATTGTATCAGCCTTCAGTCTGATGCTGCATAAGTACTGGCGCACACCTTCCAGAGTTTGTGCCATCTCAGGGTGAGCAAGCTAGGCTTTCATACTCCTTCAGGAGTGCCTCACAACTCTCCAACTGGAATTAAACTCCCAGGCATTTCTGGCTTCTAGTATGTATGATCAAATTAGTTCCAGAAACCCAAAGGTAGTCCTCTAAACAGTTTGCAGGTGCACACCCTTAGGAGAAGCTCACAGAAATGCAGGATTTACTTGCAGAAGTGGTAAAGTGTCTCTGGAGATATCAATAGCATTTGCTACAATATTTAAAATAAATGAAAAAAAATAAAACACCTACTGTATTATCAAACAAAACTGAAGTTAAGCATTACTTGAGCACTTACTAACTGTCACATTTGGAAAGTTATGGGATCTTCTTGATCCTTAGTTTTCCTCATATGTAAAATGCCTGTGATAGTAATGTACTATCTTTATGGGACTAAATTGGAAAACATATTAAACCCTTGTTTTTCTCTTACTATCACTTACATATGGAATCTTAAAAAAGAAAGTTAAACTCATAGAAACAGAAAAGTAGAGAAGTGGTTGGCAGGGGACAGTTTGTGGAGGAAATGGGGAAATATTAGTAAAATTTTTAAAAATGTAGGGATTAGGGAAATGAGTGGCTTCCCAAATAAAAATGGACATATTATCAGAAGTTTGTTACAGAAGATAGGTCTTGGTGAGAGAGGACATGAAGCAAGTGGCTGTTACAATTGTTAAATCAAGGGGTAGTGAAAGTATGAACCAAGTATAAACTGAGATGAGGAGGATAGTCAAGACGTACTGATTTTTGTTCGACTGATTGGATTTAGGAGAAACGAAGAAAGAACATTGTGTCCAGCTTTAGCTTTCATATCTGCAAGTACAATATTTGACTTTAGATATAGCTAGATTCCATTTCCCCTGTAATTTTGGGAGGGTTTTCCTCTTTACCTTGGCTTGATTTCTTTTGAGCTGGATTCCGTCTTAACAGATTCCCCATCAGGCAGAAAAAAATGGTCTCAAGAGGATCCAGGCTCAGATCCTTAAAACTCATTATTCCAGTATCAGAGTTTAAATATCCCCCCACCCGAGTGCCCATATTTAGGGATAGAAAGGATTCTGATTGGTCTTCATTTGGAAATGTGCCTGTTATGAGCTTCATTTTGTCTCCCTCTCCCTCAAATTCGCATGGTGAAGCCCTGACCCCCGTGCTTCAGAATGTTGCTGTATTTTGAGATAGGGCCGTTAAAGACATAACTGAGGTGGGAGTTCCTGCTGTGGCACAATTGTTATTGATCAGCTTATCTCTGTGGAGGCCCCGACCTAGACCTGGTGTATTGGGTTAAGGATCTAGCATTGCTGCAGCTATGGTGTAGGTCACAGCTCTAGCTCAGATTCAATACTTGGAGTGAGGCTGAAAAAGAAAAAAAAAAAGACGTAAATGAGGTTAAATGATATCATAGGTATGGGCTGGTATTTGTCAGGATTCCTCAGAGAAACAGAACCAATAGTGTACATACACAGAAAGAGACTTATTTTAGGAAATTCGTTTATGTGATTGTGGAGGCTTGGAAAGTACAAGGGAAGGAGGCAGGTGGGGACTCAGGAAAGAGTTGCAGTTTGAGTTCAGGGCACACCAGGAAGCCAGGGGCTGCAGATGAAGTCTGCTGACAGGATCCCTCTTGTTTGAGGGAGATCAACTTTTCTTTCTATGTAGGCATTCAACTGATCAGATGAGGCCCACCCTCATAGGTTTAAATGTAAATTACTTTCAAAAATACCCTCACAGAAGCATCTGGAATAATGTTGAATCACTATCTGGACTCTGTGACCCAGCCACATTGACATATGTAATTAACCATCACAGGGCTCAAATCCAATCTAACTGGTCTCCTTATAAGAAGAGCAAATTTGGACATATAGACAGGTACCAGGGATATGTGCATGCAGATCACATAAGCACAGAGTGAGAAGATGGCCATCTGCAAGCCAAGGAGAGAGGCCTTAGGAGAAATCAAGCCTGCCAATATCTTAATCTTAGACTTCTTGCCTCCCAAACTGTGAGAAAATACATTTCTGTTGTTTAAGCCCTAGTCTGTGGTATTTTGTTATGGTAGCTCTAGCAAACTAATGTACTGCCCAACCACAGACCCATCACTGGATAAAGCATAAGGGGGATGGGGCACTGTTATTGGCCAGGTTGAATCAGGTATTCACCCCCAAAGTTGGAAAAGTAGGGAATGAATGATTGACAGTCCCAAAAGAATCACAAAGATTAAAAGAGAAAACATTTCCAAAAATGCTACAAAAGCAGTCATTTCTGAAGCAATCAATTGCTCCTCATTATGATGTTTTCACTGAGAAAACCTTAGAGACCATGGTAATGGAAGAGCAATAAGTGTACCAGAAAGTGTACCATTTTTTAAAAAAAGGAAAGATAAGGGGCGAGACAAAAATCAAGGCCTCTCATTGAAATAGTCAGGCCAGGAGATGCTAAAGTTGTGTGCCAAGACAGGAAAAAGAGACACACATGAGTGACATATAATACCACTTGGGCTTTTAAAAGAAGAGATGTATATATAAATGTACCTCACTAATGAGAGATCTTCCAAATATGTACATACATGCTCTAGGGGCAGCAAGAAATGTCTTCTAAAACATTAAGTATCAGCGCTAAGAATAGGATTTCCAGATCCTTAAGTAGAATCATGAAAATAGCATAGGTTCTTTTGGCTTATACTTAGCCAACTTCTCTGTGTTCAGGTTCTAAAAAGAGAGGTTTTGATTGGTATACTTGCTTCCATCTAATTCACACTATGCCTGTTGGAGAAGAATTTCCCACAGTCACCTCTGAGGTGGTTTGTCATCATACTGTCTGGCCACTGTATGGTTGCTTTCAGCTCATGACCAAGCTTGGTTCAACCATATGTGACCAAAGTCATAGAGACAGTTTATTTACTCAGAGCATGAAGCATACATCCTAGCAAAGCATCCAGGAAATATAATGCTACTTTCCTGAGGCATCAAGGCTGCCTGCACAATGAAATCAGCACTGAGTAGCTCAGAACCCAAAGTTGATGATAAATGACCATTACAATGATAATGATGGTGATGGTGATGATGATGGTGGTGTTGCTGTGATAGTTATCACTAAAATATCTCTTTGACTTGCTCCACTTGAAGTGTTTTCTTTTATTTAATCTCTGAAACGACCCTACCAAGAAAGTAGTATTATTAAACCAATTTGGTGGGTATGGAAGATAAGCAGAGTTTAAATAGGTTGCCTTCGTCCTCAAAATTAGTAAATATTGAAGAAGGCAAAATAGTACAGTGATCAAAAGCCTAGTTCTAAAAGTGCTTTAGCTGTGGTGAACAGGCTCAATGGACCTTGATAATTTTTTTTGGTGTTTTTCCCAAAAGTACTTCAGAACTTGCCCAAGGATCATTTCTAGGAAGCACACCATTCTGAATTCAAGAAGGGATGACATCCTGCAAAGAAAGGGAGTTGTTATGAGTCCCAGAGCTGAAGGCTATTATTCCAAAACTCTCCTGTTTCTGCAATTTTTCTGAGTGGCTTTCACCATTAACTTAAAATGAAACATTTTAAACTCAGGGTAGAGTAACCACTGGCTTAACCAGGGTGGTGAGTTTGAGATTTCCTTCCTCTTTTGAAAGTGCTCACTTTCTCACCTATGCTGGAAGAGTTTAGATTCCTCATTTGATGATGCTGCATTTGTATCTCTGAGAATTTACAGCTTTTTAAAAATATGACATCAAAGTTTTTGACCCTCTGAAGCCACACAAGAGACACACTTGAGAAACATTTCCCTTTAGGTGACAGGTTCCACTAACATGTGTTTCCAAAACTATTGAAATCACTATCTCCATCATTTGTTATTTCATGGCTAGGTTAATCACACAACAATAAATGAAATGTAATAGTTTCACATTATTATAGATAGTGTGTCAGTGAAATCTGGTAATAATGATACCATCCAATAAATTTTATTTCATTATGCGAGCAAAATGAGATTCTGCTGTGTAGCACTGAGAACTATGTCTAAATGCTTACATTGCAGCATGACAATGGGAGAAAAAAATTATGTATACATGTATGGGTAGCTGGGTCCCCATACTGTACAGTGGAAAAAATAAGAATAAAAGAAAATGTTGACCGAGTGGAAAATGACTTGTTTTCACAGAAGTTCTCATGTATTAATTAATAACTCATGTGTTAATTAATAACTAATAACAGGTAGTATCTATTGTTAAATAATCACAAATACTTCTACAAAACAGAGATAGAGTACCCTGTGTGCTGTAGCTGAGTAAATCACTAACCTTGACCATATCCTTGACTATTTGTTGAGCAAGTAACTAGGGAAAGGAGGATGATTCCACAGGGATCTGTGAAGATCTTGTTTCTGGTCATTGGGTTCATCTTTGCTCATTGCATCTTCCTTTTCTAGTGTGTGGCCTCTGAATAGCAGCTCCATCTCCTCTGGTTTCACTGAAACCACTGGTTGTTTTTGAGCAGTGTCCTTTCTTTCCTGAAACTCCTGTGGAACACAAGGAGTTCTCATGGATTCTCTTACCTCCCAGTTCCTAAATGTAAACACAGTAACTATGGGGAGTTTCCAAGATTTTTGCTCTGTTGTTTCCCATGGAAATCAGATGGGGAGTAAAATTGTGGCCAGTTTCACCTGCTCACCATACACACCAAAACACATATGCTTCTTAGCTGTGGAAATAAGTACTAATAGATTAAGGAACAAGAGCAAGGAAGCTTGTGGGGCTGGCAGCAAATGAGCTGTTCCCTCTACACTAAATGCATTACTTAGGCACATAAAGAGCTTTCTTCTGCTTCCTATAATGTGCCTCTAATGGGCTAGACTGGTTTAGAATATTGGCATAGGCTGTCAATTTTTGATGCTAAACTAAAAGTTACAAAAGGATCAAACACAAGGATCATTAGAGTGAAAATTATACTTTTCCCAGAAGTCTCAGCTGTTAAGTTCCACTTCAGTTCCATAGTCTTTGTTCTTAGGGCAGTGCCAAAGACAAATTAAGCCACAAACAAAGGGCTTATTTAGGATATGAGGCAGAAGCATGTGGGCAGAGAGGGGAGTGTTTCATGAGAGATGGGAGAGAGAGTTCTGAGAGACCTGATGGGCAGTTTCCAGGAAAAATCTCTTAGATTGTATTCTCAGAGATAAACACCAACTTCACTTTCTTTCCATTTTTCTCTCAAAAATGTCCTAAGGTTATTCTGTTCTAAGGGTTCAAATCAGATTATGAGTACCACTAAGGACATGGCATAAGCTTAAGTCAGGGGAAGCCACTGAAGCAGAGAAGTGACAAGATCTAATTTATGCTAAGTTAACCTCATTCTGGCTGTTGTGTAAAGAGTCAGTTAAAAA
Organism: Phacochoerus africanus; assembly: GCF_016906955.1. NCBI lineage: Eukaryota > Metazoa > Chordata > Mammalia > Artiodactyla > Suidae > Phacochoerus > Phacochoerus africanus. The sequence continues at coordinate 120,131,013 of NC_062558.1, read as the reverse complement.
GGGCCAAAGAGGGGAGCAGGGAGAGGAGTGGGGAGTGGGGAACTTTGGCAGTGGTCTTGATGTTAGCTTCCAGCCAGCCCTCTGGAAGGAAATTTAACTATAACTCAAACATCTCTGTGACTCTGCCTGCCTCAGTCACTGAGCCAGGCTCTGTCAGGTTGGAGAATGTTCCCCAGGCTGCACTAGCAGAGCATTCCTTCTCCTCGTCAGTTTTTGGGCAGTTTGCCTCTGAAAAATCATTTCTCAAGAAATTGCTATTTCTATCTTTTAAGCAGAAAGAGAACAGAAAAGAATAACTTGGCACGCTTATGGGCAAAAGTCGTAGGAAGACAGTAAAATCTCTCAGCATGAAAATAATTACCCGAAATCAAAGGAATGAAAGTGCTGGCTGGCTCCTGTAAATGTGTTTTGCATCATGTAAATCATGTTAAATTTGAAAGTTGCGAAATGATATTGCACTGAGAAGGCTACATGTAATTTTTGCCAAGTGAATGTATTTTCTCTCAAGCACTAGGCAGGGGTCACCTCAACCTATGGTCTAAAGTGAGAGGCATTGGCCAGGTTAGTGTATCCGTGAAATGCATTAGATAAGGAGCTGTCTCTTATGTCTGATGTGTATCTTTTTAGTTATATTAGACTGACATTGTTTAATAGCAGATATTACGGAGCTAATTCTGCATCTCCTCACTTATTGTTAGAAATTGGTGGCTGTTGTCCAGGGAAATGGATTTCTGACATTTTTTTTTCCATTTTACAAGATTATTGTAAAAAGCATCTTCGCTGCTATACTCATTATGAGATATTAAAGGACTAATCACAGAAATTCATTTTTCACTGGTGTTTTTTTATCATTCTTTATTATAAAACTTTTGGCCTTTTTTTTTTTAACTTGAAAAATAAACTCTGTAACTGCTTGAGTTCTAAGGTCCTATATGGTGTTTTGGAGAAGAAAGACCTTCTCTCCACTTCCCTTTTACATGCTTCTTCTATATCTGTTTTCAGAGTCAATCCAGCTCATTATGTATATTCATTCATTCAATAATTATTGAACCTCCATTATGTACAGGGTCTGTGGTAGGTGCTACTCAAGTATTAACGACAAAATGCATCCAATCCTTACATACCTGGAGCTTTCAAGACTATTGTAAAAGGCATCTTCGCTGCTATAATCATAATGGTATATTAAAGGACTAAGTTTCAGAGTTAACTAAACAAATAATTACAGTATTATGTGATACATGCAATGAAGGTTTGTAGAGAATGCTGTGGCACTATGAAGGGTTGGGAACTAATTCTGCCTGAGAGAAACAGTTAGGTCTTTGTAAAGGATGTAATGTTGAATAGACTCTGAAGAAGAGTGCTCTGGGTATGTGGATGAGGGAGAGTATGGGTTGAATTGAGTGCCACCTATAGGGTGACACATGGCTCATGGAAAGGTTTTGTTTGTTTTTCCACTAACAGAAAAAGAAAAAACAAATTTGTGAACCCAGATTATTTCCCTATGTTATTGGGGAAGTCAGTGCATATCTCCTTCAAAGGGTGAGCACAGCTATATCCATCCCTTCCACTTTTCTTTGTCATATCCTATCTGGTCTTTGGGGCTTTGCTTCATGAGGCTTCTTTTGAGCACCTGTCAGAAAGTAAATTGTCCTTCCTTTCAACTTTGGAGCACTCAAAGTAATCGTATATAAGCATTTTATTCATAGGTTCTTGATCTAAAACATCTTTGCAGCATTCCCAAACAGCAAGCAGAATTCCTTATACGTAATAATCATATTATAGCTATCGCCTGTATGCCAGATACTGTGCAATTTTCACTTCGTGAATTCTTACCTTTAATTCTCACAATTATCCTATGAGGTATGCAGTATTATCACTAACCTCATTTTACAGTCTAAAGCTCTGTTCAGAAAATAACTTGCCTCAAATCATTCAACCAGAGAGTAGCAGAGCTAGGATTAAAACTCTGTCTTACTATGAATGCAATGCAGCTAATCCCCCCACCCCCCATGTTGAGTGAATGCATTTATAGACTGTCACTATTTCAAGGTTGTTGCAAATTCTTTGAAGTTTTTTTCATTTGGGGTTGTATTTTATGTCTCTTTCCTTTGAATCTGGGTGGAGTGTGTGACTGCTTTTTTTGGTGTTTTTTGTTTTGGTCTTCTTAGGGCTGTACCCACAGCATATTGAACCTACTTGAAATCCACAGCAATGCCCGATCCGAGCGGTGTCTGCAACCTATACCACAGCTCAAGGCAACGCTGGATCCTTAACCCACTGAGCGAGGCCAGAGATAGAACCCATGTCCTTATGGATCCTAGTTGGGTTCATTACCACTAAGCCATGACAGGAACTCCCTGTGACTGCTTTGATTGATTGAATATAGTGGAATTGACACTACGCCAACTTAGGGACCCAGCTCTTAAAAAACAAGAATTTTACTCTCTTACCTCTTAAAACATACTGTCTTAGATCCTCAGCCACCATGTAAGAAGTCTGATGCTCTGTTGAAGAGATTACCTGGACAGACCCTGAGACTGCATGGAGAGGGAGAGGCTCCTAGTTGAGCCCAGCCTTCCAAGGAATCAAGGCACCAGGCATTTGATTATAACTGTTTGGACCCACTAGACTAGCCCAATAGCTCAGTGACTACCACTGAGTGACCTCAGTCATTGCTTTGTAGAGCAGAAGAATCACTGAACTGAGCAGTTCACAAATTCATAAGATACTATCACGTGGTTGTCCCTTGAAGTCATTGAGTTTGGATGGTTTCCTATGGAGAAGTTAAGTGAAATAACCTATTATATCTGGAAACTTAGGAACTCAAAAATGTTTTTCTTGAGCACCTCCTTATGGCAGTCCTACATGAGATGTCATGGAAGAAAGAAAAAAAAGGTGGTTTCTGATTTTTAGGATCTTGTTACTTTCTTGGCCCATGGTGGTGGTGAGGAGGGAGGTATAATGTATCTAAATATTTTAGGCTATGGATAAATGGCACTGAACAAAACTCCCCAGTTCAAAGTGACAGATTTCTGCCCTTTGCCCCATTATGGTTTGAGAATCAGAAGGGATTTTAGAAATCATTCATATTAATCATTTATTTCACAAATAAAGAAACCAAAGCCATGAAAGTTAAATCTGTACTTAACATGCATTTAACCAAATTTTTCTTTTTTAATCTTAATATTTCAAAAAAGAATTATACTTTCTGCCATCCTTCTCTCAGCTTTCGATGGAAGATCCAAAGGCAAAATAGGACTAGCAGCTGGCTGTGGAGGCTAAAACATTTCACACTCAGTTGCTAAATCATTCAAGCAGGAGTCATTTGTCTAACATACATGTACTTGAATAAATTAGTGCTTTTGTTAAAAATGTGTTTGTTAGCTAGTGGTTACTAATAATTTCTCACACTCTCATTTGTTTGAAATATAATGAAAAACAACCATAGTTATATTAAATACCGGTATCTGTATCTAGGACTAACAGATTGGAGGAAATATAATTACAACTCATTGCCATGTCATAAAATCATTATGGTGATTCTTGCTCAATGGTGGCTGGTTTATTTCAAAATGGGAATAATATAGACCATTCGATAACATTTTTATTTACAAATATGAGTTTTTAAATGGTAGACCCATTAGGAGAAACTGGTTAAAGGACATACTGGCTCTCTGTATTATTACTTACAGATGCTTGCAAATCTACAATTATCTCAAAATTAAACATCTTAAAATAATGAGTGATATTCTCCATTGCTACACACATTACCTTCCTCCATTAGACTTTTCTGCTTCTGTAAGATGAAAACAAAAAATAATACATTCATATATATATAAGTATATTTATGGCTGCACCCAGGACATATGGAAATTCCTGGGCCAGGGATTGATTCCAAGCCACAGCTGTGACCTCTGCCTCAGTTGAAGCAATGCTGAATTTTTTAACATATTGTGCTGGACCAGGTACCCACCCCTCCACAGCAACCTGAGCTACTGCAGTCAGATTCTTAACCCACTGTGCCATGGTAGAAACTCCCACATGTGTGTTGATTTGAAAGTCTTTGGTTTGAATGGATTTCAACATCTTAGGAACCACTACATCTTCATAGGACATCTCTGAAATGCTCCAGTAAGCAAAGGACACTGTAGTATCCACTACTATAAAACTCAGGGACAAATAATATATTTTGATTTGATATAGTGAATAGTTTCATTACATTAAGGCTAGTGGGTTGATTTTTGCTCATGTGGCCCAGAAAATAAAAAAGAATGCCTTATAGTCTAGCAGTTAAGTGTATAGACTCTAGAATCAGGCTGTTGCCTTAGAATCTTGGTTCTGCAGCTTTCTATCTATATGATCATGACATATAGATTTCTTAATATTCCTTTGCCTCTGTTGTCTCATTTAAAAATAGAATCAGTAATAGCACTCACTGCTTAGAATTCCTGAGAGAATTGAATCACTGAACATGTATGCCTGACATTCAGTGAGCTCTCAGTAATGGGAAACTGGGTGTAGGGGTAGTGTGGTTATGATTCTGCCACCTGAAAATGGTTAATCGAGAGAAGCAGCTGAAATTACAGGCGCTTTCTACACTGAGGCTTTGTTATACACAATTCCTGTCAGTCCTAACCGGGTGGTGGAGTTCATCAGCAGTCTCAGCCCTCCAGGTCATAGGGTGAACTGCCTGCCATAGATCTTCCATTAATTGTGCCTGTTTTGTAGTCCGGATCCCTGAGTACCCATCAAGTCACAACCTTCTCAAACCCAGCTTATTGCTATGTTGATTCAGTCATCGCTTCTTGGTCTGTACCTAGATTTTCTTTGCTCTGTACTTGGTTTCCTGCTGGAAAAAAAATTTTGTCCCTGGATCCCTGACCCTCTACCCTGACCTTCCCATCATCCTCTTTTATGGAAGTGAATTCTGTCCCTTCAACGCCATCCACAAGGTGGCATATTGATATAATAATTACTCAGAGCTGTAGCACTTCTGCCCATCTGGATTAGAGCACTGTGAACGTGGCTGGCATGCAGCATAGGGGCCATTTAAAGAAATGTGTTTTATAATCTGGGGTGTGTGATACTATGCAAAGAGGGGCTAGATGACCTTATGGAGCCAAGCCCCAGAACGAATTGTAGTTTTCTGGTCCAGAAGATCACCATTGAGCACCAAGAAAAAAATCATCGCTGTGACTCTCACCACACCTCCTTAGGACTGAAAAAACTCTCTGATCAGATATGCCCTATATTTCTGTTTCAGATGAATAGTGGTGCAACCTGATGATTTTTGTATGTGATTGAAGAAGGAAAGCACAGGGTCTGCTATTCCTAGGATTTCCCTGGGGTTTTCTCTGTGGGGAATTTTCCCATTTGTGGTAGAATTAGTTTAAAGAGGGGATGTAGGGGCTTGGGAGTTTGGGGATCGGCAAAAGTAGGGGTATTGTTAGAGATAAAATTAAAGCATGTTATTAAGACAGTGGAAATGATTCAGTAAATCTGTATAAAGCCCAAAGTACAGAGACAGAAACATACTGTTCAGTAATTATAAGCAAGTATTTTTTATTATTCAAAATTTGTTAGCTGATTTGAATATATTAATGGGGCACTCTTACCCCTCCAAAATATCTGACGTATTTCGAAGAGAAAATAAAATCAGATGTATCTCCAAGGTGAGGAATTTGTGATAATGTAGAAATAAAAATCATCAAAAGCAGTAGAAATAAGTAAACTGGTGTAGAAATAAAGTTTTCCTTTCAAACCATGCTCTGGCTTTAAACTCAGACACAATAAAGTAGAAGAGAACTTGAATTGATATACGTATTCATTCAAAAGTTAATATGATCTGGTAAAGTACTTTGTAACTTTTATGGCTTCAATACTAAATCAATTCCTCCTTGCTAAATGGAAATTGAGGAGCTTGTAAACATCTTGCAATTGGCGTCAAGCAGGAGATCATCTTTCAGTAGTTTCAGAGCTCAGGGTAGGGTCAATCAATTGATTCAATTGAGATAGACAAGCATTTAATTTGTATTTTTCAAAACTTCGATACATTTTACTTTCACTTTTTTCCTACTTAACACTTCTATTTTTGTTCACTCCTTATCCACAAAGATAAACTTTTTATACAGAATTAAAAAAAAACCCTCTCTTCTAAGGAAAAGCATTTATGAAAGCACATTGATGGGAATGTACCTAAACAGGCATATACTTTCTAATTAGCTCTTTTCAGCTGTTCGTGTTGCATAATTAGAGCTCATTGAGGCCAATTCAAGCGAAAAACTGTCTTCTTTATTTTTTAAAGTATTATTTAAAGTGGTTTTGGAATTGATATTATCCTAATTACCTTTTCTTAGAAATGAGCTTATGAGCTTTCATCATGAAAGAGGAGAGAGTGAGATCAGTCTAGTGACTGATGCAGGCTTGTTGTTGCTCTTTTCTTTTGTTTGCTTTTAACTCTCAGATTTATTTTCTGACCTTTGTACCACAGCTCTGTGTGTGTGTGTGTGTGTGTGTGTGTAGCATATAGATGGGGAAGAGTTGAAGATGAGTGGTTAATGAAGGCTAATCTGGAGCTCCTTCTCCAGATACTGGAATCAGGTCATGGGGCAATATTTAAAAACCAGTAATTGGTCACTTAGGTTATTTTGACTTCATTTTTGTACCTCACAGATTTACGCCAAAGACTGTGATGTTGCCATCTGTCCATGGCACGGTATTGTAGGAGAGGCACTTAAAATGTCTGTAACCATCTGCACTGTCCTTTTGAACCTGTTCTGGGAATTGGATGGGAAGAGATGTGGACAGATTTTCAGGTAGAAACAAGAAGTACATGCTGAGCTGTCTGGATCCTTGTTTTCTCTCTCTGAAACCTGGATGATATATGACTACTAATGTAACCAAGCAGGGCTCTTGGGCAGCTGGGCACAAAGGCCTTTCTGGGTCCTCCATTTCTAATTTTTGCAAAATGGACCTCATTCAGCCTCCAGGCCTTCCCTAAATTCTAAGCAGCAGGCACAGACAGTTACTTGACTGTTCCTCCCTTGTCTTTGCACCCCCTCCCTTTCCTGAGACATGCATTCTTCTTTGGGGCAGTCTTTGTCACTGGAGCTGGCATAAGGAGATCTTGGCATGATCCTGGTGGTGATCTTCTGGGTTATTGCCTAGAGTGACAGTGTTTGTGAAAAGGGCATATTGATCACAGATTAGAACACGCTAGGAAAGTTCCTGAAAAACATCTTTTTCTAATAATCTTTAACGCATAGGCATTGTGCTCAGGATCCCCACAGGGCCCTACTTGGTTACAGTAATGCATTGAAGAAGTTATGTTAAATTAATAAATTAAATAAATACAAATAAGTGAATGTGGTAAAAATTTATGAAGAAATGACCAAGCTACATTCTAATCAGCTTTTTAAATTGGCCTAATTAATAATGAGACAAGGAGGTAGAGAATGGGGGCTAAATGCTTTCTATGTTCTGTCTAGTAACCACAGACTTTCTCTTCATCCTGCAGGTAGTAATTTATAAATGTACTTCCTCTCCCATTAATCATTAATAATAGCTGTCTTTTTTTTTTTTTTTTTTTTTTCTGGCCACATCCAAGGCATATGGAAGTTCCCAGGCTCAGGGCTGAATTGGAGCTGTAGCTGCTGACCTGTACCACAGTCACATCAATACAGGATCTGAGCCATGTCGGTGACCTATATCACAGCTCATGGCAAAGCCGGATCCTTAACCCAGTGAGCAGGGCCAGGGATCAAGCCCACGTCCTCATTGATATTAGTTGGATTTGTTACCACTGAGCCACAATGGGAACTCTTTTTTTTTTTTTTTTTTTTTCAAATGGCCACACCCATGACACATGGAAGTTCCTGGGCCAGGGATTGAATCTGAGCCACAGCTGTGACCTCCACCACATCTGCAGCAATGCCAGATCCTTTAACCCACTGCACCGGGCCAGAGATCAAACTGCCTCTGCCGTGACTCAAGCCACTGCAGTTGGATTCTTAATGCACTGCACCACAGCAGGAACTCCGTCATAGCTGTCTTTGACTACTCTGAGTTTCAGAGGTCAGAGTGGAAATTTTAATATAGTACCTGGGCATCTCTATTAATATCTTTTTTTTTTTGTCCTTTTAGGGCCGTATCTGTAGCATATGGAAGTTCCCAGGCCAGAAGTCTAATCAGAGTGATAGCCACCAGCCTACACCACACCCGCAGCAACACCAGATCCGAGCTGCATCTGTGACCTACACCACAGCTCATGGCAATGCCAGATCCTTAACCCACTGAGTGAGGCCAGGGATCGAACCCACAACCTTATGGTTCCTGGTCAGATTCATTTCCGCTGCACCACAACAGGAACTCCTATTAAAATCCTTTCATATTTTTCACTGGAGTAGCATTCTTGAGGAAATGGGGTGTGTGTTTGCTTAGCCCTTTAAGTAACAGTTTATATTAGCCCTTCCTTTAGAGTGATGTAGCTGGGCTTCCATCTTTTCCCAGCCATTGAGAAAGGGAAAATAATTTCATAAAGACATACAAATAAAATAGAAGGCTGCATTCATTTCAGTAGGGTAACTTGAGAAAGGAAGCAGTCATTTGAAATCAATCTGCTTTTAAAACCTCCATTAGCATTCAGAATTTTGAAATTTAGGTAATTAAATTTCCAGAACCTTTTGGGTGCAATGTAAATTCCAACACTTTCTTGTGGGGAGGAATAAAAAATAATGAGCAACAGTTTCAGATAGGGATATATATTTGTGTGTGGGGAAAAGGTGTCTACACCAAGGGTGCTGGGTTGTTGGCTTGAGATCTTGGGAGCTTCCTGAATAAAAGCTGAACTGGCAACTGGTACAAAGAGGTCAAGGAGAATTGAAGAAAGCAGTAGATCATCCCCAGTTGGCAGGTAGCAGTTTCAATAAGCAAGGGGACTTACATACAAGGCTTGTCTTGGGTGGCCACAAGATGAGTAGATCTCTGCCCCATCTGCCAGAATCTTAAAAGTGCACATAAAGGCCTTACCTATGTTCAGTAATGTGTACCATCCAGATGGTCTCAGCAACACATTGCTCTCTCAAGACTGTGTCTTTGAAATTGGTTCAAAGTGGGAATGCTGGGCAGAATGTACCTTCCAGGGGCAGGAGAGGAGGTTAGGAATCTTGAATTACCTGGGTCCAGCTTGCTGTTCAACTGATTGTCACATCCTCTCAATGACCTCCTCCAACATGGGTGCATTTATGTATATGAGGAGTTGACTTCATTGATACAGTGTTATGTTTATATGAAAAGATAGAGGAAATATAAGTCAGAATCAGGTCGCAGAAGCATAGATAGTGGAAGATGCCGAACCTCTTGAAGGTGACTGAAGTCTGGGGTTAGCACAGCCTGCCTTCCCTCTCTTCCTCTATCCCTTCCTCCATCTCTCTTTCTTTCTTTTTTCTCCCTTCCTTCCTTTCCTCCTAGTTTTACTGAGGTATAGTTGACAAAATTTATGTATATATTTAAGGTATACATGATGATTTGATATATGTATACATTCTAAACTTATAATCAAGTTAATTAACAGATCCTTCACTTCCCCTAGTTACCGTTTAGCATAGCTTTTCAAAGATCCTGATTATTCTTTCTAACTCATTATGAAATTCTCAAGTAGGGATATTATTGGAATAATTTGAGGACTATCATGTTTAGAGTCAGGGCATTGGATTAATTGGCATCTCAAAAATTTTTTATGACAGATTAGTTAAATTATCTACATATTCTGTCTATTAAATGTTATGTATACTTCATGTTATAAAGAGCAAATTAAATTTTTCTAGATATATTTAGGGATTTATTTCAGAAACAATGGATTGTAAATGTGGTAGAGTTCTATCCTAGGGTTAGGGAAACACATATTTTTATGGAAACAGTAAACAGTATGACTGTAATGGTCTTCCAATTTCTAGCCATTTTCATTTTCCCATTACGAAGTGAAAATCAGATACATCTTAATGTAAATTTTACCTGTTTTGATCCCTTTGACTTGTGAAAAGGATTTGTTTTATCATTATTTGGAAAAAATCCACTTTTGCTGCAACCAATATTATGCCAAAACGCTCTGATATAACAAACCATGTTTTTCTCTCTGGACCATGAGAGCCATGTCTCCACTTTGATTTGGAAAATAATGTGAAGACTCTTTCAGAAGCAGGGTATACATCTACATCCCTAGGTGGAAAATAGACTGATATTGGTGATGCAGTGGCTCCCAAGTTTCATTTTGAAAATGTGCATTTTTAGTTTTGGTGAGATAAAGGATTTTTAAAACTATATTGTCCAGAATTCAGGAAGGTGGATGGACAAAGTCTGTATTTGGTTTGACCATGAGTAAATAAGAGAGGAGACCAGGGAAGGTCATCAGGTAACAGAAATGGGGGAAGCTGAGTTAGGAAGAAAAGACAGTACTCTGCTGGCTGCAGGTACAAGAAGAGATCTCAGGAACAAAAGACGATTGTCTATGTGTAAAGCTGATCATATAATAAATGACAAGATTACTCCTGTCTTTTATTCTGATCAATTCTAGAATCACAAGTCTAGAAAAAGTAGATATAAAGGAGACAGCAAGAATACAAATGTCCTTGCAATACTTCAATAAAAACATGGCTTATAGGAATCCTGTTCATAAGTATACTCTACCAGAATTCATAAAGTTTTTATTATGTCTTTTTTGTATATAACGTTTTTATTCAAAATAGACCCAAACTGAAAAAACTCAAATATTTATTAATATGTAAGAGGGTACCTGTAATGTAATATTAGTCCATAATAAAAAAATAAACTTTTGTTGCATACAATATAATGGATAAATTACCAAAAAAATGCTAAGTGAAAGAATCCAGGCATAAGAGTACATTCTGTTTTTTTTTCATTTAAAAAATTTGATGTATAGTTGGTACAATGTTGTATTAATTTCTTCTGTACAGCAGAGTAATTCAGTCATATATGTGTATGTATATATATATATATACATATATGCATTATTTTTCAGATTATTTTTACCATGTAGATTATCACAGTATATTGAGTAATTCCTTGTGCTATACAGCAGGTCCCCATTGACCATCCATTCCATATACAATAGTGTGCATATGCCAATCCCGAAGTTCTAATCCATCCTTCCCCCCTGCCTTTCCCCTTTGGTAACCATAAATTTGTTTGCAAATCTATGAGTCTGTTTATGTTTTACAAATAAGTTCATTTGTATCATTTTTTAGATTCCACATATAAGTGATATATGATATTTGTCTTTGTCTGGCTTACTTCACTTAGTATGATAGTCTCTAGGTCCATCCATGTTGCTGGAAATGGCATTATTTCATTCTTTTTTATGGATGAATAATATTCCATTATATATATATATATACCACATCTTCTTAGTCCACTGATCTGTTAATGGACATTTAGGTTGCTTCCATGTTGTGGCTACTATAAATAGTACTGAAATGAACAGTGGGGTGCATGTGTCTTTCTGGATAATTTTTTTTTTCCTGATAAATGCCCAGGAGTGGGATTTCTGGATCATTGGTAATTCTATTTTTAGTCTTTTTTAAGGAATCTCCAACCTGTTCTCCATAGTGGTTGTACTAATTTACATTCCCACCAGCAGTATAGGAAGGTTCCCTTTCCTCCACACCCTCTCCACCATTTATTGTTTGTAGTCTTTTTGATGATGGCCATTCTTGACTGGTGGGATTTTCATTTCTCTAATAAATAGTGCTGTTGTGCCTCTTTTCATGTGCTTTTTTGGCCATCTGTATGTCTTCTTTGGAGAAATATCTGTTTAGACCTTCTATTTAGATCTTTTAATTGGGTTTTTTTTTTACATTAAACTGTATGAGATGTTTATATGTTTTGGAGATTAGTTCCTTATTGGCCACTTCACTTGCAAGCATTTTTTCCCATTATGTGGATTGTCTTTTCATTTTGTTTTTGCTTTCCTTTGCTGTGCAAAAGCTTTTAACTTTAAATAGGTCCCATTTGTTTATCTTTGTTTTTATTTTCATTACTCTAGGAGGTGGATCTGAGAAGATATTGCTGCAGTTATGTCGGAGAGTGTCCTGCCTATATTTTCCTCTAAGAGTTTTATAGTATCTGGTCTTACATTTAGGACTTTAATCCACTTTGAGTTTATTTTTTTGTGTATGGTGTAAGAGAATGTTCTAATTTCATTCTTTTACTTGTAGCTGTCCAGTTTTACCAACACTACTTATTAAAGTGACTGTCTTTTCTCCACTGTATATTCTTGCCTCTTTTGTAATAGATTAATTGACCATAGGTGCATGGGTTTATTTCTGGGCTCTCTATCCTGTTTCATTGATTTGTATTTCAGTTTTTTTTCCAGTGCCATACTGTTTTGGTGACTGTAGCTTTGTAGCGTATATAGTCTGACATCAAGGAGCTTGATTCCTCCAGTTCTGTTTTTCTTTCTCAGGATTACTTTGGCTATTTTAAGTCTTTTGTGTTTCCATACAAGTTTATTTTTTTTTGTTCTAGTTCTGTGAATAGTGCCATTGGTAGTTTGATTGGGACTGTGCTGAATCTGTAGGTTGCCTTGGGTTGTATAGTCATTGTAACATTATTGATTCTTCCAATCTAAGAGCATGGTATATCTTTCCATATGTTTGTATTATCTTCAGTTTTCTTCATCAGTGTCTTATAGTTTTCAAAGTACAGATCTTTCCTCTTAAGGTGGGTTTATTCCTAGGTATTTTGTTCTCTTTAATGCCATGGTGAATGGAATTGTTTCCTTATTTTTTTTTCTGATCTTTCAGTGTTAGTGTATAGGAATGTGAGATTATTGTCTACTAATTTTGTATCCTGCAAATTTACCAAATTAATTGGTGAGCTCTTGTCATTTTCTGTTAGTATCTTTAGGATTTTCTATGTATAGTATTATGTCATCTTCAAACAGTAACACTATTACTTCTTCCTTTCCAATTTGGATATCTTTTATTTCTTTTTCTTCTCTGGTTGCCATGGCTAGGACTTCTAGAACTATGTTGAATAAACATGGAGAGGACAAACCCACAGCTAACATCATGCACAATGGTGAAAAGCTGAAAACATATTCTCTAAGATTAGGAGCAAGACAAGCATGTTCACTTTTGCTGCTTTTACTATATTTGTTTTGTACAGCACCTGAAGATAGAGCTCAAAATTTTTACCACAACCCTATGAGGGATATGTACCATTATTATTCCATCTTAAAGGTAAGAGCATCAAGGCTTAAAGAATTAAAAATGAAAGTAATACCTTTGGATCTAGATTTATAAGATTATTAAGCTCTTAATTATTGTTCTGAATTGCTAAGACACTATTAGTATGAAATGATTTATTTTAGGTAATTGAAATGAAAATACTATTTACATTTAACATGATATTTTGTTGAGAATAGTGGTAGCATTCAAATGCTATATTTCATGCAATTAATAATTTGTGTGTTTTTCTTGTCACCAAGTACCCCTAGAATTAACCAAGCATTAGTGAAGTAGCTTTGTTATTTAGAGATGTTTGTTGGCAAGTAATCATACGAGAGCCTGTGGAAAAAGTCTGCAGTTTTAGCAGAAAGGAAAAGATTTAAAAAGAAAACTCTATTAAAAAAGCATCAACTTCTTGCTTAAGGTAAAAATCTTCCAACATGCTGGAAAAATTTATTACAAATGAGTGCAAACCATCATCTAGACTTTTTCTCTGTGTTTATGCCTGAGGCCTTTTTATTTGATCATTGTTTTAATAATGGACTTAAACCAATGAACATGCTGGTGAAAGCTGCAGTACCTGTGGTATAAAGTATATCATCTGAAGAATGACTTTTTTCACATCCAGGTGTAATACATCAAGGAAGTCAGTTTAATATGGGTAGCATTAATATATGGTTGAGGCTTAGGAAATTTTTCAGGGAAGTAAGCACAGCCAAATTAAACTAAATTGGAAGAAAGAAATTCGCCAGAGAGAAGAGCTCTTTCCAAAGTATGTTTGGTTATACTATTATGGCCAAAGTTTTATTCTCAAAGAATTACATTATAAGTAGAATTAGTCTGTCATTTACATAGTTATGTATTAGGCTGTGCATTTAAGATCAGGAAATAGTTTATCTTTTGTTAACACTGTGATGGCTAAGCTTTGAAAATTCTTTTTTTTGTTTGTTTGTTGGTTGGTTTTTAATTTTACTGGAATATAGTCAACTTACAAAGTTGTGTTAGTTTTAGATGTAAAGCAAAGTAAATCAGTTACACACATACACATATCCATTCATTTTCAGATTCTTTTCCCAGGTAGGTTATTATACAGGATTGAGTAAATTTCCCTGTGACATACAGTAGGTCCTTGTTACCTGTATTTTTATATATAGTAGTATGTATATATCAATCTCAAGCTCCTAATTTATCCTTCCCCTACCATATTTCCCCTTTGGTAAACGTAAGTTCCATTTTGAAATCTTTGAGTCTATTTCTGTTTTATAAGTTTTATTGTATCATTTCTACTAGATTCTATGTACTAGTGAATATGATATTTGTCTGACTTCATTTAGTATGATTATTTCTAGGTCCATCCATATTGCTGCAAATGGCATTATTTCATGCTTTTTTTATGGCTAATATCCCATTGTATATATGTACCACATCTTCTTTATCCAGTCCTCTGTTGATGGACAATTATATTTGTTCTATGCCTTGGCTATTATAAATAATGCTGCAATGAACATTGTCATGCATGGAACTTCTGAAAAGACAGATGCTATATATGGCACCAGAGTGAAGTATGTTATTGAAGATAAGAATATAGAGAAATAGGATTCATTTTTTATCTCCTGTAGAGCTGGCACTCACAGAGCAAGTGTTCAGTAACTAGTGAATGGATGAAGGAATGGAAAGGGATGAAGATGGGGAAAGTATAAGATGCCTAGTGCCAGGAGTCAGAATTCATAAGAATGATCTACAACTCCAGAGCAACTATTTTATATCAGGGTTGGATATATGAAATGTCTGTATTTCAGGATTTATATTTTATTTTAGTATATATCAAGCCAACGTAATTTTTATCTGGATGAGATTTTGAAGGTCATCCACTTTAGTCCCCATATTTTTCAGATGAGAAAATAAAGGGTCAGAGAAGTTAACCACATATGGCCACTCTTTTAGATCATAGAAGAGCTGGAATTAGAATACCAATTTTCTGACCTTCCATTCAGTACACAGACAATATTTTATCCCCAATACAGATTTTCCTCCCTTTCTAAAAGTTCATGTAATACCACTCTAATCTTATGAAAGACATAATTTAGTATCTGTTTTTCCTAACTGAAATCCAAAGAAAATTTTCACTTGTGTGAAAGAAAAAAAAAAGCCATTACTGTACTAATGCAGATCCTCTGTGAAAGCAAACTAGTGAAACTCAAATTTTCAAAAAGTGGGGATACTCTTTACTGCTCCACTTCTGCTTTTGAAAAGTTTCACAGAAATGCTCTATTTTCTCATAGTGTGGAAAACCTATAATATGAGCCCATGGCTAGACATTAATGGAATAGAATAAAATAGAATTTACATTTCCTCCAGTTTCACATGTGAAAGGACAAGCAACAGTGTAGGAGAAAATATTTGCAAGTTATACACACGATAAGGTACTTGAATCCAGAATATGTAAAGAACACTTACAACTCAATAATGAAAAGATGTATAACTCAGTTTTTAAATGGGCAGTTGATTTGAATACACTGCCATATAAGATATATGAAATGGCTAAAAAGCACATGCTCAATATTATTAGTCACTAAGGAAAGGAATGCAAATAAAAACCACAAATACCACTTCACACCTATAAGGATGGATAAAATAGAAAAAAACACAATAAAAAGTGCTGGCAAGGATGTAAAGATATTAAAACTCTAATATATTGCTGGTGGAATTTTAAAATGGTATAAACATTTTGGAAAACAGTTTGTCAGTTCTTTAAAATATTAAATATAGAGTTATCGTATGACCCAGCAATCCTACTCCTTGGTATATACCTAAAATAAATATAAACATGTCTGCACAAACACTTACATAGAAAAGTTCACAGAGACATTGTTCATAATAGCAAAAATAACCTAAATGCTCATGAACTGATGAATAGATAAATGAAACATGGAATAGCTATACCATGGGATGTTATTCAGCCATTATAAGGAATAAAGTACTGATATATTCTACAACATAGATAAATCTTGAAATATTATGCTGAATGAAAAAAGCCAGACACAAAAGACATTTTGTATGATTCCCTGGAACATAAATGAAAACCACCCAAATGAGAACAAGCTAAAGTGTTTTATTTAGAGCTTTTTATAGCAAGGGTGATAGCTACCAACACTTGCTTTTGGCAGAGACTTGAAGGCACGCAGAGAAGTGGAGAAGCTTTATAGTGAGGAAAAATGGTGGCTTCAAGTATGTCCTGACTGGAGCTATTGACATGGGAAAGTTGTGGGGAGGGCTAACTAGAAGTAGAACATCCACAGTAATTAATGAGGACTGCATATTTGCCTTTCTCCAGGTGACCCTAATTTGAAAATGGGAGACAAAAATTAGAAAAGTGTAAGTTATTAATCAAGTCCTGGTCATTTTGGGTCTATTATTATGGGGTTTATTATCTAACTTCCTGGACTGGTACTTTAAGATACTAGATTGACTTCCAGGTCTGATTGCTACAGGTTGGTTATCAGAGTTCTGTTTTTATATGTAGTTTGTCCTTTTTTTTTTTTTTTGAGTATTCAGTCTCTCAATTCATTATATGAAATGTACAGAATAGGTAAACACATAAAGACAGAAGGTACATTAGGAGTTGTCTAGAACTGGAGGGGTAAGATAGCATTGATTTAATGAGTGTAAGTTTTCTTTTAGGGCTGATGAAAACATTCTAGAATTAAATTATGGTGATTGTTGCACAATTCTGAAAATATACTAATAATAACAGGTTAAAAATCTCTATAAGTGTATGGTTGATAATGACTCTCATGTCCTCATTGTGAATCAAGAGATATGGAATAATATGTATGCCCTTGGCATGATGATCAAGACGTGTGGTTCAGTTGCATTGAAGGGAGACAGAGCCACCACCTTGAGTTCACTGGGAGTTTCTGTTTTTCAGGGATCACCCCAACTGGAGAAATAATGGCTCCTTCATCCATTTTCAGATGTCTCAATTCAAACAATGTGTGTTTGTGTGTGTGTTAACATTTATCCAAGAAATTATAAATTGCTTACTTGACAAGTTCCCATAATGTGACTGAGATAAAAATACATGGCTTATACGATCCCTTTTCCTAGGTGACTAACACCTATCGAGTCCTCATTCTGTCTCAGGTACTGCATTGAGAATATTGCATGTTGTGTTTCCATAACCTAGGCAACATAGGTATTATTACTATCCCTAGTTTACAAATGAGGTGGGTGAAGCTGACTTTCCTGATCGTATAGTAAATAATTAGTAGGGCTGGGATTTCATCATAGCCCTTCCTATTTCAGAGGGCACATTATTAACCATGATACCTTTGTGATACCTTGATGGTTGGTCTGAGGATGTCAGAGTATTATGATTGTTGATTCTAGCCCAAATGTCAGCTCTTACCTCTTGGGACACTCCTGGTTCTAAAGGTATAGAATAACAGAAATGCTTTTCATTGGCAAGGTTTTGTGGTACCTTAATTAACTTGACTCCCCTTCCTTGAAAAACAAAGAAGATCCATCTACACCTGCCACCAGCCCCTACCAGGTACCCATTATTGGCTGCTTAGATAATCCCAGAGAAGTTAAATATTTCATTGTTAACTTTTACCATCAAAACCTTTCAGCTTAACTCTCCGCTCCCAGAATCCTATGGGTTAGATGTGAATCAGTTGGAGAATTAAGTAATTAGTTGAAATGTGTATCTCTAGGTCCCACTCTTGAAAATTTTGAGGTAATTGGGCTTGTTTGTGCCACAACCATCTTCTTTTATAAGTTCCTCCAGTGTTTCTGACTTATGGTTTTGAATCATCATGATAAATGTTTGTGTATATAGATTAATTTGTCAGAAAATATCGTCTCCATACTTAAAAGTAGAGTTATATTAAAATATATAACATTAATATGAGCAGATATAATCAAATTTAATATAAATTTTAATGTGCATACTTTTAAATATATTTATTCCTTTGATGATATCAGCCATATGCTTTCTTCTAGTTACAGATATCTAGCTTGCCTGCTGAGAACATTTAATGTTTTTCCAAGCATTTTCACCTATCAATTTTATTTATTTGAAATTCAAAGGATCCAAATGAGAATAAGCATCATCCTGCCATTTTAAAACTGAGGAAACTGAGGCCACTCGAGGTCAGATGACCTTTCTAGATTAATGTGGTTTGTAACTATTGATCTTGGCTCTGTTTATGTCAGACACTGGTTTCAAACGGCAATCAAATTTATCTCAAATAGATAGAGACCTCTTTAAAGCACCTTCTTTAACTCTCAAGACAGGGCACCTACCATATCTTAGATTAAGGAGGGTGTCATTTAAAGGCACTTTGGGTATCAGAGTCACTATGACACCATAACCCAGAGAAATCTTTCTATAGGTAGTACATGCTACCTTTGATGTTCCTAGCTCTTTTTTTTTAAATAATTTTTTTTATTTTCCCACTGTACAGCAAGGGGGTCAGGTTATCCTTACATGTATACATTACAATTACATTTTTTCCCCCACCCTTTCTTCTGCTGCAACATGAGTATCTAGACAAAGTTCTCAATGCTACTCAGCAGGATCTCCTTATAAATCTATTCTAAGTTGTGTCTGATAAGCCCAAGCTCCCGATCCCTCCCACTCCCTCCCCCTCCCCCTCCCATCAGGCAGCCACAAGTCTCTTCTCCAAGTCCATGATTTTCTTTTCTGAGGAGATGTTCATTTGTGCTGGATATTAGATTCCAGTTATAAGTGATATCATATGGTATTTGTCTTTGTCTTTCTGGCTCATTTCACTCAGGATGAGATTCTCTAGCTCCATCCATGTTGCTGCAAATGGCATTATGTCATTCTTTTTTATGGCTGAGTAGTATTCCATTGTGTATATATACCACCTCTTCCGAATCCAATCATCTGTCAATGGACATTTGGGTTGTTTCCATGTCCTGGCTATTGTGAATAGTGCTGCAATGAACATGCGGGTGCACGTGTCTCTTTTAAGGAGAGTTTTGTCCGGATAGATGCCCAAGAGTGGGATTGCGGGGTCATATGGAAGTTCTATGTAGAGATTTCTAAGGTATCTCCAAACTGTTCTCCATAGTGGCTGTACCAGTTGACATTCCCACCAACAGTGCAGGAGGGTTCCCTTTTCTCCACAGCCCCTCCAGCACTTGTTATTTGTGGATTGATTAATGATGGCCATTCTGACTGGTGTGAGGTGATATCTCATGGTAGTTTTGATTTGCATTTCTCTTATAATCAGCGATGTGGAGCATTTTTTCATGTGTTTGCTGGCCACCTGTATATCTTCTTTGGAGAAATGTCTATTCAGGTCTTTTGCCCATTTTTCCATTGATTGATTGTTTTTTTTGCTGTTGGGTTGTATAAGTTGTTTATATATTCTAGAGATTAAGCCCTTGTCGGTTGCATCATTTGAAACTGTTTTCTCCCATTCTGTAAGTTGTCTTTTTGTTTTCTTTTTGGTTTCCTTTGCTGTGCAAAAGCTTTTCAGTTTGATGAGGTCCCATGGGTTTATTTTTGCTCTAATTTCTATTGCTTTGGGAGACTTACCTGAGAAAATATTCATGAGGTTGATGTCAGGGAGTGTTTTGCCTATGTTTTCTTCTCGGAGTTTGATGGTGTCCTGTCTTATATTTAAGTCTTTCAGCCATTTGGAGTTTATTTTTGTGCATGGTGTGAGGGTGTGTTCTAGTTTCATTGCTTTGCATGCAGCTGTCCAGGTTTCCCAGCAATGCTTGCTGAATAGACTTTCTTTTTCCCATTTGATGTTCTTGCCTGCTTTGTCAAAGATTAATTGACCATAGGTGTCAGGCTTTATTTCCGGATTCTCTATTCTGTTCCATTGGTCTGTCTGTCTGTTTTGATACCAGTCCCACACTGTTTTGATGACTATGGCTTTGTAGTATTTCTTGAAGTCTGGGAGAGTTATGCCTCCTGCTTGGTTTTTGTTTCTCAGGATTACTTTGGCGATTCTGGGTCTTTTGTGGGTCCATGTAAATGTTTGGATTGCTTGTTCTAGTTCTGTGAAAAATGTCATGGGTAATCTGATAGGGATTGCATTGACTCTGTAGATTGCTTTGGGTAGTATGGCCATTTTTACAATATTGATTTTCCCAATCCAGGAACATGAAATATCTTTCCATTTCTTTACATCTTCTTTGATTTCTTTGATTAAAGTTTTATAGTTCTCAGCATATAGGTCCTTTACCTCCTTGGTCAGGTGTATTCCGAGGTATTTGATTTTGTGAGGTGCAGTTTTAAAAGGTATCATATTTTTGTATTCCTTTTCTAATAGTTCATTGCTGGTATACAGAAATGCAACTGACTTCTGAATGTTCATCTTATATCCTGCTACTTTGCTGAATTTATTAATCAGTTCAAGGAGTTTTGGGGTTGAGTCCTTAGGGTTTTCTATGTATAGTATCATGTCATCTGCATACAGTGACAGTTTGATCTCTTCTCTTCCTATATGGATGCCTTTTATTTCTTTTGTTTGTCTAATTGCTGTGGCTAGGACTTCCAAAACTATGTTGCAGAGCAGTGGTGAGAGTGGGCATCCCTGTCTTGTTCCAGATTTGAGTGAGAAGGCTTTCAGTTTTTCCCCATTGAGGATTATATTTGCTGTGGGTTTCTCATAAATGGCTTTGATCATATTCAGGAATGTTCCCTCTATACCCACTTTGGCGAGGGTCTTGATCATGAATGGATGTTGGACTTTGTCAAATGCTTTTTCTGCGTCTATTGAGATGATCATATGATTTTTGACTTTTTTTTTGTTCATGTGGTGTATGATGCTGATTGATTTGCGTATGTTGAACCATTCTTGTGAACCTGGGATGAACCCAACCTGGTCATGGTGTATAATTTTTTTGGTATGTTGTTGGATTCGGTTGGCTAAGATTTTGTTGAGAATTTTTGCATCTATATTCATCAAAGATATTGGGTGATAGGTTTCTTTTTTGGTGGTATCTCTGTCTGGTTTTGGAATGAGGGTGATGGTGGCATCATAGAATGTCTTTGGGAGTATTCCTCCTTCTTCAACCTTTTGAAAGAGTTGAAGGAGGATGGGCACCAATTCCTCTTTATATGTTTGATAAAATTCACCTGTGAAGCCATCTGGTCCTGGACTTTTATTTGTAGGGAGTGATTTTAGGACCTCTTCAATTTCATTTCTAGTGATCGGTCTGTTCAGTTGGTCTGTCTCTTCTTGATTCAGTTTTGGCAGGCTGTAAGATTCTAGAAAATTGTCCATTTCTTCCACATTGTCAAACTTGTTGCCATATAGTTGTTCATAGTATTCTCTTATGGTTTTTTGTATTTCTGCTGTATCCGTTGTGATTTCTCCTTTTTCATTTGTAATTTTGGTTATTTGGGTTCTTTCTCTCCTCTTTTTAGTGAGTCTGGCCAGGGGTTTGTCAATTTTGTTTACCTTTTCCAAGAACCAGCTCTTGGTTTTATTAATTTTCTCTATTGTTTTTTGAGTCTCTATTTTATTGGTTTCTTCTTTGATCTTTATAACTTCCTTCCTTCTGCTGACTTTAGGACTTTTTTGTTCCTCTTTTTCTAATTCATTTAGGTGGAGGGTTAAGTTGTCAACTTGGGATCTTTCTTCTTTTTTGAGAAAGGCCTGTATTGCTATAAATTTCCCTCTGAGCACTGCTTTCGCAGCATCCCATAGATTTTGAGCGGTTGTGTCTTCATTATCATTTGTTTCAAGGTAGTTTTTAATTTCCTTCTTGATTTCCTCATTGACCCATTGGTTTTTTAGTAGCATGTTGTTTAGTCTCCATGCAGTAGGTTTTTTCTCTTTCCTTTTCCCATGGTTGATTTCTAATTTCATGGCATTGTGGTCAGAGAAGATACTTGAGATAATTTCTATGCTCCTAAATTTATTGAGCTTAGCTTTGTGTCCCAATATGTGGTCGATTCTTGAGAATGTTCCATGAGCATTTGAGAAGAATGTGTATTCTGCTTTTTTTGGATGTAGGGTCCTGAAGATATCAATGAAGTCTAACTTTTCTATTGTTTCCTTTAGGATCTCTGTTGCTTTATTGGTTTTCTGTCTAGAGGATCTGTCCATTGATGTGAGGGGGGTATTAAGGTCTCCTACTATGATTGTATTCTCATCAATATCTCCCTTTATGTCTGTTAATATTTGTTGTATGTATCTGGGTGCTCCTATATTTGGGGCATTTATGTTGATGATAGTAACATCCTCTCCTTGGATGGATCCCTTAATCATTAAGTAGTGTCCTTCTTTGTCTTTCTTTATGTCTTTTGTTTTAAAGTCTATTTTGTCTGATATGAGCATTGCGACTCCTGCTTTTCTGCCATGTCTATTGGCGTGAAATATTTTCCCCCACCCTTTCACTTTCAATCTATATGTATCTTTTGTCCTAAGGTGAGTTTCTTGTAGGCAGCATATTGAAGGTTTTTGCCTTTTCATCCACTCAGCCACTCTGTGTCTTCTGATTGGGGCATTCAGTCCATTGACATTTAAGGTGATAATTGATAGATGATTATTTATTGCCATTTGAACCTCGTGTTCCAGTTGATTCTATGGTTTTCCATTCTTCCTTTCTTTTTTTTTTTGGTTGGATGGTCTCCTGTTATTATCTACTTGAGTGTATTTTTTTTTCATTTTTTGCAAATGCAATATTTGCTTTTGGCTTGTGGTTGCCTTGTTTTTAAGTATGCTAAACCCTTCCCATAATTGTGTGTTTTAGCCTGATGGTCCTGTAAATTCAAACCCTTCATTACTATATTAAAATTAAGAAGAGAAACATACAGACAAACAAAAAGGGTTATTTACTTCCTAACAACCCTTGCCCACATTTTATGGTTTTGATGACTCTTTTTTATTTTTTTCTTTTTAATTTTATTTTGTTTGAAGCATGTTCATGATTAAATCTGTATGCTGGCTTATTTGAGTGACTGCTCTCTGATTGCGGTTTCCTCAGTCCTAGTTCTTCCTCTTCTTCTTTTTTTTTCTTTTCTTTTTTTTTTCTTCCCTTTCCTTCCTTTCTTTTTGGTTTAGAGAAGCCCTTTCAATATTTCCTTTAACCTGGGTTTTGTGTTGCTGTATTCTTTAAGTTTTTGTTTGTTGGAAAAAAAATTTTATTTCCCCTTCTATTTTAAATGATATTCTTGCTGGATAGAGTATTCTAGGTTGCATATTTTTTCCTTTTAGCACTTTAAATATCTCTTGCCATTCCCTCCTTGCCTGTAGTATTTCTGTAGAGAAGTCAGCTGATATTCTTATGGGGGTTCCCTTGTAGGTAACATTCTGTTTTTCTCTTGCTGCCTTTAGGATCCTCTCTTTATCACTAACTTTTGCCATTTTTATTATGATGTGTCTTGGTGTGGGTCTGTTTGAGTTCAGTTTGTTTGGGGCCCTCTGTGCTTCTTGTATCTTGAACCCAGTATCCTTCAGATTTGGGAAGTTTCCAGCGATAATTTCTTCAAATATATTTTCCATTCCCTTATCTTTTTCTACTCCTTCTGGAATTCCTATTATGTGTAGATTGGCCCACTTTATATTATCCCATAGGTCTCATATTGCTTTCCAGTTTTTTGATTCGGTTTTCTGTCTGCTGACCAGATTGAGTGATTTCCATTATTCTATCTTCCATATCACTGATTCGTTCTTCTGCATTATTCATTCTGGTTTTTACTGCCCTTAGTTCCATTTGCATCTCTGCAAATGAATGTTCTAGTTTTTCTTGGCTCCTCCTTATATTTTCTAGTTCCTTTCTGAGGGTATCTGCATTACTGTTCATATCTTCTCTTAATTCCTTCAGTATTTTCACTATTTCTCTTTTGAACTCCAGATCTGTCAGACTGCAGAGATCTGTTTCATTGTTGACTGTTTTAGGTGAGTTCTCCTGTTGGTTTGACTGGGGGTGGTTTCTCTGCTTCTTCATCTTGCTTGTTGTTTTCTTTCTCCTGAGGGAGTTGTACTCTCCGTGACTGGGCAGTGTTTGCCTTGTCACTGCCGTGGAATATTTCCTGAGGGCTGGCGTTGTTGGTCAATCTTTTTTGAGGCAGTGTGGCTTTTCTGGAGTGTTGATGGGGCTAACAGTGTTTCTTTGAAGCAAAGCAGGGCTTCCTGAGGGCAGACAGGACTGGGAGGTCCACACCATGATGATAGCAGATTTCACTTGGTCATGCAGAGCTTGCTCTGGTGTTTTTAGGCTGTGGGGTTCTTGCAGGGGGTTGGTGGTGTTGGGCAGCTGTTCCTCAGGAGTGCAGCACCCCCTGGGGGCTGCAGCAGCTATCTGGGTCACTGAGAACCTAAGAGGCTCTTCCCTAGGGCAGCCCAACTCAGAAGGACGGCCTGAGAATGTAAGTGGATCTTTTCACAGTCTGGCTGAGCTTGTTGCAGCTTTTCTGGGCTGCAGGGGCTCTTCTAGGGGGCTGGTGGTGCTGAGCAGCTATTCTGCGGGAGTGGGGCACCCCCTGGGGGCTTGGGTGGGTAGCAGGGCCGCTGGAAACCCAAGAGGCTCCTCCCCAGGGCAGCCCGACTCAGAAAGACCGTCTGAGATCTTTTCCCGACTTGGCCAGGCTTGTTGCAGCTTTTCTGGGCTGCAGGGGGTCCTGCCTGGAGCTGGCAGTCCTAAGCAGCTGGTCCACTAGGTCTCGGCACCCCCTGGGGGCTTGGGCGGGTAGCAGGGCCGTTGGAGACCCAAGAGGCTCCTCCCCAGGGCAGCCCAACTCAGAAAAATCGCCCGAGAATTAGGCAGATCTATTCACGGCCTGACTAGGTTTGTTCTAGCTTTTCTGGGCTGCAGGCCTTTTCTCGGGGGCTGGTGGTGTTTGGTGCTGCTCTGCAGAAGTGTAGTCCCTCCAAAGGGCAAGCAGGCCTGTGCAGGGACAGCCCCTGCAGTGGTAGGCTTCAGGCAATTGTTGAGGCCAGCCCTCCTGGATGGCAGGCAGCCCCAGGTTCTGGGAGAGCGTAGGGGGTGGTGGGGGTGGTGGGAGGGGATGCACTGGGAAGCACAGCTTTCAGCTAGCTAGCGGGCCTGTAAGCTTGCTGTGGCGTGGGGGGTATTCTATGGGGACCCACCCCTTCTTCTCTCCCCTCCCCAGCACGGGCGCAGACCAGGCTCTTCTCCCAGGTTCCCTCTGATGCGGCTTTCCACTTCCCCGCCCCTAGGTTATTGCTCCCTTCCTCTGCGACAGCTTTGTTTTCTAGTCTCCCAGGCAGTCTCTGCCCTGTCAAATGGTTTCTAGACTTCCCAAGCAGTTTCCGCTCCGCCCCGCCCCCCAGCCCCTTCTCAGGGTCTAACCTCTGGAGCCGAGATCTCGGTGCCCAGCCCCCATCCAGGCGTCCCCTGTCCCTCTCCTGGGGACCTACCTCTGGAACCGAGGTCTCGGTGCCCAGCCCCCACCCAGGCGTCCCCCGGCCCTTTGCCGGGGACTAACCTCTGGAGCTGAGGATTTGGTCCTCAGCCCCCACCCAGGCGTCTCAATTTTTGGTGACTGTGCCCGTAGTTCAGACGGTCCGTTCGGTTCTTGATTGGCTTTTCTGTACTCCAACTTACTGCTACACTCTCCTCTGCATCTGGAGATTCCTCCGGTTCGTTTGATCTTTCCCCCGTGTAGGTGACTTTCCAGGGTGCGGGATCCCTTTCTCCTCCTCAGTTCCCTTTCAGGAGTGCCCGTCCCGCTCGGATTCACCTTCTCTCACTCTCCTCTTTTCTCCTGTTCTGCCCAGTAATGTCACGAACTTCTTGCCGTTATTGGAGTTTAGGTTCCTCTGCCAGCGATTGGTTGCTGTTCTGTGCAAGTCATTTATTCTGTAGATGTGCTTTTTTTGTTGTGTTTGTGGGAGAGGGCGAGCATGTCCCCCTACTCCTCCGCCATCTTGTCCTCTCTTCCTAGCTCTTTTTGATGTCCCTGGTCAAGTCCTGGCCAGAAGATCTTCTAGTCCAAATCACTTGTTTATTCACAGATACAGAGCCCAAGAGGCAATGAATGGTCTGTCAGTAGCAGCTCAGTGAGTTAGTGACAGAGACAATGCCAGGGGCATCTATCTCCTGAAGCTCCGATAGAGTAAAATGAGTCCTGGGATGGGAATCCAATAGTCTAAGCTTTGGAATGCATCTCTGCCCTTCACTGACTTTGCGACCTTAAGCAAGTCACTTACTATCTCTGAGCCTCGGATGCCTCATCTGTGAAATGGGGATAATAATGCAAATCCCACAGATCAGTTTTTCAAATTACTGTCATTGCAAGGCATCTGGCTTGATTTAGGTTATGTTCTCAGTGAATGACAGTTTTCTTCCATGCTCAGTTTCCCTTTTGGTTCAAAGCTCTTTTTTCATGTGAAGTCCAACACCAAATAACTTGTTCTATGACCATTACTAGGCATATTATTTCTTATACTGCCACATTGTAAAGCAATGTCATAAATGCAAACCAGGATCCAGGGTTGTAGCCTTTGACTCTGTAAATTAAGATCTTGATATTAACAGGAGTTTCTGCAAGTGTCTCTGGATTGTGTTAGCCAGGAGCAGAAGGGAAAATAGGCAGTGAGCACTGAATAAACCTTTTTGCTTGCTTATTTTTGCTCTGGGGAATAGTGGAAGCAGTCCCCTGTAAGATGAATTCTTGCAGAATCACCAGCACCCTTGGATTTTAAGTGCCATTGGGCAGGCAGTGTTGCTACTTAACTAATGTTTCTATAGCTGATAATATTATAGCTGGCACATAGTAATATAAAATTTCTAGTACAATATATAGTTAATATGTATGAATGAAAGGAACCTCTAATTTAAAAAATTATTGGAGTATTGTTGATTTACGGTGTTGGGTTAATTTCAGGTATATAGCAAAGTAAATCAGTTATGCATATACATATATTTATTCCTTTCCAGATTATTTTCCCGTATAAGATTATTACACAATATTGAATAGATTTCCCTGTGCTATACAGTAGATCATTGTTACTTATCTATTTTATATATAGTGGTGTGTATATGTTAATCTCTACCGCCTAATTTTTCACTCCCACTTATACTTCCCATTTTGTAACCATAAGTTTGGTTTCAAAATCTGTGAGTCTGTTTCTGCTTTGTGAATAAGTTCTTTTGTATCATTTTTATCAGATTCTACATATTGGTGATCTCATATAATATATGTCTTCTCTGACTTACTTAGCTTAGTAAGATAATATCTGTGTCCATCCATGTTGCAACATGTGGCATTATTTTGTTATTTTTATGGCTGAATAATATTTCATATACGCACTACATCTTTATCCATTCCTCTGCTGATGGACATTTAGGTACTCTCCATATCTTGGCTATTGTGGATTGTGCTGCAGTGAACATTGGAGGGCATGGATCTTTCTTTTTGAATTATTCTTTTCTCTGGTTAAATGCCCAAGAGTGGGATTGCTAGATCATATGGTAATTCTCTATTTTAAGGAATCTCCATAGTGGTTGTACCAATTTACATTCCCACTAACAGTGTATTAGGGTTCCTTTTTCTCCATACCCTCTCCAGCATTTGTTGTTTCTAGACTTTTTGATGACAGCCATTCTGACTGGTGTTAAGTGGATACCTCATTGTACTTATGGTTTGCATTTCTCTAGTAAAGACTGATATTGTGCATGTTTTCATGAGCTTTTTGGCCATTTGTATAGGTCTTCTTTGGAGAAATGTCTATTTAGATCTTCTGACCATTTTATAAATTGGGTTGTGGTTGTTTTTTTGATATAAAGTTTCATGAGATGTTTGTATATTTTGGAGATTAATCCATTGTTGGTCACTTCACTTGCAAATATTTTCTCCCATTCTGTGGATTGTCTTTTCATTTTGTTTATGGTTTCCTTTGCTGTGCAAAAGCTTTTAAGTTCAATTAGGTCCAATTTGTTTACTTTCGTTTTTATTTCCATTACTCTAGGAGGTGGATCTGAGAAGACATTGCTGCAGTTATGTCAGAGAGTATTTTGCCTGTGTTTTCCTCTAAGAATTTTATAGTATCTAGTCTTACATGTAGGTCTTAAATCCACTTTGAGTTCATTTTTTGTGTGTAGAGTTAGAGAATGTTCTGCTTTCATTCTTTTATATGTAGCTGTCCAGTTGTCCCAGCACCATTTATTAAAGAGACTGTCTTTGCTCCACTGTATATTTTTGCCTCCTTTGTCAAAGATTGATTGACCATACATACATGGGTTTATATCTGGACTTTCTGTCCTGGGTAGATCTATATTTTTGTTTTTGTGCCAGTACCACACTGTTTTGATGACTATAGCTTTGTGGTATATACGGTCTGAAGTCAGGGAGCCTGATTCCTCTAGCTCTATTTTTCTTTATCAGGATTGCTTTGACTGTTTGGGGTCTTTTGTATTTCTATACAAATTTAAATTTTTTTTGTTCTAGCTCTGTGAAAGATGTCATTGGTAGTTTGTTAGGGGTTGTGCTGAATCTTTAGATTGCCTTGGGTAGTATAGTCATTGTGACATTATTGATTCTTCCAATCCAAGGGTATGATATATATATCTTTCCATCTGTTTGTGTCATCATCAGTTTCCTTCAGTGTCTTATAGTTTTCAGAGTATAAAGAGTTTTAAGAGGTCTTTTCCTCTTTAGGTAGGTTTATTCCTGGGTATTTTATTCTCTTTAATGTAATGGTAAATGAGATTATTTCCTTAATTTCTCTTTCTGATCTTTCATTGTTAATGTATAGGAATGTGATTATTGTGTGTTAATTTTGTATCCTGCAACATTATTGAATTCATTGATGAGCTCTAGTTGTTTTCTGCTACTATCATTAGGATTTTCGATGTATAATATCTCATCTGCAAAGAGTGACAGTTTTTTTTTGTTTTATTTATTTATTTATTTTTTGTCTTTTTGCCATTTCTAGCGCCACTTCTGTGGCACATGGAGGTTCCCAGGCTAGGGGTCTAATCCGAGCTGTAGCCGCCGGCCTACACCAGAGCCACAGCAACGCGGGATCCGAGCCATGTCTGCAATCTACACCACAGCTCAGGGCAATGCTGGATCTATAACCCACTGATCAAGGCCAGGGATCGAACCCTCAACCTCATGGTTCCTAGTCAGATTCGTTAACCACTGAGCCATGACGGGAACTTCCAAAAAGTGACAGTTTTACTTTTTCCTTTCCAAATTAAAGGATCTCTTAATTTTAACTCTTAATAATGCCCTATATTCTGTTATTGGCTCATTTATTTCATTTTGATTAGTCTTTCCCCTCTAGCTATTTTATAACCATCTCAAAGGCAAGTTCCAGTAAAATTAGCAAACAGGTAGCTGCAACTTCTAAATTATCTTCTAGCTACAGAGCCTAAAGTTACAGGGCCTATAGGATACACATCACAAACAGAATCCTCTATACCTTTTAAATTAAGTTAGTTATCATTTCTATATGGCAGATGAAGAGAAAGGGAGATTAAGTAATTTGCCTTTGATAACACAACCTTTTCATGGCATAGGTAGTGGTTGCATACAAGTCCTGCACCCTTCGCCACTATATTTTTTTTCTCTATTCAATACAGTGTTTTGCAGAAGGTTTACACATTACAGGCATTAAATGTAATCCATGATCGGTGGAGCTGATCATTTCCTAAAAGCAGTGTCTGAAGGTGGACTTGATAAACCCTAAGATGACAGGGAAGATATTTTGACACAGGGAATATCTTTGGCAGTACTTCAGTCTCATGACTGGGTTGTTCCCCTATTAAAGCCCAACTTTCTCTTGCCCTTTTAACGGTATCAATAATTGTAGAGCAAGGGCAAGGCCATTCATCTGCTGATGTCCTCTGCTAGGCCACGTGGCCACAAGGGGACTCAGCATCTTCCTGTCCCACCAACATTAACAATGAATGTGCTTGATACTTGAGGGCCTCTAGGCACATGCTCCTAGAAGGCTGATGTTCCTTCCATGTTTATATCCTCTTCTATCTTCTAATTCATTTAGCTCATGAACTATATCAATGAAATTTGATATAATTTCAAATTAGATCATCCTCTGTTAGAAATGCTTTGAAAAGGACATCTCCAGCCTGCCCTATTATAGATCATTTTTATAAATAGTTGGCATCAGATAGTTTCCTTTGGTTTCTTCTTTTCTTCTTTCCTTCCCTCTTTTTTTCCATCTTTACTTCCTTCCTTTCTTCTGCTAAATATTCTTTCTCATAAGCCTAATGTAGGTACTACTATTATATCCTTTTTGTAAGTAGGAAATTCTGGACTCAAAATGCTAATTAATTGAGAGTTCCCATTGTGGCTCAGTGGTAACAAACCCAACTAGTATCCATGGTCTGTGAGAATGTGGGTTCAATCCCTGGCCTCACTTAGTGGGCTAAGGTATCTGCTGTTGCCATGGCTGTGATGTAGGTCTCAGACACAGCTTGGATCCTGAATTGCTGTGGCTGTGGTATAGGCCTGAAGCTACAGCTCTGATTCACCCCTGGCCTGGGAACTTCCATATGCTGTGGGTGTGGCCCTAAAAAGACACATGCTCATGCGCACACACGCACACACACAATTAAATAATTTACCCAAAGTTACTCAGGTACAGGCTGAGCTGAGATTCAAACCTGATCTGTGTGACTCTAGCGTTCTCACTGTTAAATATTCTACTCAACTCTTTAACTCCAAAATAGGTATCAATTTAAAAATGGACAGTTTGACAAGCTATAATGTCCAGGAATGGTACCTGTGTACTAACAATGGTCAGGCTCTAATTTAGAAACTACAGTGGGTAGTGGGAGAGAACTAGGCCCACTGACAACAGTGGGATCAGAGAACACTAAATAAGAGAGGCCAGTTGTATCACTTAACCCCAAGTATATAACTTGTGTGAAAGTATTTGAGGAAGAAAATGATGTTACAGAAAATTCCCAGGAGACTAATAGGCAATTGAAATAAATGTGTGAAATCCAGAAGGGAAGGCATCCTTGGTAGCTTATGAAGAGGCTCTCATCTTTGGCAACAGGAATGCTCAGAAACCTGAAGACCAGGTACTGAGTCAGACTGGCTAAGCTCCAGAGAAGATTAAAAACACAACCAAGGGAGGTTTGCTTTGCTAAGGACCTATACAAAGGGACCTTTTCAAAGGAGGTCTTGCTGCCAGCTCCCAACAAATAGACTTTTGTTGTCAGCCCATTCAGAATTTGCCTCACTACAAAAAACAACCTCTCCTAAGGATATGACCAAAAGCCTGCACATTTTTTCCCAACATGGCACAACTCAGACAAGCCATACTTACTCCAGCACTTCTGGTGGAGTTGGCCAATTTTGCATTACTTTTATTATAGTTAGACCTCTCCCTTTTACCAATATCACTTCCTCCAACACCTTTCCACAGGTGTTGATCACAAATAGATATCCAACATGCCAAATTCCATCTTATTGTCTGTTTTTAGTATACTGACTTCCAGTAAACCCCGAGAATCCCCAAATCCAGCTCTCCTTAGCTTTCCCCGACGCTAAGAGGAAATCCTCAGTCAGAAGGGTGGAGTATCCTAAATAAGCAAAAGAGGACCCTTTCACAAGATATCTGTTGTGCACCAGGCTATTGCACCGTTGCCACAATCGGACCTACCACCCAGAGACCTCATTCCTCTTTTTCTTGAATAGGTTCTGGTGCCCAAATATTGTTTTCTGGAAGGAGACAGATGAAATACAAACTGTAGGAAACTTAATTTGCTAAGGCATTATTATGTTTGGATTTTTGATGGCTTATTCACACAGTGGAGAGGGAGAGAGAAAAACTTTCCCAAATATGGCAGCTTCAGAATACTTAAACATCCGTGCCTGGCAGCTTCCAAATTTCAGAACGAAAACACCACCAATTCCCGGTCTTTTGGACTGCATTCATTAACTAGTTCTAGAGAATCACATGACTCTGACCCAACCATTGACATGTGTGATAATGAAACACAGTCACCATGGGCAGTTGCCACAGCTGCCTGGGGTTGGTGTGACTGGGTTGTTTTATAAGGAGGATACCTCCAAGAGGGGCAGGACTTGCAAATGGTCCATCCCATTTCTTTCTTGGAGAATGGCTATCCTAACAACCTTGCTGTCTTCTACCATAAAATGCCACTTGGGGAGGTGTGTGTCATCTTTAG
This sequence comes from Phacochoerus africanus, assembly GCF_016906955.1. Classification (NCBI taxonomy): domain Eukaryota; kingdom Metazoa; phylum Chordata; class Mammalia; order Artiodactyla; family Suidae; genus Phacochoerus; species Phacochoerus africanus. The sequence continues at coordinate 120,098,641 of NC_062558.1, read as the reverse complement.
AGTTGCTACGACTAAGGTACTCAGGCTCCTACCATTTATAGCATTAAGTCAGATTTAATAGGTCTCTGTTTGACAGATTTAATGTCCAGCAACTCCTGGGGAAAATTTATCCGAAAGGCTGAAGATGAAAGAATTTGCCTGTCTGCAAAGAGAAGTGAGTGAAACATTTCCACACAGAATCTTCAGCAGGTTACAACCCATAAATCTGTCAGCAGTCTTTACCCTCCATGTGCATGAAATTATGCAAGATTCTTTTTTCCTTTATTGTCATTTTGAATTATGCACTCTGTTATAAATAGATCAACTCTACCTAGGCAGCTAGCTGAGCCTTGGAAGACAGGGATGTGTTTTATTTTCATGTCAGCCTGCTTTAATTCAGTGTTTAGGGTGACATATAATCAGACATCAAGCTAAAAAAAGTCTGCTTTAAGTGAAAACTGCTTTCCATCATGACCGATGAGATGTAATTGGTGCTATTGACAGCACTGTGGGCTGCATTGATTTTCCCATCAGGCTGAAACCTTGATGATAGTTTTTTTCACCCCAACTACTTGATTAGTTATGAACCATCACAAAGGAAAAAATTATATAAATTTCAATGTCATTCATAGCTATGCTGCTGTTCCAAAATAAACAAACTTGGACATAAATTATCTGTACAACAACATAATAATTACCACTTAGTGACTGTTAGGCAGAGTTGCCATGTACTGCTCTTCAGAGACCTACTCTAGTTGCCAGTTGTTTGCCCAGAAGAAAGAACACATTTTTCTTATTCCTATAAATGTTGTTTGGGTTTATAGAAGGCCTGCTGTTATCGACCCACATGCTGAAGGTTTAGTGCACATTTAACTTATGTGGAACTCATATAAGGTAGATATTATTACCCCCAATTTACAGCTGCAGATGGTGAGTCCTATCATGTGGATACAACTCATCTAGGGTCAGACGAAAGGTAAATGGGGACTTAAGTCCTGGTCTGTGAAAATACAGAGTGATTATTTCCCCTCAGCTGTGGGGTCTATGCTGCCCCACAGAGATGCCTTTCTAAGGAGAGGAGATGTGTCTTTTATTAGTCGGATTAGGTAACAGTTGCCTTACTTGGAACTCTCCAAAGCTATGGTAGATAGTTTTACGTATGGTTTTCCTGGCTAATCCCAAGGCATTAGCCAGTATGAAGTGAGACTCTAGGAAAAGAAACATTTACTTTGTTGGCTCCTTCAGATCTTTGCTTTTAAAATTAGTATAGGGGTCTGTTTCTATTTGGAAAGAAAGGAGAACAAATCAGTACAAATGAAAAGGATAGAGTGGAAACCATGGAAAAACTATACAGAGATTTCATGGGAAATCTAGGAAGAGCTGAGCACCCAGCCTCAGGAATTGGGACCTGGGCTGGAATGTGGCTGCTCTCTCCACCTCCTCTCTTTCTTGTGATCTAACTAGTTCTCTTTAAACATTTACTCTGTTAATTTCCCATGATCGCATCCTTTTGGACTTTACATCTGTATGATTGGGTCTGTACCTGGGCAGGTAATCTCCACTTTCATGGATCTCTTGGTTCTACATCTGGAATTGGAATTTCACCTGTTCAAATTCCTAGGAGAAGGGAGAGGGTGGATAGTAATGTGATCATGTGGTATTTCAGCTCTGCAGGGTACAGTGTGGTTAGACAACAGAAGGGCTTCAGCCCTTGCACATCGGCTTTGAACTTACTCCAGGATCTAGTTCCCACTCTCTGCTTCAAACATCTTTATCTATTCCTCTTGATGGTAGAGCCATGAGCATCACTCCTTTTTCTGATAAGGATTGGCAATGGCATGTTAAGTGATCCTCTAAATTCAGATGTGGCACTCCTTGACAAGCTGTTTCCCACACACATTTTTGAGCCCATCTAATCATACCCAACTTTTTCCTGTAAGACTTTGCTTGTACTGCCACTATTATTGCCACTACTGCTACCATTATTACAACTACTAGTTAACATGCATGAGCATTTATATAATATCAAACTGTGTTCATTTTTTTAAATGTGTTTGCTCATTTAATATTCATGAAAATCTTATGTGGCAGTTAATATCACTGTCTCTGTGTTACGGATAATAATGTGAAGTTTTGATTAGAAGAACTATCTTACCTAAGCCAGCACAACATCCAATGTGTCACAGGTGTATCTGGAGCTCATACTCTTAAGCACCACATTACCCTTGTAAGTGACTGGAAACTAGCCACTTAATACCTAATACTGACTGAATGTCTTATTTATGGGGAACTGCCTTTCTGCTTCTTCTGGTATAATATATACCCAAGCCTTGTCTCTTTAACTAGTCTTTGAGGCTGTTGTGGAAAAGACAAATACCATATGATATCACTTATAACTGGAATCTAATATCCAGCACAAATGAACATCTCCTCAGAAAAGAAAATCATGGACTTGGAGAAGAGACTTGTGGCTGCCTGATGGGAGGGGGAGGGAGTGGGAGGGATCGGGAGCTTGGGCTTATCAGACACAACTTAGAATAGATTTATAAGGAGATCCTGCTGAGTAGCATTGAGAACTTTGTCTAGATACTCATGTTGCAACAGAAGAAAGGGTGGGGGAAAAAATGTAATTGTAATGTATACATGTAAGGATAATCTGACCCCCTTGCTGTACAGTGGGAAAATAAAAAAAAAAGTTATTAAAAAAAAAAGGAACCCTAGACAACGTGTCTCTAGGATCTTTTGTAACTCATTCTAGTTGGAAGCACAACTAAAACTCCTATACATTTATTGTATGTCTGCATTTTACACTTTCTTCTGCTTTCAGTCTCATCAAGAATTAGCCATAGAAGAGTTCCCGTCGTGGCGCAGTGGTTAACGAATCCGACTAGGAACCATGAGGTTGCGGGTTCGGTCCCTGCCCTTGCTCAGTGGGTTAACGATCCGGCGTTGCCGTGAGCTGTGGTGTAGGTTGCAGACGCGGCTCGGATCCCGCGTTGCTGCGGCTCTGGCGTAGGCCGGTGGCTACAGCTCCAATTCAACCCCTAGCCTGGGAACCTCCATATGCCGTGGGAGCGGCCCAAGAAATAGCAACAACAACAAAAAAAGACAAAAAAAAAAAGAATTAGCCGTAGAAATAAATATTTTTATTCTGGTCAACTCCAATTGACTTTCCAGGTAAGAAGACTTAGAATTATGTTTCTGAGCTCTAGACCCCTGAATATGAACAAAAATTCTCAATGATATGACACTATCATCTAACTCTTTTATTCTGATCTGGCAACGATAGAAGCAGGAAATCTGATTGCCTGGTCCAGGCAGTGTTGGTAATAATTTGCTTAAGAAAACTGCGCAATAATTAAAAGCATAAAACTAGCCAAACCAACATAAAACACATTTGGCCTGGATGCACTGAATAGTGAGAAAAACTAGCACCTGCCTCTCTCCACATACAATCTTTGCCCAATTAACCTCTTTAAAGGAAGAATCTAAAGATTTTTAAATCATTTTTATCTGGTTGGAAAAAATTACTATCCTTCTTTACCTCCTCCCAACTCTACTACCCTCATAACAAGGTGGACTAGAACATGCTCAGATCTCTCTGTTCCATAATTGTCAAGATAATAGTAACGCAGGAAAAACAATAATGCTTTAAACCATTAGCTGGTGTGTCCTTAGCCTCATTTAGCCATGTGATGTGTTTGAGAAATAGCTGTTAAGGACCAACATATGGGATTTTATTCCAAAGCACAAGGTTCAGGGACGAATAGGAAATAGTTAAGACAGAGTAGGATCAGTGTCCACAGATTTCTCCATTAACTGCCCTGTGACACTTGACTTTGTACTTCAACCAGTCTCTGAGCTGCTGTAGAAGGGATACTTGAAGCTGAAGCCCAGGATTTTGTGCTGACTCTGCAAATTACTAACCATGTGACCTTAGGACCTTAGGCTAATTATTTAGGTGGGTTTTTTTTTGTTTGTTTGTTTGTTTTTTGTCTCAAAATTTAAAAATTTCCTAACGGGTAGAATGGGTTAAATAATCTCGTACTATTTTCTTATAAGAAAATAAGATCCTGTTGTAAGGATCTAAGAGGACAATACACCATGAAGCACTCTATGCGATTAGAAATCCAAGGGAGCTCCCATTGTGGCTCAGTTGGTTAAGAACCTGACTAGTATCGATAAGGTTGATGGTTAGATCCTTGGCCTCACTCAGTGGGTTAAGGATCTGGTGTTGCAGCTTAGGTAGCAGAAGCAGCTCAGATCCCATATTGCTGTGACTGTGGCATAGACCGGCAGCTGCAGCTGATTTGACCCCAGCCTGGGAACTTCTATATGCCGCAGGTGCTGCCGTAGTACCTAAAAAGAAAAAAGAAAAAAAAATAGAAATCCCAAGTATTACTATTATCATTTTATTATTTCAACCTACTCTACTGACTCTCGAATGGTTTAAGAATTCGGAGATACTTGCAGTTCTCTTGTGGTGTAGTAAGGATCCAGTGTTGTCACTGTAGCACCTCAGGTCACTGCTGTGGCTTGCGTTTGATCCCTGGGCCAGGGAACTCCACATTCCGTGGGTGGAGCCAAAAAAGGAAGAGAGAGAGAGAGAATTTAAAAATACTTGTTTTTCCCCTTGGTCAATAGCAACAGACCTTGACTTTTTTCTGAGGGAAATTTTTTACTCTTAAAACAAAATTAAAAAAAGATATATATATCCTCCTATCATTATTTGACATCTTAAATGACAGGACATCTGGACTCCCTCCCTCTTTATGCTATTATTTATCCTATTTTCATCTCAAGCCATACAGGTTGCCTGAAAATAGTTCAAAGCATTTTGATAAATTCCACTTCCTCTGTACACAATAGAATTAAAATTAAAAGAAGCCTTCACTGATGACCAAAAAGAATATTTGGCCCAATGCAGATGTTTTAGAACCAGTGAATTTTTATGCTCCCCCCAGTTTTACCAACAGCGGGGGCTTATTGTGCTTATGACTGATAAGGAATTCAGGTCATCAGTGTTCTCTGTCCCCCTTTAATCTGAACTGGTTGATAAAATTGCTGGTGGCCTGTTACATGGTGTGTCAGACCATGGGCTTCAGTGCCTTATCAACCTGGACTTTAATTCTAAAACCACCAATCATTAGTCACACAGCTTTGGACAAAAATGTTTAATGGGTTGAACCACATTCTCCTTGTCCTCCTAAAAAATGGGTGTTAATAAAAACCATCTTACAAGATTATTGTGGGTTTGAATGAGGTGTATACTCAGCATATCTTAACACATAGTGTATCCCCACAAGTTTTAGCTAGTATAATTTTATCATTGCTACTCTTAGGCCAATAAGTAAACATAAAGATAATTTGACATGATAAAAATCTTTGTATGTTGAGGACACCCAGGCAGCTATGATCTTCCAAACAGCTCCTAGGACTCTGCCCTGCTCTGGTTTTTCCCAGGACTCTACACTTAAGTGGAACAAATAAAACAGAAGAAATTTCCTCAGTGGCTTCCTGAAGGTCAGGGCCTACTCTATGGGGAGCTCTTCTCAATGAATTAGGCTGAACCCAGGGGATTATCTTTGCTTTAGATCAGAGCCTGAATCACCAAAGCTGAATCTGATTCTTGTCTAACTCACAAAGTCTGTTCCTGTGGAGAGGGCAGCCAGGCTGATCTCTGGCAATGGATAGAACTTCTAGTTTTTTTCAAGTAATAGCTCATTTATAATTGATAAGAGCCAAGGACATCTCTATCATTCACCACCTAATATAATGAAATATCTGCTTAGCTAAAACAGTGGTGCCTGAAATGTCTATAGATTCTAAAATGCCTATTGATTCTAAAGGCTGTCATTATGGACCACATGTAGCATGTAGTAACTAATTGTTTAGTTAAACAAGCCGGACATAAGCAAAGAAAACACTTGGTTAAACTTTTGGAAGAGCAAAATAGCTACTAAGGCCTGAGTCTCCTTGCTTGCCCCCACATCCTCTAATCTGCATATTTAATGTCTCTGCTCAGCATGGAAAAAGAGCTAGTGTTTAATTGCTTATTATTGATCCTTTATCTGAGAGTACCTAAAACACCTGAGGAGTAAAAAGATGTGACTGTTTCAATCGGCACTTAGCCAAGAAAACTGGGATGAGATTTGCGTGAATGCCATGCTCTCAAGGCCTTCTTATGTCATTTCTGCTGGGGTGGAGAGCTCTTGGAAAAAGATCATCAGAAGAGTTTGAATAATTAGGTAGGACAAGTAATGATGATGAATTTATCCAAAGCTTCGGGTGGTTCACTTCCGTGACTGTGCTCGGCCATCACAGTTAAACCATGGAGATGGGCAGCATGAGGTAGGTAGTTCATTTCTCCTCGAAGACCACTAACAGACAAATTGCAAGAAAATCACAAGTATTTGGGGGTGGGGTTGGAGTGGGGAGGGAAGGAGGATGGGACAGGAGTGGTGGCTGTTTGTTAGAAATGAAAATTTGTGAGACCCCTTTGGAATGGCTTGTTGGATTGATACATTTGCAAATAACATATCAGACCTCCTTGGCTTTTCCTCTCAGGTAGTAACTACCTGCAGATAGGTTCTCTGCTGTTCTTTCAGAGGTGGCTTTTCCCTTTCTTTCCTTCTCCAGTGTGTGTCTGTGGGGTGGGTCTTGACCTGGCCCAATACTTCTGAGTGCACTGAGAGTCTTTCTGACTCTGGTGTTCAACTGGCAGATCTATTTGTTTTGCTTGTATTTGTTTTTATACTAGGCTATACTACCCCTCCCTCAATTGCTGCTTTGATTTTATCATAATATTTTGAACTCTCATTGACCTGCTCTTTTGTTCAGAACTTAGGATGGGACAGAGGGCTGTTATTTATTGGGTCTCCGGAGAACACAATCTATTTAGCTAGCCTTTTCCTACTTGAATTTGCCTACTATTCACTCATTAGTACAAAGCAATGCACTGACATCTGCATACTTCCTTTGAGCTGTCTGTCCCCAGCCCATTTACTCTACTGAGAGAATCAACTATTTTATTTGATAGTGACTTTCTTCTAGTCACAATCTCCCACTGAGGCTAAATTATCATTTTCTTGCAATCCTCCCTTTCTCTGATATTTCTCTAAAAATAGTCCCTCTCTCCTCAATCCAGGATTTATTTTTAAAATTTGTTTGGTTTTACTTAGTATAGATAAGTTTGTTTGTTCTTCAAGTATGATGGATTTTCTTTCTTCATTAAATGGTACTTTGAAAAGATGTCTTTTAATTTATGTCAAAAGAAACACACACAAGAAATCTTTGGCAGGAGAAGTCTCTTCTTTTTAAGTCCCAGGGCAAAAAAAAAAAAAATTTAAATTCCACATCAAGGAACTTTTCTATTACTTGCCAGCTAATTAGTTGTTCCTTCCATTCAGCTTCCAGAAATTGCTCCTTGTGATGTTTTTGAAAGCTAATGTTACTGTGCCTTACATAGTAGTTTGTCTATTATTATTCCTCTTGCCAAATTGAAGCCCTCGAAAGGCATGGATTGTGGGGTTTTCATATCCTTTCTATACACCTGGGCCCTAACCCAATTCCAGAAAAATTATGTGATCTGGAACATCAAAGGCCTCATGCATCTGTCCCCAGGGCCAACATAAACAGGCCGGTGAATGGATGCTTAGAATGTGGAGTGCAGAGTCTAGAACAGAACTATGGACAGCAGCTCACATGAAGTACCCCTCAGAGAGAGAGGGAGGGAGGAGATGGGGCATCTCATCCTGCTGCAGCCAAGCTCATAGTTACCATAGCATTGCTGACCAGAGTGGCATCTATCCACTGGAATGGAATAAATGAAAGGTAAAATTGGAGTGATTAAAAGTTCCCTTAATTTGAAAATAATTTTCCTTAATTGCAAACAATTGGAAATAGTCTTTGGGAAGAGTACTAAGTCAGAACTGACAGTGTTTGTAGGTTCAACCAATTTGTAGTAATCTGATTTTATACATGGATGTTCATCTGACCAAAAAAAATCATATAAAGTTTGTGTCGTTATTTACAACTACTATAGCTGAGAAAAATATTTGTATTTGGTGCTGATCAGGCAGGAATTAGGCAGCAAGCTGTTTATGTCTTAATTACAATATCATATTAAAACAAGTTGTTTTAATTGCAATTAGTGCAGAATTATTTATAAACTTCCATTATATGCATTTATATCCTATAATACATTTTATTCTAGCCTGGTTCTGTATGTGCCTTGTTATATTGTGAAGCACAAGATCATTAACTTACAATTTCACCTACCATCTTGTTTATTATATTTTGTTCTCTGTTTAGTATGAAGGTGTTAAATTCTCCTCTTCAGTTATATGTTATCACTTAATTTCTATGTGAATCTCAAGCTCTGATTACAGGTAGTTAAGCAAGTGTGACCTGTGGTGTAAACAGTTGGCTTTCTTTAAACATGAAGAGTGGGTACGGAATGGGTTCTGCTCTTTGCTTGTTTCTCCCTCCTCATATTTGTCCCTGGTTGGCAGTGATTCTGGAAGCTCAGTACATTTCACAAGTACTGACACATTGGAGTTCTTGGCACCTTTACAGAGACCACTGGAATATAGCAAAGTGAATTGTAGATAAACTCTGTAAGCAAAATGCTACTCCTGTGTCTGAGGCCAGCATATTACTAAGCTTTGGGTTGTCTGGTTTGGTGAGCTGAGTATGGTTAATATGTGTTACAAGTCTAGGATTGTAGAGTGGAAATCCCCATGTTGATAGCTTCTCCCAAATAAAACCTAGTTAATAAAATATACATGCAAACTTAGTCAGGAGCAACTATCACTGGGCGCTCCTGGGCTCAAATAGGTGGATAGATTAACACGAGTCTGTCTCCCTTGCTAGCAGAGTGACCAGAATATTTATATGAATAGGAGGGAACTACTGTTTATTAAGTTTGCACTATCAATGTGTCAAGAACTGCTGACCTGGGCATTTTTCACTTGATATCTCAATCTAATTTCCCAACTCTCAAAGCTAGGTATTATTATTTTTTAAAAATCATTTTACATCCCTCCAAACTGAGGCTCAAAGAGGGAAAGTTACTTGTTCAAGATCACACAGCCACTAGATAGCTGAGCTAAATTTCAAACCTGTCTCTCCTGGACTCTAAAGGTCTCTGCAGTACACTGCACTCCAGTTGTCCTTTTGGCATCATTATATACAATTTTCTAAGGGTCAGTTATTCTTTCTGAGGATTAATTTTATAAGTTCTCCTTTCTTCTACGTAGCCCTATGTTTCCCATATAATTGTTTGTTAAATCTGTTCACATGGAAGGCAAGCAGAAGAGGGAGAAAGTGCAGAGCAATGAAAGTCTAGTTATTGTGCACTCCTGGGGAATGAGTATTTCAGAATAGTCAAGTTTTCTCCCCACTCCTCTTCCTTCCTTCCTTCATTCTCTCTCTTTCCTTTCTTTCTCTCTTTCTTTCTTTCTTCCAATGCCCTTACTTTTTCCCTCAAAATTAAAAACAAGATCCCATTTGATTGTTTTTCTAAAATGAATTTTACTATCTTTTTAAACATAACCATGTTAAGTATGTATTTATTTTTTAAGTGTTTGCACTCACCACAGGACCGTGACTCCATAACGGCTGAGACATTGATGGAAATATTAATTATGCTTCCCCCACATCCACAACAATACAAATGACATACTAATATGCTCAGTAGCTGTTTGATTAATAAATGCCTATTTTTTTCATTATTTATTGGCCTGGGACTTAATATAATGTGCCTGTTAAGGATATTGGGAAGTGTAAGATTATTTGTTCTTTATGCTAAAGATCTATGTTCATTGTTCTCTCATCTATTTTCTGCAGTTTTCAGTATTCTTCTTCATGTCAGCTCTTACAACGCTATTGTCATTTATTGCATTTTTAGCATATGTCTGCCAGTAGGAAGCATCTGCTACATCTAATAGGAAAGCTATAGTGAATTAGGGAAACAGATGCTCTTTGTTATTCAAATTTTATAAAGATTCCTAGCCTCTACTAAGTGTGGGGGAGGGGGGGGCAGATATGTTTAAGTGGGAGTTGGTGGCATCTTCCAAAGGGAAGGAGGTTTGAGTACTCAAGGACCTCTTTCTTAGATAGATTTTTGGCCTAGATCTGTTTTAGAAAATTGACAAGTAAGTGATCATAGAAAACACTGTTGATGCCCTGACTACATCCCCTCTGCCCTTGCCTTTTCACTGCATGCTGGCCCAACTTCCCACTGCCATATCTGCCTCCTGTCTGTCTGAGGCTTTCCCTGACCATCAGAGCCTCCTCTGCCTTTATGGTCTATAGGCTAGGGAATGTAGGATGTGCTAGGGAATTGTCACTTCTAAGGAAGGGAAAAGGAGCACCCTAACTGATGGGATTGGCACATAGGTACCCCAGTTCCCTTCTCACTCCCAAATGGGATAACACCGAGGTGTACATTCCCCACTGGTTCCTAGACTTTCACAGTGTGATTATACCCTAGATGTTCATAATGCTAAATTGCTTGATAGCTCACTGATACTGGCTTCCTACCTTTTGTAAACTGGTTACCATTTGCCCCTCCTTGTGTTTCTTGAAATTTCCTTCCAACAGGCTTTGCATTTAGATCTTTGTCTCAAGGTCTACTTCCTGGGGCACAAAATTACAGATAAGTGAAGTGTTGCAGTATTTACAGAGAATATCTTTGGGTTTTTGTCCTTTTTCCATTGTATGTTCTTGATGCTTTTATCATAAATTAATCATCCATGTATGAATGGGGTTATTTCTTGGCTCTTAGTTCTATCATTGATTGTTGTGTCTGTTTTAAAGCCAATACCTTACTGTTTTGATTACTGTAACTTTGTAGTATAGTTTGAAGTCAAGGAGTGTGATACCACCAGCCTTGTTCTTTTCTCTAAAGATTGCTTTGACTATTTAGGAATTTTTTGGATCCATATCCATACACATTTTAGGATTTTTTGTTTGTTTGTTTAGTTCTGTGAAAAATGCCCTTGGATTTTTTTCAATAGGGATTGCACTGAATTTGTAAATTACTTCAGGTAAAATGGACATTTTAACAATATTAATTGTTCCAAACCATGAACATGGAATATATTTCTGTTATTGTGTCTTGTTCAGTTTATTTCATTAGAGTCTAGTTGTTTTTAGTGTGTATGTCTTTCATCTCCTTGGTTAAATTTTTTCTTAGGTATTTTATTCTTTTTGATACAATTATAAATAACATTGTCTTTAAATCTCCCTGTGATAGTTTGTTATTAATACATAGAAATGCTATGGGTTTCTGCATAATGATTTTTTATTCTGCAACTTTTCTGAATTTATTGATTCTAACAGTTTTTTGGTAGAGTCTCTCTCTATATATATAAACATGCCATCTGCAAATGGTGACAGTTTTACTTCTTCCTATTTGTATGTCATATCTTTCTTTTTCTTGGCTAAATACTATGGCTAGGAGTTTCTTTTTGATTTTTTTTTTTTGTTAGAGTATAGATGATTTTCAGTGTTGTGTCACTTTCTGCTATACAGCATTGTGACCCAGTATTACATACATGTACATTATTTTTCTCACATTATCTTACATCATGGTCTATCCCAAGAGACTGGATATAGTTCTCTGTGCTATATGGTCATACCTCATTGCTTAACCATTCTAAATATCAACCCCAAACTCCCCATCCATCCCACTTCTATCCCTTCCTCTTTGGCAACCATAAATCTATTTCATGGGCATCCACATTGCTGCAAATTGCATAATTTTGTTCTTTTTTATATATGAGTAGTATTCCATTGTATATATGTACGACATCTTCTTAATCCCTTTATCTATTGATGGACATTTAGGTTGTTTCCATGTCTTGGCTATTGTGAATAGTGCTATGATGAACATAAGGGTGCATGTATCTTTTTGAATGAATGTTTTGTCTGGATATACACCCAGGAGTGGGATTGATGGCCCATATGGTAGTTCTACATTCAGTTTTCTGATGAATCTCCAAACTGTTTTCCACAGTGGTTGTACCAATTTACATTCCCAACAACAGTGAAGGAAGGTTCATACTATGTTGAATAAAAGCAGCAGTAGTAAGCACCCTTGTTTTTTTCCTGATTTTTCTGAAAAGATTTCAGCTTTTTTGTCATTGAGCATGATGTTAGTAGTGGGTTTGTTATCTATGGCTTTATAATGTTGGAGTATATTCCTTCTGTACCCACTTTGTAAAGAGTTTTTATTATAAATTAATGTTAATTTTTGTCAAATGTTTTTTCTGCATCTATTGAGATAATCGTAAGATTTTTTACCTGTCCTTTTGTTCATATGGTGTATCACAATGATTGATGTTGAGCTATTTTTTCATCTCTGGAATAAATTTACTTGCTAATAATGTACGATCCTTTTATTCACTGTTGCATTTGGTTTGCTAATTTTATGGAGGATTTTTGCATCTATGTTCATCAAGGATATTGGCTTGAATTTTTATGTATTCTTCTCCAGTTTGGGTGTCAGTTTAATGTTGCTCTTTTAAAATTATTTTAAAAGTGTTCCCCCCCCTCAATTTTGTTTTGGAAAAGTTTGAGAAGAATAAGAATCATATTTTCTTTGGATGTTTGGTTGAATTCACCAGTGAAGCTTTCCAGCCCTAGACTTTTGTTTGCAAGAAGTTTTTTTGTTTTTTGTTTTTTGGTTTTCTTTTTATTCGACCTCCTTACCAGTAATCAGTTTATTCATATTTTCTTTTTCTTCCTGATTCAGTCTTAGAAGATTGTATGTTTCTAGGAACTTATCCATTTCTTCTAGGTTTTCCAATTTGTTAGTAAACTATAACACTGAAGAAATCCATCAAACCACAAAGAAAAGAGAAAGTGAATAAATGGACCAAGAGGAACTGTAAAAACATCCAGAAAATAATTAACAAAATATAAATAAATATAAAACTATTAATAATTTAAATGTAAATGCATTAAATTCTGCAATTAAAAACAGATTGGCTGAATAGATTAAAAAAAGACATATTTATGCCTGCCTAGAAGAGACTTCAGATTTAAAGACACACATGGACTGAAAGTGAAAGGATGGAAAAAGATAGTCCATGCAAATAGAAACAAAAAGATGCCTAGTGTAGCAATGCTTATATCAGAGAAAATAGACCTGAAAGTGAAGACTGTTATAAAAGAGGAAGAAGGATATTACAGAATGATAAGGGGGTCAGTCCAGCAAGAAGATAATACATTTATAAATATATTATATGTATGTATAGGTATGTGTATGTATAATATATAATTTCTGTATACGTACATTATACACACACGCACACATTATATGTGCACACACACGCATACACACCCAACATAGGAGCAACAAAATATAAAAAGCAAAATTAACAGACTCTCTAAATGGAGAAACTGACAGCAATACAATTATTGTAGGAAACTTTAGCACTCCATTTACATCAATGGATACATCATGCAGACAGAAAATCAATAAAGAAACATCAGCTTTAAATGACTTATTGGACCAGATAACTTCAGTAGCTCTTTACAGAACATTCTATCCAAAATAAGCAGAGTATACATTCTTCTCAAGTGCACATGGTACATTCTCCAAGATACATCACATCTTAGGTCACAAAACAAGTCTCAATAAATTCAGGGTGTTTGAAATCATATCAAGCATCTTTCCTGACCACAATGGTATAAAACTAGGAATTGATTACAAGATAAACAGGAACACCACTAAAATGTGGAGATTAAACTGCATGCTACCAAACAAATGATCGATCATCAAATCAAAAGAGAAATAAAAAGTAGCTAGAGTAAATGAAAACAGAAATACAACATAGAAAAATATATGGAATGTAGCAAAAGTGGTTATAAAAGGGAAGTTTTTAGCGATATAGACCTACTTCAAAAACCAAGAAAAATAGTAAACAATCTAACTTTACACCTAAAGAATCTAAAAAGAACAAAGCTCAAGTTTTGTAGAAGAAATAAAACAATAAAGGTCAAAACAGAAACAACTTATAGAGAGGCTAAAAAGACAATAGAAAAGACTGATGAAACTAAGATCAGATTCTTTGAAAAGATAAAACAAAATCGACAAACTTTTAGCTTGACTTGCCAAGAAAAAGAGAGGGCTCAAATAAGCCAGAAATGAAAGAGAAGATGTTTCAACTGATACCACAGAAATACAATGAATTTTATACTTTAAATGAGTGAATCATATGGTGTGTGAATTATATCTCAATTGAGCTGTTAAAATGCTCATTTAATATTTGAATACAAATAATAACAATGTATTATATAGTTCATAACTTTTGTATAAGCAAAATGTATGGCGACAAAGGTGTAGAAAGCATAGAGTATGGGAGTCTAGAATGCAAAGTGTGCTAGTATGTTGCTGAACTAGATAGCAGAACGTTCAGTTTTAGCATTCATTATGGTATCTGTGCTCTACTCTCTGCATTGTTTAGCAGCATCTCTGGCCTTTACCTTCTCTCCAGCTGATTCAAGCTACCAATCCCATCCTTCCCTTTCCCGCCCACTTCCCCTGCCTGCTTCCTTTTGTGCCAACAAAAAATGTCTCCAGATTTTGTCAACTGTCCCTAAGGGGCACAATATTCTCAAATTAAGAATACCTGTTATGTAGTTCCCATCATGGCCCAGTGGAAACAAACCTGACTAGGATCCATGAGGATGTGGGTCCAATCCTCGGCTCAGTAGGTTAAGGATCTGGTGTTTCTGGGAACTGTGATGTAGGCTTAAATCCCATGTTGCTGTGGCTGTGGTCTAGGCCGGCAGCAGCAGCTCTGATTCAACCCCTAGCCTGCGAACTTTCATATGCTGCAGATGTAGCCCTAAAAAAGCAAAAAACAAAAACAAATACCTGCTATATATGAGGCAGTACAATAGGATTTGAATATGATGTATTACTTTCCTATGTCTACTGTAGCAAATTAGCACAACTTAGTGTTGTAAAAGAACACAATTTTATTATTTTAGTTCTGGAGCTCAAAAACCCAAAATGTTCTTACTGGGCAGCAAATGTCAGCAGGGTGGTGTTCCTCTTGGAGTCTCTGAAAGAATCCCTCATCTTGAGTTTTCCAGTGTTTAGATGCATTCCTTGGCCATCCTTCTTCTATCTTTAAAGCCAGAGTGTGACATTTTAAAGTTTCTCTCACTTTTGTCCTTGACTTCATAACACTTCCTTCCCTCTGACTCTGACCTTTTCCTTTTCTCTTATAAAGATTCTTGTGATTACTTTAGTCTCACCTGGTTAATACAGGATTATCTTCTCAATATCCTTAACGTAGTCACATCTGCAAAGTCTCTTTTAAGTGCACATATTTACAAGTTCTAGAGATTAGGACATGGACATCTTTGAGGGGAATTATTCAGCCCATCACAGTAGACTTTGATATGTTAAAGAAGTACACTATTACTGCTAAAGCTACAATTAGAATAATAATGTTATGTATTTAATAATGTGCTACAGATCTCTGAGATCCTGTTTATGTTGCATTTCCTCTTTGTTATTTAGATTGGATAATTTCTCTTGATCTATCACAGAGATGTTACCCTTTCCTGATTTTTTTTTTTTTTTTACCACTGAGATCTCTAATATAGTTAATAGTGTTCTTGAGTATTTTGAAAGAAGAAAGCTAACATCCTCAGTCAGGCTCACATAGCTGCTGATCCTTACTTTCTACCCTGCAGTAGAATCTCTATGTCATGGAGCTAGGACTGGGGCAGAGAGGGGACTGGAGCTGCCTGTTCTCACAACCTGCCTTGCCTGTGCAGAATAAAACTTCTGCAATATGGAGCTTGACAGTATGATGGAGTTCCTGATTTAAACACCACATGTTCCCACTGTTCTTACCAAGATTTATTCAATTTTCTTGAATAATTGTTTCTCAAATTGTTGTGTGCTGGAGAATTATCAGAGATTTTAAATGGTTGTTTTTGAAAATTTTGTGGAGTTTTATACAACTATTTGGGAGAGAAAATTTGTCAAGCTCTTTATATAGTCATTCCGAAAGTCTCACCTCTGGAGTTCTCTTGTGGTGCAGTGGATTAAGGATTCAGCATTGTCACTGCAGTGGCTCAGCTGCTATGGCATGGGTTTGATTCCTGGCCCAGAAACTTCCACATGCTGCAGGCATAGCCAAAAAACAAAAACCAAACCCCCAAAAGTCTCACTTCTATGTTGTCTCTTTATGATTCTGTCTTTTTTTCCCCATGAGGCTGATGAGACAAGATGAGACTTGAACTTTCCTTCTATTGGAAACACTCCCTGTTGCAAAAAGGACTGAGTTATTAGGTTGAATCAGATCTTCTTTATGTATTGAGGCAATCTCTTTCCTTTAATTTCCTTGGAGAGTTTTACTTAGGTTTGCAATCTATCACCATGTTAAATATTTTAACATTTCAGAGAGGGCATAATGCTATGTCTAAAGAGGATGCTCAAACTCTTTGTTTCTGGAGTTACACCTTATAGGAATCAGGATAAAAGAAACCTGGGAATCCCAATGTTCCAATCCAGTTCACAAGTGAACTAAATACCTTCTTTGGAAAAAAACCGAAAAAATCTATGACTATAAAAGCCATGCATTTTTGGTTTACAAGAAAAAGAAACCTACCTAAGCAAATTTATGTAAATAGAAGAATGAAGTTGTTTTAAAATTTTAGAGATCCCACAGCTTTCTTGGGAGTTAGATTAGATAGCTGAAAACCATTACAGAATTTTCTCTGCAACTTAGTGTGTCTCTGACTCTGTCAGATTATGTCTTCAATTTCGCCTTCTGTCTCTGTGTATCTCTCTCTCTCTCTCTGAGACCAAATTGTCTCTCATTTCTGCTTCTGTCTGTTCATGTGTCCCATTGTTCTTTCTGAAAATAAGCACTGTTTGCTTTAATCCATCTGCTTTATCCCTTCTATTCCTTTCTTTGTCCAAACCTTAGTTTTTTATAGGGCATAAACTCTTAACACTATCTGAACATTTAGGTCAGACACATATCAATATAAAATTTTAGGGAAACAATGCTTTCTATATAAAAAATACTGTTGTGCTATTTTCCCGCTGATAGCAGAATATTTTTCTTCCTTTTTATTAGTGGAGATAGGTGTGTTTTGAGTAACCCACACTTTCTGACCTAAATCTCTTTGTAACTGTCTACTGTCTGAAGAGGAAAGCAAAGCTAAGTGATCCAGAAAGAAATTGTATTCATAATACTGATTTTACCAGCAAAAGAACTAATGAGACTTAAGAATTAATAATTGCTACAAGAGAATTTCAGACAAATTATTCTAAGTTTGGTTTTAGAGACTCCCAGCAGCTTCAGTAACTTTAGTATTTTAAGTCTGTTCATATTCATAACCACGGTTTTTTTCTGGTTAAAAGTAAAGTTTCCAAACCATATGGGCAAAGACATTCATTGTCATTAATGATAAATCTTTTTTCCTTGTTGATTTCAGGTGTGCAAAAGAGAAAACAAATACTCTTGTGCTGAAGGCTGGTCAGTGGATCATAGACAGTGATAGGGTGGTCATATTATTCACCTGTGTCTCTGCTCCTAACCCTCCCATCTCATGGTCACCAAGTGGATGTTCTGAGCAGCTGTATGACTTCATTGTCTGGTTTTGCTTTCTCAGTCTGTTGGGGAATGGAGGCCCATCTGTCACTTGTTCTTATCATCATTTGATTCCTCCAGGTACTATCTGCATTCATCTCTTAACTGTGTAATCAAGAACATGTGGTATTTTGGCTATGATGAGAAAAAGGGATGGAAATTGAGTCAGGTATACATGGGTTACAAAGATGAAAGTAGACTTGATACTTCAGAAGAAATACCTGACATCTTTGCTTAGAATAAAGGAGTGAAAAATATATGAACTTGGGAGATCTCAGGCAAAACATAAATGCAAATCTTCACTTATTTGCTGTATGATTTTTGAGGAGATTACCTATCTCCTGGAGCCTCGGTTTTCCTATTTTTGAACTGTGGATGATAATACTAACCCAGAAGTATTGTTTGGAAAATCAGTGCTAACCTGTGGCTATAGAGGGTAAGAACTGATGATGGGAGAAAAAGAACTGGGGTTAAAATTTTTGTCCTTTTGTTCAGAATTGATCACTTGCTTGGATTGAGCACTTGGTTTTAAGTTTCTCAAATGACTCCCTTCTATTCTTGTTGATTTGCCCCAGTTGTGGGGATTTTCTGCCTTCTGGCATGGGCTCTTCAATTTTACAAACTCCATTCTCATTTATAAAATATTTATACCAGGAGAATGATAAATCTATTTACTTGTCTTTAGCACAATTACAATGAAGTTTGGTTCTCTAATTTTTTAAATAAATATTTCCTTGGGTATATTTTATGAAGTAAGATTTACTTGTCCTAGAGTTTAAAATAATTTCAAAGAATTATGTATTATTCCAACTTTATTTTATGAATTACACCTTAAGATTAATACTTTTTGAAGCACATCACATATATTATTTCATTTGATTTTCATGATAGCAGAATTATTATTTTTGCTTTTCAAATGAGAGAGATTATGAATCAGGGAGTAACAGAAGTAAAATTGGGACTTGTGTCTATTGATTTTTTAAATGCATCCATTTTACATATCATCTCCCATCAATGTTAATTTTTTTAATATGGTAATAATATTGTTAATGATAATAGGGAGTTGTTTTTTCTGCTAATTTATGCCTCACGTATTTCTGATTCTCACAGGAAAAAAAGCCCTGCTTTACTCGAACATATATGCATTTATGACTTTCATATCGTTATTTAAAGAAAAGAACTCTTCTCCATTTTCCTCTGAAATTGTCTCTCCCGCTCTATGAAATATTTTTCAGTACTAGGATTTCATAACTTTTGATAATGATATGAGTATTCAACCATGACTTTTCTAATTGGCTACAAGCATAATCCAGTATCCTCATTTTACTTTTTTTGTCAGAGGAGTTAATTGGGCTGGTATAGCTACCAGCTAAATATATTGGTTTAAGCAAATATAACTGTAATTTCCTCTAGAAACATTCCTGCACAGAATCAGTGCAGGCAGAACAGCCAGGAGAGAGGTAGCGCCTCCTGTAACTTCAAAAGATCAATTTGTCTCCCATTTTTCACTCATGACACACATGGAAAGAAATATAACTAATTTATTTTAACATATCTTACTCTTTTTAAGTTGAACCAGACCAATAAATAAAGAAATAATGAATTTTACGGTGCAGTCCAGTTTAGCCAAAAGCAGAGAAGGGCACCTCCATTCTACTTCCCAGCACTTCGTATACCAAGTCAAGAACTTTAAGAGTTAACACAGAGAGGGGATTTTTATTGTTATTCTTGGTAATCAATATATATCTCTTTTAAAAAATAACCTTATTTATTCAGAGTGTAGTGACTTCATACTGGCTAGAGTTTGGTCACTGTTTACCTGAGTTATTAGGAGGAACTTGATTCTGTTGATTTCTAGCCTCACCCCCTCACACACCTGCGCTCAGCAAAGTCACAAAATACCTTTCAGCCTCATTGTTTTGCCTGTGAAAGTAGCTTTACTTACCTCTTGAAGATTGATAATTATTAAATGAGAATGTCAACTTAAATTTTAATCACTGCATATATTTAAGAAAAATTATAAAACAACAAACAATAATGTAGACAGGTATAAAAGGGTGAATTTAACCTTTCAGAGGACAAGCTTTGTTCATTCATGCAAGGATCATTGTTTACATCCTAATAATAAAGAGACTAATGCCAGATCTTCCTTATTAGTTGGTTAAGGAATGCTTGTTGTGTGGAGCATTTTCTTGCTACACTTTGTTACCAAATTCAAGTTATTTCATCTTTTAAATATTCCTCATAATTTTGAGTTTAGAAAACTTCAGATTGATTGTCATTGTAATCAAAATTAGCGAGCTGGTATATTTGCTGTTTTCAATGCCTGATTTGACAAGCCTTAACATTAAATATCTGTGTTGAAGAACAAATTTCCTTTTACTTTTGGAAAACAAAAAATACTCTCTTGAACTTCCTCTTCTGAGATGAGCCCTAAACAGATAAGAGAAGAAATAGGGTAATGGTCTCTTTGCTCCATCATCATTATTAGTACAATGCTTCAGGGTGGACAAAACACTGTCATACATATGTTAAAAGATGTGAGTTTGATCACTCACTCTGAGGTGATTCTTAAGGTATTGTTGGGACTAGGGACCAATTTATGTTTCAGGAATGAGTCAGTTACCCTGGAAGTGAACTATTCTGCTTATCTTCAGACTATTCAGTGTGCTTCGTATAAGTAGTGGTAAACTTTTCCCCCAAATCTGTTCCCAAACATAAATTAGTTTAACCAGGTTTTGTGGCACAAATTGCTGATGGAACAAAAAGATAGTTTTTAACTATGCTGTTGATAATAGTTCTTGTGAATAGTTCTTGTAAATATGCAGTAATAATTCTTATTTTTTTATTAAAACAATGGACAGTAAAAGCACATTGTATCATCAGCAAATGTAAGGTATACATTCTCCTTCTTTTTCTGCTGCTGCTGCTTCTCTTTCTTCTGGAGGTTGAGGGCAAGGATTGACAGCAATGGATGTGGTACTTGGTAAAACTTCAAAGAGGGAGAAGGAAATGCATTGAGTATTGTGGGGTATGTGGAATTTAAACAGAACAAAATGTTGGAGACAGGCTACTCAAACAGAGTTCAGAATGGGACCTCAGGACTAAAGTTATTAACAATTTTACCTGATTACATATGTCATGGTATTTTTTTTTCTTACTCTATCTTTACAGGAAGTTGTACTCAATTATATGGCTGATGTAAGGCCTTCCTTTGTATTTATAGCTGTAATGGGTATTTAATTACTTTGTCTGACCAGTAATCCTCCATTTTCTGCAAAGAGTAATGCAATTGTTTTAATCGAAAATGTTACCTTCCAATACCATTTGGTTTATAAAGATATGACTTCTAAATAGTGTTTATTATATTACACAACCTCTTGGCAAAGTTTCCTTTGTTTTAAAGATGGAGTGACTGACACAAGCTGTGCCAATGAGACCCTTCTCCATGTTTTTGAGACTTAGAACCATGAAGAGCATTAGATTATAAAATGAAATAATTTAAAATTATTTTAAAAATTGAAGTATAGTTGACATATTATAATAATTTCCTGTACAACCTAGTAAATCAATATTTTTATAGATTAAAACTTTTTCCTTACCAGAAAAAATAAAAACAAATAAAAAATACCCTCACTGAAATATTTGGACAATAGCTAAACTGACAGGAAAGTGCATTGTTAGATTTGGTAACTTGTAAAAACACTTCAATGTTCTAAAATGAATAAAAGGAAAATGAAGTTCATAGAGAACTGTTGCAGAAAGCTTGGAAGTAAAATTTTATACAAATAAATTGAGTAAAATTCTATTAATCTCAGGGAAACCACTCTAAAAGTAACTAACAATTATAGTAAAATAAATGCCAAGAAATAGAAATGATATCTATTTATAAAAAGAAGGCAGTAATGGCAGATTAGAAGGACAAAAAATGCATAAAACATGGAGAAAACAAACAGCAAAATAACAGGCAGAAATTCTCCATTTAAAATAAATGAATTAAATAAAAAGGCAGAAATTGGAAAAATAAGAAATATGATCCAACTAAATATGTATAAGAGACACAATGAAATTTAAAGACACAGATAGATTGCAGCTAAATAGGTGGAAAAAGTTATATCATGCAAACAATTTAAAGAAAAAGATATGTAATAGCTATGCTAATATAAGTCCAAGTAGACTTCAACAAAAATATTGTTATTAGTGCAAAAAATCAAATTTTATAATGATCAATGATTAATCCATCAGGAAGATGAAACAATTATAAACAGTTATGCACATAACAACAGAGCCACAAAGTACATGAAAAAAATCCCAAACTGTCAGAATGGAAAACTGCAATAATACCGGAGACTTTGATATTCATCTTTTTTTAAAAAAAATTAAAGTGAAATTCATATAAAATAAAATTAACCATTTAAAGTGTACAATTCAGGGACATTCAGTACATTAAAAATGTTATCAACAACCGCTTGTATTAATTTCCAAAATACTTTCATCATCCCAAAGAGAAGCCTAATATTCTTTAAACAGTTATCCTCTATTCCACTATCTTTTTAGCTCTTGTCAATCACAAGTCTGTTTTCTGTCTCTATGCATTTATTGATTTCAGATATTTAGTAACAATGAAAATGCATAATTTTTGACAGTTGGGTCTGCCTTCTTTCACATACCATTATGTTTTTAAGGTTCATGAATATTGTAGCTTGTATCAGTACTTCTTTTCTTTTCTGTGGATGAGTAATATTCTATTGAATGTATACACTGTAATTTTTTTAACACTTTATCTGTTGAAGAACATTTTGGTTATTTGCACCTTTTGGCTTTTATTAATAGTACTGCTGCCATAGACATAGATAGACATGTATACATTTGTTTTAGTACCCATTTCCAATTATTTTGGGTATATACTTAAAAGTGGAATTACTTTGTTATGTAATAATTCTATGTTTAAGGTTTTGAGGATCCATTAAAATCTTTTCTACAGCAGCTAAACCACTTTACATTCCCACCATTCCCACCAGCAATGGACAGATGTTCCAGTTTCTCCACATCCTTGTCGATTTGTTTGTATGTGTGTGTGTGTATGTGTGTGTGTGTGTGTGTGTGTGTGTGTGTGTATTTTAGCAGTCATCCTTGTGGGTAGAGTGGTATCCCATTGTGTGTTTTATTTGCATTTCCCTAATAAAAGTGTTGAACATCCATATGCCTGTTTGAAATTTGTTAATTTTTTTGAGAGATGTCTATTCAAGTTCGTTCGTTCTTCCTTCCTTCCTTCCTTCCTTCCTTCCTTCCTTCCTTCCTTCCTTCCTTCCTTTCTTCCTTCCTTCCTTCCTTCCTTCCTTCCTTCCTTCCTTCCTTCCTTCCTTCCTTCCTTCCTTCCTTCCTTCCTTCCTTCCTTCCTTCCTTCTTTTCTCTTCTCTTCTCTTCTCTTCTCTTCTCTTCTCTTCTCTTCTCTTTTCTTTTCTTTTCTTTTCTTTTCTTTTCTTTTTGGCTTTTTAGGGCCTCACCTGTGCCCTATGGAAATTCCAAGGCGAGGGGTCCAATCAGAGCTACAGCTGCTGGTCTACGCCACAGCCATGACAATGCAGGATCCAACCCCCGCTCTGTGACTTACATCACATCTCTTGGCAATGCGGGATCCTTAACCCACTGAGGAAGGCCAGGGATAGAATCTGCATCCTCATGAATCCTAGTCAGGCTCATTACCACTGAGCCATGACAGGAATTCCTCTTTTCATCTTTTTAAATTGGGTTTTATCTTTTTGTAGTTGAGCCATAATTTTTCTTATGTATTTTGGATACTAATCTCTGATTAGATACATGATTTTTAAATATTCCCTGCTATTCTGTAGGATATTTTTTCAGTTTTTGATAATGTCCTCAGAAGCACAATTTTTAAAAAAATTTGATGAAGTCTGATTTTTCTATATTTTATTCTGTTGCTTGTACTTTGGTGTTATGTCTAAGAATCCACAGTCAATCATAAGGTCATGAAGATTTATCCCTATGTTTTCTTTAGAATGTTATGGTGTTAACTCTTATGTTTAGATCATTGATCCATTTTGAGCTAATTTCTGTATAGTGTGAGGCTGTGTTGTTCTTTTGCATGTGGATATCTGGTTGTATCTCCAACATTTGTTGAAGAGACTATTCCTTTTCCACAGAATGGTTTGGTTGCCCTTGTCAAAGCCAATTGGCCATAAATAAATGCGCTTATTTCTCTACTCTTAATTTGACTCCGTTGCTCTTTTTGCCCATCCTTATTCAGGTACCACAGTTTTTTGATTATGCTAGCTTTGTAGTAAGTTTTGAAATCGGGAAGTTCTGAGTCCTCGAACTTTATTCTTTTTTTTTTGCTCTTATTTTGGCTTTTCAGAGCTCCTCACAATTCCAAATACATTTGAAGTTTTTATAGTTCTTCCACTTTGGAAAAAAAAAAGCCCTTGGTATTCCATATAAATTTGAGGATTTCAGTTCTTTCAAATTTTGAAAAAATGGTTATTGATCGGGATTGCGCTGAACCTGTAGATGGCTTCGGGTAGTGGTGCCGTGTTAGCAATACTACGTTTTCTAATCCACAAATGTGATATGTCCTTTTATTTATTTAAGTCTTTTTAAATGTCTTCCAGCATTATTTTATAGTTTTGGATGTACAGAGCTTTCATTTTGATCGGATTTATTTCCAGTTATTTCATTGTTTGGATGCTATTATAAATGGAGTTTTGTTAATGTCCTTTTTCGATTATTATTGCTGGTATACAGAAACACAGATGATTTCTGTGTATTGATATTGTTCTCTGGAGGTTTTCTATGTGTATTTATTAATTCTAGTATAGGGTTTTTGTGATTCTGTAATATTTTCTATAAAGGGTCATGCCATCAACAGAGATAATTTTATTCATTCCTTTATGATTTGGATGATTTTTATTACTTTGTTCTTACCTATTTACTTTGCTTAAAACTGCCAGTACAATGTTGAATAACTCTAGTAAAAAGCAAGTATTCTTATTTCTTCTTTTTTTTAAGTAAAACACTTCCAGACTTTCATCATTGAATATGATATTACCTGTAAATATTCATAAATGTGCTTCAGTCTATGAAGCTGTGTTCTCTTACCTGATAAATAGGTCTAGTGCACACACTGGGAGATTTCGTGAATGGCTAGCAAAAGTGGTTTGATGAATTAGCTGTGTTATTTGGGTATTATGAAAATAAAGCTGCTGTATGGCTGTTCTGGGCTATGATTTACCTGTGAGCTGGTCTCTGTTTGTACTCACCACATCAGGGGATGTGAGCCCTGAGAACAATGACTCTGCTCATATCTTATGGGCTGTATAGCATAATTCAGGGAAGGGATAGGAGCTTGAAGATGAACAGGAAAGAGCTCAAAGAGTGTATTTGAAGTTTATATTTATCTATTCTCATAAAAAGCCTGGTTTGATAATCTCCCCTGTGCACAACCTGAAGGTGTTTATAAGGAGCTTACTGCAAAGATTTATCTCCTTTGTCACTTGCACTGTCATTTTCCTTGGATTTCATTTTAGGTAGAGTCTCAAGGGGTGCAAGGCACAATTTGAAGTTACAAATTACTAATTTTAAGCTGAGGCTATGACCATCTGCAATTCAGAGGAACATGCCAAAGAAATGCAGTAGATAACTTCTTGCAGTGATTTAACCTCTTCTGACCTTCCAAAATATGTAACTAGTATCATAATTAATAGGTGATAAATCCAATTATCCTCTAGTATAGAAATCAAGTCATTTTCAGTCACCTTTAGTAGCCTGATTACTTATCCATACCAACTGGAAAAGTAAGCTCCATATTAAAAATCAAGTTTTCAAGTTCCCAACAAAGTCGGTTTTCTTTAATAAAAGGCTTTTTCCACCAAGAAGGCTATCTCCTTCTTGATAGATACCCTGATATTTCTTGACATTTCATGACATCATTGTAACTGTCAACATCTTCAGAATCATTATAATATTTGTGGAAAAAATAGGGTTTGCCATATAAGATAGAGTACTTTACATATATTTTTTCATTTAATTCATACAAAATATCCTGTAAAAGTACCTATAAAGGCACTATTATTATTCCCATTTTACAGGTGAGCCTTAAAGAATTTGAGTAATTTCCCCAATTAGCTAATAATTCCAGAGTCATATTGCCTGTATTTCTGGAGTGAGAATCTGATGCTCACTTCTCATCTAAAAACGTCTTTATGAAATTTTCAGTGCCTGCTGCAGTCATAAATTAATTTCTTACTCAGTCCTTGAGAGACAGTAGCATCACCCAAAATAGAACAAATCAATAAATGGACAGAAGAGGTTTTCTTGATTAAGTGTAACAAATCAATATCAAATTTGGGAAGGAAATCTAGTGTATTCATGTCCATTATCTCTGCCATAATAATCAGAATTTATTACTACTTTCAATGACTAAATACTTTTCAATTGATTTTTCTTTAGCAACAGGGTTTCATAATATGTGAAAAATATTTATTTAAATTTTTTCACATTCTGGGTGCTTTTTATTGTCTTATAAATTTTGCTACAGAAATCCTGTCATCATTTCAGAGCTTTAACAAACTCATAACTTTCCCAAGGTCACCTTATGGTACAGTTAGGATTCCTACCACATCTTGTGAGAACAAAGACCATGTGCTTAATCTATAAGCCACATGGCCTTTCTGATGCTGTTGATATTCCTCAAAACCTTGATGTGAAGATTAAGAAGGCAAGAGAATGACATTGAGAGGAAAAAGGAATGGAAATTTAGGGTCAGATGTGGGGAAACAAAATGGTGGAGGAGAATGGAGATGGGAAGAAGGACTTGTAAACTTCATATGTTTTCCTTTTTTTTTCTTCTTTATAATGGTGGATTTTGACACAGCTTCAGAGCAGAAAAATAACATGATGCAATGATGCTTAATTTAGAAACTTCTCAGTCGATTCTTGTTTCCTCATTAATTGGCTTAAGTTAGAATTAATATTCATTGGAGTTGGTATCACCCAGTACAGGAAACTTTATGAGCTAAAGAATTGA
This sequence comes from Phacochoerus africanus, assembly GCF_016906955.1. Taxonomy (NCBI): domain Eukaryota; kingdom Metazoa; phylum Chordata; class Mammalia; order Artiodactyla; family Suidae; genus Phacochoerus; species Phacochoerus africanus. The sequence continues at coordinate 120,071,986 of NC_062558.1, read as the reverse complement.
GGGAGTAATATCAAAAAGAAATTTTATTTTAAATAAGGATATGAATAAACAAGTAGAAAAGATAAAAATGCTTGTGTCTGGGAGCTGAATTTGGGGAAGTGGGGTGCATTGGTGCAAGACAAAATGAAGTATTTTTGTTTTATTGATTAAAAAATTGGTGGTGCAGTGGGTTAAGGATCTGGCACTGTCAATGCTGTGGCACAGGTTCGATCCCTGGCCTGGGAACTTCCACATGCTCTGGGTGTGGCTAAAATATTGATAAAATTTGTTGCTTTTAACTGTGGTTTTTACCACAAATGTTATACACCATTATGAAATATGAAAAAAAAAATAGTCTCACAAGCAGCTAAACATGCATAAGGAGCATAGTTAAAGGGAAAATAAACATCTGTTCCTGCCTTTCCGAGAGGAAACTAGAAAAATGACCTAAAGATGTTGCACTGTAAGATATAATGAGCGATGTCCCAACAAGTACTGGTTCACTATCAGGAAGAGGTTAATTCTTGGCACATAGGATGCTCTTTACATGATTATTGAAATGATATTAATTAACTCTCTATTGGTCTGGTGAGTTCCCTCAGCCACCAAACATCTTTCAGGCATACTTTCCCCAGTTGAGGAAGATGAATACTCTCAGAATCAGAAGATGTTTCACGTGATAGGGACTAAAATTTATCTAACAGAGGAAATATGCTCTCAATAAACTATCTCAAAACAAGTAGAGATGATATTGTGGTTCATGTATATGCTTGCTTTTTTTGGCCTATTTTTATCATGTAAATACACGGCTGAGACTTTTCTCCTGTAAGATTTGGAGTCAGTCAAATCCCATTAATTTCTTGAGGAGAAAGCAGGGATGGTTTTTTAAAGCATAGATGCTGGTGTATAAACACCAACTGAAAGTAGTTTAACTGAGCTTGCTTTGTCTTTCTCATGCAACATACGTTTTTCAAAGACAAAGTAAAATGCAGGAAAAGAAAGCAAAACCAAAGCAAACCAAACCAACCAACAAACAGAAAAAAAACAAAAACAAAAACAAAAAACAAACCAGTATCAGGCAGATGGCTACTTTGGGGCTAAATAAAATAAAAGTTGTTTATGTAGTTGTCAAATCCTATTTCAGGGAAGTGGGTAGCAGGTGTGATATTAGCAGAAATGGGTGTTTCTTTCATGATATTCCTATGGTGAAAGAAGCACTCCCTCAGAGCATCTGCATCATTCTGACTCATGACAGGTATCTGCCCAATACAGGTACACACATTCCTTCAAGAAAGCCTCTGATGGAGAGCATGATACTGCCTTTTAGACAAGTGCCAAAGATACTGCTGAGGAGCGGGAAAGAGAGTTATGAATTCTACATTCTGAAAATGGAGACAAACTTTATGAGAAAATGACTGGAGGTACCTATGACTAAGGACTGAAGAGCACTAGATTGGGTTCTTGAGGGTCACATTTTGATCATGTGTCTTATGATGCCCTTCCTTTATTCCTTGAAATAATGTGGGGGACAGAATTGCAGAGTCAGCAACTTTTTATTGAATACCTCTTCTCTGGGAACTTTATTTTCCTGATACACCTCTTAACTGGATATTCTAATAACCTCTCTATAAATGTGGGGCGAGAGGCTCAAACAAATTAAATAATGGTTACACAGCTAAAGTGTGACAGGGCAAGAATTCAAACGGTGTTTTTTCTTTTACTATAGCTTTTATCTTACTCTTTGCACAAAGCTAGGAATAAAGGGAGGGAAGGTGGGTATCAATCTATGTTTATGTTCAGCCCTTCTAGTCTCACCACTCACTCTGTCTCTGTCTTTCTCACCTTAGCCCAATTTGGAAATCTTTTCACTTACCCGCTTTTCTACCAATGGGGTGACTGCCCTAGGTCAAATAAAGAGACTGATTAGATCATTCAGAATGACTACTACAATAAACTTTGTCTTTAAAAAAATCTGCCCTTGGAGAAGCAATTTAATTTCTTTCTAAGGCAATTTGAAAATAGTTTTAAATTATCTTACACTAACCAGAAATGTAGTGGTCTGTATTAAGAATGATTGGAGCAAAATAAGGGCATCCAAGAAGAGCCTGTGGCTTCTGAAAGAGCAGGAGTTATACCCTCTAGAAGCAGAAAGGAGCTGCCTTTGACTCTGGAATTAAGTGTTTAAAGGGGTACAAGAAGTAAAGTTACACTGCTTCTAAAATCCCTTAAGAAAGTGCCACTTTGCAAACACAATGCCATCCTTCAATAAGTTTAATTTTTTCTCTGTGACTGTCCCCTCTGGCTCTTTCTATGATTGAACATCAGATGAAGTAGTTGGCTCATCTATAGGCCATGCCATCTGAAAAGTTTTGTATTTGAGATGTTGGAAGGACACCCAAGCAGCTTACAAGACCCCACTGTGAGGGACACCAAGTCTGAGGATGGGAATCTGAGTAGGTTTAACATAGTTAGCTCCTCCAGGGAGCATACTTTATGCACACAATGGCAGAAGGCTGAGTCTCTCACCGATTATCTAGTTACAGTATTCTCTTTCTCTCTCTCTTGCCATAAACTTTCCTCCTTCCTTAAGTAGGTATAGTTGCAAATTTCCATAGCATGCAAAGCTGCTGCTGCCATCATAATGATTGAGAGTCTTAATGCCCACATTTGAACTCAGGCTTAGTTTTCACCTTAGGTATACAACTTGAACTCTACAAGACTTAATTTCCTCACCTATAAAATGGGGATAATAATAGTACTAATACTATTGAGTTGTTTAAAAAGGATAATAAATGTGACTTGCTTTTCACAGTGCCCATCCCTTGGTAATTTCTCAATAGGAATTCCCTACTAGTGCTGTCTTGCTGTGCTTATCCATTGGTGAAGGTTTCTGATGCCCACTGTGGCCACCTCTTCCTCTCTTATGTCTTCTTAAACTGTGTTTCAATGATTTCCCATTTCTGCCGAATTTAACATAGGTTATCTAAAGAATGATTTCCTCTCATTTTGCTTAAGCCCTGCTGCTGCTGTAGTACTTTAATGATGTCTGCTTTGCTGTTTGGAGAACCATATTTTATGTGAATATTCAGTGATCTGTACTAGTTTTATACTCTAGGTGGGCATTTTCCTCCCTGATCTAGAAAGATCTGGTAAATATGAATCAATAACTTGGAAAAATGAGTGGAGTTAGAGTGGCTAAGACGACTGTTACCTTTCTAGGTGATCCTATCTCACTTTTTTCATTTTTCTGTTTTACACAAATACATCTAGTCTTTGTCCCTCTTGTCTTTTACCTTTCTCAGCTCATGTTAAGCAGGGAGAAGGATTCTTAGGATGGGGCTCAAAACCTGAGAAAACCTGGTTGAGTGGGTTGTAGCACTTGTGACACTATGCTATGCGCTAATAAAATAAAATAAATATCCGGCAAATATTGTTACTTTGAAAATAAGATGTTGAAAGAGATATTTGAAAAAATGAGTCTGTTAAAGATATAAGCAGCCAAATGAAATTTAGATATAACAGAAAATTAGAAACACAACATGCCCTTGGCTGGAAAACAGGCAGTATGTATTAAGGATTAAGTGCCATCCATCTTAGTATATTGAACAGAAGTTTACTTTTTTTTTTGTCTTTTTATTGTTGCACCTCCAGCATATGACAGTTCCCAGGCTAGGGGTAAAATTGGAGCTGCAGTTGAAGGCCTATGCCACAGCCACAGCAACACCAGATCTGAGCTGCTTCTGCAACCTACACCACAGCTAATGACAATGCCAGATCCTTAACCCACTGAGTGAGGCCAGGGATTGGACCCATATCCTCATGATTACTAGTTGGGTTTGTTGCCACTGAGCCACAAAGGGAACTCCAGAAATTCAAATACTGAAAGACTCATGAAGGAAAATGAAATGAGAAATCTAGTTATAACATCAGGCTCTAGTTTGATGTGTACTATATGGACAGGATCAAGGGAGATGAGGAAAAGAAGAGACCAAGGGAAAATCTCTATGGTCAGTGATTTTTCTTTCTTTTTCTGACCATATTTTTATTCTTTTGTTTATCTAATGGGAATGCCAGAAAAAAATATATATATATATGTTTCCAGAAGCAAATCTTGAGTATATATTTCTAGAATTTCTTTCTTCTAGGAATATTTAGAGACAGTGTGCAAGGCAGTGTGGATAAACTTGATGTAGGATGAAGCTGAGTGGTCTTCAGGCTGGTGGTTGATTTAACCCACAACTCAGCCTCACTGCCTGATGTCTCTTTGTGCTTGCAAGTAATCCTGAATCCAATTAGTATGCAATGCACTTGGACAGAATTGGCTCAATGGTAAAGAAGGGAGATAAGAAATTTCACTCTCAGAAGATAATGCAAACAATGACATTGAGGAAATGTCATTGGTAAAGATCAAGTATGAGCTGTATTGGGGATTGAGGATCTTTGTTTACCAAGATCTCAGTGACTCTTGACCTGCTGAACATTGCCTACTGCTATGATTAAATTAAATATATTTACTTTTCTTGAGAAAAGAGAGAGTGCAAAGGTGGCAGAGAATATATAGAGAATAATTAATGCAGGCAAAATCAACCAACAGTATTTTTGGATGTTTTTCTTACGAAGATATCTGAAGAGAGTTATTACTTCCTTATGTGTTTGATTATATGTTTCCTCGAATGCTAAAAATGTTACTTGAATATTTAATAATGATATAGAAGAAATGCAAGAGCTTCTCTACAAGATGTACTTTGGTTGCATTCTAGGATTAGGACATTTCATTTATTTCAAAAATTTTGACTCGGAAACAGATTATTCATTTCAATATTCAGCTGGGGGTCCAAGATGTCATTGATAAAATTGTGGTTAAGGTCTATATGCAGTAAGAATGCTTGGTAATTAGGTGATTGAAGGGAGAGAGGAATATTCTGCAAATTAAAGAATTATAAGTCTGTTTAGATTCTGTTGCGAAAGAAAATGCACTTTTTTATGTTTATAGTTGAATATAGACATATAATCTAAATGGATTCCTAATGTCAAATGGAACAAAATATATGAAATAAAAACAGAAGTTTCAAAATATACATTTTAATTTACTAATGGATATTAATAGCTTTGAATAAGACTAGCTTTTCCACTGATAATAAATCATTGACCTCAGCCGACATAATTGTGACTAATGTATTTGATTATTATTCTTTTCTTCTTCAGACATTAGGTAATCATCAGTTTCTGACTGTGACCCACATACTTTATGCATTTGTCACCTGTCTCTGGCATCTGAGGATGATGCTGTTGAGGATGGTTACCACCTACATGTGCAGTTAGAGCTGCAAGTTCTGGTAGGTCTTCAGTTGTTCTTTCTATGTTATTGAGTGACTGTCTTTTTTTATTTTTAAGGATTTTAATTTTTTCCATTATAGTTGGTTTAGAGTGTTCTGTCAATTTCTACCATACGCAAAGTGACCTCACACACACACACACACACACACACATCTATATCTATATCTATATACTCTTTTTCTTATATTATCCTCTATCATGTTCCATCATAAGTAACTAGACATAGTTCCCAGTGCTACACAGCAGGATCTCCTTGCTAATCCATTCCAAAGGCAATAGTTTGCATCTATTAACCCCAGATTTCAAGTCCATCCCACTCCCTACCCCTCCTCCTTAGCAACCACAAAGCCCATGAGTTTCTTTTCTGTGAAAAAGTTCATTTGTGCCATATATTACATTCCAGATATAAGTGATATCATATGATATTTGTCTTTCTCTTTCTGACTTACTTCACTCACTATGAGAGTTTCTAGTTCCATCCATGTTGCTGCAAAAGGTGTTATTTTGTTCTTTTTTATGACTGAGTAGAATTCCATTGTGTATATATACCACATCTTCTTAATCCATTCATCTGTTGATGGACATTTAGGTTGTTTCCATGTCTTGGCTATTGTGAATAATGCTGTGATGAACATGCATGTATCTTTTCCAAGGAAAGTTTTGTCCAGATATATACCCAAGAGGGGGATTTCTGGATTATATGGTAGTTCTATATTTAGTTTTCTGAGATACCTCCATACCATTTTCAATAGTGGTTGTGCCAATTTACATTCCCACCAACAGTGTAGGAGGACACCCCTTTCTCCATGCCCTCTCTAGCATTTGTTATTTGTGGACTTTTTAATGATGGCCATTCTGACAGGTGTGAGGTAGTACCTCATAGTAGTTTTGATTTGCATTTTTCTAATAGTTAGTGATCTTGAGCAACTTTTCATGTGCCCGTTGGCCATTTGTGTATCTTCATTGGAGAAATGTCTATTCATGTCTTTTGCCCATTTTTCAGTTGGGTTGTTGGTTTTTTTGCTGTTGAGTTGTATAAGTTGTTTGTGTATTTTAGAGATTAAGCCCTTGTCAATTGCATTGTTTGAAACTATTTTCTCCCATTCCATAGGTTATCTTTTTTTTAATGGTTTCCTTTGCTATGCAAAAGCTTGTCAGTTTGATTAGGTCCCATTGGTTTATTTTTGTTTTTATTTCCTTTGCCTTGGGAGTCTGACCTAAGAAAACGTTTGTATAGTTGATGTCAGAGAATGTTTTGTCTATGTTTTCTTCTAGGAGTTTGATGTTGTCTTCTCTTATGTTTAAGTCTTCAGGCCATTTTGAATTTATTGTTGTGTGTGGTTTGAGGGTATGTTCCTGTTTCATTGATTTACATGCAGCTCTCCAGTTTTTCCAGCACCGTTGCTGAAAAGACTTTTCTCCCATTTTATATTTTTGCCTTTTTTGTTGAAGATTAATTGCCCATATTAATCTCCAAGCAGGAGGTGTAAGAGGAAATATTATTAAAGAGATAAGCAATGGCCACAAATAATGAAAGACAAAAAGACACTACAAATCTTACTTAACTGGCTAGTTACTGCTCTACTTTATTCTAGAGAGAGCTTCAATTAAGTTCTCAACACTTGTGGTAAACAGTTTTTATTTCTCAGTTTCCTTCAAGTCAGTATAAAGAGGGGAACTTGTGAGTTTTATAATGTATAGTAGTATATGCACTATAGTCATAATTCTTTTATTTTTAAAATTTTATGGCTGCAACCACAGCACATAGAAGTTCCAGGACCAGCTGTGGCAATGCTGGATCCTTAACCCACTGTGCCATGAGGGGAATTGAACCCACACCTCTGCAGCAACCTGAGCTGCCACAGTCAGATTCTTAACCCACTTTGCCACAGTGGTAATTCCTATAATTGTAATTTTTATTGCATCTAGACCAAACCACTATGATGTAGGCAAAAGACCAGAAATGAAGAACTCCTTATGTTCTGATGCCAACAAATTCGTGGACATGGAGAACAGACTTGTGGTTGCCAAGGGATAGGGGGAGAGAGTGGGATGGACTGGGCATTTGGGATGAATAAATGCAAACAACTGCATTGGAGTGGATGGGCTGTATAGGCCCTGCTATCTAGCACAGGGAACTATATCCAATCAATTGTGATAGAACATAATGGAAGATAATATGAGAAAAAGAATGTATGTATGTGTATATACATACATATATATATATATGTATGTATGTAAAACTGGGTTACTTTGCTATACAGTAGAAATTGACAGAACATTGTAAATCAGCTATAATAATTTTTTAAATATTTTCTGATACCTTATATTAGTATTGAGGCATGGCTGAAAAACAGTGTAAAGTATAGCAATAACCAAACCTCTGTAATATGAAATTAAGAGTTTTAGGATAGTTTTAGGATAGTTTGGGCCAATTGAGAAGGTAGGTATCAAAGCTGGTTATAGCAACAAACTTCAAAGAAGAAATTTTTACCCAAGATTGAAAGACAGTCTCTCAAATAAAAATCATTAAAAAAAAGAGAAATCAGTGGCATTTCTATATACAACCAATGAAATAGTAGAAAAGGAATGCAAAAATACAATACATTTTGAAATCACACCCAAAAATTTAAATACCTAGGAATAAAACTGACCAAGGAGGTGAAAGGCTTATATGCTGAGAACTATAAAACATTAATCAAGGAAATTAAAGAAGATTCAAAGAAACAGAAAGACATTCCATGATCCTGGGTTAGAAGAATTAATACTGTAAAAATGGCCATACTACCCAAAGCAATATTCAGATTCAATGCAATCCCTGTCAAATTACCCATGACATTTTTCACAGAACTAGAACCAAAAAATCCAAAAAATTTATATGGAACTATAAAAGGCCTAGATTGCCAAGGCAATCCTGAGGAACAAGAACCAAGCAGGAGGCATAACCAAATGAGGCAAATATTTCCTCTTGTACTTCAGTAAACCAAATGAGGCAACCAGATAGCTGCTGTGATTTGCCCAGTTTGGAAATCTACTCTTATTTATTTTATTTATTTTTTCTTTTTAGGGCTGCACCTATGGCATATAGAAGTTCCCAGGCTAGGGGTTGAATCAGAGCTGCAGCTGCTGGCTTACACCACAGCCAGAGCAACAGTGGATCTGCAACATATACCACAGCTCACAGCAATGCTGGATCCTTAACCCACTGAGTGAGGCCAGGGATTGAACCCGTATCCTCATGGATACTAGTCAGATTTTTTACCACTGAACCACAATGGGAACTCTTAGTCTACTCTATTTTAAGTTTTTGATTTGATCATAGTCCATTTTGGTGTTTGCTTACCTACTTAGGTACTATTTTACTCTGCTAAGTTTTGAGGAAAATCACAAGATTGCTGAAAGTACTTATTTGTAATTGAGGGTACATTGATTTATTTCTTTTCTTTTTTTTTTTGTCTTTTTGCCATTTTCTTGGGCCGCTCCCACGGCATATGGAGGTTCCCAGGCTAGGGGTCCAATTGGAGCTGTAGCCACTGGCCTACGCCAGAGCCACAGCAACGCGGGATCCGAGCCGTGTCTGTGACCTACACCACAGCTCATGGCAATGCTGGATCCTTAACCCACTGAGCAAGGCCAGGGATTGAACCTGCAACCTCATGGTTCCTAGTCAGATCTTTGTTAACCACTGAGCCACGACGGGAACTCCAGATTTATTTCTTAATTTCTCTCCTCTCCTCCACTTTGAATCATGGCATCTTTCTTCCATCATTGTTCTTGACATTAGGAGCAGCTCATGGTTATTTTTCTGCAAACGCTCTGTTCTAGAATTCCTTCTGGGTTTGTTCTCAATAACTCAGCCAGGAAAAAATTTATGGTGGGAAAAAGTCCTAAATGGTGCCAGGGGCTAAAGCAACTGAATTTTCTTATTGAGCTATAGTATTAGACATAGAAATGCACCAGATTTGGGAGTATATCCTATGTGCCAATTAGGGATATGATAATAAAGAAGGGGAGCAGGGTCTCTCCTCTTACAGTTTTTATCAAGTTAGGAGTGGGGTTAAGGTGTATGGTAGACAGATTATAAACAGCTTAAAATAGATGAATATATTAACTTCAATGCTATGAAGTAAACAAAAAAAAAGATGACATGGAAGAGTGCTGTGGCAACTGCTCTAGTTTGGATGGACCAAAAAGACCTCACTGAGATGCTGACAGGCCACCTGTGCTTGTCTACCAGGAGATCCTGATCTGTCCCCTTCTCTTCAAACCCTACTTCAGGGCTGAGGGTTAGCAACGGGCGGCAGGGGAAGGCCTCAAGGATGGAGTAGGATGAAATTATTCATTAACTATTCATTTAAAATGCTGAAATTCAACAGTTTGTCTTAATTATTAATAAATCCTCATTTAAAAATGGTTATATCAAAGTAACCCATTAAAGAAACCAGGCAAAGTTCGGAGTACCTGATGGGCAAATGGAGAGAACAGCCCTTGAGGAATCAATGGTGAAAGTCAGAGAATCAGGCCAAGAAAGTAAAGGGGATTAAAAAGATCATAACCACCATATAAATGTTCCCATCCTTCTGGAAATAACAGAGGTGGATTATATAGTTCATAGTGCTGTGTGGAAGAAGACAAACAACACTTAGTTATGTTCTTTGACTTTCCTGAAGGCAGGAGTTAAAGATGGAAACCAGAGGAGCCTGAGAAGCAGCCAGCCTTGGAGAGGAAAGGGAGCAGATTAACCTGGATCATTTTCTGAGAGGGTTTTCCTGGTAAGTTCCAAGTTTTAGTATTTCGATCGGGCCTCAAAATGATGGATGGTGCTTCACAGAATAAACTGTAGCCCTAGGTCTTAGACAATAATCCAGGGTGAGAAAAAGAATGTATGTGTATATGCATGACTGAGTCACTTTGCTGTACAGCAGAAATTGGAAAAACATTGTAAATCAACTATACTTTAATTTAAAAAAAAAGAAAACAATCCAGGAAAAGGAACAAAGAATAAATTGCCATTGGTTGGGTCAGTGGACCTTGTGGATTTAGAAAACTTCAAAGATTATGCATAGCCTCTACATTTGAATCTCAATATTTGACATTCATTTTACATTGTTTTTAATAAATGTAAACATTACTATTTATTGCTTTCACATATATCTAGATACCCTGGACAGTGATAAAAAGGGAAAGATACCAGCCAGATATATCCTATATATCCCTAATTTAGTGAATTGATGATAAATTATGTGAGTGGAACAGCTGCACTTGGCTCTATCACATGCCTGCATGTTTCTTCATGGCAGGGACTGTGTCACTTAGTTCTGTGCATAAATCAATCCCTAGCACAAGGCTCAGAATATCTGAGGTGGTGAATGAAGAGCTATTTGGATGGGATGACTCCTAACTATAAAAATGATAGGAGTTCCCGTTGTGGCACAGTGGTTAACGAAGATCTGACTAGGAACCATGAGGTTGCAGGTTCAATCCCTGGCCTTGCTCAGTGGGTTGAGGATCTGGCGTTGCCATGAGCTGTGGTGTAGGTTGCAGACGTGGCTCGGATCCTGAGTTGCTGTGGCTCTGGCGCAGACCAGTGGCTACAGCTCCAATTGGACCCCTAGCCTGGGAACCTCCATATGCTGCAGGAGCGGCTGTACAAAAGGCAAAGAGACAAAAAAAAAATGGTAGATGCAAGGAGGGATGACTACTTGAAGGCAGGGGCTGTGTTAGTATTTAATTTATTGTGTCTCCACAAGGCACATAGTAGATGCTCAAAAAAAATGATTTAATGGATTAGGGATTTTTAATTTACAAAGCTGTGAAAGTTGTCTTCAAATGCCTGATGAATTTGTCTCTTGGATATAAATTAGACTTGTTATATGTATTGCTAGAGGCTTAATCTAGAACAATGAGTGAAATTTATATATACGAGTGTTCAGTTAAAAATGAGATATGCTATATAATATACTTTCTGATTTAGTTGTGTCTTTCAGTAAATCTATAGCTCCCTGTGGTAGAGATTCTTCTCCTAGCTGTGCTTCTAGTACATAGTACAATGTCAACTGGATAGTAGAAATTTAATGAATTTTTGAGTTAATGCATAAATGAATGATGATCAGAGCTTTTCACATTGAAGTAGCAAGCTACCTGTTATTAAGGATGTTGTACTATTGCCCACCTGCCTATACATCATAAGCCTTGTAGCAAAGATTGAAGAAAAAATGCTGAGCTAGGTAACACAAAATGATTATTCTAATCATGGAAACTGTGTTAGGGTTCTCTAAGAAAATAGAACCCTATTGATAATGATATATCATGATGTGATATATCATTTTGTATTATATGTATATACACTCAGTACACTCAGGATACATACATACACGTGTGTGTGTGTGTGTGTATATATCTACACACTCAATATATAATATATACTCAGGATACACATAAATAATCTCAGGATAGCTCTCTCGCTATTGCCAGGATTTCCAAAGAACATGTTTCTTTCTCAGGCCAGTGTTAGAAGCATCCCATTTACCCATATGAGGACAAGACAATAAATTTTTTTACTAAATGTTGCCTAATTATAGAGCTTCTACGGGGAATTCAAGGCAGATGATAATCCCAAGATTCAAGTTATCAAATGCACCTTAAACGTCTCAAATGTATCTTAAAGGTCTCTATGAACCATCTGTTGCTTTGATGTGTGTGTGTGTGTGTGTGTGTGAACATATGATGTTTCTCATGAACAAAGCAGGAGAACCATGAGAGAAATCATGACAGTGTCATTGTTGGAGTCTTCTTTGGGGACAAAAATCACATTAACTGTAGTTTCTTTCTCTCTGGAAATGTTCTGATTTTGGAGTACAGAATTGGAGCAACTATAGAGTGTTGCTTGTTTCCTTAGAAAAGCTGCTTTACTCCTAAAATGGCCCTTACTGAGGTTTTTAAATCAGCCTGGAATGATGATGTTTCATTTTGATGTTTACTTGTTCATTTCATCTTCTATTTCTAGAGTTGATGGGCAGAAATGCATATTTACTGTTTTCATTTATCCTTAATTTAACATTTTTCTTGGCTATTGGGACAAATTGGAATAACCATTTTCAGTTGACAATGAGCACAGAATACTAAAATATCTTCAAAAATAAAAATACGGAAATCATTGCACAGGTGAAATTTTGTAACTTGCCCAAAAGAACCTTCATTACAAAATTTTACAAGATCTCTCAGAGTGAAAAGAGAAAGGGTAAAGAAATAATAACAAATAATGTATATGTAGCCTTTTATATCATCTAATCTTCCCACTTTGCAGATTTGTTAGAGTAGAATTAAATTATGATTTGACAGGAGGGACAATTGATGTCCAGTGTGGCCAAGTGACTTTCGTAAAGTCACATGGTAAATTAGCCCTCAGGCCTAGAGCTGTAATGCTCTTTTGACTTATGGATATTTTCAAGATCCCTGTGAAATATGGAAAGATCTATCAAACTTTTTTTCCAGAGCATGTGTGTGTGAGTGTCAGTGTGTGTGAAAGGTTACCTGAATTCAAAAAAAAATTTTTTTCAATTGACTTCAGGTCATTCCTAGGCCCCTCAAATTATCTGTGGACTTTGTGATAAGGACCCTTCATCATCTGAGGGTCTCCTGCTGATTAGGTTAATAACACATTATTAAAAGGGCTAGTCAGGGAGGGTGTTAGAAATCAGGTCATGTTTCTGAAAGTCATTGGCAAAATATATTGTAAACACCATCCTGTGAACACAGTTAAGCTCTTGTCCTACCGCATCTGTAACATAAATCTTGGATGAGAATTAAAAACTTTCATAAGGCTGATATCTTCAGGCTGGGATTCCTGGATATAGGTTAGTGGATTAGAGCAGGGCTTTGACAAAGTTTTCACCAGCCTACAGGGAAATTAAAAAAATAAAATGGACAAGTGAATTTTTCACCTAAGGTAATATTTGCACCCACCTTACCTGTGGAGGTCAGGAGAATAAGCTTTGTGGGCAGACTCCTTGGGTTTACAGCCTGGCTCTGCCATGGGGTTAGATCAGGCAATACATCTAATCTTTTTACATTCCAGTTTCCATATCTATAAAGTGGGAATAATAATAGTATCTACTTCGTAAGGTGTTGTTTTGATGCAATGGGTTAGTAGACAAAAAACACTTAAAAGAAGAAGTTCTCAGTCAATTTTAGCTAATATTAAGAGTGGATGGCCATGAAAATGTATATATCCTAACATGGCAAAATATTTTGCAATCCTGTGTCAATTTCCAAATTATTATTATTATATTGAGGTTATACCAGTGATGAAAGTCCATATGTGTAGAATGTGAAAGGGAGAAAAAGAGGGAGAGGAATAGGGAGAGAAAAAGAGTAAGCAGAAGTGAGGAGAAAAACAGCTCTTTAGTTCTTTTCTGAGAAATAATTCCTTGGTCTAGAAGTGTGTAGGTGGATGAGGATTAGGTAAACTGGATTCCATTAGAAACCCCTTTTATTTCAGGCCCTCGTATTGAATTTACTCCCTGTTTCCCCTTACAGTTTCAGCTTTGAAGTCATCACTCTTGTCTGTTTTGCTTGCTGCTGTTTCCCCAACATGCAGAAAAGTCATGGAGCTCAATAATTATATATTGAATGAAAGAAGGACAATTGATGAAACCATTAATGCCAAAGTCTTTGATATTAAATTGTTTTGGTATTGCAAGTGTTCTGTCCTTCCTTGGCCCATGCATCCCTCTAGCTAAGAGCAAAGCCTCTACCCAACTCAGTTCAGGAGCCATCACTGGGGAGCGTGGCTTGAATCTTCCCTTGGTCTGTAAATTCTGTATTATATATATAAACTACCTTTTTGTATCTATATCTATAGCAACATCCATTTATCCTCTCTCTGTCTCTTTCTTACTCTTGTTCTGTCTCACCAGTAAATTAAATGCCTGCAATTCGTTAATTGACTTTTAATGTCAGGATGCTTCCATCCATAAGATTGAAAGGTATTTGTCTTAAGGCAAAAAAGGGATGAACATAGTTTGGCGGTGTGAGAGTCAGTGTTTTTAAAACTCTTCACTTATGTGCAAGAGTAATTAATGTTTTTCTCTCTTCAAAGAACAGACTTCTCATTTCTTTTATCAGATATAATATGGAATAAATAAATGTCTTACATTCATTAATGTCAAGAGGAAACCATTTAAAGGCAGCAATACAGGCAACCTGACAAGTACTTGGGTGTGGTTGGGAAACTTTCACAGTGTGGAGATCCCATCCATGGTGCTCTTCAAAATTACAGGATTTGTGTCAATTATATCTCACCTGGTGCAAGCTTATATTTGATAGATGGTAGCAATATGAACTCAGATAAACTTTAGCTTTAAAAAAGAAGGAAAGGGAGTTCACGTTGTTGCTCAGTGGTAACGAACCCAACTAGTATCCATGAGGACACGAGTTCGATCCTTGGGCTTGCTCAGTGGGTTGAGGATCTGGCGTTGCCCTGAGTTGTGGTGTAGGTCACAGATGCAGCTCAGATCCTGTGTTGCTGTGGCTCTGCCATGGTGCGGCCCCAAAAAGAAAAAAAAAAAAGAAAAAAGAAGGAAGGGAGGATGGAAGGAAGGAATAAACTATCTGGACCTTAGTCCCAAAAAACTACATCCTGAGCTTCTTAATACTGTATAGTTATTAACCTCAGTGCACAGTAAATTAACCAGTATCCTTACTATTTATATTTTATTTGAAGAACAAACAGATTTCCAATTCATCTATTTAATGAGGTCTGTGGGAAGAGATGGAGTTTAGAAAGTCAGTCTTCCTTTGGTCCATACACTCTTCTATTATTCTACACAATGACAGTAACTTGAAGTTATCATTGTTGCAAATGCTCTGAGATGAGGGTCATTTTGTCTTCACTTCATCAAGAGAGTATCTTTAAATAAACAGAAACTAGAGAGGGAGGCTTTGCGAATAAAAATTCGTTCTTTACTGCAGCAAAAAGACATAAGTACACAAGTTTAGGGAGAGGTGCTGATTCTTCTGTGGGCATCCATTTAATAGGTGATATCTCCATGTATTCATTGAACAAGACATGAAGAAGGCAGTTAAAGCAAGGAAGTGGGTTAAGTGAGCAAGACAAATTCATCTTTTATTTAGAGTATGATTTCTTCAGTATAAAACCCTTAAGTTAAATCACTTATTATAACAAGCAAGGTGTGTTCTGTTTTATTTGAAACTTTTAATATATTTAGTACATATATTATTTAATATCTAGTTATCTGTATATTTATACAGATAGGAATTCTTAAGCAGTTTTTGGCTTATGTTAATTTGTTACAATATTAAGAGATATTAATTGACAGGGAAAAAAGCTATGCAACATTAAATCATTTTTATCCAGATTCTCCCAACGTCAAATAAATAGGCCGTCTTTGTATTGTGAATCCTCAAGAAGGCTCGTTCATGCAAGACTTCCAATATTATTTGAACATAAGACCCACTCGCTCTTTATTCTCTGTAGAGTGTTTCATGGCAGGGGGTGAATAGTTCACAGAAAATGTTTTGAGAAATGCTGTATAGATTTTGGCTCTTTTCGTTGGAAGGTTAAAGCTTTGCTGGTTGGGAATCACTAGCCAATGATGCCTAAATTCGGAATATCCTTTTAAAAAAGTCACTCTGCCCCTGCACAGAAGGGTGTATATTTTTTATTGTCATGGTGATAGGGGACAGACTGACTTCTCAACTCCCTCCCTCTGGGTTTAACAGGTTGTTACAAATCAAACATTACAGTAATAGGACTGCTTTCTTTAATCATCCCAACTAATTACAGGGAAGAGTGAATCAATCGTTAAACATCACTAGCTCTGCTAATAAATCATAAAATCATTTGAACAGAGTTTTAAATCCTAGGGAAAAAAAAAAGAGAGATGAACATTTTAATGAGTGTTCCCGTTGCCAAAGGCTTATCAGGTCATGACTTAGGAGGCTCTGCTCCCATGCTCTGACTCAAGGTAGCATTTCCTGAGCATTTATCACATGGTGGACCATGTGCATAGGTATCTTTGGGGTATCACATTAGTTCTTCTGACAGCCCTCCAAGGCAGTTCCTGGTATTCTGTTTTTACAAGGCTTGTGGAGCTCAGAGAAGTTGTTTGCCTAAGTCCTAGAGTTAATCAATGGAGGAACTGGGATGAGGAAGAAAGTTCTGGTTCTGTATCGCCCTCTTTCAGCCTTCCCAATAACACCCTGACCAAACCTGCATGGACTTCTTAGTGTCTGAGAGAGAACATGAGAGTGATGCACAGGATATTTGCTGTTTTTTTTTTTTTTTAAAGAAAAATGAACTGCTCTAGGTGCTATGAAACAATGTGGAGGAGAAAAGCATAAGACTAAATAACTAAAAGTAGTAAATACAATAACCATTAATAGGAAACAGATTTTTAGGAATGTGCTTTTATAACTCTTTTCAATTAATTTCTATGATGACTTTGTGAAGATTTATTTTTTATCATCCCACTTTACACATGTGTACTTACAAGTACTCAGCAGGTAATGATTATTTATATAACATGTCTAAGATCACCAGACTTAGGATTTGAACCCGAGCAACCTGACTCCAAGGTCATATAGGAACTCTTCTTTTATTTCACCCTTAGTAGGAATAAGGAGGTCTGACTTCTTGTGCTAGAGCTGCCAGGGATTCAGGCTTGGGAACTCAATCTAAACCAAAATTTACTTATTTTTTTTGTTTGTGAATTCAAAGAGCTTGACTAAAATCGATGATGTCTAGACAGACTCTGCTCTTGCAAATGCATATTTATCTTCTGAGCTTTCATTAAAAATATCACTTAGGGCCTTGAGTAGTGTCTAGATGACATAATCACAGGCACAGTTTGTTACTATATGAATATGTAGCCACTCTTCCCCAGGTCTCATCTCAAAGATTAAAAAAAAAAGATGTTTTTATTCAAGGAAAGATATGATTAAATACAAGGAGAAAAGAAGAAACTAAACAAAATTTATCTAAGGGTATTGGGACAATTTTATATTCTTTGTTTTACTTTATCTTGTATTCAAATTTTTGGTGATAAACTTGAATTACTTTTATTATTGTAAAATAAATATAAAAGAGAAAAATTCAAAGATTAATCTGTTATTTTACTTTGCCTCTCTGCAGCATCCAAGTTTGGCTTTTTATATTATTATCATTTGTATTGAAATATATTACATGGTCCTCAAGATTTTTCCAATATGTGCTTTGTCCCCTATAATTATATTGTGACTCCTGGAAACTGGGGCCACAGAAAAATTCTTGGCATGACACTTCATATCTTACCCTTGTGTTTAGTTAATGTTTTCATATTGCAAAATACTGTGTGTCAATTTTTAAAATGAAAATACCTCCTTAATTATTTTGACTGAAAAGAACATATTTGCCAATTTGTACATAAAGCTTTTTCTGTGCTTTGCACTATTTTCACAGGGTAGAGTTTCATAATTAATATTATGAACTTTGTCTTTTGACACTTTTAAAGCATGGATTACATTTTCTAACAGCTTTCCTATAGCACTGTGTACTCAACACAGATACATGAATGCCAGCTGAATTTTTCTAATCATTGGTTATTTCCACTTAGAAAATATATAGCCAGTGTGATAAGCAAAAATAGTATATCATGTTTGTTTTAATTACTATTTTTGAAGGTTGGGCACTTTTCTATATACTTAATTTCCTAGTACATTTCCTCTTGCAATTGTGTTTTTATGTTTGATGTCTATTTAGCTTGGCCTTGGGTTTTTGTTTATTTGCTTCTGTTAGTTCTTATAGAAAAGCATTTTGGACCTTTGATGTACTTCCTGGAGATAACTTGTTTCAGTCTGTGTTCAATTAGTTAAAATGGTATTTTAAATTTTGCTTAGCAAAATATTTTCAGTTTCCTCTCTTGCTTTCATAGTTATTTCATGTTTTTACAATTCTTATACTTTTCAAGGATAACCCAGTGTCTACTCTAGAATATTAAAGTGTAAAGCACAATTTATAGTCAAGAAATAAAATAAAGCTTTAATTGCCTGGAATAAACAGTGAGTGCTTAGGTTATGGAAGTGATTCACCTTCTCCAGGGCTAATAAGATATTCTTTTAAGTTTTTTTTTCTCACTCCAGTTGGTTGAAGTGAAACCAGTCAATATTTTAGTGAAAATATAATATCCCTGTACTTTTTTTTTTAAATTGTTATTTCCCAATATAATTTTTGTTTCTACTGTACAGCATGGTGACCTGATTACACACACATGTATACATTTAAAAAATCAATTGATCACTGACTCTTTGTCAGGCATGGTGCTAAAAACTTGTATGGAAAAATATTTAATTTTTGCAGCAACCCTCCCAGGTCAGTCTTGTTTCAGTTTTATAGATGAGGAAACCTAGGCGTAAATGCTTAGATCATATTTCCAAACACATATACAATTAGTAAGAAGAGCCAGAATTGAATCTCAGACACTCCCAAATTCTAGCAGTATCAGCCGCTTTGCAAAACTGCCTTCTAGTACTTTGATAATTTGGGGGATGCTGAATAGTGTTCTGAATCATCACTTTTTTAAATTTGATGCAGTAAAGATAATGCTATCTACCACAAAAATGATGCACACTACCATTTGATTGAGAATGATAAAAACATAAGAACACTAGCCTATGACTGCTTTTTTAAAAAAATTATTGAAGTATAGTTGATTTACAATGTTGTGTTAGTTTCAGGTATAGAGCAAAGAGATTCACTTTTACATACGTATCTATTTTTTAGGTTATTTTCCCTTAGAGGTTATTTCAAAATATTGATTATAACTCCCTATATAGTAGGTCCTTATAATTATCTGTTTTATATATAGTAGTGTGTTTATGTTAATCCCACACTCCTAATTTAGCCCACTCTCACCTTTCCCCTTTGGTAACCACAAGTTTGTTTTTTATGTGCGACTGTTTTTTTTTTTTAATTTCTTTTTTTTTAAAATTTTAATTGGAATATAGTTGACTTATAATGTTGTATTAGTTTCAGCTGTACAGCAAAGTGAATATAATACATATAAATATATCCATTCTTTTTTCCTGTAATATATAGTAGGTTCTTGTTAATCATTTATTTTAATCAGTAATGTGTTTATGTTATTACTACCTTCCAATTCCTTCCTTACCCTAATGGTTTCATCTATGGTAACCAATTCTTACCTATGGTAAGAATGGTTTTGAAATCTGTGAGTTTGTTTCTGTTTTATAAATAAGTTATTTTTAAATCATTTCAATTATATTCTACATTTAAATTATGTCATGAATTTATCATTCTCTGATTTCATTCAGTATGACAATCTCTAAGTTCATTCTTATTGCTGCAAATGGCATTATTTCATTCTTTTTATAACTGAGTAATAATCTATTATATATATTATATACCACATTTTCTTTATCCATTCTCCTGTCAATGGACATTTAGGTTGCTTCCATGTCTTGGCTGTCATAAATAGTGCTACAGTGAATACTGGGATGCATGCATCTTTACAAATTATGGTTTTCTCTAGATATATGCCCAGGAGTGGGATTGCTGGATCATGTGGTAGTTCCATATTTATTTTTTTTAAATGAACGTCCTTACTGTTCTCCATAGTGGTTGCATCAATTTAAATTCCCACCACAGTATAGGAGGGTTACCTTTTCTCTACATTTCTCCAGCATTTATTGTTTGCAGACTTTTTTTTTTTTTGGTCTTTTTAGGGCTGTACACCCAGCATGTGGAGGTTCCCAGGCTAGGGATCAAATCTGAGCTATAGTCACTGGCCTAAGCCACAGCAAAATGGGATCTGAACCGCATCTGCAATGTACACCACAGCTTATGGCAATTCCAGATCCTTAACCCACTTAGCAAGGCCAGGGATCAAACCTGCGTCCTCAAAGAAACTAGTCAGATTCATTTACACTGCACCACAATGGGAAATCCTGTTTGCAGACTTTTTTGATAATGGCCATTCTGACTAATATGAGGCAATACCTCATTGTAGTTTTGACTTGCATTTCTGTAAAAATTAGCAATATAGATTATCTTTTTTAAAATTTTATTTTATATAATGATATTTATTTTTTTCCGTTATAGCTGGTTTACAGTATTCTGTCAGTTTTCTACTATAGCGCATGGTGACCCAGTTACACATACATGTACACATTCTTTTTTTTCATATTATCATACTCCATCATAAGTGACTTAGACATAGTTCCCAGTGCTACATAGCAGGATCTCATTGCTAATCCATTCCAAAGGCAATAGTCTGCATTTGTTAATCCCAAGCTCCCAATCCCACTCCCTCCCCCTCCCCCTTGGCACACACACCCACATATTCATTGCAGCACTATTCACAATAGTCAAGACATGGAGACAACCGAAATGTCCATCAACAGATGATTGGATTAGGGAGATGGTGTATATATACACAATGGAATACTACTTAGCTGTAAAAAAGAATGAAATAATGCCATTTGCAGCAACATGGGTGGAAATAGACACTCTCATATTGAGTAAAGTAAGTCAGAAAGAGAAAGAGAAATACCGTATGATATCACTTATATCTGGAATCTAATATATGGCACAAATGAACCTTTTCACAGAAAAGAAAATCATAGACTTGGAGAATTTTATAATTTTCATTACTCTAAGAGGTGGATCAAACAAGACATTGCTGCGATTTATGTCAAAGGTGGTTCTGGCTATGTTTTCCTCAGTAGTTTTATAGTATCTGGACTTATGTTTATGTCAGTAATCCACTTTGAGTTTATTTTCTCTAATTTCATTCTTTTACATACAGTTGTCCAGTTTTCCCAGCAGTTTTCCCACCTACTGAGGAGACTGTCTTTCCAGCACTGTGCATTCTTTCCTACTTGATCATAGATTAGTTGACCATAGGTACATGGGTTTATTTCTGGGTTTCTCTCTTGTTCCATTGAGCTATATTTCCATTTGTGTGCCAGAACCATATGGTTTTGATGACTATAACTTTGTAGTAGAGTCAAAGTCAGGGAGCCTAATTCCTCCAGCTCCATTTTTCTTTCTCGGGATAGGTTTTGCTATTCAGGGTCTTTTGTGTTTCCAAACAAATTTTAAGGTTTTAGTTCTAGTTCTATGAAAAAATGCCATTGGTAATTTGATAGGGATTGCATTGAGTCTGTAGATTGCCTTGGGTAGTATCACCATTTTGCCAATATTGACTCTTCCAATCCATGGCATGGTTTATCTTTCCATCTGTGTTGTCTTTGATTTCTTTTATTAGTGTCTTATAATTTTAGGAGTACAGGTCTTTTCCTCTCTAGGTAGGTTTGTTCCTAGGTATTTTATTCTTTTTGAAGTGGTGGTAATGGGATTATCTTCCTAATTTCTCTTTCTGATCTTTCTTTGTTAGTATATAGTAATGTCATCAATTTCTATGCATTAATTTTGTATCCTGCAACTTTACCAAATTCATTGCTGAATTGTAACAGTTTTTTGGTAGCATCTTTAGGATTTTCAATGTATAGTATCATATCATCTGAAAACAGTGACAGTTTTACTTCTTCTTTTCCAATTTGGATGCCTTTTATTTCTTTTTCTTTTTCGATTGCTGTGACTAGGACTTCCAAAACTATGCTGAATAAAAGTGGTGCGAGTGCACATCCTTATCTTAATAGAAATGTTTTCAGTTTTTTACCATTGAGAATGATGGTAGCTGTGGGTTTTTCATATATGGTTTTTATTATGTCAAGGTAGGTTCTCTCTATGGCCACTCTCTGGAGAGTTTTTATCAGAAAAGGGTATTGAATTTTGTCAAAAGCCTTTTCTGCATCTATTGAGATAATCATTTGGCTTTTATTTTTCAGTTTGTTGATGTGGTGTATCACATTGATTGATTTGGAGATATCGAAGAATCCTTGCATCCCTGGGTTAATCCCACTTGATCATGGTGTATGATCATTTTAGTATACATTTGGATTTGGTTTGCTAGTATTTTGTTGAGTATTTTTGCATCTATGTTCATCAATGATATTGGTATGCAATTTTCTTTTTTTAAGATATCCTTGTCTGGTTTTGGTATCAGAGTGATGATGGCCTCATAGAATGTGTTCAGGTGTGTTCCTTTCTCTGCTATTTTTTGAAAGAGTTTCAGAAGAATAGGTTTAACTCTTCTCTGAATGTATGATCTAATTCACCTGCGAAGCCATCTGGTCCTCGACTTGTGTTTTTTGGAAGTTTTTAAATCACTTTCAGTTTCAGTGCTTGTGATTGGTATATTCACATTTTCTTTTTCTTCCTGGATCAAATCAATGAAATTAGAAATGAAAAAGGAGAAGTTCCAACTGACACCACAAATACAAAGGATCATAAAAGACTACTATAGGTAACTATATGCCAACAAAATGGACAACCTAGAAGAAAGTGAATGCTTTTTCACAGATGCTAGATTATTTTCTTCATTGAAGCAGCAGTTCCTGAATTTCCAGCACACAGTTGCCATAGGAAAATTCAATGATTAGTTTTGGTGGTTTGAACATTTTATTGCCAAGTTCTTTATTGTAACCCCAGCTCCAGTGTCTTAGCTATGGTTCAGATTTGAACTTTACCTGAGAATTGGGATCTACTGAGAGGTTCAGTCCAGAGTAGTCATGTTCTCATACTGACTTAATCTATTTCTCAGAGTAGCCCACTTTTCTGGACCTCATCCTTATCATATATTTTGTATTCTTATGATCAATAAGAATAACATATTTCAGGGTAATCATTTGTTTATTAATTATAAATTTAGAGAAAAAAATGCTGATCTCTTTGCCACAATTACCTGTGTTCCCAAGATGCTGACTTGGCTGAACATTTATCTAGCCACCTTAGACTCTGAAGAGAATTTTGTCTTGATTGCCATACCAGTAAAAGCAAGTAGGCAAGCTCCCTATTGACCCTATCAATAAGGTCTTAATAACCAGTCGAAGTTACAGGAAAACTATAAACTCATAGATTGTCACTAAGGTAAGGGCTGGGTGTGGAGCTTGGAGTTATGCAGATTATTTGACTTATGACACTGTGGAAATTAGAACAATTTAATTAATACTTATGAGCCTCAGTTTCATCATCTGTATACAGGGAAAGAGTACATAACTCATAGGATTTTTATGAAGGTGTAAGGGAATTATACATCCAGCACTCTTGGAACAGTTCCTGGACTGTAGGAAACCCTCAATAATGGTAGATATTACTTCATCATCATCATCAATTTCAAATATTTGCACCAACCTTCAATTGCTGTTCTGACACAATAGAAGTAGACTGGGCAGGAGGTTTTGCATCAATGAAGTCTTCTGTGCCACTTAACCCATGTGTTAGTTAGAGAAGGCAACTCAGTGAGGGGGAAGTGGGTAAAATAAACCTGAGAGTCGTATTAAAAACTTTAATTGACTTGGTTTCACTTTCTGTTCTCTTTGAGATTCAGTTCATTGACATGTACAGGGTAAAGTAGGACACTGAAGGTAAATGTCAATTCCTAAAAGTATAAGATGTTGATAGTTATTGATAATAATGATACAGGAGAAATGTGTCTATTCCCAGAGAGTTATTGCTTCCCCTACACATGATTATCCAGATCCATATATTTATTTACTAGATGAGTTTAGAGCCTTTATTTTAGAAGCAACAGAAAACTTGACAAAAATCATCAGAAAATAATTTATTTGGTCTAAGTAACTAGAAGGTTCAAAACTGGCTAGCTCCATGTAGGCTTAATATTCAGGCTCAAATGATGTCATCTAGACTTTCTATTCTTCATCTCCTGGGTCTTACCTCTATGTTGGCTTTAGTCCCAGGGTCCATATGGAGGAAAGATAGCAAACAGCAGCCTCACATTTATGTGTTCCCATGTTCAAAGTTATTGCCAAAGCAAACATCTCCTTTTTAGTCACTAACCCGAAAGGCCTAGATGAATTCTGAATACTTAAATCACTGTGGATAGTAAAATCAGATGATAGGCCTAGGTTACCACCAGTAACACCAAATACATTCAAAGAACGTGAACTGGAGTGGTACTTCTTGAAAGGAAAGTCAGTACTATTTTGACAGGTAGAAAATGATTCTATACCAGCCATCAAAAATAAAATCACACGTGTTCTTTACTTTATGCGGAGAACTTTTCTGTACTACCTCCAACTGGTGAGTCTAATCCTTCCTTCCAGTCTCATCTAAAGTGCCACTTCTTCCATAATGTAAAAATATCTTGACTCATGTCCCATTATCCTGGTACATTTGTTCCTTTCCTCAATTTAATCCAAATGGCACTTGTGTTTCTCATGTGGACTTTATTATAATGTTGTTTTTCTTACTTATATGGGTTTGAACATTTGTCTTTAACTAACTGAAAACTTATAAAGGTCAAAGACTCTATCTCATCATCATAGAATCCTTTAAAACAACCAATACAGCAGCTTACACTCAGGAGATAGAGTGTAGGAAATACTTTCTGAATTAGATTCCAATAACAGTTCTCTGTTTCTAAGATGCAATTATATTTCCACTGGAACAGTAAATAAAACAAAACAAAAGCTGAACTCCAACTCTATTCCTTTGGTGAAAATTGTCCTAGATCTTTGATTTGAAATATTGTGAAGCCTGATCTCAGACTTGGTATTTATTTGAATACAGAGATTTGAGCTCATGTGATAAATAAATGAAGAACATCTCTTCAATTATAAAGCAGAAGCTATTGCATGTAACTGCCTTCCAAATCACCATCTTAGCATGGTGATTTTTTAAAAATGTGAACTGAACAGATTCTTAAACCAAGAAGGAGATAAGAGGCTGGAGAGAAATGTATGTTTGAAAAAAATAATGTTTCTTTGAGAAGGTTTGGGCTACTTAGAGTTTTTATGTGATTCATAGTCATTGGAAATACTATTCTTCCCTAGAAGTTTGTGTACCACAGACAATAGCATCAAAGAAATAGGTCCAAAATCTTCATTTGAAGTTTTATTTTTCTTGTGACATATGTCAATCCACAGTGGAATCAATCCTCATATGTAATAGAGATGAACAAAGGAGGTTGAACTGTTATTTAATTTCTGTACTTTTAACTTGTGATTTGTCTCCTGGGGGGTAAAATGTAGCTCTGAATTGGAAATTTTTTATTGCTTTTGTGAGTTGACTTTGATTAAGATATTATAAATTGACATGTATTATATGTGCTATATATTTTTACTTTTTATTTTGTGGTGAAAATTAAGGCATTCCTGAAATATTTACTGAGTATGTACTATGTGCTGAGCACTAAATTGGAGACAAAGAAAGGGAATTATATATTTTTTCTTTTAGAATGCACAGTTTTATTAGGGAAATTATATGTGCATATTACCCCTAGCCTGGGAACTGCTATATGCTGCAGGTGTGGCCCTAAAGAACAGCAAAAAAAGTGCATATCATACATGAAAGAAAATCAATGCAAAGAGAAAATATAGGTAAAGAGAGACTTTAAGGGATGCAATGCTTATATATGGCTATGGGTTTATAAAAAGGCATCCTTGTAGAAGGCTGAGCTGCTTTGAAGCTAAGTTTTGAAGATGGGATAATAAAAGCTGACATTTATTCAGTAAATACTGAATAAATAAAAGGCATGTGGTGTCTTTCTAAGTACTAATAAATAAAAGGCATGTGGTACTTTTCTACATACTAATTTTTGTAAAATTGTCATATTCACCTCATGAGTTAGGTGCTACTATTATACCTGTAAAATAGATGAGCAAATGAAGGTACAGAAAGACTAAGTAACTTGATGAAGAACACAGAGATAGTGAGTGTCAAAACCAGGATATAAATTCAAGCAGCCTGACCTCAGAGCCTGTTTTTAATGACTCTATTATGGGAAAATCCAAGTATGAGTAATAATATAAGTATGATAGCAAGGACAGGAGAATATGAAGCAGGTGGCGGTAAGAAGACAGGGCCGAATCTTACTGTAACAAAGTTTCCCTGCAGAATGTGTTGAGAAAGAGATTAGAAATGACAATTAGCGTGAACTACCAAAGGCTGTATAAACTAAGACGTTTGGGTCTTACTCAAAGTAATTTAAAAATATCGGCAGGGTTTGAACAGGTTAGTCCATGATTGAACTACCAGAACTAAACCCTAAGACAAGCATGTGAGCCCAGTAGTTAATTTGATACATGATCCCAGGAAGGACTCACATGTTTGGCAAACTTAGAAAGCTAAGAAAAGGGTGCATATGGTATATACTAGAATGTTGTGAATTCCACATTGGACCAGACACCAACATATCCCCGGATGGAAGTATAGGGCAAAGAGCAAGTACACTTATACTTCAGTTTATTGCACTTCATAGATACTGCATTTTTTTCACCAACTGAAGGTTTTTGACAACCATGCATCAAATAAGTCTATCAGCACCATTTTCCCAATAGTATTATATCATTTCATGTCACATTTTTGTAGTTCTTGCTGGTACTTCAAACCCTCCACCAGCAAAAAGATTATGACTCATTGAAAGCTCAAATGTTAGCTAACTCAAAGTTTAGTGATTTTTAGCAATCAAGTATTTTTTAATTAAGGTATATACTTTGTTTTTTAAGACATGATCCTATTGCATATCAGAGATTACATTACACTGTAACCATAACTTGTATATTCTCAGAGAGACCACACAATTCATGTGACTTGCTTTATTGTGGTATTCACTTTATTGGCTATATTGCAGTGGTTCGGAACTGAATCTGCTGTATCTCTGGAGTATGCCTATAGTAAGCACACATCAGGAAATGCTCAGGACTGAAAAAATAGCTTTAGACACAATCTATTTCAGAGGTGACATCTACTCCTACATTCTTAGGAACTCATCTGAGATATTTTTCTCTCAGAAAATGTAGAAATGGTCTAACTTACAAATCTTGACCTTTGTTCCTGATAATAAGCTTTATATACCATGACAAACTTGGTTTAACACCAAACTGCAAAGTTGGTTTAATGTTACAAAGTTGTTAATATAACACAGTTTTGATAGAATAAAAATGAAACCAAATTATCATTTCAATAAATGGATAAATAGCATTTGACAAAATCCAGCAACCTTTCATGATGAAAATAGTCCACAGGCCATCCAGCTTCCACTGACATGTAAATAGGTAGTAAGTTGTCATTCCTACCCACACTGCAAGAAAAAAGCCAAACAAACTAAAAAAAAAATCAAAACAAAAATTGTCAGAGTTTCTTGGTGGCTCAGTGGGTTAATAATCCAGCATTGTCACTGCTGTGGTGTGGGTTTGATCCTTGGCCCTGGAACTTCCACATGCCCACGAATGTGGCCAAAAAAAGAACAATGGATCTTTGTAGATTCTTCAGATAGCTGATGTCACAGGACAAACTTTCACCCCAAAAAATGTAGAGACAGATGAATGCACAAAATGCAGAATACAGATTAGCTAGCTTACCTGAAGCAGAAGATGCTGGAACCAGCTACTGGTAGGAAAACTTAAACAGTGACTTCCGTAGTGAAGCTAAATATGAACTCCTAAAGGCTAACTTGAAAATTAAAAATCTCTTAGGGAGCAGATTTTCCTGTGTTTTACCTCTAAGAGCCACATCAGATGAAGCCTCATAGAAAAGATGGGAAAAAAATCTTATGTTTGAACAGGACAAGGGGAGAAGTAACCATTTTGAACTACACCCATGGGAAAAGTAACCTTTTAAGTAAGCCAGAGAATTCTTCACCTGAACTTCATCTAACTTAGGGGAAGGAAAATTATGTAAATCCCACCTTTACTAGTCTCTTTGTGACACCAAAGTGGGGAGGTCCAGGGACTCAGACCCACTGCTAAGATACAGGGGACTAAGATACAAGTCCCCTGTATCTTAGCAGTGGATTATAGCTGAAAGAATTTCAAAGCTCAAACTCTACTTACCAATGATTTTCTAAGGCAGCTCAAAGACAAGAGAGGGAACAAAAACAAGGACACTAGATGAAGTTGAAGCCTCTGATAACTACAGCCACAGTAAAGAGTAAGCATAACCTAACACCTAGCCAGATGAACAAAACACTTCACAGTGTAACTGGGTCACCATGATGTACAGTAGGAAAAAAATTGTTTTTGGGAAATAACAATTAAAAAAATAAAATAAAAACGCAAAAAAAAAGTCTACCTACCCAGTTTCTCTTCCTCAATACATCATGCCCAGTTTTAAACAAACAAACAAAAAAATATAAGTCACGCTAAAAGTCAAAGACACACACACACACACAATCTGAAGAGATGACACAAACATCAGAACCGGACTCAGTTGCAACATAGCTGTCGACTTTATCAAAACAGGAATTTAAGATAACTGTAATTAATATGCCAAGCACTTTAATGGAGAAGTGAATAGACTGAAAGAAACAATGAATAACGTAGGTAGAAAAACAGAAACTCTAAGAAAGAATCTGAAGAAACATCAGGAAAATAATACTGTAATAGAAATAAAGAGGATCTTTAAAGGACTTATCAGTAGACTGAGTCAGTGAGCTTGAAAGCATGTCAATAGAAAACTTCCAAAATTGAAATGACAAAAGAAAAAAAGAACCAAAAATATGGAGCAGAATATCCAAGATCAATGGAACAATCACCAAAATAGATACATACCTGTAATTGGACTATCAGAACAAAAAGAAAAGTGCCAAAAGACATTTGAAATAATAATGGCTGAGAATTTTCCAAAATTAATTATAGAAACTAAACTACAAATCCAATAAGCTCAAGTAAGATATATGTATATCTAATCTATATCTATATCTATGTCTATATCTATATATATACACACACACACACACATATGTATACTTGAGCATATCATGGTCAAACTACAGAAAACCAAAGACATGATAAAACATTGAAAGAATCACAGGGGTGTAGGGCAGGTCATACCACACATGTAGAGCAACAGAGTTAAGAATGACATTAGATGTCTAATCAGAAACTATGCAAGCAAGGAAAGAGTAGAACAGAATATTTAGTGTTGAAGGAAAAATCTGTCCACCATAGAGTATTTTATCCATTGAAATTATCTTTCAAATGTGAAAGAGAAGTAAAAACTTTCTCAGAAAAACAAAAATTGAGGTAACATTTCCAGTTCACTTGTCTTTCAATACTTAAATACGTACTTAAGAAAATTACATAGGTCAGAAATTCATATGTACAAAGAGAAGGAACCTGAGAACAGAAAAATGAAGTTAAAAGAAACAATTTTCTTATGTTTTTTTGATTCAATAGATAACTCTTCATTCAAAGTAGTAATAGCAACAATTATTGGTTGATTATAACATGTGGGTAAGTGAAAGGAAAGACAGCAGTGTTATAAGGGATAGGAGGAAGGAATTGGTAATACTCTGCTATAAGATACTTGCATTACTCATTAAGCAGTACAGTTTATTTGAAAGTGGACTTAGAGTAGTTATGATGTATATTGCAACATCTAGATAAACCACTTAAAAGTTTTTAAAAAGTATATGGGTATGCACACATAAAATCTTCAGTTAACACCAGGAAGCCAGACAAAGAAGGGACGATAAAAATAAAATGAAACAAAGATCAAATGCAATGGATACAAGAGTTACAAACATAGTATATATGAAAAGAAATATATCAAAAATTAAATAAATAATTAAATATGAATGATTTAAATACATTGCTATGGTCTGAATGTGTTCTTCAAAAGAAAAAAAATCATTTATTGAAATCTTCATGCTCAGTGTGATGGTAATGGGGTAAGTTCTTGAGATATGCTTAGGTCATGAGGATAAATCCACAGAGAGCTCTCCAGCTCCTTCTACCATGTGAGGACATAGTGAGAAGGTGCTAGCTGTGAACCAGGATACATTTTCTTGTTACTTCTTTCACCAGGTTGCGCCACACTAGTAGCTTTATTGGATTTCACAACTTCTGAAACCTTGAGAAGTAAATTGATATTGTTTATAAGCCACCCAGCTGAGATTTTTTTTTATAACAGTCCAAATATACTAAGACATGCATCAATTAAAATATAGTGTATTTGGAGTTCCCGTCGTGGCGCAGTGGTTAATGAATCCGACTAGGAACCATGAGGTTGCGGGTTCGGTCCCTGCCCTTGCTCAGTGGGTTAACGATCCGGCGTTGCCGTGAGCTGTGGTGTAGGTTGCAGACGCGGCTCGGATCCCGCGTTGCTGCGGCTCTGGCGTAGGCCGGTGGCTACAGCTCCGATTCAACCCCTAGCCTGGGAACCTCCATATGCTGCGGGAGCGGCCCAAGAATAGCAACAACAACAACAACAACAACAACAACAACAACAACAACAACAACAACAACATATAGTGTATTAAAAAGGAAGAGCCAGAGTTCCCGTCATGGCTCAGGATTTCCCTTTGTGGCTCAGTGATTAATGAACCTGACTAGCATCCATGAGGACCCGGGTTTGATACCTGGCCTCACTCAGTGGGTTAAAAACCCGACATTGCAGTGAGCTGTGGTGTAGGTTGCAGACATGGCTTGGATCCTGTGTTGCTCTGGCTGTGGCTGTGGCTGGCAGCTATATCTCCAATTCACCCCAGCCTGTGAACCTCCATATGCCGTGGGTGAGGCCCTAGAAAGACAAAAGACCAAAAAAAAAAAAAAAGGAAAATCCACTATATGTTGTTTATAAAAAACTTTAAAAACAGATTTTTATAAGGGGTGGAGGAGAATATACTATTTAACACTAATCAAAAGAAAACTGGAATAGCTATACTAATTTCAGAAAAAGCAGACTTCAAAACAAGGAATAATATCAGCCTAAAGAGGGTTATCATGATAGAGTCGTTTTTTAAGAATACATAATTCTTACATGTATGCATCTAACAATGTGTCAAAAATACAAAAAATGATAGAAAGGCAAGGAAAAATAGACTAATTCATTATTATCAGAGGGAACTTCAACAACCCTCCATCAGTAATTGGGAAAATAGGCGAGAGAAAATCACCAAGGATATAGTGAAATTGAATAGAACCATCACTTAACTGGATCTAATTGACATTTATAGAAACTTCATTCGACATCAGAATATGTATTCTTTTTAAGATCACATGAAACATTTACTGAGATAGACCCCATTCTTGGGCATAAAATGTACCTTAACAAATTTAAAAGAATGGAAATCATACCAAGTACATTCTGAGATCAACAATGGCATTTAACAAAAAATCAATAAACAAACCAAAAGCTGGGAAAATCTGAAAATATTTGGAGATTAAACAATATACTTCCAAATAACACATGGATCAATTAAGAGATTTCAGGAGAATTAAAAAAAAATTTGAGCTGAATGAAATGAAAATATAACTTATCAAAACTTGTGGGCTGTAGCAAAAGTACTTTCAGGGAAAAATTACAGCACTGAATGTATATATTTGAAAAGATTTAATATCAATTGTCTAAGTTTCTATGCTAGGAAACTAAGCAAACAAAAGTAATATAAAGCTAAATGAATTATAGGAATATAAATAATAAAAATTAGAGCAGAAATAGATGATATTAAAAACCAGAAAACAATAAAGAAAACCAGTGTAAAAACCCATATATTTGGAAAGACCAAAAAATTTGATAAACCTCTAAACAGGATATTCAAGGCGGGAAAGAAAGAACAGACACAAACAACTATTATCAGAATGGTAAGAAGGATCATCACTGTTAATCCCATGGACATTAAAAGCATAATAAAGAGATTTTATGAACACTATGCTGCAAATTTTTGGTAATTTAGGTGAAATGGACTAATTCTTGAAAGACAGTCTGTCAAAACTCACACAAGAATAATTAGACAAATTGAGACTTTTATCTACAAAAGAAGTCAAATCAATAATAATCTTCCCCAAAATGAAAGTACCAGGTTAAGATGGCTTTAGTGTAAAGTCTATCAGTCATTTAAGGAATAATTGCTATTAAGTCTCTAATTTTTTTTTTCAGAAAATACAAGCAGAAGGAATACTTCTTAACTTACATTATGAAGCCAGCATTAAACTAATAACAAAACAAGATAAAGACATCACAAGGAAGGAAGCTTACAAACAGATATCTATTGTGAGCATATATAAAATCATCAAGAAAATATTAGCATATCAAATTCAAATCCAGCAAGTTATGAATAGATCACTTGCAATAATATAAATGTTTAGCGTCTGAGTTGATGTTGGAGGGTATACAAGTATGCAAATTTCTCAAAAGCAATCAAACTATACATATGGACACTTTATTGTATCTAAATTATACCATAATTCAAAGGGTGCGTAATTGAGTTAAATTTGACAAATTCATGGAGTTCTCGTCGTGGCGCAGTGGTTAGCGAATCCAACTAGGAACCTTAGGGTTGTGGGTTCGATCCCTGGCCTTGCTCAGTGGGTTAAGGGTCTGGCGTTGCCGTGAGCTGTGGTGTGGATCACAGACGCGGCTCAGATCCCACATTGCTGTGGCTCTGGCATAGGGTGGTGGCTGCAGCTCCGATTCGACCCCTAGCATGGGAATCTCCATATGCCGTGAGAGTGGCCCAAGAAAATGGCAAAAAGACAAAAAAAATTCATATACCCAATTATATACAAATATGTATATTTATTTTTTTACTGGTTATGACACATTTTCTTGTTTTTTGATGTGACTATTCATTTTGTGTTACCTGATGTGCTTACCCAGATTTCACCAGTTATACATGCAAAATTATGTACAAATTATTGAGAGTCTGGATTTTCTTCTCTTGTTTAAAAAAAGTTCAGTTTTGTTCTGGAAGATAGTTAATTTTCTGATGGATATGTTGATCCTCTCATGACTTGATTTCAAATCTTATTAGGACAAGTCTAGAAATTCTGATTTTCTAGGTCTAGAAGTGTTTCACCCCTAAGATTTGGCCATTCCAGTGTGTTCACTTGACTTCTCCAGGAGATCAGCAAAGACCATCAGGACCACCATACTTTCCATCTTTGTCAGTCTCCCTTCCTTGCATAGCTACCTGGCAGCTTTTCTTTGCCAGTATTCAGAGTCTTTCCTTGCCAGTCTTCAGAGTCTTGCATGGTTTAGCATATGGTCAAAGACCTAATAGGATGTCTTTAAATGTTGGAAGTTCCTTTTAATGTGTGTGCAACTTTCTTCTCTTTACTACTGTGTCCTACACATTCCAGTCACTTTAGTAACTCAGTTTTCCATTTCTGTTATCCTCATTTCAACAAGACTGTCATGTTCTGCCTGAACTCTTAACTCTGTTTTTCATACCACAGTCTTGAAAGTAGTCTGAGTCAGAAAGCTGGAGGAGTTGAGGGCCTCATCTTATGTGTTTCCCCTCTGTCAAAGAGCTTCCCTCTTTGACACTTATAGTCCAATGTCTAAAAGCAGTTGCCTCATGTAATTTGTCCAGTTTTATAGTTGTTCATGGTGGGAAGGCCAAAGTTAGATCCTTCATTTTGGGTAGAAGTCATTATAATTATATTTAATGGCTTCCAGTGGCTGATGGTTCTTTTTTTTTTTCCAATATGACTTGTGTCT
Source organism: Phacochoerus africanus (assembly GCF_016906955.1). Taxonomy (NCBI): domain Eukaryota; kingdom Metazoa; phylum Chordata; class Mammalia; order Artiodactyla; family Suidae; genus Phacochoerus; species Phacochoerus africanus. Next base: position 120,038,124 of record NC_062558.1, on the reverse strand, counting down.
TTTTAAAAATTTTTTTTATATTACTCAATGAATTACATTTATAGTTGTACAATGATCATCACAATCCAATTTTTTGGCATTTCCATCCCAAACCCCCAGCAAATCTCCCCACCCCCCAACCTCTCTCTTTTGGAAACCATAAGTTTTTCAAAGTCTTTGAGTCAGTATCTGTTCTGCAAAGAAGTTCATTCTGTCCTTTTTTTCAGATTCCACATGGCAGTGATAGCTGTTGATGTTGGCGAATCATTGACTGATTTCACTTAGCATGATAATTTCTAGGTCCATTCATGTTGCTAAAAATGCCAGTATTTCATTCCTTTTAATGGCTGAGTAATATTCCATTGTGTATATGTACCACATCTTCTTGATCCCTCCTCTGTCAATGGACATTTAGGTTGTTTCCATGTCTCAGCTATTGAAAACAGTGCTGCAATGAACATCAGAGTACATATGTCTTTTCGAGTCATGGTTTTCTCTGGGTAGATGCCCGGGAGTGGGATTGCTGGATCAAATGGTAGTTCTCTGTTTAGTTTTCTGAGGAAACTCCATACGGTTTTCCACAGTGGTTGCACCAGTTTACATTCCCACCAGCAGTGTAATTGGATTCCTTTTTCTCCACACCCTCTCCAGCACTTATTGTTTGTAGACTTTTTGATGATGGCCATTCTGGCTGGTGTAAGGTGGTACCTCATAGTGACTTTGATTTACATTTCTCTAATAATGAGTGATGTTGAACACCTTTTCATGTGTTTTTTGGCCATCTGTATGTCTTCTTTGGAGCATTGTCTGTTTAGATCTTCTGCCCATTTTTTGATGGGTTGCTTGTTTGTTTGTTTGTTTGTTTTTGGTATTGAGCAGTAGGAGGTGTTTATAAATTTTGGAGATGAATCCCTTGTCAGTGGATTCATTTGCAAAGATTTTTTCCCATTCTGTGGGTTGTCTTTTCATTTTGTTTAGGGTTTCCTTTGCTGTGCAAAAACTTTGAAGTTTAACTAAGTCCCATTTGTTCATTTTTATTTTTACTGTCAGTACTCTAAGAGGTGGATCTGAGAAGATGCTGCTATCATTTAGGTCAGAGAGTGTTTGGCCTATGTTTTCCACTAAGATTTTTATAGTATCTGGTCTTATATTTAGGTCTTTAATCCCTTTTGAGTTTATTTTTTGTATGGTGTTAGGGAGTGTTCTTTTCCATGTGGCTATCCAGTTTTCCCAGCACCACTTATTGAAGGGACTGTCTTTTCTCCATTGTATATTCTTGCCTCCTTTGTCATAGATTAGTTGGCTGTAGGTGCGTGGGTTTAATTCTGGGCTTTCTATCCTGTTCCACTGATCTATATGTCTGTCTTTGTGCCAGTACCATACAGTTTTAATGACTGTTGCTTTGTTGTATTGTCTGAAGTCAGGGAGCCTGATTCCTCCAGCTCCATTTTTCTTTTTCGGGATGTCTTGGCTATTCTGGGTCTTTTGTGCTTCAAACAAATTTAACATATTTCGTTGAGTTCTGTGAAACATGTTCTTGGTAATTTGATAGGGATTGCATTAAATCTGTAGATTGCCTTGGGTAGTATAGTCATTTTGATAACATTGACTCTTCCAATCCAAGAGCATGGTATGTCTTCCCATCTATTTGTGTCATCTTTGATTTCTTTCATCAGTGTCATATAGTTTTCAGAGTACAGGCCTTTTGTCTCTTTAGATAGGTTTACTCTTAGGTATTTTATTCTTTTGGATGTGACGGTTAACAGGATTGCTTCTCTAATTTCTCTTTCTGATCTTTCACTGTTAGTACATAGAAATGCCATCAATTTCTGTATTAATTTTGTATCCTGAAACTTTGCCAAATTCCTTGATGAGTTCTAACAGTTTCCTTTAGGATTCTCTAGATATAATATCATGTCATCTGCAAGTAGTGATAGTTTTACTTCTTCCTTTCCAACTTGGATTCCTTTTATCTCTTTCACTTCTCTGATTGTGGTGGCTAGAACTTCCATAACTATGTTTTGGTGAAAACAGACATCCTTGTCTTCTTCCTGATCTCAGTGGGAATTCTTTCAGCTTTTCACCATTGAGAATGATGTTAGCTGTGTGTTTGTCATATATGCCCCTTTATTATGTTGAGGTAGGTGCACACATTCTTAAGGGTTTTTTATCAGATATGGGTGTTGGATTTTGTCAAAGGCTTTTTCTGCATCTATTGAGAGGATCATGTGGTTTTTATTCTCCAGTTTGTTAATGTGGTGTATCACATGGATCGATTTGTGGATATTGAAGAATCCTTGCATCCCTGGGATAAATCCCACTTGATCATGATGTACAATCCTTTTAATGTATTGTTGAATGCAGTTTGCTAGTATTTTGTTGAGGAATTTCACTCCTATATTCATCAGTGAAATTGGCCTGTAATTTTCTTTTTTTGTGATATCTTTTCTGGTTTTGGTATCAGGGTGATGGTGGCCTCATAGAATGAGTTTATGTGTATCTCTTCCTCTGCAGTTTTTTGGAATAATTTCATAAGGATAGGTGTTAGCTCTCTCTGAATGTTTGATAGAATTCGCCTGTGAAGCCATCTGGTCCTGGGCTTTTGTTTGTTGGAAGTTTTTTAATCACAGTTTCAATTTCATTTCTTGTGATTGGTCCATTCATCTTTTCTATTTCATCTTGGTTTAGCCTGAGAAGAGTGTGCTTTTCTAAAAATTTGTCCATTTCTTCTAGGTTTTCCATTTTATTGGCATATAGTTGCATATAGTAGTCTCTTATGATCCTTTGTATTTCTGTGATGTCCGTTGTTAACTTCTCCTTTTTCATTTCTAATTTTATTGATTTGAGTCCTCTCTTTCTTTCTTGATAAGTCTGGTTAGGGGTTTATCAATTTTGTTGATCTTTTCAAAGAACCAGCTTTTTGTTTCATTGAAACAAATCAAAGAAAATCATTTCTGTGGTTTTCTTTGTTCTATTTCATTGATTTCTGCTCTGATCTTTATGATTTCTTTCCTTCTACTAACTTTAGGTCTTGTCTGTTCTTCTCTCTCTAGCTGCTTTAGATGTAAAGTTAGCTTGTTTATTTGGGCTTTTTCTTGTTTCCCGAGGTGGGCTTGTATTGCTATAAACTTTCCTCTTAGAATGGCTTTTGCTGCATCCCATAGGTTTTGGAGTGTCTTATTTTTGTTGTTATTTTCTTCTAGGTATTTTTTAACTTCCTCTTTGATTTGTTCAGTGATCCATGGGTTGTTTAGTAGCATGTTGTTTATTTTCCACGTGTTCGTGTTTTTGGCAGTTTTTTTTCCTTGATTTCCAGTCATATAGCGTTGTTGTCGGAAAAGATCCTTAATAGGATTTCAATTTTCTTAAAGTTACTGAGGAGTGATTTGTAGCCCAGGATATGATCAATCTTAGAGAATGTTCCATGTGCACTTGAGAAGAATGTGTATTCTGTTGCTTTTGGATGAAATGTCCTATAAATATCTATTAAGTCCATCTGGTCTAATGCTTCATTCAGGGCCTTTGTTTCCTTACTGATTTTCTGTCTGGTTGATCTGTCCATTGCTGTAAGTGGGGTGTTAAAGTCCCCCACTATGATTGTGTTATTGTTGATTTGTCCTTTTTAGCTTGTTAGAAGTTGCCTCGTATATTGTGGTGAACGTGTGTTGGGGGCATAGGTATTTAAAATTGTTATATCTTCTTTTTGGATTGATCCTTTGATCACTATATAGTGACTTTCCTTGTCCCTTAAAATATTCTTCATTTTAAAGTCTATTTTGTCTGATGTGAGTATTGCTACTCCAGCCTTATTTTGATTCCTGTTTGCATGGAATATTTTCTTCCATCCTCTCACTTTCAATTTGTATGTGTCCCTAGAAGTGAAGTGGGTCTCTTGAAGACAGCATATATATGGGTCTTGTTTTTGTATCCATTCAGCCAGTCTATGTCTTTTGGCTGGGGCGTTTAGTCCATTCACATTTAAGGTAATTATTGATATGTATGTTCTTATTGCCATTTTATTAATTACTTTGGATTTGGTTTTGTTGCTCCTTTTTCTTCCCTTCTTCTCTTGTTCTCTCCTATTGCGGTTTGATGACTATCTTTAGTGTTGTACTTAAGTTGATTTTTCTTATTTGTTTGTGTTTCATTTGTAGATTTTTGGTTTGAAGTTACTCTAATGCTTTGATATAGGAGTCTATATATATATCAGATTGTTTTAAGTTGTTGGTCTCTTAATTGCAAGTGCATCTCCAGTGTCATGCATTTGTACCCTCCTCTTCTCATGATTTCTGATTTTGGTGGTATGATTGTGCATGGATGATTTTGTATCTTTATTGTATATATGCCTTTATTGGTTAGCCTTGTCATTTGTAGTATAATTATTTCCTTTTGCTGCCTTTTCTTTTCTGCCTAGAGAAGTTCCTTTAGAATTTGTTGTAAAGCTGGTTTAGTATTGCTGAATTCTCTTATCTGTGCTTATCTGTGAAGCTTTTGATTTCTTCTTCAAATCTGAATGAGAGCCTTCTTGGGTAAAGGAATCTTGGTTGGAATTTTTTGACCTTCATCACGTTAAGTACATCATGCCACTCCCTTCTGGCCTGCAGAGTTTCTGCTGAAATATCTACTGATAACTTTATCAGGGTTCCCTTGTATGTTATTTGTTTCTTTTCCCTAGCTGCTTTCAATATTTTCTCTTTGTCTTTAATTTTCGTCAGTTTGATTAATATGTGTCTCAGGCTATTCCTCCTTGGGTTTATTTTATATGGTACTTGTTGCCCTTCCTGAATTTGAGTGAGTGGTTCCTTTCACATGTTAGGGAAGTTTTCGGCTATTATCTCTTTGAATAATTTGAATAATTTTTCTGTCCCTTTCCATCTCTATTCTCCTTCTGGCACCCCTATAATATGGATGTTGGTGTTCTCTGAGACTCTCTTCATTTGTTTTAAATCTTTTTTCTCTTTTCTGTTCCACATCCATAATTTCCACTGATCTGTCCTCCACCCTGCTTCTTTGCTCTTCTGCCTCCTGTATCCTGCTGTTGGCTGCTTCTAATGAATTTTTTATTTCAGTTATTGTATTTTGCATCTCTTCTTGCTTAAGTTTTATATCTTATATCTCTTTGCTCAGTGTTTCCTATAAATTATCCATTTTTTCCTCCAGTTTATTTGCAATGTCTTGCATCATCTTTAGCATCAACAGTCTAAAGTCTTTTTCCTGGAGGCTGACAATCTCCTGATCACTTAGCTGTTTCTCTTGATTTTTTCCTTTCTCCCTCATCTGAGTTGCTGCCTCATCAGCACTTGCTGAATATTCCCAAGAGCTTTGCTTCCAATGTCCTTTCCCCACAACAAGCCACATTCACCCCCTGTTTTCCCCAGAGGTCCTCCTAGAACTGCAGTCAGTGTGACACAGATACCTGTGGAGACTTTGCTTTGTCTTGGGACCCAGTGCACGTGAAAATCTGTGTGTGCCTTTTAAGAATGGGGTCTCCATTTCCCCCAGTCCTGTGGAGATCCTGCACACAAGCCCAATTGGCCTTCAATGCCAGATGCTCTGGAGGCTCTTTCTCCCAGTGCCAGATCCCCAGGCATGAGGACTTGCCATGGGGCTCAGAATTTTCACTCATGTAGGTGAGTCTCTGTGATACAGTTACTTTCTAGTCTGTGGGGCTTCCCACCCAGGAGGTATGAGGTTGCTGGTATTGTGTAATTGCCTCTACCTCTTGATGTGGCCTCCTCTTTGTCTTCTGGAGTAGGATATCTTTTTGAAAGTTTCCAGTCCATTTGGTTTAAAATTGCTCAGCATTTGGTTGTAATTTTGTTGTTTTTATGAGAGAAGTTGAGCCCTAGTCCTTCTTTTCTGCCATCTTAATCCCATCTCAAGGTCTGGCTGCTGGTTATTTCTAACTTCCTCTTTGAATAATGTTATCAGGGAGATTTAATCTTATCTTGTTACTTGCAACACTAGTTTTTCACCCTCCCCTGAGAAATTATCACCAGGATAATAGATTTGATTATTTGTCCACTTGTTATACATGTTATATATAATTTTTACATTGATTGTAATGCATAAGGAGAAAATGGAATATTATTGATGTGATAAAGTGAAAATGATTAGTAAATGGGTTGACCGTACTAATTGTATGTGAGTGGATTAAAAAGACAACAGTATATTAGAGTTATAAATTTATTACATGACTAATCAATTTATATTTACAGTTTTGTCATGAGATTAGTATAAATTATGATGACTTTTTAAATACCATGAATCTTGAAAAATAGAAAATAGATGATATGAAACAAAAAGATAATTTATATTTCCATTAGAGATGAAATATCGAGTATGAAAATATGCACATTATATAGTTTATGTTTCATATTAGATTATGTTTATTAGTTTAAAAATACTGCATCTCATTAGGGCATGCATAGAGAATTCTGTTAACAACAACAAACTCTCACATTCACCCATGACATTTATGCCTTAAAAAGAACCGTAAGAGAGGATATTGTTTTCTCAGGCAAGCGTAGCTGAGAATAGGGATAGAAGATATGGTCACAGAAAAGGGCAACACTGCCATTTTAATAGGGGTTTTTAAACTTTGATAAATTCCTTTGCTAGGTAAACATTCTTAGAAATCTGTGTGCATTTTCCAACAAATCTATATTTTAGCCTTATCCAGAGTGTAAATAAATAATATGCAAAAATCTGGAAATTACTTTCAATCATGTGCAGATACATGGCTGTACATTTCAGATAAGGAGGGGTTTTAATACTTACAGTTTCTCCCAACTATTAAAATGAATAATATCTAACTCAGAAGATTTATATGAAATTTAAATGATCCTATATAAAAATGCATCTTGCAGATTACCTTGCAGAGAGTCATAATTTAATGATTGTCGATTCAATGAACAGTTGCATACAGGTACTATCATTATCTTTATATTAATAGGTGTGAAAATGTGGCTCAGAGAGTTTAAGTACCTTGACAAAGGCTTTACAAGCTGGAAATGATAGGTTTTGGATTCTAAAACAGGCCACCAGACTCCAAAAGTCCATCTAGCCTTGAATTTTAAAATATTCAAATAGGCAGTTCCTGTTGTGGCTCAGTGGGTTACGAACACAGCTAATATCCATGAGGATGTAGGTTCAATGCTTGGTCTTGCACAGCAGGTTAAGGATCTGGCATTGCCACAAGTTGTGGCATAGGTCACAGATGCAGCTCAGATCCAGTGTTGTGGCTGTGTCATAGGCTGGCAGCTGCAGCCCAGATTTGACCTTTATTCTGGGTCCATATGTCTCAGATGTGCCACCCCCCCAAAAAAAAAGCAAAAAATATTCAAATAGTATAACATGGAATCCTATATGCTAAGACTAAGAAGTCATTAAGTAAGGGGCATTTGGCTTTTTCCTTCCTCCTCCATTTATTCAAGAGTATTGAATAAATTGTGAAATATTTCATTTTTCATAATCAGTAACTGAGGGCCCACTATATGGAAGGAACTTGGTAAGGCACTGTGCAAGAACAAAAACATAATAAAGGCTTTTTATCCAAAAGAATAAGGCTTTGAAAGAGCTGTAATCCAGGCAGAGGAAGGAAATTCTTCCCACTTGATCCTCTTCCAGGCTTCCTGTCTCATCTCAGGAGGGAAGAAGACATAATCAGCAGGGATGGATTTTTAAGCAAACATATTGGAAACATGAAAGGGGTGAAAGGAAGGCATGGAGAAGGCTTTTATTCCTGGAGAGATGTTTATGAATGTAACAGCCCTGTGACATAGGGTAAATAAGAGACTGAAATTTAATTGGAAGATTATATAACACTTCCCATATCCCACATCTAACCACCACACCAATATGGGTCTAGTACAATAACAATGGATTACAGGAAAAACAGTTTCAATATATAAACTCTCTCTGAGGAGCAGTACCTAGGGAAGCACAAGATCAAGAGAGAAATCACAATAAGGACATTTGAAGACACACCGAACATTAAAAACATCACAACTGCTAACCAGTTACACATAGATCTTCACAACAAAAGAGTATTTACTTCTGTTCCTATTAACCAATATAACATGCATGACTTTTAAGACAAGTATAAGACATGACAAAAGGCAAGAAGAAAACACTGACTGAAGACTGAAAACAACAATCAGAACCAGATTAAGCTGTGAAACAGATGTTTTAATTATCAGAGAGGAAATGCAAAGTAACTTGATTAACATATTAGGATTCTAATGGAAATATAGACAATATGCAAGAACAAATGAATGTAAGCAGAGATTTAGAAACTCTACAAAAGAATCAAAGGGAAACACTAGAGATCAAAACATTGTAACAAGTAGGAAGTTTTCCTTTGGCAGACTCATCAATAGGACTGGACATTGCAAAGGGTAGGAAAAGTGACCTTGAAGACAGGTCAGTGGACACTTCTCAGACTATAATGTAAGGAGAAAAATATGGAAAAAAATCAGAACAAAGTATCCAAGAACTTTTGGACAATACCAAAAAGTGTATTAGGTTTGTAATTAGAATGCTAGAAGGAGAAGAGGGAACTGAGAGGAAGAAATAGTTGAAGTGATAATGGCCAAGAAATTTCCAAAATTACTTGCATCAAAGTACAGTTCTAAGAAGTTCAGAGGATATTGAAAAAATTGACACATACCACATATCATAGTCAAACTACAGAAAATTGAAGATAAAGAAAAAAATCTTGAAAGGAGCCAGAGGTGGGGAAGCATTTCAACAGTGTAGGACCAAATATAATAATTACAGCATACTTCTCATCAGAAACTGAGAGAAAGAAGAGAGTGAAGTGAAATATTTAGAAGTTTGGGGGTATGGAGAAAAAAAATTACCACACCAAATCCAGACTTCTATATCCAGTGAATTTATTTTAAACTTAAAAAGAAAGAAAGATATTCTCAAAAAAATTAAAACCCCAAAAGAGAGGGAAGTTATAGTCAACAGGTATGCCCTGCAAGATATCTCAAAGTTTCTTTAGTCAGAAGGAAATGATATGGGTCAAAACTTAGATATACACAGAGAAAAGAAGAGCATCAGAAAATGCGTAAATGTAGGTCAATTTTTTTTTTAGGGCCGCATCTGTGGCATGTGGAGGTTCCCAGGCTAGGGGTTGAATCAGAGCTGTATTTGCTGGCCTGCACCATAGCCACAGCAATGCCAAATCCAAGCCATGTCTGAGACCTACACCGAAACTCGTGACAATGCCAGATCCTTAACCCACTGAGCGAGGCCAGGGATCGGCCTGCGTCCTCATGGGTGCTAGTCAGATTCATTTCCACTAAGCCACGATGGGAACTTCTAAAATATTTTATTTTTCTTATTGTTAATTGGGCATTAAAATAGCTTTTTAAAGTAATGCTGATGATAATAATAATGATACAGTGTTGAATAATTTATTAAATGGATAAGTAAAATGAATGACTTGTCTCACAGGATGGGATGGAGGAATTGAAAATACTTTGTTATAGGTTAGCTGCACTACAGGTAAAGTGGTGTAATGCTGTTTGAAAGTGAACTAGGATTAGTTAAAAAATGTACACTATAAACTGAAGGGCAACCATTAATCTTAAAGAGGTATAATTGTCAAGCTAACATGATAAAAATGTGTACACTGGAATCAACCAGTTAAATAACTGGATATTGGTTGATCACAACCAGGTTGGAGTGGGAATTTATAGACAGTCCAGGGGAATAGGCTAAAATGATACATGTGGCAACCTGTTAGAGTTGGAGCTATTGGAATGAACTCATGTAGCTTAATATGGAGATGGATACATGTAGAAATACTTATTTGAATGTGTATGTACAGTATACATGTATATCACACGTTTCCATCCTGTGTCAGCTCAGAGTACCTGGAAGCAAAAGCCATTGTAGCAACGAGCAAACCTAGTACACAGATCTTGATTTCTAATCCTATTCTCCTTGGGGAACCAGAACTCCTTGGGGAAATGGAAATTCTGATTATAAAAGTGCACTGGGAATATATAAGATGAATTTGGAGCATCTTGTAGTGCTGGAAAGTAAAGAAGTGCTTAAAAAAGAAAAAAAAATATTTATGAGAAAAACGTCAAGGAACAGAGGAACCAATTGAGAGTTCCAGTGGCCAAAACCAAAATAAATATGGGCAACAATATAAATTAATTTATGGAGTTCTCATCATGGTGCAGTGGCAATGAGTCTGACTAGTATTCATGAGGATGCAGGTTCAGTCCCTGGTCTTGTTTAGTGGGTTGGAGATCCAGTGTTGCTGTGAGCCGTGGTGAAGGTCGCAGACCTGGCTTGGATCCCATGTTGCTGTGGCTGTGGCTTAGGCTGGCAACTGTAACTCCAATGTGACCCCTAGCTTGGGAACCTCCATATGCTACAGGTGTGGCTCTAAAAAAAATAATAATTTGTATTGTATTATAACTTAAAGTAAAAAATAAATATTCAGAGCATTTTTTTTCATGTGCTTGTTGGCTACCTGTATATCTTCCTTGGAAAAATGTTTATTCAGGTCTTTTGCCCGTTTTTCAATTGGATTGTTGGCTTTTTTGCTGTTCAGTTGTATAAGTTGCTTGTATATTCTAGAGATTAATCCCTGTCAGTTGCATCATTTGAAACTATTTTCTCCCATGCTGTAAGTTGTTTTGTTGGTTTCCTTTGTTGTGCAAAAGCTTTTCAGTTTGAATAAGTCCCACTGGTTTATTTTTGCTCTTATTTCTGTTGCTTTGGGAGACTGACCTGAGAAAATATTCATAAGGTTGATGTCAGAGAATGTTTTGCCTATGTTCTCTCCCAGGAGTTTGATGGTGTCTCATCTTATATTTAAGTCTTTCAGCCATTTTGAGTTTATTTTGGTGCATGGTGTGAGGATGTGTTCTAGTTTCATTGATTTGCATGCAGCTGTCCAGGTTTCTCAGCTAGACTTGCTGAAAATACTTTTTCCCATTTTATGTTCTTGCCTCCTTTGTCAAAGATTAATTGACCATAGGTGTCTGGGTTTATTTCTGAGCTCTCCATTCTGTTCCATTGGTCTGTCTGTCTGTTTTGGTACTGGTACCACACTGTCTTGATGTGTATGGCTTTGTAATATTGTCTCAAGTCTGGGAGAGTCATGCTTCCTGCTTGGTTTTTGTTCTTCAGAGTTACTTTGGAAATTCTGGTTTTTTGGTGGTTCCATACAAATTTTTGGATTGTTTGTTATAGTTCTTTGAAAAATGTCCTGGGTAATTTGATAGGGATTGCACTGAATCTATAGATGGCTTTGGGTAGTATCACCATTTTTACAATATTAATTTTTCCAATCCAGGAACATGGAATATCTTTCCATTTCTTTACATCTTCTTTAATTTCCTTGATTAATGTTTTATAGTTCTCAGCATTAAGTCCTTTCCACAGAAAAGAAAATCATGGACTTGGAGAATAGACTTGTGGTTGCCAAGAGGGAGGGGGAGGGAGTGCGGTGGATGGGGAGCTTTGGGTTAATAGATGCAAACTATTGCCTTGGAATGGTTAGCAATGGGATCCTGCTGTTTAGCCCTGGGAACTATGTCTAGTCACTTATGATGGAGCATAATGATGTGAGAAAATAGAATGTGGACGTGTATGTTTAACTGGGTCACCATGCTGTACAGTAGAAAAAAAAATTGTATTGGGGAAATAACAATTAAAAAATGCTTAAAAGCGAAAGCTTTTAAGTTTAAAAAAATAAAAATAAAATAATTATTCTCTGTAATATATAGTAAATAAAAAATAAATATAACTATATGAAAATAAATATATTTGAATAAATGAGGGAAAATAAATAAATCACCTATGCTGAAGAACTCTCAATCATTTATGTAGACTCTCAATCCTTTATTCCCTCAATAGATGGAACATAGCACCCCATTCCTTAAATGTGGAGTTTGCAAACAGTATGAAAGTGAGGATACAGTATGGAAAGGGGAAGAAGAATTATCTTTAAAGTAGAGAAATCTGACAAACACTCTCTCACCCAGTTGATCAATATTAACTAATCAAAATGACAGTTCATGTTGTTAGTATATTTCCATTAAATCATGTGATGAAAATGACAGTTTATCTCTGTGATCTTCCTCCTACATATATATAACCATTATGTAATCATAAGAACATACAGAAAAACTTCAGCAGGAGGACATTCTGTAAGGCGTCTGACCAATATGTGTCTAAATATCAAGGTCATCAAAAAATGAGAAAAGTCTTAGAAATCATCACAGCCAATGGAGCAAAACGAGCCTCAGCTATAGAATGTAATGGTATCCTGGATCATGGAATAGGAAAAGGACACTAGGTAGAAACCAAGAAAATAGCAAAAAACATGGACCTTATTTAATAACTGTATCAGTGCATTAATGTGACTGATAACCTGAATTATGTACAATCTTAATAATTGAGGACACTGGGTGTGGAGTATATAGAAACTTTCTGTATTATCTTTATGATGTTTCTGTGAATCTAAAACTGTTATTTTTTTTTTCAAAATGAAATCCACTGAGTAGAAGAGAATAGATTTGTGAATTACAGGTCCATTAATATCCAGATTATTTAAAAACTGCTTAAGAATCAATTTTAAAAAGACAAATAATCCAAAAGAAAAATGAATTTACGATTTGAAAAGTCACTGTCACTTCATTAAAGATTACAAACAACCAATGAGTATTTAAAAATTGTATCAGCCCCATTAGTCATCAGGAGGATATAAATTAAAATTATAATGAAGTTCCACCGCACACTTTCCATAGGTGATGTAATGAAAAACACTGATAATAACAAGTATTAAGGAGAATTTGAAGCAACTAGAACGCTCATCATTGTTGATTTAGTGTATTATATACAATATATATGTAGGCAACACAAAAGACATGTACTGGAACATTCAGAGTAGCACTATCTATAATTGCCTAAAACTTGAAAATATTCAAATTATTATCAATAGCAAAATGGACTAAGGTATCAGACATTCAAATACAGCCTTGAGACTGGAACATCTAAACAATAGGTAGCAATGTGCATATAAATTACACACATAATATTGAAGAACAGAAGCCAAAGATAAATGTTTCAATGCTGGGACTTCCCCTGTGGTCTACAGGATAACTTCAGGGCATTGGCTTTGCAGTGGCTCAGGTTCTGGGCCCCCCTTTTTTCCTTTTTTTTTTTCCAAAAGTGTAAATGCTATAGGATTTCATGTCTATAAAGTACAAAAACAAGCCAAAAAAAAAGAAAAGGTACTTGCTGTTAGATGTCAAGATAATAGTTTCCTTCAAACATGTGGGGACTGGAGCGGTCCAGATGTACAACAAAGTGTGTCAATTATATGCATATAAATATCCATTCTTCTTTACCATATAGGTTATTATAGAATATTCAATAGGTCTCCTTGTACTATACAGTAGGTCCTTGTTATCTATTTTGCATATAGTAGTGTGTTCTCATAGAAATAGAACATTTGAGCCTTTATTCAGAGATATTGAAGAGCCCAATATGTAATATTGTCAGTGCTTAAGACACTTATCCCCTACATTTCACTCTTTTAAAGATTGCTCTGAAAATAGGCAACACTTCCTTGGATATACACATCCAAGACCCACAGTTAGAGATCTTCCTGGTGGAACATTGTGTTGGGCAGCCCTTGGCCCAATCTGAGACTGATAATTCATTAATTTTTAGCACTATTGAGGCACTAATATGAGTTGTGACTTTCTAATCAGTTCTGGGGAGGGAAGAAGCAACTTGAGGAAGGGGATATATCTGTTGGCCTGTTTTTAAATGGTAAATTGTTTTTTAATTGTTATATAACTTCCCTGGTTCTTGGAAAACAAAGCTCATTTTATGCTGATGTAATTAATACCAGAAAAAGATAAATAACAAAACCTGGGATATATGATCAGAACTATTTTCAGATGGTGTTTTATTTTATACTTTTTCTTCTGGTTACTTCTTTCTCTTTAAAGACCATATTTATTCATTGTATTCGGGTCTCTGAGCAGGTGATTGACAAGTGCAATGACTGTAGGAAAGAACATTGCTCTGAGAGGAAGAGAAATCCAAGGAGTATTGGATGCTTTGGTTATGTATACACATCTCCTATGAAAGATTAGAATGTCACTCCAGTCAAACAGCAACAGTGAAGGAAACTGTATGTTTGTCATTTCAGAGTAGGCAGCTAGAGGGATTTGGAAGTGATCTTAGTTGTGAACCAGGAGCTGAGGAAGTGGAATTAGAAGAAATTCTGATTTCCATTAAGACCAAGAAAAGCCTCACTCAGCTCCTGATGACAGGGCCTTACTCAGACCCCCATTACATGTTTGACCCTTTAGGAAGCTCACACCCCAGCATGGATGGTTCGTTTTTAGCAGCTGGGCTTGCCATGTGCATGCAAATGCCTAAGTTGTTTGGGAAACACTTCACTATTCAAAACAGGTAGGAACATTCCTGGGGGAAGCAGAAAGAAGAGAATCAATGCATTACTGCACCCTGTGAGGTCAACATAATCAGGAGACAGAAGCTATCTTTAAGTTAAAGAGCAGGTTAGAGGAGAGACTTTAGTGGTGGATGTAGAGGGATTCAGAAGCACTTGGTGAATTCTCATTTAACTAGCTACCCACCTTAAGAGTTCCTGATATTCTTACCCAAACTGCTTTTTAACTGCATTTCAGGTTTTATAGCAACATTGCTCAAATTATAATTTTCTGAGGATGTGAACCTTTGTCATTCATTGCACAGCTGTAGCAGTCCTGCTGCCCCCATCACTGTGAATAAATGGAGTAGCAGACCCTCTTTGAGAATGAATAGCAGCTACACAGTAAACTCAGATTGTGCTGCAGCACCTAGAGTCCTATATGCAAGCACACCCAGCCTTTCCCTGCTGTATTTGAATCCTACCTGGTCTTTAAGACACCCGTCTTCCATGCCGACACCCTGGACCATCTCTATCACAGGATAGTTTCTACCTTGTTACAGACATAGCTAATCGTATTATCTCACATATCTTAACTTCCCTTGAATTGTTGTCATTGTGTGAATATTGATATGTTTATACGTATATTTTTCTATGTGTATTGAATTCTGTATATCACATTTCTATGGTATTATATAGTTCAGCAGGTTCCTGTCTGTGTGTCAAATCAGATGCCTCCCCCTCAGTCCAGTGCTCCAAGCCATGCAACTGAACCTTTCCCACACAAAGTCCAGGTTTTGAGTTGCCTCCAACTCTGGGTCACTATGTCAATGGTGGGGCTTATAGTGAGATTTTTTTTCTGCCCATTTCCATGTGGGTCTTTTCTCTTTTGACCAGTGTGAAGTTGCTCAGCCAATTTTCAATTAGTTTTGGTTTTTTTCCTAGAAAGTTGTTCCATATGTAGGTGTAGATTTTGTATGTTTGTGGGAGGAGGTGAGTTCAGAATCCTCTTACATTGCCAGCTTGAAGCGGAACAGTGTATATTTCAATGTGTATTTTAACGCGTATTTCTATATATTTTTTATTTGCTTTTTCTGTTAAATTTTACCCTCCATAAAGTTATGAGATGGTATATTAGAAACAGCTAATATCTGCATTAAGTTTTAGGGTTCCATCACAAACTCATTTCATTTCTGTGTTCCACATATTATGAAATGGGAATAATTAATGCCTTCTTTAAAGATGAAACAACTGAATCTCCGATAGGGGATTTCCTCATGATTATAAAGCCAATAATAATTCAGAACGTCTGAGTCTAAATGGCTTACCCCTATTCCAGCTAGTGCCTTTTCTATGTTTAATTCCTATCTTTGGATCAAGCACAGGGGCTGACTCATATAGGTACTTAAAAAATGGTTGTGATTATACAAATAAGCATAAAGGTACATTTGGTCCTGACAAATGAATTGAAGTTTTCCAAGTGAATAAATAGGGATGGACATTATACAATATGAGATCAATAT
This sequence comes from Phacochoerus africanus, assembly GCF_016906955.1. Lineage (NCBI taxonomy): Eukaryota > Metazoa > Chordata > Mammalia > Artiodactyla > Suidae > Phacochoerus > Phacochoerus africanus. The sequence goes on along the minus strand of NC_062558.1, from coordinate 120,022,182 downwards.
GGGCAGAAGCCAGGGAAGTGAAGAGATATAGGAAGAGTGAGGATGGCAGTGTGCCTGGAGTGGAGAGACAGGATGGGAAAGTGGAATTATTACCAGAGCAGGCTGTAAAGATATGCATGTCTCTCTGAAGAATAATTTCTCTCTCAAGTACAGGGTTAATTCTCTACAATCCTGTTTACCAGAGAGCTATACAATCTACTTTTTATAATGGAATTTAAAAAACAAACTATGAGCGTCATTGCTTATTATGTTCTTCTTACAAATCTCAGCCCAAAAGTAGGTGTTTTATGGATGTCATAAAGCTAATGGACTAGAAAAATCCTACAAACTGGACACTATTATCCTCATTTCACTGATGATAGATCTAATGGCAAGAGAAGATAAGAAACCCACCTCTGGCCACAAAGCTGAGAGGCAGAGCATCCAGGATTTTACATAAGATCAACTCTAAAACTTCCTATGATTTTGCTGGCAATAATAAGAGGGGGGACACAGATGCACATGACCCATGATGGAAGCTGGGGACCAGTTGTGAAAGAGGGAAATTAGAGACCAGTAGACTAGACAAGCAAAGAAGTTATAAGGTCCTGAACTAAGGTCAAATCAATGAATTTGGAGAAAAAGATGAAATTCTAGGGATGTTTCTAAGGTTGACAAATGTGTGCCCTTTTCCAATCCAGCCACTATCAAGTTACACAGCATTAAAAAAAAAATGTCATTTTCCTTCCATCTCTTTGTGTAGAATTAAGTAAAAAAATCAATATGGAAAAAAAAAATTCTGCCAATTTTTCCAACCTCCTGTCCTCTCTTCCAAGATTATCAATCTTCCTCCATTTTTTTTTCCAGTGTGATGAGGTCTCTCTGATCTCAGGACCTTTGTATATGCTCCTTTTGTCTGGAATTAACACAGTCTCTTTCAACTAACTCATTTATGCTACACTCTCAGCTTAAATGTCACTTCTTCAAAGAGGTATTTTTTGATCAGGAATCATTTTCTAATGGTAAAATCTAAATCTAAATAAAAGTAAGCCTAATTTGTAGTAGTGAACTACCTGTCCCTAGCAGAATTTATAGAGGACCTCCCAAAGTCTTGTTGGAAATTGTGCAAGCTATAACAAAAGAGGAACCAAAGAACTTAAAATATACTGACACAGTAGGACATCCTCACTGAAATGGTGAAATTTTAGCTGAAGGCTAAGAAAGAGCCAATGTAATAAAAGTAGAAGGCTTGGTGTTGAAATGAGGGGATTGAGAGAAAGAGCATTCAGAGAAGAGAGTGGACAGAGGACCCAGGGTGCAAAGAACTTGATAGACTTAAGAACCAGGAAGAAGAGCAGTGTAGCTGGAATTATACACATGGCAGCAAGGTTACAGGTAGATTAGCCATCAGGATTATTGTTCAGAAGTGGGCCTTGATGCCTACACTGAAAGCTTCCCTCAGTGCCATGGGGTGCAGAAGCTCAACCGACATTTGTCTTAAAATATAGGAATAAAACTGTTTTCTCTTGAAGAAACTCAGAGTTTAGCAGTGACCTGTGGTCCCAGCCGGTTTCATCAGCCAAGTTACCATCTACCCAGGCTGATGGAGAATTCAAAGGAGTCTCTTGCACAATCAGAACATGAAAGAGATTAAATCAAAATGTGTCTGAGGAAAAGGTCAGGGATGTGCTGATACATCTGCCCACACTTCCCACATGAAAGAACCCTTCAAACCCTGTCCTGTAAAGTGCTCTTGTTCACTTCAATATTGCTCTTGGCTGAAGGAAAAGCTCATGGGGTTTGTGGAAGTTGGCTCTTTCAATATAGAATGTTTCATGCTCCTTATAAAAATGTCAGTGGGTTGATTCAAAAATATTTTTATTGGCGCCTGCACTGGTGAGTCTGCAAAAGACTCTGTACAAGTTGATTCTTTAGAACATGCCAGGCTTCCTCCAGGGAAGAACAAATAAAATTCTCAGGTCTGAATCTAGAGAACTTTCTTCTCAGAGCTCTTTGCAAACACATTATTTTACAGCAAACCTGAGACAACTAAAATTGCCCTAGCCTGCCAGGAAATATTCATTTTCTTTATTTTCTTGTTCTTTCTTTCTTTTCTTTTTTTTTTTTACTTTAAAAATATCAAGTAGTTTCATACGTTTTATATTATAATGATTTTTGTTTTAGGGTGACAGAGACATCACCAACCTGCACCCCTAAAATAGTCTACATTTTAAAAAATTCCCTGAGCTACATGAGCTAAGGCTTTAAAAGGAAGGGTTCATGTGGAAAATAGCAAGAACTCAGATTTACTCCTCTTAACAGTGCGATGTGTGTTGCTTCTTTGACAAGAGGTAGAAAAAGCACTGATCTGTCAACTTATTCTGCAGCCTGGAAATGAGGCCATTGATGAAGACACTGATGAAGCCACACCAATCACTTTACTCAGTCCCCACAGGGTCAAAGCTTTCAACTAAGTTCCAGTAGAGTTTATTTTGAAGCCAAATACAGTTGTCACTGAGGAGGGAAGGGTGATGACAAGCTGGGCTACGGCAGTGGAATGAGATGAGAAGCCATAAGGTCAGAAGTCAATGTATGGGAATCACAGAATGGTCTTCTGGGGATCAAACCTGCACAGATGTGAGCCATGTTCTTACAGATAACCCATGCTCTCTTGCCCACTGGCTGACATATTTACATCCCTTCTCAGGAAAACTCTGATGGTCAGCCCTACGTGATTTGCTTTTGGCTTTTCAAATAACCTTTTACTTTTTCTCATGGAAAAGAACAATAATAATTACTATTAGTTGAGGAATAATTCTATTTCAGATACTGTTGTGCTAAGCAGCATAGATGAATTATTTTATTTAATAATTTAAGCCTGAATATTTTCATTGCTTCTCTTTTGCAGACATGGAAATTAGGGCTTAAAGCTAGTATGGGATAAAGCTAGTCCTCTTCATTAAGTTTTTATCACATCCATAGCTAGGTTGGTGATGAATGAAAAGCAAACAGGCACTTGCAGTTGTGAGGACTGAGTGTAAAAAGCAGGTCTCATACTCTAGTGCTCAAGAGTGACCCCTTTGAGGTTGGTTTCCTTTTCTGTTAAATGGAGAAAAGTGGATGGCCATTCACAGCTTCGAAGTACTTGAATAATCATATCTGTGAAGACATAGAAAAATTTAAGATATAGCCCATTGGGCAGGTTAGCAGACTCGTGCATCTGTGATAATCATAGATATTGAGAAGGGATTCACAGAAGGCTTAAATCAATGGATGTTTATTTCTTCAACTGCAGGATATATATACAGATGTTCATTATGTGTGTTGATGCTCCCATTATATCTGAACTATTTCATAGTAACAAACAAAAATGTAATGCTAGCAAAGAGAGCCCGAGTCAGTGCCTCCAGTTTTCAGGCTGAACACTTGTTTAATATTTCTTAGTTTTGCTTCTCTTTTAAGGATCCTACACAGAGGGAGATACTCTCTCAGCTTTGAGTTGATCTATCTTTAAAGCATTGTGCTTAAGAGTTGATGTTATGTGCTTTATCATTAAATAACTCTTTAATTACGCAGGTGTGATTCATCTGTCTCTAGCTAGAGTGTATGCTGGAGAACAGGCACCATATCTTGGTCTTTCTTCTTCTTTTTCTTTATTTTCTTCTTTAAAAAATTTAATCATAGCACAAAGCACACTTAAGAACAACCAAGCTGGAAAGTTCAATGAGGGCAAGGAATCTATTTGTCTTTTCCTAATGGATCTTCAGTGCCTGGGATAGCACCTGGCACATAGAAGGTGCTTAAGATACATTTCCACATTAGCTGGCCTGTTTGATTCTGTGCACTTGAACTTTATAAAATCTCACAATTAAGGATGTGTTATTCTTGTCAAGGACTGTCCTTCAAGTTTCAACCTTTAACCCTGATGTTAATTAAACGGGAAAAAGGCAGATGGAAAGCATGGCTAAGAGACTATGAAAAAACAACACCATCATTAATTGCATTAATAAAAATAAATTACAAGAATGTGTGCAAATTCTCTTTCAAAATAAAAAGGAATGTCTTAGAAAGCTTCATGTAGAGGGATTGTTTTCCTTTCTCTAGAGCATGCTTTTAATGGCATAAATATTTATAGATTCCACGTCAAAGTTATGAAATCAAAAGACAGGAAAAAGTCTTTTAGTCTGATGTAAAATAAATGGGACATGACAAAGACATACAATGAATGATTCTGAATATGAAATTTTGGTTATAAAGTCATTCTTGGGACAATTAATATCTGAGTATCACATGACAGTATATGTATCAATGTTAATTTGGGCTGATCATTAGTTAATGGTGATCATTATGTGGTTATGTAGGAGAAGGTCCTTGTTTAAAGGAATAACACAGTGCTGTGTGGAGCTGAGGTCAGAAACTCACTCTCAAGTGGTTCAGGAAAGAAAAAGTTCTTTTGTAGTCATTTCTATGGCTCTAGAGAGTACTTTGAAGGGCCAATGTCTCCTTCATAAACCATGGTCTGTTAACAACTCCTTCTCTCTCTTTGGAGTTGATAATCAGGCAGATCTGTTTACCACTGCCACTTTTAAGTTATGTAACTTGAGTAAGAATACATGTAATCTTTCCAAACCTCAATATTTTAACCTATAAATTGAGGATAATGATAAAAGGGAATAGCATAGGTCTGCTCCATTTTAATCATTCTGTTAAAGGCATGGCATAATTGCCTTGTTGTTCAATATTTCTGCGTCCAACTGAATAGATCTATTTTACATATTTCAACAATTTTAAAATATTCAATTATTTTGATATACCTTCTGCATCTATACATATTTTTTCATCACATATGCATTTATAAATTATCTTTCATATACTTTAGATTGTTTTCAAATTTGTTGCATTGTGACTAGCTTTACAACGGACATCTCTGGGTCTATATATTTCTTTGTTCACTTCTTCACGTATTCCCTTACAATGCAATTCTAGAATGAGCTGTAACTTCTCATGATGAAAGACATGCTAGTCTATTTAAAATAGGGATTAGCCAATGTTTTCTCTAAGAAGACAGATATTTTAGGGTTTTCCTACTGTATAGTTGTTTTCACAACTTCTCAGCTCTGTCCCCATTGCACAAAAACAGTCAGAAACAAGTCAGGCTTATGTAGGCCTATAAAATACGATTTATGAAAGCAAGTAGGAGGCCATAGTTTTGTTACTAAAATCATAGAAGAAAGAATATCTGAAGTATTTTTAGTTTCAAAATACTGAAAACACAGTAGGAAGTTAACATTTGTTTTATAATAACCTGAATATAGAAATTCTGCAGTGTGATGGGGAAATGTCAGTGGCTGTGGATGGAAGCGTATTTGACTCATCTGGTAGCTGTTACTCCTGTTATATGAGGTCCTCCATCCAATATTTCTCCTGTCCACACCAACCCTCCGGCAGAGAAGAGCCTGGAAGAACATCGTAGTGGTGCTTCGTTCTCTGATGTAAAAGAGTGATCAGCTTATAGTGGATTTTATATGTCGTTTTTAAATTAGGAAAAAGGAGCATGTGGTGCATGAAGTGCTGGTAGTATTTTTTTTTTTTTTTAAAAGAGGGGCTGTATATTTGGCTGCCTTTTAATGGCAGATTAAAGTCTCTAGTTTCTTCAAGATTAAGCCTTTCTACAAACCTTTCTGATGCTCTCTTATCTATTTATTTGCACTATCTGATAATTATCTGCCTCTTTTTATCTCAGGGTGGTTTGCATTTCTCCAGTTGATATCTAGGCTTTATGGGAGCCTGGGATGTTTTCTGATCTGAAGCTGCAGCTTAGGGAGGAAGGGGGTAGGTAGCAATATATCTGATACAACCTGGACTCACAGAGCTTAGAGGCAGAAGGTCAGAGTTTGCTGTGAAGGGGATTACCAGCATAGATCATGCTGAGTTAATGTTCCTCTAATGCACTGCATATTGTTGTGGTAACTGGAGGCTCCTGGAACTAGGAAGAATTACACTTCAGTGAAAAAAAAAATTGATAGACATTATGTTCACAATGGCTATCTGGAAGCAGGCCAAAGATATCATGAGTTGGTTTCACAATTGATTATAATATTAGCCACATAAACACATGGATAGGACCTACTATTTGCCAAGCATTATTCTATTTACATATAAGTCATTTAATTCCTACAGCAACCCTGTGAGATAGGTGCTTCTGTTAATATATAAGTGCAGAATCTGAGGACAAAGAGAGGTTGAATGACTGCTCAGTGTTACTTATAGAGTCTGCAAGGATAAAAATGGCAGCACTGGTGTTAGAATACAGGTGATCCGTGGAGTTTCTGTCATGGCTCAGTGGTTAACGAATCCAACTAGGAACCATGAGGTTTTGGGTTCGATCCCTGGCCTTGCTCAGTGGGTTGAGGACCAGATGTTGCCGTGAGCTGTGGGGTAGGTTAAAGACGCGGCTCAGATCCCGCATTGCTGTGGTGGTGGTGTAGGCCGGCAGCTACAGCTCCAATTAGACCCCTAGCCTGGGAACCTCCATATGCCGCAGAAGCGGCCCTAGAAATGGCAAAAAGACAAAAAAAAAAAAGTATACAGGTGATCCTGAGTCACATCATTTCAACAAAATTATTTCATATTAAATTAAATAAACCCTACATTTCCACAGGATCCCCAAGTGCCATACACATCTCTTGGAAATGGGGTTCTGGCACAGCTGATGATTAACATTTGGAAGCACCCTATGTGTGGGCTTCTAATACCATACTATAGAGTCCGCATTTTATTTCAAATTTCCTGCAAAATGGTTCCTATTTATATTCTCCTTAGACAGGTGAAGAGCCCAAGGCTTATTAAAAACATCCAGTTTTTTTTTTCTAGATTCAACCACACCTAAGTGGCTAGAATGGTGTTTATTTGCAAGTCTGATCTTCAAAACCCAAGAATCTTAACAAATACTCTATACAATTTCAGAGATAAAATCATGGGAAGAGCACTGGATTGCAATTAAGGTACCTCAACTTTAGGACCAGCTCTTCTTCTGTTGTATCATTAGGAGGTAATGGGTAAGTCATTGCCTTTCTCTGGGCCTAAGTTTCCTCCTACTCTTCTTTCCATTAAAAAGAATATTGTATGATTCTATGATTTTTTATGTCAAAACATGCCTGAGTACAATTCTAAATTATTCCAAGATATATCTCAGTCCCCAGAGCTTAGTATAAATAAAGAAATTTAGACAACCACTGCTTTCAGTCATTGGGATAAAACACTAAAATATTAAAAATAGAACACCTACTTCGGAAAAATAAGTTAATGCCAGTCTTTGATAGAAAGCATGTTTATTTCTTTAGGCCTCATTTTTCATAGCTATATTCTGGCTACCTGATTGCCAGTACTCAAAGCCTTTTTTTTTTTTTTTTTCGGATGGCCCACATGCGATGCACATAGTAGAAAACCACAGGGGTCCAGAGCTCTCCTCTGCCAAGTTTCCATGCAAATCCTGATCTTTATTTCAAAATATCCTTCAATGCTGTTTCCTATCCCTTTAGTCAGGCAGGCCAACAAGAAATGGAGAGCGAGTGGACTCTCTTGCCATTGTTCCCTCTGCATTTTGCAGGATCCCACCCCACTATCTCATGTCCGATAAATCCTTCAGGGTCTTTTCCAATTCCTAGCTAAATGTAATATTATAATTTCTGTTGTCATCATAGAAAAGCTTTCCCTGGGATCTTTATAGATCTACTAATTTCCAGTCTCTTTCTTCCTCAATACCTTACTTCCCCAATGTATATACCCTGTTAATCTATTTAGGACTCGTCCTACAGATTGCTGGAATCTTAAAATACAACTCATTCCTTGTACCATTTAAATTGAAATAGCTCCTTAAAATTTTTTTTCTTTCTCTTTCTCCTTATTATGGGTTTTCAACACAGTTAATTGAAACCCAGGTCTTCTTTGCTAAAAGTCCATGATATAAAGACTGAAAACGTCAGATAGTATATATGCTTTCTTATGATCCCTTGGTTTTAGGATATAAACATGTGATCTATTCCATGCAGTGGGTCCTGAGGGAAAGTGTATTATGATAGGGGATGAGAAGGCTTTGGAAAAGAGATACACATGGAGATTTTTACACCTTCTTCCTGCATATCTGTGGTTAGGCAAGTATATGGTGCATGGAATGGGGGCAGCCCTTTTGTGATACTGAGGGCATATGCCTGGGGATTAAGATCAACATGATGAAGACGCTGAGTGGTAAGATGGAAGCTCCTGGGTCACAGATGATATCACCATGCTTCCTAATTAAGCAAATCTGGAACACCCTGTATCTTTTAGTTGAAATGATAAAAGCAGTGATCTTAAGACACTTTAATCACTCTATGAGTTTTCACTAAAAGTGTTTTGATATATTACACAAATCCAAATTACCTACTTGTACCATTTTTACATCCTCTGTCTAATGTAACATGTTTTCTTTCATGATCCTGGTAGATGTGTTACTTCAGAAGGACACTAGATGGCAATATATGCTCCTTAATTTATGGTGGGGGAAGGGAATTTGAATTTAAGATTGAACTGTCAAAAGTACACAAATTGCTCAACTTAATGTGAAAAATACACCAGTGTTTTATTTATTTTGTAGCTCTATAATATTTATTCTTTTAATTAAGCAGAAATCAAGTCAAGGGAAATAGTTGAACACCAGGAGTCACTGGACAGGAAACTCTAATATCCCACCTAGTTTTCGGGAACAGAGAACACCCTGAGAAAAGACTTTGTGCAGAGAAAGGTAGAGACATGAAAACCTCATTTATTCCCTGCTGTTTATGTCAGCCAGCCTACTTATTATGTTTGTGGCACAGATGGTAATGCCGAGTGCCATGTGTAAGGTACATATGTCTCAATCTGGAAAGAAAAAAAATAATCTAAAGAAAAAAATAAGAAATATTAGCCACATATCCAAATTTGGCCCAAATATCATCCTTTGGATGACTTGTTTTTAGTTCTAAGAGGTAGTTTCAAGGAGTGAGTGCAGTTTTTTCATTCTTGACAGTACTTTGCCTGTGAGTTTACTTTAAACCAGCAACAAAATGCCGCTACATAAAACACAGCTTCTTGTAAGTATATGTATGCTATCGGATGTTGTTTGTGGCATCTGATATTTATAAATGGTACATCAAATGTCTCATTATTATCAGAAGATTTTGTGTGTGTCTATTCCTGGGCTAATATCTATCTATTTATATTAAGCATATGCCTTGTACACTGATCACCCTTTGGACCATGCGTGCATTCTCTATAGTTGTAGTTAATCTTTTCAGACATGCTATTATATGTTATTCATAGAATGATAACTTTTTGAACCCATTTGGTTATTTATGTGAGTGAAATACAGTTTCTGTACACACACACATACACACATATTTCTTTTTTTATAAGAACATGGCTAAAAACAGAATGGGAAGTCATCAGTAGGTTATTGCTCTTGTCTTCCAGTGGCTGGGCTGCTGATTTTGCTGGCAACTCTTGTTTAATTGCTTTGCTTGGCACACCACACTCCAATTGAAAAATAAACAGCTTGTTTCAAAGCATATTCTTCATAACTAATGAGGAATTAATTTGCTTTAAATCTTAGGACAAGTAAAAACTAGAGAATCTTAATCTTAAATATTTCTAGAATAACAGTGTTTAATGTCATTGGAATGAGTGTGTGTCTTTGTAAATATTTAAGACATGCAACTGGTTTTACTACTTTTCTCTTTGATGTAGAAATGAAACTTTTTTTCAAAATAATATATGCTCAGTCTCTCATTAAGATGTGGTGAGAAATCAAGACCAGATGCTAAAATTTCTTGGCAATTTGAATGTCCTCCCCAGGAGACTTTATGAAAGGCAAAGTGTTAATATAAGACATTTTAATTGACTGTATTCCTAAAAGGATCAGTCTCGGATGGAGACGTATTTATACTTTTCATCATTAATTGCATAATTGGACTCATTTCTGTGTTTGAGATTACTAAAGGATTTCTTACATAGGAGCTGGATCCAAAACATTCAATTCAATGAATGGTCAATAGGAATGAGCATCCCCACATCCAATTCAGTAAATTAGCAACAGAATTGAAGTCAGACAACATTTCTCACGGAAGAATGACAATAACTAACATTTTACAAGAGCCTAACCACTGAGTGACAAGAATTTAAAGTAAATTTTCTCTAACCATTACAATACTTTAAGAAATAACTGTTTATGGGAGTGAAAATGAAGTCCAGAGAAATTAAGTGACTTGCTGATGATGGAATTTGTCTTATTCTTCACACACACACGTGCACACGCACACACTACAAGAAAGATTATGGGGTTGGACCCATTTTAAGTTATTTATTTTCTAACTATTTGTGATGAAGAACTATAATTATATTTGGAGAACTAAATAGTGTATATACCACATTGCCTAGAACATATTAGAACATAGCAGGTGCTTGACAAACATTTGGCAAAAGATTGAATGAATGCCGTAGCATTGCAATAAGCTTTTTGTGTATGTGGCAATGAAAAAACATTTATTAATACTGTATGGAAATATTATGTCAGTATTTTTAGATAATATTTTAAAATGTGCTTTAAAGAGATTCTTCATTCTAATGAACAGAGAGAGGAAGAAATAATATTATATTTTCTAATTTCAGAGATAAAAATTAGTACCAAAGATACATCCAACTTTAGATACAATTTGCTAAAACTCACCGTGAAAAATTTTAAGAAAAGTTATTACTTTTTATTCCTCAAAAAGGATTTGTGTGAAGACATTGTAATGCTTCCCTATCCTTAATAAGCCTCTTTTTAGAATATTTATTTTATGAAACTACAGTGAGAAAAAACACACTGTAATGGAACAATGCTTATGTTTCAAGAGTTGAAGACTTCTAAAGTTTCTAAAGTTCTTCAGGTGGAAAATAATATGCAATTGAATTATCCAGGGCACCATAGTTTTATTACTGCTAATAAAATAAAAGAGGATATTCCTTGAGAGAAATTCAAAATCAACATTTAGGACAATTACTTACTAGCTTCTATAAAAAATAAAATTAGTTGTATTTTGAAAAAAATAAGAAGAGTATAATGAAGTACCTGTTTTAAACTGATTCTTAAGTCAGACAACTTTTCTGTCTAGGTGGAAAAAATAGTGAAAGGAAATATTTAGCTTATTTTTGATAAAATATTAGCCTAGTGCCTCTTTATGAAATTATTAATATTTGTTACAGAAAGGTTAATATTTGTGATTTCTCTATTCAACAGTGTGGTTGAAAAGTAAATTATTTTATTGAAGAGTGCATTTATTTGCACTTTCTGGTTGTATACACAAAAGATTTATATTTCATTTTAAGACTGATATGTTTTTAAAATATGAAATAGAAAAAAAGTGTTTTAAAAAATCAATATTCTCTCCTTTACCTTTATAATTACCCAGCTATCAGTTTTCCTCTTCGGGTGACTCAAAATACATTAAATATGCTATTGTTTTATTTCTTTTGCATCATCTTTAATAACAACTGTTTCTTGAGGATAAACATAGTTGAGAGAAGCATAAGTAGGGGATTAGAAAGAGATGAAAGCCCTTTTCTCAAAGGGCTTCTACCTAGTGGTGGCAGAGCCTTACCAAGGGGGGCTTATTCTACCTGTCTAGCAGGAGACCAGCCCTCTGCTCTCTGCTCTGGAAAACTGGAGCTTGTCTTCTGCCAGATTCTAAGCTGTTCTCAGTCCCCAGTTAGAAGAATCTCACTGACGTTCTTGAATGTGTTTCTTGTTCTTGAGTATTTAGATTTATAATCCCTCCTAGATGTTTGTGTAAGTATCTTTGTATCTCCCCCAAGTAATCAGGGAGTTTGGATATCTCCTCCTGAGATCCTTACAGGCTTGTGTAAAAGGCCCATTTGCATTCTTTATCCAATTAAAGTTGGATCCAACTTTGTGATGGGGAGGATTCTACTCAGAGGGGCAATAGAATGAATTGACTCATGGCTGCCCTGCAGAAAATTGTCTTCCTTCTTGAGGAATCTTCCTCCTTTTATCTCTAGATAAGGATGCTCCAGCCTCTAAAGTTGGAGTTGGATTTTATGTGGAGTTGGATTTTATTTTAAGATGTGCCAGAGTCCTTATAATTTTGAGATGAGAGCAATACAGTACTCAGAAGGCAAGCCATAAGAAAGAACGGAAAAGAGAAGTGACACAGAGGGTTAAGATCCAGTATTGTCTCTGTGGCGGTGGGACAGTGACAAGTGCACCTTGTCCCTGGCCTGGTGCAGTGGGTTAAGGATCTGACATTGCTGCGGCTCTGGCATAGGTCACAGTTGTGGCTTAGATTTGATCCCTGGTGTGGGAACTTTCATATGCCACAGATGTGGGGGAAAAAAAAGGGAAACGTATTTTCTGCTGGAGTAAATAGATTTTTTTAAAAGATTAAGACCAATTAACAGCTTTCTTTGCATAAGAGAAAAATCAGCATAATTACTGAGACCAACTCAGCAGGTTGGGGCTGAATAATGGGTGCTGTGAAACAAGACACAGAGACATTAATCTTAAGTAAAGGTGGGAATCGGGGACCTCAAGGTCTCAGGGACCAAGAGCACCACCTCAAGAAACCACACTGCTTTATTGTGCTCTTTAGGGATTGCGTCAAGTGAGGAGGGGGCTATGGGTGGAGGATATAGGGTTTGTTTATTATTTTATAAGTTCTTTTATTATTTTAAAAGTCACTTAGCTGGTAGAAGGTTAAGCTTTTACTCTGACCTTTAGGCACATAACAATCATTAGCATTTGAGTTAGCTATCTATGCATAGCATTCCAGAGAATCCTCACTGTGCTTCACCTGGTGTGCCTAGGTTTGCAGCTTGGTTCTCTTTGCTAATGCATATTCTGCTAAGGACCCCTCATAGACCACTTGGGGCCATGAGGTTCCTCTTTCTCTTATTCTTTACAGGACATATCATGCTTGTGCAAATGGAATGCCAATCTGCACAGGTCCAGTGTGACTAGACCAACGCATTATGTTCTCATTCAGCTGACCCTATGAATAACTTATGCCTTTAGGTCTTTGTTCTTAAGCTTAAATAAGTCATTTACCAGCACTGTGATTGTTTTTCAAGCAGGAATATGGGGTAAAGTAAGGCAGGACAAGATGGAGTTTTCAGCATAGAAAATAGAAGCAAAGAGGCTAAGAAAATATTGTAGAAACATGTCTCATGACACATAATGTCAGAGGTTATATTGGTTCAAAATGCCTTTGTTTCTAAGGAATAAAAATCTTCATTGTTCCTGAAGTGGCTTAAACACTTAAAATATTCTTTTTCTCAAGTAAAAAGGATTTCACTTGTCAGCAGTATAGAGCTGGTACAGCTTCTTAGTGATACCATCAAGAAGCATTTTCACTGTTCATCTGTCATCCTCAGTGTATGGAAAGTCATCCTTGTAGTTATCGCTTCATGGTTCCCAATGGTTGCTGTGCCTCTCGTTCTTATGTATACATTCCAACAGGAAGGAGAAGTAAGAGGAAGAGGTAGTAACAATATGCTTGTTTATGTCCCATTGGTCAGGACTGTGTCACATCATCTCCTTTCTCCCATCTACTAAGAAGGCTAGCCACGTGCATTTATATCTTTTTTTATCTCTTCTATTTTAGAGGTAGTGAACAGAGAAGGTGATTGGGAAATGAATGGCAGATCAGCCACCCCAAAATGTCTGCCGGAGAAAGTGTGTGAATACTCCTCTGCTCATTTTTGGCATGTAGGTAACATAAGTCAGCACTGCATGCTTTGATGAGTTCCACAACATGAGGCCTTTCCCGTCCTCAATATCTAATAAAGCTTCTTATAAAATTTTGTGGAGAATTTTTATTAAGAATCTCAAATCCTCTCAAAAGTGTACTCAGTTGTCAGTGCCTCTGTCAGTACACACCTATGAAATTATCCACGTTTCAAAGATTGTATATTGTCACTGTTCTTGTTTCCTTTCTCCAAGGTTTATTTTAATGATTATTCATCCAAAGGCCAACTCTGTCAATTTGGTGAAAATTATCACAATGACCTGTTTGCTGTTTTGCATCCTTAGCTTCTCTAGTGGACTTTTTCCATCTGCCTTTGTTTGTAGTTCTCATTTGGGCATTTCTAAGTTCCCAGTGTCCCACTTTGGGTACCAAAACAATTTTTGACTTGAGATAGACACAAATATCTGGATGATTTAGAAGAGAACTTGCCCTTGTCCATTAAATTCTCTTCCCAGGATGGCTCTCTCTCATCAGTGAAGATGTGGGATGTTATAATTGACAGCTAAACCCTAACTGAGCTGCAGAGTCAGGAGTGAATCCCATCCCTTTAATTGGCTGAAATCTCCTCCTCCTCCTCCCCATGTACATGCTTATTTCAGTCTGTGGCCACCTCCTGCTCTCTCAGCCTCATTTTCCTTCCAGAGCCACTGTTTTGGGCTCATGTGGCTGGGCTTTGACTGCATGGATCACTCCTGTTGCTCTCTCCTCTTGAATTTGAATATCAATGACTATCTCTCAGGGTAGGAGGAAGACAGCAGCAGTGGAGTTTCTTGCATTGTTTTGACTCCTTGGGCTTTCAGACTTCTCTGTGTCCAGGATACAATGGGAAAACATGTTTTCAAATTTAAAAACAAACAGGAAATATGGAAAAAAATCTCTTCCCAAACCAAAAACAACCCAGAATCTGTAAAGCCAAGGGATGTCTTTTGTGTGAATTAAAGCAGCCAAAAGGAGTAAGACAATGCAGTTTCAGAGTAGGAAGCATTTCTTATGATAAGCCTGAATCAGTTTTTGAGAGCCAGGTTGGGAGGCCATTATCCATAGAAGTGTGTGTAGGTTAAGCCCAGAGTGACAGAGGAAATGGATCAGTTCATCAAGGTGCAGGCAGACTCAGCTGTTCCTGTTCCACCCACAAGTGTTCCATCACTCACTTCCTGCCTCAGCACCACCACACTCTGTTTTCCTCTTCCACAGCTCCAGATACAGAGAGGTCAGGTGTCAAGAGGCTCTGGCTTCAAGGTATAGTTAGTAGTTAACAGTTTACTTAAAGCCATAGGCAGTCTAAGTATATCTCTGAAAATTTAGAAAGTGCATTAAGAGAAAAATGTAAAAAGCATTGAGGCTGGGGCTATAAGTATGGAGGCAGCAGGAGGTGGCTTTGGCATCAGGGTGAATAATCCAGGCTCGACCACTGCCTCCTGGTAACATGGGCAAGTGACAAAAAAAAAAAAAATCTCTGCATGTTAGTTCTCTAAATCTTTCTAGAAATCATATGGAGGAAATAATATCTCCTGCAGAATTTCTGAAAGGATCTAATGATTTAAGGAAAAGCGTACAAAGTATCTAGTACACAGAACATGGTCATAAAATGGTAGTGATTGTTATAAAATTCCTGAACTATGAACAAGAAACTCATGATTTAGACACTTTGCATAGATGATGGGATTAGCCAGACAGGTGCGATTTTCATTTCTGTTTCTACATAGAGATTTCTCTGCACTGAGTGGGGAAATCAGTTGTTTGAGAAATGCTTTCTGGAGACTCACCTTTATTCCTGCGGAGAAAGGGAACCATGTGAAGACTTTCTACAAATGCCATCATTTCTGAAGTGTGATTAATTATTCATTGAGTAATATTTTATTGATGAAGTATGCATGCTATTTCCTTTATCTCATTTTTTCTCAAATTTAATTGTTGAGTTTAATTATAATCACTTTATAATTACTGTATTTGGCATTAATTATATCACATCAAGCTATTAGCAATATTATTCAGCGTAGAACTAATCAAATCATGAACACACATTGCTCACAGATTACCTCTAATACCTTGTTTCTTCCTTTTTCTCTTTTCTTTCTAACATATTTGAAAAGGCTCTGCGCTGACTTATTTTCAGCCCTATTTTCTTAGAAGCATACAACACCCACAAATGTCTTATGGAATCTTATTTCCTAAGCACAACCCTCTCCTCTCTCTTACCAACCACTTGGACTCATTATTCATTGGTCTTTTCAGCAGAAGGGGCATTGAATTGTCAGGGATATTCCTTAGGCCTGGATTCTTGCTACAAAATATAAATCTCCATGTCTGTCTTTCCACATACAAATTTTACTATCTGCGACTGGATTTTTAAGAAATATTGTTATTTTATGGGTCAGGCTCCTGTCAGAGGAGCATTATGTAAAGAAATCTGTGACTGTTCTTTGAACTGGGTGACACATTAAATCATTTATGAGACAATTTCTGGCAAAACCTTCTGTTTTTCATTTTATAATTCTTTTCAAATGTGTCAAAATATTTTAAGCCCTAAAACAGAAACACAGATCATATATTTCAATGTGGCTCTCATTTTCCCATTCGTGTGTGTGTTGTGTGTATATTAGAAACAAAATGCTTATAACAAAATACAGGAAATCCTTCTCCATTACCTATTACTTCCCAGTAGCGATCTCATTTTTGTTTATTTTAGTTGTTTCTTTAGGTATTTATGCTTGTTTGTATTTCTAAATGTATTTGTAATGCTTTTTTAAACATAATTGTTTTGTCAAATATGTGTACTATCCATTGATATACTGTAGAATAAAGACACACCATTTTTTTTTTGTCTTTTTGCCATTTCTTGGGCCGTTCCCGCAGCATATGGAGGTTCCCAGGCTAGGAGTTGAATTGGAGCTGCAGCCACCAGCCTACACCAGAGCCACAGCAACGCGGGATCCGAGCCTCGTCTGCAACCTACACCACAGCTCAGGGCAATGCCAGATCCTTAACCCACTGAGCAACACTGGATTGTTAACCCACTGAGCAAGGCCAGGGATCGAACCTCATGGTTCTTAGTCGGATTCGTTAACCACTGAGCCACAATGGGAACTCCAAGATACATCGTTCTTATACAGGACCTTATCCCTGCTTAGTTGTTCCCATTCTCTGAATAGATTTATCCTAAGCTCAATTGGGATAAATATTTGCTATGTGCATTATTATAACTATGTATATATTATTCATCACAGACATAGAATCATATTCTTTCTTTAGGGAACATTTTATTTGTCCTTAATTTATATCTGTTATTTTGATCAGTTTCAAAGTTTCAATATGCCTATAATTAATTAGTTTCATTGCATATATCAAATGCCTATTTATCAAATTTTCCCCTGCAACACTCAAATATATCTATTTAGCCATTAAAAAAAAAAAGAAAAAGAAAAAGAAAACTTCCCTGGAGCTCTCTCTCTCTCTGTTGCAATCAGAAGTGGTTGGTTTTTAGGTTTGTTTTGTAGTTGGTGTTGCCTAGATTCTTCCTTTTCATTTATAAGCTTTATTTGGGTAGGCAATAGCTCTTGAGTAGATTCCCAAGACATATCTTAGAGCAAAACACAAAGTCATTGAGTGTATGAAGTATCTATTTTCACATTTGATTGAAAAATAAGCTGAATATATAATTCTTAGTTAAAAGTAAATTTCTTGGAGTTCCTGTCGTGGCGCATTGGTTAACGAATCTGAATAGGAACCATGAGGTTGCAGGTTCCATCCCTGGCCTTGCTCAGTGGGTTAAGGATCTGGTGCTGCCGTGAACCACATGTGGTGTGGGTTACAGACGCGGCTCTGATCCCATGTTGCTGTGGCTCTGGCATAGGCTCTTGGCTACAGCTCCGATTCAGCCCTTAGCCTGGGAACCTCCATATGCCACGGGAGCGAATCAAGAAAATAAGGCAAAAAGACAAAAACAAAAAAACAAAATGAAAAAAAAAGGTATATTCCTTGCAAATGACATGTTAAGTACAACCGCAAATTCTTTCCTAATCCTTCTATTGAGAGGTGATTACTTTCCCTTGCACCTGGGGAGACCTTAGTGACTCACCTGACAGAATGTGTAAAAACATATTTTGGAAATTGTGAAGCTAGGTCATTAAAACCTTTATGGCTTCCATCCAATTGTTCTGAAAACTAGCTCTAGGGAGGCTGTGCTCTGAGCCCACTATGTCATGAAGAAGCCCAAGGTCGCCATGAAGAGGCTGCCTGGAAAGAGACATGATTGTTAAACAATCCTCAGCTGATCCAAGCATCCAAGCCCAGATCTCAGATACTAAGTGAAGAAGTCATTTTGAATATCTCAAATGCAGTTGATATTACTGGAGAAGTAAAATAAAACAATCCAGCCAACAACAAAAACTGAGGTCCTAGACTTATGACACTAGTCAACTTTTCCCTGATGTTTTGAGCTGTTTGAGTCTCTGGCTCTGTTTGAGTCTCATTTGTCAAAGAGAAGGACCATCACCACTGTGCCCTACCATGCATTTATAGGTGTAATCAAATTATATATATATATATATATATATACACACACACACACATACACACTTCATTTTTATATTCTAGATGATTTACAATATTCTGTCAATTTCTGCTGTATAGCAAAGTAACCCAAATATGCATATGCATATATATATATACACACACATTCTTTTTTTCACATTATCCTGCATCATGTTCCATCATAAGTGATCAGATATTGTTCCTTGGGTGATACAGCAGAATCTCATTGCTTATCCATTCCAAATGCAATAGTTTGCATCTACTAACCCCACATTCCCAGTTCCTCCCATTCCTTCCCCTTCCCCCTTGGCAACCACAAGTCTGTTCTCCATGTTGAAATGGTTATTATATTTATGCCACTAAATTTTAGAGGGGCTTTTACTCAACAGTTGATTGATAGCCTACCTCTGTTTTTAATACTGTGATTGAAAAAGGCTTATGTTGTTCTGAGTTCCTACTCTTCACCTCTCTGAAAGCCTTTAGGATTTCTCATTACTCTGATATTCTGAAATTGTACAAAGATGCACATTGGTTTTCTCATTCTAATTATTGTGCTAAGCACTCTGTGGATTCTTTAAAACTGGAAACAAGTGGGTTTTGTCTTTCACTGTGTTGATGTGGTGTATCACATTACTTTATTTTCATATGTTAAGTCATTCTTGCATCCCAGAAGCGAATCCCACTTGGTCATGGTGTATGATCCTATTGATATGCTGTTGGGTTTTATTTGCTAGTATTTTGTTGAAGATTTTTGCATCTATTTTCATCAGAGATATTGGCCTGTAGTTTTATTTTCTTGTGCTATCTCTGCCTGGGTTTGATATCACAGTAATTCTGACCTCATGCAATGTACTTGGAAATGGTCCCTATGCTTTGATTTTTTTTTTTTTGGAAGAGTATAAGAATGTTTGGAATTCATTCTTTGAGTGAAATAATATGTGACAAAACTATAGTAATCAAAACAGTATGGGCTGGCATTAAAAAAAGACACAGATCAATGGAACAGAATTGAAAACCTAGAAACAAAACAAAACAAAACGACCAGACGTATTTGTGGTCAACTACTCTTTGAAGAAGTAATAAAAAATACTCAATGGGGAATGGTTAATCTCTTCAATAAGTTGTATTGAAAAAAGTGGATATTCACATGCAAAAAAAATGAAATTGGACCTCTGTCTCACACTGCTCAAAAAAATTAACTTGAAAAGGATTAAAGACATAAATGTAAGACCTGTAATCCTAAAACTCCTAGATGAAAACAAGTTGAACTCCTTGACATCAGTATTGGCAATGATTTTACTCATGTCTGTGATACCAAAAGCACAAGCTATCAAAGCAAACTTAGGCAAATGGAAACTGTATAAGCCTAAAAGGCTTATATAAAACAAAACAATCAACAAAGTGAAAAGTCAACCTATGAAATAGGAGAAGACATTTTAATATATACATATCTTATAAGAGATGACTTTCTAAAATATAAGGAACTTCTACAATTCAATAGCAAAAAACCTATCAAATTTAGTCTATTTAAAAATACACTAAAGACTTAAGTAGACACTTCTCCAAAAAGAGATTTTAAAAATAACCAAAAGGTATGTGAAAGATGCTCAGTATCACTGTCATCAGAGAAATGCAAATCAAAACCACAATGAGATTATGTCACCCCTGTTAGAATGGCTATTCTCAAAAAACCAAAAAACAAGTGAGGATGGTGAGGATGTGGAGAAATAGGAACTCTTAAACATTTTTGATGGGAATGCAAAATGTAGCAAATATGGAAAAGAGTATGAAGGTTCCTCAAAAATTGGAAAGTAGAATTACCAGCATCCTCACTTCTGGGTATCTAGCCAAAGAATTAAAAAAAAAATTCAAATCCAGGTCTCAAAGAAATATTACTGCTTTCATGTTTATTGCTAAGCTATTCCTAAGAGCCAAGATGTGGAAACAACCTAAATTTTCATTGACAGATGAATGGATAAAGAAAACAAGAAAATGTATATACACAGTGGAATATTATTCAACACTGAATAAGAAGAGAATCCTGCAATTTGTGACGACATAGATGAACCCAGAGGACATTATGCAAAGTGAAATAAGCCAATCACAGAAGGATAAATACTGCATGATTCCACTTATATGCAGTACCTGAGATAGTCAAACTCATAGAAACAAAGAATAGAATGGTGATTGTCAGGGTCTGTGGGGAGGGAAAAATGAGGAGTTGCTAGTCAACATGTATAAAATTTAAGTTATGCAAGATGAATTATTTTTAGAGATATAATATACAACATTGTGCCTACATATAACAATACTGCGTTGGACACTTAAATTTGTTAACAGTAAGTCTCATGCTAAGTGATCTTACCAAAGAACAAATAAATAAATAAACAAAAGCCCCAAACTGTAAACAGAAACTGGTCAGTTCAGAGAAATTCTCTGATTAACTTTGTTGTTTATTATCGTTTTAAATTAGAAATTTTTATTAAATTCTTCATTCCACTATGTCCTTTTGAAAAAGAAATTTATTCAAGCCTATTCTTATTTGCTTGATCCTCTGCATATATTATTCAGTGTCAGCATAATGGTAACCAAATAGTCATCTTATTTAACTTGTTTAATTTATCTTAAACCATATTGCCATTTTAATTTCTTGGCTTTGTTCCTACCCCATTTTTACCTTCTCCTGATCCAAATACCATAGTCATCAAGGCCCAACTCAAGCCTCATGTCATTAGTAATTCTTCTTACATTTTATCTCTATTTTTATCTCCCTGTTTTTTCCCTCAATTCCTAAAGGTTAGTACTTCATATTTATCTCAGTTACATGCATGGAAGCAAGAACTTCCAGATGAGTGCTGCCCCAGAGAAATCTAATTCAACCCAAATATATAATTTAAATCTACTTGTAGTCATCAGAAAAAAAAAAGATTAGGTGACAATAATTTTAATTGTGCATTTTATTTAACCCAAAAAAATCTATAAACTCAAAATGGCTTAAAGATTTAAATATAAGACAAGACACCATCAAATTCCTGGAAGAGAACATAAGCAAAATATTCTCTGACATCAACCTTACAAATGTTTTCTCAGGTCAGTCTCCCAGAGTAACAGAAATAAAAGCAAAAATAAACCAGTGGGACCTAATCAAACTGACAAGCTTTTGCATAGCAAAGGAAACCAAAAAGAAAACAAATGACAATTTACAGAATGGGAGAAAGTAGTGTCAAATGACACAACTGACAAGGGCTTAATCTCTAAAATATACAAACAACTTATACAACTCAACAGCAAAGAAGCCAACAGCCCAATGGATAAATGGGCAAAAGACCTGAATAGACATTTTTCCAAGGAAGATATACAGATGGCCAATAAGAACATGAAAAAATGCTTCACATCACTGATTATTAAAGAAATACACATCAAATCTACCACAAGATACCACCTCACACCAGTCAGAATGGCCATTGTTAATAAGTCCACAAATAACAAATGCTGGAGGGGATGTGGAGAAAAGGGAACCCTCCTGCACTGTTAGTGGGAATGTAAGCTGATACAGCCACTATGGAGAACAGTATGGAGGTATCTTTAAAAAACTGTGCATATAACTATTATATGATCCAGCAATCCCACTCTTGGGTATATATCTAGGCAAAACTTTCCTTAAAAAAGACACATGCACCCGCATGTTCATTGCAGCACTATTCACAATAGCCAAGACATGGAAACAACCTAAATGTCCATCAACAGACAACTGGATTAGGGAGAGGTGGTATATATACACAATGGAATACTACTCAGCCATAAAAAAGAATGACATAATGCCATTTGCAGCAACATGGATGGAGCTAGAGAATCTCATCCTGAGTGAAATGAGCCAGAAAGAGAAAGACAAATACCATATGATATCACTTATAACTGGAATCTAATATCCAGCACAAATGGACATCTCCTCAGAAAAGAAAATCATGGACTTGGAGAATAGACCTGTGGTTGCCAAGGGGGTGGGGGAGGGGGAGGGAGAGGGATGGATGGGTTGCTTGGGGTTATTAGAGGCAAACTATTGCCTTTGGAATGGATTAGCAATGAGATCCTGCTGTGTAGCACTGGGAACTATGTTTAGTCACTTATGATGGAGCATGATAATGTGAGAAAAAACAATGTATACGTGTATGTGTAACTGGGTCACCATGCTGTACAGTAGAAAATTGACAGAACGCTGTAAATCAGCTATAATGGAAAAAATAAAAATCATTATATAGAAAGAAAAAAAATCTAAAAAGTTACTATTTTTAACCTGTGAGCAATATAAAAATATTAATCAGACGTTTTTACATTCTTGTTTCAGCAAAAGTCTTCAAAATACAAAATATATTTTATAATTCCAGATAGTGTGTTCTAGATAGTACTCTTTTGAATTATAGATAATTTACTTTAAATAACTTTATTTGTATAGTACAGGAATTTGTGTGCTGAGATTTGTTCTAATGTTTAAATTTTGCTTCTTCTGATGTTTCTTTGCTAAATGGCAGCTTAGGAACTACAAGCTCTTTAGTACATAGTGGCATGCATTATGTCAGACTTGTCAGTTTTATCTTTCCAACTACACTATGAAATTATTGTTTATCCTGTATCCCCTTACTACCTGGCATGATGGTTAGACTATTTTGTGTGTTTGATCTCTCTCTCTTTTTCACTCTCTCCCCTCTCTCTATCTCACTTTCTCATTACTTTCACTCTGTTCTGAAAAAGCTTTTCAAATAAATTGTGTAACATAAAATAATATTAATGCTGTTGTGATTATAGTAATCAGAATCTTTTAGAACTTTAATTTGGGGCTTCAACTTCATAAATTGTATGATATTTATCAAGGTGCTTTCAGCTGAAATACTCAGTGGTTGTTTCTTCTGCAGGAAAAAAACCAGTACCGTTTGCTTCAGACTTTTTCTAGGGAACATTTGTAAACATTCCAAACTAAGGAAATTTCCTTTGTGATGACTTAAAAGAACAAAAACAAACAAATAAAAACACACCTTAAATTACACTCCTACATGCTTATGGTGATTATAATAATTAAATCTCAATGAAACAAAAACTTTTAAATCAATTTCAGTGTTCTCACTTTGTTATTGTTCCTCAGAATAATATGGATGCCATCAAACAAATCTAAGTGGAGAAAGGACATTTATTTCCATTGGTTTTTTTGAGTCAAATGAGACTTTATGATTCCATTTTAAATTTTAATTACTTTTTCACTTTATGTGCTTTTAAGCATAGCTTTAAAATATCTTCTCACTAAGTAACTAAAATGTTTTAATTTTTAAAGTAATGTGCATTATAAAAATGCATCCAGAATGCTCTTGGACAGGGTCATTGAATGTTCTACTTAAATACTTTTAAACTTATTTAATTTCTCTTTAATTTTATAGAGTTTTAGGGTAGTCAAATACAAGATATTATTGCAAATTGTCTATGTCCCATTTTCAAGACTTTTAACAGAGAGGTTTTTTTTTTGTCTTTTGTTGTTGTTCTTGTTGTTGTTGTTGTTGCTATTTCTTGGGCCGCTCCCACGGCATATGGAGGTTCCCAGGCTAGGGGTTGAATCGGAGCTGTAGCCACCGGCCTATGCCAGAGCCACAGCAACGCGGGATCCGAGCCGCGTCTGCGACCTACACCACAGCTCACGGCAACGCTGGATCGTTAACCCACTGAGCAAGGGCAGGGACCGAACCCGCAACCTCATGGTTCCTAGTCGGATTCGTTAACCACTGCGCCAGATGGGAACTCCAACAGAGAGATTTTTGTGGAAGTAAAATAAATTTTCAAAATGTAGAGAACTTCAATAAGCTATCTAATGAAGAGCCATGGGTACAAACTGTTGAACCCTAATACAAAGAGAAAAGTTGATATAATCAATGAA
The DNA here is from genome assembly GCF_016906955.1 of Phacochoerus africanus. Classification (NCBI taxonomy): domain Eukaryota; kingdom Metazoa; phylum Chordata; class Mammalia; order Artiodactyla; family Suidae; genus Phacochoerus; species Phacochoerus africanus. Next base: position 119,997,936 of record NC_062558.1, on the reverse strand, counting down.
GTAATTGGGAGTATGGATGGATAAAAAGAGCAAATGCTAATTTGCACCCAGTACATTGAAGGATTCCTGTTAAGATGCAATATTAACTTTCTAATATGCATATTCTTGACCAATTGTCCCTTACAGCTAGTTTATTTTAAACGATGCATAGTAGGCAGCTGAAGGGGAAGGGAGTTTTTTTTTGTTTTTTGTTATAAGAAAGTAAAATGAATCATCAGATTTCTAGCCATGTATTATATCAGAACAAAACTGACTGATTTCTTCCTAAAGACTATGCAGAATAAGAATGTGACCAATACCATAATGGAAACAAACATCTCCTTTGGACCCTTGGATAAAGATAGGATCCCTCTTTCACGTGCCTCAGTAAGACATCATTCAGTATTCATTATATACCACTAAGAAAGGTAATGGGAACAAACTGCAGAAAAATACATGATAACTAATGGGAATTGATCTGAAATGAGTATTGAATTGATCTGAAATGAGTATTGAGACCAGGATAGGCTAGGAGATGAAGCAAACAGAATATTAGTCCTGACTCCTAACACTTATACAGTACTTATGTGCTAGATAATGTCATCAGTTACATGTGTCATTTACTTCAACTTAACCTGTAGGATAGATAGGACCTATCTTATTACACAGGTATACCCCAAAGATATTATGTTTGGTTCCAGTTCACCTCCATGAAGCAAATGTCACAATAAAGTTAGTCATAAGAGCTTTTTGTTTTCCCAGTGTATATAAAGGTTATGTTTACACAATATTGCAGTTTATAAGTGTGTAATAGCATTATGTCTAAAAACAAAGTATATATCTTAATTACTAAATACTTTATTGCTAGAAAATTCTAATCTAGCAACAGTGCTAATCAGATGATGATCTGAGTCTTCAGTTGAGTTGTCATGGTAACATCAAAGATCACTGATGGCAAATTACCATAACAAATAAAATAATTAAAAACTTTGAAATACTGTGAGAATTACCAAAATGTGACACAGAGACATGAAGTAAACTAGTGACGTTGGGAAAATGGCACTTACAAGCTTGATGACACAGTTGCCACAGACCTTTAATTTGTGAAAAATGTAATATCTGTGGAGACTGACAAAGCAAAGCAAAATAAAATAAAATATACGTGTATCCACTTTACAAGTGAGGAAACTGATGCACAGAGATGTTATGTGACTTTCTTTAAACTACATAACATTGTAAGCTGCAAATTTGAGGTTTGAACCCAGAAGGTCTAATGGCAGATTTTTGACCTATTAACCTTCTGTGTTGTGATTGGCTATCTGCTGAGTTACAAGTAAATTGTACTAATTATATTTCTAAAAGTTAGGTCAAAAATATACATTTAATTCAAATTCATCTCTATAATAACGTACATTGACCTACATTCTTATACATATTTCTAGTTACTGCATCTGTAATGAAGAAGAAATGAATTGAATTAACTCCTACCTGCGAAGGCCTCAGCAAGGATGTCAGTTATCAAGAATAGTATTTCTCAAACTTCTTAGCAGAGGATTATTTAGGACTCTTGTTAAAAATTCGAATTTTAGAACCCTGACTTCAGAAGTTCTGATTTAAGCAGTCTAGTTTTAATATGCCCTAAAATTGGCATTTTTAATGAGCAATCCAAGGGGGCCCATGTACAGTTTTGAAAAATTATTTTATTAGATACTCAACTGCTTGGGTGGTCCATATACTGCCCTCAAAAAATTGGCACACTTATTCAAACACTTTCCACACTCCAGGATCATTGTTCATTTACTCTTCATTCTTTCCTTCTACACTCTGAGATTTTTAAGGGCAAGGATTGCATTATACCACTCATGTATCCCACTGGATCCCTAGATGCAGTGTATCCAATGCGTCTAATAGATACACTGACCTTCTCCTCATAAGATACTTAAGAGTATGTGCTGAAGGAATGAACTAGAGATTCTGTAGAATAAATGAGTGAATAAATGATTATGAGATGGTCTTAGAGTACGCAAAGTGATGAATTGTTTTCAGATGACTGGGTTTAGTATACCTCATTGTCTCACTTAGTTGAATATGTGTAGACAAAAAAAGATAAAATGCTTGTTTCAGTGATCTATTTTGCTTAGAAAGCTTTCCCAACACTTACTGGTTTATGTTTCTTTTTACTTCTCTCTCTGTTGTTATTTCCCAAATTTAACCTTTCCTTTCAAATTCTATTTCACTTCAGAGTTTCTTGGAACTTGCTCATGAACTAAACTATGGCACTCATGAAATTGGATACACTTATTTGGCAATTCCTTTGGGACAGGTCAAGGCTCCATACTGTAGTATTTACATACTGTTCTTCTTGAATGGCAGACGGAGTCTTGGGCTTTTGCATTAATGTCTTTCACCCTAGCATAGATCCTGATCAATGATGGGTTCACATCATTCATTTTAACAAATATGATGGCATGATATTAAATACCAGAGAAAATTTAGTATGTAGAGAAGTTTTCAATTTTTATAGTATTTTCCCACACATAATCCCATTTTGTTCTTAAAATAACCATTTGAGATAGATCACTTGATGTTATTCTTATCTTTTCAAAAACTACTAAGCCTTAGAAGTAGAGTGATTGCCCAAGCTTAAACACCTGCCTTGTGACTCAGTTGGGACTAGAACCCATTTCATAAAATTGGAGAGAGAATACAATCCACATCCTCTCAGAAAGAACTCATTTGATTAAATCAACACTTACTAAGCCAATCCCCAGTGATGGGTAGTGAGCTAGGAACTGGAAATTCAAAGATGAATAAGAAATTCTACTTGCCCTCAAGTAACTCAGATTATTATAGGAAATAGACTTGTAAATAAGTACATTAAAGTCAACATAGTAAGTCATATTATAAAGGCATGAACTTAGTACAGGTTGCAGAGGAAGGAGTAAAACCTGCCCAGGATGAGCAAAAAAAAAGGTTTTTTGTTTTATTTTTAAGTTTAGTTATAAGCATGGGAAAGATAATTTAGATTTGGGTGCCAGCAGAGAGCTATACACAAAGAATGTACCTGGGCCACTCTCTTACACCATATACAAAAATAAGCTCAAATTGTATTAAAGACTTAAATGTAAGATCTGAAACCATAAAACTCCTTGAAGAAAACATAGGCAATTTGCTCTTTGACATTAGTCTTACCAATACTTTTTTGGACCTCTCAGGCAATGGCAACAAAAACAAAAATAAACAAATGGGACTGTATCAAACTGAAAAACTTTTGCATAGTGAAGGATATCATCAACAAAATGAAAAGTCAGCCTAGTGAATGGGAGAAGATATTTGCAAATGATATATCTGATTAGGGGTTAATATTCAATATATACAAAGAAGTCAAGTGTGTGTGTGTGTATAAAATAGCAGTGTTGTCAGTGCAGTGGCTTGGGTTATTGCTGTGGTGCAGGTTCAATCCCTGGCCCAGGCACTTCCACGTGCCAGGGAAAAAACAGCCAAGAAAATCCAAACCAAATCAAAACAAAACAGAAAAATGGTTGTGGGAGGAGGGGTGGGCTGGGGGTTTGGGATGGAAATGTTCTAAAATTAGGTTATGATAATGGTTGTACAACTATAAATATAGTAAAATTCATTAAGAAATAAAGGGATAAAAATAATGGAGAAAATATCCTTAAAATAATGAGTAACTGAATAAACATTTTTCCAATGAAGTTATATAAATGGCTTGGATGAAAATATGTTCAACATCACAAATCATCAGGGAAATGCAAATCAAAACCACAATGAAATATCACTTCACATTTGTCAGAATGCTCATTATCAAAAGACAACAATTAACAAGTGTTGGCAAGCATATGGAGAAAAGGGGACCCTCATACACTGTTGGTGGGAAGGTAAATTGATGTAGCCACCATGGAAAACATTATGACTCTTCTTCAAAAATTAAAAATTGAACTAGCACACAATCTAGCAATTCTACTTTTTGGTATTTGTCTAAGAAAAACAAAAATACCAATGTGCTCCTATGTTCACTGCAGCATTGTTTACAATAGCCAAGATATGGAAGCAACCTAAGTGTCCATTGATAGAAGAATGGATAAAGAATTGGTGTATATAAGCAATGGAATATTACTTATCCATACCAAAGAATGAAATCCTTCCATTTGCAACAACATGGATGGACCCTTGAGGGTATTATGCTAAGTGAAATCAGTCAGATGAAGAAAGAAAAGTGCCATATAATTACATTCATATGTCAAATTTAAGAAATAAAACAAAGGAACAAACAAAACAGAAACAAATACATAGACTCAAAGAATAAACTTGTGGTCACCAGAAGAGAGGGTTTGGGCAGTTCCTGAAAATAACTAAAGAAGATTAAGTACAGCATTCAAATTTTAAGACAGATGTGTCAAGGGGATATAATGTACAGCATAGGGAATATAGGCAATAATATTGTAATAAATTTGTATGATGACAGATGGCTGTTAGACTTACAGTATTAATCAGTTCATGATGTATATAAATGTCAATTATCTGGTACCTCTGAAACTAATGTATATTAACTACGATTTAATAAACATTTTTTTTAAAGACTATCATTTCTTTATAAGCTTAGACCAATGAAGACTCTAGACCTTTTCTTCAAATGCCTCTCAAATTTGAGTGAGCACCTCCACCATAGACTTGTATTGCATTTTAAAAATTTTACTTCAAATTTAGTAATTTTATACTCATAGTTTATAAATTATTCTTGCTTATTTTTGAGATTTGACATTAGTCACATTCTACTCTACTGGCTAGGGAATAAGGTATACATCGTTAATTTTGACCTAGGTTATTCCTGAGATGATGACCTGGCAGTGTGACCACTGACAGTGTGGCACATTTTAATGATACAAAGTACATTAGAATGCTGGATGTGATTATTTGAATCATCACTCCCATGACTTGAGCAAGGTCATGTGATTTCCCAGTGCCTCATAATATCTAAGAAAATATTCAGATATTTTTGCATCAGTGCATACAACAATGCCTGGAGGATCAGACAGTAATTTCCTTTTCCGTGGTACATTATTGCATTATTTCCTGGTGGTTCTAGTCTTAGAATTTTGAGATACTGTTAATTCTGGGAACACAGTCTCTGGATTTAGCAAGATAGGGTTGATTCCAAATATGCCACATAAAACTTTTCAGAAAAAACTTTCATCACTCTTACCACAGCCAGACAATATTTAGGTGCTAGGCTTGTACATATCCTTACATATCACTTATTTCCACAATTTTCAACCTCATTAAGCAACTAATATGAAAAATTCTAGGGAAAATTTGCCAGTGTATAAAGTGTTTAAACTAACTTTTCTGAGTAAGGATTTAAATTTTTACTCAAATAGGTCCTCCATTTACTAAATATGTGAAATTGAAAGTTTGTTACATTTCTCTGATTTTCATGTCTTTTAAATCCTTTTTTTTTTGTCTTTTTGTCTTTTCTAGGGCCACTCCCGTGGCTTATGGAGGTTCCCAGGCTAGGGGTCTAATCGGAGCTGTAGCTGCCGGCCTATGCCAGAGCCACAGCAATGCGGGATGAAGCCACATCTGCAACCTACACCGCAGCTCACAGCAATGCTGGATCATTAACCCTCTGAGCAAGGGCAGGGACCGAACCCGTAGCCTCATGGTTCCTAGTCGGATTCGTTAACCACTGCGCCACGATGGGAACTCCAATGTCTTTTTTTTTTAAGCATTTTTTTTTATTACTCAAATGAATTTATCACATCTGTAGTTGTATAATGATCATAACAATCTGATTTCACAGGATTTCCATCCCACAGCCCAAGCACATTCCCCCACCCCTCAAACTGTCTCCCCCGGAGACCATAAGTTTTTCCATGTCTGTGAGTCAGCATCTGTTCTGCAAAAAAGTTTAGTCTGTCCTTTTTTCAGATTCCACATGTCAGTGAAAGCATTTGATGTTTGTGTCTCATTGTATGGCTGACTTCACTTAGCATGATAGTTTCTAGGTCCATCCTTGTTGCAAAAAATGCTGGTATTTCATTCCTTTTAATGGCTGAGTAATATTCCATTGTGTATATGTACCCCATCTTCTTTAGCCACTCCTCTGTCATGGACATTCAGGCTGTTTCCATGTCTTGGCTATTGAAAATAGTGCTGCAATGAATATCGCAGTACATGTGTCTTTGCGAGTCATGGTTTTCTCTGGATAGATGCCCAGGAGTGGGATTGCTGGATCCAATGGTAGTTCTATGTTTCGTTTTCTGAGGAATCTCCATACTGCTTTCCACAGTGGTTGCACCAACTTACAATCCCACCAACAGTGTACTAGTGTTTCTTTTTCTCCACACCCTCTCCAGCACTTATTGTTTGTAGACTTTTGGATGATGGCCATTCTGGCTGGTGTAAGGTGGTACCTCAGAGTGGTTTTGATTTGCATCTCTCTAATAATGAGTGATGTTGAATATCTTTTCATGTGTTTTTTGGCCATCTGTATGTCTTCTTTGGAGAACTGTTTAGATCTTCTGCCAACTTTTTGATGGGATTGTTTATTTTTTTGGTATTAAGCTGCAGAAGGTATTTATAAATTTTGAAGGTTAATCCCTTGTCATTCGATTCACTTGCAAAGATTTTCTCCCATTCTGTGGGTTGTCTTTTTGTTTTGTTTAGGGTTTCCTTTGCTGTGCAGAAACTTTGATCCAATGTCTTTTAAATCTTAAAATGAGAATGATAATTCCTGCTTTGCCTATATCATAGATCAGTTAGTTTAAATAAAAACTATAGTTTATAAAATGTACACACATACCTATTAGTTTTGCTATCAAAAGAGAAGCATTTATGGTAATACATGATCACGTGATAAATAGATGGTTTAAACAATTTGTGTTCTAGAAATGAAGAGAATAAAATATTCTAGGTAGTTTATATAAAAATCAATTTCTATTCACTCAAAAATTACCCAAATTAGGACAAATCATACTAGGACATAATTTTATTAGTCTATGTCAGTCATATGATTATGTTAGTCACAAATGAGTAGTCTAACACTAGATATTGTCCAAGACTGTGTATATCAAATGTGTTTCTTGTTGAAAATTTCTGAGAGACTTCTTAAAAGACTGGGCTCATAATGATTTTGAAGCTGCCTTATTCCCTAACAGAGAGACATTTTGTACTAAATTAGAGTTTGTATAAGTGGCTACCTTTTTTTGCACCTCTTCACTTTCAGAGGTTGAGTCAAATTCTCCAGTCTTTAAATGTGGGCTCCTTTGATATTTGATTAGGCTAGTAGAATGTAGTAAAAGCACATTCTAAGATAGATGCCCAGGGACTTTGTATGACTCTGTTTTTGCTTCTACAACTTTTACAGCTATCCAGATTTGAGCAAATCCATGCTCTCCTTCTGTAGAATGGGAGAATATATGTGCAAAGACCAGCTCTCCCAACTGAACTCTCAGTACATCCAGCCCCGAGCCATCTTTGCTGCTGACTGCAAATGCGTGAGTAAGAATGAGCTGGAACATGTAAGCCCAGACCAGATTAGCAGAACTGCCCAGCTTGCCTGCACACTTATGAACTAGTAAATGCTTTAGGCCACTGAGTTTTGTAGTGGTCGGTTATACAGCAATCCATAGTTGTTATAAGCAGTGATGTCTGCTATGGGTAGAATATAAGATTGATGTACATTTCCCAAGACAATCATAGTTACCTTCATTCTTTTGATTCTTCCACTTTTTCCTCTTTCCCAAGTTCACAATTCTGATTCCATAGTGCTGAAATTCACAACATTTCTTAGGACAATTGGGACCTATTGTTCTCAGAATTGCAAGGTGGGGATTAGAGCTGAATGCTCAGGTTTTCTGTTAGGACAGTATATGTCTCTGTTTAGGACCATGGGTGGAGCTCATCAAGAAACAGTGGGTACAACTTCCTCTGCTAGGGCTTTATTTAGATATTTTTAAGCTCATCCCAACTTCTTGGCAAGTACCAAAGGTGCCACTGAGTGAAGGAGCAGAGGAAGATGAACAATTCCACAGACCCCCTATTGAGTTGATGAGAAATGAACTCTTTGTGCCCTAGAGGTAGCACTGCATATCTTACTGAAATTCTGAATGTTTCTGATTTTGTAAGTGGTTTCTGCTCTTAGCAATGGGCCTACTCATGCCAATGAAGATTTAGTGACAATGGCAGCTCTATCTCTAAATCTTGACTCTATAATTATGATGGCTTATGAAAGTAGTTGCCTTAACTCTGGATTCAGAAAATAACTTTTTTCCTTTCTGAAACAGATTAAATGAGTGATTGGAGTAGATAAAAAAAAATCACTTTCTGCATGATATTTTGTAGATTAATGAATGTATTGAAGCATTCTAATGATAGATAGGGAAATTATTTCCACTGTAACTTAAAGAATTAAAACTATTCTATCTTAAATTAAAGAGGTCTAAAATTTGTCAAGCTTATCAAAAGTGCATGAGCAATGAAGAAGTGCAAGTTTATAATCCATTATGGAGCACATTAATTTCTTAACATGCATAATTTTTCTGCTTCATTACTATTGATATGATCCTTGGTGGAAACAGTAATAATGGAAAAAATAAATATGGGTCAGAATAATAGCTTTTTAGGGGAATGCTGAGATTTCTCCACTTAATTAATATGTTGTAAATTAATTTTATTTCCCTGGCATTGCCCTCTGTTAGCCTCTCTTTTCTAAGTTAGAAACATGATCCACTTTGTTCAATAATGAAATCCAGATTTAAACTAAACTCAGTGAAAATATTAGCCAAGTCTGCAACATTGTTGAACAAGTCATTTAATAAAGTCAAAAAAGCAGCAAGGAAAAGATGATACCAAAAAAAAATGCTCAAATTAAGTAAATGAAACTATTTTGTGTGGTAACCTGGAAACGAATAAATTTGCATGATGAGCTTGTAAGCCTCAGCAAGGTGATTTCCATGCAGAATGTTAACAAAATCCAGTTGTCTTTGTTTTACTCCCTGTGAAAAGTTAGGAGGAGAGAGAAATGAACTCTTTAGTTTCAGGCTTATCATGTAAATTTTTTCACTTCCAGGTTGAGGGGCTATATAAAAGATAAGGTTTGCCTGGTTGGTAAAATATTTCTCTTCTTCAGTTGTTCCAGAAAGTAAACACTTTTTCAAGTGGAATTAGTCTTAGACCAAAGTGCCTATCAAGGGTATAGCTGTAAGACACTTTATTAAATTCTTTGAAAGATGTAAATTGATCCCTGGCAGTTCCTCTCAAATAAAGGGCTTTCTAAGTTTCCTAGAGGCATTATTCACAGCAGCCTGGCACACCCATGCAGAGAGAGAGTCCTGTCTCTGAAACTTCCCTGTTATTTCTCTTAGTACCATTTTTTGCATGTCTAATTTCATCTTGGTCTCTGCTTCCCAAACAATGTTATTTAAATTAAGCAGAAAGATATGTTCTATTTCCCAAGAGATACAAGTAAAAAAATCTAAAATTATGTCTCAGTGATTCAGGTGGCTCTGGCTTGGGTCATGTGACTAACCCTAAATTAATCACAGCGGCCAGGGGTATGTGCCATTCCCATCGGTCATTCTGAAAGGAGATTTCAAGGCCTGATATACAGATTCTTTCCCAGTGTCTTTTTCAGACCCGTAGCTCGTGGGTTGTATTCTGCTACCATGCTGTCAGCTTCCAAATAGCAAAGATAGTCCTTCTGCTTCTTGGCTTCTCACTACTTTTCCTACCTCTTTTCTCTGGGCAAACACACATCTCCTTACAAACACTCCATTAGTTTTGATGTTTGTCTGGGTGCTCTGGGGTGTTTAAAGGGTTTCTCTAAGATCTGCTGACATTTCCTGATTGCTTGCTATGCGTGATTTCTGTTTTTCTCCTGGGCCATCATTTTTGGAGAGGCATCCACTTTGTCAATATCCTTTAGCACTGTTTGGATTTGTGGGTGTGCATTCATGCAGGAAGGGAGGCCTATTGAGGTGAGTAGAATCTCACTGATATGTTTTGTCAAGTACCAGGGAAATTTCCTGGTAAACTGCCAAGTAGGCTTAGACAGGCAAGCTGCTCCTTTCATCGTGGGATTAATAGGACAGAACTGGTGGGGTAATGGAGGAGATACTCAGGTGAGAAAGAAGGGACAAGTTGTTGAATGTCTAGGTTAGACTCTTACTTTTTAATCTTTCTGACAGAACATAGAATCTTGAATATTTTACCTGAGGCCAAGAAACCAGTGTCATCACTCTAGCTGGTATCTCAGGAAAAGGCAGCATCTGTGTCTATTCCACAGCTTGCCAGCTGTTTGTTACAAAAACTCTCAGGTGCCCTTGACTGGTAGAGACATCTCTGCCTATATTATAGGAATGTCAAATACTGTCTCAGAGATGCTATTACTGATGCAGTTTTTCATGGTTGGTGCAAAATTCTGAAAGCATAATGGTGAGTTTAAATTCCTGGATAGCTCCAGGCTGTAACTCAGATTCTCAGCAATTGCCTTTATAACTCTTGTCACTTGATCACAGTGAGGATTGTAAAAGAAAGGGTATGTAATATAAAACAAAAGATGTCTCTTTCGAGTTCCTGCTGTGGTACAGTGGGTTAAGGATAGCGCATCTCCTCTGTGGTAGCTTGGGTCACAGTTATGGCTTGGATTAGATCTCTGGCTTGGGAATTTCCATATGCCATGAATGTGGAAAAAAAAAAAGATGTTTCTTTTCTCTTGCAAACTTTCACCAGCTTCTTTTGCTATCCTTAAATGATCCTTGTCTGAATTAACTACCACATTGGTGATTACAACATATTAATTTTCTAATACTACCATTTATCTCCTTCTTAAAAGCTGCTGTTCTCTTTGTAGCAGAGAATTGACTTAGGAAGGTCAATTTTTAAAATGTACAACATTATGAAATATTTGTATTGTTATTGATCTAAGCCTCTCATGAAATATTTTTCATGTTTCATAAATAACCAAGAAAAATGATTTGCTCTGCAGGCCTGTGACCAATGTGTGAAGCTGTGAGCCTCATTTTTGGACAGAATAGGGAACAAACTAGAATTCTTTTTGCCACTTCACTTATTGGTCATTTTCCACAATATTTCTATCATTACTATTCCTACTTGTATCCTTAGGGTGCTAACACTACTGAATTCACCTCTTAAAGGTACCAGTGGTAGTATGGTGGTCTGATATGTAGATTTCAGTGTATTATAGCTTGAAGAGTATTGAACTGGATGTCCAGAGTCATACATGCTGCTAACCATATGGTGACCCTCAATTCCCATGCCTACAAGAAGAAGATGTGTGGCTTTATGGCCTTTCCCCCATAGGGATTTATTCATTTTTCATTGATATGTAGTTGACCTATCACACTGTGAAAATTTAAGGGGTACAGCATAGCGATTTGGTGCATGTATGTATTGCACCATTATTACCACTGTAGTGTTAGCCAACAACTCTCCTTTTATTCCTAACATTGCTCTGGTCCTGGAATTCTGTAACTTTCTAGTGAATGGCTTGATGGATTCCAGAGGACTTTTTAAAAAGTTTTCACTTTGTTAACATATTAAAGGGCATCTCTAAAAGTTTCCATGTCTCTAAATTTTTTCTTCAAAAGGATAGACCTTACTTTAGGTGCAAAATTTAATATCATCATCATCATTTTCTTCTTCATTATCTTTATCATCAACATTATTACTATCACCATCAACATTCACACTTCTTCAGTGTATTTTATTTTATTTTTTCTCTGTTAAGTTCACACCAGTGGTATATGGAAGTTCCCAGGCTAGGGGTCAAATCAGAGCTGCAGCTACTGGCCTACACCACAGCCACAGCAATGCCAGATTTGAGCCACGTCTGTGACCTACCCTGCTTGAGGCCAGGAATCAAACCTGCATCCTCATGGAGACTATGTTGGGTACTTAACCTGCTGAGCCACCATGGGAACTCCTTCTTCAGTGCATTTTATGTTCTATGCATATTGCTAAAGGCATTAAATATAGTTTCACATGTGTCCTTACAATAAGAGGTACTAGCATTATTCTGATTTCACACATGAGAAAAATTAAACTGAATGGGAATTTGCCAAGGATGAAAAAGTAGGAAATGATGGAACCCAATTGTCAAAGTCAATTTGGTTTGACTTTGAGGTGAATGTCCTTCAGTACTCCTTTATCACTCCTGTATGGACACAATTAATGCGCTAAATTATGGAACTTTTTATGAGGCCCATTATCCAATTAAGCAATAGAGCAAGGACATGTTATTCCATTTTATGTATTGGTTCCCTATAACTGTACATACTCATAGGATACATTAATACCCATCCTTAAATTTTACCTCTATCCAGTGAAAACAGCCTCGAGATTTGCCCATTATAAGTTTCCCAAAATCAGGGCTTCAAACTTCAAAATGCTTCCCTTTGTTGCTCCTTTGTTTTAAGTCTTTCTTATTAAGATACTTTGTTGTTCTGTTTTTATGGTTTCTATGGTTAAAACTTCATTTCTTCATGCCTGTGTTCTATTATTCCCATGTATTTCCAGGATTGAATATTCCATTGACTCATTACTTTTAAAAATATTTTTCACAGTAATCATCAAATAAAAGGTCCAAAATATAGAGGCATCTCTGGACTGATCTCCAAGGAAAATTTGTTATTTTTTTTCCAGCCAAATTTTTGACCATAGAAGCAGTTAACATCTTAGTTTTGTGTCTTTACCAGATAATGAGTTTATTGTTTCTGCACACTACCCATCAGACAAATAGAAGGCAGATTCCACATCAGGTATTTAAAAGATCATGGTGGTAAGAACAAAAACAACAGCAATGTAATAAATTTCGGGCTCTAACTTTATGGAAAAGAAATGTGTAGTTTACTTAGCTTTACATTTCCTCACAATAGTCTGATGAGATTAGATGAATTATCACCATATTACAGAAGACTATTCAAAGTAACAGATATAATTGATGCAATCCTCCATATCTAATCCCAATATTTAGTAGGCATAGCCTGTTGAAGGTGAGTAAGGGATGGTGGCTGTGCATTGAATTAGATGACTTCCCTTTAAAAATTTAATCTCCAAAATTTATAAACACCTTCTGCAGCTTAATACCAAAAAAATAAACAATCCCATCAAAAAGTTGGCAGAAGATCTAAACAGACAGTTCTCCAAAGAAGACATACAGATGGCCAAAAAACACATGAAAAGATATTCAACATCACTCATTATTAGAGAGATGCAAATCAAAACCACTCTGAGGTACCACCTTACACCAGCCAGAATGGCCATCATCCAAAAGTCTACAAACAATAAGTGCTGGAGAGGGTGTGGAGAAAAAGAAACACTAGTACACTGTTGGTGGGATTGTAAGTTGGTGCAACCACTGTGGAAAGCAGTATGGAGATTCCTCAGAAAACGAAACATAGAACTACCATTGGATCCAGCAATCCCACTCCTGGGCATCTATCTAGAGAAAACCATGACTCGCAAAGACACATGTACTGCGATATTCATTGCAGCACTATTTTCAATAGCCAAGACATGGAAACAGCCTGAATGTCCATGACAGAGGAGTGGCTAAAGAAGATGGGGTACATATACACAATGGAATATTACTCAGCCATTAAAAGGAATGAAATACCAGCATTTTTAGCAACATGGATGGACCTAGAAGTTATCATGCCTAAGTGAAGTCAGTCAGACGATGCAGTACAAACATCAAATGCTTTCACTTACATGTGGAATCTAAAAAAAGGACACAATGAACTTCTTTAAAACTTTGAAAAACTTATGGTCTCTGGAGGAGACAGGTTGGGGGGGTGGGGGCATGTACTGAGGGTTTGGGATGGACATGCTGTAAAATTTGGTTTTGTTGATTGTTGTACACCTATAAATATAATAAAATTCATTAAGTATTAAAAAGAAAAAAAGAATTTATCCTCTAGTACTTGTGGAATCAAAAAGACACATAGCAAAGGTCACCAAAAATATAGCTTTTTATTATTCATAAACCTGGATCATTTAGACTGAAGTAGTAGGGTAAAAGAAAATTAGTGAAAGCAGATTTATTTATTTATTTATTTATTTGCTTTTTAGGGTTGTACTCAAGGCATATGGCATTTCTTGGGCTAGGGGTCGAATTGGAGCTACAGCTGCTGGCCTAAACCACAGCCACAGTGATGCAGGATCTGAGCCACCTCTGTGAGTTATACCACAGCTCGTGGCAATGCTGGCTCCTTAACCCAGGCAAGGCCAGGGATCAAACCTGTGTCCTCATTGATGCAAGTCAAATTTGTTAACTGCTGAGCCATGACAGAAACTCCAAACTCTTGGATATATTTTGTTTGTTTTTAGGGCCACACCTGCGGCATATGGAGGTTCCCAGGCTAGGAGTTAAATTGGAGCTGTAGCTGCTGGCCTACACCACAGCCCCAGCAATACGGGATCTTAACCAAGTCTGCAACCTGCACCACAGCTCAGGGCAACACCAGATCCTTAACCCACTGAGCAAGGCCAGGGATTGAACCTGAGTCCTCATGGATAACAGTTAGGTTCATTAACCACTGAGCCATGATGGGAACTCCAGTGAAAGGAGAAGTTTATTGTAGGTTTGGGAAAGGACAGTACCTAAAGAAAAGACTTGAAGGTAAGAAGGGAACACAACACACACTGTGGATTTTCCAATTATACTAATCTGTCATACACTGATATTAGGAAGATGGGACTGCTTGATTTGGAAAAACATATATTCTTCTGTATAATATCCCTAAGTTTATTGTAGGTTAGAGACTTTATCTTAACTATTCCTCCCACATAAGCTCTATGTAGTTTCTATTATTATCCAAATTTTGCATGTGGGTCAGACTATGTTATAGGATATAGATACATAACATTCTTAAGTTTCCCATTTCTGTATATGTGTGTGTGTATATATATACACATATATATGTGTGTGTGTATATACACATACATATGTGTGTGTGTATATACACATATGTGTGTGTGTATACATACATATGTGTGTGTGTGTGTGTGTGTGTATGTACCATCCAAGTAGGAAACATAGAATCAAGTGTTAGAAAGTGGGAGTTACTTAATGATTTTAATCAAGCCTTACCTGAGGGCATCTTCCCTGTTGATTTGTTTGCTTGTTTTTGCTTAAGGGCTTTGGGACTCAGTTTAAATTATATTTTTGTCATCCTAATGAAGAGAATCCTGATTTTAGTGTTGAAAAAAAAATGGAAGAGACAAGGTTAGATTGATGTGTAACTCAGGGACTCTCTGGCAGAGGGGCTGAAAAAATTATTCAGGGTGACCTTATTTTCCTTTTCATTCGGTAAGAAGACTCTCTCACAAATTTCTAACTAACCTAAGTTATTAGGTAAGGCAAGAGAAGACATATTTATTATGACACATCTAGAACAAGTGCTGTTCACTTTGACTGAGTTAGAGATATTAAAGTGGGGGAAGCTGGGAAGAAATGCTCTTTTCCATACCCAAACATCATTGATTTTATTTGCACTGGCTGCTTTCCAGAGAGCTGCTGCCTTCCTTCTTTCTCATGTCTTTTCTCCCCTGTTTATCAATTAGTCAGTCAGTCAGTATGTTTTCCTGACACCCATTTCCTTTCCTTCTCCCGTATATTTCATCTCAAGGAGATAAACCTTCAGAGAGAGAAACTTCTAACCTTGAACTTCGGAAAATGAACCCATGATGGATGACTCTATCAGTTATCTTCTTACAGGAAAAGATGCAGGTTTTATGTTATTTCCTAAATGCTACATTTTCAGTTCCTTATCCCAGGCTCAAAGAGAAAGTAGTTAGGTTTCCTGCTTCAATAGAGGTAGCCTTTTCTCTTTTCCTGTAATGATCATAACTTAAACTAATTTAAAAAAGTTTGAGGTAATAGGTAAAATGGAGATAAAGTGCGGTTTATAATGAGAATGGCCCTTTATCATTCCCAACAGATCTCAAACTCTGTGTAGGCATTCATGAAATAAAGGCTTTAGGACTCATAAACACACACATGCACACACACACAAATAAGATTTCTAGCAGTAACTGCTCCTTATTTTGGCTGCCAGGGACTGTGTGCAGTATGACCACATAGGTGTTTTTATAAGCAGCTGTTTGGGAACCTCTGTAGGGATTAGAGGAGACTGAATGAAGGATGGGAGCAGCAAAGTTCCCTGTTGATGGGTAAATCTGCCTTCACATATCCTCAAAATTGTAGAGATGTTGGAAGCGGCCACCCAGATTGGACCCCCAAGAGGAGCTGCAGATAGTGGAATTAGTCAAATCAGTTTAAAAATAGAAATGAAGAGATGACTCAAGGTGGAGGATTTATAGATAAACTGGTGGGCATCTGTCTTTGATAGCTGCTGAGATTGGGGCAAGAACAGATGCTTTGGCCATGCAGCTGGGAAAACCTTCTAACAGGTGAGTGTGAAGGCTTTAGAATGGGTGGCAGAGGATCATCTCTCAACATCTGCAAAAGAGATTTTTTTTTTTTCACCCAGTGAGAAGTTAATCTCACAAGAATTTCTTCTCATCACAGATACCAGGAGTTGAGGTAAATGTTTTTGATAAAGGTAATTTTCTCTTTCTGCTTCTGACTTACTGCATAGGAGAGAGATAGAGGGAGAGGTGAAATAAAACAAGATTTAATGAAAGGGAGAGTCTTGATAAGCAGAGATATGGGTGGGAGTAAGACTTTGAGCATGGTCTGAAGCCTCAATGTGTGTTGTGTTATGAGGGTGTCATGTTAAAGTTCAGATTCTGATTTAAGAGTTCTGATTTGGGGCTGATATTCTGTATTTCTATCAAGTTCCTTGATGATGTCAATGCTTCTGGTCTATGGACTACACTTAGAATAGCAAGGATAAGAGAACAGGTGTGTATCCAGGTGAAACATAGTAAACATCAACAAGTTTGAAGGGGAGAAAAAGAAAGATATGCTGCAAAGTGGGAACCTGAATCCTGAGATCAGGAAGGTGATGAAGCTGAGAGTCAGTATTTCCAATGAGTTTGCCATCTTCCTTAAAGCCAGGAGCATAGTTGAGAGCTAGTTATTAATTGCCTGCTAGTTACATGAGTCGGCTTTGGCGACAGTTGGCAGTAACCACCTTATTCTCCCTCGATTCTCAGCTTTGTTCAATTCATGTGGGGTGAGGTGGCTGTGCTTTGGAGAGTAAATGCTGCACTGAATAGAGTTGTAGAAAAAGTATTCTCTACGTTTGTTTTCCTCTGCCTTTCAGGATGACTGGATAAGAAACCTTTCCATCACTCATCACATACTTGAAAACCTTCTCCAACTTACTTTGTTTTCTTAATTACTTGAAATTAATTTCTTAATGTGTTTTCTTGGAGGAGCCCATTGAAAGAATGTTCCCTTTTACATACCTGTCAAATAAAGGATCTGATGCTGAGATCATATGAAAATTTCCAGTTACCTCAACATAAATTCTACATTGATCCATTTTTCTTTCTCCCTGTAATTTCCTTAGTTGAGGTTAATTGACCTTCCCATAAATGAAAGCAGAGATGCAGTAATATTTCCCCACATGATAAAAGAAACTGTTGGTTGTCTTTCTCTGTAGTTTTCCCTTCCCTGATGTTTGGAAAATAAATGGTGTCATCATGTTTACAGTAGTACCAACGTGGATCTGGATATTTTATTATTGGAGTCTCATATTGACAAATTTCTTAAATGTGTTGATTTATGTTCCTGTAAATCACCAGGCTAGAGTAATGAAGAATAAGTATTCAGGAGAAGGAATGGGCTTAACAGATGCTAAAAGGAACATTAGTCATTGTCCTTTTCCTGAAACTTTAGTCATCTCCTACAATTTAACTCCATTCTCAATTGCAGCTTAGAATGATGTTATTCAGCTGTTTCCAGGAAAGAAATGGCAACTGGATTACATCTCATGTGCTGACTGGAATTGTTTATAAGTGGCTGTTCAGAGTATGTGTTAAAAGGGATCACAAGGCCTTGTACCGACTCAGAGATATCTTGGTTTGTTGACTGCTGACCATCATGGAGTTAGGGGAAAAGAGTGACGGGATAATAAGCCCTACAGTTTCCCAACTAAACATTTGAAAACAGAGAGTTCCAGTGGTGGCTCAGTGGTAATGAATCCAACTAGTATCTATGAGGATGCAGTTTTGATCCCTGACCTGGCTCAGTGGGTTAAGGATCTAGCATTGCTGTGAGCTGTGGTGTAGGTCACAGGTGTGGCTCAGATTCTGCATTGCTGTGGCTGTGGTATAGGCCAGCAGCTGCAGCTCTGATTTGACCCCTAGCCTGGGAACTTCCATATACCACAGGTGCAGCCCTAAAAAGATGAAAAAAAAAAATACACTAAGGATGAAAACTTATGTTCACACAAATATTTATAGCAGCTCTATTTATAATGGCAAAAATGTCGAAGATAGCCTTTAGAGGCGAATGGATAAGTAAACGGTGGTACCTTCAGACAATGGAATGTTATTTGGTGCTAAAAAAGAAATGGACTATCAAGCTATGAAAAGATGTGGACAAACCTTAAATGCTTATTATTAAATGAAAGAAGCCCATCTGAAAAGGCTATATACTGCATGGTTCCAAATATATGACATTCTGAAAAAGACAAAACTATGGAGACAA
The DNA here is from genome assembly GCF_016906955.1 of Phacochoerus africanus. Taxonomy (NCBI): domain Eukaryota; kingdom Metazoa; phylum Chordata; class Mammalia; order Artiodactyla; family Suidae; genus Phacochoerus; species Phacochoerus africanus. The sequence goes on along the minus strand of NC_062558.1, from coordinate 119,979,293 downwards.
TAAGATTAGTGTAGGAAGATGAATAGACAAACAACAGAGGATATTTTTAGGGCAGTAAAAATATTCTCTATTATATTATAAGACAGATATATATTATACATCTGCCCAAACTCATAAAACTTACAACACCAAGAGTGAATAGTAAATAACTATGGACTTTGGGTGATTATGACATGTCACTGTAGGGTCATCCTTGGTAAAAAATGTATCATTCTGGTAAGTTATGTTGAAAATATGCAAGTGTGGGAGCAGTGATTACATGGGAAATCTCTGAACCTCCCTCTCCACTTTGTTGTAAGCCGACAAGTACTCTAAAAATTAAAATCTTTAAAAAAACAAGAAAATATAGACCAGGAAGCACCTAAGATTTTAAAACCTGTGATAGAAATCAGGTGACTTAAAGCCTGGAGACTGGGAGAGTTCCACTGTCCCATAGTGGCATTGAACCCTGAAGAACACAGTTGGGATATACTTTCAAAGACCTCTACAAATCTTGGTCATGGAAGAAAGGCTCAGTAGTTACTAATCACTTATTCTGTGCTATGCACTCTTCCTCTCAATTCTTGCCAGTCATTGGACAGATGCTGTTCATATGCTGGCTTATTTATTCTTCACAACAGTCCTGTTGGGAAATGTAATTACTCATAGGAATCAACTCTTGGAATCATTAGTAAATTATCATAATGATGAATATTAGCTGCATAAATACAAAATTACTATATAGTGCTAAGTACCTGTCATTACCATACTTTGAAGTTTAGCTTTTGGAAAACAGAGCAGGAGAAAAAACAGGTATAGAATTTTTCAGGTTCTTTTTCATTACTCAAGATTAGACCCTTAAATGAAAATTAAAAAAAAACAAACAAAAACCAAAAACCAAACATGTTATAGAAAAATATGTATGCAGTGGAATGCCCTGTTTGTTTTTCTTTACATTCAGATATCATCAAAGTCCACTGCCCATAAATATTTCATGGAAGTCACTTGTGTTTCTAATTTATTTTGAACCTCACTTGTCTTCTGCTATTTTTAATAGCTGATTTTAAGAGCTAAAAGTAGTACGTGAAAATTAAAATAATAAAATAATAGTGATGGAGGGGGGGCTTCTTTTGTCAGCCACTTCTCTCCTTCACCATGGAAATATTATCTGCAGGATAGGGGTCAAGTTGATTTATTTTTATTAAAATTTTCTTTGCAAGACTCTCTATTATGACAATTGTGTAAAATTATATGTCCACTTTCAACCCATACCTTGAAAACTAATACACAGGTGGTCAACAGTTCACATACATAGGCTCAGATCATGTAAACATGTCTTTAAATTCAGATTATAGCCAGAACATCTTAGAAATAAAATCAAGGGAGTTCCCGTGGTGGCGCAGTGGTTAACGAATCCGACTAGGAACCATGAGGTTGCGGGTTCGGTCCCTGCCCTTGCTCAGTGGGTTAACGATCCGGCGTTGCCGTGAGCTGTGGTGTAGGTTGCAGACGCGGCTTGGATCCCGCGTTGCTGTGGCTCTGGTGTAGACCGGTGGCTACAGCTCCGATTCAACCCCTAGCCTGGGAACCTCCATATGCCGTGGGAGCGGCCCAAGAAATAGCAACAACAACAACAATAACAACAACAAAAAAGACAAAAAAAAAGAAATAAAATCAAAATATGAGTAATAGCCAAATGCTTCTACACATCTTCACATGAGTCCTTTCTGGAATAGAAAGAACATTGCTTTTATCCCCCATGGTGTGCTCAGCTATGGCTGTGCTGCTACTTCATCTAAAAGATGGTGAGGTTCAGGGATGAAGTATTTGATGGCAGAAAATGGAGTCATTTTCATTTATTTTTTTTTACTTTAGAATCAAGATGTTTTTATAAAAAGAAATGGCAGTGAGATGTCTAGATATGCAGATATAAAGCATCTAAAACCTTTAACTATAAGAGTAATTGCAAAAATACTAGAACATAAAGATAAAATGAACTGTGATAGAATTGAAAGGAATAAGGACTTGAGACTCACAAAGACTTACTCAAATCTCATGTCCACTTCTTCTCAGCTGTTTGATGTTAGACAATATTGATGAATATTGCTGAAACTGTTTTCTCAGCTTTGAAATGGAGAATTAGGAAAATGCCTAAAGCCAGTCTTATGAGGCAATCTTGGTGCCAAGGTGCAGTGGGGCACCAGAATTGGATGTCATCATCTACTGTGTGGGCAAATACTGATCTATTTACGTAATGGCTAATTGTTTCTTCTGGCAGCAGATTGGGATGATGGAGAATCTTGAAAAAAGGAAGGGGGTTGCATTGAAGAACATTAATATTTGATGTTATAAATTATCCCTTCATTAATAAACCCTTTTGATTAAAAAATAACAAATCAGACTAGACTAACTTTGAATCTTTTAATTAGAGGTGAGCAGGTATAAGTTGTTGCTGTATTCTGATACTTTTAAAATTAGCATTTTTAAAATATACTTTTTCTTTTTGAGACAGTGTGTGAAGAGGTTAAAAGGAAGATTGATTGCTGCTTTTAGTCTTGAATCTCCTACCTTTAGGTGTGTGATCTAGGATAAGTTCATTAACTTCTCTAAACCTCACTTCCTTCACCTAAAAACAAATATAAAAATCTTAAAAAATACATGAACATACACACGCACACACACTTCCAGACACAGGAAGACCAAAAACAAATATAAACATCTTAAAAAATACATGAACATACACACGCACACACACTTCCAGACACAGGAAGACCAAAAACAAATATAAACATCTTAAAAAATACATGAACATACACACGCACACACACTTCCAGACACAGGAAGACTTTTCTGAGGAATCTAAAATAGTCAAACTCATAAAAGCAGAGAGTAGTTGCCATAGGAGATTAGGGGGAAATGAAGAGATGTTGACTAAAGGGTATGAAGTGTCAGTTATGTAAGAGAATGAGTTTTGGAGAGCTAATGTACAGCGTGGTAACAACAGTTAGTGATACTGTATGTATACATAAAATTTACCAGAAGGATAGATAGAAGTCTTCTCACCACCCCCCCAAACATAGTAACTATGTGGAGGTGATAGATTAAGTTATTTGGCTATTTTTACAATGTATACATATATCAAAACATCAAGTTGTACACCTTAAACACATGCAGTTTTTATATATGAAAAATATCTCAATAAAGTTGGCAAAATGTATTTTATATTCTCTAAAGATAAATAACAAATATATGTCATGCACATTTTATTTTGTTTTGTTTTCCTGAGAGAAAGTAGTCTCTCAGGATAGCAAGTTGACTCCCTATACAACCTCACTCCGTCCAGCATACTGTGTTTTCATTGTTGTGTAGGCAGTTTGTCATAGGCGACATGAAGTCACTGGGAAATACAGTTCATTTTCCAAGGGGTGCTCATTTTGCTCACTGATCAGAGAGAAATGTTATATTGAACCAAAAATGAGTAAATGCAAATTTGATGGCACTTTAAGGCACACTTGAAAGCTGTCTTGGTTGTATTTGACCATTTCATGTGGTTGCCTGAGGTCTCCCGAGAGGACTTTAGTGAGAACCACTGGTGGAAGGACTCATTTTTCTGGGACTCTCTATGGGTAGAGAGGTTCCAGCTACAATAAATTGGCTCTTATCCTAATTGCATCACTCTTCTTATTTACATACATGTAGGCTATGATCTGAAATTCTAATATGGGAATTTTTTTCCCCCAAGAATTTGACTATTCACAATTTCAAAAATGCTTTGGTGTTTCCTACCTCAGTATCTTTGGTTATTCTGTCCCCATGTGTGAGGAACTCATTTTCTGTCACTTAATTCCTAATGTATGCATTCTCAAATCCTTCCAATTCTTTAAGATCAATATCAAATTCTAAGTCCTTCACCCATGTGTCCTTCACACACAGACACACACACACACACACTTCTTTGAAAACTCTATCTTTGTACCACTTTCAGTCAATACCTAAGTCTCAATTCTATAAGAACACTATGCCAGCCATCAGAGATACAGCTTTGATAAAAAGAAATAGCAAAGTTGCATCTCCTCTGATTTACCCAACTTTATCCTATTATTGTTCGTAATTATTATTTATTTAATTGTGTCTTTTTTTTTCATCTTTTTAGGGCTGTACCCATGGCACATGGAGGTTCCCAGGCTAGGGGTCTAATCAGAGCTGTAGCTGCTGGCCTACGCCACAGCCATAGCAACACCAGATCCAAGCTGCATCTGACCTACACCACAGCTCACGGCAACACCAGATCCCTAACCAACTGAGCAAGGCCAGGGATCAAACCCACTACCCCATGGTTCCTAGTCAGATTCATTTCTGCTGTGCCACAACAGGAACTCCATAATTACTTTATTATTTTAAACTCTTTCTTACAATTGCCTCTAAAAACATAGTATAGTGGAAAGAACGTGAATTTAAAATTATTTTAAAATCAAAGCTCTAGCAGTAAAAATCTATGACCATAAAACAATCACTTAACCTCCCTGAATCTCAGCTCTTATATCTTAAAATTTACCGACAGTGATACCTGTATCATGATCCATTAATCATGATGTATGTTAAATTAAAAAAATGTATTCCATAGTCTGACCTGTTGAATAGCCAGTGAACCACAAATATTACTAGCCTTCTTATCTCTTGAGAGTTGTATCCTCATAGCATTCAGCAGAATTATAATCAAATCTTGAAAACAAGATATATAATAAGCATGAATATTGATGAATATACTCTAATAAGAAGTGACATAGTTATAGACATAGTCAAGCAAATTGAAAGTTGGAGAGTAAGACGGGGGATGGGGAGGGAGTATCAATGAGTGTTTGTAATGTGGGGCTTGGGGTGATTCGTTATGCAGAAACTGAGAGTTCAAACTGGACCTAATTTTGCTATTTATAAAAGACCAGTTTATATACTGTATCCTTAGATATTGCCCGTCTCTATTCAATGATAGTGGAAAATATGTATATTCAGAACCATGACCAAAACCATATTTCTTTCATAACCTATCATATCAATATCATTTCTTTCAGAATCCCATGCTATTTTCAGCAGGATACCACAGCTATGTTGGAGGGAGTTCTATATGGCACCATCATGAGAAACTTTTTATCCTCAAATCAGTGTCATGTCCCTAGCATTTGAATATTTTTTTTCCTGAGGTTCTCTAAACACCAACCTTCCTCCTTCCCTAGAATTAATTTTTGACCAGGAAATACTGATTATTACAGCCAAATTCTCTTTGTGGTCACGGATATTACACTGAATAAAAACTAACTTCGTATCAAGAAAATATAAAAGAGAATAAAATAGTGGCCTTAAAGTACAGAGCCCTTAGGGTCATGGGTTGAAACTAAACTAATTGGCTTTCTGAACAGAGCCCTTCTCCAGAGGCTTCAATGACCTTTCATTTTAATGAGTATTTGTCAAGATTAGAGACCTTCTTAGCTACAGACACCCAGGTATAGTGCAGAATTGTTAAAGGCATAAGCTAGAAACATTTCAGTAAGTCTGACAGAGAATAGAGTATTAAGAAGATACACAGTTATTAGAGCCTATTAGCATTATTTCAACTTCCTTCATCCTCCCCCAAAACTCAGGAAAAGTAGCTTTATTTGCATTTTATGAATAGTGTAAACTGGAGTTCATGGTGATTATACTTTGGTTATTCAATCAGTTTGTGAATTAGAACTCATGATTTCTGGACTCCACAACTGGAATTTGTACCCATTAGCCAAGCCATTAATAAGTGCTTCTGATGCTTTGTTCACTTTTTATAACTTATCACCCTTAAATTGCCTATTATTCTCTTATTCTTCCAATAAATGGTCCCTTAATCACCTGTATTGGAGGAGATCAAATGAGAATATTTGAAGACTCTTCTATTTAGTTAAGATGTGTACACATAAGAAGATCATTAACCTTACATGTGCCAAATTTGTCTTTAAAAATACCTGCTTCAAAATCCTTGCCAGTGGTATTATGAGAAGGCTTTTTGGAGGAAGTAATGATTAAGAGGTTTGACATAAATTTTGCCTCTTCCAAGGGTATTTTTGTAGCTCCATAGTATATAAATGTCTTTTTAAAATTTGTATGGTCTAGTGCATTCTATGTATTTCCAGAGGAATTAATATTTATACATTTTAAGCTTCAGTAAGATGTTATGGAGGGGCAGTAGAGGTGAGTGTTTTTAATTAAATATAAGCTGTCTGACTTCAATTACTTTTCACATACCACTTAACCAGCATCTTTTTTTAACAACTTGGACTGGGCCAGGAACTGCCAACACTCAGCAATTAGTAGATGTTTAGAAAAAAAATTTTAATGAATGTATAAATGAATGACTAATTGAATGAGTGCACTGTGTACAGTGGATCCACTAATAGTGGACATACCCATATGCCCAGATGGAATACCTGTTTCCAAACCACAAAACTCCTGAATGTTATTGCCTTGAGGCCATAGACTGAGGATATGTGTATTTGGCACTTGAATCAGGAGACCGAAAATAAATTTCCCTTCAACTCTAGACCACTTTACTGATACCTTTTATTTATGAATCTCAAATTATTAGCAAGGTATCCTAGTTCTACAGGTCCTAAACACATTTTTTTATTAAATACATAGTTTTAGTTCCCATTTGTGGCTCAGCAATGATGAACCTGACTAGTATCCATGCAGATACAGGTTCAATCCCTGGCCCTTCTCAGTGGGTTAAAGGATTCCACTTTGTTGTAAGCTGCAGTGTAGGTCACAGATGTAGTTTGGACTTGGCGTTGCTGTGGCTTTGGTGTAGGCTGGCAGCTGTAGCTCCTGGGAACTTCCATATGCCATGGGTGCAGCCCTAAAAAGAAAATAAAAACTGTGTATACACATATATTTGTATATATGTGTGTATGTATGTATATATATATATGTGTGTATATATATACACACATACATATACTTTAAAAAATAATAATAAAGGGAGAAGAATGTTAGTGTGGCTCTGAGATTTTTGCTCTAAATATTGTCTTAAGAATCGCTGAACTAGGAGTTCCTGTTGTGGCTCTGCAGAAATGAATATGACTAGCATCAATGAAGTTGCAGGTTCAATACCTGGCCTGGCTCAGTGGGTTAAGGATCTGGCATTGCTGTGAACTGTGGTGTGGGTCGCAGAGGGGGCTCGGATCCCGTGTTGCTGTGGCTGTGATACAGGCCAGCAGCTACAACTCTGATTCGACCTGTAGCCTGGGAACCTCCATATGCTGCAGGAGAAGCCCTAAAAAAAGATTAAAAAAAAATCACTGAACTAGAGGTTTTTGAAGTTTCTTCTGCTGTTATGTTTGGGTGCTACTCTGTTTGCTTGTATGTTTAGTATTGTGGACCTGAGCTGATTTGGATTTGCCATTCTTGGAGCAGTTGTGGCAGAGCTCAGCTTTCCTGGAGAGTGACTGAGACAGCTTAGGTTGATGCGTGAGTTGTTGCCAATCACAAGACAGGGAGGCTAGACAATACCAAAGTTGACTCTTGTTTTAAGGGAGACCAACCCTACTTCAATCTTGCTTTTCAGTTTTTAACTATGTGCATATTTTTCTGGTGCTGAATTTGGGGGGAGTGAGTCATGAACATATAATATTAGCCTGTCCTATACTCTGGGAATACCAGAAGAAGGATAAAAAACTTACTCAAAATCCTTAAGAAGCTCATTCTAAATAGGCTGATTAATCAGGATATAAATGAGAGACTCTTGCTAGCAAAAGGAAAGGACAGCTATAGATAACAATGCAAAACTTTTTAAAGGTTATGGTTACTGGCAATTAGAGGAAAATCCTTACAAGAAATGAAACCATAGTCTTATGAAAGGGTATGAATTGAGGATAAATGTCCATTTGAAGTGCATGTTCAGAATTGATTCAATATAGAGAACCAAGCATAAAATATAGCCTCTTTCATTTAGTCCAAATCCTTTGAAATGCTAGAAAGGATATTCAAAAAAATCCATAAGTATTTTTGAATATAGAAGGATAACCTTCAATGGATGAATAGCTGTGAAGAATCCTAAGCATATCAAAAGCAAAAGGGGATAAATTGAAAAAAGGAAACTCAGCCTGGCATATGCATTCAGGGACTGCTGCAGGAAAGGGTGGCGACCTTCCCTATGAGTCCTCCAAATCCAGTATTTTACCCATTTTATAGGTATGGAAATTGAGGCCCAAATTAAGTAGTTTGATCAAGTTATGTAACAACGTATCATTTTCAAACCCAGAAGTGTCGTACTGTCAAGCCTCTGAATTACTTGTTCTTCTGGTTGCCTCTTCTCTCTGTCCCACACTTAATCTTGCATTTCTCATTGAGTCCTTATAGCAATTCTATGAGTTTTCTCTCCTTTTACAAATGAGGAAACTGTGTGTGCACTTTGGATCCATTATTTCAATTAGACTATGCTTTTTTGTTTCTTTTGTTTTTGTTTTCTTTTTTTCTTATGGTTGTATCCATGTCATATGGAAGTTCCTGATCCAGGGATTGCACTACACCATAGCTACAGAAATGCTGGATCCTTTAACCCGCTGTGCCATTGGACTGGGGGTTGAACCTTCACTTCCACAGCAACCAGAGCTGCCCAGTCAGATTTGTAACCCACTGAGCCACAGTGGGAACTCCTAAGAGTCTGTTCTTAAAAACTACTCTCTGTCTTTCTCTCTATAATAACATTAGTATGGAACCAGGTAAAGATCCCAGGCCTTCTAAATCTACCCTCTTTACTCTTTTAATTGGAGAAGTTAATCTTCATTCTGGATTTAACATATTTTTATAGATGTGTGCCTCATGCTGTCATATTGTAACCTCATTTTACTAGTGAAAAAAATATTATTGTTGTGAGCATTTATTTGTATCTGTGTTTTACATCCTTGTGTCTAGCCCTAGCCTTTCGTTCAGTTATAATGCCTGATTTTATGTAGCCTGACATGATAAAAGTCAATCTGAAGTATAGTAGTTATGATTTTTTAAGGGAGCACTAAGGACTTATGAAGTGGGTTTTATGTGTTTAATTTTAAAGCATGTAATGATGACTGAGTGACAAGGAAAATCAGCATCCAAGAATTGAAGATGCAAATTTTTATATGAGGTTCCTTGCCTAAGGGAACCCAGCATATGGAAAGCCAGATTTACAAACCTGAGGCATGAGTGCGTGGTTATCAGTTTTTAAGAAGATCTGCTGTACAATGGAGTTAAAATGGAAGGCTTTTTAAGTGGCAACTTCAGGTTTTTAAGTGTTGGTTTATAGTCCATGGTCAAGGGGAATATCCAAGGGAGATGTAAAAAGCATTGAGTTAAATGAAACAAACTATTGCATATGGAATATAAATTTTAAAGATGTGGTAAATTTTTGAAATAATCAATAAAAAAGCAATATAGGAAATGCTTTTGATTCAAAACAACTTCAGCCTAACAGTTGAGGCCATTTAGTCAATCACAAATTGAGTTAAGCATTTTCAGTTTTTTTTTTTTTTTCTGACACTTCCAACTGTTTTCAATAACTACTGCACTACTTTACATTTGTATTAACAGGGTTCAAATTTCTCCACATTTTCACCAGCACTTCTCTCCCCACCTCTCCTCCCTCCTTTTTTGATAATAGATGGTCTAAGGGATGTGAGGTGATAATAACTACCGTATGATCCAGAAATTCCACTTCTGGGTATATACCCAAAAGAATTGAAATTAGTGTCCTGAAGAGATATATGGATTTTATCTTTATTGCAATATTATTCTCAAGAGCCAATATATGGAAAGAACCATGTATCTATTGACAGATGAATACATAAAGAGATTTATAGAATACATGCAATGGGGTATTATTCAGCCTTAACCCTGTCGCTTGAGACAACATATATAAACCTGAAGGATGTTATACTCAGGGAAATAATCCAGTTATAGAAGGATGTGAACTACATGATTCTAATTATATGAGAAATCTGAAATAGTAAAATTCATAGAAGCAGAAAGTACAATAGCAGTTACGAGGGTCTGAGGTGTGTGGGGCAAAGAGAAGTTGTTGTTCAATGGAGTTAAAGTTTCAATTATGTTAGATGTATAACTCCTAGAGAGCTGCTTACAAAAGATTTCCTACATGTGCAATTCAAAATTGGTTAAGTGTGTTGATAGCATGTTAAGTGTTCCTACCAGAAAAGTAAACAAATGCAAACAAAGGAACAGAAGGAAACTTTAGGAAGTGTTGGATATAACTGTTGCCTTGATTGTAGTGATGGTATCATGGTATTTGTGTGTGTCCAAAGTCATCAAATTGCACACAGTAGATATATGCAGTTTTTGTGTATCAATTATACCTCAACAAAGCTGTTAAAAATGGGTTATTCATAATGTGTCTTTTTTATTTTATTTTTTAAAGTTTATTTATTTATTTTTTTCCACTCTACAGCATGGGGATTCATGTATAAATAATTTTTCTTCTCATTGTTCTGTTGAGATGTAAGTATCTAGACACAGTTTTCAATGCTACACAGCAGGATCTCATTGTAAATCCATTCCAAGGTCAATAGTCTGCATCCATTAACCCCAAGCTTCCAATCGTCTCACTCTCTCCCTCTTCCCCCAGATAGCCACAAGTCTATTCTCCAAGTCTATGATTTTCTTTTCTGTGGAAACATTCATTTGTGCTGTATATTATATTCCAGTTATAAGTGATATCATATGGTATTTGTTTTTCTCTTTCTGATCATTTCACTCAGTATGAGAGTCTATAGTTCCATCCATGTTGCCGCAAATGGCATTATGTCATACTTTTTATTGTGTATATATGCCACCTCTCCCTAATCCAATTGTCCGTTGATTGACATTTGTGTTGTTTCCATGTCTCGGCTATTTTGAATAGAGCTTCAGTGAACATGCGGGTGCATGTATCTTTTTTAAGGAAAGTTAAATTTAAGGAAAGTTTTGTCTGAATATATGCCCAATAGTGGGGTTTCTGGGTCATATGGTAGTTCTATATATAGATTTCTAAGGTACCTCCATACTGTTCCCCATAGTGGCTGTACCACCTTTCATTCACACAACGGTGCAAGAGGGTTCCCTTTTCTCCACACCCAATCCAGCATTTGTCATCTGTGGACTTATTAATGATGGCCATTCTGACTGGTGTGAGGTGGTATCTCATGGTAGTTTTGATTTACATTTCTCTAATAATAAGTGATGTTGAGCATTTTTTCATGTGCTTGTTGGCCATCTGTATATCTTGCTTGGAAAAATGTTTATTCAAGTCTTTTGCCCATTTTTCACTTGGGTTGTTGGCTTTTTTGCTGTTCAGTTGTGTAAGTTGCTTGTATATTCTAGAGATTAAGCCCTTGTCAGTTGCATCATTTAAAATTATTTTCTCCCATTCTGTAAGTTGTCTTTTTGTTTTCTTTTGGGTTTCCTTTGCTGTGCAAAATCTTGTCAGTTTGAAAGGTCCCATTGGTTTATTTTTGCTCTTATTTCTATTGCCTTGGGAGAATGACCTGAGAAAATATTCATGAGGTTGATGTCAGAGAATGTTTTGCCTATGTTCTCTCCCAGGAGTTTGATGGTGTCTCATCTTATATTTAAGTCTATCAGCCATTTTGAGTTTATTTTCATGCATGGCGTGAGGGTTTGTTCTATTTTCATTGCTTTGCATGCAGCTGTCCAGTTTTCCCAGCAATTCTTGCTGAATAGACTGTCTTTTTGAATTTTATGTTCTTGCCTGCTTTGTCAAAGATTAATTGACCATAGGTGTCTGGGTTTATTTCTGCATTCTCCATTTGGTTCCATTGGTCTGTCTGTCTGTTTTGATACTAGTACCACACTGTCTTAATGACTGTGGCTTTGTAATAGTGCCTGAAGTCTGGGACAGTTATGCCTCCTGCTTGGTTTTTGTTCTTCAGAATTACTTTGGCAATTCTGGGTCTTTTGTGGCTCCATATAAATTTTTGGTTTGTTCTAGTTCTGTAAAAAATGTCATGGGAAATTTGATAGGGATTGCATTGAATAAGTAGATTGCTTTGGGTAGTATGGCCAATTTTACAATACTAATTTTTCCAACCCAGGAGCATGGAATATCTTTCCATTTCTTCACATCTTCTTAAATTTCCTTGATTAATGTTTTATAGTTATCAGCATATAAGTCCTTTACCTCCTTGGTAAGGTGTACTCCCAAGTATTTAATTTTTTGGGGTGCAATTTTAAAAGGTGTTGTATTTCTGTATTCCTTTTCTAATATTTCATTGTTCATATAGAGAAATGTGACTGATTTCTGAATGTTAATATTGTATCCTGCTACTTTGCTGAATTTGTTAATCAGTTCAAGTAGTTTTTGGGTTGAGTCCTTAGGATTTTCTAGGTACAGTATCATGTCATCTGCATACAGTGACACTTTTATCTCTTCTCTTCCTATTTGGATGCCTTTTATTACTTTTGTTTGTCTGACTTCTGTGGCTAGGACTTCCAAACCTATGTTGAATAGCAGTGGTGAGAGTGGGCATCCTTGTCTTGTTCCAGATTTGAGTAAGAAGGCTTTCAATTTTTCTCCATTGAGTATTATGTTTGCTGTGGGTTTGTCATAAATAACTTGGATTATGTTCAGTAATGTTCCCTCTATACCCACTTTGGTGAGAGTTTTTCTCATAAATGGATGTTGGACTTGTCAAATGCTTTTGCTGCATCTAGTGAGATGATCATATGGTTTTTGACTTTTCTCTTGTTAATGTGGTGTATGACATTGACTGATTTGCGTATGTTGAACCATCCTTGTGAACCTGGGATGAACCCCACCTGGTCATGGTGTATGATCTTTTTGATATGTTGTTGGATTTGGTTGGCTAAGATTTTGTTGAGAATGTTTGTGTCTAAATTCATCAAAGATATTGGCCAATAGGTTTCTTTTTTGGTGGTATCTTTGTCTGGTTTTGGAATTAGGGTGATGGTGGCATCATAGAATGTTTTTGGGAGTATTTCTTCTTCTTCAACCTTTTGAAAGAGTTTAAGGAGGATGGGCACCAGTTCCTCTTTATATGTTTGATAGAATTTGCCTGTGAAGCCATCTGATCCTGGACTTTTATTTGTAGGGAGTGTTTTTATGACATCTTCACTTTCATTTCTAGTGATCGGTCTGTTCAGTTGGTCCATTTCTTCCTGATTCAGTTTTGGCAGGCTGTAAGTCTTTAGAAAGTTGTCCATTTCTTCCAGATTGTCAAATTTGTTGGCATATAGTTGTTAATAGTATTCTATTATGATTTTTTGTATTTCTGCAGTATCTGTTGTTATTTCTCTTTTTTCATTTCTAATTTTGTTATTTGGGTTATTTCTCTTCTCTTCTTAGTGAGTCTATCCAGGGGTTTTTCAACTTTGTTTACCTTTTCAAAGAACCAGCTCTTGGTTTTATTAATTTTCTCTATTGTTTTTTGAATCTCTATTTTATTGATTTCTTCTTTGATCTTTATGAATTCCTTCCTTCTGCTGAATTTAGGTCTTTTTTGTTCTTCTTTTTCTAATTCATGTAGGTGTTGGGTTAAGTTATCAATTTGATATATTTCTTCTTTTTTTGAGGAAGCCCTTATTGCTATGAATTTCCCTCTGAGTGCTGCTTTTGTAGCGTCCCTTAAATTTTGAGGGGTTGTGCTTTCATTATCGTTTGTCTCAAGGTGTTTTTAAATTTTCTTCTTGATTTCCTCATTGACCCATTGGTTTCATAGTAGCATGTTGTTTAGTCTCCATGCAGTAGGTTTTTCTCATTTCTTTTCCTGTGGTTGATTTCTAGTTTCATGGCATTGTGGTCAGAGAAGATACTTGAAATAATTTCTATGCTCCTAAATTTATTGAGGTTAGCTTTGTGTCCCAATATGTGGTCAGTTCTTGAGAATGTTCCATGAGCATTTGAGAAGAATGTGTATTCTGATTTCTTTGGATGTAGTATCCTGAAGATATCAATTAAGTCTAATTTTTCTATTGTTTCCTTTAGGATCTCTGTTGCTTTATTGGCTTTCTGTCTAGAGGATCTGTCCATTGATGTGAGTGGGGTACTAATGTCTCCTAGTATGATTGTATTCCTATCAATTTCTTCCTTTATGTCTGTTAATATTTGTTGTATGTATTTGGGTGCTCCTATATTTGGGGCATATATGTTGATGATAGTAATATCCTCTTCCTGAATGGATTGCTTAATCATTAAGTCGTGTCCTTCTTTGTCTTTCTTTATGGCTTTCTTTTTAAAATCTATTTTGTCTTATATGAGTGTTGCAACTCCTGCTTTCCTGTCATGCCCATTGACATGAAATATTTTTTTCCCACCCCCTCACTTTCAATGTATATGTGTCCATTGTCCTAAGGTGAGTTTCTTGTAGGCAGCATATTGAAGGTTTTTGCTTTTTTATCCAATCAGCCACTCTGTGTCTTTCAATTGGAACATTCAGTCCATTGATGTTTAAGGTGATAACTGATAGATGATTATTTATTGCCATTTTAAATCTCTTTTTCCAGTTGATTCTAATTCTCCATTCTTTCTTTTTTTTTGGTTGGATGGTCTCCAATTATTTTCATTTTTTGTGAATGTAATATTTGGTTTTGATTTGTGGTTGCCCTGTTTTTTAAGTATGTTAACCCCTTCCTATAATTGTGTGTTTTAGACCGATAGTCCTGTAGGTTCAAACACTTCATTACCATACTAAAATTAAAAAAAAAGAAATTAAAAAGAATCTATTTCCTTACTTCCCTTGCCCACATTTTATGATTTCAATGTCTCTTTTTTTCTCTTATTTTTATTTTGTTTTAAACATGTTCATAATTAGATCTGTATGCTGGCTTATTTGAGTGACTGCTCTCTGATTGTGGTTTCCTCCATCCTAGTTCTTTCTCTCTCTCTCTCTCTTTTTTTTTTTTTGATTTAGAGAAGCTCTTTCAATATTTCTTTTCGAATGGGTTTGGTATTGCTGTATTTTTTTAGATTTTGTTTGTTGGAAAAATTTTTTATTTCACCTTCTATTTTAAATGATATTCTTGCTGGATAGAGTATTCTAGGTTGCATATTTTTTCCTTTCAGCACTTTAAATATCTCTTGCCATTCCCTCCTGGCCTGTAGGGTTTCTTTAGAGAAATAAGCTGATAGCCTTATAGGGGTTCCCTTATAAGTGACACTTTGCTTTTCTCTTGGTGCCTTTAGGATCCTCTCTTTATCATTAACTTTTGCCATTTTTATTATAATATGTCCTGGTGTGGGTCTATTTATGTTCAATTTGTTTGGGGCCCTCTGTGCTTCCTGTATCTTGAACTCAGTATCCTTTAGATTTGGGAAGTTTCCAGTGATAATTTCTTCAAATATATTTTCCATTCCCTTGTCTTTTTGTACTCCTTCTGGAATTCCTATTATGTGTAGATTGGCCCACTTTATATTATCCCATAGGTCTCTTATATTGCTTTCATGTTTTTTCATTTGGTTTTCTGTCTTCTGTCCTGTTTGAGTGATTTCTGTTGTTCTATCTTCCACTTCACTAATTCGTTCATCTTCATTATTTATTCTGCTCTTTATTGCCTTTAGCTCAGTTTGTATCTCTGCAAATGAATGTTCTAGTTTTTCTTGGCTCCTCCTTATATTTTCTAGTTCCTTTCTGAGGGAGTCTGCATTACTGTTCATATCTTCTCTCAATTCCTTCTGTATTTTCACTATCTCCCTATTGAATTCCAGGTCTGTCAGACTGCAGATGTTTGTTTCATTGTTGACTGCTTTAGGTGAGTTTTCCTGTTGGTTCAACTGGGAGTGGTTTCTGAGCTTCTTCATCTTGCTTGTTATTTTCTTTTTCTTGGTGGAGGTATACTCCCTGTGGCCAGGCAGGGTTTGCCCTGGCACTGCTGTGGAGTATTTCCCGAAGGCTGGCAGTGTTGGCTGGTCTTCTTCGAGGCAGCAGGGCATTTCCTGAGGGTGGGTGGGGCTAGCAGGGTCACTCTGAAGCAAAGGAGGATTTCTCAAGGGCAGGCAAGACTGGCAGGTCCACACCATGATGGATGCAGACTTCTCATGGCTGGGCATAGCTTGCTCTGGCATTTCTGGGCTGTGGAGCTCTTTCAGCGGTCTGGTAGTGCTGGGCACTGCTCTGCAGGAGTGCGGCACCTTCTGAGTGTGGGAGCTGCTAGCTGGGCCACTGGGAGACAAAGAGGCATTTCCCCAGGGCAGCTGGAACTGGCAGGACCGCCCCACAATGGAGGCAGACTTCCCATGGCTGGGCAGAGCTTTCTCTGGTGTTTCTGGGCTGCGGAGCTCTTCCAGGGGGCAGGCAGTGCTGAGTGCTGCTCTGTGGGAGTGTAGCTCCTCCAGACGGCAGGCAGGTCAGGATGGGGAAAGCCCCTGAGGTGGTCGACTTCCCACGAGTGGTGAGGCCCACTCTCTGGGATGGCAGGTGGCCTAAGGTCGGGATCATGCAGGGTAGGGGAGGGGGGATGCACTGGGTAGCACTGCTCTCTGCTAGCTGGTAGGCAAGCATGCTTGCTGACGTGCAAGGAGTATTCTATGGTGGCCCATCCCTCCTCCTCTCCCCTCCCCAACACCGGCACCTTATCTCTCCTGCAGGTCCAGCTCTTCTCCCAGGTTCCCTCTGTTGTGGTTTTCCACTCCCCAGCCCTTAGCGTATTGCTCCCTCCAACCATGATGCTCTGCTTCCTAGTACCCCAGGCCGTCTCCACACTGCCAACTCCAGCCTGCTCCTGGGAACTAACCTCCAAAGCCATGGTCTCTGTGCCCAGCTCCCACCCGAGCATCTCGGTTTTTGGTGACTGTGCCAGTAGTTCAGATGATCTGTTCGGCTCTCTGCTTTTCAGATTTCAGACCTACTGCTGCACTCTTCTCAGCATCTGGAGATCCCTCTGACGTGGTTGATCTTTCTGTCAATTAGGTGACTTTCCAGGGTGTGGGTTCCCTTTGTCCTTCACAATTCCCTTTCAGGAGTGCCCATCCAGTCCCAATTCCCCTTCTCTCACTCTCCTCTTTTCTCTTGTTTTACCCAGTTAGGTCATGAGATTCTTGCCTTTATTGGAGGTTTAAGTTCTTCTGCCAGCATTTCGTTGTTGTTCTGTGCGAGTCATTTAACATGCAGATGTGTTTTTTTGTGTGTGTTTGTGGGAGAGGGCGAGTGCATCTTCCTACTCTTCTGCCATCTTGCCTTCCTTCCCATAATGCATCATTTTTACTCATAGACTAGAAAAAGGAAAAGTATAGGGTTAGACAGGCTTCAACGGGACCTGATTTAGGCATTAAATGATATCTTCAGTGTACTTTCTATATTAAGAGTCTACCTTTGTGTTGATCTCATTCTTGGAAGGTTTTTACCCTGACATGTAGTAAACCTGCCAAGCTACATCACTGTGGATTAAATCCAAGAGAAATTAAAATAATGTGTTTCTTCTGGT
Organism: Phacochoerus africanus; assembly: GCF_016906955.1. Lineage (NCBI taxonomy): Eukaryota > Metazoa > Chordata > Mammalia > Artiodactyla > Suidae > Phacochoerus > Phacochoerus africanus. Next base: position 119,961,869 of record NC_062558.1, on the reverse strand, counting down.
CTATGCAGCCAAGTTCTGAAATTAGCACTGATTGCCTGCGTTTGAGTTCCATGATCAGCCCTGGTTATTTTTTTCTCTCTTGAGGAATGTGCTGTGATGATTGGCTTAGGTCTACTTCTCATGCCTATTTTTGAAGCTAGAAGGAGGATCAGACAAAAGTTGTGTTTTGAGAATCCAGTGGCAAAACTTAAAAAAAAAAATACAAGTTTCCACTGTGGTCAACATAGAACAATATTCAGCTTTGACATAAAATATGAGCAAGCAGATAATGAGGTCATACACAGCTCAGCATCTAGGATAAATGCTGTTATTATTCTTATACTAGGGGTGGGATGGGAGCATGGCCTTGCTACAAGAAGTAGATAGAACACAGACACAGGCATAAGCATTTCTTCCAGCATGATAAAAGCTTCTTCTGCCTTTGGCATAGTTCCATAAGGACATCCAACACATTCCTTATTACTTTCATCTGTCAGTTCACACATGAGTCTCATGCACTGTCTCAATGCCTAATGCAACCCTAGAACTTGGAGTGACATGAACTATGAGAACACTTTGGCTAAAGATTGGAGAGAGAATATTCTTTTTTTCTTTCTTATATTGCAAGATGAACATATATAAGACAAGTGGTTAACACAGTGTGGGTTTTCTAAGTGATCTGGTATATAATGTAAGAATTATCAGAGTTCTCATTGTGGCTCAGTGGATTAAGAATGAAACATAGTATCTGTGGCATAGGTCACAGATGTGGCTCAGATCCAGTGTTTCTGTGGCTGTGGCACAGGCCTCTGTTGCAGCTCTGATTTTACCCCCAGCCTGGGAACTTCTATATGCTGCAGGTGAGGCTGTAAAAAGGAAAAAAAATATTAAATGCAATCCAAAACCCTGAAAAAGAATGTGATCAAGTTTTATACTGACTTAAAATATGTGAGGCTGCCTGTTCCCATATAGTCTACAAAACTAAGCTGTGCAGTTGATCCTACTGTACACACAGGTGACTGAAGAGGATCCACTTGGGTTTCTAGAGTTGGGCTGTAGCCCAGTGAGACCCAGATGGAAAGACAAGGTTAAGTAGAGAAGTCTCTGAATTTCAACATGTTTCTTTGTGTTTTTCTTTCTCTTTATTCCAACTTTTTTTTGCAGAATTTCTAAGGATCTTGGTTGCTGTCTTAAATGACACATTCAGTCTTTGCTCAGTTGTTGTCTCCTTATAGAAACCAATCTAAACATTTCCAGGTGAGTCTGAGGCAAAAAGACAGGGACACTGAGAGTTAAGTGCTGGAGCTAAATTCATGATGTTGTGGAATCACATGGATGCATTCTAGTATGTCCAGTAATTTCTTTTGACCCAGGTTAACCACAATGAAGCTTTGAAATCCTGTGTTTTAGATCTTGCCATGCTGCTTCTTTGAAGAATTTTTTGAAGTCATTATTCATAATTTTCCATCTAATTTTTCATTAGTCCTATACACTATATTCATTACTGCCACCTCACATTTACCTATATTTATCTTCCCCTCAGATAGTAAAATTCATTTCTCACCCAGATATTCATCTGTATTTTAAGTCTGATCAAATTATTCTCCTCAAATAATTTGGTTTCACCCTTGTCACACCTATCCTTGAAATGCTGGGTACTTACCTGAATTACTCATATTAATACTTAATCATATTTATTTTGTTCCATACTTCCAAATATTTTATATGCCTAAGACCTTAGTCAATATATCATATGAAGAGGCTAGGAGTAATACTCTGAATTCCTCAAGGTAACCAGTTGTTGGAATTATTCTGATTCTTCCCTCATCACTATAGCCATTTCTCAAGTTCTCACTTGCATCTCCCTATTGATTTCTTTCCTTTTTTTTTTTTTCGTCTTTTTGCCTTTTCTTGAGCCACTCCCACAGCATATGGAGGTTCCCAGGCTAGGGGTCTAATCGGAGCTGTAGCTTCCGGCCTACACCAGAGCCACAGCAATGCGGGATCTGAGCCGCATCTTTGCCCCACACCATAGCTCATGGCAATGCCGGATCCTTAACCCACTGAGCAAGGCCAGGGATCAAACCTACAACCTCATAGTTCCTAGTCGGATTTGTTAACCACTGTGCCATGACAGGAACTCTTTCCTATTGATTTCTTAATGCAGTTGTTCAGTACATATATAATTTCAGTATGTAGCACTTGTTACAGGGGCAGTTTCCTCCCCCAAATCAAGAGATGTGTTTCAGTTGATTTTGAGGAAAATGTATCTTTGTGATTCTAAGGAAGGTGAGTCAAATACCAAACTGAAAAATACAACAGTAGATACTTAAACCTCTTCTATTTATAGAACTTTAAGGTATCAGAAAGCATTGTCTCAAAAAATGCCTACATTTTACTTCTTCAGCCTGAATTTTCTGTGGCCACACAGCCCCCAAATATCTGCTATAAGACACAAGATCAAAACTGCCCAAAACTGAAAAAGGAAAGGGGGAGATTATTGATGAAAATATAAAGTCTGCAGAAACTTGGCTGCCTGAGACTGGGGACAAGTGAATGACCCATATTTTTAGAAGAAGTAAATTTTCCAGGCTGATGCTTTAGTAGTGGCAAAGCCACTCAGAACACCCACTCAGGTATACAATCATTTGTTCAAGAATTTCATCAATGTTTGGAAATAACATCAATTGTCATACTAACTAGTTATTGATTTATTTAGCAAATTATTTCTACTTTGAATTCCTGAAGAGATGGAGTATATAAGTCATAAAATAGGCTGTCCCACCCATGACCCAAGCTGAGTAAGTGATTAAATCACCAATCATGTGGTGGTCTTCACATTTCCCATATAAAGAAATTTGTGGAAAAGAGCTTGGGTTAGGGCAGGATCTTGATGCAATTCAGTGGGACAGCTAGTGTTTGGTCATGAGTCAATCCTCATCAGCAGTCTGGTAAGACAGTCACTTAGAGCGACTTCAGAAACTGGGGGTTTAGGAGTCACATGGGACAGGGTGGGTGGATATTTTATACAATGCAAGGAGCCCTGCACTAGATGTTGGGTGGTCTAGGTTCTAGTGCCCAACTATTAAGAATGCCAATGGTGGAGTTCCCGTCGTGGCGCAGTGGTTGGCGAATCCGACTAGGAACCATGAGGTTGCGGGTTCAGTCCCTGCCCTTGGTCAGTGGGTTGACGATCCAGCATTGCCATGAGCTGTGGTGTAGGTTGCAGACGTGGCTCGGATCCCACGTTGCTGTGGCTCTGGTGTAGGCCAGTGGCTACAGCTCCAATTTGACCCCTAGCTTGGGAACCTCCATATGCCGCGGGAACGGCCCAAAGAAATAGCAAAAAGACAAAAAAAAAAAAAAGAATGCCAATGGCAAATATTTGTTAAGTACTTTCCATTACTCTAGTAATGTTAAACAGTTATGTTCTCATTACCCTCTCCTGATACAAAATACATATATATACATATATATATATATATATATATATATATATATATATGATTATGTCAATCCTTTTTATTTCATAGGGTTGGATTAAATTTTATGTTAAATGGAAGATATGAAACTGCCTATAAAAGTATGCAATACTCTACCATGGGGAGCATGGAAAACTTAAGTGTCTCTGGTGGCCAGGCAGGAAATATGAGTTCAATCTAAAGGGAGGTCCAGCACATTACTGTGTGGGAGTATAGACCCAGAATTGCAAGATATCTAATTTTTAAAGAAAATCCATGACTTCTTAGTTCAACTGATACTTTAAGACTATTACACATAGGCTTAAATTAAAACAACAGTAGTAACAATGAAAAAGAACTGAGGCTATGAAGGTCAACAAAACCTGTTTAGAAGCTGCTGGGATTAAGACATCTGTACCATGTAAGTAGGAGATCTTTTTGTTACAAACAGTTATTGTACTAGAAAACAAACAGAAACAGTCATTGTACTAGTAAAGAAACAAGTTATTATACTAAAAAACTAACACAAATAGTTATTGCGTATATACTAGTTACATAAACTTTGGTAAGACATATGACCTCTTAGGACACAACTGCCCCAGCTATAAACTATTCTCCCAATTCCCTGTGCACTATTCCTGCCTCAACTCTAAAATATCATATTTTCCTAATAAAACCCATGGTGTTGAATTTGCATAGATCATACGATAGTTGAGGAGATATAAAACACTTAGATTAAAAAAATGGAAGATTTGAAGATTCTTTTGTGGCAGATGACAGGCAACTTCAAGTGGACCTTTATATGCATCTTTCTTTTGCTAAATGAAGGTGATAAGATTAAATAAATGCAAAATTTTAAATGTGTCCTGGTGGTCAGAGACTAGAGAATATTCGTACACCTAGAATTCTAGCAGTAGGATGTATTTGGCAAGGACTAGGTAAACATGAATGTGGGAAATGGGGATTGATAATTTGGTGAACAACATATGAGTCAACAAGAAAATACTTGGACAATTATGATTTTAAAGAGATGAACAGCTATCAGGCATAAAGAGGGGTTGATTTTTTTTTCTGCATGACTCTAGAGGTTTGAATTTATATCAGCAAATGAGGGATGCTGGAGAGAAATTTTGCTTGGGTAGAAAAAAAAATCACTTCTTAAAACTGTTGTATTTAGACAGAGATGCTTCAAGAGGCATTTTTGAGTTCATTGTTTAAAATATTTAAACAGAAGTTACAGAAACATCTGGCAGCAATATTGCAAAAGGGAACTGAGCAATGGAATTTAGGGTGAGATAAAGAAGATAGTGGTTTTCAAGTGTGACTGCCCACCAGTTTCACCTAGAAGGGTTGTTAGTCATGTAGTAAATATAGTATCTAATTCACTGTCTATGGGGTAAAGAATGCAAAAACAAAACAAAACAAAACAAAAGACCAAAAAAGCAAAACCCTGTATTTTCTTTTATCAAGCAGCTCCAGATGATTCTGTTGAATCCATTTATCTGCAGAAAGACTAGAATTGATTTCCTTAAGCTTCTTGTATCCCCAGGATTATCAAAAAAGAAGAAAAAAAAAGGGATCATTAACACCTATTGAACAATCTATTTGTTGCAGGTATTGGCTACTTGCACTATATTTGTTTCATTGTAAGTTCACTCATCCCTATAGCTTTATAGATGATAAATTTGAAGCTTCAAAAAGTTAAATAAATTGCAACCATGAGGTGTGGGGTAAGTGAAAGAGCAGAAATTTGAATTCGAATATTTTACTCTAAAATATTTTAAATCATGGATATATACTGCCCATGCTCTTGGAGACAGGGATCTGTCAAGGCATTGGGTGGGGTGTTACTCCTAGGAAGAGATTAATGCCTTTGCCAGATATTCAAGTATCTGCATCTGTAATGCCTTCTCCCTAGAACCAAATAAGTACAACTGCCACCTTACCCCTAATCACTGAGGTGGCATCTATGATTATATGAATAAATTAAATTAAGAGACAAGGGCAAAGATAAAATGAGGCAACAAAAAAGTATTCTTTTTCAAATGAAAAATACTATTTATCTGATTGATGCCCTAGGCTGACTGTCCACATTTAATGAACACTGCTCTTAGACCTACACAGAGCTCTGTAAGGAATATGAAAAAACAAACTTAATAATACAAACAAAAGCAAGAGGACTTGTTTTAGAAGGAAGCACGGGCAGTGCCTGCAGTGTTAAATATTTTAATTTTCAGTATCTCCATAGGTGCAGCAAGGCAGAGCAATGTCTATGTGATTAAGCAGGAAATTTTGTTCACTTCATCAATTTATTCATTTCTCCAGGATAGAACAAGGTAAATGTGAACGGATTCCTATTCATAACAAGAAGACCAAATTTTGCTAAATTAAAAGTATCTCTAGGTTGTAAAAGCTCGCCTTGGCCTTGTTTTTATTCTCAATAAATCAATGTCCAATCTTTTTTGCTTCCAGCTCTTTTAAGAGATGCTTGAAAATGCCTGGAGAGAAGGCCAGTGATGCATATAATGTTGCAAAATTATAAATAACAGAGGCAAGTTCAATACACACATACGCACATCACATTCACATAGACTAAAAGCACTATAAATATACTGTGTATGATTAAATAAATGATTAAATTTAAAGATAATGATCTTTCTAGAAAGCACAATGAGGCCATTGTATTTGAAGTTCTGCTACTTGATTGTTGATTGTTTAGGGCCTGCAGTTTTATAGGTATTATCAACAAAGAAATCAAGTGACTCCTTAGACACACCATATTTCTCTTTTCTAGCAAGGTCTTGGGATATATTGAAATCTTCTTTATGGTGTAAAATAGATGTTGGTTCCTGAGATAAACTGAGAAAAATCCCTGCTAATGAATGTATACGCAGGGGAAGAAAGCAAGGAGACAGAGAGACCAACTAGGAGAATGTTATCATGGAGTTGACTTTGAGGCTCAATTTAGAGACAGGATTTCTGCCTGTCACCATGCAAGGCTTACATATTAAGCCCCCAGTAAGTGATGTCTTTTTTTTTTTTTTAATGATTTTTATTTTTTCCATTATAGCTGGTTTACAGTGTTCTGTCAATTTTCTACTGTACAGCAAGGTGAACCATTCACACATACATAAATACATTCTTTTTCTCACATTATTCTCCATCATGCTCCATCATGAGTAACTAGATATAGTTCTCAGTGTCTGTTGCCTTTGGAATGGATAAGCAATGAGATCCTGCTGTATAGCACTGTGAACTTTTTTTTTGTTTTTTGAACTGAATTAAATCTGGCGACCGACTGGCTAAGTGGGAAATTAAATCTGACTCTGGGTTGAAAGTCAACATATTCACTATAGAGAACCCAGGAGGGGTGGGGATTTGGAAGTACATAGAAGTTGGTGATTTAGATTTGACTGAATGATTTTGCCAACCATTTGTAAATGCTTCAAAAATTCAGATAAAAAACATAAAAGAAGGTATTAAGTGACAAATTGCAAGATGCCAACTTTGCGAGAGAAAGATGATCTCCATGTGTAAGGAATATGGATATTTTAAAATGTGCCTTCCAATTGGCACTTAGGTGTAAGGAATGAGACTTGAAGCCAGTCTGGCTTAATAGTTTTAGTTTTTGCAAGTCACCATTGCTTGTCACAACCCATCACATAATGCACGAAGTTGAGGGAAGTTCTTTGTCCTGAAAGAGAAAGACATAGAAGTCAGAGTTGGAAAGCATACATAGGCATCTTAAAGTCAAGTTTAATTTTACCGTAATGATGTCTATCAGCAGAGTGATCATTTCATTCTATCAAGTCTTCCTTGACATGTCACCTACTAACATAATTATCATCCCTTAAAAACTTATCATATTTTCCAAATGTACAGACTCAGAAAGGTTTCCTAGGGACAGATTTACACAGAGGTGGGTAAAACATTTGGTTTACTCCTTGTTGGTTTAAAGTCTTTCACCTCATGAACTTCCATAACTTTCATAAGAGAATAGAGAGACACGTTGATGCTTCTCATCACTAGAGATTTAACTGTCCATAATTAAAAAAAATATATCAACTTAAATAGTCATTTCGTATTTGTAAGCCTGAAAGCATAATCACATGTCAGTCACAGATGTAGTGGTTGTAGATTACCATGTCTGTTTCTCTCTCTCTCAGCATGGTTTGTTGTCTTGTCTTTAGTTTTCTACCTACTGAAACTGGAATACTGGTAAGCCTATTCCATGGATAGTGAGGGGAAAACACATTTGACCTTCTATTAGTGGTCCAAATTAGCTTCATTGGAGATCACATTAATGTTTTCTCTGGGGTTATTTTTCTGGCCTTTTTCCCAGAAAAAAACTAAGAAAATCAGTTTTATTCAAGCCTTGGAGAGAGAATTTATGTTTTTTTCCAAACTTTTTTTTTTTTGATGGCCACATTCTTGGCATGTGGGAATTCCTGGGCAAGCAACCTCTTGTCAGTGGTGCTGTGGCGACACCACATTGTTTAAACCACTGCACCAGGCCAAGGATCAAACTCACACCTCTGCAGAGAACTGAGCCACTGCAGATGGATTCTTAACCCACTGAGCCACAGTGGGAACACCTATATTTTATTTAAAAATCATTTCTCTAGTTCAGTGTGCCTGGTTAGTTTACTCCTTTGGGTATATAATAAAATAATATTCTTTCTATTGTACATTGTGTTTTTCTCCAGAAAGGAAATATTTTTGATTCCTGCCAATAAGGATGTCCTTCCCAGACTTCTAATTAATTAATGGTTTTGCATTCACAGTTAGGCCACCTAGTTCCATGGTTTCTCATGCCATTCTCAAAAGCGGGTATGTGCTTTCCTATTTGGGTCATGAAGAACATTCTTATCCTGAATTTAGTCATACAATTTCTTGCACTTATTAGGCCACGTTGTGAAATCAATTTCAAACCCTTTTTGCTGTGCCGTGTGTCATAGGACATAATCTCACTTACAAAGATACTAAGAAGTGCTGGTTGTTTGATGTAAAGAATACAGCTAGGATATTCTAGCCAAATTGCAAACTTACAGGCAAAATCTGTATTACTTGTGTCCACAAAAACTGCACTAGTAATTGCCAAGTAATCCTGAGGAATCCAAGAGGAATTTCCACTGTCTAGATGTGAAAGCAGGGATTTATGAAGAAGATTTTGCTCAGTATCTGTGAAAATTATCTATCTATCATCTATCTATCTGTCTGTCTGTCTGTCTGTCTGTCTATCTATCTATCTATCTATCTATCTATCTATCTGTTTGTATGGATTTGCATGTGTGTTCAAACCTCACCTAACATTCTCTAAGTGAGTTTTAATGTTATCATATTCTGAGAAAAATTAAAAGGAGGGGAAACAAATGTCTTCCACAGTGAAAACCAGGCTTTAAACTGAAGAAGTTCTCTCAAGGATAAGACTATCATATTCTTAATTCTGGATGTAATCATCTTTCTTGGAAGAGAAATGTGGCCAAACTAATGAGAATCTGCTTTGAAGTTCCAGATGGGAAAAATTGCAATATGTCTCACATTCAGATTTGTTGCTTTTGGAAAGGTAAAAAAATAGGCAGACTTATCAAAATGAGGTCTTCAACTTTCCATCATTGATTTTGTTGAGGGTAACCTCTCATATTCACCACAAATTTTGGCCTCATAGTGGCAGTTTTTTGCACCGTATATAATCAGTGGGCACTGTTGAAGAAAAGCTCTATATAGAATTTTTGAGGGAAATGAGTTTGTAACTACATACAAAATCAGCTATTTTTGTTATGAGCCAAGGCTTGGATAGATGACAGTGATTTAGAACCAAGATCCTGGTAGGCTGGGTTAGTAGCTCTTGATGTTAGTCAGAATTCAGCTGGCTGGCAGTACATTCCTTCTAGTCACTGATGTAGAAGGTGCTTGAGTTAAACAATATTACTGAGCACAATCTCTCCATTCTAGACAACCTTTCACACTATGAGACTGTTCATCCTCTACTCTGCCCTTGATGTTTCCAAAATTTATGAAAGGAAACATGTTCACTGAATGTCGTCAGAGGACTAGGTGTGGGTACCAGTGATTCAGAAGTGAACTCAGCCCAGTGCCTGCCCTTAAGATGCTTGCAGTCCTCTGAGGAGAGACAAGCAGATCAACTATTATCACATTGTTGGTAAGAACTGCTACATTGTATGTCCAGGCTATAAGTGGAACAAAGAGGAGACATGAGCATGGGCTGGGGTGTGACAAGGATAGTCAGCACAGGATCTTTGAAAATCTGTGGTCTGTATATTGAAAAATTAATAGGGGATTTATAGAAGAACAAAAGAAGATGCAAGAATAATTAATAACAATATCCAGCACTTGTGGAGTGCTTGCTAGGCATAAGTTACTACACTCAGTACCCTCCATCACCCTATGTGTTAACTACTACTACTGTCTTCACTTTATAGGTTAAAAAAGTAGAGAATGTTGGGAGGGATAAGCGATAAACATGACATTCAAACCCATCCATGTTACAAAGGTCTGCTCTTTACCAAGGCTCATACTTGACAATGGAATGGAGGGGAATCAAGTAAAGGTGACAGATTATAATTTTCACATTTTGGTGGTATGGGTATATAAGAAAGTAGAGAAAAATCAGAATAATAACTCTACTTAAGAAGTAGCAAGAGGATATGTCAGGTGACATCATCTAAGCTGTACTTCAGAGTATAGATTTTACCTGGAAAACAATGAAATGTCATTGAAGCGTTTTCAGCAGTGTTTCCACTAGGATCAACTAGAGTTCAGCTAAGTTATTCTGCCATTCATGGATGAGCTGCCCCAGATGTGTGGGGACAGATTGGCTGCTGGCTGATTTAGGGTAATCTTGGCTGGGACAAGAGTGACCTTACTACTTCTATTCACTGCTTACTCCTCAGCACATAGTCCAGTATGTTCTCATTATGAAGGCAAAGATACAAGGGCACAAGTGGAAATGAACAACCTCTTTTATAAGATTCTGCTTGTGTAACATTTGCTAACATTGTCCAAAGAAAGTCAGATGAATGGGCCCAGAATTGAAAGGCAAGAGTTCATCCTTTGCTTCTTGATGGCAAAGGGCAACATTAACAAAGGTGGGACGAATAAATGAAATCAGGAATGCCATTAATCTTCAATAGTTTTTCAAAGTGAGTCTATCAACTTTTATTCCTTCTGGTATTGTTTGAGAGTCATAGATACTACTCTTCCTTACCAACAGTCGTTTTGTTTTATTTTAGTTTTTTTTTTTTCACTATTTAAAATTCTTTCTCTTCTCCTTTTCCTTCTTCCCTCCTCCGTCTTCTCCTCTCCATTAGTATTGTTATTATCTTAGTTCTTCTGAGGGATGTATAGATATTTGACATGGTTTTGCATTTACCTAATAACTAAATAATCTAAATGTATTTTCATAGCTTTAGTGGCAATTTAGATGTCCATTTATAATATAAAATGCTTATATAAGTTTTTTTCTTTGTTTAGTGGGAGTTTTTGTCCATTCTTCTCCACTGGGTTGTGTGGCATTATTTATAGGTATAAGTTTTATTTATAGGGCTGGATATAAGTTGCTTTTCCCACTTTGGAGAACTTTATACATGCGAAATTTATGTACACACATGCACGTGCACACACGCAGAGTTCTTTGTCTCTCTTTTTCTGGGTTGAATTTTCATTTTCTTAATGGCTTCTTTAATGACAGAAGTACTGAATAAATTCATTTTGCATTGCATCAGGCATTTTTAGCATTTTGCTCAGCCCTGGTCTGGTAGATATATCTGACCCTGAGTGGAAGAGAGCATCCTTTCTCCATAAAGATTTTGTGGTCCAGGCTAAGAGTCAGGCATGACATTCTTGAAAGGAAGCAACATAAAACCAAATATGAGTTTGAGCAACTGGAGCATTTAAAAACCTAATTTAGAACTACGCTTTTTAGACTAGTTTCTCAAATGTGTAAAATTTACTCATCCTTCTTGAGTTTCAAATTCCTTGAAGAAGGCATTTTGTTAATTCCTTAGACCTAGAACCATGTGAGGCAAAGAAGACAGTTCACTGGTTAAGGTCATGTCCCAGCTTGGGGAGGGGAGGGGGAATACCCCTGTCTTAAAAATGTGTGAGTGAAAGAATAATATTATCTATATCATTCTGTAGTAGTTAAGAAAGAAAGAGAAATACACATAAAGCTATAAAGCTATTTGAAGCTAGGCTGAATGTTTTGACTTAGTGTTACAATTTCCCAACAAGTAATATTTAACCTGTTCAAGTATCCTGAGTTTTTCATGAACATTTATACATCTATTTCTTATTGCAGAGCAGGGAGAAAAAACCTCTAGGATAATATTATGGAGAATTTCACATAATGGCAATCTGTTAGGAAAGCCCAATCTGCATTAAGGTGAATGGAACCTGAAAAGAATTGTTGGAAGTCACTTCACAAAGGAAAGCTGCTGTTCACAAGAGGAGAGAATTTGAAACCCAGGGCTCCTAGGAAGAGGAACATTCTCACTATATGCACACCCATCTCACCCTCAGGTATGAGGTTTTTCTTCAAGGCCAATTTCAAAGTGTTATTTTAAATGAAAGTTTTATTCAATCTGTAAGGCATTGAGATTGCAGCAGGTAGAACTCATAGAGAGAAAAGTCTTCTTGCAATAACACAGGATTTATTCACCCATATCTCTGAGATACGAAAAGGAAATTGTCCATGGGATTATATCATTAACTTGAAGCTACTCCAATCTCGTGGGTTTATTTATTTATTTATTTATTTATTTATTGGTCAGTGTGTTTTTAAGGAACGTCATATTTGGAATAAAAAATATATTGAGAAGATGTGTAAAATTTTCACTTTGTTAAAAGTGGGACTTCAGAGAAATTTGCCTCTTCATATGGTAGACTGAATAATGACCCCTCCACACACCACTGCCATGTTCTAATGCTCAAAACCTAAGTATATGTGACCATACATATAAAAGAGACTTGCCTGATATACTTAAATAACAGATTTTGAGATAGGGAGATTGTCTAGTTGGCCCCATATAATTAGAAGAGTCCTTATAAGTGGAAGGCAGTAGGTAAGAAAGAGAAGGTTATGTGAGGATGCAAGCAGAGATAGGAGAGATGTGGTCTGATAAGCCAGAAGCTGGAAAAGAAAGGGATGGATTTTGCCCTAGAGCTTTCAAAAAGAAGCAGCCCTGATCATACCTCAGCCTATAAAATTCCTCTCCAACTTTTGACTTCCAGAAACATAAAAAATTAAATGTGAAATGTTTTAAGCCACTAAATGTTTAGGACTTTGTTACCAGGAATATGAAATTAACATAATGTATAACAAGCTTTATGGATGAGATAAAGAACGGAGTTAATCTCCTCTTCGCTTTATCAAAATCTGTAATCCCCCAGCCTAAATCCACCAGTGGAAATAGCAACCAGCTCTCACCAGAGAATTTTGTGCCATAGCTTTCTGTAACTGGATCATAGTAAGAGAGGAAAGGGCTCCAACACCCATGCTAAAAGCTTCTCTGTGACCAGTCTCCTATATATATGTCAGGGAACTCTATTAAGAAATTAAGTTACTACTCAAATAATGAACAGAACTCGAGTCATCCCTATGAATAATGTATGAGTCTTTTTGTATTAGGATATGAGCACATGGCCTTCTAGCTCTGAGAGTGGTGGTTATCAGAATTAACATCCCACCGTAAGTAAATATGACACAGTATATAATACATGAAAAACTTTCCTTCAGGCATTGGACAACACACAGCCCAAGGTGTGACCCTTGAATGAAGAGAAACATATAAGGTAAGCTCCATATTTGTGTGAACTTTGTGCTGGGGAGAATCTCTGAACATGGAGAGACGAAGCCCAAACACAGAGTGGTGATTTTGCTGGGCAGAGGAAACAAAGATAAGAGATTAGATCTGAGATACTCACTGAAATTTTCAGGGAAAGGAGTTGGAGCAGAGGGAATTGTACAGAGAAGTAGACCCAGAAGGCTGTGCCAGGTTCCATTGCATCTCTGTCTGAGTACTAAGCACTGAGTGCATAAGACCAGGTCCTTTGGGATGTGACAGAGAAAAGCTACTGGGAAGCTGTGAACTTATTGTAGATATAATAGTTCCCACAGTGCTAGGTGATATTAAAATTCCAACCAGCTAGAGTGGAGGGAAATTACTAAGTAATCCAGGCATTTATTTGAAATTCCAGAAAAGCCACATTTTAAAATTAAAGTATAGTTGATTTGTAGTGTTGTACCAATTTATGCTGTACAGCAAAGTGACTCAGTCATACGTATACATAAATTCCTTTTTAAATATTATTTCCCATCATGGTTTATCCCAGGAGATTGGGTAAAGTTCCCTGTGCTATACTCTGGGACCTTGTTGTTTATCCATTCTAAATGTAATAGTTTGCATCTACTAACCACAAATGCCCGGTCCATCCCGCTCTATCCCTCCTCCCCTTGGCAACCACAAGTCTGATCTCTATGTCTGTGAGTCTGTTTCTGTTTTTGAGATAGGTTCATATGTGCCATATTGTAGATTCTACCTTTAAGTGATATCATATGTTGTTTGTTCTTCTCTATCTGACTGACTTCACTTAGTATGATAATCTCTAGTTTCATCCATGTTGCTATGAAATGGCATTATTTCGTTCTCTTTTATGGTTGAGTAATATCCTATTGATTATATATGTACCACATCTTTTTTTTTTTGTTTGTTTGTTTGTTTTGACATTTCTTGGGCCGCTCCTGCAGCATATGGAGGTTCCCAGGTTAGGGGTTGAATTGGAGCTGTAGCCGCCAGCCTCTGCCAGAGCCACAGCAACACGCGTCTGCAAACTACACCACAGCTCACGGCAACACCGGATCCTTAACCCACTGAGCGAGGCCAGGGATCGAACCCGCAACCTCATGGTTCCTAGTCGGATTTGTTAACCATTGAGCCACGATGGGAACTCTGACATATCTTCTTAATCAATTCATCTGTTGATGGACATTTAGGTTGATTCCATGCCTTGGCTATTGTGAATAGTGCTGCTATGAACATGGGGCAGCAAGTATCTTTTTGAATTGTAGTTTTGTGTAGCTATATGCACAAGAGTGGGATTGCTGGATCATATGGTAGTTCTATATTTAGTTTTGTGAGGCAACTTCATACTGTTTTCCATAGTGATCATACCAATTTACCTTCCCATCAACAGTTTTAAGAGGGTTCTCTTTTCTCCCTAACCTCTCCAGCATCTGCTATTTGTAGACTTATTAAAGATATCATTAATGAGGTGCCACCTCACACCATTCTTACTGGTGTGAGGTGGTACCTCACTGTAATTTTTATTTGCCTTTCTCTAATAATTAGTGATGTTGAACATCTTTTCCTGTGCCTAGTGGCCATCCATATGTTTTCTTTGGAGAAATATCTATTTAGGTCTTCTTCCCATTTTTCAATTGAGTCGTTTGATTTTTGTTGTTGAGTTGTATGATTTGTTTGTATACTTTGGAGATGAAGCCCTTGTCAGTTGTCATTTGCAAATATTTTCTCACATTCTCTGTAGGTTGTCTTTTCATGTTGTTTATGGTTGCCTTTGTAGAAAAGCCACATTTTAGGAGGAAGTTTAACTAATCTGATCTAGTGCAGATTAGCCCTACACTAGACCCACCCTAACAAAGCCTAAAATCAAACCTCAGTGATATCAAAACTAAACCACTATTTAACTGTCTATCACAACAATACTCAAAAATCTTTAAGGAGGAGTTCCCATCATGGTGCAGTGGAAACGAATCTGACTAGGAACCATGAAGTTGCAGGTTGGATTCCCGGCCTCTCTCAGTGGGTCAAGGATCTGGTGTTGTGGCTGTAGCATAAGCTGGCAGCAACAGCTCCAATTAGACCCCTAGCCTGGGAGCCTCCATATGCCGTGGGCACAGCCCTAAAAAGACAAAAAAAAAAATCTTTAAGGAGATAATTTAATTCAGACTCTCAATGATTTGACATTTGCAATGTTTGAATGGCTGTCTGGAAACTTCACCATTATAGGTTCCTGTCAAGAAGTAACTTATCCACTGCAACCAGGCCAGTTAGCTGGGAGCCTCTGGCTGCAGCACTTTCATGATCCATCTTAGCTTAGGAGCCAAAACTCTTGTAGGTCAGCCTTTAGCTGCTAGAAGGCTCTCAAATAAATTCTTGGGTTTGTAAGTTATGTCTTTCCACTCTGGCTAGTTGGAATTCTATTATCTGTCAGCACTGTGTGACCTCTGCATCCTCCAGAATCCCCATTTCTACTAGAACCATCTACTCATAATTAAATTCTTACTTTTCATCACTTTGGATATCAGATAATTTCCAAGTATAGCTTCTTCTTCTTCCCTAGTGTCTTATCTTTCTGACTGCTTCTCTTGACACACAAAACTTCAGTTTATATAATCTTGCAGTTTGCACTGTCATTATTTCTTCCCTAGATTATTGTGGAACATCATACCTGTACTTTTAAAAGTGCCTGGTGCTGTTTTGTATTCTAGGAAACTGGGACTTTTCCAGTTACCTTCATCCAACATTGTCTTAGGAATATTTCAAACACAAAAACAATTTAAAAATTCTTCAGTGAATACCCAATTATCTACTGTCAATATTATTTAATTATTATTTTATAGTACTTCTTGAAGATTCATCTATCCATCTGCTGAGCCATCATTTTTTGTTACATTTCAATATAAATTCCAGATAGCAGTAATTATATCTGAATGTCATATTTAATGCATATCGTTAATTAGAGAATGATATTTTTCAGTTGCTTTTTTCCTTAAGACTCAAAATTTAGGTACAATAAGGTGTACACATTTTGTACTTTTTAATTACATCACGGAATATCTGTAGTTTATGCAGGTGATGGGGAAAATAATAGCAGAAGAAATGAGCAAAAATAATGATTTTTCCTTTATACAAAAATCATAGTTCACAAATACTCATGAAAGGACCTACATGAAATTATTTGAAATAGTTACAAAAATATTAGCTATAATTTGGGATGGTAAATTTAAGGAGGGTTTTAAATAAGTTTACTTAAGTGACTATTTCTTGTTATTTTTGTTAGAGTGTAACATAAAATTTTTTGTTTTTTGTCTTTTTGCCTTTTTTCGAGCCGATCCCATGGCATACAGAGGTTCCCAGGCTAGGGGTCTAATCGAAGCTATAGCCACTGGCCTACACCAGAGCCACAGCTACATGGGATCCGAGCCGCGTCTGTGACCCACACCACAGCTCACGGAAATGTTGGATCCTTAACCCACTGAGCAAAGCCAGGGATTGAACCCTCAATCTCATGGTTCCTAGTCGTATTCGTCAATGACTGCACCACGACGGGAACCCCTAGAGTCTAACTTATAAAAATTTTTAGCAGTAAATTAAAACAAGAGGTATTGATCATACCTACTTGAAGGAAATGAATATGAAGATTGGAAACACAGAAACTGGGAATTTAACAAAGACCTTAGGATGAGGGATATGGGATGGGAGAAATGATTTGCTTTTAAATCCAGGAAATCATATGAATGACCAATTAATACATGCTACTTTAGTTTTATTAATTTACTTTTAGTCTACTTACTTTAGCACTGCATGTTAAATATTTGAAAGATGATATAAGCAAAAAATACAAAATTATAAATATCTAGATGTAAAATAGAGGGGTTTCTCAACTATGTTTAATTATATTGCTACTATTGATATTACCATCATTGTTGTTACTAGTACTGGGACTTTTATTTGCCAGCATTTGTTGAATCTTTTAATTTTTCAACTCTCTGTACCAAATAGATCTATAAATATTATCTATAGGTTAATTCAATAGATAAGAGATAGCTCTATACACCTCACATTTTTAAACCATGTAAATACTATCTGTTTTATTAATAGGTTGCTTAATTTATGTTAAGTTACAACTAAATAATGCTGTCTTTCAAGTAGCATATGCACTGTTAAAACTCAAAAGATTTGGATATAATCACAGGTACTAAGAAATCAAGCTGCCAGATATTTTAGATAAGCTTATCTCATAATTAAAACCCAAGAATTCCCAAGAATTGCACTTCTCAGTTGATAGTAAAATTGAGGGAGAAAAGTTCAATTCTGAGGGCAATGGCTTTTCCCCTGCCCCAACTTGCCTCCCCAGTTCATCCATAGAAAACCCACATTTTTCTTCTAATAAGAATATTATTACATGCCCAGGTAGTCCAGAGAACCCTGTAGATTAGGTCATAGTAAATGCCTGTTCTTTTCTTAAACTTGAGAGCACTCCCATTTACCTTTGCCTTTAGGAGAGAGAATCAGAAAGGGACCCATAGTAAGAGAAAAGTTCCTTGGAAAGAAGTATGGCTTTTTCTATTTTTTAAATAGCAATAATTGCTTTTAAATAATTATAAAAGTAATTGACATTTAAACCATTTGAAAAACACAAAAAAAAAACACAGAGAAGAAAATAAAAATTATTACAATATCCTCACACAGAGATGAATGCCTTATGGTATAAATATTTCTGGTTCTGAATATATGCATATCAAATAATGGGCATTTATATGGTATGCGATGACATATAATAATACATATACTCTCCAGCTAGCTAACTAACAGTTTTAAAGAAAAATAGCATAACTTAAATTATCAGTAGGAGTTATTATAGTGGATTACTTTGAATTTCATTGAAAGAGTGTTGTCCTATAATTTGTGTACATTTTTTTCAGACAATTTTTTTTAGATCAGTTTTAGGTTTACAGCAAAATTGATAGGGAGATATAGGGATTTCCCATACACTCCCTACCCCTAAACATGCGTAGCTTCTCCCATTATCAACATCACTCACAAAAACGGTACTTTTTTTTTTTTTTTTTAACAAAGGATGGAACTGTAGTCACACATCATACTTACCTAAACTCCATAGCTTACCTTAGGATTCTCTCTTGGTGTTGTATATTCTATGGGTTTGGATAAATGTAAAATGACATATATCCGCATTATAATACCATACAGGGTGTTTGCACTGCCTTCAAAATTCTCTGTGCCCTGCCTATTCATTTCTCCCTATGCCTCCAGTTGGCAAATATTCATCTTTTATTGTCTCCATAGCTTTACCTTTTCCAGAATGTCATATAGTTGGAATCATAGAATATAGCCTTTTCAGGTTGGCCTCTTTAATTGTTTCCTCCATATATTTTCATAGCTTGATATCTCATTTCTTTATAGCTCTGATTAATATCACTTCCAATATGCATGTATATTCAGGGAAGAAACTTCAACAATGGTATTTATTTTAACAGAACACATTAATAATAAATGTAGGCATTTAAATCAACATATCTTAGTGAAAACGTATTAAATATATTTGCTTGTCATATTTTTAAATGTTAATCTATTATAATATTTATTTTTCCATGTTGATGGTAGGAGCTATTTGTATATTTAGTACAACTCTTTTCTCTCATTTATATTTCAAATATTTTTATCTGATTATTTTAACATTTGTGTTGGTAAAAGACATTGTTTTTCTTTGCTTATGTATTTGTTTTAAGGGTGGAGAGTGATACAATAATTCTTTCCAAAAGAATGTTTACAACCATATCTACAACACAAAAATTCAAAATTCACCTGCCCACATCACTATCTTATTACAGAATTCATAGAATTGAATTGGTGTTTGATTGTTTTCACCCTTCAATCAGGCATATCTGTTTCACAATTTAACGTTTTCTCTGCCCAACATTTAAAGAAGTTGGTGTTCTTGCATGCCAAAAAGTAAGTCTATAGGAAGAGTGCCTATAAAGTTTCTTTCAAGGTGCTTAGTGAGATAGGCTTTGGAGAAATAGAAAATTTGATCTATATTGATTCTATGTCCTTTGAGAAACAGGCAGCTTGGGCTTGATTAATGAGCATTTCCCATCTCATTTATATCCCAAATCCCTGAAATTGACATCTGAAAATTCTTGTATATTGTTCCAGAGTAAATTATGTTCAGTACCTTCTCCAGTTGTGGTATCTCCTTGCCTCCAAATGGCCAGAAGCTATATTCTTAGCCATGTAAGAAACAGCCAGTTTGGGAAGAAGGGAAGGAAACAAAAACAAAACAAAGCAAATCAATCAAACAAACAAAAAACACTGAAATATGATAACTATGCTCTGTATCTTAGATTGCATCTATATTGAACTGTTTTTGAGATAATTTTTCTTGCATCCCTAGACTCCCAAGGGGTTTTTGTTTTGCTTTGTTTTTATATTTAAAATAGAGTAGCAATATCAGTATTTGTTAATCAAAAGGTGACTGAAGATTTTGTGTCATTACTCTGAAATTAAAAGTGCATGTTCTGGAGTTCCCATCATGGTGCAGCAGAAACGAAACTGACTAGGAACCATGAGGTTGTAGGTTCAGTCCCTGCCCTTGCCCAATAGGTTAAGAATCTGGCATCGCCATGAGCTGTGGTGTAGGTCATAGATGCAGCTTGGATCTGATATTGTTGTGACTGTGGTATAAGTCATTGGCTACAGCTCCAATTAGACCCCTAATCTGGGAACCTCCACATGCCACAGGTACAGCCCTAAAAAGTAAAAAAAAAAAGTGCATGTTCTATTTCATGAATTTATTCCCCAGCATCCACACTGATATCTACAATTGAGAATATCAGAAATGTAAGGTATCTTAAAGATATGTTAATGGAATGACTTCTATAAAAAGAATATACATTAATATCATCTAGGAATATTCTTTTTTTTTTTTTCAAAATACACACATCAGGCTTATCTCCTAGAACAAAGATTGACAAAAACTCTGTAAAGGGTCAGCTATTAAATATAGGCTTTACAGTCCATTCAGTCTTCATAGCAATGACTCACTTTTGCTATTCTAGCCAAAAAGCAGCCATAGATAATACCTAAACAATGAGGGTAGCTGTGTTCCAATAAAACTTTATTTGTGGAAACAGATGGTTGTCCAAATTTGGCCCACGGCTGCAGTTTGCTGAGCTCTGCTCTACAATTTGATGTGTTAGTAATCAATTTGATGTGTTAGTAATTTAACTGACCGATCGAAAAACAACATCATTTGTCTTCAGAGGATGATTTTAGAAACCAGAGTCTCTGATGCATCACCGACAATGTCTTGAATAAATTTAAAAAATCCTGGACATGAGAAGAAAACAATATATCAGCACAGTGAAGAGGAACAATACTCTAAAGTAAGAGATTCACAAATTGCTCAAATTTTGAAATGAACAAATCTTTTAAACTAACTTTGATAAAGGAGTTAAAAGCACATTGGAAACGATGAATGTGTGGGTAAAGGAGTTTAGGGGAGATAATGAAACACAAAAAAAGAATAAAATTTAATTAGCACTAAAACTGCATGAAATGAATAATAAACATAAAGATCAGACAACAGGGAACCAAGTCAGACTTGGGTAAAAGTGAGGTGGGCATACCCAACAGAGGAGACAAATTAAACAAATTCATGACAACATTTGAAAGAAGTCTATGTGATAAAAACTGCACAGAAATGGAGTGACATCCAATATCATGCAAGAATTCAGTGGTGGAGCTTGTTTTCAAGGTCAGTATTTTTTCCACATCTTCCTCCCTGGTGGTAAGTATCCCAGTTCTGCCTAACACCCAGCTACAAGCCTCTTGAATGGAATACTTGTCTGATTAATTGCCCTCTGAATAGGTGCTCGGAGAAAATGATCATCTTCACTTTATATTTGCAGCCGCATTTGTTTTTTTAAAGGGAAGCCATTTATCCATTGTCGCAAATTAAAACAGTTATGATCATGGTAATAACATCATTTGAATAATCAAATGCAGTTGAAAAGTAAATGCACCAATTTAGGCTGGACATGAGCTATTGTAATGTGCACTTACGTTTAATATCCGTTATGTTTCCCTGGATACCTTGATGGACTGAGCTCTGCAATTTAGTTGTATAGGCAAATTTTCTTGAGAGAGAACAATCAACTTGTAAACTGATGATTATAAACAAATTATGCTAGGTCTCAGGTAATGAAGGTTGGGCAATTATAATTGCATTCAAACTATTATCATTTGCAGAGCTATATTGGGATAGTGTCAGTAGATATGAAATAAACTGGATTTAACAAAGCAAATCTGTTCTTTTGTGCATTTCCTATAGTCTTGCTGGATACCACAGTATATTATAAAGTGTTGATGTTTCTGTTTTGGCTGCTTTATAAAATCTCATATTAGTTGAAGGTAGTGTCTGCTAAAACTTTTTAAGTTTTCTGCATAGAAAAGGCACAGTGTGTTTGGAAGGTGGAACTCCAAGATTCCTTTTAAAGAAAACTATGCATTATCAAAGACATTGCTTTTATCTACATTGTATATTTATTTGAGATCCTTTGGAACTGAAGAGCAGAGTGTGACATGCTGTAGTTGCAGCTCTCCAGATTACCCTGTAGGTGTTGCAAGTTTTGGAGACCAGTTTACTCTCCCTCCGACGGTAATTGAGCTGAATGTATAAACACACTCCAAATGATTAAACCAGGGGTGGCACCTGGGTCTGTAAGGATTTTCACCAATAATAAAGGACTCAACACTGTCTTTCCAGGCTTTATTGTTCTGTGTAGAAAACAATAAATCAAATCAGTCTACATTTATTTTCCCTGCAAGACCTATTACACATTTGAAAATAAGTATATGGCAGTAACTAATTTACTGTCTAATTACTGTATTCAGTGAAGATATTCAACTTGAGGCTATTAGAGTAACAATTCTGCAAATTGCATTTGTTTATTGAATTTATTTATATATAATTGCTACAAGTTGGTCTTAGCAATTACAATAGATGGTCTTAGCTAAAGCTAATTAAACCTCATGGGCCTCTTAGAAAGGGTGTGTCCCTTCATGTAACCAGGCCATCCCTGTGGATGGAAAGGATGGACCACCCTATAGATTCTTGATATAAATAATAAACTAAAACAATTATACATTATCCACAAATAAACCCTTATATGCTCTACCTGTTAACTAAGAGGGATAAGATAATAATTGAGGTTTAAATATTTGGCATTCCATTTTTCTAGACGATCCCTCAGAACAAAAGCATCTTTGTGCCTGGGCTAATTGGTAATAAACCCACACAATTAACCATATCCATATGAGTATCTAAGTCCATATCCTTCAGAGATAGAAACCAAAATTAGTGATTATTATCAATATATGTTATTATGTACCTGGCACCAAGCTGAGCATCTTAACAAACATAAACCTATTTGATTTTTACAATGGCCCTATGACAGAATTATTACTGTTTTTCCCAATTTTATCAATGAGGAAACTGAAACTTATACATATTATTAAATAATTCAGTTGCTCAATAAAGTAAGGGAGATTAGAGTACCAATGTCAAAATCCATAGTTTAATGCATAGATCTGAAAACTAGACTGAGGGTCAAATCTGGCCCACTGCCTATTTTTGTATGGCCTATGAGCTATTTTTAACTGACAAAGAAATCAAAGATGTTCACTATTTCCTTAGCCATGAAAGTTATACTAAATTTAAATGTAAATGCCCACGAATAAAGTTTTATTGCAGTACAGCTAGACTCATTATGTATTTTCCATGCCCATTTCCCACTATAGTGGGATAGTTGAGTAGTTGCAACAAAGACCATAGGGGTGCTCTCATCACTTTGCACTGCTGCTTGGAACACTACACCTTGAGTGATGCAGTTATAACTTCAGTGTTTTGGCACCTCACATATGACACTAAAATATGCATAAAATATCAAAATATTTTATTCATTTTTTATTACTAGTGCATAATCAACAATGTTAAAATAGCAAGAAGAATAAAAAATAATGTGATTTAAAGGCACAATAGAATGTGTATAGTTTGTTACTGAATTAGAAGTTGAAATACTGCATTTATTATGTGATGGCATTATAGCTATTTTAAAAGAATTCAGTATACATTGACTAGCAAACTAAGCACGCATCACAATATCCCTACATATAGGAAAGCAATGTTTATAAAAAAAAAAAGAAAATTTAAAGCATCTCCTCCTGGCAGATTTTCTTCACAAAATTAAAAATAAGATCACAACTAAAGTGTTTGAGTGATTCATTTGTTAGCCAAGAAAAAAAGTTTGGCAATTTTGGATTAATTATACCATCTTTGATTACAACAGCAAAAGAATGTGTCCAGAGAGAAATAAAAACTATTAAAAAATGATTTGCTTTCTGTGAAAAGTAAAACTGAAGAGTTGTGGATATTAGGAGCAATTCAGTAGTCAATTAAAAATAAACTGGATGGTTTTAAGTTGTTTTCATTGACTATTGGTGAGTTAACAGATTTTCTTATTTCCAGGAGTCAATACTGAGTTTGAAGTGATTAAAGGATTACCTTTTATGAAAAGCCTGTATGGAATAACTATAGGCAAGAATATTTTCAAAGAAATTGACAAAATGCTAATTCATTAAAACCTGAATTGGAATCTGCTATGATGTGTTATAACTGATGATGGAAAAAGTTTGGGTGAAGCATCATAAAAAGATTCAGTTGGACAGACATGCAAAGTTTATATAAATGTAAGTTATTTAAAGTTATTATATTATTAATCAGCATATACTGTGTGGAAAATATTTTAATCTATTGTGTCAATAATATCAGTGGTGAATTTCATCTGCTCTAGTGGATTTAACATTGTCATTCCATGAATTTTTATCAGAAATAGAAGCTGAATATCTTTAATTTGGCTTTACCGCAAGAAGGTTGATGGTTTAGTGGTGAAGTTTTATTGTGCTTTTTGATGTCAGAACCAAAATTTAACATTTTTAAACAAGCAGTGGGCCAGATTTGACCTCAGTCTGGTTTTCAGTTCCCTGGTTTAGAATATGGATTTTGATGTTGATACTCTTGTCACAGTCATTATTTTTAAACATGGACTGACTTTAGAAACTAGCTTCTTAGAGAATCAATATAAAATTCCAAGGTAAAAGATAACATATATACAACTTATATTGGTTTAAAGTCTATTCCATAAAAACGAGTGTTATTTGAAATACAAGTAGTGTCAACAGTCTTATAACCTTCTCATGCTGACAAGAGTTAAAACAGTAACATTATCATTATCACACAAATTTTCAGTACTTAGTCTAAAAATTTCCAAGCTTCCACTGTAGTTCCAACAGTGTGTTTCAAATCTCACTCGAAGTGAACTATCTTTTTCTATATTTCAAAATCAATTTAACCATGAAACTGAATAGCTTCCACCTAACCTTCAGTTGGAAATGATTAATCTGCAATATTATGACAAGAAAATATCAAGAGAAAAATCAAATAGAATTCTTTAAATGCCTTCTAAGCAAAAAAAAAAAAAGAAGAAGCCCTTGATTCAAATTGTATAAAGAGTGACATTATCAAAGTGGCAGAGTAAGAGACACCAGCCTCTGCTCCTCAACAAATGTGGACAATTAGACAGTCATTCATTGAAAACAAAACAAAACCAAGAAAAAGCTCAGGAATCTACTTAGGAAACTTCAGCAACATAATGGAACAAAAAACCTGAGAATAACCACACAAAAAGTGAAGGAAGAGCAGCTTCATTTTTCCTGCATCATTTCATCCCCCAGGCAGCACTGCTCAATATCAAGAGGAAACTTCCCAGCTTGGAGGAGTTCCTCTGACCTGGAAAAAGAAAATGAAGTGAGTGACCAGTTTCTCCAGT
Source organism: Phacochoerus africanus (assembly GCF_016906955.1). Lineage (NCBI taxonomy): Eukaryota > Metazoa > Chordata > Mammalia > Artiodactyla > Suidae > Phacochoerus > Phacochoerus africanus. The sequence goes on along the minus strand of NC_062558.1, from coordinate 119,936,699 downwards.
CTTTTTGTGCACCAAACAAAAGACCTGCTTTAGTTTCACCCCATCCAGACACCCAACAAATCTGAGATATTGAGACATGTCTAGGAACAAAAAAAGTAGAGCAGGGGCTATTGTATGAGCCATACAGCAGAAGCTGGATGGTTTCCAATGGTGAGCTCTGTAGGAAATTTCAGTAGCTTTTACCACCAAAGAAACCAATGGGCAGCAAAGCATAGTGGACCCCCTGCAAATTTCACCATGCTTTGTCCTATATGTATTCATGTTCACAAACATCAGTTACTCAGTTCCCTCTCTACTTTATCCTTGCCACCCCCATCAGAGCTAGGGATTCACACTGGCTTCTGTGGCTGCATGGGTGCAAGATGCAGCCTAGACCCCAATGGTGGGTTCCCACTACTATGTACACTCTTGGTACGAGCCCCTCAAACTCTATAGCTGTACACCATCAGTTTTACCTCCATCACCAGCCTCTACTGTGGTACACATACTCATGGCAAGATCTTACTAGTACAAGGTACATACCAACATTCCAGGCCCTCACAGCTGCTTGTGTGCCCAGATTCAGCCCTATCTCCAGTTATTGGCCTACAGCACCAGTTTCACCTGCAGCTAGCACCCCTAGGTGTGCATATTCATGCCTTTGGCTCAACTCTCAACACTGGCCTCCACTGGCCTGTGCTTGTGGAAAGACCCTGAAGCCATGGCACTGCACACCAACATCCAAGGCCCCACAGCTATTCATTGGCCTACCTCAGGGCCAGTATCCTATCACTGCCTTCACTTACTGGTTCACCTATAGCTGGGCCCTCTATATATGCACCTGCAACTCTCCAGCACAGCTCCTGTCATAAGCCTCCACTATAGTCTGTGCACCCAAGGCAAGACCCTCAACCACATGTATGCACACAATAAGCCCTGGCTTTCATAGCTACCACTGCACCAGCAGTTGGCCATAGCTCTTGCTGATGTCCCTGATCTCCATGGTCATATGAGTGTTTGCAACAGCCCCCTGCCACTACACAGGCACTTGCAGTTGGCTCCCACAGCCAAGGTGTGCACACAACTGACTCTAGCAACCACCTCTGCCTGGCCTGCTCTCAAGCCAGTGGAGCCAGAGTGCTTCATTCAAAAATGGCAATACTCTTGAGGACAGCACCCCAGATGTACTGATTCATCAAAGATATATTTGACTCTCTCAGAGACATTCCTTGTAGTGGAGTTTGATTAATGGTTAGGGTACTCTTTTCTGGTGATACAACATGAGAATTCCTGGGCAAATAAGACATTGGAGTAGAAAGAGGAATGTAGGGCCAATGCTTAATTCCACCTGTTCTGTCATCCTGAGTCAAGGGTTTGTGGTTTCTGAGACAAGGTCAGGTTAGTATCTCCACAAGGTGTTCACTGGGAGCTAAATAATATTAAGAACTACTTGTATTGTGCTTTGAAATTCAATGCTACAGGCACCATGCCTTACCTTCCCAAAATAATTTTGATTGTCTCACCAGGCAGTGCAAGCAGATGAACCCAACTCCTACCCACTAGATCCCATTTGTTCTGATCATACTTCTTTGTTAAATAGAATCTTTTCCATCTACATGTCTCAGAACTTCTCATTTTGGCACCAAATTCTGGCTGGAGAGGTTATGCAAACTCAGCATCCCAAACCAGATGGCTATTCTACTATTAGGAGATAGGAGTTTTTCCAAATTTACCTATTTTCCTTTTATTCCCATCAGTCTATAAAGTAACCCACCATAGAATTTTAATGCATGAGTTGTAAGGAGAATAGAGAAGTGAATGTCAATATTTCCTCTAGAGAGAAGCTTATGATTTTATTAAAATTAGCATTTATTTCTATACATTACACAATTAGAAAATGATTCAAGAAATTGTCATATCATGTAATAAAGAAAACACTTTTGCAATTCACATCTTCTGCAACTCACTTACTAACAAGGGTGTATCCTGACCCATTCACAGTTGACTGGAAGAGTAGGGGATATTTGAACTAAACTGAGATAGTAAAAAGTTCTTTTCCACTACACGGAAATTTCTCTGAGTTTCTATTGGACACTTGTACTGAAAGGATATGGAAAGGCTAAGGCTAAGTCATGAACATAGTGTAACAGAGAAAATGTGTGAGAAAACTGAATAAAGAAAATGTACAGAAGAAGGTAAATATGGAGAGGGGAACCAAGAAAGGAGATAGAGGAAGGGGGAGAGAGAGAGAGACAAGCATCCTTAGTTCCTAAAAGTTTTTCTCCATTGTGTATTCTTGCCTCTATAGTAAATTAGTTGACCATAAGTGCATGGGTTTATTTCTGGGCTTTCTTTCCTGTACCATTGATCTGTATTTCTGTTTTTTTTTTCCCTGTTGCCATACTGTTTTGATAGCTGTAGCATTGTAATATAGTCTGGAGGTGGGGAGCCTGGTTCCTCCAGTTCAATTTTTATTTCCAGGATTTGCTTTGGCTATTTGTTTCTCTTTTTGTTTTTGGTGTTTTGTTTTGTTTTGAAACAAATGAAATTAGAATACTTTCTATACCATACATAAAAATAAACTCAAAATGGATTAAAGACCTAAATATAAGACCAGATACTATAAAATTCTTAGAGGAAAACACAGGCAGAACTCTGTCTGATGTAAACCACAGTAATACCTTTTTAGATCCACCTGCTAGAGTAATGAAAATAAAAACAAAAATAAACCAATGGGACCTAATTATACTTAAAAGCTTTTGCGCAGCAAGATAAATCATGAACAAAATGAAAAGACAACCCACAGAATGGGAGAAAATATTTGCAAATGAAGCAATGGGCAAGGAATCAATCTCCAAAATATATAAACAACTCATGCAGCTCAATATCAAACAAACAACCCAATTGAAAAATTTTCAGAAGATCTACATAAACATTTCTCTGGAGATGACAGCCAAAAACAAACAAACAAACAAAAAACAAAAACCCAAAACACACGTACATGAGAATATGCTCATGATCTCTAATTATTAGAGAAATGCATATAAAAACTACTATGAGGTACCACCTTACACCAGCCAGAATGGCCATCATCAAAAAATCTACAAACAATAAATGCTGGAGAGAGTGCAGAGAAAAGGTAACTCTCCTACACTGTTGATAGGAATGTAAATTGGTACCACTACTATGGAAAACAGTATGGAATTTCCTCAAAAAAACCTAAAAATTGAACTACTGTATGATCCAGCAATTCCAATCCTGGGAATGTAGCCAGAGAAAACCATAATTCCAAAATATACATGCTCTTTGATGTCCATTACAGCACTACGTACAATAGCCAACACATGAAAACCACTTAAATGTCCATCGACAGATGAATGGATTAAGAAGATGTGGTACATAAAATCAAGAGAATACTGCTCAACCATAAAAAAATGAAATAATGTCATTTGTAGCAACGTGGATGGACCTAGAGATTATCATACCAAGTGAAGTAAGTCAGACAAACATGTGATATAATTTATATGTGAAATCTAAAAAAGAAGATACAAATGAACTTATTTGGAGAACAGAAACAGACTCACTGACTTTGAAAACCAACTTATGGTTACCAAAGGGGACAGGTGGAAGGGTAGGTTGGACTGGAGTTTGGGATTGGCATATACACAACCTGGTATATGTAATGACTGGCCAATGGGGACCTGGTCTATAACACAGGGAATTCTACCCAATATTCTGTGATAATCTTTATGGGAAAACAATCTGATAAAGAATGGATGTGTGTACATGTATAACTGAATCACTTTGCTGTACAGCAGAAATTATCACAAAATTATAAATCATTGTTTCAATAAAACTTTAAAAATTAACAAGAAAATCTTCCAGATCAAGTCCCATATAAGATCCAGATACTTGACTTGCTTTTGTATTTGAGGAAATATTTTGGGTCCTTTAAGTATATTCCCTTCATTTGCAAAAGCTAGTTGATTGGTGTTTGTTACTTTCAATCAAAGGAGATGTGACTACAAGTTCTACCCTGCAACACTCATGGCACACTAACAAACATTCACAGAAATGTTTGCTCAGTCTAGAGCAGTGAGGGATACTTTTGCAAAGGGGCAGTGGGGGGAGAGATGGGCCTTAAGGACTGAAGAAAATTCATATAGAAAAGGAAAAAAGGGGGGCATCCAGTGAGAACAGCATAACCAAGAGGAAAAAGGCAGGAATAGACATACTGTGTACAGGAAACCAACTTGGATTGTCATGGAGGATTTATAAATGCAATAATGGTACGTTTAGGCTTGAAAAGCAGAATTTGTTGAAGACTGTTTGTTGACCCATGTAAGTTTTTCCTCAAAAGTCGAAGATGTAACAGTGAGACACTTAACTTTTTAAGGACCATTTTAAATTCCCAATTGGAGTACTTTCTCTTTCTCTCTTCATATCTCTTAAGGGATACTTTACCGCTTTCCCACCATTCGCAGCCTGTTTACTGAACTATAAATGTTTCTATAATTGTCATATATCCCCTATTAAAGACTACATTGAAGATTACATTCCTTCAAGTCCGGGGGGACTTACATAGTACATGATACTGAGGGTTTGAATCAAGTTTCTCTAAATTTCAAGGTGCCAGGAGACCCCATATTACATCCATTTTACAAAGACATGTGTAGGTACTAAACAGCCTTATACAGAGTAAGTGATCAAAATATTTTCTGAATTTTAAAATTTCATTTCTTTCCCTCTCCCACAAATTAGGTGAACCTGAGGATTTCTATCAGCATTTTAATGGCATTTTGTTCTTAAAAAATAGAACTCTGAACCATATACAGGGTTCTTCTGCTATCTCAGAATTGTTTTTATGATATATTTTAAAACAAGCATATAAAAATACACTGGACTGAAATATTTTCATTTAGTTGCATCTAAACTAATCTCCAGTTTAATACTAAAAATATAGTTAATCACGATATATTTGAAAACCATGTTATATTTATAATGCAGTTTCCAAAATAGACACACATGGCATATACATTTTACAGTGCAGTAAATTATAGATTAAAAAAAAAAAACCAAAAACCTCAAGTTGATGCTTTCAAGTTATCATCCTGGTGCAAAGAAAATTTGCCTCTAAAAAAGATTCTTTAAATATTTGGTATGTCAAGGAGTTCCCATGTTCCATGTTTTGTATGTTGAGTAACCCCTGTGGTTCAGCAGGTTAAGAACCTGCCATAGTGTTCATGAGGATGTAGGTTCAATACCTGACTTCACACAGTGGGTTGGGGGTCTGGTATTGCCACAAGCTGTGGTGTAGTTTGCAGATGCGGCTTGGATCTGCTGTTACACGACTGTGGCATAGGCTTTTAGCTGCAGGTCCAACTCGACCAGGAGCTTCCCTATGACACAGGTGTGGCCATAAAAAGAAAAAAAAATGTATTTTGAAATATACTATTTTTTTCTAAACATTTTTTAGAAGACATAAATATATCTAGGTCATGTCCTGATAGGCATTCAAGTACATTCCATCTTTGTTTATATCATTTCTGTGCAATAAGACCATTCATGATCTTTCTTAAATAACCTAATGATTAGTCCATGAGATGATATATCTAATTTCATATTTACCAAAGGGAAAGAGATTTTTTAAAATATTTTTATTTTTTATTTTTATTTTTTTTACCATTTATTTATTTATATTTATATTTTTTCTACTGTACAGCATGGTGACCCAGTTATACTTACACGTATACATTCTTTTTTCTCACATTACACATTCCATCGGAAGTGACTAGACAGAGTTCCCATATGATATCACTTATATCTGGAATATAATACACGGCACAAAGGAACATTTCCACAGAAAAGAAAATCATGGACTTGGATAATAGACTTGTGGTTGCCAATGGGGAAGGGGGAAGGGTGGGAGGCACTGGGAGCTTGGAGTAAATAGATGCAGAATTTTGCTTTCAGGATGGATTAGCAATGGGATCCTGCTCTGTAGCACTGGGACGCTGAAAGAGATTTTTTTTTTCTTTTTAAATATGACTTTCACATCCTTGTGAACAACTCCTCACTTTTCTTTCAGTATCTTAAAGAAAATCCTGGCAAACATTATTAGTTGTTCTTGTGAAGTCAAAAGAAAATAGGAAGATGATGTCAGTTAGAATGGTGGAGTAAGGACTTTCATAATTTCTCCTGGGATAATTGTAAAAGAAAAAAAAAATTAGCGACAATTGTTTAACATTTCAGCTGCCAGACTTGGTGATAACAATTGGAACAACAGCACACTGACCAAAAGAACAAAAGAGAAATCTGAGAAGTGGGATAGCCATAGAAGCTTAGTAATCTAATAGTCTATAAAATGGCTAATGTAAAGTCCTATGTACATGTGCAAGAAAGACTTGAGAACACCATACGTCCTCATCTCTGGTTGACCTTGAAGCTCTGGGCAAGCAGGGAGTGAAGGCCAGGGCAGAATTGTAAACTGCCCGCCCGAGCATTGAAGGTATGCCCGAGCATTGAAGGTATGCCCCAACATGCACACAGAGCCCTTTGGCAAATAGTTTAGGAACTTATTCATTCTGGGCATTTAGGGAAATATCTGGTGCTCATTAACTGACACCAAGTTAACTGAGCAGGAAACTACAGTGGCCACAGAAGACTTTACAAAATTAAATCAACAAAGTCATGAAGCAAATAAACAGTATGAAGAAGAATAAAAACAACTGGTAGCAACAGCAACGTGTCTATGGGAAGGAAGGAAAATCTGATATCCAGAGTAGTCACAATATATTTAAAACATTCAGTTTTCAACAAAACAATTATGAGAAATACAAAGAAATAAGCAAGTATGGCCCATACATGGAAAGAAAAGCAATCACTAGAAATTGTCCTTAATAAAGCTATTTATAAAATTTATTGAAACTCTATTTATTGCCTATTCTGATTTTATCTCAAAAACCCAGGAATGCCATAATAAGAGACAACCTTCTAAGAATCATTTTTTATTTCCCAAATGTGTGTCTTATCTCTTCTTGTATTTTAAATATATTGAAATAACTAAAGAAATCCATGCATGAAAGACTATAAAAATGTGGGTAAAATGTATCACTGTAGAAATAACATCAAAAGTGGGAGGCTTTAAGCTTCACTTTTAATAATAGATAACAAAATAAGATAGAAGATCAACAAGGTAATAGGAAATAAGAAAGACACTGTAAACCAACTAGACTGAGTAAATATCTATAAAGAATTATTATCATCTGAATATTTGTATACCTCCCAAATTCATACGCTTAAATTATAAATGCCAAAGATAATGGTTTTAGGACTGGTGGACTTTAGGAAGTGCTTAAATCTTGTAGGTATAGTCCATATAAGGGAGATTATTACTTTATAAAAGAAACCCACAGACATCCCTAGCCTTTCCACCATGTAAGGAAACAGAAAGAAGGAGCATGCTCAACCATAAATGGGCTCTCGCCAAAACTCAAAAACTCAACCATGCTGGTGCCTTAATCTTGGACTTCTGAGCCTCCAGAACTGTGAGAAATATTAATTTCTGTTGTTTATATGCCACCAATTATGTGGTATTTTTTAATCAAGTATAATTGATTTACAATGTTCCTTCAGTTTCTGTATACAGCAAAGTGACCCAGCCACCATACAGTCCCCTCCTTTTTTTCATTTTCCATCAGGGTCTTACTCATGAGACTGGATACAGTTCCCTGTGCCATACAGAAGGACCCCATCACCCAGCTGTACTAAATGTAACAATCAGCATCTACCAACCCCAAACTCCACATCAGTCCCCTTCTCCTTCCTCCCCACTGGCAAACATGTCCTCCATGCCATGATCTGTTTCTGTTTTGTAAATAGATTGTTTGTGCCATACTTTAGACTCCACAATGAAGTGATATCATAGGGTGTTTGCCTTTCTCTTTCTGACTTAACTTTATTTAGCATGAGAGTCGTTAGTTCCATCCATGTTGCTGCAAAGTCATTATTTTGTCCTTTATATGGCCGAATAGTATTCCTTTACACATATGTACCACATCTTCTTAATCCGTTCATCTGTCGATGGACATTTAGGTTGTTTCCATGTCTTGGCTATTGTGAGTAGTGCTGCAATGAACATATGGGTGCATATATCTTTTTCAATGAAAGTATTCTCTGGGTATAAACCCAGGAGTGGGATTGCTGGATCATATGATAGTTTTATATTTAGTTTTCTGAGGTATTTCCATACTTTTTTCCATAGTGGTTGTACCAGTTTACATTCCCATCAACAGTGTAGGAAGGTTCCCTTTTCTATACACCCTCTCTAGCATTTGTTATTTGTAGATGTAGAAGATGGCAATTCCTGTGTAAGGAGGTACCTCATTATAGTTTTGATTTGCATTTCTCTAATAATTAGTGATGTTGAGCATTTTTTCATGTACCTGCTGGCCATCTGTATGGCTACTTTGTTTTTTTTTCCCATTTTTTTATTACTCAAGTGAATTTATCACATCTGTAGTTGTATAATGATCATAACAATCTGATTTCACAGGATTTGCATCCCACAACCCAGGCACATTCCCCCACCCCCAACACTGTCTCCTCCGGAGACCATAAGTTTTTCAATGTCTGAGAGTCAGCATCTGTTCTGCAAAAAAGTTTAGTCTGTCCTTTTTTCAGATTCCACATGTCAGTGAAAGCATTTGATGTTTGTGTCTCATTGTATGGCTGACTTCACTTAGCATGATAGTTTCTAGGTCCATCCATGTTGCAAAAAATGCTGGTATTTCGTTCTTTTTAATGGATGAGTAAGATTCCATTGTGTATATGTACCCCATCTTCTTTAGCCACTCCTCTGTCATGGACATTCAGGCTGTTTCCATGTCTTGGCTATTGAAAATAGTGCTGCAATGAATATCGCAGTACATGTGTCTTTGCGAGTCATGGTTTTCTCTGGATAGATGCCCAGGAGTGGGATTGCTGGATCCAATGGTAGTTCTATGTTTCGTTTTCTGAGGAATCTCCATACTGCTTTCCACAGTGGTTGCACCAACTTACAATCCCACCAACAGTGTACTAGTGTTTCTTTTTCTCCACACCCTCTCCAGCACTTATTGTTTGTAGACTTTTGGATGATGGCCATTCTGGTTGGTGTAAGGTGGTACCTCATAGTGGTTTTGATTTGCATCTCTCCAATAATGAGTGATGTTGAATATCTTTTCATGTGTTTTTTGGCCATCCATATGTCTTCTTTGGAGAATTGTCTGTTTAGACCTTCTGCCCATTTTTTGATAGGCGTGTTTGTTTTTTTGGTATTGAGCTGCAGAAGGTGTTTATAAATTTTGGAGACTAATCCCTTGTCAGTTCATTCACTTGCAAAGATTTTCTCCCATTCTGTGGGTTGTCTTTTTGTGTTGTTTAGGGTTTCGTTTGCTGTGCAGAAACTTTGAAGTTTGATTAGATCCCATTTGTTTATTTTTCTTTTTATTGTCAATACTCTGATAGGTGGATCTGAGAAGATGTTGCTGTCATTTATGTCAGAGAGTGTTTGGCCTATGTTTTCCTCTAAGAGTTTTATAGTGTTTGGTCTTATATCTAGGTATTTCATCCATTTGCAGTTTATTTTTTGTGTATGGTGTTAGGGAGTGTTCTAATTTCATTCTTTTCCATGTGGCTGTCCAGTTTTCCCAGCACCACTTATTGAACAAGCTGTCCTTTCTCCATTGTATAGTCTTGCCTCCTTTGTCATAGATTAGTTGGCTGTAGGTGCATGGGTTTAATTCTAAGCTTTCTATCCTGTTCCACTGATCTATATTTCTGTCTTTGTGCAAGTACCATGCAGTTTTGACGACTTTTGCTTTCTGGTATAGTCTGAAGTTCAGGCGCCTGATTCCTCCAGGTCCGTTTTTCTTTTTCAGGATGTCTTTGGCTATTCTGGGTCTTTTGTGCCTCCAAACAAACTTTAAAATACTTTGTTCAAGTTCTTTGAAAAATGTCCTTGGTAATTTGATAGGGATTGCATTGAATCTGTAGATTGCCTTGGGTAGTATAGTCATTTTGATAATGTTAACTCTTCCAATCCAAGAGCATGGTATATCTTTCCATCTATTTGTGTCATCTTTGATTTCTTTCATCAGTGGCTTGTAGTTTTCAGAGTACAGGTCTTTTGTTTCTTTAGGTAGGTTTGCTCCTAGGTATTTTATTCTTTTGGATGTGATGGTAAACAGGATTGCTTCCCTAATTTCCTTTTTGGCTTTTTCATTGTTAGTATATACAAACACTGTCAATTTTTGTGTATTGATTTTGTATCCTGCGACTGCCAAATTCGTGGGTGAGTTCTAACAGTTTTCTGGTAGAGTCTTTAGGATTCTCTAGGTATAGTATCATGTCATCTGCAAATAGTGATAGTTTTACTTCTTCCTTTCCAATTTGGATTCCTTTTACTTCTTTTACTTCTATGACTGCTGTGGCTAGGACTTCCAGGACTATGTTGAAGAGTAATGGCGAGAGCGGACATCCTCGTCTTGTTCCTGATCTCAGCGGGAATTCTTTCAGCTTTTCCCCATTGAGAATGATGTTTGCTGTGGGTTTGTCATATATGCCCCTTTATCATGTTGAGGTAGGTTCCAGTTATGCCCACTTTCTGAAGGGTTTTTATTAGAAATGGGTGTTGGATTTTGTCAAAGGCTTTTTCTGCATCTATTGAGAGGATCATATGGTTTTTATTCTCCAGTTTGTTAATGTGGTATATCACACTCAAGGATTTGCAGACATTGAAGAATCCTTGCATCCCTGGGATAAATCCCACTTGATCATGATGTACAATCCTTTTAAGGTATTGTTGGATGCGGTTTGCTGGTATTTTGTTGAGGATTTTTGCACCTATATTCATCAGTGAAATTGGCCTGTAGTTTTCTTTTTTTGTGGAGTCTTTGTCTGGTTTTGGTACTAGGGTGGCCTCATAGAATGGGTTTGGGAGTATCCATTCCTCTGCAATTTTTTGAAGTAGTTTCATAAGGAGAGGTGTTATCTCTTCTCTAAATGTTTGATAGAATTCGCCTGTGAAGCCATCTGGTCCTGGACTTTTGTTTCATGGAAGTTTTTAATCACAGTTTCAATTTCAGTACTTGTGATGGGTCCATTCATCTTTTCTATTTCATCTTGGTTTAGCCTGGGAAGAGTGTACTTTTGTAAGAATTTGTCCATTTCTTCTAGTTTTTTCATTTTATTGGCATATAGTTGCATATAGTAGTCTCTTATGATCCTTTGTATTTCTGTGATGTCCGTTGTTACTTCTCCTTTTTCATTTCTAATTTTATTGATTTGAGTCCTCTCTTTCTTTCTTGATAAGTCTGGTTAGGGGTTTATCAATTTTGTTGATCTTTTCAAAGAACCAGCTTTTCATTTCATTGATCTTTTCTGTGGTTTTCTTTGTTCTATTTCATTGATTTCTGCTCTGATCTTTATGATTTCTTTCCTTCTACTAACTTTAGGTCTTGTCTGTTCTTCTCTCTCTAGCTGCTTTAGATGTAAAGTTAGCTTGTTTATTTGGGCTTTTTCTTGTTTCCTGAGGTGGGCTTGTATTGCTATAAACTTTCCTCTTAGAATGGCTTTTGCTGCATCCCATAGGTTTTGGAGTGTCGTATCTTTGTTGTCATTTGCTGCTAGGTATTTTTTAATTTCCTCTTTGATTTCTTCAGTGATCCATTGGTTGTTTAGTAGAATGTTGTTTAGTCTCCACGTGTTTGTGTTTTTTGCAGTTTTTTTCTTGTTGTTGATTTCCAGTCGTATAGCGTGGTGGTCAGAAAAGATGCTTGATATGATTTCAATTTTCTTAAAGTTACTGAGGTTGGATTTGTAGCCCAGGATATGGTCAATCTTAGAGAATGTTCCATGTGCACTTGAGAAGAATGTGTATTCTGTTGCTTTTGGATGAAATGTCCTATAAATATCTATTAAGTCCATCTGGTTTAGTGCTTCATTCAGGGCCTGTGTTTCCTTATTGATTTTCTGTCTGGTTGATCTGTCCATTGCTGTAAGTGGGGTGTTAAAGTCTCCCACTATGATTGTGTTATTGTCAATTTCTCTTTTTAAGGTTGTTAGCAGTTGCCTTATATATGGTGGTGAACCTGTGTTGGGTGTGTAGATATTTAAAATTTTTATAACATTTTCTTGGATTCATCCTTTGATCATTATGTAATGTCCTTCTTTGTTCCTGAAAATATTCTTCATTTTAAAGTCTATTTTGTCTGATATGAGTATGGCTACACCAGCTTTCTTTTGATCCCCGTTTGCATGAAATATTTTCTTCCATCCTCTCACTTTCAATTTGTATGTGTCCGTAGAAGTCAAGTGGGTCTCTTGAAGACAGCATATATATGGGTGTTGTTTTTGTATCCATTCAGCCAGTCTATGTCTTTTGGCTGGGGCGTTTTGTCCATTCACATTTAAGGTAATTATTGATATGTATGTTCTTATTGCCATTTTATTAATTACTTTGGATTTGTTTTTGCTGCTCTTTTTTCTTTTCTTCTTCTCTTGTTCTTTTTTACCTATAGAAGTTCCTTTAGTATTTGTTGTAAGGCTGGTTTAGTGTTGCTGAATTCTCTCAGCTTTTGCTTAACTGAGAAGGTCTTTCTTTCTCCTTCAAATCTGAAGGAGAGCCTTGCTGGGTAGAGTAATCTTGGTTGGAGGTTTTTTCCTTTCATCACGTTGAGTATATCATGCCACTCCCTTCTGGCCTGCAGAGTTTCTGTTGAAAAATCTTCCAATAGCCTTACTGGGGTTCCCTTGTATGTTATTGTTTCTTTTCCCTAGCTGCTTTCAAGATTTTCTCTTTGTGTTTAATTTTGGTCAGTTTGATTAGTATGTGTCTCGGGGTGTTCCTCCTTGGGTTTATTTTGTATGGTACTAGTTGTGCTTCCTGGATTTGAATGAGTGATTCCTTCCCCATGTTAGGGAAGTTTTTGGCTATTATCTCTTTGAATATTTTTTCTGTCCCCTTCTCTCTCTCTTCTCCTTCTGGCACCCCTATAATACGGATGTTGGTGTGTTTCACATTGCCCCAGAGTTCCCTGAGACTCTCTTCATTTGTTTTCAATCTTTTTTCTCTTTTCTGTTCTGCATCCGTAATTTGCACTAATCTGTCCTCCACCTCACTTATTCATTCTTCTGCCTCCTGTATTCTGCTGTTAGCTTCTTCTAGTGAATTTTTTATTTCAGTTATTGTATTTTGCATCTCTTCTTGTTTAAGTTTTATATCTTGTACTCTTTGGTCAGTGTTTCCTGTAAGTTATCCATCTTTGCCTCCAGTTGATTTCCAATGTCTTGCATCATCTTCAGCATCAACAGTCTAAAGTTTTTTTCCTGGAGGCTGAGAAACTCCTCATTGCTTAGCTGTTTTTCTGGGGTTTTTCCTTTCTCCTTCATCTGAGTTATAGTTCTCTGTCTTTTCATTTTGATAGGTTTTTTGGTGTGGTGACCTTCTTCCAGATAATAGAGCTGTAGCCTCTCTTACTTCTGATGTCTGCCCCCTTGTGGCTTAAGTCAGTATGGGGGCTTGCTGTAGGCTTCCTGATGGGAGGGGCTGATGCCTGCCCCATGGTAGGAGGGGCCGATTCTAATCCCTCTGGTGGGTGGGGCTTAGTCTCTGGATGGGATTAGAGGCAGCTGTGTGCCTGAGGGGTCTTTAGGCAGCCTGTTTCCTGAGGGGAGGGGCTGTGATCCCACCTGGGTTGTTGTTTGCCCTGGGGCTTCTTAGCAGCTGGCACTGCTAAGAAAGGCACTGCTGCTGAATATTCCTGAGAGCTTTGCTTTCAATGTCCTTCCCTCACAACAAGCCAAGTTCACCCCTGTTTTCCCAGGATGTCCTCCAAAAACTCCGGTCAGGTTTAACCCAAATTCCTTTGAGACTTTGCTTTTCCCTGGGACTCAGTGCACATGAAAGTCCTTTTGCACCTTTTAAGAATGGGGTCTCCATTTCCCCCAGTCCCGTGGAGCTCTTGCACACAAGCCCCACTGGCCTTCAATGCCAGATGCTCTGGTGCTCTTTCTCCCTGTGCCAGATCCCCACATGTGAGAGTTTGATGTGTGGCTCAGAACTGTCACTCCTGTAGGTGAGTCTCTGTGAACCAGTTAGTTTCCAGTCTGTGGCACTTCCCACTCAGGAGGTAGTTTATGTCGTGAAATTGTCCCTCCTACCTCTTGATGTGTCCTCCTCTTTTTCCTCTGGAGTAGGGTATCTTTTTTAAGGTTTCCAGTCCATTTTGGTGAAGAGTGCTCAGTCTTTAGTTATGAATTTTTTTGTTTTTAGGAGAGAAGTTGAGCTCCAGTCCTTCTATTCCACCATTTTCTATGGCTGCTTTGGAGATATGACTATTTAGTTCTTCGCCCATTTTTCTTTTTTTTTTTAATTTAATGATTTTTATTTTTTCCAGTATAGCTGGTTTACAGTGTTCCCTCACTTTTTTACTGTACAACAAAGTGACCCAGTCACACACATTCTTTTTCTCACATTATCCTCCATCATGCTCCACCAAAAGTGACTAGATACAGTTCCCAGTGCTATACAGCAGGATCTCATTGCTTATCCATTCCAAATGTAGTAGTTTGCATCTATTAACCCCAGATTCCTAGTCCATCTCAATCTTCTCCCTCTCCCCTCTCCGTTAAGCCCTTGTCAGTTGCATTGTTTGAAACTATTTTCTCCCATTCCATAGGTTGTCTTTTTTTTTTTTATGGTTTTCTTTGCTGTGCAAAAGCGTGTCGGTTTGATTAGGTCCCATTGGTGTATTTTTGCTTTTATTTCTATTGCCTTGAGAGTGTGAACTGAGAAGACATTTGTAAGGTTGATGCCAGATAATGTTTACCTATCTTCTCTTCTAGGAGTTTGATGGTGTCTTTTCTTACGTTTAAGTCTTTAAGCCATTCTGAGTTTGTTTTTGTGCATGGTATGAGGTGTTCCAGTTTCATTGATTTACATGTGGCTGTCCAGTTTTCCCAGCACCACTTGCTCAAAAGTCTGTCTTTTTTGCATTTTCTATTCTTGCCTCCTTTGTTGAAGATTAATTGACCATAGGTGTCTGGGTTTATTTCTGGATTCTCTATACTCTTCCATTGGTCTGTGTGTCTGTTTTGTTACCAGTACCACACTATCTTGATTACTGTAGCTTTGTAATATTGCCTGAGGTCTGGGAGAGTTACGCCTCCTACTTGGTTTTTGTTGCTCTTCTGCCCATTGTTAAATAGCATTGTTTGTTTTTTGTTGTTGTTGTTGTTGAGTTGTAGAGGTTTATATATTTTGGAGATTAAAACTTTGTTGGTTGAGTCATTTGCAAAGATTTTCTTCCATTACGGGGGTTGTCTTTTTTTTTTTTCTTAATAGTTTCCTTTGCTGTCCAGAAGCTTTTGAGTTATATAGGTCCCATTAGTTTATTTTTGTCTTTTCTGCAATTCTAGGAGGTGAAACAAACAAGATGTTGCTGTGCTTTATGTCAAAGAGCATTTTGCCTGTTTTATTCTAGGAGTTTTATAGTTTGTAGCCTTCATTTAAATCTTTAATCCATTTTGAGTTTATTTTTGTTTATGGTGTTAGAAAATATTGTAATTTCATTCTCTTACATGCTGCTGTCCAATTGTCCTAACACCATTTATTGAAGAGACTATCTTTCCTCCACTATATGTTCTTGCCTCTTTTGTCACTGATTAATTGACCATAAGTGTTTGGGTTTCTTGGGCTTTCTATCCTGTTTCATTGATGTATATTTCTGTTTTTATTGCAGTACATACTTTTTTGGTGTTTGTAGCTTTGTAGTATAGTCTGAAGTCAGGGAGCCTGATTCTTGCAGTTCTGTTTTTTTCTTTTCAATATTGCTTTGGCTATTCAAGATCTTTTGTGTTCCATACAAATTTTAAAATGTATTGTTCTAGTTATGTAAGGATTGTCATTGGTAATTTGATAGGGATTGCATTGAATTTGTAGGTTACCTTAGGTGGTATTTTTATTTTGACTATATTGATTCTTCAAATCCAAGAGCATGGTATATCTTTCCATTTATTCATGACATCCTTGTCAGTGTTTTATAGTTTTCAGAGTACAGGTCTTTTGTCTCTTTAGGTAGTTTAATCCTATGTATTTTATTCTTTTTGATGTGATGATAAATAGTATGATAAATTCTCTTTTGGATCTTTCACTGTTACTATAAAGAAATGCAATTGATTTGTATCCTGCAACCTTATAAAGTTCATTGTTAAGTTCTAAAAGTTTTCTGGTAGTATCTTTAGGATTTTCTATTATAGTATAATGTCATCTGCAAACAGTGATAGTTTTACTTCTTCTTTTCCAATTTGGATTCCTTATATTTCTTTTTCTTTTCTGTTGCGATGGGTAGGACTTCCAAAACTATGTTGATTAACATTGGTGAAAGTGGACATCCTTGTCTTGTTCCTGATTTTAGTGGAAATGATTTCAGTTTTTCACTGTTGAGAATGACATTAGCTGTGGGTTTTTATAAATGGCTATTATTATATCAAGGTAGTTTCCCTCCATGCCCACTCTCTGGAGAGTTGTTGATCAGTAATAGGTGTTGGATTTTGTCAAAACCTTTTTCTATGTTTATTGAGAAGATCATACAGTTTTTATTTTTCAATTTTTTGATGTGGTTTATTACATTGATATAGTTGCAGATATTGAAGAATCCTTATTTCCCTGGGATAGATCCTACTTGATCATGGTATATGATCTTTTTAATATATATTTGTATATGGTTTGTTAATATTTTGTTTAAGATTTTTGCATCTATGTTCATTGGTGATATTGGCCTGTAATTTTTGTGTGTGTGTGTGTGTGTGTGTGTGGTATCTTTTTCTGTTTTTGGTGTCAAGGTGATGGTGGCTTCATACAATAAGCTTCAAAGTCCTCCTTCCTCTGCAATTTTTTGGACCAGTTTCAGAAGAATAGCTGTTAATTCTTCTCTGAATGATTGATAGAATTCAGCAGTGAAGCCATCAGGTCCTGGACTTTTGGAATTTTTTAAAAATCACATTTTAAATTTCAGTGCTTGCTATTGGTGTATTCATATCTTCTGTTTCTTCCTGGTTGAGTCTTTGTAGGTTGTACCTTTGTAAGAATCTGTCCATTTCTTCTAGGTTGTCCATCTTATTGGCATACAGTTACTCCTAGTAGTCTTTCATGATCCTGTGTATTTCAGTTGTAACTTGTTTTTAATTTCTAATTTTATTGACTTGAACCCTCTCCCTCTTTTCTTGATGAGTCTGGCTAAAATTTTATGAATTTTCTTGAAGTTTTCAAAGATCCAACTTTTGGTTTCATTGATCTCTATTGTTTTGTCTCTATATTATTAATTTCTGCTCTAATCTTTATGATTTCTTTCCTTCTACTAATTCTGGGCTTTATCTATTCTTCATTCTCTAGATGTTTAAGGTGTAAATTTAGATTATTTATATGAGTTTTTCTTTCCTGGTATTAGTCTGTATTGCTATAAACTTCTCTCTCAGAACTGCTTTTGCTGTGTCCCATAGGTTTTGGATTGTTGTATCTTCATTGTCATTTGTCTCTAAGTATCTTTTAATTTCATCTTTGATCTCTTCAATGATCCATTGATTTTTTTAGTAGCATATTGTTTAGCTTCCAGGAGGTTGTGTTTTTTTGCTTTTTTTTTCTTGTATTTGATTTCTAGTCTCATAGCATTTTGGTCAGAGGAAATGCCTGAAATAATTTCAGTTTTTCAGAATTTACCAGGCCCTGATCCATGGCCCAAGATGTAATCTATCCTAGAGCATGTTCCATGTGCTTTTGAGAAGAAAGTTTATTCTGCTGCTTTGGGGTGAGAAGTTCTATAGACATCATTTAATTCTACTTGGTCTAGTGTACCATTTAAAGCCTGTGTTTCCTTGTTGATTTTTTGTCTAGATGATCTGTTCATTTCTGTACGTGGCATGTTATAGTCCCTCACTATTATTGCATTACTGTCAGTGTCTCTTTTTATGGCTGATAGTAGTTGTCTTCTATATTGTGGTATTCCTATGTTGGGTGAATATATATTTACAACTGTTATGTCTTCTTCTTGAATTGAACCTTTAATCATTATGTAATGTCTTTCTTTATATCTTGTGACCTTCTTTATTTTAAAACCTGTTTTGTCTGATATAAATATTGTTACTCTTGCTTTTCTATAATTTCCATTTGCATGTAATATTTTCTTCCATCCCTTCACTTTAAGTCTGTATGTGTCCATAGATCTGATGTGGGTCTCTTGTAAGCAGTATACATATGGGTCTTGTTTTTGCATCCATTCATCCAGTCTGTATCTTTTACTTGGAGCATTTAATAATTTACATTCAATGTAATTATGGATAAGTATGTACTTATGGTCATTTTCTTAATTTTTTTTGGATTGCGATTTTGGGTCTTTTTTCTTCCCTTCCTCTTTTTGTTGTCTTCTCTTATTATTTGATGATCATCTTTAGTGCTATGTTTGGCTTGCTTTTTCTTTTCTTATGTGTGTGACCATTATAGTTATTTGATTTGTAGTTCCCATTATATTTTGATATCTATATTGCCAAGACCAGCTCAGCATGATGGGGCTGAAGAATGGGTGCTGTGAAACTTAAGGAAAAAAGTTAACATAAAACGAGACACAGAGAAATTTGTCTTAAGTAAAGGTGGGAACTGGGGGACTCAACGTCTCAGGGACCAGGAGCACTGCCTCAAGAAACCACACTGCTTTTATTGTGCTCTTTAGGGATTGCGTCAAGTGAGGAGGGGGCTATAGGTGGAGGATATAGGGTTTGTTTATTATTTTATAAGTTCTTTTATTATTTTAAAAGTCACTTAGCTGGTAGAAGGTTAAGCTTTTACTCTGACCTTTAGGCACATAACAATCATTAGCATTTGAGTTAGCTATCTGTGCATAGCATTCCAGAGAATCCTCACTGTGCTTCACCCCAGTGTGCCTAGGTTTGCAGCTTGGTTCTCTTTGCTACTGCATATTCTGCTAACGACTGCTCATAAACCACTTGGGGCCACAAGGTTCCTCTTTCTCTTATTCTTTATGGGACATAATCATGCTTGTGCAAATGGCATGTCAATCTGCACAGGTCCAGCGTGCCTAAACCAAGGCATTATGTTCTCATTCAGCTGACCCTATGAATAGTTTATGCCTTTAAGTCTTTGTTCTTAAGCTTAAGTCATTTACCATCACTGCGACTGTTTTTCAAGCAGGAAGATGGGATAAAGTAAAGCTAGACAAGATGGAGTTTCCAGCAAAGAGGCTAAGAAAATATTGTAGAAACATGTGACACTATATGTGTGCAAAATTGTTTCTGATTGCTGGCCTCTAAATTTCAAGTGCATTTTTAATGTTCCACATTTGTCCTCCCCTCTTCTCATGCTTGCTAGTTTGGATATAATATTTGTCAGTGGGTGGTTTCCTACTTTTGTATTATCTTTGCCTTTATCAGTGAACTTTTTCTTTTGTAATATTCTTGTTTCTAATTGTGGGTTTTCCTTTTCTGCTTACAGAAGTTCCTTTAGTAGTTGGTGTAAAGCTGGTTTTGAGGTGCTGAATTCTCTTGGCTTTTGCTTGTCTGAAAAACTTTTGATCTTTCCATCAAATCTGAATGAGAGCTTTGCTGGGTAGAGTGTTCTTAATTCTAGGTTCCTCCTCTTCATCACCTCAAAAATATCTTGCCACTCCCTTCTGGCTTGTAGAGTTTCTGCTGAAATATCAGCTGTTATCCTTATAGGGGTTCCCTTGTATATGATTTGTTGCTTTCCCTGTGGCTTTTAATATTTTTTCTTTGTATTTATTTTTTGTAAATTTTATTAATATGTGTTTTGCTGTGTTTTTCCTTGGGTTTATTTTGTATAGAATTCTCTGTGCTGCCGCAACTCGAGTGTTTCCTTTCCCATATTAGGGACATTTTCTGCTGTAATCTCTTCAAATATTTTATCTGGCCCTTTCTCTCTCTCTTCTTCTGGAATTCCTATGATGCAAATATTGGTACATTTAATTTTGTCCCAGATGTCTCTTAGACTCTTCTTAGTTCTTTTCATTCTTTTTTTTTAAATTCTTTTCTGGGCCAGTCATTTCCACCACTCTGTCTCCACCTCCTTTATTTGTTCCTCTGCTTCCATTAACCTACAGTTGATTCCTTCTAGAGTATCTTTCACTTTAGATATTGTGCTATTCATCTTGCTCCTTACATCCTCTAGCTCTTTGTTAAACATTTATTTTAAGTTCTCTGTGTCTACTTTCTTTTTCCAAGATCTTGGATCATCTTTACTATCATCACTTTGAATTCTTTTTCAGAAAGGCTGCCTATCGCCTCATCATTTAGTGTTTTGTGTGTGTGTGTGTGTGTGTGTGTGTTTGTCTTGTTCTTTTGTCTGAAAGCTACTTCTTTGTCATTTCATAATGTCCACCTTTCTGTTTATCATCCCCTTAAGAGTAGGTAGATAGACACAGTAGCAGGTGCCCAGTCCCGGGGTTCTAGGGGTGGTATCAGTTCACATTTATTCAGAGCATGTGTTGAGAGAAGCAGTATCACACTCCCTATCCTGGAGTTGGGTGGCGCTAGGGATCAGGTCTGTGAGGAAGGTGGCAGTGATACCCAGTTCACAGGATTGGTTTTATAGCAAGCAAGGGAAGCAGTGTCTCCTACAACCCCTTCTGCTACCAGACAGCTTTCAGGACTATTACCTGTAACTTGCAATGTCAGCAGTTGCTCCTGCAGGCGCTCCTTCACCAGGAAGGCTCTAGGGACTGTTCTCTATAGCTGTAGGGACAGTTGCTGCCATTCACTCCCCTTGCTTGGCCACTCTAGGGGTCTCTCCCTTTAGTCTCATGATGGAGAGGGGGCTTCTCCTAACTGTTGCTAAAAGGCTTTCTCTGTGGCTGCAGGATGTGTACTTCTAGTGGTCCCTCCCCCACCTGTCTGCTAGCAGGAGTGTTCTCTGTAGATATTGTGGGTCAGAAGTTGGACTAGTGGGCCTTCTATGCTCCCTTAGTATGGAACGAGTGCCATTGTCATGGGCCTTATCAGGACCACTACCAGAGGCCCTATAACTTGTTCTTTTCTCCAGTGGGGCAGCCCACAGCTCCAGCAGAGAGCATACGCCAGTGGCCTTCTCTTGTCTCTTTTTGGTGCAGATCAGACACCACTAATGTAAGCCCCTGCAGGGCCTCTTGGTGGAGCCATGGAGCTTACACTTTTTCTGGTTGGGCCGTTTACATCTCCTGTGTAGAATGGTCACTGGCAGCCTTCTCTTGGCTCTTTTGGAACTGGTGCTGCTAGTGTGAGCCCCTGCAAAGCCACTAGGCAGATGGGTGGAGCTTGTGTTTTTCCTGGAGTAAGAGTTTGTGGCTCCTGCATGGGAACATGTGCTGGCAGCTCTTCTGGTACAGGACAAGCACTGCTGGCACAAGCCCCCAAAGAGCCACTGGCAGAGCTACAGCACTTGTGTTTACCCTGGTTGTGCAGTTTGCAGCTCTTGCAGGGAATAGGTGCTGCCAGTGGCTTTTCTGACATAGGTTGGGCACTGCTAGTGTGGGACCACCAGCAGGAGCTGGGAGCTTGTCTTATTCTCCCAGGCAGTTACTTTGCCTGCTCCAAGAACTCTGTAGCCGTAAGCATAGGCTGCTTCCTAGCTGTTGCTAGGCAGCTGTTCCTGCTACTGAGTGACCCCTAGAGCTGAGGCAGACAGTGTCCTAAAGCCTGGGAAAGCATACGCAGACAACAAGGTCATAGTGGTGGATCCTGACCCTTCCTTCCAGTACTCCCAAACAATGGCAGCTAGCTTCTAAGTCTGACTGGGTTGCCTCTGCTTACATGCCCTCAATTGTGGCTACCCTATGCTCTAGTCCCTCCAGGCTATTTCCATGCTGCTAACCCCAGTTTTTTCCCACATAGCCAGGTCTAGCTCTCTCTTTGAGTCTGATCTCTAAGGCCAGAGTTTTAGTTCCAACACCTGCTGGCATGCCCATAGCACTGACAGATTCTGGAGGATTGTTTCTGTTTTAACTGTTCCACACCAATTGTCTAGAGTTCCTCCTCTGTCTTGGCTGATCTCCTTGCTGGTGGGGAAACTTCCCAGGGTTCAGCAGCTTTTCCTCTTTCCAGCTCCCTTCTGGTGGTGCAGGACCCTTCTCTCTTCCTTTAACTTATTTTTCTTCTATATTTTGTCCTATCTGGTTTCATGAACTTTTTCTTGCTCTATCATAATCCAGAGTCTTTTGTCAGATTTTAGCAAATTTTCTGTGTGAATAGTCCCTCATGTAGATGTATTTTCAGTGTATTTGTGGGAGTAGGTGAGCCTTATGTCCTACTACTCTGCCATCTTCCTTCTCCTCCCTATATGATATTTTTTGATAGCCACCCAAAAAGAATGAATACAAATGCAACAATTACATTACATATTCTTTTCAAGTTCACAAAAGTCATTCCTCAGTGTGGACCATATGCTAAAAAATTAAACCAATCTTAGTATAATAAAATGATTATAATCATATTAAGTATATTCTCTAAGCAAAATGAAATACAAGAAGAAGTTAACAGAAGGAAAATTTGACAACCACAAATATGAAAATGTTAAATAATTTCACTAATAATAAATTAATCAAGGAGGATAAATTAGAAAGTTAGAAAATATTCTAATATAAAGGAAAACACAAGTGCAATGTACCAAAGATTATGGGATGCTACTAACACAATTCTTAGAGGGAAATTTATAGTGTAAAAGGGATATATTAAAAAACGAAGGTCCTCTTTATAACATTACTCTGTAAGAAACTAAAAAAAAAATGTCTATTTTTTTTACAGCAGTTCTGAGAAAGTAGTACAAATTTTTGTCTCAGAAGTATATGAATTGGTATAACAAGTAGTTCAAAATGTGGCAATGGAATTGAGTAATGTAGTGAGGCTGAAAGAATTCTGAAAAGTATATTAGACAAAACCTAGATGGTCTTGCGGTGATTTTTAGTAGGAATATGGAGGTTAAATATGCCTCTGGGGAGAACTTAGGGAGAAATTAGGAGGACCACCTTATTGGAAAATGGAGGAAAGGTGACCCTTGTTATAAGTTGCAGAAAACTTGGCTTAATTGTATTCTAATATTGGTCAGAACTTGTAAGCATTTAACTTCCATGTTTAGGTAAGGATATTTCCAAGCAGTGTGCATAGTGCAGCCTAATATCGCCTTGCTATTTATTGTAAAATATGAGATGAAAGAGATAGATTGAGGAAGGGACTATTATGTAGAAAGGAACCAGAACTGGTTTGGAAAATTCTAAGCCTATCTATCTACATTACAAAAGCAAGGATATGACCAGAAAATATTTTGCTAAAAATATTAAACATATGGTATATGACTTTGGTCAACATCTCAGCAGAAGCCAGCATAGAGATGGTGTGGATCCCTTTGACTTTATACCCATGGGAGACCAACAAAGTTTTTAAGATGTGTATATCAATAGTAACACTGCCAGATTGGACTGAAGGAGACAGAAACTGAAAAAAATGAAGGAAGGCTGCCAGACTTCCAAAATTATACTAGAAGGAAATAGGTTGAGAAGATAAAGTCATATCTACCTCTGCAGATCCAGAGGGTAGGGCTTCAGTTGTTCCCATGGGCAAAGAAGTGGGGTGATCAGTACCTTCACTGTTGAGAGGGCAGTGCTATCTCAGAGTGCTGAAGGGGGTAGACTTCTGCCACAGGCCAGAGCATGGGGCCACTCCTCAACACCCTGAGAATAGAGCATAGAGACAAAGAGAATTATTCTTAGGACTAGAAGTCTAATGGCATTCCCCTTACTGATTTTCAAATTTGTTTGGGGCATGTTACCTTTTATTTCTTCCAATTTGTCCCTTTTGGAATATGAATTATCTATTCTATCTACCTATGTTCCACCATTGCATTTTAGAAGCAGGTAATTTGTGTTTTAGTCTCATTGGTCCACAGATGGAGATGAATTTTTCTTCAGGATGGATCATACCAAATTTTATAGACCTTGGACTTTTTGTGTTTATCATACTTAGATGAGATTTTAGACGTAGAGTTGATTCTGCAGTGGGGTAAGATTTTGAGAAATGTTAGGATGAGATGAATGTATTTTTTACATGGGGAAGATGTGAATTTTGGAAGGCTAGATGCAAATTTTACTGGGTTGAACAGTGTCCCCACCACAAAATTCATGGCCACCTAGAACACGTAAATGTGAACTTATTTGGAAACAGGATCTTTGCTGATGTAATCAAAATTAGGATTGATCATAACGGATTAGGTGGACCCTAAATCCAATAAACGGTGCCTTTATGAGTGGAGGGAGACTTGGGCATGGAGATGCACCGAGGTAAGAAGACCACATAAAGATGGAGACAGACATTGGAGTAATGTAACTATGAACCAAGGAATACCAAAGATTGCCAGAAACCAACCCCTAGAAGTCAGGAAGAGAATAGGAAAAATGACCCTGCCAACAGCATGATTTTAAATATATAGCCATCAGAAGTATGAGGGAATCAATATATTTTGTTTTAATCTATAGTTTATACTATTTCATTACAGCAACCTTAGAAAATTATTAGGCATTCTGTAACCAAAAAAGAAAAAAAAAAGAATCATATCTCAAAAGTAACTAAAAATCCAACATTGGCATTAGGCATGGCTTAAAGTAGGCACAGGACAGGAGCCTTCTCTTTGCAAATTACTTAAGCCATTTATGTACTTTTGTTCTGACCCATCTACTCCAAAGATACTGATGTCTGTGCCATGATTTCTGTGATTTCACTATCATTTCTTTGCTTTTTTTTCTTATAATTTCACTTCCTTTCTTTGCTTTTTCTGCTATCAAAAACATTGGCAAGAAATTCAGCTTTTAGGAGTTCATTTCTATGCAAGTCTATTGAATACTTAGGAATTTACTTATGAAAATATTTCAGATATTTTACTAGGAACTAGGGATAAAACATTGAAAGAAAAATGAACATATTTTGTGCCTGCCACCACTGAATTTTCAGCCTAGTTAAGGATTGGCAGAATTTCAGACAGTAAACAAAACCAGTGTAATATTTTTGAAGACCTATTACATGGGATTGAAACAAGCCGGAGTAGGCTTGAAAAGAGCATAATGATAATACATTTTCCTCTATTTCTTTTTTATTATATACCTACCAGTTATCATATTTGAGAGGTCAATTTCTTAAGAAATAGTCCATTTAAAATAAACACTCATTGCTAATCCATTCCAAAGGCAATAGTTTGCATCTACTAACCCCTATTGGTCCCCAATCCACCCCACTCTCTCCCCCTCCCCCTTGGCAACCACAAGTCCCTGATTTTCTTTTCTGTGGAAAGTTCATTTGTGCCATATATAAGATTCTAAGAGATCCTGCTGTGTAGCACTGGAAACTATATCTAGTCACTTATGATGGAGCATGATAATGTGAGAAAATAGAATGTGTTCATATATGTGTAACTGGGTCACCATGCTGTACAGTAGAAAAAAAATTGTATTGGGAAAATAACAATTTAAAAAAATAAAAAAATAAATAAACACTCAGTTAATCCTTACCAGTCAACCATCTGTACTAGATTTTAGACCTTCAGAGATATTAAATTTGTCTTCAAAATAATGAAAAAAAAAGAATTTTGGTAGATATTCAAACAGTTGCACTAGGTTGAAACTATGCTACAAATACCGATGGTTTGTGAATTCATTCAGCTATAGTTTAAGGATGTAGAGATGTTCTGGTGGCCATTCCCACCTGAGCTAGTCAGTTTCACTGTTTCCAGACTTTGCTCTGGGTCATAGATGACCATTACTAAACATCACTCCTACTCTAAACCATTACATATATGATTTATGTATATATAATTTATTTATGTATAAGTATACATCTATCTATCTATAGATATATATATAGAGAGAGATAAAGGGAAAGAGAAAGAATGTGATTTTCAAATTCTAACTGATGGCCTAATCATTACATGGAATGAAAAGATGAGTGGCCATTCCCAACATCTCAGTTGTTTTGATAACAATGAGATCTCACTGTTTCACACTTTAAGATTATGTGATATTCTCAATGTGATAAAGCTATATAAATAAGAATCGTATCAAGTTTGTGCATTTAATTGTAATTTCATGGCTTACCAAACAAATTATTTGAGCTATCATTTATTTATGAGCAGTATTTAGTAATAGGGGTATTCTAATTAAGACTCTGAGCCTATTAATTTTAATTATAATCTTTTTTTTTTCTTTTTAGGGCCTCACCCACAGTGTATTGAAGTTCCCAGGCAAGGGGTCAGATTGGAGCTGTAGCTGCTGGACTATACCCCAGCCACAGCAATGTAGGATCCTAGCTGAGTCTGTGGCCTACACCACAGCTCACGGCAATGCCAGATCCTTAACCCACTGAGCAAGGCCAGGGATCGGATCGGTATCCTCATGGTTTCTAGTTTGGTTTGTTACTGCTAAGCCACAGTGGGAACTCCCTAATTATACTCTTTCTAATTAATCCCAATAAACCATCTTCTGAGGAAGTACAGGCAGTCCTCAATTTAGGATGGTCTGAATTATGAAGCAATATGTAGTGAGTAGAAACTGCACTTTAAATTTTTGACTTTGATCTTTTCCTGGGCTACTTATATGCCATAGGATAGCCTCTCTCATGATACTCTGTTGGGATGCTGGATAGCCGCAGCTCCCAGTCAGTCACACAGTCATCAGGGTAAATAACCAACACACTTACAATCATTCTGCACGCATACAACCATCCTGTTTTTCACTTTCAGTATAGTAGTTAATAAATTAAATGAGATATTCAGTACTTTATTATAAAGTAGTCTGCATGTTAGATGATTTTGCCCAACTGCAGGAAATGTAAGTGTTCTGAGAATGTTTAAGGTAGGTAAGGTTTTGATATTTTATAGGTTAGGTGTTAAATGCATTTTCCAATATGATATTTTCAATTACTGTGGGAAACCCTATCATTAAGTTAAGAAAGATTTGTGGTTTAATTTTTCGCTAGACCCATCATACTAATGAATCCAAATAAAACTCATTAGTGATGAATCCAGATAAAAGCCAGTGTCCTTTTTCATAGTTGAAATCCAATATAATCTTAATAACGCATGACTCTAACAAGCCCTCTTTCATTTGGGCTTTCTGTCAATTGCCATGATCTTTCTGTCTTCCTTGAGTGCCCCAACTTTCTGTATCTCATGGATATAGAGATACAGAAGACATTTTGTCTTCAATAGCATTGTGATACCTTTGTTGGACTATGATTTCATTATAGCAGAAATCCTTTTGCCATTCATGCCTAAATCTTTAAATTACCTAGGTCCCTGACCTTCAATTTGAATCCTAGTTCTCCCAGTTGACCTCAGCAATGCAGTAAACAGTCTCCTCTAAAGATTTCTCTTTATGGCAGTCTTAATAGCGGTTATATCAAGAAGTAATCTTATAAGTGTTTGAAAAGGAACTAGTTTGGGGGACTGTGTGTGAGGCAGGTGACTGTTTTCCTTGTGGTCTTCCAAGATGCCTCTGGAATAAACAGAGGCACAGAGATTAAACAACTCTTCTAAGCATGCAGAGCAAGGAAAGAGGGAGCAAAATTTCTGGCCTGCATTTGCCAGAATCTAGAATTCAAGATCAAGAATAGATTGTCTAGAAAATTAACTTCTAGACAATCTATCCTTGATAATAGGGTGTGGAGTGCATTTTTAAATCATGTTCATTATCTCTGCCATTAGAGTTATGGTTCTAGTAACTATGATATTGTCAATCAAATTAGTGCATAATTTTATTTCCCTATATTGAGCTTTGAATATATCAAAACTTCTAAATGATTCACATATCTCCAATAATTTCAGTAAAGAAAAACACCTTATGTGCAAAGTGAGGATAATGAGAGCCATGTGGCACTATTAGGTTACATGGCTATTTATCTCTGGCTGAGTTGCTTTTTAACATAGCTATTTTAAAAATAGTCTTTTTTTTTTTTAAGGAAGGAGTGTGGCTCACTACTTCACACCTTTCTTTTTAGAAGAGAAAGTCCTGAGACAGGAGTGGTGATCATTATCTCTGTGTGTGAGAATAATTCCTTACTTGACCAAATTTTGGTCAAGGTCCTGAATCTTTTTTTTTTTTTTTTGTCTTTTTAGGGTCAGACCCATGGCATATGGAAGTTCTCAGGCTAGGGGTCAAATTGGAGCTGTAGCTGCAGGCTTACGCCACAGTCGCTTGGGATCCAAGCTGTATCTGTGACCTACACCACAGCTCATAGCAATGCCAGATCCTTATCCCACTAAGGGTTTGAACCTGTGTCCTTATGGTTACTAGTCAGGTTCGTTGAGCCACAACAGGAACCCCAAGGTCCTAAACCTTCTAGACCCATCTGTGCATTTCTATGTAAATCTAGTTTTAGCAAAACCCCTAAGTTATTTTAACTAGAATTCCCCCTCTTTACTCTTTACTGCCCCCTAGATGATGTCTGATCCCCCTGGGGGGGTCTTCAGCAAGAATCCATGAAGTCAGTTTAGCCAGAAATCTCCTTAACCCTTATGTTTCCTCTTAGTAACTTCCTATCTGCTGACTCCCACCCTGCTGCCTGGCTATGAATTCCCACTTGCCTTCCCTGTATTTATAGTTGAGACAAATTTTTCACCCCTACTGCAAAAATTGCATTGCAGTGGTTCCTATACCTATCGCCATGGTCCTAAATAAGTCCACCTTAATATTTTTTTCTTTTTCTTTTAAGGATACACCCATGGCATATGGAAATTCCCAGGCTAGGGGTAGAATTGGAACTACAGCTGCTGGCCTACTCCACAGCCACAGCAAGGCAGGATCCTAGCTGTGTCTGTGACCAACACCAGAGCTCATGGCAATGTTGGATCCCTAACCCAGTGAGTGAGGCCAGGGATTGAGTGAGGCTGCATCCTCATGGATACTAGTCAGATTCATTTCTGCTGTGCCACAATGGGAATTCCTGCCTTAACATAATTAACAAGTGTCATTGGATATATATATTTTTTCTTTAACATGCCAAGGTTTAGTTCTGGAAATCGCAGCAAGAGTCATTATTGCTTGTAGGAAGGAGAGAAGTGAGCCCAGTTGTCCTTTCAGCATGGAGGGCCCATTCCCAGGTCAAGGCCACAGGAGATACTGCGTTTCTGCCAGCTCATGCCCTTCATTGGCGACATTATGTCTCTTTAATGGGGACCAGTATATAGGAGAACCTGGGGAGGTGAAAAAAAAATGCTGAACCCTAGGAAACCAAGAATAAACTTCATATATCATAGGTTACAATATTGAGAGTATTAAACAAACAATAATTCCAGTAATAGTAGGCAACATAAATATGCCAAATGCCTTCTCTAGAACTAATTAAAAATATTGACCAATCCCTAAATAACACAGCTCTCCCCAAGACCATACTATTCTGGGAATAGTAATAAGTATCAACAACTTTCAGAGAGAGCTGACCTAAGTCATAGCAAAGGAATACATCTCTGAATCTTGTTTTATAAGCTGTGGGAGCAGGAATTAAATGAGAGAAAAATTAGTTTATTGGTTCAAACAACTTTTGATTTGACAAATAAAAGAGAAAAATTAGACCCAGATCTGTCAAAATCTGAAGAAAGAATATGTAAGTTTTTTATAAGAATCTATTATTAGAAAGAAAAAAAAAGTCAAATAAAATATAATTGAGTTTGTGAGCTACTGTAAAGTTTTTGAACTTGCAAATAGGTCAATTGCCAAAAGAAAATTATACCGGAAAGAAAAATCTACAGGATATTACAATTTAATAAGTCAAGTGAGAAAATTTTATGCATGTAATATAATTATGTTTATCCCATGCCCACTCTGGATACTGAACTATTCAATTTTATTCTTTAAAGACATTTTCCTGTTTTGATTTTTGTGTAAGCAGAGATCACAAATCCACTAGCAACATAAATATTACAATGTGTTTTAGCCCCATCCATTATGATAATTCTAGCAAACAGCTGGTGTCACTTAAAAAGTAAGAATAATTAGGGGGTATAGCTCAGTGGTAGAGCATTTGACTGCAAAAAGTAAGAATAATTAAAATATAACACTTAGGCAACAGCTCCTAACTTAAGATGGAAAATCCCCCCTTCAACATTAATTTTTTTTTCTTTTTAGGGGCTGCACCCATGGCACATAGATGCTCTCAGGCTAGGGGGTCAAATCAGAGCTGCTGCTGCCAGCCTATGCCACAGCCATAGCACACAGGGATCTGAGCTGCATCTGTGACCTACACTATAGCTCACGGCCACACCAGATCCCTGACCCAGTGATTGAAGTCAGGTATTGAATCCACATTCTCATAGATACTAGTCGGATTCATTTCTGTTGTGTCACATAGGAACTCTCTCCCATTCAACATTTAAATATTTTCTTTTTCCTAATACAATTAATGATTAAAATATTATCATTTGCTTTTTCACCAACATGACTTAATTGAATGAAATGTGTACAATTATAAGAATTGTGAAATTGAGAATTGGCAGCAAAGGATTTTTGTTGAACTTCTGTAAATGAAATAGTGAAAGGAAGGATATGCCATCTAGATAAAGAGAAGAATGAAGTATAGGAGTAGAGTCTGAATAGTTTTAAACCTCTCTCCTCAGCTTTGGTTGTTTTTTGGAATGTTTCATATAAATTGGTGTTCATATGACACAATTTTATAACTCCCATCTTAATTCCCATTGCATACAGTGTTTGCATAAGGTTTTGAAATTTTCAAAAATGCTTCATTACTATTATTCTTATTTTTGTTATTATCATTGTTATTTGAGCTGCACATCTACCTTATAGGAATGCAAGAAAGATGCATAGAGAGAGACAGAGAGACAGAAATAAGTCAGTTAAGACACAGAAAAATAGGAAACTTGGAAAGGTCATACTGCAAGTTAATGGCAAGATCCAGGACTGAATTTACCATTTATTCATTAATTATTTGGAGTAAGCATTTCCTATGCTCATACCTATCATTATTTAAAGATAAATTAGTCTAGTTTCTAATTACACAGATGTAAAAACTAAGTCTGTGGGAAAGATAACAAACCTTAAGCTTTAGGAAAGGACTAGGTCAAATATGGAAAGTCTAGATTCATTACTTAACTTTGCAGATGATTTTATATTTAAATTCATAGTCAGTGTTTCCTGTCATATCTGCACTTGCTGTGAAACAGGCTTCAATGCACAGACCTGGCTTAGTTCTGCCTCTCTAGATGGCTTGGCACTGAAGCAAATTACTAAAGTGTCAATGCCTATGAAACCAGTATGTTGATAAAGGGCAACAACTGACATCATCAAAACACAACTTTATTTCCATTTTCCACCATCCCTTTAAAATGTATTCAAGTCAGGGTGATTTTTCTATGCCCTTTGATGAAAACTTCCACACCACTGCCTTTTAATGCTCACTTTTTGACAGAGATCAGAATGTCCAATTCACTGTATTAATGAAAACTATGAATTTTATTTGTCATTGTTATAACCTCACCTCTCCTTGTTTAGTAATAGAGAATGGAAGCCTGCAGTAGGAAAGAGAGAATGATTGGCTTCTTATTTAATTATTTTAATCTCTTCTTTTCTAATCTCACCTGACCTTGCAGGGCACATTCTGACACCTATGGAGTTGTGAAAGGGTGAGTGTTAAGCAATCAAGGAAAGTGAAATCTTTTATTTAAATGGCACAATAATAGTAAGTTGTTTCCATGGTCCCTGAGCCTCAAAGATGTTTGAAGCTAATCTTTTTTCATGATGCTGCTAGAAACTCTTAATAGTTTGTGTCTTTTCTTTCTAACTTTAGCTCACGTGACCTGGATAAGAAGATGTATCATTGTATGGATGATAGTTTTCCCTGAATTAAGCATCCCTAGAAATACAATTCCATCCCTGAGTTTTTTGCTGCTGGTAGTTGTTCATAGCTTGTGGTGACCCAATTGGACAAGACCCATAATGAACCCAGTCTGGGTCTTCACCTTAAAGATGGCCCTCCAACTATCTGTAGGAAATAGCTACACATCCATTGTTCTTTTTAGTTGCATTTTTTAAAGTTTTATCGAAGTATAGTTATTTCACAATGTGGTAATTTCTGCTGTACATCAAAATTATTCAGTTATATGTGTACACACATCCATTATCTTTCAGATTCTTTTCCCATATAGATTATCACAGAATATTGGGTAGAGTTCTCTGTACTATAGAGCAGGTCCCCATTAGGTTCCAAATACCTCAGTATGCATATTCCAGTCCATCCCTCCCCCTTGTTCTGACCAACTCTTAGAGGTAGGATGACTGCAAAGTAGCAGCCCTCTCCTGGATGTTCAGTATAAGAGAACTTGAATATTCTTTCTGTCTTTTGTAGGGGTCACATCACCCTAGATATAGTGTGGCCTCTTTCACTAGAAATGAGATGACACCTTCCTTCAGGTGGTGAGCTAATCAGAGTACAACAGCTCTTTTTGCAGAAAAACTCTTCTCAAACGTTTCTTACCAAAGCCTCTTTTCTTTCACTTATCAATCCCTTTTTATATATTCTGTCCAGCTGAGGACTCCAAAAGTTATAGAATTTATTCACAGAATTGCCTTGAAACCTCACTTTGGAAATTTTTATGCCTTCTGTATAGGGGTCTAGTAGAATGTCATTGTTAATATCTTGCAATATGTGATTTATAGTCAAGAGTATAAGTACATGGGTCTTAGGGAAGCAGTTCTTGCAGCCAACTAGGTGTGTATTAGATGTTGAGCTAATAGATAGATAAAACCAAATTCAGCCAGGGTATTGATCATTTATAAGCTAAAATGGAAGATCTCACCCCAATTTAGAATTTGCAATGGAGATGACTGGGAAATGGAACATATTCACAAAAGATTATATGGAGATTTCTCAGTCATGATTTTGATTTACTTCCCCAAACTTTTACAGTTATAATTCTCTAATCAGGTGGTCTCCTCTAAGTCAAATTAAAATTTTAAGACATTTATGGTTGTTCTTTATAATTTTCAAAATAAAATTTTAAGAAGCAATATTTTTTATTTAACTTGGGATGTCTTCATATTAACATGTATTTGCCCTATTATTTACCACTTGGAAAAAGTACTCATTTTGAAGCCATCATTTGATACCACCATTATTGATAAAAACTGTAAATATAGTTTACAGATCATTGCATTTACATTTTTTTATTTTCCCCACCATAATTCCTTGTATTTCAGTAAGCTTTCCAGAGCCAAGTAAAGAGTTATAGTGACAGTGATGGGTGAGCATATTTTGCGCTTTGTCAATTCAAATAAAATCCTAGCTAGTAAACTGCAAACTATTTTTTTTAGCAAAGAGTAAAATTCAGTGATGTATATAAAAAAGAGACCTGTGTACACGATCATAGGTAGTGTTGATGGTGTTTTAAATAGTACTCCCTTTTTTAAAAAAATCCATTGTTTCTTCAACATGCCTTGAACATGTCTAATATTTTTATACTCAGTTTTCTATCATTGGTTGTATTTGAAACTGATTTGAAATAAAAAACATAAGACATATTATGTGACTGGATGCAAGACAAAGCTACATTATCCATTAAGAATGAGAAGACCAACAAGGGGAGGAAGAGAAGCAAAGTGAGAAGAAAAATGTCACCTTATGCTCGAACTGTATAATTATATTACCAGTGGCCATGCTGTTTACTTGTTCATGTCCTTTCAAGCACTGTAGCAAATTGAAATGACAAACACTTATATTCCTTCAAACACTTTATACAATCATATTTGCTTGTAGAAAATAACTAAAAATGACTCACAGTACTTAAAGAGGGCTGGAAATAGTAAGTAACCAGTTACTGTTATCTGATAATAGTGAAACATGGATTGTGGGAAGGACTGCCTGGGTTCTAACCCTGCCTTCTCCACTAAGCAGTTGTGTGACCAGGGAAGTTACTTAAATTATTTGAGTAGTATTATTACTTAAATAATAGTACTTGCTTCAGGCAGTTTTTTTTTCTTTTCTTTTTTTTTTTATGAATGAGATAGTACATGTAGAATATACAGTAAGTTCCTGGCATGCAGTGAACTTTTGATAGTGAACTTTTAGGAGTGATATTTTTGGAGATTGAGCTGCTATACAGGTATCACTCAGTCCACCATTCTTTAGTGACCATGACTGGGGGCCAGATATTAAGAAAGGCAATGCCATCAGAGAAGAGTGCAGGCAGTCAATCTCTGTTCTAAAGAGGTTTCCATCTGGTAGAGAAGATAGACAAAACACAGAGTCAAAGAAAATGGTTTCAAATTTTAGTACATTTTATAGACAAGATGGGGATGAAATAGGACAAAACCAGTGAGAGATTTATGTTAGCTATGGTGTTATAAATGATATCATTAAGAAGGGAACATTTATTATTCCCAGTGATCAGCTTAAAGATGAGAGAGAGCTGTGTGAAGAATGTGAGGGCTAGCACTCAAGGAGGAGAACAGAATGAGCAAATGTAATAAGAAAGGAAAAATTTTCTTGGAAAAATGGGAAGAACTTATAGATCTGGGGGGCTGGAGGAAAGACAGCATCATGCCTTGAAGATAGAATCAGGGTTCACCTCACACAAGATCCCAGAGACCATTGTAAGGATCTGGGATTTCATTATGTGGAATGGGAACTTGTTGAAAAGTTTTTAAGCAAAAGTGTGGTGTGATGTAGTTTGCATTTAAAACCTCTCTTCTGCTGCTTTATGGACAAGTCTCCACAAACGCTTTGCATCCTAATCAGTTAGTGAAGGAGGCAGTATTTGAACCCAGGTTGTTATCCCCACAGCCAAGTGCTTAATCATTGTGTAGTGCTGCTTCTGCTTCTATAAGGCTTATGTCTGGGGTCTCTCATGAGCACATTGTGCCATTTTTAGTTACTTTGTACAAAAAAATCTTGAGTGTACAGAGTATTTGAAGGAAAAAATGTACCTGTCATTTCAACTTGCTGTAATGTTGAAAAGAAGTAACATGCTAACTACTCATATAATTCTGTGATGTGGGCATTAGATAACGTAATTTTCACTTTGTAGCTCCTCTCCCTTTTACAAGCTATCCTCTTTATAACCTGATTTCTTCATCTTACACTAAATCACTTGTAGTTACAACAATGTTTTTATAATAATTAACAAAATACTTTGTTTCCAGTGGGTGCCAGGGAAAGTGTCTTACATTTCAGATCAATTACAAATAGAACCAATGATAAAAAAAACTGTGGAGACTAAAGATATTGGATGTGCTCAGAACATATCAAAGGAATGGCAGAATTTTTTTTTTAAGGAGTACTCTTTAAAATACCATTGGCACTACCTGTGATTGTGTATACACAGATCATTTTTCAGACATCACTGGATGTTAATCTTTGCTAACAAAATAACTTTTCATTATTGCTTGCAGTTTATTTGAACTGACAAAACACAAAACATGTTTGCCCATCACTGTCACTATAGCACTTCACTTGAATCGTGAAGAGCTTAATACAGGAAAGAGAAAAATGGTAATGGGTAAAACAATCACAAATCTAATGATCTATAAACTGTATTTGCAGTTTTTCAACAATAATGATGCTATGATCTAAGTGACTTCAAAAGGAAGAAAAGCACTTTTTTAACCAATTGGCAAATAATCAAATGCATTTATAAGAAGACAAGTTAAAGAAAATACTTTAAAATATATTTTGAAAACCATAAAGAATGACCAAAAATGATGAAGACTTCAATTTGGTTTAGCACAGATCATTTGATTACAGAAACATAATTGTGTAAGCTTTTAGAAGTAAATCAAAATCATGAAAAAAAATGGAGTTCCCTGGTGTAGTGGTTATAGGACCTGGTGTTGTCACTGCTGTGGATCAGGTCATGGCTGTGGTGCAGGTTCGTTGCCTGTGCTGGGAACTTCCACATGCCATGGTCATAGCAAAAAGGAAAAAAAAAAAAAAGAAAAGAAATCATGACAGAAATCCTTATATAAAATGTGTCCTCCTCAATCATCTCCACTCCAAGTGCTAGACAGGGAATTTGAATCATTGCTTTTGTTTTAAGTTATAAATGTACTGAAATCATCAAGTGAAATAAATAATTGAAGGTTAATAAAATAAATCTCTATCTTTTTTACACAAATTTAAGTCCACCTAAAATATCTTAATAAATGAAATCATTTATCCTAAGTCCATTGCCCTATGGTGCTGCTAAGATAATGAAACCCACGTGGAAGGCAACTGTAGTAGAAAGGGCTTTGGAGCAAAGCAATGGTGGAGGCAGGGGGTACACTGACATAGCTGCTGTTGTTGTCTAGTTGTAATTCACTAGGCTGGCCAATTCTTACTTAAAAAGACAGTGACTTTAAGATATATTTTGTTTCATGCATAATTGACAGATCCATTGTAGGAATTACATGACTATACTCACTTCTTGGCTTGCAGCATCAATGGTTTTCCCATTAAATGCTTATTCATTTTAATTCCACTAATGAAGTCTATTGAGGAAATTTTGAAGGCTAATGGATTAAAAAGACCTCTGATTAGACTATTTCACTTTCTGATATGATTGGCAAAAGGGGTTGATTTGGCAAATTTGTGATATTTTTATCTGTTTATTGGCACAGGTCAATGGGTGATTGAGAGGTATAAAATTAAATGTAACAATGTCAAAAAATTGAAGTCAACTTGATCTACATCTGATTAGCCCTTTTATCAAATGAATAACTAACATAACACTTTAAAAATACTCTAGGACTCAGTAAATTGATATTTAATTGATCTCACACACCCCTCATCAAAAACATTGGGGCCAGTGCACTGGGAAAGATGGGAGGTCTGATCTTTATGGAGCCACACAAAAAAATCAGCTACATTTTTACCAAGTTTTGTAGACAGTGTTTCATATTAATAAACAATTTGGGCTTATGCAAGGTTAAAATAATCTAGGATTAGATAATTAAGTGCATTCATTCAAAATCAGCTTTGTCCCTTAGCCTATAAATCCACTGATATCTTTTGTTCCCACTTTTGTCATTTTCAGCCCTATAATTGAATAGGAATCTGCTTGTATTTTTATAAACTTTCTCCTGTCCTTGAGAAACTCCCAAGCACTTACTCAGACTGAGAAACAAAGTTAGCAAAACATGGAGAGAAAACCTTAAGCAAATGATCCTACAAACCTCTGAACACCATTCAGAGAGGAGAGAGGAATGGTGGTCCTTGGCTCCTACAAAGAGCCTTTGTTGGTTCTGATGGAGCAGTGGGGAAAGGTTCTTGTTGCTCTTTTCTGTCTACAGACAGCAGCTAGTCAGGCGGTGACTCTTTCATTTTAGGGTACAATCCTGGGTTCCAAGAATAAAACAGTAGCCAAAGGCAGCACACACTCCTGTGAACGTCCCAGAGTCATTCGTTGGCAATAGGACAATTTCTCATTCTTCTTTCCACCAGTTATCAAAGGCTGAGAGATCTTCCTGTTCTTTCTTTACTTTTTTTTTTTTGCAATAATTTTGGGAAAGAGGATTGTTGAATAACACCACTTTATGAAGGTTTGTAAAACAATTAAGTGTATCAATTTCTATTAGTGTTACATACCAGCTCCAAACTTAGTGGCTCAAAACAACCATTCATGTAGCTCAGGAATGTGCCCTTGTGTAGAGCCTGGCAGGATCAGCTCTTCTCTGTTTCTCTTGACATCTGCTGGGGCTGAGCATCCCCTTCTGAGATAGCTTGATCACAAGGCTCAATCACTTGCCAAGTTGGCACTGGCTGTCATCTGGGAGCTCAGCTGAGGCTAGGTTTTGAGGGCCTATATTCCTCTCCCTTATGGCAAGGTGGCAGAGCTCCAAAGCAAGTGTTTGAAGAAAACCTTGCATAGTCTTCTGGCATCTAACCTTAGAGTTTCTTGTCACTTCCATCACAGCCACATGCTACCCAGGTTAAGAGAAGGGATAGGTGGAGCATGTGGGGTTTGTGAAATTGTTGCAGTCCTTTTCAGAAAATACAATCTGTCATAACTTTTTTCTTAGACATTACCTAAAAGTCTTCATTTGTTATGATTAACAATAACTATCTTGAGGTTTACCATCAGAAGCACAGGGACTAGATTTTCTTTAAGAAAACAAAGCCAGGAGTTCCCGTCGTGGCGCAGTGGTTGAGAATCCTACTGGGAACCATGGGGTTGTAGGTTCGGTCCCTGGCCTTGCTCAGTGGGTTGGGGATCCGGTGTTACTGTGAGCTGTGGTGTCCGTTGCAGACGTGGCTGGGATCCCACTTTGCGGTGGCTGTGGTGTAGACCTGCGGCTACAGCTCTGATTAGACCCCTAGCCTGGGAACCTCCAGGTTCCGCGGGAGTGACCCTAGAAAATGCAAAAAAAAAAAAAAGGGAAAACAAAGCCATATCAGACATCGAAAGTAGTATGATTTTATTGTAATTGTTATTTGTGTTTTGGGCATTATTCGTTATTGATTAAATGAGATATATTAGGATTCTAAGAACTGCAAAGACTTTAGAAGGCGCTTACTTTAGTTTTCTACAAGCAAACACACACACACATGCAGGACCTCACATTACCCTCCCTCTACCACATGCACACACAAAAAATGCTTTGCATTTATAGGGTGTCCTCCAGTCTGGGATACTCAGTTCCTGCTCTGGGTCTGAACAAGGTGTCAATTACCAAAGACGAAGAGCAGAAAGGACACCATCCCTACCTACCTTCAGTATACACACCATTAACACTGACAAAATTCCAGCTGGAGCCCTTGAGACATGCTCCTGGTCGGGATAGGCGGCAGCAAAGAAAGAAAAGGTGGGGTAGGGTGTGGGGACACGTGGCCCCAGCACCAGAAAGAGGAGAGACTGGTGGTTGGGGCTGCTGCGCCTGTAACCCCTGCACAGCCAGGTCAGCAACTCCCTCATGTCCACCGCACCGCTAGCGCACAGCCCCTCTGCTGGCGCTGCCATCCACCTCCAGCTCCAGTGGCCATAGGTCGTCCCCTTCAAGTGGCCACCAGCCTCAGAACTGTCTTCCCCTGCTTTCAATTTGAATGGAGTCAAGGTCTTAAGCACCCTCCCATAGGACTGCGAAGGGGAGATCGCTCCAGCAAGATTCAGGTTTGGGGAGTTACCCTCATGGCTCAGTGGTTAAGGAACCCGACCAGGATCTAGCTGTGGTGTAGGTCGCAGACCTGGCATGGATCCTGAGTTGCTGTGGCTGTGATATGCCGACAGCTGCAGCTCCGATTAGACCCTTAGCATGGGCACGTCCATATTCCTCAGGTGCTGCCCTGAAAGGAAAGGGAAAAAAAAAAAAAAAAAAAAAAGGATTCAGGTTTGGGATCTCTCTCCTGTTCAACGTAGGGAAAGGTTGCGGGACGGCAGCACCACCCCTCCAGCCAGGCTGCACGTCTTCCATCATCATCGAGCTTGTGTTCCTCCGCGCAGAGAGAGGTTGCAGCTTCTGCAGCCCCGCCACACTCCAGCTCAGCTCCGCGCAGAACTCTAGGGCTTGGTGGGATTTCAACTTTTGGGAATCCAGGGCTCTTACCCTACTTCTGCTTTGCCCACGGCGCCCTCTAGAGGCAGCGAATGGGGAGAAGGAAGGGAGCCTGAGCCTGGGCAAAAATGCCCTGAACAAAGGGAGCGGGGCAAGGACAAAAGCACCAAGTTCGTGGTGGGGGAACTAAAGTGGACTTGCTATGAGTTTGCTCCAGCAGGAGACACCGCTGGAACAAGCCATGGTCCACTGGTTTGGTTTAAAAAATGCATAGTGGATTTCCCTTTTGGCTTAGTGAATTAAGGATCCAGTTTTGTCACGGCTTGACGGCTGTGGCTCTGGTTGCAGCTGTGGCAGGTTGGATTCCTGGGGAAAAGCAGATGAAGGGTGGAAAGGATTAAAGTCAGTGGGGGATCAGTGGAGTTGGATGAGGGTTTCTGAATGAGGGAGAAGCTATGAACTAGAGCTTACACCCATATTCTTTAGAAATGATAATATCTGCTAAAAAAAAAAAAAAAATCCCCATCCCATCTTATTCCCATCTCCTTCAAAATCCAAGCGTCCAGGAAATTTCTAAGCAAGAAGATAAATTTACTTCCTCTTTATTTCCTGGAAACTTAAGATTATCCAGCATGATACCTTTCCCCAGATTTTCATTTATAATGTAATTCACAGAAACCTTTTTGGAAAAGTGCTACTTTAGTTAGTTGAACTCATCGTTAGATTTTTGTTTAAAGTTGTGCACATTTTAAAACAATCTGTTCATTTTTATTTCTTTGGTACATAGGTATATATTACGTCAAATCGTGATAATGGCATTTAGTATGATACCATCCACAGGGTTTACCCTACAATTTAACCTTTATGTCAGAGGTATGATTTTATATCATTCCCAGGATTGGTTTAATCAAATAATTGAATCAGATATTCTTTCCATTTGGGTTTGAGATACTTTTGCCTTCATTTCCTAACTTAATCACCATATCTTTTATCATAACCCTGAAAATTAATCCTCCAGTTTGAACTTGAATCTTCTTATACTAATTGAGTAACTTTCCTGCTACTTTAAGTAATTAATACAAGTTCTATATTTAAGCAGAAAGTTTAAATTCTTCAAACATGTAAGACTTGTTAAGCCAAGATTCAAAGAACTTTGGGTTTGAATTATTTCTACCTTTCATTACTGTCCTAGTTGGGAAACACTCCTTTCACCTCTCTATTGAAATAAAAATCTTGGAAAGACCAAGGAGAAGAGAGTACATCTTTGGCAAATCAGAAACTCCAGCTAAGAAATGGAACAAAATACTGCTGTGTTTTTGGCTAAACATACTTTAAATCCTAGTGGGGCTTATTTGGTTTAGGACATAGAGAGAGGGTGATAGAATGACATTTCTGAGATAAATAGTAAATTATAGCATTTGTTAAACCTGATATTTTCAAAGCATATTTATTAGTGAAATTTCTTTTCTTTGAACTCTTACATTCAATAATGACAGCCCCAAAATACACAAAGAGGTGGTTTTATCAGTAAGTGCATACACAATAAAAAGGAAGAACTAATTTTGTTCCCCTAAAATAATATGAAAGTACTGTTCTACTTTTTCTGTATATCTTAATTACTGTGTTATTTCTCTACCTGGACAAAGATTCTGTCTCTTCAAAAACGAAAACACTGGACAAATAGCATTTCTGCAGCAAGCAAACATCATGGCAGATAAAAGTGAGAATGAAACACAGATTGGGAAGCAAAATTAAAGGCCACCTTTGAGACACATGCTTCTCTTTACTTTGGAAGGGAAAGATGCTCAAAAGACATACATGAGACAAAGAAACTTCCTATGTAATGTTTAACATGAAAGAACAGCTTCTATTCTGAGGTATAGGTAAGTAAAAATAGGGTGTGAATATTCCATAC
Source organism: Phacochoerus africanus (assembly GCF_016906955.1). Lineage (NCBI taxonomy): Eukaryota > Metazoa > Chordata > Mammalia > Artiodactyla > Suidae > Phacochoerus > Phacochoerus africanus. The sequence continues at coordinate 119,895,254 of NC_062558.1, read as the reverse complement.
AAGAAGATTCATGTGTTTTTTTTGTTGTTTGTTTGTTTGTTTTTTGGTCTTTTTGTCTTTATAGGACTGCAACTGTGGCATACGGAGGTTCCCAGACTAGGGGTCTAATCAGAGCTGTTGTTGCCAGCCTATACCACATCCATAGCAACACCAGATCCAAGCTGCCTCTGTGACGTACACCACAGCTCACGGCAATGCCAGATTCTTAACCCACTGAGTGAGGCCAGGGATCAAATCTGCAACGTCATGGTTTCTAGGTGGATTCGTTTCTGCTGCTGCACCACAACGGGAACTCCGATTCATGTGTTTTTAAAGTTCTTATGATGAAATAATTTTAAATTCATGGAAGAGTTGCCATGAAGTTGGAGAGATTTCTCTACCTTTCACCAAATTTCACATTTCATATTGTACATGTGTAATAAATTATCTGTTTGAATTCCTTCCTGAGATTTCCCAACATAACAGGAATGACTTTAATTTGTACTCTTTGCGATGTACTATTATATGAGTTTTGATAAGTGCGTAGTCATGTGTCCACCACCTACTACCATAATGAAGAGTTCTATCATCCTAAAATTTTCTCTGGGCTGCTATTGTGTAGTCAGCTCTAACCCCTTCTCTCAATACTTACCGTCCACCGATCATCATTCATCTCATAGTTTTGTGTTTTTTTAATGTCACATAAATACAGGCATGCATGTGGCATATAGCCTTTGGGGTCTGACGTCTTTCACTTAGCAAAACACTTTCAAGGTCCATCTATGCTTTTGCATGAATTAATTACCCATTCTTTTTTTATTTCGGAGTGTTGTTCCATTGTACGGACATACTATAATTTGTTTATCTATTACCATTTTCAGGGATATCTTGGTTGTTTCCAGATTTTATGAACAAACCTGCTATAAACTCTGTTCAGAGGGTTGTTACAGAGATGGTAGTTTGTGTTGGGTGTAGAAGATTTAATTTCAGCTCGCCACGTAGAAACACTAATTGAGAGACATGAAGGTTGGAAAACTAATAAACAAAAATAAAAGAAAAATGAGTTTCAGCCTAGATCTTACCACCCATTGCTGGAAAGGATATTCTCAGTCTCAATTTCTTTATCTGTATAGGACTATTGCAATAATCAAGCAAGATGCTGCACATAAAACATCTTGTATGTGGCTGTGCTTTGTTGGCCATCATAGTAACTGAGCTGAGTTCATCAAGCACTTTTTGAGCACACCCAATATGCCAAGTGCTGCATTGGTAGAAATAGCAAAAACAGATGACGCAATTCCTAGATATAAGCCCAGTATTTTATGGGAAACAGATCTGAAAAAGGAGAAACACAGGAAGTGTGATAGGAATATAGCATAGAAATGCGAATAAATAGCTTCATTGTGCATGTCTGGCTAACCAAGAGCTGGAGATGTGTAAGGAAAACATACAGATGTCAATCCTTAGAGCTAGTAAGGTATACTGGAAGGAGTATGGACTTTATGGTTAAAGAGAATAAATTCAATCTTTTTCATGTGGCTATTAAATAAATCAATCATCTTGAGCAAGTCTTTTCACTTTTCAGAACAGAAGGATTTGAAATAATTAATCAATGCATAGAAAGTACTTGACATTCACTTGCTCACTTATTCATTCAACAGATATGAATGGACATTGTTTAATGCAATGATTAGATAGATAAGGATAGGAAATAAAACCTTAAATACATGAAATGAATAATTAATTTTGGATGTTGATAGATCATGTAAATTTAATGAATAAAGTGATGTGATAGGGAGTGACAGAAGAAGAGTTGTTAGATTGGGTAGATGAGGAAATACTTTCTAAAGAAAGAATATTTTAGCCAGAATGTGAATGATGAAAAGTTGTCTGTGTTCAAGGGACAGTTACATAAACATAACAAATGATCATTACAGAATCCATGTTTTTTAATCTTAAAAGGGAGATATCAAATTGTCAGATCATAGAGGGCTTAGAGAGCATTATAACCAGTGAATATTTTATCTTTAATTCTGAGGAGTGTGTTAAAATGGAGATCCTAGGGCTCCAACGCTCAATTGCCCTCTTAGCCCAGCACAGAGCCAAGGTGTACTTTCTAAGTTTGGCAAAATTATCCAAGCCCAGCTTCATCCAATTTAGGTTCCAAAGAGGCAAAAGATATACTGTTGCTGTGCTTCCAGCAGCCTGATTAAAGGGAAAGTTGACAGCACCAAGATCCTGAAGGTAGAATCAGAAAGAATACCCTGAACTTAGGCTGCTGTTGACCATGAATCCAGCTCTTCCAATTGCAGCCATTTCTTCTCTGCTGGCCTCCTTACTACCTAAAAAGATAAATTCTAGGAACACACCATGGATCACCATTGATTGGATAGTTAAAAATATCTAATCTTCTTGGATCTTGCCTTGTATCAATGATGTCATCAATTTAATCAAAGAGATTTGACTGGGATATATAGCCCTTGCTACATGTTATCAGGTTGTTGCTCTAGAAGATTGAGTCAGTTTACATTACTGTCAGCATTGGCTCAGGGTACCACTTAAAAGGAGTAAAATGAAGGTTTTCATTCAAATTTTTAGCTTGAAAGAACTGATACTTACTTTATGTGCACACTTTTATTTAATACCAAGCTTCACTTTTTCTCCTTCAAATAGTGTAATCATTTGCGGGGCTTTGAAAGTAACACCTACAGCAACACCTGCAAAGATTCTGATTCAATTAGTTGGTGGGGGGTGTAGAAGTCCCCAGATGAATCTAATGGATAGCCAAGGCTTGGAAATTACTGATGTGATTATGACTCATTAAGAAAAAGAAAAAACCTTGCTGTTGTACGTGCATGAATTACTACACGTTTCAACAGCCTATTGAGGGATATTTAGATTAGGTTCAGTTTAACAGCGTCTGACATAGTTATCTTCTCTCTCATATGGACGTATGTACTAATGCAATTGTCTGACCGCAATTCTCTGATTGATCAGAGGAGTGCTTCTAAAGTGGTGCGATATGCACCTGTTGACTTTGTTTGTCTTGGCTTGAAGCTAGTTTTGATCATTAGGAATCATGGCAAATGATATAGGCTTAGACTTGATCCTAGAAAAGGCGGGTAATGACCCAGTGCAGGTGTGTCTGCTCAGGGCCGATCTGCAGGTTAACATGCAGCAGGCCAGCAGGTTCCATTATTTGTGCTCATTTAAGCTCATTACCATGGCACTTGGTGCTCAGATTTTTCCCGTAGCTCAGTCGGCCTTTTGACTTGAGTAAGGGTGTCACTAGTTTTCCTGCTTCGTAGATTTGTTGTTTTGTTGCCTATAAAGTGGGGGCATCTCATGCAAGATCCCAAGGAAGCGAAACATGAGTCAAATAAATATTGGGTCCTTCACTGTGCGCCTGGATACAAGGTAAGAGGAACTATTGAGCTTTACTGTTCCGTTTCACCAAACTTGATTTTGCATGAAAGTATGACCTCGAGGGATCTTATTCCTTAAAATATTTGCCTCTGCTTTAAAAACAAACAAATAAACAAAACTCTGAAAGAAATGCAAAGGAAAGAGATAAATTTTAAATTTAATAAAATTGTGTCTAGACTCCTGGTTTCTATGAAGGCTGGTGCCTGTAAATGATACTTTATTTGAAAAGAAATACTGGTTGCATAAAGATAGGCTAGAAATGGTGGTTTTTTTGTTTTTTTTTTTTTTCTTTCAGTTTTTCTTGATTCCCCTGTACTCACAGTCTCTTCTCTGCTGAATCTACCTGGAACCAGAACTCTAGTTTTAAATTCCATTCTGAGCTCCTTTTAGAGCAAAAAGCAGCGCTTTTAGGCACAGTGGTCATAACTGCTGTTAAATAAAATGTGTTTAAGGGAAAATTTATCCTTCTTATCCTGGGCAAGGTTGAATCTGTTTTGACTGTATTCACTTTTAACATATATTTACGGAGTGCTTGATATTATACAAAGCAGGTATAAACTAGCAGTCTGGTGGGAAAACAGCTGGAAGCACCACAGAACATAATTACATAATTCAGAAGAAATCCCCCCTTCCTCTCTGCTTTTAGTCTCCTTTTTCTACTTCTTCCTCCGCTTCCCTTGACTCTGTCCTCCCTCTCTCTGGCCCTCTGTGAGGAAGTACACTGGCGATTCCTGGAGATAAAGTAACTGAGTCTGAGGGGAAATGACTTCATGCACCCTCTTATACGAGTGCACCAGGAATTCTCAAACTTGCAAGAAAGAGAAGATACAGTTGTCCTGAGGTAAGAAGCTGACAGCTAGGTCATGGAGCTTAATTGTTGAGGGAGGTGGGGGTGGACTAAACGAAGAACGAGGGTGGGAAAATGGTTGCATGGGATGGATGTGGGAAGGAGAGTAGATTCAGATGTGTGAGATAATACCTCATACATCTTGTTTTTAAAATTAGGCTCAGGGAGTTCCCGTCGTGGCGCAGTGGCTAACGAATCCGACTAGGAACCATGAGGTTGCGGGTTCGGTCCCTGCCCTTGCTCAGTGGGTTCACGATCTGGCGTTGCCGTGAGCTGTGGTGTAGGTTGCAGACGTGGCTCGGATCCCACGTTGCTGTGGCTCTGGCGTAGGCCGGTGGCTACAGCTCCGATTCGACCCCTGGCCTGGGAACCTCCATATGCCGTGGGAGCGGCCCAAGAAATAGCAACAACAACAAAGACAAAAGACAAAAAAAATAAATAAAATAAATAAAAAAAATAAAAAAATAATAAAAAAATATATAAAATCAGGCTCAGAGTTCCCGTTGTGGCTCAGTGGTTAACGAATCTGACTAGGAACCATGAGGTTGCAGGTTCGATCCCTGGCCTTGCTCAGTGGGTTAAGGATCTGGCATTGCCGTGGGCTGTGGTGTAGGTTGCAGACACGGCTTGGATCCCATGTTGCTGTGGCTCAGGTATCGGCCAGTGGCTACAGATCCGATTCAACCCTAGCCTGGGAACTTCCATATGCTGCGGGAGCGGCCCTGGAAGAGGCAAAAAGACAAAAAAAATAGGCTCTTAGAGTCATAATTCTTGACTGAAGAAATGAAATGCAAGTACGTAGTAGGAACTGTCCTTAGACATAGCACTTGGCTCAAGTCGTGAGCTGAGACTGAAGAAACTTCAAGTTTACAAATGAGTCACTGCATAGAGGGGTCATGAGAGCTTTTAAAAATTGTTGTAACAGCAAATTGCTCTGTCTCAAATCTCCCCTTGAGGCGTTATCAGAGGCGGACCTTTGGATTAAAAGGACCATGTAATGACCCTAGAGGGAGAGGGTGCACAGATGGAAAGAAACTTTTCTCGAAAGTGCCATTTAGTAAATATTTGAGGCTCTGCGGGCCAGATGGTCTCCATCACAATTATTCAACTCTGCTCTTGTAGTTCAGAGGCAGCTATAGTTTGGATGTGGCTGTGTTCCAATAAAGCTTTATTTGTAAATATAAGTTAGGGCCAGATCTGCCGCAGGGCTGTCCTTTTCCACCCCCTGCCTCAGCAGAAGAGCACATGCATTTCTGGTAGGTAAGAGGTAGAGATATTAATCTCAGCTTTGCCACTCTCTCTCTCTGAGACATGATCTTGGCCAGGTCGCAGTGCATCACTGCATGTATTATCTTTTATAAGGAAAATAGTGAAAGCTGTTTCAGCTCTCTGGGTTGTGGTGAGAAGGCATGAAATCACAACTATGGATATTGGGGGAGGGGGTTTAAAAGCTGCAAACAATCCTAAGGAGGTGATATTTTATTATTTGGCTTTGGCAGTAATGAGTAAGATTTGATACTGAATGGTAAAAAAAACCCACACACTATCTTACCCCTAAAGTCAGAAGCACGTTTCCTTTCCTCCTGCGTCACTGTCCAGTCTCCGTCCTCTCTGGTCCTGATGACCCAGTTTAGCTGTAGAAACATTAGCTTTTCCTCAGTGCCCCACAACCAGCACCTAAACTCTCCAACAGCCACTCAAGGGAGAACTAACGTGTGGCCATGTGGCTCTCATGCATTCCTAGCTCTGTGCTGCAGCTCACCTTTCCTGTTGACAGGAACAGGCATCTTATCTGCTTTGATTGTAGCTGTTAGCATGGAGTGGTTAAACTGTACGTAGAAATAAATGGTAAAATAACAGGTGACAGGGAAGCTTTTTAAAGATCCCATTTTCTTTGTGTTTAATGCTTCTCCAGCTCTGAGGGAGCAGCAAGGGACGCATCACCCCTTGGAGAACAGGGCTGGAAGCAGCTGTTCCTCTGCTCCTTGGTGGGGTGGGGCTGCCTTTGAAAGGGTCAGTGCTCCCAGGGCCACTGTCACCTGCTTTTCATGGAGGGAGGAGAATAGCAGTGTATTGCTAAGCTATAGGGAAGGATCTGCTGTTTGCTGCCCGGGTCCTATGTTTCTAAAGGAGAGGTTTGTAACTGTTGATTGCTCCTAACTGTGCCTCTTCTTTGGGCCTCCTTGGGAAAAGAACTAAGACTCCATCTCTGCTTCCTGCTGTAGACTAAACCTGTCTCAAGGCCCCTGTGTGTAGGTGGAGAGAAAGGTAAGGGTGATGGGTCAACTCACTAATACTGGGAACACTGATATACCCTTGAGGTTCTGAGGGGGGCAGCCTTATTCACTCAGCCTCTCTTAGTTGGAGGCCTGAGTGGAAAGGGAGCTCTCAGGGGAAAACCAGGCACTTGCTAAGGTCTTGGAGAGGACCTGAGCTAAGAAGCCAGGAAAGTCAAGCATTCAGGCCAGCATCTGCTCCACAGTGGGTGTCCCATAACTACTTGCTGATGGAAAAAGATGAATGCCCCACCCACCAATCCTCATCTCAGTGGGAAGAGACCAAAGTGCCTGGCCTAATAACATCCTGGTCATTAGGAGGGCCATTCCCTGGTTAAGGAGACATCCTGGTCAGAGACTGCTGGCTGGGTCCTAGTCTGTAAGAGCCCACAACTGCCTGATAGCCACAGCCAGCTGCATTCCATTCATGTATTATTTCCTGCATTTATTCCTTCCTTCGGTATTCGTTGGGTATTTTTTGTTTCAGTGCTGGTGATGCGGGAATGCATGAGACAGTTGCAGTCCTTAGCCTTGTGGAATTTACATTCTAGCTCCAACTATCTGGACTCTGCAAATTATATGACCTCCATAAAGGTTCTCCAGGCCAGGTCTTAGGGAGATTTTTTTCTCTGTGCTGTGAGAGAGTACCATTGTTTTTATCACAGGGGATACTCAGAAAGTAGCATTTTTCCTCTGTAGAGTGGGCATGATAATGTTTTCTTCACATAATCCATTAGATTCAGGTGGAATAAATTTCCACCTGATGTTCAGATCAGAAAGTGTCACTCAGATTTAAAATATAGATATCATCCTTTATATTTGTGTTTAATACATGTATTCTTTGCGTCAAATTTATTTCTCTTGACCTTTCCACCTCACCTATGCCTCCACTGTGATTTTAAAACACTCTTGAGGAAACACCAGTGTCTTAATCTCTTGTTTCCTCCACAGCAAGTAGTGCTAAAAAGAGAGAGAAAAGGCCACTCAACCCATGTTCTGTCACCCTGTTAGTGAAATCTGGCATTATTCACCCTTGGGTCTCCTAGGTTCCTGGTTCTTCTACTAATATTTCACAGGGGTCCACAAATTTTTGTTTTATATTTTCTTCCAGACTTTGACTCACTGTGTTTCCTGCTCTTGATTTGCAGTTCCAACTGTAGTTCCTTTTGCTGTACATGCTGCTTTATCAACATTGTGGATTTTAGCCATTAGAACACCCTCTCCTACTTGAGGTCAGAAATAATTCCCACAGTTAAATTAACACAAGTTTGTGAGATCATGAGCTGTGTGATTATGCCTAGTTAATCAGTCAATCAATGCATTTTTTTAAACAAAAAAGATATCATATTCTAATACTATTTGGTGTCTTCTTCCCATGCCCCCATGTATCCAAATACCATAGCCATTTTATGGAATCACTAAAGCATATTTTGTGATTTAGGAAAGTATTTTATTAATTTGTTATGCCAAAACTGAGTAGTCTTGGGTATGTAGGTTCTATAATTTATTTATTAGACACAAAGTGGTAATGAGAAGGTTTAGTGCTATGTCATTGACTCTTATCTAATATTTTTCTTAGGATGAAATGAATAATTTGAGTCACTAGGTCCAAAGGTGTGCATAGATTTATAGAACTTGATATTGGGTACCTCTTGCTGGATTATTTCTTGAAGTATTTTGCTTTAAATCTTTTTTTCCCCTAACATAATGACTTGAGATTAGTTTTTAAATTATCTGAGTGTTATAAAAAGCTTTTTATATTTTAAAGTTGCTGAAAGAATGTTGTGAAGAAACAACATGGTCAAGTGAAGAAAGTGGAGGTAAAACTTAGAAACAGCTTTCAGGGCTGCCATGTTGATAAGAGTTTTAATGTGAATCCCTCCGACAGAGTCCTTGTTTTGTCACTAATATTTGTCTCAAGAATCACATCAGACTCATTATTTGGAATGGGATCCTTTTCTCTCATTTTTGAAAAACCAAGATAGCACCGATGTATTTTTTTAAAGGTAGTGTGTTGTGTCTGTGTGTGTTGATATGATTATAGCTATAGCTACGTACATTGTTTCCCTTCTTGAATCTTCCTCTTCCAGCTCAACAGTCTTACATGGCAATGAAAATTGAGTATATGTATATTTTAATTACCTGTACCATGAAGACTTCTAGGAACTCTGAAGTTTTTCAATTGCCCTCCTTCTCCCTTCTTTTCTACTCTTCCCTCCCTCCTGTGCTTCCTTTTTCCTCACCCTTCCCTTCCTTCCTAATTTCCTTCTTAGGAAGTTACATATTTCAGCTTGGTACTTCATAGTAGACTCTGGCATGAACTTTGGAACAATTTGGGCCCATAATTTTATAATTAGAGGACCATCGATTACTATGCATGGTGATGATAATGTTGCAAAAAATAGCAAATTGGAGACTTTCAGACACCATGGAGACACAAAGATAAAGGCAGCATGACCTGAGAGAAACTTGGTCAACTTTATAACTTTGAGCTTCATTTCCTTATTTTGTAGAATTGGAAAACATAGAAAGTTTTTCTTCTTTCCTTGTAAGGAGGCTTTGTGCTTAAACTGCCCATTAGCCTTTAGTAGTTTATGCAGCCTTGGGTTGGGGGCAGGAGGAGGACCAGAAACTTTAACATCCTGATGCCATGGTAACCCTTGTCTCTTTTTGCATCATCCAACAATAGCATGGTGGTCCTTTACCGAGTCAGGGAGACAAGCCACAGACAGTTAGGAGTCTGCCACTTTGTTCTATTTATCTTTCACTTTAAGAAATTTAATTTTATTAGAGTATAGTTGACTTAAAATGTTGTCTCAGTTTCAGGTGTACAGCAAAATGAATCAGTCATATATCTTTTTTCCCATATAGTTTATTACAAACTATCGAGTAGATTTTCCTGTGCTATACAGTGGGTTCTTGTTAACCATCTATTTTGTACAGTAGTGTGTATATGTTATTCCTACCTTCCCAATTCTTCCCTCCCCTCAATGGTTTCACCTATGGTAACCTAAGATTGATTGTGAAATATGCGAGTTTGTGTTTTATAAATTCTTTTGTATCATTTTTATTAGAGTCCACATAGGATATCATATGACATTTGTCTTTGTATGACTTACTTCTCTCAGTATGATAATCTATAGGTCCATCCACAATGCTGCAAATGCCATTATTTCATTTTTACAGCTGTGTAATATTCCATTATGCTTCATTTTTTAAACAGAGATTTACATTGGCCAAGAATGGGAGCCAGGGAAGAAATAGTTTCCTCCTTATCAAAGTTCCTTATTTAGAGTGCCACACAAGGCCCTGGAAAGGTCTTCCTTTCCCCACTCTAACTCAAGCCTAGCACTGCTCATTCCCTGCTACCTAAGGGGAGTCCACCCGGATACTGGGAATAACGTTGACTAGAGGCCCAGCTGGTGGACATGAAGTGTGAGCAAGAAGAAAGTCTTTTAAGCCAACTAGATTTGGGAGTTGTTTGTTATTGCAATATAACCTAGCCTGCCTTTGTTTTCACAGCCACATAGGGGTATGTGTATGCATGCATGCATGAGTGTGTGTATGTGTGTATAAGGGGGAAGAGATAAAAGTAGAAGAAATAGAGGAGGAGGGAGGTGGACTCTTCTCTTTTGGGTCTTTTTAACTGAAAAAATAACAGACAAATTTAGATGTGTGTTCTAAGATATTGGGACTCATCAGCTTTATTATGTTAAGCTTCAGTTGTATTATGTTACTTAATTCATTAAAAAACCAATTTGTCACACCCTATGCATAGCCTCATTTTATAAAACAAGATACTGAGACACGGTTTGGTTAAATCTCTCAATTAAGATCTCACAGTAAGCAGAAAACCAAACCTAAGCCTGCCACTAAGGTTTACATTTTAATTACTAAACTATATTACTTTTCTGTGGCTTGAAGTTGTTTAAATAATAATTGATCACCAACCTGATATTGGCTATTAAATCGTTGCATTTAGGAATTCTGATTGAGCCAGAATATAAACATTACTTCTGTTCTTCGGGCTCCACTCTGCATGGTAGAAACTAAGGAGATGAACAATTCCCAGTATATTTTCAAAGAGCATATATCTTTTCTTCCAGAAAAGAGAAGATAAAAAGACAACACAAAAACTCTACAATGGGGTAAATTATAAATGCCATAAGAAAAGAATATACAAAAGGCTGTGAAATTCTAGGCTGTGAGAGATTTCTTCTGGAGAGTATGAACTAAAGTCCTTTTTTAATAATGGTTAGTATGAGTTTGGACAATAAAAAATGCACAGAAGAATTGTGAAACTAAGCATTAAAGAGTCTACAATTTAGGGAATTCTCATTGTGGCTCAGTGGTAACCAATCTGACTAATATCTGTGAGGACCCGGGTTCAATCCCTGGCTTCATTCAGTGGGTTAAGAATTGGGCAATGGTGAGCTGTGGTGTAGGTTGTAGACATGGCTTGGATCTGGCATGGCTGTGGCTATGGCATAGGCTGGCAGCCGTAGCTCCGATTTGACCGCTAGCCTGGGAATATCCATATGTCACATGTGTGGCCCTAAGAGAGTCTATAATATAGAATTAGAAAGAAATATTTTATCCAAAGTGTTGTCATTAAATAAATGAATATGGAGCACTTTATTCATTATAAAGGCAATTTAATAAAGGCATTGATAGTTAAGAGGTTTGTGAGGATGAGATTAGGTGATATTGGGGGATGAGAAGAATTCACTTCTAGGTAACTATGACGTGCCTAAATTACCCATGGCAGTACCAAAGTCCTGGTAACACTTCTCTAGAAACTTTTAAAATCCAGCCTATAGCTTTTCAAAATCACAGACATGGAAATTAGCATCCCTAGAAACTACAAATAGATGGAAGTGAACACTAGAGCTGTAACTTCAACTATGGTCTGATACTAGGTTATTTCCCATGAGGAAAAGGTGCTGTCTTTTATCAGGAGCTATCTCTGACTTCCAGAAAATAATTAGCAGTAATTTATATTTGTGGTTTTCCAAGATCAAAAGGAAGAGGAGCTCTTGGCTTGATGTTTTTGTTCGGTGAAGACAAACTATCACTTTTCAACGTGGTAAAACTTTTGACACTTATGTTTGACTGGAACTTTCTAGGAATTCCCCACCTAGGGCACTCCCACAGTATGGGCTGTCACTGCCTGTTAAGCCTGCTCTCTGGTGGAGACATAACTTGAAGCATCCGGATTGCCTTGATTCTCCTCTTCGCCTCCTATGTGCCCCTGCTTTCTCCTCAGCAACATCTCAGGGACAAGTCTGAAGAGGGAAATTTGTCCTGATGGGTATGATTTTACTGGTCAGTCTAAAGAGAACTCCACAGCAGTGAGGTAGATAAGGGCGTGGGTGCTAAGCACAGACTATCTGGGTTAGAGTCCCAATTCTACCTCTTATTAGGGCCAATGACAAGTCTTAGTGGATCTTTGAAGCAGTTAAGAGTATACATGATCTTTTGAGGCAGATCTGTGATCAAGTCCCAGATCTAACTCTGAATAGCCAATGTTCTTTGGCTAAACCACTGGTCTTCTTGGACCCCAGGGCTGTGGGGTCCTGGCCGACTTGACTTGGGCTTACACAATTGTTTGAGAGCAAATAATGCAAGGGGACTTCTAAGTCAAAGTAGGTAGTGAAATGCTGTGGATCTAACTTGTGGATTCTATGGAGAAAGAGTATTTATCAGGAAGTTTTATCCATTTGGCAAAGGCTGGTTTCTAATCTTCAGAGACTGGTTTCTAATCACCATTATTTTCCCTTCTGACAAGTACATATATACTAGGCCTCTCTCAGCGTCCAGAGCTCCAGCCATGTGAGTGTTCTCCTGTGTCTAATGACTAGACTAATTAGAATTAATCTCTAGTTCCAGGGACTTCTGGCACTGAAGTCTCTGGAGGAGCCAGATGTGTGTGTGTGTTTGCATTCATAGGGTCCAAGCTCTAAAGTTCTGATCTGCCAGCCTAGCTGCTGTGGTCATTGTGGTAAAGTGCTGCTAGGTCTTCTTGACAGCTAAAGAAATGGTGAGAGTTGGATTTGGATTTGCAGTAGAAGATTTGGGTCATAATGAAGAATTCTGGTCCCTAAATGTGCACCAGATTGTTGGACGAAGCAATACCTAAATTATGTCCTCCACAGAGATACTGGATTGGGTGAGGATTTCTGCCTGTGTTGTGTTGGAACTTCGAAAGTGTCTGTAAAGAGATGACTGGTGGGCATACATTTTGATCTCTCTCTCCCCATGAGCCAGCAAACAATAATAGTAAGAAATCTCCTGGGGAAAATGAAGTTAGTGTATTCCGTGAGAACATATTTGGTGTTGTCCATCAGCCTACAGGTCATAAAAGTTGGGACTGATATTACTGAAATCTAGGAGAATATTTGAGCTCTTGTATTCTTTCAATACTTTGACAACTCTAGGATAGTGAATAGTGAGAGTTGTGGAGGGTGAGAAAGGAAATAAGACAAGAGAGAATTCAATTGCAAAGTTTGTCTACCTCTATGACTTTACTCTTTGTCTTGAAAACTATTTGCAGAATAGGTATTTGGGATAAGAATAAAGGCATATGAAACCATTTACTGAAATTAACAGATGAGTTGGCTGTCTCTATATAATCTAAGTCTTGGCAAATAGTATTTTTCCATTAAACTGTATCTACTTCTTCCATACTGTAATCTTGATGATAGTCTCACTTGCCTTTTTGGATTACACTCATATATTTCCGTCACATCTTTGTTAAATGAGAATTATGTGAATGGTTACTCATTCCTGATTTATACTTTGCTCCGAGAGAAAGAAAAGACAAGATTTCAAATAACTCTAATGGACATCACAGTGAGTAACGGGTAGGCATATCAGTAATATAGAATGATCTCTTCTAAGGAAATGCCAGCAACCAACCAAAACATTTTTTACAGTTTGTGCTAATGGGAAGAGAAATGTACCCCAAATGGGTTCCATGAAGCAATAGATTCTAGAAACAAATTTTAAGTAAAATAAATACATTTGAAAAATATTGAATTGACTTTTTGTTAGTCCTATGGGACTACCAAAGGGGTTAATACAGTAGTGTGAATTAAAAATCTCCTAGTTCATTTTTTCTAGGTCATCTTACATGCTAATTGTTCTGTGAAACCCATTGGAAATGGCTTGTTTAGATGGATATTTATCTTATTGATTTATTCATACTGATAAATAAGATGGGCACTCAAACCTCACAGTTTGAGGGTGACAATTTTCATCTCAGTGGTTCCATCAGAGATAGTCTTGAAATGAATCAAAGACAGTTTACTACTCAACAGTAATTCTTTGTTCTTTCCACAAAATTATTTGCTAAAAGACCATGGATTTTTTTTTAGGGGATGTGGTTTTAATTATATTACATTTTTCTAGTTTTTTACTTTCCAAGCTTCTCTTGCATGTTAAACAGGTTCGAATAACCCAATTCTAGACAAAGAGAAATGAGGGAAATCTGTTAGGAAGTTTCTGGGAAATTTCTAGTAGAAGACAGATTGGAAGGAAGAGCATTTAGATATCAACTCTTACCCTTCCTTCTTGCCTTGAACATCTTTGGCATTGTGTGACATGCCACCTTGAGAAAGTTGGAGGGAAGGTAGGAAAAAGCCAACAAGAAGAGTAGAAGCTCTGATTATATTGTTGAGGCACTGCACTAATTCTGGAACCATCAGCCTCCAAATGACTTGTAACATAAATAATGAATGTCCTTAGGTTTAAGAGGCAACTCATCAACTTTCCCATGGCTTGCAAGTGAAAACACCTTAACTAATTCATAAAAATATACTTTATTTTCTTTTATTCTTAAACGTTGCTGTTTCTCTTTTATTTCTCAAATTTCTGCTCCTCAAATTGAAAATATTTCCAGGAAGTCAGGATTTTTCTTTGAATATTGCTTTAAGTACCGAGTTAATTTTCATTTTCTTTTCCCATTTAAAAAAAATTTATTGAAGTATAGTTGATTTACAAGTTGTGATAATTTCTTCCATACAACAGAGTGATTCAGTTACACATATACACACATCCATTCTTCTTCAGGTTCTTTTTTTTGTATAGATTATCACAGAATATTGATTGGGTAGAGTTCCCTGTGCTGTACAGCAGGTCACCACTGGCCAGTCATTCAATATACAGTGTGCATGTGGTAATCTCAAATCCCCAGTTCACCCCTCCCCCCACCCCACCTGTCTCCTTTGGTAACCATAGGTGTTTACAAAGTCTGAGTCTGTTTCTGTTCTACAATAAGTTCATTTGTATCTTTTTTTTAGATTCCACATATAAGTGATATCATGTGATGTTTGTTTTTCACTGTCTAACTTCCCTTAGTATTTCTAGGTCCCATCCATGTTGCTGCAAATGGCATTGCTTTAGTCATTTTTATGGCTGAGTAATATTCCATTGTGTGTGTGTGTGTGTGTGTGTGTGTGTGTGTGTGTGTATAGACACACCACATCTTCTTTATACAGCATATATGTGGGTCTTGTTTTTGTATCCATTCGGCCAGTCTATGTCTTTTGGTAGGAGCATTTAGTCCATTTACATTTAAAGTAATAATTGATATGTATGTTCTTATTGCCCTTTTGTTAATTGTTTTGGATTTGTTTTTGTTGGCTTTCTCTGGCCCTTTATCTCTTGGCCTTTTATCTTCCCTTTTGTTCTCTTCTCTTGTGATTTGATGACTATCTTTAGTGTTGTGTTTGAATTGCATTTATTGTAGATTTTTGGTTTGTGATAACATGAGGTTTTGATATAGGTGTCTATATATACACACAAGATTGCTTTAAGTTGCTGGTCTCTTAATTGCAAATGAATTTCCAGGATCCTGCATTTGTACCCTCCTCTTCTCACAATTGCTGCTTTTGGTGGCATATTTGTGTGTGGATGATTTCCTACATTTACTAATGTTTGCCTTTACTACATTTTTTTTTCTTCTCATAGACTGGTCAAGAGTGTTTTCTAAGAGTACTCCCCCTTACCCCTGCATCCCACCCTCTAATAAGAAATGGACAACAGAAAAAAATATGATGACATATATTACACAAGTATAGCTAATTAATGAGAGCCAATATTCACTTTACCATTGTAATTACTGCTAGATTAAGTTGTAGGCATCCTCCTGCACTTCAAACAGTTTTAGTAGCAAAGACTAAGCTTGCATGGGGCCTTTGAGGAACACATCCGCTGAGTTGATTGAGGTTTGCCCTTTATTCTCTCTGTGGTTGCTGTCTTTCCTAACAGCTGGGGAGCCTGTTGGCAAGAGGATCATCAGGAACTGGGTTGCAGTTTCTCCAGGTCCTAAGGGGAACACTACATAGTGATGTATAATTTAAAATTCAAGGAATGCAAACAGAGATAAGCTAAAAAGCAATTGTAGGCTACTTAAGAAATTTTAATTCATGGCACATTTTGTGCATAGTGGCTAATGTATCCCTTGCCACCTCTTACTAAAATTAAGTAACACTCATATTCCTAACCCTCACCCTGGCACAGAATTGTCTTTTTCTATTTAGTATATATTGAAATAACTTAGAGTAAGTCTATCTGCTTTTTAAGAGTGAGAAGCTGGGGAAAATAGAAGCAAATATTATGCAGTGGTGCAGCTAGTGTTTTTGACATTGGAACCCATCATTTTTGGTATCACCCATATGACAAAACAACTTGATTAATAATCATTACATTAAATGAGCAAAAAAATAATGGCTCACACAGAGTTAATTTCTTTTATTGAATTTTACCTGTTTAATCATAATATTAAAAATTGTATAGAAAGTAAAAAGGAACAAATTAACACTTTTCAGTGACATTTATGTATTTTTTAAAAAAATCTTACATCTATATATGGATATATGATAACATTGAATAAAAACATAGTAGTTTTTTTAAGATTTGACTGCTGCAAATTTGTCAATGACTATGTAGGGTTATTTTTTATTTGCATACTTTTACTCATTATTCTACAATCCATTTGGTACTTGGCTACCTTTGCTCAACTATAATCTGATAAACTTTATTTTAATGTCAAAAATTCCTTCTACATGAAGCAACTGATATGTAAATTCTGAAAAAATATAAATATCCTTAGGAAAAATTTTAAACCTAAAAGCAAGTTTACCATAGAACCTTTCAAAGGTTCTCTGTAGTTTAAAAGTCTCTACTAAAATCAACTTACCAGAACAATTTAACATGTTTATTTGTAATTTATGAAATTTTTCTTCTATGCAAATATTCATGGAAAATGTCTAGATAATAGCAAATATTGAAATTTGATTCATTTATTTAGAATAAATGTCTAGTTATTGGCATAAGCATTAAAAGAATACAACAAATATAGCCCACTTGATTTCTTCTGACAGTGTAAAGTGGTTACTTTCTTACTAGGACCTTTTAAATCGCTGCCAAGGTGTTGGTTTGCAAACTCTAGAGGTTTTCAGGGGAAACCTGAAATTGACCTTCAAACACAGTGGACAAAAGAGACCAAAGAAAGTCAGGCCATTGCAGATTGATAGGTAGCAAATTTAATTATATGAGCCTTGTCCTGAGCAGCCATAAGAATGAGATCTCTGCTCCCATCATAATCTTCATAAGAGGCTTTAACTGGGTTCAGTCACATATACTGTCCAAATAATCTCAACAAAACATTGTTCTCTCAAGGCTCTGTACTTGAAAAGAGCTCCGACTATGGGAACAATGGGTGGAGTGTATATTGCTAGCATAGAAGAGGGGATGAGTCTCCAATTGCCCAGGGCCAGCTTCTGGGTCAACCAGTGGTCCCATCTTCTTTATGACCTCCTCCAAAGCATGGCATTTGCTTTTCTTCATCTCCATGTCAGGATATCCCACACTGTTGCTTCTCAAAGCTGATTTTTCAGTACTGATTCACTGCCGATTTCTTTTTTAATTGCCAGTAGCCCCGTGTGCAAGTACTTGTGGTGGTGGTGAGTATGAAGAGTACAAAGAATAAAAAAGACTATAGGTCACATAAAAAGCTGTTGAATATATGTGACAGCACAATTTCTTTAGCAGTTTGTGACTGCTAACTTCTAGTGATGACCGTATTTAAATGATCAAATGTTGTATGAACTTCCAAAACTTTGGGTGTTTTTTGGTTTTGAGAAGCTTATTTATTTTTGGTTTGTTTCATTACCCTCCTAATTCTTAGCAGAGACTTAACTTCCTTATAGAATATGGGCATCTACCATTTATTAGCCACCGCCCCCAACCCAGAAATCTACCACTCTAAGTTGAAAAATCAAAGCAGTGCTGCAGGCACAATTTCTTCTCAGTGACTGGATTTGTATAATAATATCAGTGAACATTTATTACAGGTTATAAATTATGGAGTGATAGAGAATGGGAGAAGGAGTCTTTATTTCCCAAGGGGATAAAACAGTTATTTTGATCTTAATATTGATAATTTTGCTGTAGATCTGGAAGCAGAATTTACTCAGCAAAAGGGGCATGAGGACAGTAAGTCTTTAATTATGTCCCCAAATAGGCTTTGTCAAGACAGTCTCAAGAGAGGAAAAACAGCATGATATAATGAAAAGAATAACAGATAAGGGAAGTATTCCTGAGTGCTTATTCTAGCTCCATCATTGATGAGCTCTGTGACCAAATAAATCAACTTATATCACTGAAAACCAGTTTATTCAATATTATATGATAGATCTGGACTAGACAATCTCTAGAGTCTTTGCCAGGTCAAAATTCTATGAAGAATTTTGTCTATGAAGAATTTTTGTCTTTCAATACTCCAAGCAAGGCAACTGCCTACCTTCCTCATGAAGGCATACCTCAGCTCATGGAGTCAATGAGCATCTTGCATGTTCCCAAGTAGATTAGGGTGTGAAGTAGAAGGAGATGCATGATAAAGGAGAATGTGAAATGATCCTCATCTGTACTACTTAGTCAGTTGGTCTGTCATTTGTCCTTGGTATATGAAGAATGGGTGGTACATTGGTTAAGCATACAAGGCTCTGGAGTGCTATGATATGAACTTGTCCTATGATTCAGTGTTCATCACTTACTGTCATATGTTGCATGTATTATTTAATGTCTTTGGCTTAGGTTTTCTCATCAGTGAAATTAGGATGACTAATATACTTGTCTCATTAGGTAGTTGACATAAATTGAGAAAATCCATAGAAATAACATCTTTCTCATGCTTTTTCATGAATATTTTATCTCTAAGACAATTTTCCATGGTGATAACTGTGCTTATGTTATAAAGCTTCTCTTTGATTCTTTGCATTGGTTTCAGTTAAGAGAGCTCCGTGAATTGCTCTTTCAGTTCTGACAGGTTGTTAAAGAATAATACATTTCCTTTATTCCAAAAATATTTATTTAGCACCTTACTGTGATTCCCACAGTGTAATGCAATAGTGAAACTGAGGAATGTTTGTAAATTCAGTTTCTCTTTTGACTAATCAAACATCTATCCACTTGATTTCATGTTTATTTTATGCCTGGCAGAACACAAGTGTTCGGTACCATGGAGAGCTCCTGAATGTGCGAGAAATGCTGTCCTTTTCTTGCAGGGATTCTGGGATGTTCACTAAAAAAAGCATAAAAGCTGAGAATGTAAACAGGGCTGAATCCTATAGGAAAGCAGCATTTTGATTTGTGCAAAATTATTAATTTTTTTTAGGATGAAAGAGCCCCTGCCTCCCAGGTTTAAAGATCTCTAGGTTTTTTTTTTTTCCTGCCAATGTTTAGATGCTATCGTTAAATTCCCATTCTTCAAGGCTATCAATTCTGTTCCATTTACTGCCCTTCCTCTTTTCATTACTATGTAAAGAATGCTCCAAAACATGCATTTAAATTTTTTATGTAGTACTTGTTTTATTATACTAATAAATTCTCTTTTTGTTTGCCAAAGGCCTCTAGTAGAAGTGAAGAGTTTATATGTAAATTAAGGAAATACTTTGTCATTTTAATGATACAGAACTATATATAAGAGCAAAGAAGTGTGGCTGGGAAAGGAGTTTCTCTTCAGTTATTTTCATAGGTCAATCCTTCAGCTTTGTTGTCTCCAAAGCTCCAGTGCAGTAGAGTACCTCCCCACTCAAGAAAAGGGGGGAATCAGTTCTTTTCTGCATGAGACTTAAATGCCCTTTCCTACACTACCATGATATAAGTAAAGACACACATAGTTGAAGCAATTCAAGCTTCCCATGAAGAAGTTCAGCCTTTACATTGGTAGGGGCATTTTGAAACCTGGCTTTATATTAAAATTGATGGGGGGATGTTAAAAACTTTCTGGTATCTTGCCCTCATCCAAGAAAAGAATAAGTAATTTAAAACTGGTAGAAATGTGGTTTTATCATCAGTATGGTTTTAAAAGTATCCAGGTGATTCTGGTTTTTTGTTTGTTTGTTTGTTTTTGTTTTGTTTTTTTTTTTTCAGTCAAATCTGGAGAAACTGCTTTCCTAGGAACTTTTTTGAAAGCAATATCAAATATTTAGGTTTAAGAGCATTGCTGAATCAAGTAGAAATTTCTCTGTCCTTTTTTACTCGCAAAAATCAGGCACATACATTATCATTCAATGATAGTTTCACTAACATAGACACACAGACATACTTGGAGACACACATGGGTAGCCCCAGAAATACCTACACACACATAATCACGTTCCAGGATGCCAACAGGCACAAGCACAGAGAGACATACAACATTCACAACATAGGTACATAGACACACATGCACACATACATGAACTAGCATGCACAGATACAGATATAGTCATACAGATAAATACAACACAAAAACAGACATACAAGTGTGATTATACATGAAAATACTGATTTATGTAGACAGAGCTCTAAGCACAGAGATGTGCCTGCAATGAAGATATCCAAGGGTTTACACACAAAATCATCTAACAGACACAGAGAGACCAGACAGGAAACCATAAACTGATTATGAATAGAGACATACATTCAAACTGACCTTGGAAATTTTTACCTGGTTGTTTTGTGCATTATCATTGGGGATCAACTACTGCCTTTCTATGGATGTGATTTGGCCCAGCTTAATGCAAACTCCCAGACCCCTCCCTGAGATGGGTATTATAGAATGTAGGATGGCAACTATAACCTCAAAAAAGGAAACCACTCAATATTGATGAGAAACAAAATTCTAGTAAATTTTCCTACCTGGGAGTTCCTGTTGTGGCTCAATGGGTTATTTTAGAACCCAACATTGTCTCCCCAAGGATGCAGATTCAATCCTTGGCCTTTCTCAGTGGGTTATGGATCTGGTGTTGCCAACAAGCTGCGGTGTAGGTTGCAGATGCAGCTGGGATCCAGTGTTGCTGTGGCTTAGACCTCAGCTGCAGCTCAGATTCAACCCCCAGCCCAGAAACTTCCATATGCTGCAGGCATGACTATAAAAAATAATAAAATAATTTTAAAAACCTAAAAAGAAAAAAATTTTCCCACCTGATATGGAGTTCTAAAAGACATGAATAGCAGACTAAGAAAGCCCCCCAAATGATAATTAATAAATAGTATTTGAGTGGCATCATATATTTCCCAATTTCTTTCATACCTTCAAACTCATTTTATTATATCTGCATTCATAGACAGCTTTATAGATTTGATTTCAATCATAGCCTATTTTCTGAGCAACTCAATTAGATGGGTAAATTTATTATCTTCATATTTCACATTCTCACAGATTAAAAAAAAAAAAGAGTTCAAAGAGGTAAAGTATTCTCTTTAAGGATATCCCAGGAAAAACCCAGTCCCTAGTTCAGTCTATTTACCATTAGAATGAGCTGTCTTGAACCTGAGGAGGTATAAAAGGAGAGAACTTAAATACTCCAGAACCAGCTCTCAAAATAAAACAGGATTATGCATGCTTCAGCTAGATCTAGAATCAAGTATTTACCCCCAGAAGACAATGGGGTGGTGCATACAAAAATATGTGCAAGTGCACTCTCTAGCACACAGCTTGATGCTATTATAATGGCTTTAGAATCTACCACATTCTGGTCTGTAGTATATTGAGACGGTCTGGACTTTGGAAGGACGTTTCTTTCATTTGCTCTTTCCTTCAATCATGTGTCTGAATGGAGATCTGGATGGGAAAGCATATGGTCATACACACCTATCCTTTTACATTGGAGTGTAGGAATTCCTGTGTACTCAAAGGTGTGGTTGTAAGATCTTCTGCCAGCCAACATGTACCTGTGGGTTAATTGAGCAATTATCATGTGCCTTTCCCTGAGACTGGATCTGTGGTAGATGCAAATAAGAATCTCTGTATTCAAATGTTGAGTTTTTATTTGAGACAAGTAGTGATTAGAAATTAAAGAATGATTATACAAAGATAAAACAGAAGTCCAAAGAGATTAATTCAGAGTGTAGATAAAAATGTGTTTTAAGTGAATTGCTTTAAAATAAATTGAATCACTTGCCAACATATAAGAATAAAGATTTTAAAAATATAAATACAAATTCCTAATGATAACTTTATATAATTTCAAATAATTAGCAACTTGAGGCTGGCATTCCCACATGAGGAATTGATAGTAATGGCTCCAGCCTCTGTATTTTAAACTGACCTAGTTCAGTTCCACTTCAACCATTTGGGTTACATTCCTGGCACTACAGGTCTCTGAGTTTACCATCTCTGAACAAGAAATAATTAAGTCCAGACCCAATGACTAATGTGTTAAAAGGGTCCAGGGAGGAGAAGGATCAGTGAGGGCTGGGACAGTCAAGGGAGACCTCATAAAAGAAGTGGGAACTAAGTTGTCTCATAAGCAATCAGGATTTAGGCAAGAGGAGGAATCAGCACAGGGTACTTGAGAGCAGAGTTCCTGGGAAGAGGCAGAAAAACGTGCATGCAAATTAAGTTCCAGATTAATTAAAGTTCTACAAGTGAAAATCAACATTTAAAACTTTAAGAAGACAACATAGGAGACTCTAGTGATGATATCAGAATTTGGAAAGATTTTCCCCCCAAAGAGAAAAAATCACAAACCGTAAAAAATTATGCTTGACCTTTTTCAAAATTAAAATTGTGATGCAAACCACAGACTTGAAATACAATGAACTTCTTACAATGAATAAAACTGGCAAATAGTTATATAAAGTATGTACAAAGACATCCGACAAATCAATGTGGAAAAGGTGGGTTAACAAAGGGACACAATGTAATGAAAATACCATTCAAGAAAGAGGAAACAGGGAATTCCCTGGTGGCTCAGTGGGTTAAGGATCTGGCATTGTCACTGCTGTGGCTCTGGTTGCAGCTATGGCACAGGTTCGATTCCTGGCCTGTGAACCTCTGCAAACATAATCAATGAAGATATGAAAATATGCTCATCTCTTAATAGGATTATACAAATTAAAACAATAGCGAAATGTCATGCTGTAATGATTGTATTTTCAAAATTTCAAGCATTTGGCAAGGATGTGAAAAAAAGCTAATTCTTAAAGACTGCTGGTCAGAATATGAATTGGTAAAATCCTTTTGATTGTAAGTTCACATATTTTGTGAAGTTGAATATTCATTATATACTTTTGAACAAGCAATATATATATGTGTGTGTGTGTATTCACACACAAATCTCTGGATAAATCATATTTGCGCAAGGAATCACTTGGAAGAAGCTCCAATGTAGCATTACATGTAAACCCCCAAATAATTAGAATTTAATGTTCTTCAGCAAAGCAGCAGCTAAATAATTGGTGGTATATACACTCAAGGTGAAAAAACTATACCAACCTATACCATGAAAATGAATGGACTAGTACCACATAGTTTACCTTAACCAGATGAAAATCTAAGATTAAGAAAAAAATAAGTTCCAAACAATACATAACATGTGCATTATTTATATCAGGTATTAAGCCATGCATAACACAACAAATAAACCAATAAAAGATTGAATGAACATCTGTGGAAAGGAAATATTTTGGACTAGAAATAGGCTCTGGGGAATAAGATAAGACTGGCTTGTTCTGGCTCAGAGATTCAGGGATGCCTGGAGTGTGAAAGCATGTGCAATACAGTCTCCATCGCTGGAGCTTTGAGAACCACTCTGCTTTCATTTTCTGATCAAGCAGCTATTGCCACTGTCCTCTTTTCAAAGCTGTTACCTGGGGGGAGATAGCCATTATAGATTCATGTGTAAGACAAGATTCATGTATGGTTAAAAAACATTAGCTGAAGAAAGATGTAAGTCTTTGCAGAGCAGCCAGCTCTGAGAGGTAAAGGAAAAGAAGAGTCACAAGCCATTTTCATCCTTCTTTCAGCTACGGGGAAGGTTCAGAAACTCAAGATCATTCAGACGAATAAATATTACCTACTGCCTGGATATATTTTTTAAACTAATTAATTAATTAATTTGTCTCTTTGTCTTTTTAGGGCTGCACCCTTGGCATACGGAGGTCCCCAGGCTAGGGGTTGAATCAGAGCTGTAGCTGCCGGCCTATGTCATGGCCACAGCAACACCAGATCTGAGCTGCATCTGAGACCTACACCACAGCTCACAGCAATGCCAGATCCTTAACCAACTGAACGAGGCCGGGGATCGAACCCACAACCTCATGGTTCCTAGTCGGATTCATTTCCGCTGCACCACGACGGGAACTCCACTGCTTGGATATTTTCAGTGGTTCTTCCTGCCCTTTGTGGCTACCTTCAATCTGCCATCCTCATACCCAATGAATCTCCTAGCAGCATAGCTCTCAATTTATGTCCAGTTCTATCAAATCATCTGAGTAAAGCCCAGATTCTGTACCCTCTGAAGTCTAGCTCTAGCTTCTCTTGCTGGTCTTAGCACCAGTTCACTCCGTAGATACCTGCCTGTATTGTACAGGCTTCTTTGTGAGCACAGGGGACTTGAGGAGGACAAAATGGGCAAGAATGCTTTCCTAAGAGTTCTCTCCTTCCATGGGGGAGACAGACAACAAACAATGACATTACACATGGATGACTGCACACAACACAAATGCATGCATTTAATGAAACAAGTATGACAGTGTGAGATGGGAGCCATGAGATGGGTTGGTCAGGGAAGACTCTGAGAAGATGACATCTGAGCTGAACCCACAGAGAAATCAAGAACCATGTAAACATCAGCAGGATTAATGCCTCAGTTTTCTTTCTTATACTCTGACCTAACTAGTCACTATGCCCTAAATGTGTTGTATTCTTCCTGACTGCTGTGCTTTGACCCCTGCTCTTTCCCCTTCTAGAATGTATCCTCTGATCTCTGCCTGTGGTTGCTCCATGCTGTTTGAGATACTACCCTCTCCATGAAGCCTTATGGAACCACCCCTCCCCCAGACAAATGCCATCTACTTTATCTCTCAGACTTCAGTGTTGATGGTGGGATCTTCTCTCTTTTAGTTAAGATTACATGTGACAAAAGATTAGTTGAAATAAGAATAAGCACATGATAGTGAAATGTATTGGTTTAAATAAACCAACCCTAGAATGAGCAGGGGCAGAGTCTGTCTCGGGGATACCTGTATGTTGAGACCTGTCAAAAGGGGAAGGGATTCTCTGAGTTGCTCCTGTGCCTGCTGTAGTTCTTAAAAGCATCACCCAAAGGTGCTCCTTTGTTACAGTAGCAGCAGTTTCTTCCTGTGGCAGCAGCTGAATTCTGCATGAAGTTTTTCCAGAATGTACAGAATCAGCTTCTTGGTGCCTGCCTTGCCATCCTGTTGCTTTGACCCCCACATCTCCCCTAGACACCAGTTCCAGCTGCTTGGAATCCACCTGAAGCAGTCTGGGTCCAAGATCCATGTGATTCCCTCTTCCAAGTTCAAAGACACCTCATCAGGTGGCAAGCAGCCTATCCTCAGAGCTCTGAGTCAAGACCCATGAGTGCCTCTCTGGAAACTTAGTTTCAGCTCCTGTCTTTATTTTTAAGTTGTAATAACTTCAGCTTCTTCCCTTTGTTCCTCAGCCCTAGGGGCGGAAGTGCTTCCACATTTGATATTTCCATTAAACCCAAAAGTCCTTTTTCTTTTAACACTTTCAGTTACCTAGTTATAACTCTATAACTAATTAACAAGATTGATGACCAAACTCTCTCTGTTGAAATAACAGATGTGGTAGTTTTGCTTCTCTACATGTCCTCACAAACCTGACGTAGCATATCCAAAATTTCTCAGAGCTAGATGGTGTCATGTAGAATAGATACTACTGAGGCTTCTAAATTTCCAATAAAGCCTTGATGTCAGCTATTTTACACACACACACACACACACACACACACACTCTCACACACACTCACACACACTAATGAAGAGTTAGATAAACTCCTATGTTCTAATGACAGACATAGCACATGTTTGGGATGTAGAGGTCCCTGAAATTACCTGAAGAGAGCATTAAAAGCACCATTAAGATACTTTGGCCATTCTGAGTCTTGCCATCAGTTAATGGACAATGTCTGTCCCTGTATACAGATTCTTTCTTAGATCTTAATTCATTCAAATGTATTTTGTTTTGGAACTCAAAAGCCTCACCCTGCTTGCCCTTCTTCCTCTCTTTTTTAACTGGTGTAAATATTTAACCTTACACTGATTTACCCTTTAACTAACCTAACACAGCTATCTTAACACTGCCTCAGCCCACAGCCTTTTGTTTGTACCTTTACGGCATATATCATATGAAGCACTTCTTTATAGCTGGGAGAGGATAAAGAAAGTGACATTAATTGAGAGTGTTTGCAGTTGCTCCCCCTCCCTGCTGATATGTATGAAGGAGTTAACTGTTGATTTCTATGTCAGATTCTAGGTCTTTCTTTATGGTGTAGAATCCAAGTAAAGAGGATTAAAAATTTTGAAAAAGGACCACAGGCTTAAGTTGATGTGAATGACAAATAACTAAGCCAGAGAAGGCAGAGGTGAGAGGATAACATAAAAGCCTGTTTGGGCTTATGGCTAATTTGGAAAAAGATGGTTTTATATTTGTATTTTTAAGGACATTTTGAAATGAAGGTAAGGAGAATCAGATTTTGAAGTTCTGCAGCCATGTATAAGGGAGGGAGGTTAAGTATGAGAGAATTTAGGGTTTGCTGAGTTATGTATGAGATCCTTATTTGGTATAAATACATAAACTTCACGGAAAATAAACATTAAATTTTAAAGATTTATGGTTGATCACACTGAGGTTTCTTAAAATATGACTCTGTGCTAGGATTGAACCAAAAGCTGTTTGATTTGCTATGTTTTATACTGTTTCTGGTGTTTTTCTAGCTTGCCTCCCCACCCCCAGTACAATGGATGTCTCTGGAATGCAAAGTCATCTCCCACAGTGCCTAAGTCCATGCCTTGTACATGCTGCTCATTTCATGGTTGCTGAAAAAGGACTTTTATTATCATCCTCATCATCTAATGTATATGTGGATCATTTATTGTCTGTCTATACTCTATGTCAAGATTTAGTTCTCACAAGAAGCAATGCATGGGCATGATTACCATTTCCACTTTTCAAGAGGAAACTAAGGATTCTTGTTAAGTAACTCGCCCAAAGCCATCCTTCTTCAAAAATATTGTTAGCAAAAATGAACAACCAAGAAACTTGTTGTACCCCGGCCATTGCATTCATCAGAACATTTTTGCAAAGTGCAGCCCTCAGAAAGTCATCACGCTAGCCTGCTCTTTCCTACTAATTGAATGCCAGGATGGACTCGTTAGTTTTAAACAAGTGTGTTTGTGGTCATTTCCCAGGATATTTCAGCCTGTAGGTTGGAAACAGTAGAACCCCCTTCATTTTCTTCAATTATTGGCAAGTTCTTCAGAAGCACGTCTGCCGCTGCTTCTCTCCACAATCCCTAAAATGCTAGAGATGGCCCCGAGAAAATGTACCTGTCTACCTTATTCTTTTGGGGGAATGATTATCTCCTGTTATTTTTTTTTTCCTAGCCACCAGGAAATTTACTTTTGTGAAGTATTGGAAAAAGGACTTTGTGAACTGGTATAGAGAAGGTGTTCATGGTAAATGTTGTAACATTGTGCTGAAATAAGTAGTTGAAAAAATTGAGGGAAAAATAAGAGACATAAGAAGCAGCCTCTCTGCTGGATATAATGACCTTACTCAGTGGAGGGAAGGTCACATGGGAGGTGGGAAGCAGTTTTCTCAGTGACATGCGGGCACAGGTTATTACTCAGGAGCACTTGCTCTCCTCATTAGTACCCCTGCCTGTCTCCAGCTCAGAGATTCAGCTTTACTTTCCTTTGGCAAAGGGAGAGGCATTTCAAGATATTTGGCTCACAACATCTGGAAGAGAACAAACCCTTAATATGTGGTGAGTCAACAAATAAAAAAATCCAGGAATAAACTCACAGAGAATAGTTAAGATCATATGGAATATTAACAGAAATAACAAGCACTCGCTAACACCACTATAATTTATTAAAATATACTGTGTGCCAGACCCTGTGCTAAGTGCTCACCATTTCCTCACTAATGCATCCTAGTAAACACACGGGTAAATAACACTGCTCTATTTGTGTCGTTAATGAAGCTATGGAGTCTTAAGGGGACTCAGAAATGTGTTCAAATTTGATAGGGTGGTAAATTAAGTCTGAGGTTTGAACTCAGGTCTGTCTGACTACATAAAATGTCAGACTTTAGAGAGACTGAGAAGGTCTTGTTAGTTTTATTTCAGTTACACAGATGAACAAACTGAGGTTCAAAGAGATTGACTACCTTTCTTATTAGGGAGGCAGGTTGTCAGAGTCACTTTGACTTAAGTTTGACTCCCAAATTTTCCTTAAAGCTGCATTATTTTGGGTGTTGGCTTAATGTCCGAAAGTGGGCTTTTGGAGCCAAACTTATTATAATTTTTATAGAATGGGATAAAAATAACAATGATGGGGTTGTTGAGATCATTCAAATGAGATAATGTATGTAAGCTCCTTGACACAGGCTGGTACTTAGAAAACTATAAATGTTTCACTTTCTATTTCTCAGTGCATTGCACATCCAGGCCCACACAATGAAAAGGTGATTGTCAGTGGATGTATGAAGTAGGATAAGGACTGAAAGAGGCTGCTGTTGGAATAGCTATAGTTCCCAAGTGTTCCTTGAGTGTTGACACTGCATATTTATCTCATCATCCACCCAACTCAGTCCTGGGTGTGCAGTAGGAGCTATATAAATCCATGGTAAACTAAGTAGAGTTTGGATCAGAAACAAAATTGAATTTAAAGTGTGGAGAGAAAAAAAAAAAGGTGTGGAGACTTTAAACATTTTCCAGGAGACAATGCAGATTTTCCTGAAAAAGTCACCTCAGGGACATGGTCAAATTTTTGTCTAGAGTGGTAGGTGGAGAAAAAAGTTACAATTAAAGTCTTGATACTATTTCTAGCTCTTAAAATACTGATGTTTCCTCAAAAGGCAGGGGGAAGTAACTGGCTTTTGGAATATATACCAAATGTCTTGTCCTCTGCATCTAACTATACTGTCTCATTTAATTCCAGTTAATGCATAACAGACCACCCATCATGGAGCTTAAAATGATGACATTTATTTTGTTCCTAAATCTGAGGGTTGAGTGGCTCAGCAGGCATGAATTTCTCATTAGGCTAGAGTTAAAGGCTGGCTCCAGCATCACTACAAATCTTCCTCAACTATATATATGGCATCCTGGTTAGAAAGTTCAGATAGCTGGGGGCTGTTCCTCCTTCAGCCCTACTCTCTTCCTTCCCTTTCAAGTAGGCTTTCTCAACGATGGCCTCAGGGCAGACTGAATTCCTGCATGGCAGTTGAATGTATACACCCAGTGTGAGTGGACTAGCAGTGACCTCAAGATTTTTTTCTATCCTAGCCTCAGAAATCATGCAACATCACTTTGGCCACATTCTGTCAGTTGAAAAAAATTTCACATGCCATTGATTTTAAAGGTTTCCATCTTTGATGGGAAGAGTGTCATGTGGTTTGCAGGTGTTTTAAAACCATCAGAGGCCACCCTCTTGAAAAATGCAAAATATACTCACTACCTCCAAAATGTCTGTTGTGACATAAGGCACAGGGTCAATGTCCAGTATCCCATCATGAAAGCCAGATTCATGAATGATAAATGAAGCTTCATATGGATGGATACTTTCAAGTGTGGTTTCCCATGTTCTGGAGTAGAGATCTTCGAGTACCACTCTTCTCATTCAGAAGCCTTTGGATTTAAGAAACAAGCTACCTGCAAAATGTCTTATTTTCAGAAATGCTTTTACTTTCATGGGTTTGGTATCTTTCTGAGATTTTTTTTTATTATTATTATTATTTTTTATTTCCCCAATACACTATTTTTTTCTATTGTACAGCATGGTGATCCAGCTACACATACATGTATACATTCTTTATTCTCACATTTTCATGCTCCATCATAAGTGACTAGACATAGTTCTCAGGGTTACACAGCAGGATCTCATGCTAATCCATTCCAAAGGCAATAGTCTACATCTATTAACCCCAAGCTTCCAATCCATCCCACTCCCTCCTCCTCCCCCTTGGCAACCACAAGTCTATTTTCCAAGTCCATGATTTTCTTTTCTGTGGAAAGGTTCATTTGTGCAGTATATTAGATTCCAGATGTAAGTGATATCATATGGTATTTATCTTTCTGAGATTTCTTAAGAGTAATAAAATGAGCTCCCAAAACTTCAAAAATAGAAACAAAAAGAAACCTCAACAATATGAGGTGGTTCATGCCAAAGGTTTCTTTTGCACATGGTCTGGGACTCAAAGTTAGGTGATAGAATAGCTGAGGTTCCTTGAGTTTGCCTCCCTCCCCTCACCCACTCCCTTGCCCCTTCCCCCTGTACTATCTCCAAATGATATTTCCACATGACATCCCCAGGTAGGCTGACTTATTAAATACATGATGCTACACTCATATAATCATTTTACAATCATCAAAAGTTGTGCTTTTAGAATCTTAATTATATATGAAGATACCTAGTACCTAAAACATTTGAAATTAATCAGGGTACTGATTATGTATAAAAGATTATTCCATGAAGGAACTAGACAAATATATAGAATGAAATAATAATCTTTTGAGTGTCATATTCTGGGCTATTGAAACTATTTTCTATATTTATACATTTTCTACAAAATGCTTTATATTAATATTCAGGTAATAGGTAAAAATAACACAGAGGCTCATAAATAATTTCCCCAAGGTTCAAATTGCTGTGAGCTTTCAAGTTGAGGATTAAGACCTGGTCTCTCTTAATTCTCAACCTGTAGCTTCTCCTCTCAATGCTATGCTTTCTATAGGAAGAACTGAAGTCAAGTTTGGCTTAGTTAATATCAATTAATCTACACATATTCTCTGTCTGGCTTTGGATATTCAAGCCTACTGTCTTGTCTTGTCACCCACCCTTATTCAGCAGGACGTTAGGGAGATGTGATGAGTATGGTGTCTGCTTTAGGGTAAATATTCATGTTCTGCATCCCTTGGCCTTTGGAGAGCAGAGGACTTGATGTCCTTTAGATGTTACCTGTGTAAAAAGGATGTGTGCATTTAACTCATATATCTTAACTGGCCTCTTGGACTGTTTTTTTTTTTTTTCCCCCTCACACAACCATCTTTAAATGGAACCAGTCTTCAGCATTTCCTGTGCATGATCCTAGAGGTCTGTACCAAACTCTCTTCCTTTCCAGATAGTTTTAAATGGTAAATATCATCATCTCCATTTTATGGATGAGGAAACGGAGGCTAGGAGGCATTAAATGAATTGGCCTTTTTTTCACCTTTCTTTCCGGGAAATTACTTTGCCCAGAGGTACCCAAATGATGATGATACACTATAAATTATGTCATTGATCTTTTTAACCCCTCCCCCACTCCATTGCCAATGGAAAGAAGTACAAACTTTTGTATGGTCTGTGATAGTTTTCTTGACCTATTTCTACTCTTCTTAAATACAATCTCATACCACTGCATACTGAGTTCTCTAGCCAAAATTATTTGTTAGTAATAATAACTAGTAACAATAATTATTTGTTAGTAATAATAACTGTGGAGCCCTTACTATAAGCTAGGCACTGGATAAATGCTTTATATAAATCATATTCATTACAAGTATGTGAGGCAGATAGGATTATAATCAGCATTTTATTGATATAGTCATTCATTCTAAAAATATTATAGCATGTCCTATCTGTCAAATAGTACTAGATAATACAAATGTAGTTATCAAGTGGGCAAAATCCATTATGTAATTTTTATAAAAATGGTTAATTAAAAATATTTTATCTAGAGTATCTTTTAAAAATAATCTGTGTATTTAAAATTCTTCAAAAAATTCAAGTTTAATTTAAGATCAAATCTTTTTTTTTTCCTTTCTGGTTAGTATAAAAAAAGAGAATGCCTCATAAACCATAAATTTCTCCACAGATCTAGATGCATGGAAAACTAAGCTTTCATCACAGGGCAGGGATCAACTTGCCTGGGCTAACTTGCATTGATTCTCTATACAGGTGCCAGTTTGAGAAGCTGGCATTAGTTTGTGATGAGTTAGACAATCAAAAGACAAAAAAAGAAAAAAATGCAGCCTAAGCTTGTAGCACATTGTATTATTTCTGCAAGTGCCTCCAGGAAAGGTTGTCTTGCTCTTGTTCACATCACTCATTTTCTTCCCTTACCCTAGTCTTACCTGATTTCCTGCTGGGTCTCACATGCCACTTTCAGTCTTTGAAGATGAAATGCTAGGACAGAGTCTGATATTTATCTTCTTGAACAAGACTATCAAATGTCAGAAAAAGTGAAAAACTATTATTCTGGATTATAATGCCTGTACTGAGCATTGACTATGTTGTTGTCACACGTGGGCAACCAAATCATCAAAACCATGTTGGTAGAGTGGGAAGGCAGGTCTAGCATTGTCCTTTGGTTTCTGGGGTTAGAATAATAGGGTGGCACATGGTTCCACTACTTGACATAATCATCTTATTTGATACCCTAAATAAACCAATGAGTAGATAATATTATCTGTATTTTCCATATAAGGAAGCTGAAGCTTAGGTTATGTAGTTGGCCAAATTTGCAGTCTTTAAGGGTTAGTGGTGAAACTGAACCCATGTCCACTTGAGTGTAAGGCTTAGCTCTTAACCATGGCACTGTACAAAGGATGGCTGATGATCAGTACTCTGTGGCTGTGATCTCTGCACAATACTCCATGATAAAATTATAATGCTGACCACCTAAAACTATTCCTAATAAGTACAATGGAGAACTACAAAGCTCCCCCAAGGGAGTTTAATAAACTGTTGTAGATTGAGTTTAAACTTCTATCTATTAAAAGATAATTTTTAAAAATAACCCTCATATTGCCAATTCTTTAATTTATTGATTAATAAACTTTTTTACTTTTTTTATATAGCAGCTAATAACCTTTGCAATTTTCTAATAATTTAAATGTAACATAGATGTCATTGTTGTTGTCTTTGCTGTTATCTCTAAAATATCCCGGCAGTTCCAATTTCACAGGTGTATAGAATCCTTCAAACTTTTGGACAATTGACTTTCTTGCTGTATGGAGTTGGATGTGCTCTGATATAGATTTTCCTCATATACCGTACTTTTCTTTCTTTAACAAACCAATTTTTTAACAATACACTTATTAAGTTAACATTAATCCCACCTCAATGAGAACTTGACTGTGCTTCCAACTTTTACACCAATGTGAAGGTTCAATTTGTTTTCAAATTATTAAGTGCTGCATTCTGCTCTTTAAAATTAGATAGTAGTTAAAATTCTTTTACTTATTCATTTATTTGGCATCTTCCTTTTTCTTCATGTTAGATCCCCTGAAGGTGTGTGTTTTTCATGAATGATCTGAAACAAAGCAGTAGTGTAGAAAATTATAACAGTTCAATACCTTTATC
The DNA here is from genome assembly GCF_016906955.1 of Phacochoerus africanus. Lineage (NCBI taxonomy): Eukaryota > Metazoa > Chordata > Mammalia > Artiodactyla > Suidae > Phacochoerus > Phacochoerus africanus. Next base: position 119,861,834 of record NC_062558.1, on the reverse strand, counting down.
TGGCAAAAATGGAACATCCTAGAGGTATTATTAACTTTACAGTAAATTAAAAGTGCTATAGCCTCCTTAAGATGAAGGTGCACCATGATTTTAATAATTTTTTTTTCTTTTCCCACTGTACAGCAAGGGGATCAAGTTATCCTTACATGTATACATTACAATTACATTTTTTACCCACCCTTTGTTCTGTTGCAACATGAGTATCTAGACATAGTTCTCAATGCTACTCAGCAGGATCTTCTTGTAAATCTATTCTAAGTTGTGCGATTTTAATAATTTTCTGAAATGAGATTGAGATGAATAAATTCTTTAAAGATTCTTTCCAAGCTAGAGATTCAATGCAATTTGAGAAGCAAAGAAAATGGATGTCTTTTTAGGATGTTGGATAAAATTTTAAATGTTGGAACTTTTTAGAAAAAAAATTTGTTGAAAACATTTTATATGACAGTGACTTGTTTTATTTCATCTTTTTATCATTTCCAATTGGTGGCATTTTTGTTGCATTCTGTAGATAAGGTTGGGAGTGGTTAAGAAACCATCCAAGGTAGATTAGGTAGAAAACTGCAGGTGTCGGGGTCCATATGTGCAAAGACTTAACCTAGAAAGGAGGCGGCTGAAAGTTGGAAAGATGGTAAGAGTGGTTTGAGCAGAGTCCCATGAGATAGACAGGGCTGGTGCATGGAGGATCTTCCAGGAAATGCTAAGTATTTGGAGCGTCAAACATTACACACTGGAAAGATCACTCTTGCCATTGTGTGATAAAGATATTAGAGCATGCAAGTGCCAGAGCCTTTAGAAGGTTCTTTGAGTCACCAAAGCAAACATGATGGTGGTGCAGACTAGGGAGTTGTTAATAGAAATGGAGACTACTTGGTTGGAGAGGGATTTTGGAGATAAAATGATAGAAATAATTTATAGTTGTATGGGGATGATAGGAATGTTGGTGGTGAGTGTATTGAGCATAATTTCCAGGTACAGGCTTGCTTTACTGTCAACATTTGTTGAGATTTGTAATGCTAGGAAAGAGAAATTTTCAGAAAAAAAGATTGCCAAATTTGTTTTAGGACATACTATTTTGATTGCCTTTGAGACATGCAGAATAGGTAGTTGGATGTACAGACTTGGAGGTCAGAGAAATTGTTTGGATGGTGATTTAAGTGAGTGAAGAAAAGTAAAGAACACACATTATTTGTGTTCTTGCAGTGATTCCCAAACTGCTCAACCTCAATCAGAAGCCTTTTCATGTTTATCCTAAACTCGATTCACTTGTAATATGTATCAAAATCACCTGGATAACAATGCAAGGAGGCATATACAAGAGTCACTTCCCAGTTTAAATCTCATCTCTGTCATTTCCTAGGATAATGCTTATAATTTAATCTTTCTGTGTCTGTTTCCTCATCTGTAAAATTGGATATAATAGTTAACTTTTAATGTTTAGTGCAAATTGGGTAATTCATGCAATGCTCCCAGAAGAGTTCTTAGTACATCTTAAATGCCCAATAAAGATTATCTGCCATCATTAGTCAGCGAGTTGTTAAAATGAATATTCCTGGAGCTCAGACTAGGAGTTATATATTCACTACTTTTGAGAACCATCAAGCTCCAAGAGAGGTAACCATTCATGAATTAGTCAGTGCTCCTGCTGGGTTGTTGAGAATGGATTTGAATTAAGTCATTTTGGTTAGAGTGTTTCTCTGACCAGAGGTGTGATCTGAGGGAGCTTTTAAAATATCCATTTCTGGATAACCACGAGAGACTTCCTAAAGTATGGTATATGAGTCAAGAGCCACAGGAATAGGTATTTGGAAAAAAAAATTGTATATACTTAGTGACATACTGGCCCACAGCCTAATTTTTAATTAAATGACAATTTAGATGATGTCTTATTTTTCTTTTGCAGCTTACATATCTAGATGGCCAAAAAAATGTGTTTCCCCTTTCAGAGTAGAGAATTCTTGCTAATGATAGGCTGTCTGTGTATGTACTAATCACATCTCCAAGCCCATTTGCTTCTCAGTATGGCCGTGTGACTATTTCTTGCCATTGGAATGTGAGTGGAAGTAATATAACTTCTGGGGCAAAGCTATGAAGAAATAGCCATTCATATTCAATATTATATTTTCTGTCTTGCTGACTGGCTCCAGAGGATGACGAAATCCTAAAGAATGCTGGAAGCAAAAGATGGATGAAACCTGGGTCCTTGGACAATCATGTGCAGGAAAAGTGCTTTCCAACCCTGTATCACAGGCTAGAGAAGGATACAAGTAAAAGTCCTTTGCAGTTAAACCATGAAAATAGTGGGGCATGTTTGTTACAGAGCTTCTGTTACACTCACAGTTGTCAACATGAGGGATTTCTCTCCATGATGGTTAAATTTTGTATTTCAACTTGGTTGGACTATGGTACCCAGTCCTTTGATCAAAATTAGTCTATATACTGCTGAAAGATATTTTACAGGTGGTTTAACACCTACAAACAGTTTACTTTAAGTAGGAATATAGTAGATAATATGGATGAGCCTCATGCAATCAGCAGAAGGCCTTAGGTACAAAACAGATTTTTCTGGGGAAGGAATTCTGCCTCAAGACTCTAAGATAGAAATTCTGCCAGAGTTTGCAATGGGCTGGCCTGACAGATTTCAGAATTTCCAGCACCTGTAGTCTGTATATATAGATACATATACATCCTATTGGTTCTGTGTCTCTGGAAAACCCTGACTGATACAAAGTCTATATTCTTCAGAAGATGCTTCATAATAGGTGTTTTCATCATTATAAACACATACATACAGTTTATAAGCTGTGTGTTGGGATTATACTAGACCCTGAGGAGGAAAATACTGTCATTTGTATGGTGTTTAGAGTATACTCCATTTATGAATAAATGCTAACATTCAGTCATTGTTGGTTTTATATTTTATTTTATATTGCTCAAATATGCAGTCATTTTTAAAATGTGCATTTTGAAGACTCATTTTAATATTTCAAAATTCTTTTTAATATTGGTAACTTTTTGCTTGGCATCATTCCTATTTAGCTTAAAAGAGTTTTAGTAGTTGATTTTAAGAGATGCATTGGATCTCCATTTTGTAGCTCCACATACAGCCAACTACTGGGTCTTATAAACTGAAAAAATATGCTTCTGCACCATTATTTTAAATATAATTTTAAAAATCCTTAGACACATAGTATAAACATAAATATTCATAATTTACTGTTCTTTTAAATACATTGGTTAAATTTACATGGAGATAAGAAATAAAATTTATGAAACGCTATTTTCTGTTTGTGCTGATGGCTTATTGCCAGTCATATTTATGGTTGATATCCTAGGACAAAGTGGACTACATTCATCCACTGGACTGAGAACTCATAATTCCTATCCTCTTGAAGACAACACAGTTAAATTACAAGCTAGCTTCCCAATGACTTAGATGATTTGGAGAGGGGCTGGGGCTTGGAAATTAGAATAACATGAAGTTAATTCATTTGACTTCAGAAACTTATAATCAACCTGTCTCCTCTTAAAAGAGAGCTTATAAATGGAAGTTGTCATTATTGAGGCTGCATGCCTGGTGCCAGCTTTTGATCAGCACCATCTAAGCTCTTCTCTATTAGGAAAAGACAATAATCTCTTTGCTCAGAGGTTTATTGCATGCATGTAGATATGCACACGTATACACACACGCACACACACGCCTACCCCCTTTGCAAGGCTCCTTTACTCATAGCCTGACTATGAATAGATATAAGATCCTGCTTTTTAATTTTAGATTTACTTTTAAATTGCTTTCCTTTGGAACTGGGTAACAGGAACTACAGTTTTCTTTCATTTATTTTCAAAGTCATGCCATTAGCACTGCTGGCTTATTGGTCTCCTTTGATCCCTCAGGGAATAATGATTCATTAATAACAATAATGGGCTCTGCTCAAACTGAGTCTTGATGGACTTTGCAATTTATAGTATCTTCCCTCCAAATTTTTGCTCTTCTGCCTTTCCTACACCATGTGTATGTTGGCCCAGCAACTTAAAACTTCCTGAATATCCATTTCTTCAGCTACTGAAAAAGGGGCTATAGTACCAAAGTTCATAAACATCCTCTCCTGATTAAGTGGAATGATAATTTTCCTTTTTTACTGCTACATCTATTTCTTTCCCCATCACTATTACTTAAGTCCAGGGAGGACTAGCTACAGGAATTTTATAGTCTCATAAAGTGACCTTTACAATGGGGCCAGTTTAGCTTTAGGTAATAGACTAAGAACAAATTTAGGGAGGGTGGGCACAAGATCTAAGGAAAAAAGGAATAGGGGTCAATAAACAAGTCATATACAAACCAGTAAGCAAAAGTATCACTCACATTCATTACTATTGAAACCTTGGGCTTTAGCTGCATCTCAGGTGCTTGTTAAACTCTGGGATTCCTTATTCTCACTCAAGACGCCTGAATCAGAACTTTGGGGGCTAGCCCTGAGAACCTGTTTTTTTTTAAAAAACTTCCGGAGTGATCCTGAAGTGTACAGAAATTTGAGAACCACTGGCTCAGGTTATGCCTATTACTTGCATAGTTTTGAAGGAAGTATAAATATGCAATAATGCAGCTGCCACTGTTAGGGAATTTTATCTTTGAAATAGTAATTGACAGCCTCTACTCTCCCTCTCCTCACGTCTCCCTCCCTGACAGGTGCACGTGAGAAGGAGGAACAGGGGTAGCTCCAGCTTCCTCTAAAGACCTGGGGCAATATAAGATACAGCCTTAGCACAAAAACAAGTGTTCTTTAACTATTTTTGATAAGTAGGTCATTGCTTATAAACAAATAAAACAGATAACAAAATCAAGGGCGTTCTAGAAGCTTTAGGCCTCAAACTCATCCATGGGTCATTGGGAAGCTCAGCAGCCTTACAAATATCACCAGTTCTGCAAAGTAGGTGAAAAATAAAGTTTTTACAAGTGAAGAATATGGATAGCATAATATCTTTACTGCTTACAGGCAGATAGCTAGTTTGAAGCATCATAATAACCATCCACACTTTTATATGTTTAACAATTGCAGGATATATTTCTTTTTCACTACTTGAGCCCCATTGATCAGTGCTGCATTATTGATTTTTGTTTTAGCATTGGATAAGAATCATGCAATAAATGTGTCCATAAATTCAACTTAAACTCCTCAGAGTCAGGACTGAAATCCTTTCGGTTTTGAGAGACTTTCTCATTTTTGCATGATTCTGGTGTTGCACGGAGACTATAGGGAAGGCAGAGAGGAAAGTCTCATTTTGACATTTACTCCATGTGATTCTGTAGCTACGTGTTCATATGCATACAAATATACACTCATATACACACAAATATATTCTTCCTGTGTGGACTCTGTTACATTGGGAAAGAAAGACTTACAACAGGACTGTTTTATCTGATTCTGTAAAATAATAGGCTAAATTCTGATAGTTTTCATCACTGAACTACCTTTCTTTCTTTCTTTATTCCCTCCCTTTCTTCCTCTCTTTTTGCCTGTCTACCTGCCTATATTCCTTCCTGTAAGGAAAGACAAAGATAAGAAAGATCTTTCTGTGATGTTTGCAGGGACAGATTTAAAGCTATGGAGTTGTTGTCTCTGGAAAATATAATGGGTATACATTTTAGTTGACCATTTTTTCTTCCCTTTTTTCTTCTCTGATTCTAAAATCTATTTTCATTGAGCATTTACCATGTGCATGTGTCAGGCCTGGACTATGTACTTTACCTATATTTCCTTTCAGAAGAGCTCAGTGAAATATAAATAGATGAATATGAAGAGGCTGAATGAATTGCTCAAATAACCCAGGTACACTAGGAAAGCATGTTCATTTATTCATTCATTTATTCATCTTCCAGATACTTACAGAGCATGTATTATATGCCAGTATTCTAGGTGCTGAGGATAGAGCAGTGATCAAAACAAATAGTTCCTGTCTTGTTAGGATCCACATCCCAGTGGGGAAGACATTTTAAAAAGGACAAAGAGAAAGGACGAGAGCAGACATGTTACTTGGGATGCAGTGGTCAAGGACGGCCTCTCTGTGTACATGGCTTTTTGCACAGAGACCTGAATGAATTGAGGGGAGTGAGCCAGAGAGGCATCTGGAGGTGAGATTTGTTAAAATGGCATATGCTGTCCTATAGAAGTTGGTCCTGGCCCCCGTCTGATGTCCCATATGCTTCAACTGTCCCCTTATACTCTAACCTAACTGAATATCTCTTACTCTTCACTGAGTTCTGTGTTTCTATTTCAGGATTTTACTCATACTCTTCTCACTTTCTTTTGCTTGAATATTCCCCCACCCAAATCTTTTGGGTTATGTCTAGCTGTGATAGTTTCCTTTGGCTGGAAATGCCTTTAAATACTCACCACAATCACAACAATTTTCTGGTCTCTTCTCCTGCATGGAGGGCTGGATGAGCAATGGGGCCATGATGTGAGTTGCTAAGGGTCTACTACTGCTGTTGATCTATAGAAGTTATACGCAAGTCAGTACTTGCTTCCTCAGTGTCACTGATCTTACTTCAGTGGAGGAGATGCCTTGCTTGAATTTGACGATCTCTAAATCTAGAGTCAAACACATCACCCCACTGTGTCAGGATATATGGTTCACTTATTCCTGTGTCTGTATGTCCTTGTGCTGGTTTCTATGTTGGAAAGAGATGATTTATGAGAAAACAGACTTATCCTTAATATATCAGAGCTCCGCCCAATTTCATGCAATTTCTCATAATCTGTATGGACCAGTTACTCTCAAATTTATTATTTAAAATGTTACTGAATAAGTTGCTACTTGGACTCTGTCACCAGTCAGATTGTTTTCTCTGGCTAACATGGTGTTTTCACGCCTGCCCTTTGGCCTGAATCTCTCTTCCTCGAGTGCCTGCTGTCTTGGGAACATGTCTTTGAGTCTTGTGAGCAGGGATGAGCAGTAGTGTCTGACTCAAGAGACAAGTTCTCTCCCAATTATTCTATACTTAGCTTGCTGGTTGGCTTTGGGAGAGATCTCAAAATATTTGAACTTGAAGATCTTTATCTGAACAATAGGACAATAAACCTGACTTATATAACTCAGAAAATTATTATGGTGCTTCAATAGACTAAGTAATTGTGGAAGATAATGTTCTTATTTCCTGGATGTGGATGTCATTTCGACTTTAATCCTTTTGCTTTAGCCATGCTTATATTATTATCGTCATTGATATTGTTGTCATTGTTATCATCATGGTCACTAAAGTAATATGTGCATAGTAAAACAAATCTAATGATACCAAAAGCTCTGTGATGATGTCCTCACCCACTGAACCCCAGCTGTAATCTCACTCTCTGAATACAATTTGAATCAATATTTTTTAGGTTTATATCACAACATGAGTGTCATCTTTCTATCTCTCTATTTCTTGGTTAATTTTATTCATTCATTCAATTTAAATATTTTCCCGTAGACCTTTTTCAAAATGCCCTTTTCCCCCTATATCAAACACAAAGAAATTGGGCCTGAAGAAAATAGAGACATATTCTTCTTTTATGTCTGAGATCTAGGAACATTGCCCTGATACTGAAGGGCAGCCTGCTGCTCTCAGAAACTTTGGGTCCTCTGAAATGATGCCTTCAACAGGTTGTGTAATTATCCTCTTATGAGACAAAATATGAAAAACCAGTCAGAAAAATTCTGAAAAGTAAATCACCAAACTGTATGAGAAATGGGCTGTATATTATATTAGCTACAATTTAATGGTTTTTGAGCTTTAGTACATCTGAGGCTTAATTTTTTTTTTAATTTTGTACCCTTACTTATCAATATTAACACATACATTTGGGCTTGAACTCATGCAACTGTCAAAATAAATGAGATGAAACACAAGTTTCATTGTTTCTCCTGTTGCCTTGGCTTTGTTTTACAAACCAATTATTCATAACATGTGGCATTTCGCTGTTTTCCTTAGGGCTATGGATAAAGACTTGGCATAAATCAATGCCTTATTTTTACCTGGAATTGCATAAGAGGAGGATCCCTGGAGAATTGGAAGAATTGGGGGGAATAAATGTTTTTCATGAGCATAAATGAAAGGATGGTTTAAATTATGCAAGGAAAGATTCAGAGAAAATTAATAACTGTTGTGGAGAAAGTAAGATAACCCTATTTTCTGAATATTACGCATCACAAAGAATTAAGTATTTCACCTGGATGCAACCAAAAAACTCTCGAGGCACAGATTTTAATTCATAAGTATTCTTCGCTAGAGGAAAACTTAGCAAAAAACAGCTTTATAAAATTAAAATAATGGTCTAGCATAAAATATTAATTAAGGAATAAATTAGTTGGTGTAAAAGTTGTGCCTTTAGCTATCTGTTTAAAAACTCCTCTTGTAGTAGAGGCTTAATTTCTCTAGGAATTCATATAAAAATGACTAGTTTCATGCACAGGAAGAAACATATAACGTGAACAACAATGCTCTTTTACTTGAATATATATATATTTTTTACTATTTTCAATGTTTCATACTTAATCCCTAATTTGAATCTCAATAGAACTCCATGAAAAGGGTCTGATATGTGTGTCCATATTTTGTAAATGTGTAAACTAAGTTTCTCAGACCGAAGGTCTTTTTCATAGTCACACATGAATCACTGGCTAAGACTAGACTAGAATCCATTTTTCTTTATCTCTAGTCTCTATAATACTTTTATAAGAAATAAAGTTCTATTTGTAGCTGGAAAAACATAGTATCACATTCTCTGTTTTTCATTAGCCAATCCTTTAACCATGTTCAAAGTTACTTGAATTTCATTTCTCCAAGTTCTTTATTAAGTTCTCTTACACCACCATATCTCCATAATTGATGAGGATATTTAAAAGCACCTTGTTTTCCTGTATTGATTATCTAGTTTGTTTTCTCCTTCTCCTCCTCCCCTTCTTCTCCCTGGCCCCTTCCTCCTCCTTCCCCTTCTCCTCTGCCTCCCTCTCCAAAGGTTGTGAACACCCCAAACCAAGACTGGAGAAGGCAATGTCATTTAAGTCTTAAGAGCTTGGGTATATAATTTAATCATAACTGGAATCAAATTTAATTCTGACACTTTACATGGATGATACTTAATAAGTTACGTAAACTCTAAGCTTCATATACCTCATCTGTAAAATAATACCTACCTATAATTTACATTACATTTTTGAACTCTCCATATATTTCTCATTTTTGGTGGGTTGTCAATCATGGGACCTCACTTTTTTATTCTCAGAGTTGTGTGTATGACCTGAACTGGCCAATAGGGAGATACATTCTTGAAGTTTTGACATTTGGCTGAAGGATAGGCATTTGACCCAACCAACATTAATCAAGACATCTTCCTTGTTTAAAAATGCAAGGGACTGTTTATCTTTCTGATATTTCATTTTAGTGTCTATAAATGCAATAGATTTCTGTGTATACGTTTTTTACCCTGAAACGTTACTGAATTCATTGAGTTCTGGTAATTTTCTGGTAGCATCTTTAGGATCTACTATGTATAGTATCATGTTGTCCACAAATAGTGACAGTTTTACTTATTTTCCAATTTGGACTCCTTTAATTAATTTTTTTTAATTCTCTGATGGCCATGACTAGAAGTTCCAAAAATTTGTTGAATAAAAGTGGTGAGAGTGGACATTCTTGTCTTTTTCCTGACCTTAGAAGAAATGTTTTCAGCTTTGCACCACTGAGAATGACGTTAGCTGTGGGTTTGTCATATATGACCTTTATTATGTTGAGGAAGGTTCCCTGAATAACAACTTTATAGAGAGTTTTGATCATAAATGGCTGTTGAATTTTGTCAAAAGCTCTTTCAGCATCTAGTGAAACGACCATATGGTCTTTATTCTTCAGTTTGTTATGTGGTATATCACGTTGATTTTGTGGATATAGAAAAAATCCTTTGCATCCCTGGAATAACTACCACTTGGTCATGGTGTATAATCCTTTTAGTGGATTGTTGGATTCAGTTTCTTAGTATTTTGTTGAGAATTTTTGAGTCAATGTTCGTCAGTGATATTGACTGGAAATTTTCTTTCGTGTGATATCTTTGGTTTTGGTGATGGTGGCCTCATAGAATGAGTGTGAGAGTGCTCTTTCCTCTGCAATTTTTGGAACAGTTTCATAAGGATAAGTGTTAACTCTTCTCTAAATATTTGATAGAATTCCCCTCTGAAGCCATTTTGTATTCTCAGAGTTGTGTGTAAGACTGTTGTTTTTTGGAAGTTTTTATATTGCAATTTCAATTTAAGTGCCTTATCGGTCTATTCATATCATTTATTCCTGGGAAGATTGTACCTTTCTGAAAATTTATTTCTTCTGGGTTGTACATTTTATTGGCATATTGCTGCTTGTAGTTGTCTCCTATGATCCTTTGTTTTTCTGTAGTGTCAATTGTAACTTCTCCTTTTTCATTTCTAACTTTATTAATTTGATCTTTTTCTTCTTGTTGAATATGACTAAAGGTTTATCAATCATTTTATCTTTTCAAAGAACAACCTTTTAGTTTCAATGACCTTTTCTATTTTTTCTCATTTCTATTTATTTCTGCTCTGATCTTTATGATTTCTTTCCTTCTACTAACTGGGTTTTGTTCTTCTTTCTCTAGTTTCTTTAGGTATAAGGTTAGGTTGTTTATGTGAGATTTTTTTTCTCGTGTCCTGAGGTAAGATTTTATTACGGTAAGCTTCCCTCTTAGAACCATTTTTGCTGAGTCCCATAGGTTTTGGATCACTGTGTTTTCATTGTTATTTGTCTCTAGGTATTGTTTGATTTTCTCTTTGATTTCTTCAGTGATCCATTGGTTGTTGAGTAGCTTATTTTTTAGCCTTCGCATATTTTTAATAGGGTTTTCTTGTAATTTATTTCTAATCTCATAATGTTGTGGTTGTAAAAGATACTTGATATGATTTCATTTTTTTCTTTACATTTACCAAGGCTTGTTTTGTGGTTCAGCATGTGATCTTTCTTGGAGAAAGTTCCACTTGGAAAGAATATATATTCAGCTGTTTTTGGATGGAATATTCTATAAATGTCAATTTAGTTCATCTAGTCTAATATGCCATTTGAGGCCTGTGTTTCGTTATTGATTTTCTGTCTAGATTATCTGTCCATTGATGTAAGTAGAGTGTTAAAGCCCCCCACTCTTATCGTGTTACTGTTGATTTCTCCTTTAATGGCTGTTAGCATTTGCCTTATATGTTGAGGTGCTCTTACATTGGCTGTATATATATTTACAAATATCATATCTTATTCTTGGATTAATCCTTATCGTTTTGTAGAACACAATTTGATGTAAATCACAGCAATATCTTTGGATTCATCTTTTAGAGTAATGAAAATAAAAGCAGAACTAAACAAATGGAAACTAATTAAACTTAACAGCTTTTTGCATAGCAAAAAAACCATAAACAAAATTAAAAAAACAAGCTACAGAATGGGAGAAAATTTTTGCCAATGATGCGAATAAGAAGGGACTATCTCCAAAATATACAAACAGCTCATGGAGTTCATTACCAAAAAATAAAAAAAAAAAAACAACCCAATCAAAACATCAGCAGAAGTTCTAATAGACAGTTTACCACATAAAACATATAGATGGCCATTAAGTAGATGAAAAGATGTTCAAAATTGCTAATCATTAAATATGCAAATTAAACTAAAATGAGGTATCACCTCATACCAGTAGGAATGGCCCTTGTTAAAAAGCCTACAAACAATAAATTCTGGAGAGGCTATGGAGAAAATGTAACCCTAGAACATTATTTATTGGAATATAAATTGCCTTGGCCACTTTGGAGAACAGTATGGTATCTTGGTTGAGATCCCAGAACCATAAAAGGCCATTAGGTAAATAACAAGAAAATTTTAATAAAATGAGAACTTTAGTTCATAATAATGTATCAATATTTGTTTAGTAATTGTGACAAATATCATTAACTTAAGATGTTAATAGATGTAACTTCATGTGGGATATGTCAAAATTTTCTGTTATCATTGCATTTTTAAATTTAAAACTCTTTTGTTGTTAAACATTAACTTCTAAAAGTTAAAAAGTAAAGATGAAATTTGAATTGTTACTTAAAGAAAGTATACAAATGGAAAATAAGCATATATAAAGATTCTGAACATCCTTAGTCATTAGAGAAAAGCAAATTAAAAACCACTGTGAGCTACCATTACATAGTCCTTAAAATAACTAAACTTTAAAAAGAAAGGCAAAGCCAAGTGTCGAAAAATATGTGGAATAACTTACACTCTCATACATGACTGGTGGCATTGAAAAATAGAAGAGCCATTTTGAAAAATATTTAACAAATTTTAAGTGTAAATATATACCTAACATAAGACCAAGCTATCAAATTCTTAGATATTATTCAAGACATGAAAGTCACACAACCACTGAATTTTCATAGCAAACTTATTCATAATATCAAAAATTGGAAACCATCTCAATGCTCATTGACTGATGAATGGATAAAAAAATCAGTGGCACATTCATACTGTAAAATTTTACTCACCTGGGAAAATGCTGTAAAAACACAGGTGAACTTCAAAAGAATTTTGCTGAGCAGAAAAATCAGGTGTAATTAAAAATTGACTCAATTACATTCTGCTTGTATAAAGCCCAATTTAAATATAACACACCAATAGCTAAAGAGCTTAAAAGTAGATAGGAAAGGATATACTATGCTAACATTAATCACAATAAACCTGTAGTAGCTGTATTAATCTCAGAAATTGGATGTTAGAGCAAAGAATATTACCAGAAATAAATAGTCATACAATATAAATGAATAATATATCATAACCAAGGAAGTTTATACCAGGAAGTTAATGTTAGTGGCCCATTTAAGAACTAATTATTATAATTCTCCATGTTAGCAGATTTAAATCTAAAAAAATAAGAAAAATACATATTTACTTCAAAAAGTGCCAAAAAAAAACTTTTTGCCAAAATCACAGATGTATTTAATGAATAAAAGTGATCAGCAAATCAGGATTATAAATTGTACTCAAACTAATGAAGGGTATTAAAAAAAAAAACTATGGGAGTTCCCGTCATGGTGCAGTGGTTAATGAATCCGACTAGGAACCATGAGGTTGCAGGTTCGATCCCAGGCCTTGCTCAGTGGGTTAAGGATCCGGCATTGCCCTGAGCTGTGGTGTAGGTTGCAGATGTGGCTCGGATCCCGCGTTGCTGTGGCTCTGGTGTAGGTCGGCAGCTACATCTCCGATGAGACCCCTAGCCTGGGAACCTCCATATGCCGCAGGAAGCGGCCCTAGAAAAAGCAAAAAAAAAAAAAATCAAAAAACAAACTATGGCTAAAATCAAATGAAATGATGACCATCTGATAGTTTTCCTACAAAATTGAAATTACAGCAGGGGTTTTTACTCTCACCACTTCTATTCAACAACAGAATAGTAAAATAATACAAGAAAATCAATAAAGTTATCCAATTAGAAAAGGAAAAGTAAAAACTGTCATTATTTATAGAGAATCACACGCAACCTCAAAAATAAAAACTTCTAGGAGTGATATGTGAGTTTTTTAAGGTTATAAGATCAAAATACAAATATCAATTATATTTTTACATACAATGAATAATTTTTGTTGATACTTTTAAATAAATCTGATAAAAACATATGAAAATGCTATATACTGAAAACAACAAATTACAGTGTACAGAATGGAGAATACCTAAATAAGTAGATATGGATAGTGCAGTTATAGATCAGAAAACTCAGTATTAAGTTATCATTTCCTTCAATTTGATAATAAATCCAATGAATATAATTTGAAAAACTTAGCTGTTACTGCTGCTTCTCCTTTTTCTCCTTCTTTTCCCCTTCCTTCTACTTCTTCTTTTCTAATTCTTCTTCTTTTTTAAAAAAAAATTTCCTTCCCAGAAATGGTGGAAAATCCAACCAGGTAGAAAATAAACTTTGGCACTTACTTGAATCGTCATTGTTGTTTTCAAATAAAGTTTTGAAGTGTGGGTTGCCATGTTTTTGCGTAAGGGTTAAAGTAAAGATATTGTGGAGAAGTATATAAATTTAATGGATCAAAGCAAACAGCAGTCCAGAATTTAGTCAAACAAAATGTGTTTTGGGAAAAGCTCCAAAAAAAGATGTCAGCGGATATTAAGTATTCAAAGTCTTGACAGACATAAGTTAAGGAAAAATTCTTAACATCTAAGCATTGTTATTTGAACTAGATTTAATTTAAAGGTATATGTCAGCCAGAAATTTCTTATTTAGAGAACTTTATGGAATTAGAGGTGACTGACTCTAGGAATAAAGTGATATGAGCTGCAGCCTTGATAACTAGCTGAGCTTACTTGACATAACAGGTTTGTCACCTGCTCAAATTCAATTATATTTTATTTATAATTTGCTACTCACTTCTGTTTAGAAATATCACCTTTGTAGATTAACTATGGTATTAGAGAAAATATGAAAATCTGCTTTGAAGAAATATGTTGTGAATTCTACTTATTGAAATTTAGTGTATTTGATTTCTATTATTAAATAACTATTTTGTCAACAATTAAAATTATATAGTTATTAATATTTTTATAATATAAAATCCCATAGCCTTAATGTTTATCCTTGGAATAGCACTAAGTGCAGGCTTCTTAGCTATGATAACTAATGCACAACCCCAAAAAGGAAAAATGACAAATTAGACAATCAAAATTAAAACTTTTCATTGAAAAAGACTTTTAGAAGGTAAGACAAACTATACATTGGTATAAATTATCTACAAACTATATATATCCAATAAAATTCTTACATATAAAATATATAAAAACTCTTAAAATTCAATAGTAAAAATAAATCCAATTTTAAATGGACAAAAGAAATGAACAGTTATTTCACCAAAGAGAAAACATTAGAGAAACAATCCATGCATTGTTGGAGTGCCAAAAGAAGAGGAGAAAGGAGCAGAGGGCTTATTTAAAGAAATAAGGACTGAGCAGTGGAATAAATCAGTGAAAGACAAATACTATATCACTTATGTGTGGATGCTAAAAAATAAATGAATGTAACAAAACAAACAGATTCACAGATGTAAAAGACAAACCTAGTGGATACCAGAAGGGAAAGAGATTGTGGGGGCAGAGCAGGGGCAGCAGATTAAGGGGTACCAAATACTATGTATAAAATAAATAAGATGAAAGTATGTATTATTGTATAGCAAAATAGAGCCAATATTTTATAACATCTTTAAATGCGGTATAGGATCACTATGTTGTATAGCTGAAAGTAATAAAAAATTATAAATCAACTGTAATTTTTTTAAAAAAAGAAGACTAACTTCCCAAATCTATGGAGAGATTTATGCATTCAAATTCACAAAGCTCATAGATCCACAACGTCAATTAAATATATAGCCTCCAGGACATATTACAACAACATTGTCTACAGTCAAAGACAAAGATACTTTTTTAAAGCAAAAAGAGAAAAAAAAATCCTCACCTATAGGGAACTGCCAGAAGGCTATCAGCAGAATGCTTAGCAAAAACCTTGCAAACTGAGAGATGATATAGTCAAAGTGCTGGAAAACAAAACAAAACAACCTGTCAACCAACAATACTTTACTCAGCAAAGCTGTCTTTCAAAAATGAAAGTGGGGTAAAGACATATCCCCAAATGCAGAAGCTGAAGGAGTTTGTCACTACTCTATCTGCATTACAAGAAATGCTAACGGTAGTTGTTCAAAGTGAAACAAAAGAACATAACAACATGAAAATGTAAAAATTACAAAACTTAACTAGAAAGGCAAGAATGAATTTATTTATTTATTTATTTTTTGTCTTTTTGCTATTTCTTGGGCCGCTCCTGCGGCATATGGAGGTTCCCAGGCCAGGAGTTGAATTGGAGCTGTAGCCACCGACCTACGCCAGAGCCACAGCAACGCTGGATCCGAGTTGCGTCTGCAACCTACACCACAGCTCACGGCAACGCCGGATTGTTAACCCACTGAGCAAGGGCAGGGACCGAACCCGCAACCTCATGGTTCCTAGTCAGATTCATTAACCACTGCGCCACGACGGGAACTCCAAGAATGAATTTAAATTCAGAATACTCTAATACTGTAATAGTGGCATGTAAATCATTTTTGACTCTGGTATAAAAGTTAAAGGACAAAACCATAAAAAATAACTATAGTCACAATAATGTGTTAATGGGTATGCTATAATATAGACAAGAAATTGTAATGTCAATAACATAAAATTTTCTGGGAGAAGTTAAAGTGTAGAATTTTTGTATGTTGAAATTATTATCAGCTTAAAATAGACTATAATATCTGTAAGTTGTTTTATGTAAGCCTCCTGTAACTACAAATATAAAACCTATAGCAGAACACAAAAGATAAGGACTAAAGAACAAAAGATTAGCACTACTAAAAATCATCCAGATTTTGCCTTGCTGCTGTGTTACTTCTTTTTAATTTAACCATTACTTAGGGGATTTTTTTTTCAGAAATACTATTACTAGATCAGATTTTGGAACCCTAAATAGTTCTAGTTAAATTGACGAAAATTCTTTCCATGGGTTTTCAATAGGTACCGTTAGAAAACAGCAAGGCATATGTTATTTTCTCCATTTGAAAAAAGTGAAACAGAAAATTTAAGGAAATTATGCTAGGATAAAGTCATTCAATGACAAAGCCAGGTTTACCAAAAAAAAAAAAAAAACAAAAAAAAACTTTAGTTCTTGTGATTTTTCACAGTAGCCCAGAGGAATTTGTAGATCTTTTTTTAGTGTTTGTTCATTTTATTTTGCTTAAAAGTGACTATTGATTACTTTCAAATTTTTATAGTATTTCTAAAATTGATTACACCAATTTTGAGGGAGGATGTTGAGAGGAGAGGACTTTATTCACCATGCTTGAGGAATAGTATTAAGTGATGATAAAACAATTAAAATAATAACAATGGATAGTATGTTTTAAGTACTCTACTTAAAAAATAGGCGCAATGGTGGTATAAAATGATTTAGTTCTTACACAAACTTTGACTAATTTACTACATTATTTCTCATTTTCAGATGAATAAGTCTTAGAAAAGTCAAACAGTTAGTAAGATCAATGTCATAATTTTCAGGTTGGGAAACCAGAGTGCTCTTATCCTTAAAAACCATATTCCTATATCTTCCTATTGATACAAAATGGTACAGAAAGCTAGGTGATTATGGATTATCAGTAACAGATTCTGAGTGGTGAGTTTTGATTTTTATTCATTTTCCCAAAGTAGGTGGATTATTTGGTTAAATCCTCAAGACTAACCTTTTCTTAAAAATCTCCAATAAATCTGTTGCTCTGTTCTATATAGGTTGATTAACAAAAATCCATATTTTTCTTTAAGAGATTTGTGTTTTATAGACTTGAATGGCCCTAGCTTGTGTCTCAGATATATATATATATATATATATATATATATATATATATGAATAGATACACAGTCTATTTCAGCTGTGGATTGGTAGGTGACCCACTGTGTCTGAAAATAGGCAGTCATAATTTTCTTGATGCAAATCTCTTTCCTTCTTTCTTTAAGGAGAATGGCTTTGTTAATGGTTTAGATCTGATATGCCATCCTTAATAGCAGTGCCAGTTATTCAAAGGAGAGGTTAAAAAAGCACTCTTCTCTTTACTCTCTTCAGATGGCTTCTTAATTGGTTTATTATTTTTGCAGATGTTGTAAGAGAAACTTCAGAGTACAAGCCAACAAAGCATCAAAGAAGGTAATAAAAGTGGACTTTTTCATTGAGTATTCATTATATAAAAAAAAAAAGTTCTATATCAGTTGCAAGTTCAGTACATTATGAGCCAAGGATATTGTGATTTTGTAAATTCATGTCAATTATTTGGGATATAAATTGATCTTTTTGCTTTATGGGAGATGAGGGTCTTTGGAAATTAATTTAGTAATAGTCATAAATCAAATGTTCCTTCCACTTCATTTTCAAAAAAGTCATGTAATTATATTCTTTTGCCTTTTTATGTGATTTCGTAGTTTTTAAACTGTTTGACTGACTATTATCCTGGGAAGAAGGCCAGCCAGGTACTCTTATTCTGAGAACTATGTTGAGGAAACTGAAGTCCAGAGAAGAAAAGTGATTTATTATAATGTCAGTCAGTCAGTCTTCTGACTCCTAATCCTCTATACATTATTCCAGTATCAGAGAATCTCTGGAATACAGGATCCCTGCTGTAGATGCAAATAAAAGGTGTTTTACTTATGACACCTAAGTCTATAGGAATACAATAGAGTGACCTTGTATGGATTCTTTTTTTTTTTTTTTTTTAATTTGGCTCCAAAATTTTGTTTTGTGAAAAAAGCATTGGAAGTTTTTACTGGAATCTTAATTGTAGTGTTTGAAATAGGCCAGATAATTCATAAAATTCAGTGTCTCCTCCTAGCTAAAAATCTTTCCCATGCCTTTCTTGAAGGATCGTTTTCCTGCCTTCGACAGAAAATTTGTAGAGATACGGTGATAATGTATTTCCATTTTTTTTTTAATTTCTGAGTTTCAGACATTTTCTTCTTAGTCAATATTTGTTGCCTTCCATTTAGAATGGCTTCAGGTTTGCCAGTGGTCTCAGGTATGAGCAGATACATTGATTTTGTGACAGAATAAATTATTTAATTGATTTTATATTTCTCTTGGACTCAAAAATCTTCTTATAAACCTTCATCTATTGATACCATTGTCTTATTTCTGCTAGCTCATTTTTTTCCCCCTAAAAGTACTTTGACCTTCTAATAAATTGCCATATGGAAGGGTGTCCAGATTTCTCACCAAGCTTGTCAGTTTCACTTTTTACTAAACTTAAAATTCTTTGAGATGTGTCAAGCCATGACTGTTCTCAAAGTTAACAGCCTACAAATAGGTGTGATACAGTAGGAAGGGATAGAACTTACTTAAGTCGGTCATTTGGGAAATGGCTATCTAGGTATTCATATTTCAGCATGACCTTAGTTGTTCTGCTTCTTTGTACAATGGAAGGAGATGGCAACACTGGTACACAGGTGTAGAATGAATGGGGGGAGAGAGATTGGGAACAGGGCTTTTCCTCAAAAAAAGTTATGAGATAGAAGGTTTTAGTAATAAAACTTATGGTACTGACAGCGGACAAATCTCATGGTTAGTTATAACATAATGAATTGAGGTATTATATCTAAGAAAATTATATACCTCATTAACTGTTAGAGGGAAATAGACGCAATAATAGCACTGTAAAATAATTGCATGCTTAGGGCCACGAGAGGTCAGCCAGAGTCCAGTCAAGGTTATCTGAAAAACCAATTCATATTGATCTATGTGCCTACTCTGCCTCTCTAAGGGACATTCTTTCCCTGATATTAATATTATAAGGATAAAAGCCATAAGTGATGGGACAAACCACGATTAGAATTGCTAGGCCCTGAAGTCCATCGAGCTTCACTTTTTGGGGCAAAGTCTGCGGTAGTGAGTGCATGCTTAATTAGTAGATAAAGATGAGGTCACAAGAAGGAAAGACTTGTACTGAGCCCACGAGCTTGAGATCATCCAGGGTGTAGAACATCTACTGAAACATCTGCTGAATTTAGTACATAAATTATCTGCTTTGGGAATCTCTCATCTCAGGATTTTCAGCATGATGTCGTTATTGTTTGGAAGGAAATTTTTGAGGGAGCAGCCACTTTAATGTGAGGATGTGTGACTAGAAAAGATGACCAAGATGGGTACCTTATTTTAAGGATACTTGTGTTAGAAAATGATCTCTTGAACTGGATCCTGATATGAAGCACTTGACTGTGCTATATTTAGTTCAGAATAGATTTAGGAAACAACCATGCCAGTTTGAGAAAACTGGATTTGGAATATATTTTTACTGATTTTTCTTACTATCAGCAGAGTCAATAATTTATTGTAAAAAATATAGAAAATAAAGAAGGAAAATGGAAATGTATGTCAAGAAAAACACTCAACCTTTTTTTTTTCTGTAGACCCATTGTTTTGTTTTTTTTTTAAACATATGCATATGTGCTTCATATGGAGCTAAATTTTATAAAATTGATGTTCCACAGTCTCCACTCTTTTATAAACTGGTTTCTCACTTAACATTTCATGCATGAGTTCACTTCATGGCTCAGTGGTTAATAAACCTGACTAGTATCCATGAGGATGTGGGTTCAATCCCTGGCCCCTCTCAGTGGGTTAAGGATCCAGTGTTGCCATGAGCTGTGGTGTAGGTCGCAGACTTGGCTCGGATCCTGCACTGCTGTGGGGTAGGCCAGCAGCTACAGCTCCGATTTGACCCCTAGCCTGGGAACTTCCATGTGTCGTGGGTGCACCCCTTAAAAGATAAAAAAAATCATGCATATTTTATGTTATTAAATATAATTTGAGATTTTTATTTTTTAAAATTGAAGTATTTGTACATAGCATTATTTTTGTTATATAATTATTAAATATTTGTATATATTGCAAAATGATCACCACAGTAATTCTAGTTAACATCCATCAACTTACATAGTTATAATGTATTTATTGTGATGAGAACTTTTTAAGATGTACTCTTAGTAACTTTCAAATGTGCAATAAAGTATTATTAACTATAGTCACCATGCTATATATTACATCCCTGTGTCATTTATTTTTATAGCTGGAAGTGTGTAACATTTTGTTCCCTTCCCCCATTTCTCCTATCCCCTACCTCCTGCCTCTGAAAACCACCACTTTTTTATCTGTATCTATGAGCTTGGCATTTTTTGAATTTTGATTTTGTTTTGATTCCACATATATAAATGAGATCATAGGGCATTTGCCTTTCTCTGTCTGACTTATTTCACATAGCATAATGCCCTGGAATTCCATCCATGCTACAAGTGGAAAGATTTTATTCTCTTATGGCTGAATGATATTCCATAGTGCGTATGTGTGTGCATGCGCGTGTGTGTGTGTTTCTTTATCCATTCATCCACCAGTGGATGCTTAGGTTGTTTCCATATGATGGCTACTATAAATAATGATGCAATGAATATGGGGTCACATATCTTTTCAAGTTAGTGTTTTCATTTCCTTCAGATAAATACTCAGAAGTGGAATTGCTGAACCATATGGTAATTCTATTTTTCATTTTTCGAAGACCTTCATATTGGTTTCCATAGTGGCCTCACCAATTTACATTCATATCAATAGTGCACAAGAATTCCATTTTTTTCCACATCCTCCCAACACTAGTCATTTCTTGCCTTTTGATTGTAGCCATTCTGATAGGTGTGAGATGATAGTTCATGTGGTTTTGATTTGCATTTCTCTGATTAATGATGTTGAGCATCTCTTCATGTGCCGGTTGGTCATCTGTCTCTCCTCTTTGGAAAAGTTTCTATTCAGATTTCTGCCTTTTTAAAATCAGATTGTTCCCTTTTTTTGCTACTGAGTTGTATGAGTTATTTATATATTTTGAATGTTAATTCCGTATCAGATACATAATTTGCAAACATTTTCCATTCAGTAAGTTATCTTTTCATGCTGTTGGTTTCCTTTGCTGTGCAGAAGCTTTTTAGTTGGATGTATATAAATATTTGTTTTAGTTGCTTTTGCTTTTTGTGTCAGATTAAAATCATTACTTTAACCTGTGTCAAGGAATTTACTACCTGTGTTTACTTCTAGGAGTTCTATGGCTTCAGGTCTTATGTTCAAATCTCTAATTAATTTTCAGTTAATTTTTGTGTTTGACAGAAGATAGTCTGGCTTATTCTTTTGTAATTGGCTGTTGATTTTTCCAATACCATTTATTGAAGAGACCATTCTTATATACCATATTTATTTTGCCAATACTCTATTGGTCTCATATTTTTTCTGTTATAAGCATGCCATGTTCATATGTATTTGATATTTTAAAATAATTTTCCATAATTCCTATTTGTAGAAATATTGAGATAAATGGCATATTTTTTTAGGATATTAATGCATATTACCAAAGGCCTATTCCTATGCTCTATAGATAATCCTTGCCTGTACTAGTGCAAATAAATATTAATGACATTAAAGATTTCTCTAATCCTTGATACCTACAGCTAATATCCTGGAGCAGGGACTGGAAAGTTGGGAACATGTGAAGGTTCTGACACTGGCTTGCTACATAATATTTGCTAATCTTCTTCATTTCTATTCTTTATCCTGTTCCTTAGTTTTCTCATCTGGAAAATGGAGGAAATAATAATCCCAACCATTTGTATTTCAACAAGATGATATAAAAATAAATGAGGTCATCACCTAAATCCCTTTTAGACTTCAACTACCTATAAAAGGTCTATGTAAATTTTAATACCCTTAATGTATTATTTAAGATAAAATAGGAGATACACATTTTATGTGA
Organism: Phacochoerus africanus; assembly: GCF_016906955.1. Taxonomy (NCBI): domain Eukaryota; kingdom Metazoa; phylum Chordata; class Mammalia; order Artiodactyla; family Suidae; genus Phacochoerus; species Phacochoerus africanus. The sequence continues at coordinate 119,839,421 of NC_062558.1, read as the reverse complement.
CTGAAAACTTGACAACATCTAAGTTTAGAAGTAGTTTGTTGTTTTAGAGGTATGGGCCAAGACCTGTGCTAAAGTTTTCATGTGCGATTAACTACAAATTTAGTATACTTTTCCTTATGATTTAGATGAGTACACTGAGATTAAAATAATTGAACCAAAGCTAAGGCATGCATTCGGTAAATAGATATGCTTTGGCTCAAATGTATGATGTTTGACTCTAATGATATGTTATTGCTTTGAATGTTTTGAAATAAAACCATAATTTAATGCAATGTACCATCATCTCTTAAATACCCAGATTTATTGTCAATTCTGGGTTAATTTCCAGCATCTTCCTGAACACTTCTATTAATTTTATATGTACCTAAGAGTTCAAGTTAAGCTGATATTAGCCTAAGTAAACTGTTAATAGTTTAGTAAAACTGTGGATAAAAAAACAAAATTAAAAGTTCTTCAAAATACATAATAAAACCATAATTTGTTTAGTCGAGGTTTAAAGTTCAGAAGGGTCTTAGACATCATTCCCATTCTTTTATTTTCTAACATGCATAATAAGACAGGAAAAAGAAAGTGAAACAAACCAGATTAGCTCTAGTCTTTAGTTCCTCTTTCACAGCACAGTGCTTTTCAAGCAAGTAATTTTTCCTCTTGGACAAAAGCTGATTAATTTTCTTTCTGGGGGAGAGTCAAGCAAGTGTGTGATGATGTATGCACAGAGGTGTTTCACTTATTATAGTTGACAATACCAAAAAATTGGAAACAACATAAATTTTTGTGAGGAATAGATTTGTTTAAAAAAATGGAGTTTTGAAGAAATAATTTTGAGGATGTCACCAAGATGCAATAGAGAGAACACTGAATTTCTCTCCTCCCATGGACATATTTGAATATACATCTACATATGCATCAATTTTCTGTGAGAGAAAGCCAGAAACTAGGTGAGTGACTCCTGTGCATCGGATGACTGAAAATATACCTATATCAAAATAGTTAGGAAAGGTCAAGACACTCTTCCACCATAAACCCCATCTCCAGCACAACACCTTACAACCAGAAGGGAACCCCACAGAAAGAAATCCTGGGAGCGATTGACTTTAATGGCAGATTTTATTACACATTTAAAAAGAGAAAATAGCAGTCCTTTTCAAAGTCTTTCAAAAATTTGGGAGGAGGAAACACTTTCAAATTCATTTTAAAAGGCCACCATTACCCTGATAACAATGCCAGATCAGGTATATTTGCCTCTAATTTTTGTGTCCTTCTGAATATATATGCAAAGACACACAACAAACTGAAGTCAACAGTGCATTAAAAGATAATACACTATAATCATATGTACATCTAACAGATACAGGAAAAGCATTTGACAAAATTCAACATATTTCATGGTGAAAACTCAATACATTAGGTATACATAGAATATGCCTCAACATAATAATGGCCATATATGATAAGCCCACAACAAACATCATACTCAACAATGAAAAGCTGAAAGCTTTTCCTCTAAGAACAGGAACAAGACAAGTGTGCCCTCTCTCACCAATTCTGTTCAACATAGTATGGAAGTCCTAGCCAGAATAATTGGAACAGAAAAAGAAATAAAAACCATCCAAATTGGAAAGGAAGAAGTATAATTGACTGTTTTCAAATAACATGACCATATATATATAGAAAAACCCTAAAGACTCCACTAAAAATCTGTTAGAACTAGTAAATAAATTAAGTGAAGTTACAGGATACAAAATCAACATATAGAAATCAATTGCATTTCTATACAGTAATAATGAACTATCTGAAAATAAATTAATAATCCCACTTAATTGAAATGGAAGGATACCAATTAATAATATAAAACACATTGAAGGAGTTCCTGTTGTGGCGCAGTGGTTAACGAATCCGACTAGGAACCATAAAGTTGCGGGTTCGGTCCCTACCCTTGCTCAGTGGATTAACGATCTGGTGTTGCCATGAGCTGTGGTGTAGGTCGCAGACGCGGCTCGGATCCTGCATTGCTGTGGCTCTGGCTTAGGCTGGGGGCTACAGCTCCGATTCGACCCCTAGCCTGGGAACCTCCATATGCCGTGGGAGCAGCCCAAAGAAATAGCAAAAAGACAAAAAAATATATATATATTATATATATAGAAATAGGGAGTTCCTTTCATGGCTCAGTGGTTAATGGACCCAAATAGGATCCATGAGGATGCAGGTTTGATCCCTGGACTTGCTCAGTGGGTTAAGGATCTGGTGTTGCTGTGAGCGGTGTAGGTTGCAGTCATGGCTCAGATCCTGCGTGGCTGTGGCTGTGGCTGTGGCTGTGGCATAGGCCAGCAACTGTAGCTCTAATTTGACCCCTGGCCTGGAAATTTCCATATGCTGTGGGTGTGGCCCTAAAAAGCAAAATATACATATATTTAAGAAGGTGAAATATATGTACACTGAAAACTATAAATTATTAATGAAAGAAATTGAAGAAGGCACAAATGAATTGAAGGACATTCTCTGCTCAAAGTTTGGAAGAATAATTTTTGTTAAGCTTAAGTTCGTAATACCCAAAGCTATTTACACATTCAATGGCATCTTTATCAAAATTCCAGTGAGTTTTTTTGTGTGTGTGTGTTTTGTCTTTTTAGGTCCGCACCTGAGGCACATGGAGGTTCCCAGGCTAGGGGGTGAATCAGAGCTGTAGCTGCTGTCCTGTACCACAGCCACAATAACAAGGGATCCAAGCCACATCTGTGACCTACACCACAGCTCATATAGTACTGTAGTCCTATTTATTGAAAAATATCTGTGAATAAGTGGACTATCACAGTTCAAGTCCATGTTGTTCAAGGTTTAGCTGTATATTGCAAAGCTATAGTAATCGAAACAGTATGACAATGGTATAAAAATGAGGCAGTTAATAATGGAACTGAATAGAGAGCTCAGAAATAAACCCATGCATATATAGTGAATTTTCAATAAAGGAGCCAAGAATGTAAATGGGGAAAGGGTGCTCTCTTCAATAAATGTTGGAAAAACTGGCCCCTTATATTATAGCATACACAGAAATCAACTCAAAATACATTAAAGACATAAATGTAAGGCCTGAAATTGAAAACTTCTCAAAGAAAATTGGATGAAGTAGAGGGTAATCTCATTGACATTGGTCTTCACAATGATTTTTTGGATTTGACACCCAAAGCAAAGGCAACAATGGCAAAATTATAAAAGTGGAATTATATCAAAGTAAATCTTTGGCATGGAAAAAGAAAGTATCAACAAGATGAAAATAGGTTTGTGAAATTGGAGGAATATTTGCAAATCATGTATCAAACAAGGTGTTAACATTCAAAATATATAGGGAACACATATAACTCAATAGCTTAAAATCAAATAACACAATTAGAACATGGGCAAAAGGATAAACAATTCTCAAAAGATAGAGTGATGGACAACAGGTATGAGAAAAGATTCTCAAAATTAGTAATCATTAGAAAAATGCAAATCAAAACCACCATGAGATATAGAGTGGCTATTATTGAAATGACAAGAGATAACAATGCTGGTGAGGATGTGGAAAAAAATGACACTGTCAGTGGGGATGTAAATTCACATGGCCATTATAGATAACAGCATGGAGTTTCGTCAAGAAATTAAAAACTTCTTACATGATCCAGTAATACCACATCTGGGTAAATGGATGGCTTTTAGACAATCAAAAAGAATTTTTAGTATGTGAGAATTCTTGGCTGAAATTTTTCACACAAACTCCAATTTGATCACTAATCCCAGATTTTAGCTTGAGGCCAAATGGTTTTGTATTCCTCAAAAGTTTCTTTGATGTCTTTTTTTTCCACCTAACACTCTTGATATCCTCCAAAGGGATCTTACCCTTCAGAATATAGGTTTTTTTAAAAAATATTTCTTTAATATTTTGTATTGTTTGAATTATTTTTAATAAATAGGTTTCTTTTGTATACATAGTAAAGTGCTTTAAAACAATATTGAAATTTAGATGGGGTGTGCTTTTCCACATTTCAAGGTGTCTGGTTAAGTGCTTCACCTGGCCTTTTTATGGCCAGGACATCTTTTCCTTTATTTATTAGTTTTGTAATCTTAAGTTTGTAATTTTCCCCAGGTAAATGGAACCATAAGGTTTCATTTCTTTCTTTCTTCTCTCATTAAAAAAAAATTCTTATAGTTGCTATAAATGATGTTTGAGTGACGTTTTCTAAAATTGCATAAAACCCACTATGTAGAGAGTAATAGGACTGAATTTTGCCTCTTTTATAAATAAGTTTTGTATCAACATCCTTTACTGAGAATATTTTCTGATTTAATGGCATTTATTATATTTTGGTATAGTAATTTTATGAGAAAAGCTATGCTTTTCAAGAAAGAAGCAACTGACAAAATAAGATGTAAAGGGAGTTCCCATCATGACGCAGTGGTTAACGAATCTGACTAGGAACCATGAAGTTGCGGGTTCGATCCCTGGTCTTGCTCAGTGGTCTCTCTGGTGTTGCCATGAACTGTGGTGTAGGTCGCAGATGCCGTTCGGATCCTGTGTTGCTGTGGCTCTGATGTAGGCCAGTGGCTACAGCTCCGATGATTAGACCCTAGCCTGGGAACCTCCCTATGCTGTGGGAGTGGCCCTAGAAAAGGCAAAAAAAAAAGACACACACACACACAAAAAATATGTAAATATTGGTATTAATTTTCAAAAGATTTTCTGTGTTTTTTTTTGGGTCATACTTAGAGAAACAGTTTATTTTCCAATGAAAGGGAAAAGAAAGTGGGCTTATAAGAATCATTGGGTATGGGGTTGGTCCACCGATCATTTGGTGGATGGAAGAAATTGGGGAGTGAGGTCGGAATTCCTTTCCCTTAAAGTTTATTCTTGGCTCACTTGAGGAATTATTTTAACATCATTAACATATCTCCTCCCACCCCGATACCAAGGGTTAGGTGACACAAGCAATAACTGACCATTATTGAGCATAAATCAAATGCATTATCACTCTCCCCCAAGCTTTATTGAGATATAATTGACGTATGATATTTCGTAGGTTTAAGATGAGCACATAATGATTTATGTGTGTAATGTGAAATGATTACCATTATGTGCTTGGTTAACGCATCCATTACCTCACACAGAACTCTCTTTTTTTAAGAGCTTTTAAAATCTATTTACTGTCTTAGCAACGTTCAAATATATAATAAGTATACAATACAGTATTGTTAAATATGGTCAGTGTGTTACACATCACATCCCCAGAACTTACTATTGCTTTTTCTTCCATGGAGGTAAGTTTTACAAACTGAAAGCAGCAGAAAAGTATTGTACAATTCAGTGAGTTCTGATAAATGTATGTACTTTGAACCTTCACCCAATCAAGATAGGTAATACTTCCATCATGCTAGAAAGTTCCTTAAAAACCTTTTTTAGTTATTCCCCATGCTGCAAGCAAAATCTATTCTGATTTCTATCACTTTATATTAGCTTTTCCTTGTTCATATAAATGGAATTATATATTGTATATTATCTGTCACCAAAGGTATTTTCTGAGGTTCACCTTTATTGTAGAACTCGTCACTTATTTGTTCTTTTTTTAGCAGCTACATATTATTTCATGATGCAAATATACCATAATTGTTAGCAATTCTCTTATCGATATACATTTATTTACAGGTTTGAGCTACTGTAAATAAAGCTACTGCAGCATAATTTCACAATTCTTTTCAAAATCAAATGGTTTCACATCTTAGGTAAACATTTAGGAGTTCAAATGAAAGGTCTTAGGGTATAGAAGTTTATTTTATCTTGCGAAGAAACTGCCTAACACAAAAAGTCTACCTCAATAATATTTGGTATTTTCCAGCTTTTACATTTTAGCCACTCATGTGCATATGAAACTTTATCACACCGTGGTTTTGAGTTTCCCAGATGAATAATGATGTAGTGTACCTCATTTTATTCATCTGTAGGATGTGTTAAAAATGCTATGTGTTATACTCTTGTGAGGATTAGATGAGTTAATATGTATACAAACAGTGTCTGATACCTAATGAGAGCTTAGTGAACTATAGATTGAAGTATTCCTCTTCAGATCAGGCTGTAGCTCTGTCACCCTCCTCTTTCATTTCCCATTGTTTATAATTTTTTCTGTGCTCAGCCTACCCCTAAGAGAGTTGATTATTTCTGGGTCATCTGTAGCTTCAAAGTATAAGTGATACCCTTTGAAAAAGCATGCTTTTACACTGTGTGCCAGGACTGTTTCTCTGGCTTCTTATTCATTCAATATTCACTTTGGGAAACACAGAAGAGTTGAGGCAGCTTACATGGGCAGCATTATCAACTTTTTTGCCTTTTTTTTCCAACCAAGCAACTTTTATTCTTTTATTCAGATATTTCTGAATATAAGCTGTACAGCATTTCTTTGTTTCCACTGCATTTCAGTCTGTCCTGTTATTTTGCCTCCTGAAATGTACTATAGGCTGCATATCTCACTACCTTTGCATTTCGTGAAACTGTATATACTCTATGATCACTGCTAAAGCAGTGTAACACCATAGTTATTCAAAGTCTTGTTTCAGATTTGGGGACATTGGGTGTTAGGAATTCAGAAAGCTCTCTGTCCATGAGTCTAGATGGAGATTCCAGTGAATCTTTCATTAGAATAAGGCTTTTTCTTCAGACATTGCTGTAACTAGAAAGTGACAGCTGATGAGAGGAAATTTTTTTGCTGGAACAGCCTCTGTCCACCAGTGTCAAATAGAAAGGCGAAGACAGCTTTGAATGAAGGAGAAAAAATAAAAGCTTTATTGCTTTGCCAGGCAAAGGAGGCCACAACAGGCTAATGCCCTAAGGACTGTGCCGTCCTTTGGGAGAAATAAGAAATACTTTTATAGTCTTGGGAGTAGAAAATAGGGCCACAGCTAAGGATTGGGTTGATGTAAGCTTTTACTCTTCTTCAAAGTTCATGTTTAGTGGCCATGGTCAGGTTCTGGTGATCCTAGAATGAAGAATGCTTCATCAGGTAGTTATCATCTTTCATTTGTTGGGGTTTTAGTTTTGAAGAGCTCAAAGATACCATTATGTATATTCCTTGAAGAGAAACTAGGACCCGCCCCTCCCCGCCCCCGGAAGGCTGCACTCTGGTTTCCTGACTGCCCCTCCCTTTCCCTGTATCCTCTCCCTTCCCTGATTAAGAGCTCTTTTTTAACCTGCCATTTGGAATGTAAGGAAGGTCATAGAGGCTGAAGTTTATTCCCTAAAGAGAAGAAATGGGGGAAGCAGAAAGGCTTTTGTTCAGGAGTCCCACGGGGTCCTGGTTGGTTTCAAAATAATTGAGAGAGGAAGTAAAATGGTGAATAAACCCAGTTGGGTGACTTTTGTAAAAGGGGCCAAGGACAGAGGAAGTACTAGGAAATAGAGGGAGAGCTCTCTGATCGTCTAGAGGAGATACTGCAAAAGCACAGAGAATAATTGTTTAGTGACTGTATATAGAAGAGAGAGGAACATTTTATAGTCATGCACCAGAATCTTCCTCTAGTGATACAAAACTATTTCAGGAAGGGTGACCCTGTCCAGGACCCAAGAGTGGGCTCTTGCCTAATACTTGGAAATGAATTGTCAGAGGAGACACACATGCTGACAAAGCAAAAGACTTTATTGGGAAAGAGTGCCTGGGCAGAGAGCAGCAGGGTAAGGAAGCCCAGGAGAACTGCTCTGCCATGTGGTTCGCAGCCTCAGGTTTTATGGGAATTGGGTTAGTTTCTGGGTTGCCTCTGTATCTTGCTTGGCCCTTACTTTATCTGGCCCAGGGTCCTTCTTGGTGATGCGATGTGAGCACCTCTCAGCCATGATCCTGGAAGGTTGGTCGTCTACTCCCTCCTATTGGCCCCTCCCAAATCCTCCCAGTTAGTCTTCAGGGCAGCGCCAGTTCCTTATCAGGGACTCCTGCTGTGAGACAACTCATGCAAGTGGCTATTGTCCTGCTTGGCCAAGGTGGGCAGTTCTGGTCACTGGTTCTCTAACAAAACCACTTGTAGAGAATCCAGGCTAGAGGAAGAACATCTTGCATCAGGGGACAATGAAAAAGAGAGACAGTGATAACATTGTAGGGAGCACAATTCAGACCCATAATTACAAGTCCACTCTGGAGCCAGGAGTTTGGATATTTTCCTGCTGTGTAACTTCAAGGCAAGTTACCTCTAAGAGTCCTGGTTTCTTCACTGATTATTGAGGTTAATATTAGTTTTGTTGCAGAAGTAATTGGCTGCTTCTATACACCAATGCCAAATAGAAACACAGAGTTGGAGGAATCAGAAAAAGTAGGTTTCATTGCCAAGCAAAGAGAAAACACAGTAGGCTAGTGCCTTAAGGACTCTGTGCTGCACCCCCGCCACCCCTTGGAGGAGGCAGTGAGGGGTCTTAGAGTGTTTGAGGAGCAGGGCATTTTCCTGACTGGTGAGTGGTGAGGTAATTGAGAGTCAGGGTCATCAACCTTCTGGTTGTAGCCAGTCTGGGCTCTACGTGCTTGTGGGCAGCATGCAGTTGACTTCTTCCATGTGGTGGGAGCCTCAGCACCTGCAAAACAGCTCCAAGGACATGGCTCAGAATATTATCTATAGTCCTTGAAGAAGAACTGAAGGTCCTTGACATTGCTGAATGGCTAAATTATTGTTATTCTGTCTTGACTGTTTTCCTTTTTCTTTGTATTTTCTCACTTCTCTGATTAAATTGGTTCTTTGGCCAAAGTTTTTCTATAGATTTAAAAAAAAAGGGCAAGTGGAGGACATGATGGGGGGGTGTCCACTCTGGGGAGGCCTCACAGGATTTTGCTCCATTACAGTTTCTACTTAAAGTAGAAACACTGGGGTTTCTGCTGAACGGAGGAGATAATGCATGTAAGTCACCAAGCATATGGGTTGGAATGTAGTAATTGTATGATGCATTTTGTTACCAAAATTTATGTGTTTGAGGGTCTCTTCTACCTTAAATGCTATACCAGGACTTTTCACACATTATTATATTTAATTATTGGTTTTATTCTCTGGCTAGTTAGGTGTTATTACTTCTGTTTTGCAGATGAAGAAACTAAAAGAAACTAAACATCTTGTCATGTCTTATATGTCTTGTATGTTTTTTCACCATATTCAAGGTTGAATCAAATATAAGACGAGTCTCTGTTACACATTTATAACTACCTGCCTTTGTTATGGATAGCAGCATCTCATCAATTCAGGTTAGAAATTGGAAGAGAAGAGAAAGAACAAGGGGGAGGGTACTGTGTGGGTTAGATAAATTTAAATATCTAGGTAGATAGATATTTAGTCTCCAGATGCTATAAAATACCAAACTAATTGCAGGAAGAGGAAGCCATCCAAACTGATTTATTGGTGAGGGATCCAATATTTAGTTCTTATTCAATTGTCCTTCCTTTCAATACTAGTGAAAAATAAATCTACATAGATTACCTATTTTAGCTTTTAGTTTAGATTTATACCTATCTGAGGCATTAAACAAAGTTGGGTTTCTTTACATCTCTAGTGATGAACATATCCCTTAAATTTATAAGTGTGGCTTCTGATCCCTTTAGGATGTATAGTCAAAGAGATGCCAGATAAACTTCAAAAACATAGATTTTTAAAAACTCACCAGAGAGACAAGGATGTAAATAAAACTAAATGAAAGTAACTCCTTCAATGGATAAGACTTTTTCTAAAGAGAATAAATCTATAGCTATTTTCATCCCAGGGGACATGGCAGGTGGCAGCAAGATCCCAACATAAAAGATGTTAAAGAGAATCCATCCAATACTTAATGTTTGTGTGTTTTAAAAATAAACTTTTAATTTTAGGATAGTTTTAGATTTACTGAAAATGTAAAAATTAGTACAGAATTCCTGTACGCCTCTCAATCTGTCTCTTTGATTGTTAGCTTCTAACTTTTTATGGCTTATTTATCAAACTAAAGGACCAACTTTAGTCAAATTTCACTAGTTTTTTCCTTTTATGCTTTTTCTGTTCCAGGCTCTCATCCAGATTGTATTTTATTATCATGTCTCTTTAAATTCCCCTTGATTGTGACAGTTTCTCAGATTTTACTCATTTTGATGATCTTAGAAGTTTTCAGGAGTACTCATCAAGTATTTTATAAAATGCCCCTTAATTTGGGTTTGTCTGATAGTTTTCTCATAAAATTTAATCTGGGTTATGGGTTTCTGGGAGAAAGACTGTAGAGGTGAGATACCATTCTTATATATCAAGAGTACATGTCATCAACATGACTTGTCACTGATGATACTGACCTTGGTTATGGGGCTATATCATTCCTGCTCTTTCCATATTCTGCCTTTTGAAAGCAAATTGCCAATATAGTCCTCATCAATCCTTGTGTGGGTTTGGGACTTAAGCACCACCTGTGGAAGAGAAAATTATCCTGTGTGGGAAATTGTGTCTTTTCTCCCATTCATTTATTATTTAATCATTTATTTGTACCAATACAGATTCGTGGATAGTTTATTCTTTGGGTTTTGATCCATGACTACATTATATATTTTGGTACTCATAGTTTCAGCTATCCCCACTGGGTGCTGTTCTAGGCAGGTATCTCTAATCCTTTGACAGGCCCATACCCTTCTGTTTCTTGGTCACTTCTTCACTTTCCGGTATTACAGTGTTTTTAACATTTTATTTTGAAATATTTTAGGTGTCTGGAAAAACTGCACAGATAGTATAAAGTTATGTTACATTCTTCACCCTATTTTCCCTATTGTTAACATTTTACATGGCTTGTTAACATTTATCAAAAGTAAGACGCTGACATTGGTATAATACTATTAATTAAGCTAAAGACTCTCTTGAGATTTCCCCAGATTTTTCTCTGGTGCTTTTCTTTTCCAGAATCAAACTAGGATACCCTATTTTATTTTGTCCTTGTATCACCTTAGCCTGCTCCTTCTGTGATGCTTTCTTTGTCTTGTCTTTTATGGCTTTGACACTGTTGAAGACTAGTGGTTGGGGATGTTGTAGAGTGCCCCTCAAATTTGGTTCATCTGATGTTTGCCCATTATTAGGCTAAGGTTGTGGAGGTGGTGGAAGAATACCACAGAAATGAAGTGCCCTGCTCATCATATTACATTAGGGAATACAGAATATTAACATGGCTTAATACTGGTGTTGCTAGCCTCCAGCTCTTGGAGTCTGCCAGGTATCTCGCTATAAAGTTCATGTTTTTCTCTTCACATACTCTGTTAGAAGCAAGTTACTAAACTGTGCCCAGGAGAAGGAAACTAATTTACATATCCTGAAGTTAGAAGTATCAAATAAAAACCAACTCAGAAATGAACAGTTTTGAGGAAGACTTCTGTTCTTACCTCTTGCCTCCTCAGAACAGAAACCTACTGTAGCCTCTTGCACAAAGCTTCTGGTGACTAATTGGGAATAACTGCAGGAAATTTGGCAGGTGGAGGCTATAATGGCAAAACTTACCCCTAACAATGAATGCTTTTGGGTAGTGCCCTTGGCCCTTGTCAGATCAGTGGAAGTTTTACCTGCATACAAAATTGCCTCTCCCCTTTGTAAACATGATCTATTTTTAATCCACATCCCAGATGAGTTTGTCCATAAGGAAACAGTAAACTAGAGAAAAAGAGCCCATAGTACTTTGTAATCTTTCTCTCTGTTTAATTGAACCAGACAAGTTTACTCTGGAACTATACTATAACTTTTCATTGCTGTACCTCTCTCCCTCCACTGTTCCTTCCTTGCACTTCTGTTCAGACCTCTCTTTTTATTGACATTTGCTGAGTTTGCCTATGAGTGTGTACAGATAAGCAACTTGACCTTATATGGCAATTATTTAAGGTGTTTTGCCACAGAGCATTTTCTAATATTTTCATCCAAGTGTGGATCTTTTAAGTCTCCATTGTGTAGTTCCTGCCCATTGCCCATTGATGAATATCATAATTGAAAAATGTAATGGTCATAAAAGGCCATAATGGTGAACAGTCTTTGAGGAAAAGAATAAAGCTGTTTTGAGTGAATATTAAGCTTTGGCATCAGTGTGCAGTGTTGTCCCATATAAAAGCGACAAGTTATTTAAATTTCCACACTAGGGGGTAGAGTATTCAAAAACAGGTCCCATATTGTAACAAAATCTCTTTGCTAGCAAACTAGAGTTAATAGATTGCTGGTGTGTTTAATGAGTCATGATTAGTTGCAAATTATTTATTTTTTTCATAAGCTCTGCTATTATGCATTTGCTGAATTTGGAGGCCAACCCAGTTAAAGCCTGTTATTTAACATCATCTGCTTTTTAGTGCACTATTGGGGCCCAGTAGACTGCACTCTGCTTATCTCTACAGTCCCTAGAAGGTATCGATATCTCTTCTTTTGTGAACACTCTCTTTTCAGAGGTTTCTTTTTTCTTTGTTCCTCCTAGGACTCTAAACCCTTTCCAGTGTGAAATGGCCTGGGTTTGCAAACAAGGTGTAAGGGTAATAGCAGATTGTACTATCACCTCTTAATGCTTGTTATGCTTGGCTAAGCTTCCAATTATGTGATTCTATTCAATTTTTTGTGAAGAGGGACCAGAAATGACATGGTGTTAGTGAACCTCACCTGCTTCAAGAAAAAAGTTCTAATCTTTGAATATATAACAAAGAGAATCTTTTGATAACACTTAGGCACTGAATTCTCTGAATTCTGAAGAAGACAGTGGACTTTTGAAAAACTCCATCTCCAGACCTCAATTAGAGGCACTGAGTCGTTAAGAATTTAACTTTCATGTGTGAAGGTGAGGGTTTTTTTTTTTTTTTAATCTGCGAAGCTTTAGTGAAATTGAGGCTGTGAATTTTATTCTGATTCATAAAAGTTCAAACATTCTTTCAATATGTGCAATAAAGTGGCATAATAAAATAGTTTAATGGCTTTATGTTTTTCCCTTTTTTCCCCTGACGTGCTTCTCTTAGCTCAAGACTGGCTGCCCTAGTTGACAGGGAGCACGCATTTGAGAAGAAATAGGGAGTAGAGTGTAGACTCTGGAGCTAAGTGACATGGGTTCAATTTTGTTTCTTCTGCTACATAGTTGTATAACTTTTGATAAGCTCTTAAACTCCCTATACATTAGTTTCTTTATCTTCAAAACAGGGATAATGAGGGTGGTTCTGAGGGTTGAGTGAGTTAATACTAGAAAGTCTTAGAGCAGGACATGACACAAAGTGCTTTAAGCCTATAAGTAATATTATATGTAGTATAATGTATAGTGTTTTGGTTACACTGTCAGTTGAGGTACTGTACCCTTCCCTAACCATGGGTCTTGTTATACTTTAAATAAAGTCACACTTAATTGCCACATTTGAAATAAAGCAATATATCAGGCCCCCATACTTTAATAATACAATTAACTACCATCACCCGCTTAATTTAATCATTAAATTTAAAGTTTTATGCTTTGGTATCCATGCTGAAATTTGGGTAAAGAAATGTTGAAGAAAACCTGTGACATCAGATTTTTTTAAAGGGCTTTATGTGAACTGTAATATTGTAATTTTGCTAAGCATTTATAAAATAGAAAATGATAACAAAATTCTATGTTCATGTACTAATTCTGTGCAGAAATATAAGCCAGGGAAAGTTGACAGTGTTTGTTAGATTGTAACAGAATAGAACAATTCCTTGTGTTATCAATTGTATAGTAAAGAAATAAAACACTAACTTAATGTGTATTCAGTTTAAATGCTTATGTATTTTTAAATTTCCAAGAAAAGAAAAAAAAACATTTTGTACATTTGGGGAAAAAAATCTGAATTTTCCCAACTCTCTCCTACAAATTTGAATTTTAGGCAGGTTGAAACAGAAATAGCCAGAGTAGATGCATATCAAGGATAGTACCCTAACGTATCTAGCTCATTTTCCATTTTCTCTGTTACTTGTATCCCCAAAGTTGCCTAGTCTCTGTCTTGTTATTTTTTCAGACCACTTCATCTCTCCCTGCACACGCATGAATACTTGAGAAGGTATTTAGGAATCTCTGCTTTTACTTATGCATGCTTCCTGGAAGTCTCAAATACTACCTTAATTATCTGAAAGGTCTTTCCAACCGTAAATAGTATCTCCTAGAAATGCCTATTTTCTTTTATCATGTTGTTTTCAAAAGACATTTTAGTACTTCAAGGATGTATTAGAGCTTTATGTACTAGTCATGATAGGAATCTGCCTGGATTATTTGTAAGATATGAACATAAACCCTAATATTTTTTTTTTTTACTTATTGTGGTCTCATTTCCCCTCCCCTTTGATATAAATCATTTCACCTCTCAATCTTCCACATGATATTTTTTCCTTAAGTTCAATGAGCACTAGAGTGGAGATATTGTTTCTCCAATAAATGCAAGCAGAAGAGAATGTAGTTATGATTAAAGATATGTTATATTTTATTACCTATGACAATCTCACTGAAAAGAGACATCAGTCTCTGATACTCTGAAATCCTTGTGAATATGTGTGTTATTTAATATTTAGAATATTATGTACTCAACTAATCTTCATCAAGTCACTGTGTTAGGATTTGTTCAGTAAGGCAAATGGGAATGACAATCTTTGCTATCAAGGAGCTTTTTTTTTTTTTTTTTTTGACTTGAAGCAAATTTATTTCTGGAGTCCCCCAGCCATACCCCAATGCATTTGTAATTATGCTTTCACAAATTTTTAAAAGCTATTTTAAAATTAAACTCCATAGCAGTTTAAATTACGTTTTGTACCATTTCATGTCTCTTAAATATATTGAGACCTATAATGGTTAAGAATATTATTTATTATGATAAATATTTGTGTAGTGAATGTGTATCCTACTGTTGTTGGGAAGACTGTTCTATGAATATTAATTTGATCAAGATCATTGATAGTGTTGTCTTCAATGTCCTTATATTTTGTCTACTTGTTTTATCAATTACTAGTTACAGTTGCAGATTTTTTTTATTCTTCCTTTTAGTTCTATCACTTTTTGCTTCTCGTACTTCGAAACTCTTTTATTAGATGCATACATATTCAGAATTGTGACTTAAGGGATTTATTCATTTACCATTATTAAATGTTATTAAATGTCCTTTGCATTTTAATGACAATGTGATCCTTTTAATGAAGTCCACTTTGATTTTTAATTGAAGTATAGTTGATTTACAATACTGTATTATTTTCCAGTATATAGCATAGTGATTCAATATTTTTATATATTAAACTTTATTTAAATTATTATAACTTAATGCCTATTTTACCTGTGCTATATATTTTTGAATTAGTTTTTGTTTACTTATTTACTTTATGCATAGTTATTTGCATCTCTTAATCCCATATCCCTATCTTCCCTCTCCCCACTGGTAACTGCTAGTTTGTTCTCTATATTTGAGAATCTCTTTCTGTTTTTTTTATATATATATTTTATTTTTTAGATTCCATGTATAAGTGATAGTATAGAGTATTTGAGTGATAGTATAGAGTATTTGTTTTCCTCTGACTTATTTCACTAAGTAATCATAATACTCTCTTGATACCTCCAAATTGTTGCAAATGGCAGAATTTCATTCTTATTTATGGCTGAATAATATTCTATTGCACATACATACACTATATCTTCATCTGTTCCTCTACGGATGAACACTTAGGTTGCATCCAAATCTTGGATATTGTAAATAATGTTGCTGTGAACATTGGGATGTATGTATATTTTTGGATTAGTTTTTGTTTTCTTTGGATGTACACTCAGAAGTTGAATTGCTGGATCATAATATAGTTAAGTTTTTAGTTAATTAAAGAACCTCTGTGCTGTTTACATAGTGGTTGCACCAATTCACGATCCCACCAACAGTGTACTAGGATTCCGTTTCTCCACATCCTCACCAATATTTGTTATAGTGGACATTTGATAATAGTTATTTTATCAGTAGTAAATATCATTGTAGTTTGGATTTGCATTTCTCTGGCAATTGGAGATGAGCATTTTTTTCATGTGCCAGTTGGTCATCTATCTATCTTCTTTGGAAATAAAACTCTTTAGGTCTTCTGGTCATTTTTGACTAAATTTTCTATTGTTTGATATTGAGTTGTATGAGTTGTTTATTTTGATGCTAACCCATTATTGGCTAAATCATTTGCAAATATTTTCTTCTATTCACTAGGTTGTCTTTTTGTTTTGACAATTGTTTCATTTACTGTGCAAAAGATTTTAAGTTTAATTAGATCCCATTTGTTTATTTCTGCTTTTATTTTTTGTGCATTAGGAGTAGATCTAAAAAATATTGCTAAGGTTTATGTCAACAAGTGTTCTGCCTATATTCTCTTGTAGGTGTTTTATTGTTTCAGGTCTTTCATTTAAGTCTTTAAACCATTTTATATTTATTTTTATATATGGTGTGAGGAAATGTTCTAATCTCATTCTTTAATATGCAGCTGCCCATTTTCCTTGAGGCACTTATTGAAGAACTGTCTTTTCTCAATTTTATTTTCTTGCCTCTTTTTGTCATACATTAATTAGCTGTAGGTATGTGGGTTTATTTATGGGCTATCTGTTATGTCCCAGTGATCTATGTGTTCATTTTTGTGCCAGTATGATACTGTTTCGATTACTGTAGCTTTGTAACATAGTCTGAAGTCAGAGAGCATGCAACATGCAACATGCAGCTTTATTCTCTTTCTCAAGATTATTTTGGCAATTTGAGATATTTTGCAGTTCCATAAATTTTAGGATTATTTGTTCTAGTTATGTTAAAAACTATTATCATGAGTATTTTGATGTCAAATACTGTACTACATTAAGTTTGTACTACAATAAATCTGTAAATTGCTTTGCATAGTGTGGACATTTTAAAAATGTTGAAACTTCGAGTACAAGAACATGGTCTATCTTTCCATTTCTTATATCACTTTCAAAGTCCCTCGTCAGTATTCTATAGTTTCCATAGTTTATGTCTTTTACCTCCGTGGTTAATTTTATTCCTAGTTATTTTTATTATTTTGATGTGATTTTAAAATTATTGTTTTCTTGCTTTCTCTTTCTGACAATTTATTATTAGTGTATAAAAAAGCAGGTTTCTGTATATTAATTGTGTATTCTGCCACTTTACTGAATTTATTTATTCTAATAGTTTTTTGGTGGAGAATATAGTGTTCTATGCATAACATCATGTCATCTGCAAATAGGCAGTTTTAACTCTTCCTTCTGATTTGGATTACTTTCACCTCTTTTTCTCATCTGATTGCTGTGACTGGGACTTCAAATACTATTTAAATAAAAGCGGCAAGAATGGTCATCCTTGTAAAGATTTTGTTTTTCACCAGTGCGTATAAATGTTAGCTATGAGTTTATCATGAATGGCCTTTATTTTATTGGGATGTGTATTCCTTCTATACCAACTTTTTATGAGTGGTTTTTATCATGGATGGATTTGAATTTTGTCAAATATATGTATTGATACCCTTGCTTTTCTGTTGTATCCATTTTCATAAATATATTTTTCCATTACCTTACTTTGTTTTGCCTTTTATGATTTCTTTCCTTCTACTAACTTTAGGTCTTGTCTGTTCTTCTCTCTCTAGCTGCTTTAGGTGTAAAGTTAACTTGTTTGTTTGAGCTTTTTCCGGTTTCCTGAGGTGGGCTTGTATTGCCATAAACTTTCCTCTTAGAACGGCTTTTGCTGCATCCCATAGGTTTTGGAGTGTCGTATCTTTGTAGTCATTTGCTTCTAGGTATTTTTTTTTTTTTTTGCTATTTCTTTGGGCCACTTCTGTGGCATATGGAGGTTCCCAGGCTAGGGGTCCAATCGGAGCTGTAGCCGCCGGCCCACGCCAGAGCCACAGCAACTCGCGATCCAAGCCGCGTCTGCAACCTACACCACAGCTCACGGCAACACCGGATCGTTAACCCACTGAGCAAGGGCAGGGACCGAACCCGCAACCTCATGGTTCCTAGTCGGATTCGTTAACCACTGCGCCACGACGGGAACTCCAGCTTCTAGGTATTTTTTAATTTCCTCTTTGATTTCTTCAGTGATCCATTGGTTGTTTAGTAGCATGTTGTTGAATCTCCATGTGTTTGTGTTTTTTGCAGTTTTTTTCTTGTTGTTGATTTCCAGTCATATAGTGTTGTGGTTGCAAAAGATGCTTGATGTAATTTCAATTTTCTTAAAGTTACTGAGGAGTGATTTGTAGCCCAGGATGTGATGAATCTTAGAGAATGATCCATGTGCACTTGAGAAGAATGTGTATTCTGTTGCTTTTGGATAGAATATCCTATAAATATCTATTAAGTCCATCTGGTTTAGTGCCTCATTCAGCGCCTATGTTTCTTAATGATTTTCTGTCTGGTTGATCTGTCCATTGCTGTAAGTGGGGTGTTAAAGTCCCCCACTATGATTGTGTTATTGTTGATTTCTCCTTTTAGGGTTATTAGCAGTTTCCTTATATATTGTGGTGAACCTATGGGTGCATAGATATTTAAAATGGTTATATCTTCTTCCTGGATTGAAAGTTTGATCATTATGTAATGACCTTCTTTGTCCCTGAAAATATTCTTCATTTTAAAGTCTATTTTGTCTGATATGAGTATTGCTACTCCAGCTTTCTTTTGATCCCTGTTTGCATGAAATATTTTCTTTTATCCTCTCACTTTCAATTTGTATGTGTCCCTAGAAGTGAAGTGGGTCTCTTGAAGACAGCATATATATGGGTGTTGTTTTTGTATCCATTCAGCCAGTCTATGTCTTTAGGTTGGGGCATTTAGTCCATTCACATTTAAGGTAATTATTGATATGTATGTTCTTATTGCCATTTTATTAACTGTTTTGGATTTGTTTTTGCTGCTCTTTTTTCTTCCCTTCTTTTCTTGTTCTCTTCTGGTTTGATGACTATCTTTAGTGTTGTATTTGAGTTTGTTTTTCTTTGTTTGTGTATCAATTGTAGATTTTTGGTTTGCAGTTATTCTGAAGTTTTGGTATAAGAGTCTATATGTATATGAGATTGTTTTATATTGTTCTTTTAATTGCAAGTTCATCTCCAGTGTTCTGCATTTGTACCCACCTATTCTCATGATTTCTGATTTTGGTGGTATAATTGTACACGGATAATTTCGTATCTTTACTGTATATATACATTTACTGGTGAGCCTGTTTTGCCTTTTAATTATTGTACAAGTTTATTTATGTTGCTGATAATCATCCTTTCCTATATATTTCCCTTTACTAATAGGATTTTTTTCTTTCCTATAGATTATACCTTCTTATTGTTGTCTTTTCTTTTCAACTTAGATAAGACATTTAACATTTCTTTTAAGTTCAGTTTTGTATTGATGAACACTTTTAGTTTTTGCTTTTTAGAGGAGTTTTTAATCTTTCCTTCAATTCTAAATGATAATCTTGAAGGGTAGAGTATCCAAGATTGCAATTTTCCCCCTTTTAGTGCTTTAAATATATCATGCTACTCCTTTCTGGCCTGCAAAATTTCTGCAGGAAAAAAATAGCTGATAGTTTTATGAACTTATCTTTTATATTACCCTTTGCTCTTCTTTTGCTGACTTTAGAATTATCTCTTTATATTTAACTTTTGCCATTTTATGTTTTCTTTTTTTGAGAGGACACACCCATGGCATATGGAAGTTCCCAGGCTAGGGCTCGATTTGGAGCTGCAGCTTCTGGCCTACGCCACAGCCACAATGTCAGATTTGACCTGTATACAACACAGTTCATAGCAACGCCATATCCTTAACCCACTGAGTGAGGCCAGGGATCAGACCCATGTCCTCATGGATACTAGTTGGGTTCGTTACCAATGAGCCATTTTGGGCACTCCCACTTTTGCCATTTTAATTATGATATATCTTGGTAAGAGTCCATTTGGGTTCAAATTTTTGGGGATTCTCTGTGCTTCCTGTACCTGGATATCTATTTCCTTCTCCATGTTTGGGAAGTTTGTAGCCATAATTTCATTCAAATATATTTTTGAACTCCTATATCTCTTCTCCTTCAGAGACCCTTATAATGTGAATGTTGCTACCCTTGATGTTTTCTCAGAGATCCCTTAAACTGTTCTTTTTTTTAATTTATTTTTTTCTGTTGTATATATTGGGTGATTTCCATTATTTTGTCTTCTAGATTAATCATTCTTCTGTATCAGCTAGTATGCTATTAATTCCTTCTAGTGTGTTTTTAATTTCAATTATTATATTCAATTCTGGCTGAACTGAACTGGTTGTTTTTTAGATCTTCCACTTCCTTGATAAAATTTACACTGAGTTCATCTATTCTTTTCCTTCATTCAGTTTGGATTCTTTTTACTAGTGATTTGATTTCTTCATCTAGTAAATTTCTTACCTATGTTTCATTATTTATTTTTAAGGGGTTTTTCTTTTTCTTTTTCAATTGAGAACAATTCTCTTTTGCTGAGTTTCTTTCTATGAAATTAGGTGGAATAATTACCTATTGTACTCTCGAGGCGATGTCCTTTTGTGGGAACAATCCTACAGTCTATGTGTATCCAGTGTCTTTGATGGGAGTGCTAAATTTGACATGAACAAGAACAAGTTGTGCTTTGCCCTAGGGTGGTCTGGCAGCCATCACCTTGGTGGTAGGTAGGTGGGCCTAAGAATGGAAGGGCTAGGGCAGGAGCCAGATGTGAACCAAGGCTTCTCCTCTGCTCAGTGGTGGTTATTACCCTGTCTTGGGTGGTTTCAGTTCCCAGGTTGCTGGACCAGAAGCCACAAGCTTTAGGTCAAATCTGCTCTGACCCCTCCAATTACCAGCAATCTTTCCCCAGAGGAGAGCAGTGTTAGAACAAGAGAAATCTGTGTGGGCACTCAGCATGGGCTGGGGTGCAGACTATGGCCATCTGGTTGGGTCAAAGACTCAGATTGCTTCTGATACACTGCTTGTATAAATGTCAGTAACGGCTGCCACCACCCTGCCAGATGCTGCTTTGTGTCTGAGTTACCTCCGTGTCTCACAGCCAAGCCCTTGCACTAGTGTGGAGCTGTGTCACGAAGCAAGTGAGGCTGGAGCATTCACTAGTTCAAACTGGGCAAGCACATGGGCAATTGTGAGAAATTGGTCAATATCTGGTTGAGTTTTAATCTGTCCTCTCTGCCATGGTTTGAGGGCAAGAAAGCATGCACAGGTTCCTCAGAAGCAGAGTCCAGGCTTCCCACAGCCCTCCTATTATTCCTACTAGCCCTGAAACCAGACAAGGAAGCAAGTTTTCCCCATGTCAAAACTCAGGGCTGGGGTATCCATTATTTGGCTCAAACTGTTCACTCCCCAGGGAAGATCTCTACCCATGTAATGTTGCTTTTTCTCTGAGTCCCCTCCCAGAAGCACAGGTGCAAAACTGATTGTTTCTCTTACTTTCATATCTGGTTCCATATGGATCTTTCTTATAGTCTTGGTTTTGTAGGAATCTTTCTGCAAGTTTCTAGTTTGT
This sequence comes from Phacochoerus africanus, assembly GCF_016906955.1. Taxonomy (NCBI): domain Eukaryota; kingdom Metazoa; phylum Chordata; class Mammalia; order Artiodactyla; family Suidae; genus Phacochoerus; species Phacochoerus africanus. The sequence continues at coordinate 119,817,968 of NC_062558.1, read as the reverse complement.
TTCCAATGAAAATCATTCCACATGTAAATGTATTTTTGATGTGTTCCTAGGATGAGGTGGGTTCTATATCCTCTACTCTGTCATCTTGATCTCCACCAAAGGGCTTTTAATCTTTGTGGAAATATATGTAATCTGGTATGCTAATACCATAGCCTTCAAGTTAAAAATAATAATAATAAATATAAGCATGAAAAGTCTCCCAAAATGTTTGATTCTGGATTCACAATATCTGCCAGACTTGACTACTTCTTATTCTAGAAATTAACACCCCATGTTTTCCCTAAAATTCTCCTTAACTTTAATTTTATTTTATTTTTGTTGAAGTATTCAATTTGGCCTATCACTTACATCATCTATACATTTCTCTAACCTGTAACATTGATTCATACGGGTGTTAATTTATCCAAATTGTTTATACTCAGAATATTAGAATACAACTATTTAATAGGGAGTCCTGGGAGTTCCCATTGTGGTGCAGTGGAAACAAATCCAACCAGTAGCCATGAGGATGTGGGTTTGATACCTGGCCTTGATCAGTGGGTTGGGGATCTGGTGCTGCTGGAAGCTGTGGTGTAGGTCAAAGATATGGCTTGGATCTTGTGTTGCTGTGGTTGTGGTGTAGGCTGGCAGGTACAGATCTGACTTGACAGCTAGCCTGGGAACTTCCACATGCCATGGGTACAGCCTCAAAAGCAAAAAATTTTTTTAAAAATTAAAAAAATAAAATAGGGAGTCCTATTCATGGAAGATTTCATCTAAAATACTAGGAGGATTCATTGATATCTGATGGGTCTGTCCAGATTTTCTTCTCACCTCTTTGTACTTTGCTTCTCTGTGTATCTGCAGCAATGCTATGGTAAGTGGGGATCTATCAACAAATACAGATGGTAGTATATATTTGAGTTTTGAGAAAATACTAGCATGAAGTCAAAAGGCACCCATGGAACCTAGAGACCCTTCTCAGGAGATGAGAGAAGCAACTAACGAATGACATGTAAAATGACAGTCACAAAAGATGCTTTAATCATAGTGTACTGTTATGGAAAAATACTGGAAGCCATTGTTTTAAGCATTGGTATTTTACTGATTGTTTTTTGAGCTTTGATTTTCCTATGTATAATTACTAATGCATAAAGCTGGGAAGGTTTTTTTTCTTTTTCTTTTTTTGGCCTGCTTGGGACATATGAAGTTCCTGGGCCGGGGATCAGAACTGTGCCACATTTGCGGCAATGCTGGAATCCACTGTGCCAGGCTGAATATCGAAGCTGCACTGGTACTACAGAGATGCAGCAGATGATCCCATTGCGCCACAGTGGGAACTCTGAAAGTTTTTTATTTTTTAAATTTTTTTGTAATTTTTTGCTTTTTTGGGGGGAGGGGGGAGGCACACATTGGCATATGGAGTTCCTAGGCTAAGCATTGAATCAAAGCTATAGCTGCTGGCCGACACCACAGCCACAGCAATGCGGGATCCGAGCTGTATCTGTGACCTACACCACACTCATGGCAACACAGGATCCCTGACCCACTGAGCAAGGCCAGGGATTGAACCTGCATCTTCATGGATCCTAGTTGGGTTTGTTAATCACTGATCTACCAATAGAACTCCTGGAAGTTTTTTTTTTATATAAAATTTATAATTGTGAAACCTAGAACTAGCTTTTACTTCATCTTGAATCCATTGTTTGAAACATGAGAAATGTAAGTCCAATCTCCTCTCAAGGTGAAGTGATTTTCTCCATATTTTCTACAATATTAGAGTGTAGAAGGAGTCTGTGATTCCAAGATATCTTCAGCACTATCTAAATAGCCCAAACAATACACCTTTCTAATTTTCTTACTCTCCACTTTCTTTTCTTCATTCCTTTGAAATAATGTTTGTCTTAGGAAGTAGAGGCCCCAGAAGATAGTTCTGCAACTTCAACTCTCCACTTATTATCACTAGAAAATAAGCCAATTCTGTTCTTTCCCCAGAGCACCAAAAAGTTTCTTTTATTTTCATCTTTAAAGGAAGATGAATGTGTTGGCAGACTAATCATTACTGCCATTAGGAAATAGGTATTCAAGCTAAAAATAATGGGGAAGGTGAAATCCGCACACATTTCAAATGAGTCTGGACAAAGCCCTGAAGACAGTGCTGAAGAGAACAATATGGTATTGTCACTAGGGCCACATCAGGTGACCTCTCTTTAATGGGTCCTTTTTATACCTGCACTTCTAAGATCATATTATGATGGAAATGGGCTTGGCAAATGATTTTCAAATGTACCCACACATTAAAAGTCATTTCATAACTGTTTCTAGTCTGACCATTTAAAAGTATCACCTTCAGAGAAATTTTGCCATCTATCACCCTTAAACAACTTGCAATTATGATAAATAGAGTATTTGCTACATAATTCCTTATTGAATGATATCAGGAAGTCATGCCCATTTAGGAGCTTAAGTTGTAGTCTGCATGTTTCCCTAATTAAAAATAGACTCCTGCTTTTTTTCTCCATGCTGAGAAAAAAAAAAAGAATCTTCTCTAAAAAAACAGTTACGTATGGTTTGAGGTTGTTGACTTAAAAAATATGCACAACTTAAAAGTTGAGAGTTAAGTTTAAGTTGAGACAAAATGAGGACTAGCGCCCAGGAGGCAGCATTTCAGACAGCTCTGAAACACCACTCCAAAGAGGCAGGGGGAAATGTCAGTATGTATGTAATTTTGCTGAAGAGGGAGATACATGCAACTATGCACACATTTTATAGAAGGTTACTAGTCTCGTTAAGGCTACAGCTAGTCACAAGGAGCAGATGTGAACAGGAAGGATTTTATTTTATTTTTCGTCTTTTTAGGGCTGTCTCCGAGGCATATGGAGGTTCCCAAGCTAGGGGTTGAATCAGAACTGCAGCTGCTGGCCTATGCCACAACCATAGCAATGCAGGATCTGAACCGTGTCTGTGACCTACACCACAGCTCACAGCAATGCCAGATCCTTAACCCACTGAGGGAGGCCAGGCGTTGAACTTGCTCTCTCTTGGGTATTAGATTTGTTTCTGCTGAGCCATGATGGGAACTCCCAACATGAAGAATTTTAGTGCTTTTTTAGATACAAGGAAGAATTGGGCTCATAAAATCTTCTGAAAATAACTATCCAAAGACCTGTTTTGCTGGTTTTCCCAGAGCACAGAGTGCCTCACTCCTGAGCTCCTTTCAGGGGGTGTTGTGGGTTGGCAGTGGCAGTGGCTCATGATTCAATCCACGGAGAGCCATGCAGATGGCAAGTGCCCATCTCCAGTTACAAGGTCAAATGTGCAAATACTTTTTTAGGAAACATTAAAATAGTTTAATAGGGAGTTCCTGTCGTGGCTCAGTGGTTAATGAATCTGACTAGGAACCATGAGGTTAGCGGGTTCAATCCCTGGCCTTGCTCAGTGGGTTGAGGATCCGGCATTGCCCTGAGCTGTGGTGTAGGTTGCAGACGCGGCTTGGATCCCACATTGCTGTGGCTCTGGTGTAGGCTGGTGGCTAAATCTCCGATTCGACCCCTAGCCTGGGAACCTCCATATGCCACAGGAGTGGCCCAAGAAAATGGCAAAAAGACAAAAATAAAATAAAATAAAATAAAATAGTTTAATAGGAGAGCAATAAATTTACTTTTTATATAATGTCAGAAACATTAATAGCAGCCAGTTGATATGTAAGTTCACTGTAAGGAATAGACACCTCATCAAATGAAATTCTAAAATCCAGTTCTATATGTAAATTTTATGGAAAGGGTAGAAAAGAGCAGTGCTTGGCAGCAGAGGCGCTGGGTGTCACTTTCAGTGAGACATCGGTGAGTATTTGGAGTCCCATCAATAACTTTCTCTTATTTTTATCTTGGCAATATCTCCTGCTACTTTGCTCTGATTTAATCAATGTAAATTATTTCTCTAACATCAGGATATTTAAAAAATACTATCAGCAAAGCTTGCTGAATAGTCAAGTTTTTTTAAAGAATTTTATAAACCTTGCTGTACAGTGGGAAAAAAAATAAATAAGAAAAAAAAAAAAGCTGGAGGATAGAGGGTCTGAAGAAAGAGGAAATATGGAAGAGAGATCAGAATGTTGTGTGTGATATTTTAAGCCAGGTTTTCTCTAATCCCATCTCTTTTGTAATCTAGTGTTCCATTCACAAGATAAAGTTTTCCTTCTCTCAATATAAAATAAATAAAGTGTTTCTGTTTAAAAGTAAAAAAAAAAAAAAAAGAATTTTATAAAGATAAATTCCTGTAACAGTAGTCAACAGGTTTAAATGCACATTGTCATTTTTATTACATTCATGGAGTTGTGCAACCATCACCACTATATAATATTTCATTTTCCACATTACAAAAAAGAAACCTTGCAGCCATTAAAGAAACTCCCCATTTCCCTCTTTCCCCAGCCGTAAGCAGACACTAAATTTGTCTCTTCTGAACATTTCATATACAGAGAATCATAAAATATGCTTTTATGACTGTTTATTTTCACATGTGTTCAAGTTGCATCTGTCTTGTAGCATGCATCCATACTTCATCTTTTCATTGCCAAGTAATATTTCATTGTGTAGATGGGTTACATTTTGTTTACCCATTCACCAGTTGATGGACATTTGGATTGTTTACCCTTTTTTGTTATTATGAGTAAATCTCATAAATGCTTGTATACAACTGAGTGTATGAATATGTGTTTTTATTTATGTTGGAAATAAATTTAGGATAGAATTGTTGAATTACATGGAAATGCTACATGCCATTTGAGGAACTGTTCACTGTCCCAAAGTGGTTGAACTGTTTACAGGCTAGGGGGTCAAATCAGAGCATCTGGCTGCAGCTGCCAGCCTACACCACAACAATGTGGGATCTGAGCTGCATCTGCGACCTACACCACAGCTTACAGCCACACCAGATCCTTAACCCACTGAGTGAGGCCAGGGATCAAACCCACATCCTCATCAATACTAGCTGGGTTCTTAACCTACTGAGCCACAACAGGAACTCCTGCTGTAGAGCATCTTTTTCATGTGCTTAGTGACTATTCGTGTATCTTTGGAGAAATGACTATTCAACTATTTTTCCCATTTTTAATTTGAATATTTGTCTTTTAAATTTGATTTGTAAGGTTTTTTATGTATTCTGAATAGAGCTTCCTTATTAAATATTATGATTATAAATATTTTCTACCATTCTGAGGGTTGTTGATTTTCTATTCTCCTTTGAAACACAAAGTTTTGTGTAGTCCAATTTATTTATGTTTTTCTTTTGTTACTTGCTTTCGAGAGCCTCCCTTTTGCTTTGGCTTTTGATTATTTATATTATATCTAGATATAGATCTCCTTGAATTTATCCTAACTATAACTTGATAAACTTCTTGAAGGTATAGATTAATTTTTTAAATTAAATGCAAGGCATTATTACTTCAGATATTATTTTTTTCTTCCCTTTGTCTCTTCTCTCCTTCTATGACTTCCAGTAAGTGTTTTGCCACATTTGATGTTGCACAGGTAGTTTAGCCTATTTTCATTTTCCGTCTTTTTTCTGTCTCTCTCTCTGTTCTGCAGACTAGATAATCTCAATTGAATTGTCCTTAATTATGCTCTTTCTTCTGCCAAGACAAATCTGCTGTTTATTCCTTGTGGTGAATTTTTTCATTTCAGTTATTGTAGTTTTAAAATCAGAAATTTCTATTTGCTTCTTTTAGAAATATTTTTTCTTTATTGATTTTGTGTATTTTGTGAGACTTGATTCTGATATATTCTTTAATTATATAGACAGGTTTTTTTTTTTTTTAGTTCTTTAAACATATTTGTTTTATCATTGTTGTTAATTTTGTACTTAAGAGGAGAAAAATGCTTCCAGTAATTTATTGGAATTTCACTGAATCTGTGCCTTTTGGTTATCATAAGGCAGAGAGTAGAATTTCTTAGAAATCTAGACTCTTGTCATTTTTCTAGCTATATGTCTCCAGATCAGTTGCCTCATCATCCAAACATTGCTTGGAGTTTCAAGTGACGTGTAATCCATTCATCTGTCAATGGACATTTAGGTTGTTTCCTAAATGGCTGTAAAAAAGGAAAGCTATAGATTTCATGTGTTGTTTTGATGTTAGGATTCATCTTGGCAGTTTCAGATGATGTTCTTAATTCTTTGTGATTATCTAGTGCAGACCAGAGACTCGGAAGGTGGGTCCCCCCATGTCGAGGAGAATTATATCTATATATAGAGAGAAGGTATATGTGTACATGTATGTGTGTGTGTGTGTGTGTGTGTATTTATTCATTCCTTCTGCCACCAGAAACATGTCTCTAATGCAGAAGGAATGGAGGGGGTGTAACCCAAACATGCCAGTGACAGGGCTGGGGGAAGGTGTGGCGGTCAAACAGAGAGTGGAGGACTGGTGGCCTACATGGCAGTGGTGGAATCAGGCTGAGGGACAGAGTTAAATTCAGCCATGATTCAAGCCCTTCCATTTGCCAACTACTGGTGACAAGAACCTGTAGGGACATGGGTGGGAGCTATGAGATGACCAGACATAGCAGTGGGATGGCAACCTTGGCAGAGAGTTCTGGGGCCATGGGCACTGGACCAGTGCTTTCAGGCAGGTGGCTGTGCTTTCAGGCAGGGTGGAGAGGGCTAAACATATTTGTAATAGCCAATTTAAAGTCCAACATGTAGGCTTCCTCAGCCAGGTTTATTGACTTCTTTTCTTCCCTGTGTTGTTGCTAGACTTTCCTGTTCCTTTACATGTCTTATAACTTTTCTTTTGAAACTGGATGTTTAAAATAATACAATGTGGTAATATTGGAAACCCACCACCTCCCTCTCCAGAGAAGATTGTTGTTGCTCTTTGTGATTGCTTCTATTTTTGCTCATCTTTTGTTTAGTGAGTTCATTGGTAAAGTTTGTATTTCCTGTTGTGTGTGGCTACTTATACCTATATCTTATAGTGGTTAGCTGGTAATTGGACAGAAAATTCCATAAGTAACTTAGTCAGAAAATATTCTAGCCTTTTGCAAGTGTCTTTGTGCTGTTTGCTATGTTGGGACATGGCGTCAGTGCTTTAGAAGTTCACAACTTTGTCTTGGTCTTAACCCCCTGTTTGTGCAGAACCTCAAATCAGGCAGAAATGAGATTAGGGCTTTCTCACTCTTTACTTAAGAATGTGCAAATCCCAATACATGTATATAGCCTTCAAGATGCCAAAGAATATGTTAAAACCTTTCAAATTTCTTGTTAACATTTGATTTCCCAGATCTTTCAAGGTTTTTTTTTTTTTTTTGATTAATCTATTGTTTGCCCCAACTTATATATCACCACTTCAGGCAGCTATGTTGTCAAACAGTTTCCACTTATTTTTTGAGCAAATTCTAGATATAGGCATTTTCCTACTGCACGATCATGGAGGTTAATGCCAAATACTGACACACCCTTTGAGTGTGTTTTTCACTCATACCCTTTTTCCGGTGTCTGTCGGACACATAGTGACAATAGTTTGGGGCTGGGGCTTTTTGAAAAGCTCCGATTCTGATATGGTCCCCTTAGTAGCTAATTTTCACATCATCCATGTTTTCAAGGCTGCTGGTGTTTTGTTGTTGTTTTAAGCAACTGTAGAGCTAGAGAGAAAGCCTTTGGAATATGGAAAGTTAAAGCACATCAGATTGCAGTTTTTAGTTCAGCATTTTTCTTGAATAAATTGCTACTCTAATTCTTGAAAGCATTTATTAATTTTTATAATCCTAAAACACTTGATTTTGAAAATATTTGTCAGTACTTGTATGGGACAGCAGATTTTTCATGGGTTGCTGACTCACTGTTTTGAAGTACTTCCTGGACAGTGAGACTCGTAGAGTTCCAATATCATCTTGACTGTCTGGCACACCAAGTCAAAAACAAGGGTCTCAGAGGTCTGATAGTTTACCTGATGAGTTTTCTGAGATTCTCAAGGAAACAGGGCCATCTCTACTTCCTTTTTTAGTTAAACATGGAAGCATGAAAATTTGTCCTAGGTATTACTGTAGTTATTCTGATTCCTCCCATCTCTTGGGAGCTCAGCAAAATATTCATATTTTATAACCCCAAGAGAAGAGATCATATTACCACTAGGAAAAATATTGGTTAAGAATACTATAACTACTTTAAAATAAGTATAATCTATAAAATATTGATTCACTATGTTGTATACCTGAAACTAAGATAATATTGTATATCAACTATATTTTATTATTTTTTTAATTATAGCAGCTTATGGAAAAATAAAAACCCTGCCATTTATACATTGGGAATTATACTTTTAACTAGCCCTACCATGTTTCTTCCCTGGATAGATTTTGTTACACCAGAGAATGTGATTGCTAATGAGCTTTTGAGATGAATAATTCTAAATTAAAAAAGCATCCTGCTCTTCATTAAAAAATCATCAAGGTCTAGCCTCCTGCTTTGGTAATTATACCCTAATACATGCTATTCATTATGGCAACAGTCCCTTCATTACCTTTGCTTATCAGTACATGAATATCTGTTGATACCCAGAGCTTGACTCCTAGTTAATTATTGGAAGCTTACATTAACATAATACATTCTATTTCAAGGCATTAAGTATGGTGAAACTTTTTTCATGAGTCTCTTTACCTGTAAGTGAGATGCAGCCTGGGATGAAGAATGCTGGGACTTATACTTTAACTAGAGCATGATTTTAATGAACACATGCTGTAGAAATAAAATAAGAGCAGCAGTGAAATTATCATTATTGGGAAAAGGTACATATGTCCATCTGATGCAGGTTATATTTTGCGACCCTCCTTGACTTCTACAACTTTGAGTAGAGTTAAAGAAGCAATGGAACATAGTTTTATGAGAATATCACAAAACTATGTGGCTTCCTTTACATGTTTAGTTTGCAATGACTTCTTTAGAACTTGCTGTTACTTTAACAATGTCTTTTGTTGTATAACACATGTTTACATTTTACAAGCAAACTGAAAATTTAGTAAAGGAATTCTCTATGTTTTTTAGTGTTTAAATTTCTTCAAGAATAATCAGAACATCACACAGGCTCAAAACTAGTTTCTTCGCTAACTAGAACTTTAAGAAAATCAGAAAAAGAATGGTTTTGGACTAGTTAGATAATTAGACATTTATATTTTCTGCAAATTATGTTAATTAACTTTAAGTTATGCAAAAATGCACCAATTGGCAAAACTTCATGGTTTAATCAATATTAGAGCTCACATTACTATTATAAATAGTGACCACAATAAATTTAAACCATACACTTTCTATACTTTTAGGAGAGTTATCAGACATAAAACAGATATGCCTGACCTTAACTATCAGAACTATTTTTATGAGAACTGTTGTCTTGCCTAATACCCCTATAGTAATAGTATTCATTGCCCTAAAATAGCCCATAGTAGGCATGGCCACTCTCACCCAATGAGTAATAAACTAAAATGAAGTTAAAATTTTGGCACTTACACAGGCTTGACAAAATTTGATTCCATAGACTTGCTCCCTTGTTTAAAGCATCCACACACCATGCACAAAAATAAACTCAAAATGGCTTAAAGACTTAAATGTAAGACAAGATACCATCAAACTCCTGGAAGAGAACATAGGCAAAACATTCTCTGACATCAACCTTACAAATGTTTTCTCAGGTCAGCCTCCTAAGGCAACAGAAATAAAAGCGAAAATAAACCAAGGGAACCCAATCAAACTGAAAAGCTTTTGCACAACAAAGGAAAAAACCAAAAAGACAGCCTATGGAATGGGAGAAAAATAGCTTCAAATGATGCAACTGACAAGGTCTTAATCTCTAAAATATATCAACAACTTATACAACTCAACAGCAAAAAAGCCAACAAGCCAGTTGAAAAATGGGAGAAAGACCTGAATAGACATTTCTCCAAAGATGCACAGATGGACAGCAAGCACATGAAAAAATGCTCAACATCACTGATTATAAGAGAAATGAAAATCGAAACTACTACGAGGTACCATCTCACACTAGTCAGAATGGCCATCATTAATAAGTCCACAAATAACAAATGAGAGGGTGTGGAGAAAAGGGAACCCTCCTGCACTGTTGATGGGAATGTAAACTGATACAGCCGCTATGGAGAACGGTATGGAGGTACCTTAGAAAACTATACATAGAACTATCATATGACCCAGGAACCCCACTCTTGGGCATATATCCAGACAAAATTTTCCTTGAAAAAGACACATGCACTCGCATATTCATTGCAGCTCTATTCAAAATAGCCAGGACATGGAAACAACCTAAATGTCCATTGACAGGTGAATGGATTAAGAAGATGTGGTATATATACACAATAGAATACTACTCAGTCATAAAAAGGAAAAAAATTATGCCATTTGCAGCAACATGGATGGAACCAGAGACTTTCATACTAAGTGAAGTCAGAAAGAGAAAGATACCATATGATATCAGTTATATCTGGAGTCTAATATATGGCACAAATTAACCTTTCCATAGAAAAGAAAATCATGGACTTGGAGAACAGACTTGTGGAAGCTGGGGTTAATAAATGCAAACTATTGCCTTTGGAATGGATAAGCAATGAGATACTGCTGTATAGCACTGGGAACTATATCTAGTCACTAATGATGGAGTATGATAACCTGAGAGGAAATAATGTATATAAGTATGTGTGACTGGGTCACCTTTGATGTATAGTATAAAATTGATGGAACACTATAAACCATCTATAATGGAAAAAAATAAAAATCATTAAAAAAAATAGTTAATCTAGCAAAAGTAAACTGTAACAGGGCCAACAAGAACTGAAATCCATTATATCAGGTCTATTTAGAAAAAGAGTTATTATGCCTGTTCTTTTGAAAATTGCAAGCCCAATTTGGTCTGGAAGCAATTGAGACCTAGAATTAATGAGTGTAACCTAACTATCTGAATGTTGTTGCCCTACTTCCTAGGAACCCTGTAGTCAATATTATTGAAATCACAAATTCCTTGCAATCTGAAAATGGTAAATACTTGGCATTTATTCTGTTCAGTATCAATTTCAACAGCTTCTCAGCTGCAGTTTGCCTTCTCCTTCCATGGAACACAATATGCCTTTAACCAATTACCCTAAGACAGGTAATTAAATGAGTACAGGGAAATTAAAAAATATAAGATGTCCTTGAGGTCAATAGAATACTTAGATCCAATTCTATGTCACACATTTTTGGTAGGAAACATTTAGTGATTTTTTCCCCTTTTGCCCAGATCTTTTCAGGGCTTCCCTTCTGAGGGTCATCAAGACTCATCACCTGGTTTCAGTCACCAGCCTCATTGCTAACTAGGGGAAGTGGTGAAGTGAAAGGTAAAGAAGGCTCTTTTAACTGGGGTTAGGAGAGGAAGTTCTCCCATCTCTATCCATCAGCATCATTTAAATGTCTGTGAAGGTACAAGCAAATTTCCTTGTAACAGCATCACTTACTTTCTACCTTGTTCAATGACCATTTCCTACTCTATGATCCACTCTCCAGTTTCCAAATATGATAAAAAATAAACACATCAAGAAAGTATTCTGTTTGACATTGACACCAAAGAGCTACAGATACAGTGCTGTGAAAACACTGAGAAGGAGAAAAGTAGCATTTCCATGACATTTGTGAAAGACTTCATAGAGAAGAGAGTTGAGCTATATTTTGAAGAATGAGTATCAGTTCCTCTGATTTGGAAGAGAGGAATTTGGAGCATCTGAAGGATTTGAGAAAAGCATGGCTAATTGGTAAGCAGCAAGGATTTCATGCCTGGGCATCTGTCTGTGACCTAGGGGACCAATGAGCAATAAGAGTTATAAAGGATATAATGGGGGCCAAAGGGGCACAGTTAAACAGAGAGCATGATTAAGTCCATGTAGGAGGTAAAAAATCCAGTATCAGTGCAGTAGTTGTTCCTGATGTAGTCTTTAACACTGGACATCTCAGAAATAATAGGTTATTCCATCTCCTTGGGAAATATATCTCTAGGGAGAACTCTAAAAGTTAAAATCCTTTGGTGAGCCATCTTTCTCTCTACCTAAAAAGGCTTCACTGTTGCTGTCTACACTACCATATGAATGTAGGTGCTTCCATTTTCTCAGCACCCCAATGGGCCAGACTATCGGTAGAGTTCTAGGTCCATTTAGTGATGTTCCCATTCCTATAGTCTTATGCAGCAAAATGCAAAAAAAAAAAAGTGATTTCAAGAGGCTTAAAATATGATGGTCTAGTTAGGTTCTTAAATGCATCAGGGTAAATTGAGGAAATGAGTAAGGAAGAAGAGAAAGGGGATATGACAGCAAGAGTTGCATATGGAATTGTTCACCCTCAAGGTTAAAAATACGATTTAGAATTAAGGTGGGAAATCTTTTAAACCTATCTGAATTCTTGGATCCTGGTTTTGTCATTTATATATATTGTGTGTAGGAAAGTTAATATTTATAAACTTGTTTTTCTTTCCATCACTATATTGAGGGATAGTAATGATATTCCTCCATAGGATTATGGTGAGTTTTTGATATAGAATATACAGAAGAGCTATTCCAGTGTTTAGTGCAGAAATGACAAACACTATAGGTCAATTGCATAGCTTGGTTTGCCAGCTGATTTCTTCTAATAATAGGGATCTTTAAAAACGTTTCCTCCAGGAGGAAGATTAAAACACACAAACCAAACCTCAATCTCATTGTGGTTGAGTCTTATTTAGTTTCAGGGTCATCTGATGGCCCCTGTGATAAGTTGAAACATGTCATGCTTGGGCTATAAAATAAGTCCTAACCTTGGCCTAATGTTATAAATTAGATTTGGACATAGGTGAAATTTGCTCAAGAGAAGTTGTGGATTTATTTCGGAGTTTGGGATGTAACTCAGGGTTTATTTGACTGTGTAAGAGTAGGTGCTATAGTCATCAATTTATGGATTGTGGTTGGTGTCCCTGTTGTGGATAATCCATAGAGAAGAAATGAGTTTCATTCAGTTTAGAAGATCTCCTTCCTGTTACCATCTCCACTCTGTGATCTCAACTGGATGTGCCCTTTGAACCACTTTGGCTTTCAGCCCCTTTCCTTAGCTACTGTCTAATTCATAAACACCACAGGCTGCCATTTCAATTTTATGCCCGCTTTCACCATGAAACCATTTATCCTAGCCACACACTAAACTTGCCCTTACATCTCTAATCTGATTCTTAGTTAAAGACAGTATTTTCTGCTTAGAGAATTACCCTAGCTAGGCATCTTCTCTAACTCTCTGACCCAGAGAATGCTAAAATTCCTAAATCCTGATAGCTTTACAACCCATAATGTTCCTTTTTTTTGGTCCATGCTGTAAATGCCATAGGCTCTTTATCTGGCCTCATGTAGATTACTGAAATTCTCTCTAAATAATTTCCTTGCTACCAGTCTCCTTTTTTTTTTGTCTTTTTGTCTTTTTGCTATTTCTTGGGCTGCTCACGCGGCATATGGAGGTTCCCAGGCTAGGGGTTGTATCCGAGCTGTAGCTGCCTGCCTACGCCAGAGCCACAGCAACGCTGAATCCGAGCCGCGTCTGCAACCTACACCACAGCTCACGGCAATGCTGGATCGTTAACCCACTGAGCAAGGGCAGGGACTGAACCCGCAACCTCATGGTTCCTAGTCGGATTCGTTAACCACTGCGCCACGACGGGAACTCCAGAGTGTTCTTTCTAAAATGCTAATGAAATCATGTGGTTCACTTGTTTGAAATCTCTTCTAAAATCCTCATTTCCTTCATATGGTCTTGCTTACTTATATGTCAATATTTTCTGCATCTAGCCTCCTCTTTTACAACATGCCCACAGACACACTATGCTCCAGCCATGTCAAGATATATGGAAATCCCTTAACTCATAAGGCTTTGACATTTATGCCTTTGTGTCTGTGCTATGCAGATGCATGTGCATTAAACCTCTACCCTAAATCCCTGTGAATACTGCTTTTTTATCCCTTAGTCTATATACTATAATTATAAATTTTTTTTCTACTATGTCCTCTAATTTTGTAAGCATTCACTTTCTTAATAAATTTTTGATGCATGGGTTTTTTTGTTTAATTTTGATGAAATACCTATTTTAATGTGATTGCATCTTGTGGACTTTTAAAAAACTCTGTCTACCCTCAAGTCATAAAGATGGTTTTCCATGTTTGTTTATTCCTAAAAACTTCATGGTTTTATCCTTTACATTTAGGTCTATAATCTATCTCAAATTAATTTTTGTGTATGATGTGAGGTAGTGGTCAAGGTTCATTTTTTCCTCCGATGTCTACCCAGTTATTTCAGCACCATTTGTGAGAAGAATGTTTTTCCAAATTGATTTCTTTACTTTGATTGACATTTTGATGTCAGATAGTCCTCCAAATTTGGTTTATTATTTTCCAGGTTGCTTTTTAAAATGCTTATGGAGTTGTTTGCCCGTTTCCATAATCATTTTAGACTCAATTTACCAATCACTGCAAAATCCCCATTGAGGCTTTATGGATTTATGTTGAATCAATAAAATAATTATTCCTTAAAATTTTCATTGACCTCCTAAACACAGACTTTTTTAGTTTGCATTTTGCTTAACTTCCCTCCACGGATCTCTTGTGAATCTTTCTGAATGACACTACTTTGTACTCCTGCTGTGACTGCTCATCCTGATCAATTCCCTTCATTCCTTGCTTATTTTTTAATGTCAACTTAACAGTTCTCATTTCTCACTCACTTTGAGCATTTCTCAATATTTCTTTAAACTGTCTATTAATTGCATCTATTTCAGTATTCCCTCTAAGATAGCTATGTGAATAAGTACGACTAAATAAATATTTTATTACTCACCTCTCCGATAACTGCATTTGCAACTGAGTATGCTGTGCTAACCCTTCAAGTTTTAAGTTCTGGGGGTCTCCACATTTCATTAATTGGGAATTTCTATAGATTTTACCTTCACCATTTTCTCTCAGATTTACATCTGTACTTCCATTCTCACTTAATCCTCTTTAGATGCAAGAGCTTCCCCCCCGCTTTGTTTTAACTTTGGCCTAAATACCACATCAATTTCCCTAAAGCTGAGCTCTCACCATATCACTCTCTTGAGTAACATCCTTTGATAACCCCCATTACTTGCCTAAAGAAGACACAAACACCTAAGTTTTAAGTTGCAAAAATACTAAGCATGTGTTATCTCATTTAATCATAGAAACTGTATAATTATTTTATATTTACAGATGAGAAAACTGAAATTTAGAAATGCTAAATGGTTTCCTAAAGTTCCAGATGTACTAAGTGACAGATATTCCCACCCACTCGGATAATGACATCACTGTACTCTCTTTTAAAGTAAAAGTCACAAAAAGGAAAATGGTCACATTAGGAAAAATATATAAATACATGAGTTGGGATTTCTGTTAATGTTTATACTGTGAACTCTACCTGCATTTAGTAGCTGAAGAAAGACCTCTTCATTTTTTCTTGATCTTTTTTTTTTATCATGAAAATCAAATCCATTGTCTTTCTCTAGCCTCTTCTATTTCAACAAAGACAAAAGAGTCTAGTTCAAATTGATGGTGCAATAGTTAGGAGAGCCAGGAACATAATGTATATATAGTCATGAATAATCAATAAACTTATTGTTCTCTTGACTGCTCTTCCTGTTGGCTTTTGCTCAATTCATTGTTCTTAGGCAATTTATAAATTTTCAAGCCGTGTCTTTTCTTAGGGATACATATTTTGTAGTCAAAGTGAAAAGATTTATACTTTCTTCCTATGATTCTTAGTTCATTCTGTGATGAGCCAGAACTGAAAGAAGAAACGGGGAGTCTTTAAAAGATCATAGGCTGATAAATTTAGACAAACCTATGCCGTGTAATGTGACATTAATGGAGCTGAGCTCCAAAAAAGCAAATGAATCATTCCCTTAGAGTTTGCCACCTTCAGTAAGAGTCAGAGGTTCCTTTTGTTGTAAATAACAAGATAAATGAAAAATGAATAGAGTCAACTGAAAAGCGACAAATTTTAAATAGAGCAACAGCATAGTTTTTTGAAAATGGATCTATCCTTTGTAAGCAGAGACAATAGAATTTTCAAGTATGAAAGGAGTCAAGAATGAAAGTGAAACCCTGCTTATTAAAGAGGGTCAAGGAGACCTGTACTCTCTTAGACAAGTGTGTTTTCTTCCTCTCTAACAAAGAGAAAAGTCAGCCTTGAGACTTGGAGATGTGGGGATAATTGTGCAATACAGATAATTTTGTTGAAATGTGTAAGGGACGAAAACTATAAAATGACCAGGTAGTAATAAAATGGAATAAGCTATGGGGCTTAATTTTGGGCAATGGTCATTGCATATGTGGATTTGGAAAGGCTTACACTTGAGGAGCTGCAGGAAAAACTGCTTCCAGCATCACGCAACAATGGCTTTGAATGACCAGTAGAGAAGGCATTAGTATGTGTATATTTGTCTTAGTACTAGGCTCACTACCACCATTTGGGAGTTTGAAATAATTGAA
This sequence comes from Phacochoerus africanus, assembly GCF_016906955.1. NCBI lineage: Eukaryota > Metazoa > Chordata > Mammalia > Artiodactyla > Suidae > Phacochoerus > Phacochoerus africanus. The sequence goes on along the minus strand of NC_062558.1, from coordinate 119,801,448 downwards.
AGAGGGAAAGATTATTCTGAAGAGTAGTTTTTATAAAACAATATTGTTCTGAATTTTTCTCCCAGGAGGTAGGTGATGGGTTTCTTCAGACCAGCAATTTACAGGAGAAAATTGTTTCTTCCCTCCTATAATCGTGCATCTGGAGGGGTTGCTGTTATTAGCATGAATGGCTTACAACTTTTCATAGGTTTTTAGGAAAAGAATAAGGCTAGTTTTGGGGACTGAGAGTTGAAGATAAAGGTGGTAGAGTTTCTTGTTCTTTTCTCATAAAAGTCTTGTTCAATATTATTAGATTCTCTAGTAGACAGCTTCTAAAATGATAGAGTAATAGCATTTAGTCCAGTTTTCAATCTCTAAAACATCCTTGATAAGTTAATGTTGAACATGTATTTCAATATTTCAAACACAGCTCATTATCTTTTGGAGAAATATGGTCATTTTGACCTAGACAATTTTATTACTAAAATCCTTCTATCCAACAAAAATCCATCTCCTGTGACTCTTGACCATGGTTTAGCTCTACCCAGACAGAGAGCTGCTATATAACTTTTCTAATTTTTCACTAATGTTCAAATTTAAGTCTAAAAATACCCACTTGGAATTCCCGTCGTGGTGCAGTGGTTAACGAATCCGACTAGGAACCATGAGGTTGCGGGTTCAGTCCCTGCCCTTGCTCAGTGGGTTGACGATCCAGCGTTGCCGTGAGCTGTGGTGTAGGTTGCAGACGCGGCTCGGATCAAGCATTGCTGTGGCTCTGGCATAGGCCGGTGGCTGCAGCTCCGATTCGACCCGTAGCCTGGGAACCTCCATATGCCGTGGGAGCGGCCCTAGAAATAGCAAAAGGACAATAAAATAAAATAAAATAAAATAAAAATACTTTCTTCAATTGCATCTTTAATGATATGTTATTAAAATTCTTCATCACGTTTCTCTTAATGATATAAACCTTCTCTAAGATGTCTATTCTAATATGGAAGCCCAACTACTATTATATGCCATTTTAAGTTCCATGCTTTTTATAGAGTTTCTTATGGCCATTCTAATTTTCATTGGAAATTCTCTTTTTTTGAACCCAAGAAAGTCTGATTTAAGACCTATGTAACATAAGCTTTATGATGTCTGTATTTTAAATACTAGTTCCTATAAAATAGAACAACAAACACATTCAGGAGCTTTGTACAAAGCTCCTGAATAAAGGAGTATCTTTTTTGCTCATCCAAAAATCCCATGTGGAATTTGCTGGTTGTGTTTCTTCTGGGAATCATGTCTCCATTCAGTAACTAAGGAATCGAGGCTCCTTTTACCTGGGTAACCATCACCACCCTCCTAACAACAGAGCTTCCATAGCTATGATAGAAGGAAAATCATCAAAATAATAGGATCTGGGAGTATTTTTACAAGCCAAGTTTTTAAAAAAGTATATATCATTTCCATGCTTATTATGCTAATCAAAGTTACTCATATTGCCCCACTTATTGACAAAGTGCTTTAATGTAGTCTTCATGTGCGTTTGGAGGGTAAATTAGTGATTTGATGAATATTTAGTGTTTCTCTGCCACACATTGCCCTTTACTCCAAACACATATGATTCATTTTGAGGATAAATGTGGATGAACAATGAAGAATATCAATATTTTAGAAAGTTTTCTAGAGGAAGTAGAATTTGATTTAGCCATTGAATGATGAGAAATATTTTTAAAAGTGATGGCAAATTATGGCAACATTCTTAGTAAAGTGTCTCACATAGGTGATTGTGCAGAGAAATGAAAGTGTCAGGTGGTTTCTTGTTGGATAGTTGAACTTCCTAGATGTTTATGCTTAGCATAGATTGACCTAGTATCAAGCATAACACATGCTCATCCTAATTAGATAGCAATTAACTTCTTTCCACAAACCCCTTTAGAATTAAAAGACATACTGATGGCTGGGAGTTAGTACTACATTTGGTGTAATTACTTGCCATTTTAATATTTCATGTACCTTTTATGAAAATGCATTTCTTTACATAAGATGACTTTACTTACCTGGCTTAATGTAATTTTTGGCAAGCAATCTGCTCAAAATGCCTTTATATTTTCAGTCTTCAATGAAGAATATTAACACTCTCTTCTGAATCCTGAATTTTTTCCAGTTTAATATGATCTCCTATATATTTTATACTCTTTGAAAACAGAAGTTTGTCTATGCTAATGTCCTTAGCACATTGAGGCAACTTTATAATTGCTAGTGATTTAATAGTGGTTCAAACAAGAATTTTTGGCCCTGTGATTCTTTGGATCTTTAAACCCTATGACATTAGAGTTCTTTTCCTTCTCTTACTTGGGCTTTTATAACCTGAAGAACAAAAAAAGCCCTAAATTTAGTCTATAAATCTTCTAATTCTTTTCATCTTTACTATTAGACATTGAAGGAGCAAAAAGCTAAATTTAAGCGATGAGGACCATAGTTCAGCTCTGGTCCCTGTAATAAATCTTCTGAGGTATGCTGCAGAGCTGACCGTGAGTAAATGGCTTGTCTATACCACCAGCAATACACAAGCTAAATACTTTAAATTCTGATACTTTATTCACACATTGCGCTGCCAAAATGGATATCTCTGATTGACTTTAAGCTCTGATTACATGCATTCCCGTTTGCCCAAGCTTTAGGGGAAGTTGATTGAATTTCAGGATCTTGTTTGCCAAGCAGGGAGCTTCAATAGCAAAAAGAAAACAAAGAAATGTCACCTCAATAACAATTAATAGGGAGTTCCCATTGTGGTTCAGCGGAAACAAATCCAACTAGTCCCCATGAAGATGTGGGTTTGATCCCTGGCCTTGCTCAGTGGGTCAGGGATCCCGCATTGCCATGTGCTATGGTGTAGGTCACAGATGCTACTCAGATCCCTTGTTGCTGTGGCTGTGGTGTAGGCCATCAGCTGTAGCTCTGATTTGACCCCTAACCTGGGACTTCCATATGCCATGGGTGTGGCCCTAAAAAGCAAAACAAAACAAAACAACAACAACAAAAAACAATTAATAGAAAGTTAGTTTGTTTTTAGAAGCATATTTCATAGGGAATTTTAAATCTGTGTTAAATTGCATGTTAAAATCATATTGTGATGATTGATTTTTTAAGGTTAGAAATTATAAAAATGAACATATTTACAAAACAACAATAGACTCAAAGACATAGAAAACAAATTTATGATTACTGAAGGGGATAGTGGGAGGTGGTGGGAGATAAATTAGCCATTTGGAATTAACATATACTGACTACTGTATATAAAATAGGTAAACAACAAGGACTGACAAAACAGCACAGGGAACTAACTATACCTTTGTAAAGACCTGTAATAGAAAAATTCTGAAAAAGTTATATATATGTATAAGTGAATCACTTTGCTGTACACTTGAAACTAACACATTGTAAATTAACTATACTTCAGTCTAAAATTAATTTTGAAATAACTGAATTATAATGGAGGGGAATGGGTCAATCTAAATTATGAAATAATGGAATTAAATTTATTCTTATTCCCTAACCTGAAAGGTACCTTCTCTGCTATTCAGAGAGGTTCAGCTTGCTGCTTCTTCATCTTCACAGAGTGGTATCATTCACTATCTTGAGAAATTTGAAAAAGTGCCAATGAGCTCTCTATCCTAGATTGACTCACTGAGGCATCCCATTGGAAGACCTTGCCTTGATTTTGGGGTCAGATTCTGAGAAGTTGTTTGTGGACTTGGGGCTCTATTTTTCCCTGCCCTGATGAAGAGCAAGGATGGGGTTCGTGAGAATGAGATAAAGTGGTCAAAATGACAATCTCGCCAATCCAAATAATTACTGTTGTTCCAGTCAGGGTAACGTAAGGAAACACCTGTGAAGATAGGGGCCCTTGTGGGAGTAAAGAGTCTTTTATTTTATTTTTTGTCATTTTTAGGGCTGCACCTGTGGCATATGGAGGTTCCCAGGCTAGAGGTGGAATCAGAGCTGTACCTGCCAGCCTACGCCACAGCCACAGCAATGCCAGATCCAAGCCGCTGTATGCAACCTACACCACAGCTCACTGAAATTCTGACTCCTTAACCCACTGATCTAGGCCAGGGATTGAACCTGCATCCTCATGGATACTGGTCAGATTCCTTTCTACTGAGCCACAACAGGAACTCCAAGAGTCTTTTAAAAGTCTATACTTTTTCCAGAAAACAAAGTTTTGAGATAGTTAAAAGAATTAGGGAAGGGCTTCACTTGAAACACTCTCAAGGATTTATTGCTATTCTTACCCCACCTCCCAGGGACTAGAAACAAATTCACCCAGCCAAGGCATATGAAATCAGACCTTGAAATGCCTTCTTGAAACTATTTCTTCTCTTGCCTCAGCTCAGCAGCTCTGTTCTTCAGTCAACTGAAGTTCTTTTAAAAAGTTCTGCATATCACCTCAATGTTGTAGTCAAGAGTCTTTGCCACTGCTGCTTCTTGGCAGGCACTTCTGGGATGTGGCAATATGCTCATTAATTTAGAAGCATAGATAATGGATAAAACCAATTATCTTAAGACTTCACATCCACGCTGTTTGTGTTATGATGAACAATTAAATGTCTTTTTACAAAGTCCGAGTCAGGAAAAACACAGCAGCCATAATAAATAGAGGAAGATATATAGAAAACAGAGATTAAATAGAATGAGGAGGAAGGAGCAGAGACATTGCCTGGAGCCAAGAATCTGGTGAGAAAGTAGAGTATTTTAATATCTGAAGAATCTGTAACAATCTGAAATGTAAGATTAAGGAAACTTCAATAATTAAAAGCTTATCAGGATGTCTAATTCAAAAAAGATTTTAGTCAAGGCAGGGATAAGACAATAATACAAATGGTCAATATTGACAGAATGGTTAATCCGGAGAAGGCACGGTTTTACATGTATTTGCATACATTAACTAATCCTCACAATAAAAGTGTAAGTAGGATGCGTCTGGCATATCTATTTTATATATGAGGAAATCAAGTCTTAAAGAGGTGCAGCAACTTGCTCAAGGTAACCCAAGTGATAAGGTAGTACAGAGTTAACATTTGAACTCACAGAAGCTTAATTAAATACTTTATATATGGTGGCTAAAGAATCACCCAGTGCAGTTCTGTGAGGGAAGGTTGAGAGTGAGAGAAGCAAAAAAAAAAAAAAAAGATACTGTGGCCATTTAAGAAAGAAATAAAAGAAATATGGTGGGATCAGCATATCTCCTGGTCTAGTGTCTTTCCTCTGCTCCAATTTCATTTTTTGTCCTTTTCCAAGAAGTGGAAGTTAAAATACAATTCAGAGGAGATGTTAAACCTAGGCCTTTTATTCTAGTAACAGCTCAGATCTTGTTTCTATAGGTTTTATTTTCACACAGATATTTCTCTCATCCACTTTATCTAACTTTTCTTATTTCTTCCATATATGAAAACCTGTATGGCCCATAGATTATTCTATCTCTAAATCAATTTCTGTCATTTCCTGAGTATCTCATCTTCTTTCTGTTAATAGCTAACAGAACATAATTTAACTCTTCAATTTTTTCTTGGTAAAATTTTTCATTTTTTTCTTTCATTAACACTGCTATCAGACTGTATTACTTTTAGTTAACGTATTATGACAAATATAGAACAGAGAAGACTGTTGTAAAGAGTTTTGGAATACTTTTAAAGGTGAAGATATGCAAATATTCACCAAAATTTCAAAGAAGATATTTAAAAAAACAAAACATTACATATTGATTTCATTTCAGTACCTAAAATAAATTTAGGACATTTTAAGTCATCAGTTCAAAGAAAGGAGATACAAATTAATACTCACTTTCTGTGTAAAATAACATATAACTCACCTTCCCAAAAACTGATCTTGTTATCATTTTTATACAGTACACCAAATATATCATATAGGACAAGAAAAATACTGTGTTTTAAATAGTTCAGTTCAGAAAGTCCATAGTTGAAATTAACTGGGATCTCACAGGAAGAAAGAATTTTTTTAAAAAAAATTAACTGTTTTTTAGTTAGCAGAAGGGACAAGCTAGTGAATTAAGAGTTGATATTTAAGACACAGGAGGCAGAAACTACCATGATTTTCTAAAGGGTCATCTATAGAACCCCTATATGAAAATTACCTATATGCTGTTACAACTCAGAATGCAGATCTCCTTATCAGATCATCTCTTTTATACAATTTGAGATAAGTTTGTACACATCTGGATATAGGGCTCCAAAGACATTCTCTGGGTGTATTTTTTTCTCCTTCTCCACTTTTCAGTGTTAACTTAGTAACATTTTTTCCAGGTTAACTCCTCCTGGAATACTCCCCCTCTTGGTCACAAGTTGGCTTGTCAGTCATGCCTAAGGCTAATTTATCTTGGAGTCATATCCAGCAGAAGAAGTGAATCTGTTCCCTGCATAGCTCAAATAAAAATTCCAGCCTTTAAAAATTTTTTTTTAAATCACTACAATAGGCAATGGGTAACCCTGCATCTCTTAAATATATGAAAAACTTAATCATATTTTGTGATATAGAAAGATGACTGATGAAAGTGTTTAGGTTGGGGTTGGGAGAAGGAGAAAAGACTGGAAGTTTGTGACTGCTGAAAAAACTAGGTGAGAAGTGAAGGGAGCCTGAATTAAGTGGAAATTAGGAGAGCAGGCAGCAGAGTCAAGAGACATTCCAGAGATACAATGGACTCAATTCAGTGGCTCATTGACGACATTTAGGTATAGCAATAAAAGGCACATATCTAGATTTGGCAATTGGTAGATTTAACTCCAGGTGTACCCACATCCAATTGTCAGATTATTTCATCATATTTTGTCTCTTGCATCTCTTAGCTATGCTTACCAATCATTTTTCTTCTAGGGAAGTTTTCTTATCCAACAGAAACCTGGAGATCAGATTCCTTTAATGATTCTGGTGTAATTATTTAGGCCCTAAACTAATCATTTGGTGAACATGTTTATTCTATACGTCAATTCCTTATAATTATACTAATACCATCTTTGACCAAAACAGTGTTGAGGGAAGGGGTAGTTACAGTGTACTCTTCATAGTCTGCATATATGTTCACACTTATGGTAAGTGGGGTCATATGATTGAGACATCCACTCAAAAAGAACAGAGGGAGATAACTTCACTAAAGAAACTGTGTAATCCAGAGCAAACCCATCCAAACCTATTCCAGACCTTCATTCTAATAATTGTCTTTATCTGTGTGAGAGTGAGAGGATTGGGGTAGATGGAAAGTGGGTTAATTAACCAGGAAAATAGCATGGAAAGGACAGAAATATCATGAAGGCTTCTCAATGAAATGTGAAAGCCAAAAAGGGCTGCTAAAATTAGATGTCATGATAACCTTAGAAATAAATATTAGTGTAGAACAGTAGCTGGCTTCTCAAAGAACAGATACACAAGGATAATCTTCAACAATGATGGAACAGGAGTTCCTGTTGTGTTGCAGTGTGTTAAGAATCTGACTGCAGCAGCTTGGGTCACTGCAGAGGCATGTGTTCGATCCCTGGCCTGGTGTGGTGGGTTAAAGGATCCTGTGTTGCCCAAGATGCAGCTGTGATCTGTGCTGCTGTGGTGGAGGTCACAGATGCAGCTCAGATTCATTTCCTGGCCTGGGAACTTCCATATGTGGCACATGCGGCTATTTAAAAAAAAGCTATTTTAGAGGTGGGAGATGAGAGGGCAAGATGGCAAAAGAGTAAGGGGACACGCTTGCCCTCTCCCACAAACACAACAAAAAACACATCTACAGGTTACATGACTCACACACAACAGTGATCAACTGCTGGCTGAAGAAACTAAACTCCAATAACGTCAAGAATCTCGTGACATAACTGGGTAAAATGAGAAAAGAGGAGAGTGAGAGAAGGTGAATCTGAACTGGACGGGCGCTCCTGAAAGGTAACTGTGGAGGAGAAAGGGATCCCACACCCTGGAAAGTCTCCTACTCGACAGAAAGATCAACCAAATCGGAGGAATCGCCAGATGTAGAGAAGAGTGCAGCAGTAAGTCGGAGTTCTGAAAAGCAGAGCGAGAACTGAACAGGTCATCTGAACTACTGGCACAGTCACAAAAATTGAGACGCTTGGGTGGGGGCTGGGCACCGAGACCTCGGCTCCTGAGGTTAGTTCCGGGAATGGGCTGGGGTGGGCAGTGTGGAGACTGCTTGGGGGGGTCTAGGAACCTGTTTGTCAGGTTTGATGGGGCAGAGACTGCCTGGGAGACTAGAAAGCAGAGTGTCGCAGGGAGAGGGAGCAATACGCTAAGGGCTGGGAAGTGGAAAGCCATATCAGAGGGAACCTGGGAGAAGAGCTGGATCTGTAGAAGAGACAAGGCACCAGTGTTGAGGAGGGGAGAGAAGAAGGGGTAGGCCCCCACAGAATACTCCCCATGCCACAGTGAGCTCAATGGCCCACCAACTATCAGAAAGCTGTGCTTCCCAGTGCATTCCCCCTCTCCCTACCCCTCACACACGTGCTGGTCCTGGGGCTGCCTGCCATCCCGGAGGGCTGGCCTCAACAATTGCCAGGAAGCCTACAACCACTGGGGCTTTCCCTGCCCTGGTCTGCTTGCCCTCTGGAGGGGCTACACTCCTGTGGAGCAGCACCAAACACCGCCAGCCCGTGGGAAAAGGCCTGCAGCCTAGAAAAGATAGAAAAAGCTCGGCCTGGCCATGAAAAATCTGCCTACATTCTCAGGCAGTCCTTCCAAGTTGGGCTGCCCTGGGGAAGAGCCGCTTGGGTTCTCAGCAGCCCAGCTAGCCATTTCAGCCCTTGGGGGGTGCTGCACTCCTGCAGAACAACTGCCAGCACTGCCAGTCCCCTACAAGAGCCCCACAGCCCAAAAACATCAGAGCAAGCTCTGCCTGGCTGAGTGAAATCTGCTTCCATCACAGTGTGGACCTCCCAGTCCTGTCTGCCCTCTGGAAGTCCTTCTTTGCTTCAGAGAGACCCTGTCAGCCATGCCCTCCCTCTGGAAAAGCCATGCTGCCTCAAAGATGACTGACCAACAAGGCCAGCCCTCAGGAAACATTTCACAGCAGTGACAAGGCAAATGCTGCCCAGCCACGGAGAGTACAACTCCACCAGGAAAAAACAAGCAAGATGAAAAAGCTGAGAAACTACCCCCAGTTAAACCAACAGAAAACTCACCTAAAGCAGTCAACAATGAAACAGATCTCTGCAGTCTGACAGACCTGGAATTCAAAAGAGAAATAGTGAAAATACAGAAGGAATTAAGAGAAGATATGAACAGTAATGCAGACACCCTCCGAAAGGAACTAGAAAATATAAGGAGGAGCCAAGAAAAACTAGAACATTCATTTGCAGAGATACAAACTGAACTAAGGGCAGTAAAAACCAGAATGAATAATGCACAAGAATGAATTAGTGATGTGGAAGATAGAATAATGGAAATCACCCAATCAGGTCAGCAGACAGAAAACCAAATCAAAAAACAGGAAAGCAATATACGAGACCTATGGGATAATATAAAGTGGGCCAATCTACGCATAATAGGAATTCCAGAAGGAGTAGAAAAAGATAAGGGAATGGAAATATATATTTGAAGAAATTATCGCTGGAAACTTCCCAAATCTAAAGGATACTGAGTTCAAGATACAGGAAGCACAGAGGGCCCCAAACAAATTGAACACAAACAGACCCACACCAAGACACATCATAATAAAAATGGCAAAAGTTAGTGATAAAGAGAGGATCCTAAAGGCAGCAAGAGAAAAACAGAATGTTACCTATAAGGGAACCCCTATAAGGCTATCAGCTGATTTCTCTACAGAAACCCTACAGGCCAGGAGGGAATGGCAAGAGATATTTAAAGTGCTGAAAGGAAAAAATACGCAACCTAGAATACTCTATCTAGCAAGAATATCATTTAAAATAGGAGGTGAAATAAAAATTTTTTCCAACAAACAAAATCTAAAAGAATACAGCAATACAAAACCCATTCTAAAAGAAATATTGAAAGGGCTTCTTGAAACCAAAAAGAAAGGAAGGAAAGAAAGGGAGGAAAAAGAAAAAAAAAAAAAAAAGAGGAAGAACGGGATTGAGGAAATCACAATCAGAAAGCAGTCACTCAAATAAGCCAGCATACAGATTTAATCATGAACATGTTTCAAACAAAATAAAATTAAAGAGGAAAAAAAGAGTCATTTAAATCATAAAATGTGGGCAAGAGAAGTAAGGAAATAATAGACCCTTTTGTTTGTTCATTTCTCTTAATTTTAGTATAGTAATGAAGTGTTTGAACCTACAGGACCATCAGGCTAAAACACACATTTATAGGAAGGGTTAGCATACTTAAAAAACAGGGCAACGACAAGCCAAAACCAAACATTGAATTAGCAAAAAATGAAAAAACAAAACAAACCAAACCACTCAAGCAGAAAATAACCAGTGACCATCCAACCAAAAAAAGAAAGGAAGAATGGACAACCATAGAATCAACTGGAAAACGAGGTTTAAAATGGCAATAAATAATCATCTATCAATTATCACCTTAAATGTCAATGGACTGAATGCCCCAATCAAAAGACACAGAGTGGCTGAGTGGATATAAAGACAAAAACCTTCAATATTCTGCCTACAAGAAACTCACCTGAGGACAAAGGACACATATACATTGAAAGTGAAGGGGTGGTAAAAAATATTTCATGGCAATAGACATGACAGAAAAGCAGGAGTCGCAACGCTCATATCAGACAAAATAGACTTTAAAACAAAAGACATAAAGAATGACAAAGAAAGACACGACTTAATGATTAAGGGATCCATCCAAGGAAAGGATGTTACTATCGTCAACATATATGCCCCAAATATAGGAGCACCCAGATACATACAACAAGTATTAACAGACATAAAGGAAGAAATTGATGGTAATACAATCATAGTAGGAGACATTAATACCCCCCTCACATCAATGGACAGATCCTCTAGACAGAAAACCAATAAAGCAACAGAGATTCTAAAGGAAACAATAGAAAAGTTAGACTTAATTGATATCTTCAGGACACTACATCCAAAAAAATCAGCATATACATTATTCTCAAGTGCACATGGAACATTCTCAAGAATCAACCACATATTGGGACACAAAGCAAACCTCAACAAATTTAGGAGCATAGAAATTATTTCAAGTATCTTCTCTGACCACAATGCCATGAAACTAGAAATCAACCACGGGAAAAGAAATGAGAAAAAAACTTACTACATGGAGACTAAACAACATGCTACTATAAAAACAATGGGTCAATGAGGAAATGAAGAATGAAATTAAAAAATACCTTGAGAGATAGGATAATGAAGATAGATACAACCTCTCAAAATCCATGTGATGATGCAAAAGCAGTGCTCAGGGAAATTTATAGTGACACAGACCTCTCTCAAAAAAGAAGAAAGATCCCAAATTGACAACTTAACCCTCCACCTAAACGAATTAGAAAAAGAAGAACAAAAAAGAACTAAAGTCAGCAGAAGGAAGGAAATTATAAAGATCAAAGAAGAAATCAATGAAATAGAGATTCAAAAAACAATAGAGAAAATTAATAAAACCAAGAGCTGGTTCTTTGAAAAGGTAAACAAAGTTGAAAAACCCCTGGATAGACTCACTAAGAAGAGGAGAGAAAGAATTCATAAACAAAATTGACAAACCCCTGGCTAGACTCACTAAGAAGAGGAGAGAAAGAATTCATAAACAAAATTGACAAACCCCTGGCTAGACTCACTAAGAAGAGAAGAGAAAGAACTCAAACAAAATTAGAAATGCAAAATGAGAAATCACAATGGATACTGCAGAAATACAAAAAACCATAAGAGAATACTATGAACAACTATATGCCCACAAATTCGACAATCTAGAAGAAATGGACAATTTTCTAGAATCTTACAGCCTGCCAAAACTGAATCAAGAAGAGACAGACCAACTGAACAGACCGATCACTAGAAATGAAATTGAAGAAGTCATAAAAACACTCCCTACAAATAAAAGTCCAGGACCAGATGGCTTCACAGGCGAATTCTATCAAACATTTAAAGAGGATCTGGTGCCCATCCTCCTTAAACTCTTTCAAAAGGTTGAAGAAGAAGGAATACTCCCAAAGACATTCTATGATGCCACCATCACCCTAATTCCAAAACCAGACAAAGATACCACCAACAAAGAAACCTATCGGCCAATATCTTTGATGAATTTAGACACAGACATTCTCAACAAAATCTTAGCCAACCGAATCCAACAACATATCAAAAAAAATCATACACCATGACCAGGTGGGGTTCATCCCAGGTTCACAAGGATGGTTCAACATATGCAAATCAATCAATGTCATATACCACATTTACAAAAGAAAAGTCAAAAATCATATGATCACCTCAATATATGCAGAAAAAGCATTTGACAAAGTTCAACATCCATTCATGATCAAGACCCTCGCCAAAGTGGGTATAGAGGGAACATTCCTGAACATAATCAAAGCCATTTATGACAGACCCACAGCAAATATAATTCTCAGTGGAGAAAAACTGAAAGCCTTCTCACTCAAATCTGGAACAAGACAGGGATGCCCACTCTCACCACTGCCATTCAACGTAGTTTTGGAAGTCCTAGCCACAGCAATTAGACAAACAAAAGAAATAAAAGGCATCCATATAGGAAGAGAAGATATAAAACTGTCCCTGTATGCAGATGACATGATACTATACATAGAAAACCCAAAAACTACTTGAACTGATTAATAAATTCAGCAAAGTAGTAGAATATAAGATTAACATTCAGAAATCAGTCGCATTTCTGTGTACCAGTAATGAAATATTAGAAAAGGAATACAAATTCAATACCTTTAAAATTTCATCTCAAAAATTCAAATACCTCAAGAATACACCTGACCAAGGAGGTAAAGGACTTATATGCCGAGAACTATAAAACTTTAATCAAAGAAATAAAAGAAGATGTAAAGAAATGGAAAGATATTCCATGTTCATGGGTTGGAAAAATTAGTATGGTGAAAATGGCCATACTACCCAAAGCAATCTACAGATTCAATGCAATCCCTATCAAATTACCCATGACATTTTTCACAGAACTAGAACAATCCAAAAATTTATATGGAACAACAAAAGACCCAGAATTGCCAAAGCAATCCTGAGGAACAAAAAAACCAAGCAGGGGGCATAACTTTCCCAGACTTCAAGAAATATTACAAAGCCATAGTCATCAAAACAGTGTTGCACTGGTATCAAAACAGACAGACAGACCAATGGAACAGAATAGAGAACCCAGAAATAAACCCAGACACCTATGGTCAATTAATCTTTGACAAAGGGGGCAAGAACATAAAATGGGAAAAAGAAAGTCTATTCAGCAAGCATTGCTGGGAAACCTGGATAGCTGCATATAAAGCAATGAAATTAGAACACACCCTCACACCATGCACAAAAGTAAATTCAAAATGGCTGAAAGACTTAAATATAAGACAAGATACCATCAAAGTCCTAGAAGAGAACATAGGCAAAACATTCTCTGACATCAACCTTATAAAATATTTTCTCAGGTCAGTCTCCCAAAGCAATAGAAATTAGAGCAAAAATAAACCCATGGGACCTCATCAAACTGAAAAGCTTTTGTACAGCAAAGGAAATCCAAGAGAAAACAAAAAGACAACTTACAGAATAGGAGAAAATAGTTTCAAATGATGCAACTGACAAGGGCTTAATCTCTAGAATATACAAGCAACTTATACAACCCAACAGCAAAAAAGCCAATCAACCAATGGAAAAATGGGCAAAAGACCTGAATAGACTGTCCTCCAAGGAAGATATACAGATGGCCAACAAACACATGAAAAAATGCTCCACATCACTGATTATAAGAGAAATGCAAATCAAAACTACCATGAGATACCACCTCACACCATTCAGAATGGCCATCATTAATAAGTCCACAAATAACAAGTGCTGGAGGGGGTGTGGAGAAAAGGGAACCCTCCTGCACTGTTGGTGGGAATGTAAACTGGTACAGCCATTGTGGAGAACAGTTTGGATATACCTTAGAAATCTATACATAGAACTTCCATATGACACTGCAATCCTACTCTTGGGCATCTATCTGGTCAAAACTCTACTTAAAAGAGACACATGCACCCGCATGTTCATTGAAGCACTATTCACAATAGCCAGGACATGGAAACAACCCAAATGTCCATTAACAGATGATTGGATTAGGAAGATGTAAGATATATATATATATATATATATATAATGGAATACTACTCAGCCATAAAAAGAATGACATAATGCCATTTGCAGCAACATGGATGGAACTAGAGACTCTCATACTGAGTGAAATGAACCAGAAAGATAAAGACAAATACCATATGATATCACTTATAACTGGAGTCTAATATCCAGCACGAATGAACATCTCCACAGAAAAGAAAATCATGGACTTCGAGAAGAGACTTGTGGCTGCCTTGGGGGAGGGGGAGGGAGTGGGAGGGATCAGGAGCTTGGGGTTATCAGATACAACTTAAAATAGATTTACAAGGAGATCTTGCTGAGTAGCATTGAGAACTATGTCTAGATACTCATATTGCAACAGAACAAAGGGTGGGAAAAATGTATACATGTAAGAGTAACTTGATCCCCATGCTGTACAGTAGGGGGGAGCTATTTCAAAGCATGCAGAAATATGGGGTATAAAATAATTTTCAGTGAAAATCATGCAGAAATATAGGGTATAAAATAAAGTTATTTTCACTGAAAGTCTGCATTCTAGTGCCCTCAAGAATGGATTGTATCAAGATATCAAATGGAATTAGTAAAGATTACACAGTATCTCTTGTAATATACCTCAAACTCAAGTAACCATCATTCACATCTATTTCTTCAGTGCGCTTATTTTCTGACAAGAGTTTTTGATTGAGTGTTTGATACCACTTAAAATTGAGTATGGACTCTTTGGTCAGATTTGCACACCAAGCTGCTTTGAGTGTAATTGGCTATCTTCAAATATAACCCATTTGTGATGTCTTTCAGTTCATGCTCCAGGCCCTGGTTTAACCATTTGGATAAACGGGCATGCATAATTTTCTTCTTTGGAAACATGAAGCATATGCTCTAGGATCTCATCCACCAATTCAGGGCTGATTTCCTGAGGCCTTGAAGTTTCTTCATATAGAAAAATCAATCTTAAGTAGGTCAGAAAGCATAGGGCATAATCCATGATGATCATGGTAGAGAACTTTCACATTTCACTGTCTATACATCAAGTCTCTGTGACAAGTTCATGTTACCAGATTTACATGTTTTACCTTATTCCTTATTCACAACAGCCCCGTGAAGTAAGGGCTACTGTTATTTCCAATTTATAGATGATGTACTTGAGATACTTAGAGAATTAAAATGTAGCCCCAGTATACACAAACATGACAATACTAAAGGTAACAAATTTATGCTGGGTAAAAAAATATCTGTTTCTAAGGTTGCAGCAACTGACGATTTCTGAAAATTGAAGAGCAGCAATAGGACTTGCAAATTCCAAGGTAGTTTTCCCTCAAAGTAGCTTATACCTTCACAGGTGATAATTTAGGATGGCCGACTGTCACAAATCCGAAACTGTACTCTAGTCTCGTGTTAGGTCAATGCCTTAGTGAAATAAATTTTAGGAGAGGCCATTTCTCTTACTCAATACATGCCTTTTGTTAGCAATATTATGCTGGAATAGTTTAATAGAAGTTATTATGGAAATAATTCTGTACCTCTTTTCTGGTTGTTAGAAAATTGGTGCCTTCCATCTTTAGAAAATTATTTTCTGATATAATTTCATTCTTTATCTCTGCTTTGGGACTTTTAAACTATTTTAAAATGTGTATTTGCAGCTAGAGTCATCACAGGAAATGAAAGGTCTACATTTTAGAGTTACATTCACCCCCCTCTCAGTGAAATTTCTCATCATTCTTTATTGTAATCCTTTGGGTGTAATCTTATATGTCAAATAAACTTCAAAGCAACTTAAACAGCTTCTAAGATTCCATTTAGTGTTTTGATGGAGAACAAAGTCTTTCCCATATTTTTCTTTTTACATGTACCCAAGTCTAAGATGAATGAAGTATGAACATTAGTTAATTATTGAAACTCTATATGCCAGGCACAGTTCTATGTTCGAGACAGAGAGTGGTGAATAAAACTGACTATTTTAAAATTTCTGTACTTTTATTTTCTTAAACTGCTTTCAGTCTCAGGGGAAGTGTTCAGTATTTTACCATTGGATATGATGATTTTTATAGACCTTTTGTAGTCTCCTATATCACATGAAGGCAATTTCCTCTCAGGTCATCAAGCATTTTCATATATAAATGAGTATTAAAATTCCACCAACTAATTTTTTATTATTCATAATTATTATACATTTTATTCTTGATTTTGTTAATGGAGTTAATTAAGTGTATTGATTTTTAAAATTGGAAAAATTCTTAAATATCTAGAATAAAAATGACAATCATAATGCAGTATGACTTACTATTGGTTGGTCTTATTCAACATTTTTGCATTTGTATTTATGGGAGATACTGGTTTTAATTTTCCATTCTAATAACAATTGCCAGATTTGAAAATCAGTAGTATTTGGCTTCATAAAATCAGTTTGGAAGTGTTCTTTCTCTATTCTAGAAAGAGTAATTGTAACATTGGTATTATTTCTTTTAAAAATACTTGTGAACATTTTTCTGTGAATCCGTCTTAGCTAGGAGTTTTGGTTTTGTTGATATTATTTCTGCTGTTGCTGATTTGCTTTTAAGTTTTTAAGTAGGAATTTAATTTCTTTAACAAGCATGGTGTTATTCCATTTAAAAATTATCAATTTTCACAAATTTTGTGTCTCAATAAATTTGACCATTTCATATTGAGGGGCAACTTTATGATACCAAGCTATTGATAATAGCCTTTGAGTATCTTTGTAATGTCAGTAGAATCTATGTTGATATGCCCTTTCATTTGTTATATTGTTTTTATTTCATTAATTTTCACTATTTTTCTTTTTTGTGTTTAAATTTATGATTTGTATGTTATCCAGCTTATAGTTGGAGCACAATGAATATCAAATGATTTCAGTGACCTAGAACAAATTTCTGTCTGGGCTTTGAGAACTGATATTTCTCAAGGCTTAAACTAAGGCCCTCTTTGTATTCATTAGTTTTTCTACATTATCATTTGAGGACTCAAATTTATACTTCCAATGCAGATCCCTTTTTTAAAAGTTATCTATGGTTGTATAAAACTTTTTACTTTTCTTTTTGACCTAATGTTACAAAAGCACCTCTCAGTGCTCTAAGTCTAGAATAGATCTCATGAGTATTACCTCTCAAACAAGTCCTCTTCAGTAGTCTGGTGGATATACCAACTTTAAATTCTAAACTTCTATTTAGAATCATAGAGGTTTCCTTGCTGTCTTTCTTTATGGTTCTATCTAGGGCATTGCTAATTACCAATGATTTTACCATCTAAGTATTTCTTGAATCTATTCTCTTTACTATATCTGTATTTGTCATTATTTTCCTCACATGGGATGTTGCAGATGCCTCTTCATTCTTGCCCTCCTCCAATTTCTTAACAGATTGACTGTTCTTTCAAAAAGTAAATCTAATTTTGTTACTTCTTTGCTTAAAATTTGTGATAACTTCTCATTTATTGTAAGAGTATACCCCCAAACCTTAATAAGGTTGTATATCCATCTTCTTTTTTACAAATTCCTCTTTTATACTCTATTTTCCATCTACAGTAGAACTAAGCTTATTAGTTCCAAAAGAGACTTACATAATTAACCCCAATATACCCATTACCCAGCATCAGTTCTTATCAACTTAATCTTTTTTTTTTTTGTATTTTTTTTTTTAGGCCTGCACCCATGGCATATGGAAGTTCCTAGGCTAGGGATCAAATCAGAACTGTTGCTGCCAGCCTATCCCACAGCCACAGCAATGTAGGATCTGAGCTGCGTCTGCAACCTACACCACAGCTCATGGCAACGCTGGATCCTTAACCCACTGAGCAAGGTCAGGGATTGAACCCATGTCCTCATGGATACTAGATGGGTTCATTACCACTGAGCCACAATGGGAACTCCTCAACTTGTCAGTCTTAATTCACTTATACACACATGTAATCCTAACCTGCAGACTATTCTGAAACAAATTCAAGATGTCACATTATTTCATTGATATACACACCAATATGTATCTCTAGTTTAACATTTCTTTTTAAAAATTACAAAATCATCTTCAAATTTAAAATTATTAGCAATATCCAATATTTTCTTTGTAGAATCATATATGTGGTTAATCTATTTCTTTCATGTTTTAATATGGATCAAGATAAGTTCCATCTATTTTATCTTTTAATATACTGATTCCCTGTACTTTTTAAAATTAATTCTTAAAAGAAATCTGGATTACTTGCTCTGTAAAGACTCCTGCAGTCTGAATCTTGCTGAATGCATCCCTGTGGCATTGTTTAACGTTCTTCTTTTCTCCTTTATTTAATTTTAGAGGCTTTTTTAGATTCATATTCAATTTTTTGGCAATATATATAATAGACGGCTTATGTACTTCCACTGGGAGATAACCAATCTCTGAGTGTCTCCATTTTTTGAAACACAATATTTGATAATTAATTATGTACACCATTGTTGCATTACTGCTAGTTTCACACATTAGATTAAAATTCAACATGTCCATGAAATAGTTCTGCATCATTTACCATTGTAACCTCTATGACTGGCATAGTGTCATGCACAAATAATATTTTCAATACATATTTAATTAAATTGATATTTATGTGTGTTATAGTTTGCATTGTTATGTTTGTAGGATTCCAAACTGCTTTTGGTGTGGTGCCTTGAGAGGCCTGTGCATGTCACTTTCCTAGCAAGGTGTGAAGTTCAGAAGCCTTGGCATATAATAATCCCTCTCCAAACCTCTGCACTAAGAGGACCAAACTCTGGCATGTCTTCTGGCAGCATTAGTCTATGTTCTTAGGGAGACCACTGTCCCCCCATTACAATGAGAAAGCTGAGAAAGCTCAAAGCTTCCAGAATTTACTGTTTGTTCTAGCCAACACCTGACAATAGGTTCCTGATCCCTCTTTATTGGAACATTTACTAAAAAGAACTTACAATTATTAATAGTTCTTCTGCTTCTCTGAGATATACATATATCTCCTACAACTTAGGAAGGTCTTTCTCAAGGACCTGAAAGTCATTCCTTTGAAATATAACTGTCAGGAAGGATAGAGCCTGCCTCCTAGCCTCTATGAGAGGACAGGATCTTAATTTCAGTAATGGCCAGCTAGTAGAATCACATTTACACTGAACAACACCCACCCTACCCGCCTCTACACCGTTTCTTCCTTCTCTCTTTAAAAGGCCCAGTCAACCATGCACAAATCTAATGGAGTCCAGCCCCTTCCCCTACAGGCAGTTTACTGAATAAAATCTGTTTTCACCACATTAATTGATGCCTCGCTGTGTTTATCTTTTACACGGGCTAAAATTATGTCATAATGTATGTTGATAAAATTCTGATAGGGTTCTAAGTCATTATAATTCACCCCATCATTTCATCTGCCACAGAGACCTATGAGCCAAGGAGGCATCTTAAAGCTTATAAAGCTCTGCACGTGCATCTTTCTGAAGCTGAGTGTTGGAATATGCCCAGTATGCTCCTTAGCTATGGCACTTTTTTACCCATTCAAACTATGCCAAAGATCTTTTTTATTTCTTAACTCTGCTTAATGCTAATCTTACTAAATATAAGCTGACTGAGTCCCCTTAGAAAAAAGTTTCTAATATAAGAGCCACAGTTTGGCTTAGAGTTAAGGAAGCTCAGTTAATTCTAATGGTGTTTGTCCCCTTTTATTCAGCATGCATGAATAATTTCTCTAAATAGAGATTTAAGTAAAGCTTCTGTGTCTTTACTACTCTTACTTTATTTTCTGTTATTTGAGCCACAAATCTGATTATCTCCTAACTTCCACTTGGAAATAACTTATACTTTTGCCTTCATTTTCTCAGCTTGCAATAGAAGTTTTGCGTACAAAACAAGCCTAGTACTATACAATTGCAGGGCAATTCCACATTAAGTTGATAAATCATTCAGGCAGAACTCATTTATCAAAAATACATTTACTTAAATCACAGTTGCTTTCTGTGCAGAGGTCCTAGATTTGTTATCCAGGGCTTACTAAATAATTTATTGAACCAAGATTTGTTTGAATGTAGCAAAAAACAGCCCACAGTAAAATCAAATAAAAGTCCTATTTCTGGGAATAGTACATTGGAGGAAATGTGATTGCAGCTCATTATCATATCATAAATGTTTAGTTCAATAGTTAAATATTTCCTGAATGTATTTCAAAATAAATATAATAAGCAGAATTCAAAACATTTTGTTCTAACTCTTGATTTAGAATTTATTGGTATTGTTTACTACTGCCCACACCTCCTTCCTAGGTTTTACCTTTGCTGATAAATAGAAAATAACAATTTCATATGATGGACAAGGTACCTTTATTTTTGACCTGAGTTACTAACTGAATTCTAGTACCCAAGACAACACTACATTCCCCCTTACTCCAAAATACTCTAATATTCAAAGGAAAAACCATTTCTGAAATTCATGAATCACACATAGAATCTTTATTAATACTTAAGAGAAGTAAATATGTCCTGATTAGAAACAGTGTATAGTAATAGGGATAGTTCTGGATTGGGATCTGTGGGCTTATTCTTTGTTTATCCTCAGATTATGGGTCACGGCAGCCATGGGTAGGCATTTTTTTAGGTACAGTGGTTAGAAAACAGGCTCTAAAGTTGGGTGGTTCTGTCCAAACTGCTCATTTCCTAGCTGGATAAAATTGAACTTAGAAGCTTTCTTTGTCTCTGTTTCACCATCTTAAAATAGAGATTATAGACAATCTCTCTATATAAAACAGTAATGACCCCAACTGGCTAGGTAGGTGTTAGGAAAGCTTGGCAGATGTTGTTCCATTAGCTGAAAACATATCACTACAAGAAGTATCATTTCAACCTATAATGTTGTAAGAGTGTTCCCTGAAGACTTCCTACTACACAGTTGAACAAGGGCTCTGGCTGCTGCTCCCTGAAATCCATCCCTCTATTTGTGCTGAGGCTACACTTTTCCTGGCCATTGATGGAACCCAGAAGGTATACTAAGGCAGACTTTTTTCTGTGAGACACAGGACTCCTCTGACTGCTGACCCTTGGCTCAGGGATTCACAGATGGCCTTGGACATTCCTGGGACTCTCTAGGCTGTTCCGCCCAAACTTCTTTCTCCTTCACTCAGGGACAGAGTTACAGCCCCAGGCTTTCAAGTTTCCCTCTCCACCCACCCTCTTGTTTCCCCTTACACACTTATTCTGGTCTTGCTGTATGGAGGAGTAACAAGTAGCTCCTATTCTATTATCCTCTCTGAACTGGAATTGTTGCATTTCCTACCTTCAGGTCATGCCCTGCCTACTTTCTGCGACATTTCTCCCCAGGGAAGAACATTGCTCTTCAGTTTCCAAGCAAGCCGAAACATAGGCCCTGGGTTGAATCATGGTGCCAAAAATCTGGAATCATTCTTGTTCATTCTTGTTTATTGTGTGGTAGACTGTGGACCACCAGTCAAAGCAACTCTAGATTCGTGTCATATCAGCTTGATTATGTTTCTCTTGGCTTGCCTATCCTGAATGTGAATTTCCCATTGAAAACAAAGTCTGCCTCTGAATCCTGGTGAACTTAGCTGATTTTTGACATGCTACATATCCCTTGACATGTTCTCCTTCCACAGAGGTGAATGCTATTCCTGAACTGGAAGCCACAAACTGATGTCTTATAGCAAATGGACCAGTTACTCAGATTCATGATGCTTCTTTGCTTTTATTTATGAGCTCTTCTATATTAAATCTCTGAATGTCACAACCAGTCTAAATCTTGTATGAGTTGGCCATATGTAGTAGATCAAAGTGCTATCCATGACCAGTAATCAGCCTTTTAGACAGGTCAGTTTCTCTAGGCCAGTCAAGGCTTAATCCTTGCACTGGCCCCCTTTTAATTGAGCCTCCAGCATGCTTCAGAGCTAAGACTATATGTAGTGTTTAGGAATTTTAAAATCTCTTCTTGTTATCAACAGGGAAATGTGGGTAAGGGCAGAGGGAGAAACAGAAGGGATTTGTTTTAAACATTTATGTTTACTGAAACAGCTAAAGATGCCAAAGATTTTTCAGGGTGTTCAAGTTGTAAAAATGAAGTTTTTATTAGGGATAAAATAGTGTTTAATAAATGAAATATTTTAAAATATATGTTAATCCCAAAGCTCAGTTTATGGTGAGTTCTCAACCATTTTTCCTATTTTTATTTTAAAAGCAATGTTTTGTTAGTCGATTTGAACATTCAAGTACTCCCTTTTCCATCTCCTTAATAACTGACATTTTGTGAGGCAAGTATTTAAACTCAAACACATATCTGTAGTGAAGCAGCTATGATTCAAATAACAGCATCCAGTTCCCTTTAAGAATGCTTAGGTGGAGTTTAAATAATTCCTTTCAAATGATTCTCTTGCCTTGCCTCAAGTCAGGAATAGTTAAAGTAAACTAAATTTGAAGTTATGTTTTTAAATTTAGTTAACTTAATATTGTCCTTTGTAACATTTAAAACTTCAATACATGTGAGAAATAAATTATTTCATAGGAAATGGAAATTAAAGATTTTAAGATCTCCAGCAGAAGTGAAATTAGGAGATCACCCTTTAAGTCTTCTGAGATCTGAATTATGTCGATTTTCTGGCATAAATATAGGCAAGTGTACTATTTGTTTCTTTTTTAGACCTGATAGAATACCATTTATTCTCACTTTTAATTTTTAAAAATCTTCACGAAACTCTATTTCTGTTTGTGTGTATTGACAAAGTTTAAGCTATTAATTAATGAAAAAAAGTGTGTTAAAAATCTATTAGTGAGGGGATATTGACATAAATATATCTAAATGCATGTAATTTCTCAGCAGATTTTTATTGGCAGGTCTAGCATAATTAAAGCATACTTGAAGGAATAAAAAATAGCCTAGTTTTTTTAAAATCATAGTTTAACTTATTTTTTAACACTGCTTTCATCTTCATTATTTCTTATTTGACATGAGCTGTGGCTAAAACAGAGTGTGGCTATAGAGTAACATTCTGCAACCTTCCAGTTATAGGAAAGACATTGCCTACTATGAAATCATCTAGGGCACTCCTACCCATTGTCTTCTCTACAACTTCCTTCCCTTTTGTCTAGGTTGGCTGGGAATTCCACAGCCATTCTCTGCCCTTGCAATTCAGTATCTCTTTGATATTTCTTCATAGGATCCACTGAGAGAAGCATAGTTCTAAAATGATAATAGAAGGAGACAATGATTCATATTAAATTCAATGTTTTAAATTATATTTGGTTAAATGTAGTTATGTTTACTTTTGAAAAGATAATGCATTTATGTGTTCAAGAGTTGATTTGTACAAATATTAGAAAGAAAATTCTGCCTCTCACTACTTACCTCCAATCCAGCTATTCAGTTTTCTTCCCTAGAGGAAACCAGTTATTAGTTTCTTTTGTATCCTTCATCAGGCATTCTTTTCCTCCCACTTTTTAGAGACATGTATATTTATTGTATTTTTTCAGTTAAAATGTATATCTTAGAGATAATTCCGTACAATATACATAAAAATTTGTGATTTAAAAAGACATGTATGGAATTCCATTGTATGGCTGTATAATGATTTACCTGGTTCTATAAATGGGCATGAACAACAGGAAGGAAGTCAAGAATTTATTTTCTGGTATGGTTGAATGCACCCCTAATAGACTGATCCTCCTAACAACTGTAAACTCTGGACAAATAAACAAAATCTAGACATACAAGGACATGAACCCAACAAAGCACAGTATAAAGGAGGATGATATTTTCATTTAAATTGAAAATGTCAGCACATTTTGAGTTTCTACTTTTTTTTCTCTTTTAACGTAAAGGTAGGTCACAAATGGTGTGATGGAGAAAAGCTAATGCTCTAATTAAAAACAAATACAAGCAAAATACCAGCATTTCTCTGGCCTAAAAAAAGTGGTGCAAAACTTGGAGTAACTTTAGCTCATAGACATTGGAAAGTGATGAATTCCAGAGACAAGAGAGTCAGAGAAATGAGAGAAATAACAAAACTCTTATCTATGTTTCTGATCCAGAAATGTGCAAATGTACAGCAAACAACCAGCTAAGCCTAAAATAACTGATTTGAGATTTTTAGCTGCACAGAAGACAATTCGAGGATAAGCCCAACCAGTTTATTACATTATACACTCACACACACAATTACAAGGTATATAAAAGAATAAACATATGGAAAAATTCACAATGTTTATAATATACAAAAATACTCAACATATAAAGAGAAAAATGTACCTCATTTTCAAGAGAAAAGCCATCAATAGACAGTGACACTGAGATGTTGGAATTACCCTAAAAATATTTTATTACAGGTCATTATAAAATGCTTACTGAAATTAGAAGCAAAATTACTATGATAGATGAAAAGAAAGAAAAATCAGCATTCAAATATAAACTGTATAAAAGAACAAAATAAATTGAAAAAAGTTTTAAATGTAAAATTAAAAACATACTGGATGGCGTTAATTTCCGAAAGGACATAACCAAAGGAAAGAGTAAAAAATTAGTAACACAGATCAATAGAAATTTTAAAAACTGAAGAATAGAGAAGCAAATAAAAATATCCAAAACATTAAAAGACTCATGGTCCCTTAAGAAAATATCCAATTATATAATTTGTATGTGATTTGAATCCCAGAGAGAAGAAAGAGAGACAAAGAGTATATCTAAATAAGTAATGGGTGAAAAGTTCACAGATTGGAGAAACATAAATTTAAAAAATTAAAAGGCTTAGTGGAACTTAAAATAAGTTGATCTGCTAAATAATGAAAAGTCTTGAAATCAGCCAGATAAGAATCACCCATTACGTACGCAGACTCCTGACTTTTCACTAGAAATTATGGACATTATGTGGCAATGGAACAACAACTTTACTGTGTGTTGCAGGAGCATATATTGTCATCTCAGATTTGTATATCTGGCAAAAATGAAAAAATGTTTTTATGGCAATTTTTATTCAGAATATCTGAAGTACAGATGTTTTAAAGGGAATTCTTCAAGATGAAGAGTCAAATACTAGAAGGTAGTTGTTCAGAAAATAAAGAATGCTACATGTTGTAGTAGATCATAATTCTGGTAAAGTGTACTGATGGTCTTGAAATAAAGAACAAATTCATGTGAAAAGCATATATATGAATAAAAACTTGGGAAAATTATGACATAGGAAAGATTTACTTTTTAATTTTTATTTTCAATATAATATTTTGTGTAATTTAATTAACCATGAGTGGAATTATTTTATTATTAGGGGCAAGTAAATATCAGAAAAACTCAGTTTAACCAAAATAACACATCACCAAAGAAAACATAAAAGTATAGAGAATAATGAAAGGAAATCTCTTTTTCAATTAACTATGTTATTATGCCCAAATTCACTTGTCTGAGGTATGTGTTGTTGGTTTAGCTTCTGAAAATTCACAAAATATGTCAGACTGTGCATTCAAGGTTAAAAAATAGAGGAACTGAAATAACTTATTAACCACATTATGAGTCAACTCTATATTATTATTATTATTTTTTTATAAAAAAAGTCTGAATTCCATAAAAGCCAGAGACTCTGAGCAGTTTGAAGTGCCTAATTCAAGTGAGGATATACAGAAACCTATTTCTTGATATTAATTGCAACATTTGTAAATAAATTTAAGTGTTCAAAAACAGTTGGAATGCATGAATGATTTAAGAAAAGGGATGAGGAGAAATAGAATGACCAATATCAGAGGAAAGAACTAATGCTCACAATCTAGAATGCTTTCACAATGATTTAATATCACAACTTTGATGCACAAAAATGATGCAATTTGTGAATCATACCTTGCCCCACAATATCATTAACTAAAAGAATTTTAGCTCCAAAATGGACTTAAAGGATTATGCAGTCTAACCACCGTGTTTTATACAGAGCATGTGTTTATATAGAAAAAGAGCTAAAACATCAACTTTGTTAGTAAATAGCCCTGAATGCCAGACCTGAGTCTATAGGGGACATGGGAAATAGTCTGAGAGGGGAATTAGTAAAGGCCAGAGGTAAGTTCTAGGTAGATTAAGCTAATCATAGAGAACTTCGTTTCTAGGAATTAAGATATCTTCTCTAAGGAAAGAACTATGAATTATTTTTCCCTCCAAACAATGGAGAATATTTACACTAGATATAGGTTCTGTCCAGATGACCTCTTGCGAATGCCTTGATTTTTTAATTTTGATTCTGCTTTTTTTCTAAATAGCAGATTCATCTATTTACTCATCAAATCAACATCTAGTATATTTTCCTACCTAAATGACATGGGTGCAATTTTATTAACTGCATTGTTGCATGTAACCTCATATGATTGAAAATGTCCATATTTTCATCAATAGCATCTAGTTAAATAAATTATGTTCATCTAAATATTACAGCAAACATTTAAAAAAATATTTTGTTAAAAACAATTCTCCACGTGCTGAGAAAAGAATTCTGTAAGGTTTATAGTTAAAAGAATAAACTGCAGAATGTTATGTAGCAGGTTACCATTAATGGAAACAGAAGGTAAAGCTTTTTATTCATATAGTTTTCCATTTGCATAAAGAAACCTCAGAAGGGCACAGAGAAAGAAATGGCAGAAAGAAATGGCAGTGTTTAAAATATGAAAGAAAAACATGAACTGAGTAAATAAAAGACATAGGAGCAATACCTTTTGCTGTATTTTTTTCCTTTAATTATCAGAAGTTACTAACTAAGCAAACATTGTATATAAAAATGTGCCTGTAAGCAAAACATGTCAAGTGGGGGCTTCAGTTGTTCATGAGGCCAGGCTCTGATCCAAAGATCAACACAAAATCTCAGTAGAAAGAGGCTGAGGAATTTGTGTATTCATGTAAACTGTGGACTATTTAAAGACACTTATCCTTTTAAATCCCTTTAGGATAGTCTAATTTCTGTATCTCACTAACAGGGAAAGCCAGTTGTTTTCCCACAACCAAACTCATGCCTCTAGTAGTGAAAGGAGTTGTACTTACTTGACCAAGATGTCATTTTGTGATGGATTCTCCCTCATGCCCAGCCCTCCTAGATCAAGGGAGCAGACAAACCAGTTTCCCAAGTACCCAGAGCTCAGCAGGCACCTGCATTCATGAAACTCATGGAGGTGTCACTATCTCTCTTCATTGCAACTAAACCAATTGATATGTGTTGTTTATCACTTACTTTTCCTATTAAACTAATCTAAATTACATTATAATTTGTGAAAACTCACTATTAAGGATTTTCTCTTATTTTCTCTATTTTCTGGAGGGGGAAACTCAGGCTAATTGGCCTGTAGTTATTCAGCTAATGGTTGGCCAAGCTGAGAATCAATTCTAGCAAGTCTGATTCTAGAGTCATTATTCTTAATAACAGTGTTTCCCACATACTTCTAGAGAAGATCTGACATTCTAGAGATTCCAGTAGTATTGAGTCCAAAGCAAATATTTTGTGCTCACCTCTTGGATCAGTCCTGATTCTGCAGACAGAGTAATGGGAAAACTTTTACCAGGCCGTGTGCTGAAGCTCCTTGAATAACTCAACTCCTGCTCCTGGTGTACATGGAAGAAGCACCCTTCCTGTGCTTACCCTGAATTAAGCTCAATAAAATATGTTGGGGAAAGTATCAAAGTTTCATTAGATGCATTTATATTATTCTTTGCCTCTATAATATAGGTTGCAGCAGAAAATGGGGGAGGGGACTTTGTTAGAAATCTATATGGGAATAGGAAGGATAATTGATCTTACTTGAGATATTATTTGTAAAATTTTCTTCACTTATTTTTTAAAATTCACTTTAGGCTGTCATTCTCAAATGAAGAAATAGCCTTGTACTTAATGAGAACAAGGGGAGAAAGAGAAAACACATAAATACTCCTGGTTAGTTTCCCACTCTCTATCACATCTAGCAATCTAAAATGTGTGGAAGATAAAGTAATGCTAATGACTGCCATCATCATCTATTCTTTTTCAGACTCTTTTCCATTCTAGGTTAGTAGGAGATATTGAATGTAGTTCTCTGTGCTACATAGTAGGTACTTGGATTGTTTATGTATTTTATATATAGTAGTGCACATATATTAATCCCAAACTCCTAATTCATCACCCCACCCCTGTTCCCTTTGGTAACCACAAAGTTGTTTTCCGTCTGTGAATATATTTCTCTGTTTTCTAAATAAGTTCATTTGTATCATTTTTTAAGATTCCACATATGTGTTATCACACAATATTTGTCCTTCTATGACTCTGTTCACTCAGTATGATAATCTCTAGGTCCATTCATGTTGCTGCAAAGGACATTCTTCTATTTCTTTTTATTGCTGAGTAATATTCCATCTGTCAGTGTACATTTCATATCTTTGCTCTTGTAAATAGTCAGGGGTGGTGCTGTTAATCATGGCTCTGCAATGAACAGTGGGCTGCAAGCATCTTCTTGAATTTGAGTTTTCTCAGGATATATGTTCAGGAATGGGATTGCTGGATCATATGGTAGTTCTATTTTTAGTTTTTTAAGTAACCTCCATACTGTCTTCCATAGTGGTTGTACCAGTTTACATTCCGGCGAACAGTGTAGGAGGGTACATTTTTCTCCACACCCTCACCAACATTTACTATTTGTAGAATTTTTTTTTTTTTGTCTTTTGTCTTTTGTTGTTGTTGTTGCTATTTCTTGGGCCGCTCCCACGGCATATGGAGGTTCCCAGGCTAGGGGTTGAATCGGAGCTGTAGCCACCGGCCCACGCCAGAGCCACAGCAATGCGGGATCCGAGCTGCGTCTGCAACCTACACCACAGCTCACGGCAACGCCGGATCGTTAACCCACTGAGCAAGGGCAGGGACCGAACCCGCAACCTCATGGTTCCTAGTCGGATTCGTTAACCACTGCACCACGACGGGAACTCCTATTTGTAGAATTTTTAATGATGGCCATCTGAGTGGTGTGAAGAGATAACTCATTGTAGTTTTGGTTTGCATTTCTCTAATAATTAGCAATATCAACCATCTCTTCATGTGCCTGTTGGCCATTTGTATGAATTTGGAGACATGTATATTTAGGTCTTCTCATTTTTTTTTTGTCTTTTTGCCATTTCTTGGGCTGCTCCCTCGGCATATGGAGGTTCCCAGGCTAGGGGTCCAATTAGAGCTGTAGCTGCCAGCCTATGCCAGAGCCACAGCCATGCAGGATCTGAGCCGTGTCTGCAACTTACACCACAGCTCACGGAAACACCGGATCCTTAACCCACTGAACAAGGGCAGGGATCGAACCCGCAACCTCATGGTTCCTGGTCGGATTCGTTAACCACTATGCCATGATGGGAACTCCAGGTCTTCTCATTTTTTGATTAGGTTGCTGTATGAGCTGTTTGCATATTTTCGAAATTAAGCCCTTGTCAGTACCATCATTTGCAAATATTTTCTCCCAGTCTGTAGGTTGTCTTTTCGTTTTGTTTGTGGTTTCCTTGCTATGCAAAAGTTTTTAAGTTTAATTAGGTCCCATTTGTTTATTTTTGTTTTTAGTTCAACTTTTCTAGGAAATAAATAAAAAAAAGCTGCTATGATTTATGTCAAAATATTATGCCTATGTTTTCCTCTACGTGTTTTATAGCATCTCGTCTTATATTTAGGTCTTTAATCAATTTTTAGTTTATTTTTGTATATGGTGTTAGATAAAGTTCTAATCGATCTCAGAGTTTTTACAAGGGCCCAGATTACATAGAAACAGCAAAAATGGGAGTTCCCTTTGTGGCTCAGTGTTTAACGATTCCGACTAGAAAACATGAGGTTATGAAGTTGCGGGTTCAATACCTGGCTTTGCTCAGTGGGTTAACCATCTGGCATTGCTGTGAGCTGTGGCATAAGTTGCAGACGCGGCTTGGATCCCGAGTTGCTGTGACTCTGGTGTAGGCCGGCAGCTACAGCTCCAATTAGACCCCTAGCCTGGGAACCTCCATATGCTGTGGAAGCAGCCCTAGAAAAGGCAAAAAGACAAGAAACAAACAAAAAAAACCCCACCAAAACTACCTACTTATAGCTGAGAATTTCACTATGTGTAGTAGGAGATATGGTATACCATTTCTCACAGTGTGGTTTGGAGACTAGATAGTCACTCAGAGAATAAGTTGAGAAATAAATTTTCTATGAACTCTTCACCATGAAATTCTGATTCTAAATAAGTTAGTCTGAGGTGGGGCCTGGCAATCAGAATTCTAAAGTAAATTCAATAGGTGTTTCTTACTTTCGTATTTTGTGCCAAAATTTGAGAAACACTCTTTAATGTAGATATATTATCATAGTATGTGTTCTTCTAATATGTGTATATGTCCATTAATAAATTATATAAACAGAATATTAATATGAACAGACATAAATTATTGCAATAAATGGCATTTAAATCATCTTAATTTCTTAAGTATAAATATTCTGCCCTTGTTGCAGGCATGTTCCAGGTCATTTTATACTTCAAAACATTTTTACATCAGATTTTTACCATTAAACTTCATGAAATACAGAGTTTCCATCATGGCTCAGTGTTTAATGAACCTTACTAGCATCCATGAGGACATAGGTTCAATTCCTGGCCTCGTTCAGTGCGTGAAGGATTTGGCGTTGCCCTGAGCTCTGGTGTAGGTTGCAGACTCGGCTCAGATCCCGCATTGCTGTGGCGGTGGTGTAGGCCAGCGGCTATAGCTCAGATTCGACCCCTGGCCTGGGAACCTCCATATGCCACTAGTTGTGGCCCTAAAAAGACAAAAACAAAGCCAAAAAACAAACAAACAAACAAAAAAATCTTTATGAAATACAAATAAAAGCAGAGGAACCACTCTCACATATAGTTGAAGAAATTGAGTGCCAGCAATAGAATTGCTTTTATAACAAAGTCAGGGGTGGTGCTGTTAATCATGGCTCTGAAACCAGAACTAGAGTGTCATCTAATAGGCTCCTTGTGGAATGGGCCTGTCAGTTAAATGATGTCCAAAGAGACCAACTCCCTGTCCCCACACACATTTCAAGTAGCAGGTCATATTCAAGATGCCTGAAGTCAAAACTAAGCTATCTCAGCTTGGGAAAGACTTCTGTGAGCCTTTTATTGTTCTTTCTGGAGTTAAAGTCTCTTCTAAAAAAAAAAAAAAGGTATTATTCCACCAATGTCATTATTACATCTGCCCATCTAGCAAACCCAATTTTGACCCTCTATTGGGTCACATTATCCCTTAGGACCACAGGATGAGGACCTCATTGGAGAGCCCCCAGAAATTACCCATTTCAAATAAAGAACCCTGTGACAAAGAATGTACAGCTTGAAGGAGTTCCTGTTGTGGCACAGTGGAAATGAATCCAACTAGGGACCATGAGGTTTCATGTTCAATCCTGGCCTTGCTCAGTGGTTAAGGATCTGGCGTTGCTGTGAGCTGTGGTGTAGGTCGCAGACATGGCTTGGATACAGCACTGCTGTGGCTACAGTGTAGGCTGACAGCTGTAGCTCTGATTAGACCCCTAGCCTGGAAACCTCCATATGCTGCAGGTGCGACCCTAAAAAGCAAAAAAAAAAAAAAAGTGAATGTACATCTCATGGTGATGGCCAGTTATAGGCAGAGCAAGGCCAAGATGCACATCTTTTGTGGACCACAGTGGACTGGAGGGAGCCCAGAAATGAAAATCAAGCAGACAGGACTGAATTCTGCATAAGGTCTTTGTGACCTTAGCAAGTCACTTAACCCTCTGAGCCTTAGTTTCTTCGTGAAATGGGAATAACAACAAATGTCTCCTAGGGCCATTGATTGACTTTCAAGATAACATACATGAAAAGTGGGTTCTCTCTGAATGCTGTTTCTCTTCCCCTACTTCACACCATTTTTGATTGAGTCTTTGTTCCTCTCATCCAGTCTAACAATTATAATACTACTTACCAAATGGTATAATGTCATTTTTAAGGTAATGGGATGTTTTTAAAACAATGCCCCACTGACTAAATTTAGTTCTGAGAATGTAAAATAATTGAGATATAATGCCCAACTGACCTTCTCAGCTGGTTGCAGACGTGACTCAGTCAGTGGCACTGTGAAAGGAAGAGCTTAAGAGAAAATTTTGCTTCGTTTCCTGGTGATCAAGCTTAGCCATCCCCAAATCTAGCCTGGGTCATATGTCCTACACTTTCCCCTAAGGAATCATCCATTACTCTGGAGGTCATAGGGGCCCCATCAAAGAAAGCCAAAAGGAAGATACTGATATTGAGAAAGATAATTATGATTTCAATAGATAATGTTTGGCTGGTATTTTTTATAAAGAATGAGAAGGATCTTTCTCAGAAAAATAAAACTGAACCCCAAACATTGTTCTTGGTTTTTTTCCCAAAGGCCTCTCATCTATATGATAAGTACCCATCAAATTAAAGCACTATTAATTGAAGTATCAGATTTTATACTTTATATCTCTTGAATTTCTAGAAATAAGCTATTTGTCTATTTTGTAAAGATCATATATTAATATTTGATTATTTTTGTTTGGTTTTCTTTTTGACACCAAGTAATATATTAGTAGAGCAGTTGATTAAAATTAAATAGTTCACTCACTAGATCTCAAACCTTAGAACTGGAGGAAGATGCAAAATGATATCAACTGTCCCAGAATTTAGACAGAAGTGAAAACAGCTCAGGGACTACTGAGGGCAGTGTGAAGTTTTGCAGTAGAAATAAAATGGAAGGAGGCTTCTAGTCTCTGCTCTCCAGCTCTGACTTCATTTCCTAAGTTGGATATTCAGTTCAGGAAAGGAAAATTCACAGCCTTACATACAACACTGATGCCCAACATAGACAGAAATCCCAAGCAAGGAGCTCGTGCTGCTGCATATTCATGGATGCAAATCAGATCCCATTGCTATAGCATTTGCTCTGAGATTTCAAATCTGGGTATTAACAGGGATTCCTGCAACTTTCTATGAATATAAACCAGGTGGGAAATGTCAAATATGCAGTGAGTACATGTAGAAACTTTTCCCCCAGCCTATTAAAAAAAATGAGCTTTTTTAGTAAGAAGATACTCATTTTTCCATTTGACTTTTCTTGTGATCTAGGGTAGTGCAGGGCTTCATTATGGAAAGAAAACTGGGGGTCCTGGGCCATGGACTCTTACAGAGTCACTAGCAGCCCTGGACTGTAAGCACCACCATACAATTACAACTATTCCCCACCTGTTAGCACAGTGCCTGGCTCTTTGTACTACTTATCTACTACTGTGCATGCACACACACACAAACTTAACTACTGCTGTAAAACTTAGGGGCTTAAAACAACATTTACATCTCACATTTGCTGTGAGTCAGGACCTAGGTGTAGCTTAGATGAATCCTTTAGCTCTGGTTCTTTAATGAAGCTACAGTCAGTTCAAGGCTTGTCTGGTAAGTATCCATGTCCTAGTTCACTCAAATGGCTGCTGGAAAAATTCAGTTCCTCAGGAAGTATTGACCATTGTCTTTGTGGACCTCTCCATACAGCATTTCACAACAGAGCAATGTGCTTCATCAAAATGAGCAAGCAAGAGGAAAGTAAGAGGAGCAAAGGGAGTGAACCAGTAAAAGATACAGTGCTAGTAAGATGAAAACCATGGTCATTTAGATGTTGTATAATTATACATTTTGTCAACAGTTGTCCAAACTCATCCAACTGAAGACTTGAGGTCAATATTTTGAAAGGCTCATATGAGAACTTGCTGAACTATCTTTACAATTAATTATTCTGTAAATATAAAACTATTCTCAACTAAAATTTTATTAAAATAAGTAATCTCTTTTGGTTACATTATATTAAAAAACATTTAAAATTAACAGTAATAACCTAAAATGTGAGAGGGAGGAAAAGTAAAAGTGTTGAGTTTATGAATTCTATTGAAGTTAAGTTGTTGTCAGTTTAAAATAGGGTGTTATAAGGTTAAATTATTTTTATCTAAATCTCAGGATAACCACAAAATAACATCCTATAGTAATTACAGAAAGGAATGCAGTAAAGAAGTCAAACATACTGATACCAAATGACAACAAAATGAGAAAAATTACAGCAGGGTAAGAAACAAGGAACAAAAGACTTAGAAAACAAACAGCAGTTAACAGAATGGCAATAGTAAATCCTTACCTATTAAAATTATTTTAAATGTAAATTGATTAAGTTCTCCAATTAAAAGACAGAATGACTAAACGGTTAAAAAATAAAAGCAAGATCCAACAAGATGCTGCCTACAAGGGACTAAGTGTGAAATCAAGCAAATGATAACTAAAAATAAATAAATAAATAAATAAATACAATTAAATAAACCAGGACTAGTTATACTCATGTACTCATGAGAGAGAAACTAAAACTTCAGACTAAAAATGATAAAAACAGATGGTCATTATATAATGATTAAGGGGTCAATACATCAAGAAGATACAATAATTGTAAATATTTATGTGCCCAGCATTGGAGGACTTAAATATATAAGGCAAAAATTAAAAGAGCTAAAGAGAAACATAAACAGTGATATAATATTTTCATTTTGGGGATTTTAATACTCCCCTGTCAAAGATCATCCAAACAGAGAATCAATAAGGACATAATTGATCTGAAGAACATTATATACCACATGGACACAGCAGACATATACAGAACATTCTATCCAAAAGCAGCTGAATATACACATTCTTCTCAAGAATATAAGGAACATTTTTTGGGCTAGACCATGTGAGACCACAAAATAAGTCTTAGAAAATTCAAGAGGATTGAAATCATACCAAGTATCTTTTCTAACTACAATGACATAAAACTATAAACCAACAACAAAAGAAAAACTGGACAATTCAAAAACATGGAAATTAACAATACTTTTCTGAACAACCAATGGATCAAAGAAGAAGGTAAAAAAGAAATTTAAAAGTTTCTTGAGACAAAATTGGAAATGCAACATACTGGAACTTATGGGATACAGAAAAAGCAGTTCTAAGAGGGATGTTTTTGGCAGTAAACACCTACATTAAAGCAAGAAAGATTCCGAATAAACAAACTAACTCTACAATTTAATGAATTAAAATAAGAACAATTGAGCTACACATTTTGCAGAAGAAAGAAAATAAAAAGATTACAAGAACAACAAAATGAAATAGAGAACAAAAATGATAGAAATAATTTACCAAACTAAGAGTTGGTTCTTTGAAAAAATGAGTAAAAATGACAAACACTTGGCAAGACTAATAAAAAAGAGAAAGGACTGAAAGCAGCAAAATTATTAATGAAAAAGAAGACATTACAGTGGATACCACAGAAATTCAAAGGATCATGAGGCTACTATGAACACCCAAATGTGAGCAAACTGAACAACTTAGAAGAAATAGAAAAATTCTCAGAAATATACAATTTAATAAGACCGAATTAGGAAGAAGTAGAAAATATAAACAGACCAATTACAAGTATGGAGATTGAATCAGTAATTTATAATTTCCCAATGAAGAAAAGCCCAGATTATTTTATTGATGAATTTTATCAAACATTGAAAGAATTAACACCAACCTTTTCAATTCTTCTAAAAAACTGAAAAAGAGGAAACATTTCCAGATCATGTTGTGAGGCCAGCGTTACCCTGATACCAAAACTAGAAAAAGAACACTGCTAGAAAATAAAAGCTACAGACCAATATCCCTCATGAATATAGATGCAGAAATTCTCAATAAAGTATTAGCAAACTGAATTAAGAAGCACATTAAAAGGATCATTTACCATGACCAAGTGGGATTCATCCCTGGGATGGATAGTTCAATACTCATAAATCAATTAATGTGATACATCAGGCAAGAAAAAGAAAGGCATCAGAATTAAAAAAGGAAGAAAACATTTCTCTTTGCAGATGACATGATTTTATTTGTAGAAAATGCTTAAAACAACTGAAAAACTGTTAGATTTAATTAATCAATTCAGCAAATATATATATGATTATTATTCAATCATTTAAAAAAAACAAGGAAATCTACCATTTGTGACAACATGGATGGCCTTGGAAAGAATTAAACCATATGAAATAAGTCAGACAGAGAAAGACAGATGATATACAAACCTACTTATATGTGGAATCTAAACAAAAAAATAAGCAATTTCATAGAAAAATAGATCTGACTTGTGGTTAGCAGAGGCAGAGGTGGGGGAAAAGGGTAACTGGATTGTGGTTAAAAAGTACAAACTTCCAATTATAAAAAAGTATAGGAAAGTAATGGATATCATGATAATAGCTAACACTGCTCTCATGTGATACTTAGGAAATTTCCTAAAAGCTCTCATTCACAAGGAGAAATATTTTTTCTTTTTTCTTTTCTTTTTATTGTATTGTACCATTCCACTAAAATTCTCACATCAGTCCTACAAAGTGGGAAGTGTCATTTGTCCTTCTTAAAGAGAACGAAGTTGGCGCTTAGAGAGGCTGAATATTTCCCCAGGTCACAATGTTAATCAGACTCCAATCTGATATTTAAGCTCAGGCAGTTTGACTTCAAGACATGTGAGTCTGTAACTATTACACTTTTGTGTTTCTAAAATCTCGAGCCTCATAATCTGGAGAAATGTTTGAAAACAGAAATATGTGTGGACTATTTACAGTGTCTCAATATGCTTACATTACCTTGAGGCTCAAAGCTAAAATCTCGAGTATTACCCTCAGAACTGGATGCTTATTTTTCTCTTCCTATTTCTTTTTCTTTCACTATTATTTACTCTCAAGAATGATGGCTAGGAGTTCCCATCGTGATGGAGCAGAAACAAATCCCACTAGGAACCATGATGTTGTGGGTTCGATCCCTGGCCTCGTTCAGTGGGTTAAGGATCGGGTGTTGCAGTGAGCTGTGGTGTAGGTTGTAGATGCGGCTTGGATCTGGCATTGCTGTTGCTCTGGTGGAGGCTGGCAGCTGTAGCTCAATTAGACCCCTAGCCTGGGAACCTCCATATGCTGTGGGTGTGGCCCTGAAAAGACAAAAAAAAAAAAAGACGAAAAAAAATAAAATGATGGCTAGAGCTTTTATATTTTTTTCCGTCCAGTTTGGAATTTTGAGCTTTCATATCACATTTATGTGGTCCCTGGTACCCCATATTTTAATAGCATTACAGTGGACTTTGCAGTATTTTATTTTAGCACACATTTGAGAGAACATATGGCAAATTACCAGCTTTTGTTATTTTTAAACAATGCTACACTTAGATGACTATAAGATTTAGCAAAGTCTGTGCTTGGAAATCCCTACCTCCTTTTATGTACCAAGTCCCAGGTTTCCCAGAAATGTCCTTGCATGTAGGAAGGAGACCTAGGATACTGATTCACAGAGAGAAATTACTAATTTAATGTTTTTCCCACTTAACATATACTTACCAAATCTAGACACTGTGCTAATATCTTCTGATATCATCTTATTTATTACTTACTTCAGCCTCACATAATAGATATTTTCATTCCATCATCATCATCATCATCATCAAACTATGGGTCAGAAAAAGTTAGTACCTTGTCCCATGGGGTTCAGAATCAGACCTCTTTAGTTCTAGATAATCACTACCTTTTGCCTGGTGCAGGTTGTGCATGGTCATCAGCTGGAGGCATCCCCCACTGCCTGCACACAAAACTGGTCTGATAGAGAGTTAGCTGGGATCCCATCTCATTACCCAGATTGCCTTCCGTTTGGGTTGGATATTTAAGAATATTGAAGGTGCACAAAGGATGATGGGAAGTCCTGAAAACTCACTCTTAGTGATGGAAGAGATTTCTGTCAGACACTTAGATAATCCTCAGGCCCAGTTCTCCTTTTGGCTGAATTAGCATTTTTCCTTCTACCAGACACAGGAGGAACCCCTCAAAGATGGGACCAAGATGCCTTATGTGAGGAAAAAGGGAGCACACTTTTGCTAAGAACTTAGTGTGTTAGGTCATTTGCTAGACTTTTTTTTTTTTTTTTAGCTTTATCTCACAGGAAACTTATTCCTATTTTCCTTTATCATGCCTAAACATTTTTAAATTGAGGTAGAAAAAGAAGATAGAAAATATAAAATTAAGATAACTCAGTTTAGTGGAACTTTAAAATTCTTCTCTTTTTTTTTTTTTTTTACATGACTATCAATGCTTACTTGAATTTTTTTCCTGAACTTGGTAACTTTTAAACATAGATAGGGATATTCCAATCCTGAAAATAAAAGCATTTCCTCTGACTTGTCTTTTGGGTGATACTTTTAAACTAATTTTCAGTGTTTACTTAAAGCATTCTTTTTAGCTGTCATGTTCCCTGACTTTGAGGATGAGAATCCTATGGTTCTGAGTTCTTTTATTTCTGACTTTCCTGAAAATTGCAAAAGGAACACAGTGGGACTAACCAGCTCTCAAGTGTCCTAGGGTATGAGTAGCTTAGCAATTTTTATCAGTAGACACCTTAAAGGGAATCAAGGAATGCAAATAACATCCCTATCCTATTTCTAATTTAGATTGTATTAATTACAGCAGGCTCGCTCTCCTCCATGTAAAACACCATGGGAAGGTCTGCGGTACTTTTAGAATTGCTACCACTCCAGGCCTCAGACCACTGCCCTCTGTAACACTGAGTCAGAGTGGATAAGTTCCTCTCAGTGTTAAAGTCCTGGGGAAATATCTTTTGAAGGGCTTTAAGATTAACTGATTTTCCTGTCTTCAGAGGAAACAAGTGAACACATCAACAGCAGGACTTCAGCTGGTTATAACCCACAAATCTGTCAGCAAAATTTATTCTCTACGTTCCTAAAATTAGGCAAAATTTTCTTTCCTGCTAGTCCATGTCATTTTGAATTATGCACTCTACATCATACAGAGATCAACTATTTCCTAGCTGGTTGTTTATCTTTTAGAAGTCTGGGTTATGTTTTCTTTCCATGTCATCCTACTTCTGATTTGGTGCTTAGGGTGAATTTGGTCATTTATCAGGTTAAAAATTAATCTGAAATAGATAAGAGCAAACCACTTTCCATTACAACCAATGAGATATAATTGGTTCCTTGACAACTCAGTGAACTGTATTGATTTTCCTAACTGGCTTAAAACTTTATGATTCTTTTAAAATTTTCATCCCAACTATTCTAGCAGTTATTTAACATCCTCTAAGGGGAAATATATTAGTTTCAACTGCCTTAAATGAATCTATGTCCTTTGCCTGATATAGTCACCTGCAGCAACATGCTTATTATCACTTACAAAATGCCACAGATTCAGGATCACATTGCAGATGTATCATACACAGCAGCACAGAGCTGAGGGGGTAAAAGGAAGTTGCAATTGAGTCTGATTTCCATTTGACAAATTATCCAACCAGAGAAAGGACTAAAATTTTCAGCTTCATGATAAGAATTCTATTGGAAGCTATATAGATAGTATTAAATTTAGTCTGTCCCCAACCTGTGCAAGTTGGATGCTTCTATTTCATCCTTATAGATGTGGAAACCTAGGCTCAGAAGAGTGAAGTAGCCAGCTTAGGATAACACGGTCAGTAAGTGAAGGAGGCAAATTCAAATCCTGATCTGCAGGGCTGCACAGCCCCCTGCTTATTTCCTCTGAGCCACAAAACCTCTACTGCTCTATTTCTCCTCATTCATCTTTTTTCCAGATCTACCCCAGTGTGTCTTTCCTGAGCATGACTAGATTCAAAACAGCTTCCTCATGACTCTCTCAAGTGGTATGGATACTTTTGTTTATAGTTTTTTTTTGTTTGTTTGTTTTGTTTTTCCCCAGATCATTCTTATAGCATTGATCAGTGTGAAGTGAAGACTTAAGAAAACCAAGTTTGTGGTTTGGTTTTTCATCCAGATTTTTGTTTGCAGAGTGAACATAGGGTTTCTCTTCTACTTAGGTCTGCTTTTATGACCAGGAAGATAAGCTCAAACAGAAGGAGTAGGAAGAGGGATTATTTTATGTCTATAGAGAGTTTTCAGGACAATCCAAGATGACGTCAACACTAGGCCGAAGGAAGGTCAAGAATCAAATCTCTAAAAGGGCAGTTCTGCTGTGTGGTATGCTTAATCTTACTTTCCTCTGTCTTCTTTTAGTAGATCCTCTGCACATATGCTCCTTGCTGCTCTATTTCTCCTCATTCATCTTTTTTTCCAGATCTACACTTTCAAGCTGTGTGTTCAGGTAGTCTGCTAATTGCTGTCTCAACCTCAGGATCACTGGCCTTTGAAATTCCACTGTCAGAAATTCCCCTCTGTGTCTTTTGGTTTAGATTTCTGAGTTGGAGGACTAAGAGCCTTTGTTCATTTTTCGAAGCCAAGGAATAGCAAATTTATGGGTAGCCCACCCTTACTCAGGTGTCTATCCCTCATCCGATTAAGGTATGGGAGTGAGCCAAGTGGGGTTACATATTATTAAGATAATCACTCTATGGGATCTACAGGTGGGAGGAACTCTGATTAGGCGCATGGGCAGCAAGTACCTACATTTTCATTTCAAACAACTTCCAGCCACTCTGGCATCAAGATATACTTATCTTCTGATAATCAACTTAGCAAGGGGGCACTGGCAGTCCCAAAGCAGGGCCAGGGACCAGTGGCTATAGTTTTCTTCCAAGAAAGAAGTTGTTATGATTAAATTTGATGGTAATTGTAGTTATTAAATATCTTTGCTGTTAGCTATAATTATTGATAACATTGATCTGATGTAGTTAAAAATCTTCATATATCCATGATTCCCAAGTAACCATATCTTTTGAACAGCTTTATGGGACCCTTTTCCTGATTTGTTTTTTCCCAAAGAAATTGATCTTAAGTGAAATTTCCCCAGGGGCTTCCTAACAGCCAGGGCCTACTCCTCTTCAATGAGTCAGGATAAGCACATGGTGTTATGATTACATTAGAATGGAGCCTGTATTAGCAAAGCAGAATCTGAACATAGACTAATCCAGAAATCTAGTCCTTGAAGAGACAGCAACTTGACAGATATCTAGCAAGAGAAGGCCCATCAAATTTTCTTCAAGCAATAGCTGATTTATAATTGATAAGGCCTAAAACAATCCCCATGACCCACTGCCACAATTTACTAAAATACCTTATTAATTAAAATACTGATGCATGAAACAGTTTTTAACTTTGTGGGCCAAAAACAAGTAGCAGAGAGTAGTGACAAATGAGGTGAATGCTCAAGCATTTTTCTTCCTTTTTAATTTTTTTTAATTAAAAATTTTTTAAATTTCTTGTATTTTTTCATGACTGCACCTGTGGCAAGTGGAAGATCCTAGGCCAGGAGTTGAATTGGAGCTGCAGCTGCAGGTCTATGCCACAGCTATGGCAATGCTGAATCTGAGCCGCATCTGTGGCCTATGTTGCAGCTTCCAGCAAGGCCAGATCCTTAGCCCACTTAGTGAGGCCAGGGATTGAACCATATTCTCATGGAGATTATATAGGGTTCTTAACCCAATGAACCACAATGGGAACTCCTATTTTCCTTCCCTATTTAACTAAGCCTAGGGTCTCAAGTCAAAAGAGATGTTCATTATCATACCAAGCACTAGCAAATCAAGGAACACTCCCAGGGAAACCTCTATAAAGAGGAAAGGAAGCAGATTCCAATGTCTGCCATTCTGCCCTCTGCAGACTGACTCCTCCGTACAGATGGGCATGTAAAGGGAGGAGCACAGTTATCTATTGGCTCCTTGGGCCATCCTTGAACAACCACATATCAGGTCTGGGGAGAAGTAAAATGCTATTGCTTCAAAGATTACTGGGTCAAGAAATCTTTTATATATATATATAAATCTCACATGTGACCTGAGGTTTCTGGTGGCAAAGATTGGGTGTCAAGAATATCTGAAGCTTTCTTTAGTGTGGTTGTCCAGGTCCTCCATAATTCAACTTTGTAGCCTCTTCCTTCATGTAGTCCACCTGATTTCTTGGCTCCAGCCACACTATGTTCAGTTTCATCTCTGTGCTGACTTTCCTTGGTTAGGAGTCTGTCTTATCAGCTCCTATTTCTCTATCTGACTCTTCCCACTCTTTGAGACACTGTCAACTTCTGCTCTGTCAGTGTCTCCAGTCACCCTAATGCATTAAGATCAATGGGCTTTACCTTCTTTAAACCTTTAGTATTTTTGATAGTTGCATTTTATGATGATTAAGTGTGCAATCTGTAGAGTCAGTTGGTCTGGGACAGAAAACTGACTGCCGTTTAGTAGGAAAGAGACCTTGGGAAAATTTCCTAATCTCTCTGCCTCAATTTCCTCATAGATAAAGTGGGGATAATTACAGTAATTATATATCATCTTGGTGAGGATTGGAAAGCTCATATTGTTTTTAATGTATCATCTGCAAAAAGTGACTTTACCTTGATGTGGGTATATTTTTAGTAGATAGGCTATACTTCATTTGAGGGCAGGGATGGTACATTGTATGTCTTTGCATCTACAAAAATGCTTGTAGTTGGCACACACTAAAATAAATATGAATTGATGACTTAATCATTCTAGATGGGCACTCAGAAATTGTGATGAGGTGTGAATTAGCTTTTCTTTTTTCTTTCCTCCCATTAACCAATCAATATTTATAATGTAAACAGACCCATGGATGAATGACTGATGAGAATGTAGGGAGAACAGTGAGTGCTATGACTTGGGTAACACAGACAGGAGCAATGGGAGCACGTGGGGGGGCAGGGGACCCGAAGGAATCCCCTGGCAAAGAACCAGAGCTCACAATTGCTGTAGCATTTCTGGCAAGGGTGTTATCCATCCAGTACTAGAGAATAGATGGTTAGTGAGATTACATGACTGAGAAAAAAATATTACATGAAGGGAAAAAAATTATTTCAGGAGAAGACTGTGTCAAAATTTACAGTATTTCTTGAAATTAAGGAGGGATTCAAGTTTACCCAGTTCATTGTGATGCTGATACTCATCAAAAAGATAAGAGGGAGAATGAACTATTCTTATTGATACAGTTGAGATTCCTATATACTTCTACTCCTGCATTATTTTGAAGGAATATTCAGAACTGCTTCAACTGACTCAAATAGTTTTATTTGGTGACAGTTTAGGCAAGAACCAGGCAGCAAGCCATTCATGACTTAATTACTAGGCTGTATTAAAATACAGCAATTTAACTGTATTAGTGTTAAAATAATTTATTTATAAAATGCCAGCGTATGCATTTGTAGTTGACAATACATTTACTTTCAGCCTGGTACCGTGTATGCCCCATTAAATTATAAAATGCAAGGTCATTAACCTGCAATTCCATTTGCATTTTATTAAATGGCATTCCACCCCTTCTCTGGTTGAGACAGAATTGTTAGATAATTTATCTGTAACCGTTTAATTTACCCGTGATCTTATTACTGCTAATTAAGCAGGTGTGACCTGTGCCGAAAGCAGTTGGCACTCTTTGTACATCTGGCCAGGATCCAAAATTGGGTCAAGTCTCTTTAGTGCTCTCATTTTCCTCTTGTTTGCCTTTGGCTCTTAGTGATTATGGTGGATCAGTATGTGTTTTCATGTTTGGGATCATTAGGGTTTGGGGGGCTTAAAATGGGCACTTGGCATGTGACCAGGTGCACTGCGAATAGACCACGGAAGCAAAGCACTTCTTCTGCTTCTGAAGCCAAAATGGTACTTAGTGTTGAGGGGTCAAGGCTGTTGAGCTCAGCATTATGGATAATGAGACTGGGATTTGCAGATTGGAACTTCCCAGGTAGGTTTTTTTTTTCACAGACAAAACCTGTGTTTCCTGAACACAGGCAACATGTACTCCTGTTTCAGGCCAGGGACATATCTTACTGGGTACATGTGAACTAGAGATTGGACATGCAATATGACTTTCGTTCATGACTTTGGCAGAATAGGTGAAGAATGAAAGAAATAAAGGGAGCTGTCACTTATGTCACTCCTGTTGATGTATTATTAACACTCAGTTTGAAAGCTCTTAGCTCATGCTCAGGTAAATTTCTCTGCAATGCTC
Organism: Phacochoerus africanus; assembly: GCF_016906955.1. NCBI lineage: Eukaryota > Metazoa > Chordata > Mammalia > Artiodactyla > Suidae > Phacochoerus > Phacochoerus africanus. Next base: position 119,757,230 of record NC_062558.1, on the reverse strand, counting down.
TCAGAAAAGTGTTACTATAAACCCAGTGTTACAGGTAAATAAATTGGGGCCCAGAGGAAAAACATAACTTGCCCAAGTGTGTACAGTTACTAGGTAGCTGAGCTAAAATTTAATGTCAGGGCTGCAGAGCTCCAAAGCTCTTTGTAACAAACCACAATTTAAGTAGCCTCTGGCACCACCATGTGCAGAGCTAATTCCCTGAGCTTTGCTATCCTGCCTGAGAATTAATCATGTTTGGTCATTATCATCCTTCTCTCTTTGGCTCACTCTCTCTTGATCATATTATTACTTGCTAAAATTTTCACACTGAAAGAAAGAAGGAGCAGGCATAGAAAGTATAGGTCAAATATCATCAGATTTCAGATAATGGTAATTTTTGATCAATGAAGCCACATGTACCTATTTAATATCCAAATAGGAATGAAGAAAAAGAAAGAGCATTTTTCAATAAAATTGTATATAAGTTATACAGCATGATGCTTCAGTGTATGTGTACATGGTAAGATGATTACTTCATTCAAGCTAATCAATATAACCATCTCCTCTTAGTTACCATTTTTGTGTGTTTCATGAGAGAACCTGAAATCTACTGTCTTAGCAAATTCCCAGTATTCCATACAGTATTATTACCTATAATTATCATGCTGTACATTAGTTTCCTAGACTTAGTCAATCTGCATAGACTTTACTATAATTTTATACTTTTTGACTAATATATCTCCATTTCCCCAACCTCCTTGCCACCACTGGTAACCAATATTCTACTCTGTTTCTATGTATTTTGAGTTTTTAAGATTTCACGTAATGTGAGATCATGCAGTGTATTTCCTTTTGCATCTAGTTTATGAAAGAGATGTTTTTAATTTTTTTCAAGTGAGTATCATGTATTTTTTAATAGTCATATATATGTGATATCTTATTTTACATATATTTTTTATCACATATATGTGATATTTTATTTTACTTATATCTCATGTGACTCCACTGTAACACCTTAAACTCATAAGAATTGTGATTTTGGCTCTCTTGATTATTGTAGAATCTGTTCTCAACTAGAACAGTGCTTGATACATAACCAGGTGTTCTGTGTTGAACAGTGAATGAATATTATGACTATTGTTAATTGTGTAGTGTGGCATTTGGGCAGTGTCTTCTAGGGTTTTGAATGCATAGGATTCTTTTCCTATTTATTAAACATCCATTTTTCTTGTCATTTGTGTCTACTTTTGTACAATGTCTCTCTGTACTTACATGTTACTTCCAGTTGTTATTTATTTAGCTTTCTGACTATGCCTGCCAAAAGTAGGTCCTTTCTGATTCTAATATCAATGCTGGATTGAATGGGGAAAATAGATACTCAAATTAAAAAAAAAAAAAGATTAAACATAAGAGAAGGCTTCAGGATTTTGTCTATGAATAAGCAAATCAGTTTAATGTATCTGAATTTGTAGCATCTGATTTTGGTACTGTTAAAAAGACTAATATTGTAGTTTGAGGTTCTCTTTCTCTCTCTCTCATTTTTCCCCTCTACCAATCCATGGCAAATCTCAGTTTTCTCAAAAGGACACTGATAGAGCTCTTCTTTGTAAATCGAAAGTCTTGTTGGTATTTTTATTGATCCTTCCAAAAGTCTCTCCCCAATGTCATGTTTATAAACTTTCCCATCAATTTCCTATTGTGTCCCTCCAGGGTATATTATGTTAAGTGAATGTTACAAGCTTATGTTACAAGTTTTCATAAAGTTTGGGTTATTGAGGGAAGCATAAAATTACTGGCAGATGGAAGTGAATGAGTCTGGAAAAGAAATAAAATAGAAAACTTTGAAGAGAGTCCTAATTGTATCCATTGTTGCAGCTTTATGAACCTAGCCCTCAGTGGAAGAGTCTCATGGCAATGGTATTAAATATTGAGTCCCATTTCCACATGCTCAATATAAAATTTAAAGACTAATGAATGTAAAGATCATTCTCTCAACCCTACACACAGTGAGTCCTTTTGGTATGCCCATAAATGCCATCCAATAGTTTTGCATTATTTTAAATCCTGATATTAGTTAAACAGATCGATATTTGATTTTTTTTTTGTGTGTGTGCTTTTTAGGGCTGCACCTCTTGGCCAGGGCCTGTGGTTCCCAGGCCAGGGGTTGAATCGCAGCTATAGCTGCCGAACGCCACATCCACAGCAACTCAGGATTGGAGCCCCGTCTGCGACCTACACCACAGCTCACAGCAATGCCAGATCCTTAGCTGACTGAGCAAGGCCAGGGGTTGCACCAGCAACCTCATGGTTCCTAGTCAGATTCGTTCCCACTGCATCACAATGGGAACTCCCAGTATTTGATAATGTCTTAAACAAAATCCCAGACATGGACCTAAAGCTAACCTGGGGTTAGGGAACTGGCAGAGAAGTTTTGAGGCTGATTGGTGGGAAAGCTGGCAGTTTGGTGTTGCAGATGCTTGATGTTTCCAAGTAATTTTCAAGTTATCCTCAAAGGTAGTATTATGGGAAGAGATTAGTGTGAAGATCAGGATGCCTGCATTCAAATTCTGGTTCCCACTTGAGCTCTGTCCTGTAGGCAAGCACTTTCTCAGGGTCTCAGTCCTAGGACCAGGTCAGGGTGAGGCAAGCAAGGTGCCTAGGGCACAAAATTTAAGGAGGCCTTTAAAAAGAAACACTCTCAGGGTCATTTTTTAAAGTGTGATGTCAGCCCTGAGGATTAGAGCCTCCTTAAATTTTGCACCCTAAGCTCCTCACTTTCTTCACCTTCATCCAAGCCCTGCCCAGTTCCTCTTTGCAATGAATGGTGTGACCTTAATTAGTAGTTCCCAAAGTGGGACCTACAGAACAAGAATTTTTTGGCTACTTTAGAAAATGAGGTTCTGTAAAGGTGATTGAGTTCATAAAATGTAGTATATTACATTCCCACCTTGGAAAATTACCATACATCATATATTAGATTGCTCTGAAATACCCTACAGAATGTATACCTGTTTAACTTGATGTAATTCATTGTTTCTAAAATTATTGATGATCAAAACTTTTTGCTCTTCTCTGCTTAATAACTGAAAAAAAAGTGACATCTTAGAAAAACTATGTATTAGGCACTCTGGCGCAATTTCTAAATTAATCCTCAGAACAGCCTCTGAGATGGGCACAAGTACTATCTACAGTTTATAAAGGAGGAAACAGTCTGAGGGGGAAAAGTAAAATCATTGAAAGAGATGTTTGTGCTTTACCAACGCATTTCTCTGTCATTATGGTGGACTTCACATTACATAGAGAAGTTTTCCTGTGTTTCTTATTTCTTTCAACATTAGCACAACATTTTATTTTCAGAATAATGAAAACTATTTTTGCATAAATGAAGTAACAGCTTTGGTCTACACTTGTCTTTTTTTTTTTTTTTTTTGTAAACTTCTTGCCTTAACCAACTTGTAATGCAGATTTTATTTACCTCTAACCCCCCAGCCTGCCATGCTATCATGGTTTTTCAGCCTTGGCTGGCTCAGCAGGCTTCTACATACTCCTGAACAATGTGAATTTCAACCCCAGAGTTGCTCAGCTCTGCCTCTGAAATCAATACACAAAATTGTAAGATGGTGGCATTGAATAGCACTTTGTATAGAGTGTGAAGAGGGAAGCAGGTGATAGAGTGAACAGGTAGCTATCTCCAGAAGTCCCTCTGTAAAGGAAACACTTCTTCTATGGAGTGTCATAATCTACACTGGAAGTTCATTACTGAGCTCCATTTTTTTTTTTTAAACCAGAGACTATCCCATAACCCAGACATACAATGGTGGAAAGATATACATGATCCATGTTCTCTTATAATTTATAATCTGGTAGTCTTATATTCTGCACAGAAGCCCAAGTAAAAATAATGATTAAATTGTTAGTTGAGAAAATCACTTCCAATTCTCTATTGCTCAGCACTCACTGTCTTTTGTGATTGGCAGGACACATCAATTTAAGGGGCTGAGAGATGCTTCAGCTGCATCCACAGAGAGTAGTTGTATTTATATTTAGAAACTCAATCCCTCAGCACTTCTTTTAGTCCATGAGGTGTGGGTTCAAATACAGTTTCCATTAGTCCATTTTCAAGGAGGCTGAATATACATTTTGGCTTCAGTGACACTGACATATAAAATTCCCTCGGGACTTGAAATGACTGCTGAACTGCAGGACTCTGCTTGAGAGAAACTAATGAAACTCAAGTTGACTACAGATCTTTTTCTGGGTCCAAATCAGAGAATTTTGCTGACTTCCTCTAGCAAGTGAGTAAATAATTGGCCCCAACACATATTTTCTAGAGCTATATTTAGAGGGCTGAGTCAGCTCAATATTTATCACATTTTCAATTCCTATTTTGAAATGAGATCACCCTCTTGATTTTATGCTCTGTCCTACCATTACCGTCCTTGTATGTTAGGGAAGGTCCGTCTGGTGGGGAAGCTTGCCACGTATCTGTATATGGGACCAAGTTGCAACCTGGCAAAGAATTCCCTCTCAGGGAGATGGGGTTTTCCTTATAAAGCTTCATCATCAGGGAAGAGAATGTTGTTTCTTAGCACAACATGGAATATTTAGAGCATGCTTCCCTTAAGGTTCTTATATTTCCTTCTCCTTGTGTATAAGTAGATTTTAAGAGCTTGAATAATACAGAGCATGCATTATTCATTTTGAATTCCTGGTATCTACCACAGTGCCTGGTTCATAGTAGGAACTCAGTAAGTATTTTTAAATAAATATAAATGGCAGGGTTATGGTTAGACTTAGGGTAAGGACTGAAATTAGAGTCTTTTTTTTTTTCCTGGATACTTGGCAGTTCTCTAGAAGTTTACATGTGTGATATACTTTATTAGCTGCAATAAAACTCTTTGAAGTAGGTGTAATATTATTATCCTTACTTTTCAGATGAAGAAATGAAAGCTCAAAAAACTAAGTGTTTGATTAAGTTCACATGGCTGGCAGAGCATCTAATCTCAGGATTATGTGGCTCTAAATCTCATGGTGCCTCCTAAATATTCTTGTTCTGACTTTAACCTGAACCTCTTGCTAAATATTTAGGACACAGTACAAAAACGGAGACAGTTTGCCAGGCAGACTCAATAATACTTTAATGCTGGAGAGGGTGTGGAGAAAAGGGAACCCTATTACACTGTGGTGGGAATGTAAACTGGTGAAATCACTGTGGAAAACATTAATGGAGATTCCTCAGAAAACTAAAAATAGAATTACCATTTGATCCGGAATATCCCACTCTTGAGCAACTATCCAGAGAAAACCATGACTCAAAAAATACATGTACTGGAGTGTTCATTGCAGCACTATTTTCAATAGCCAAGACATGGAAACAACCTAAATGTCCATCAACAGAGGAGTGGATAAAGAAGATGTGGTACATATACACAATGGAATATTACTCAGCCATTAAAAGGAAAAAATAACAGCATTTGCAGCAACATGGATGGACCTAGCAACTATCATGCTAAGTGAAGTTAGCCAGTGAGACACCAACATCATATGCTATCACTTACATGTGGAATCTAAAAAAAGGATACAATGAACTTCTTTGCAGAATAGGTACTGACTCAAAGACTTTGAAAAACTTATGTTTTCCAGAGTTTCCATCATGGCTCGGTGGTTAACGAATCCAACTAGGAACCATGAGGTTGCAGGTTCAATCCCTGGCCTTGCTCACTGGGTTAAGGATCTGGCATTGCCGTGAGCTATGGTGTAGTTCTCAGACACAGCTCAGATCCCACGTTGCTGTGGCTGTGGTGTAGGCTGGTGGCTACAGTTCCCATTAGACCCCTAGCCTGGGAACCTCCTTTTGTCGCTAGTGCGGCCCTAGAAAAGACAAAAAAAGAAAAACTTATGTATTCCAAATGAGACAGGTTGGAGGGGGGGGGGATGCACTGGGGGTTTGGGATGGAAATGCTATAAAATTGGGTTGTGATGATCATTGTTCAACTATAAATGTAATAAAATTCATCAAATAATTAAAAAATAATATTTTAAAAATTGATATAAAGTAATGAAATCAAAATAGCATGGCAATGAAATGTTCTGCATGCTGAATATTAGCGTGCTTAGAATTCCTAGAATTCTGAGTCTAAAGATGAGGATAGGTCTTGAAGATCATCTAATCAATTGCTCTTTTGCTACTACTAGATTCTAGGAATGACTTAAGTATTTTGCTGTAGTTAATGGTGTAGTATACTTACTTGAGCAATGTGGAGTAAAAGGAAGCCCTCTTGATATTATTTCACTGTCTGAATTCAGGTGTAACCGAAAATCTATCTCCAGATTTCCTTCCACTTCCTAGTTTTGTTGGGCATTAAACAAATTTTCTCTTGTTGTTTTTTTTATTTGTTAAGCTATTTTGGGTTGGATTTTTCTTACTTTAAATAAAAAAAATATTTCTGGTAAATATAGCATATAGTCTACATACCAGTTCTAAGTCTTTGGTTTTCCCAAGACCATCCAGTGAAACGGTGTGATGGCTGGGACTAGGAATGCATGCATATCCTTTACATCTAAGCCTGAAATTGACATGAGTCCTTCTGAGTTTTAATTCAATAGATTGGGACTGGACTCTGGGTCACCCAAATTATTTTTCCCCAGATTTGTTGAGGTATACTTGGCAAATAAAATTGTAATGTATTTAAAGTGTACATTGTGATAATTTGACATATGCATACACTGTGAAAGGATTCCTCCCATCCAGTTAATTACATCCTTCACCTCAAGGCATATATATGTATATGGCAAATACATATGTATATATATTTGATGAGACATTTAATTTTTTAATTCTAGTTAATTTCAATTATTCAAAAGATTATTATAATACTATAAAAGTGTTCTATAGTATAATCAACTATAATATGATCAATATTCAGTAGCTTATTCCTAGGAAGCAGAAACTCAATATAGATAGACAGCAGAGTAGTAAAATTACTGTGGAGACACAAAAAATTAAATTGCAAAAGGGAGCTCTTCAGAATCAAAAGGAAACATTAGCAAAGCAAACAAGGAAACAATGGAGTTTTTAAAATGCAATCACAAAAGAAGATATATGTCTTGGAATAAGAAAAGCAAAATTACTTGCAACAAAAATAAAAGAAAAAATAAAATGATTGAAGGAACATTAAAAGCATGAAAGATTTCTATTCTTTTTTTTTTTTTGATTTTTGGCTTTTTGGCTTTTCTAAGGCCTTTCCTGCAGCACATGGAGGTTCCCAGGCTAGGGGTCTAATAGGAGCTGTAGCCACTGGCCTACGCCAGAGCCATAGCAACATGGGATATGAGCCGCATCTGTGACCTACACCATAGCTCATGGAAACGCCAGATCCTTAACCCACTGAGCAAGGCAAGGGATCAAGCCCACAATCTCATGGTTCCTAGTCAGATTCATTAAATTAACCACTGAGCTATGATGGGAACTCCCCCAAAGATTTCTATTCTTTACAGAAGAAAGTAAATGAAATGGAACAAAAAGTCTAGTTACTTCTTCTGGTTAAAGAGGATCATTATAAGCAACTGAATGAAATTAAAAAATACTATACTGCAATACCAGATTGATTTGGATCGATAAAAGAAAATTGTGACAAGTTAGAACAAAGTGAAAGAACCCAGGAAGTTCACCATGCAATACTTGAATTGGCTTCTTACCACCAGCCAAAGAAGAAAGACCAAACCAAGGATGGAAACTGTAGAAATAAAAATAATCTAGTCTTTGATCATATATATCACTGAGTGTCCAAATCTGTGGACACAATAAACAGACCAACTGTGGACTCCCCATTATGTGAAAGAATAAATTTCCTTATTACTTGAAATTTAAGTGTGGTTTTCTAACAACTTATTACCAGAGTACCCTAACATATATTGGCACTTTGTGTCTTTTACTACAGAATATTTGGTCTGTACAAACTAATACATGCTTAAAATATAAAATGTATTTTATAACATCTATAGGATAGTTTACTCTTTTAAATTATAGTTGATTTACAGTGTTGTGCCAATTTCTGCTGTACAGCATAGTGATACTTCACTTTTTAAAGGTCTTCTGTTTTTTACGAATAAATTCCTCTGACCCCTGGGAAAAAATCTATCATACCATGTATTTTATAGTATAATGATAGAAAATATAATCAACTATTGTCACCATGTTATATTAGATCCTCAGAACTTATTCTTCTTAGAGCTGAATATGAACCCACTTAAATTCTTACTTGTGTTAATTGTGTGTGTGTGTGTGCATGTGCATGTAGTGACTACATTGAGCCCTTACTGTAGGGAGAAATAAGACATCTGTGGATTTTCATAATTGAATTTTGCTGCACCAGCACTTATACTAAGACAGACTCTCTCATATTATTTGGACAACTTTTTCACTAATAGCTAAGTATTCAGCATCCACTGAATTGAAAATGAAAATGTTAAGTAAACACATTTATGTGTCTGTTTAAGGGGTTTCTGGAGTTCCCATTTTGGCTCAGCAGTTAAGAACCTGACATAGTCTCCATAGGGATGCAAGTTCTATCCCTGGCCTTGCTCAATGGGTTAATGATCTGGTGTTGCCACAGCTTTGGCTTAGGTCGCAGATGCACATTGGATCTGGCGTTGCTGTGGCTGTGGTGTAGGCAGGCAGCAGCAGCTCTGATTTGGACCCCTCGCCTGGGAACTTCTATATGTTGCAGGCGCAGCAGAGTTTTCTGACATTTGGATGTATTCTCATTTATTTGGCCTTCAGATACTTCCTGTAGTTTTTGGCTTAAGTCTATTAATCCTAGAGAATTATACCATGTATTCTTATTGGGGAGTATGATGACTAATTTTAAGTAAGAATATAAAGTCACCTGAAAACATTTAAGGTGAAAGTAGCAATTTACAAACTCCTTTATTATATTTTGGAATATTGCTGAGCTCAATTTTTTTATCTCTCTTCAGCAGATTTGGTATGTTTTCATGATTAATTATATAAGCCATGTTTCATAATTCAGTGAAGTTGTCATAACATTGTAGGTGCACAATCATTTATCACCCAAGCAGAGAGGCACCTCTCTCTTTCCCTAGCTTTCGTTATATAAGTTTTATATAAAAACATAACCTGATAATTATTTGGTATCAAACATCTCAGGATAAGAAGCTGAACTTAAAATCATCTAAGCCTTTAATGTATGGGTCATATTACCCACTTTAAAAAGAAAATACACCATGTGATAAATGATTTTTGTTTACTGACTGGTAAATGTACTTATTAACTTCATGGAAATGAATGTATTTAATATAAAGTGGTGCCATACCATAATTTTGATTATTTATATAATTTGACTTAAATGTTTTCACATTTTCTCCTGGTCTTTACCCCTATGTTTTTGATGTAAACATATTTAACAAATGCCATTGCTAAATATATTAATTTAAATGCATGAAATAATTTCAGAAAATTCAAGATGATATGATACAAAACATATTTTCTAAGTTAATTACCAAATGTGTAGCCCAAACACCAGGTGCACTGAGACTGGATTTGAAAGCAAGTTAGGTTAGCGTTCTTAACCTAGGGTTAGGGTAGGCTTCAGTGAAATTTTGTGCATGTGTCTACAATGATACTTTCTTTTGTTAAGTGTCCATAGCTTTCGTATTATTTTCAATGAAGCCCATACCCCTACCTTCTAAGTTCTACTGACATGATAGTTTCTCCATTGGCAAAATCAAAGACACTGGATTTTATTTTCCCTAAATTTCATTCTACTTCTCAAATTCTGACCATTCATCTTGCATGTTCTCTGAGTTCCTTCCTTCCCTCCATTTCTCCTTCCTTGTTTTTTGCTGTTTTTTTTTTTTTCCTTTGCAGGAAATGATGTAGTCAAATTCCCTCATTTTATAGACAAATAATAAGTTCTACTGAGGTATAACTACTTTCCAAAAGTTGTAAGGTTTTTCTCTCTTTGGGGGGGGGGGCAGATGTGGGAGTTTTGAAATCAAGTTTTCCCAAAGGAATGTTTTATATCAAGTTGTTAGGAAGGAGCAGTGAGAATAAAAATACTCAGACAAAAAGATGAGGGTCACGATAGCAGAATTGGCATGGGCAATGAATTCACTGTGCCATAGAGAGAAGTTTGTCTTTTTAATAATGTAAAGGAACTGAAAAATAGAGATCCAGGAAATGGAGGCAGAAATTGTAAAGTAATAGAAGCAATCAATGCAGAGAGGGTCAAGGCAGAAAACAGAGCAGCACAATTGCCTGGAAGAGGTGGCAAGACATAATGTCCCAAGGCTTCTACAAACAGACTGTGTTAAATTAAGTGGGAGAGGCAGCTGCATTCAAAGCCCAAATCTACTGCTCTGCTGCCTCTCTTCCATCATACTTTTTACACATAGGCTTCTCTTTCTGCAACAACAAATTCAATAACTACTTAAGGAGCTCCTGCTGTGGCTCCTTAAGAATCCAACATAGTGTCCGTGAGTGTGAGAGTTCTATCCCTGGCCTTGCCTAGTGCGTTAAGGATCCAGTGTTGGCACAGGCTGTGGCATGGGTTTCAGATGAGGCTTGGATCTGGTATTGCTGTGGCTGTGTCAGGCCTGCTGCTACAGCGCTGATTCGATCTAATTCCGGTAACTTCCATATGCCGCACATGCAAGTGCAAAAAGGAAAAAACAAAAAACAAAAAACAAAAAAAAACCCCAAAAAACCCAAACACTTAAGAATCTGAAGCTTCTAGAATAAACTAGCATAAAGGAAGCTTTTGTGATGAGGGAGCTTTGGCCTGTCATACCAAATGAAGAGAGAAGAGATAAAGATTAAAAATTTAAGTCAGGAACTTACAGGGTGTTCACTGAGCATCAGATCAAAGCCTTGCCTGTTATTTCCACACTGTAGAAAGAAGGGCATATGCTTGAGTGCTCTAGTTTCTGCTTCTCTGTGAGCCATCTCCATCATGGAAGGGCTCTCATGAAGCATTTAATACCTGCTAACTGCCTGGACGCCTGAGACACTCAGAGGTAAGATCTCTGAATTCTTTCTTGGGGGGAATTTCCACCACCAAGGTTTAGGTAGATAGTCTGAGGTCATTAACAAAATGAAACAAATGGTGTGGGGGGAAAGGGCATGAGATTTCAGAGGCCCAATAACACAAATTACATCAACTCAGTAATTTTGTCATTAATCAGTTTCCCCATATGACAAAATGAAGATACATATGCACTGGATTTGGTACAGAATTTAATTTAGTTATGAATATGGCAGAACAGTGTAAAGCTCTATACAAATGTTAGCTTACTTACTTATTTAAAAGATAAATGTGTGTCCCTGGAACTTGCAAGGCCCAGAGATCATTTGGAGGTTAAGCCTGCATACAGTAAACAGATCAGTGTACAAATGGGGCACAGTGGGGACCTTTCCCCCTGCTCCTTGCCCTGCAGAGCAGCTGGAGACAGCCAAGCATTGTGAGCCAGCTCCTAGCATGAGGCCCATCACCAATCCTCCAGGTCAAACCCTTTCTCTCTGGGAATATTTTCCAGTGAAATGTTATTGCTATATCTTCTCTGGGCAGGAGGGATTGAGAGCAGGAGGCAGTGGAGGCTAATCCAGGCTGAGTGAACAGCTCCTGAGCTTGGTGGTATAGAAATCATCTGACCTCCCATCCTCCTGCCTTTAATGGGAGGAGACAAATTAGCTTCTTTAAGAAGAAAAACAAAGGACTTCATGTCAGAATTATTAGGGGTCCCTCTGTTTACATCTCTGAACAGCATGATTAGACGAGATCTGGACTTGGAGGTGGGAAGTTTGTTTTCCAGACTGGCCACGCCATTAACTCTCCTTGGGATCTTCAGGAATTCATTTCACTTCTCTGTTTCCTCTTCTGTAAAAATGGGATATAAAGGGAGTTCCCACTGTGGCCCAGCAGAAATGAACCCGACCAGTATCCATGAGGATGCAGGTTAGATCCCTGGCCTCATTCAGTGGGTCAAAAGGATCTGATGTTGCTGTGAGCTGTGGTGTAGGTTGCAGATGCAGCTTGGTTCTGGCATTGCTGTGGCTGTGGACCCCTAGCCTGGGAAAGTCCATATGCCATAGGTGCAGCCCCCCAAAAAAGAAAGATGTAAAAGTACATCCTAGTTTCCTTATGAAGTGTTCTGAAATACATCTGAAGTGTTTAAAAGGCACAATGTTATGAAGAAGTAGGTATGCACACATACACACTCCCTTACATTGTGTGACAACAATACAACTTTATTTATGAGACATTATATTATATCTACTTTTGACCCAAATAAATAGCATTGCAGGAGACATGATTCCTCAAGTTGTGCCTTGGGGGTGAAATGTCAGAGTTGAAAGACTGTATGCTTAAAATTAGGCAGACTTGGGTTTAAATCTTTGCTCAATCTCTTAAACAGTCCTGAATGATTTCCCTAAACAGCCTTGGATTAAGTTGGTTCGCCTATAAAATGGCCATGAGAATGCCAGAACTGGCATCACGGAATTTCTAGAAGGTGGAGAATATGCGATAGACCTCTATACAGTATCTGGCCAACAGCAGATTATTATTCATGATTAACTTCGTTCTACCCACTCTGTACAATATTAAAATGGAATTTGTAAGTAGTTTGAATGTAAAACTCTTTATCAGGCATCCGGCTTCTGTTCTTCTTTAGGGTTTTGACCTGCATAAAGTACATAAATGTGGTTTCACATGGACATTTTAAGGCACAATTAAGAAAATAAATAGCACATTAAAGACTACATTAAGCTGTTCAAGTGAGAGAGGAGTAATTTCCCTGTGAAGATTCACTTCCCCTTAGATTTAGGAAAAATTTAAAAGAAAATGAATATAGTAACAAGCACATCTGCAATAGGAAATGTGAAATGTAGATTATTAATGTTTTTTTTTTTTAAATTGTGTGTTATTGTTAACACATTGTGCATTTACGTTGGGTCTCAGTTTCCTTCTGCACAGTGTGATGCAGTTCAGCATAAGACCCTTTCCAGCACCGACATTTTTGGTTTCTACGTTTCTCTGATTATATTTCTGCATCTTTGCCTCGGATTAATTCACCCCTAGAAAAAGAAGCTTGGGTTGAGCACTGCGAACAGGCAGGAGGCAAAGTTTACACAGAAACATGAAGGAATGATTGCATTTCCAGCCTCACCCATCTCTCTAACACATAGCCCTGCTAGTGGTCACCTGATCAGGAATCTGCTTAATGAACATCTGCAGTGGCACATGACACTGCATTTTGACCAGCGGCCCTCCCACAGACAGACCTGTGTCTCTTTCAGGCAGGGGAATCTGTTTATGCTTTTCTCTTAGTTGGAATTAGCACAGTGGAAGCTCATAACCCCCAGCGGTGGTCAGAGCAAAAAAGATATTTTGCATCAAAAGCAGCAGATAGATTTAACCTGATGCATAATTTTTACAAGGTATGGGCTTTCATATGGGTATAGCTATAATAAGATTTTTTTTTTTTTTATAAAAGTGCTCTCATCTGCTGTGGTAGCCTTTGTGGAGGCAGAATGTATCACTTTTCATCTGGAGATCAAAAATATGATGTAGGAGACTTTCCACTGCTCGTGGAAAAAATGCCAAAGTTTAACAGTTTTCTCGCAAGCAGTGTGGTTTGAGTGGCCAGACATCAGCAATGGGTGCTTTCTTTTTGTTCCTTCCTTGTACTGAGTTCAGTGATTCTCTCACTTCAGGATACATATGTATTAGCCTGCAGGGCTGTAATTTCCAACTGCATATATTATATATTATGAATGACTCAGGGGACTTTCCAGGATGATTTTAACAACATGCAATTTTCATATTATGTACTGAATATAGAACCTATTCTTAGTAAAAGAAGTAATTCTCTTTTGTTGTTTTTCACTCTAAAAATGGACAATTCTTAAAATCATTTATAATAATGAGTTAGCTAAGCTTGGATGTGGGCTCTCATATACTTTGGCTGAGTCTCAGAAAAACATTTTCATTAAGTAATTGGTCAATATCTATCAACTTTAAAAATGTGCATTTTTTTTACTTTGTAATTCCATTTCTAGCAATTGTTCTGCAAGACTTTTATGCATGTGCCAAAAGATGTATAGAAGATGTTTATTGTTGGACTGATTGTTTTAGCAAAACAAAGCCATTATTTAATATATATCCTTAGATATTGTCATACTGTACTTTTGATAAAAGTGTAGTCTCTTACCTTGATCTACAAAGCCCTAAAAGATCTGGCTTTTGGTTACATCTGCAGCCTTTTCTTATGTTCTTTCCTTCTTGTCATCTACACAACAATAATTGGTATTTTTCTAGTAACTCCACAAAAGTGGAGTAAATAATAAATGATAATACATCTAGACAATAACAAATTTGAAATGGATATATCTATAAAGATGAAAAGATCTTCAAGACAGCATCATCCTAAAGAGGGATCCGTGTGTGTGTGTGTGCACGCACATGCATGCTTGTGCATAGCGTTTGCTCACTTATACTTCCACATCAGAGTTGTGAAGCTGCTCCTTCAGCTATGCTGAGTGGAAAAGCTGAAAAAACTACCAAAATTATCACTTCCAGGCATAATCCCTTTCCCTCTCCTTCTTCATAGAAATCTTAAAAACGTAACTAGATTACTTCTCTTGTGGGTCCTGGAGAATGCTTTCATAAGCCTGTCTTAAGCTTTATTATACTTTTTTAATAGCAAGTATTTATCAAATGTGAATTTGTGCAATATCATGTGCACACTTCCAAGGCATTTATTTAGCTCATTCATTCATTTCAGGGACTCATGGAAGTAAGTAGTCAATATCCTCATTTATAGTGAAGATAAGCAAAGTTAATTAACTTACTCTGGTCGGACAACTAGTAAATGATAAAATCAGCATTTATACCTAACTCTAACTCAAAAGTTCATGCTTACAAGCACTAAACTGACTGAAAATAGTGGATAAATGGTAAGGTTTTTCAACTTAAATCCAACTGCCCCAAACCCCACACTAGGTAAAACACCTGAGAGAGAAAGGGACAGTTGGCTGTATTGCTCTTAAAAATACAAAGAGCTACAGTTTTGCCCTTCCATATCTGAGACAACCAGAGACTTCTTGACTGTCATAAGATGGGGTTCAAAGTCATAGAAGTATCTCAGCACTCTCCTCAGAGCAGAGGTGACCAGACCTCCTATTGGTTCCATTCTAGTCCGGTAAGAATCACAGGGACAGAAGAGGAACCCAGTGCAGCTCATCTTCTACGTCTACATCAATTTCTAGGCACCTGAGCTCATACAGAGGACACCTGGGTCAGCTTTGCTATCTCCCATTGTTCTAGAACAGTTAAAATTAATAACTGCAAAGTCAGAGCTGTTCATGATTTATGGACTAGAGTCAGAAAGAGCACTTGCATATATTGTTGATACTCTTAATTTAAGGACCCTAATTGCATTTCTTATCTTTTTCGTGCTAGATTTTGGTCATTATTTATATGGCAACATGGATCATCTTTGTCCTTTTGGCTTGGAGTTTTTGAACAGTTGTACTAAATGAAGACAAAACTGTGAAAACAAACAGTTCAGAAAGGTTCAGAAAAAGTGGAACTATCCAGTCTGGGTCTCTTGATCCCTTGTCATGGTCAGATCATCCTGGAGTTATGGGTTCTCTGTGCCTCCAATTTCACATTGGTAATGGATCTTACTACCTACTCTCTGTTTTGCTAGAGACTTTGTAGTTTATACCCATGTTCGCTTGTTCTTGGTTTACAAGATTTATTTCATGGATACTTTAACAATGGAGAGAATGCTAATGTTTACTCTTAAGAATTTTGGCAAATATTAAATAGACTGCTTCAGAAAGGAGTGCTGTTGAGTATGTGCTGCACTTGTCTTTAGGATACAAAGGAAAGAAGTTTACTTAAACTAATTTGCCTAAACAGGATAGGAAGTGGGGTAGGGGTTATTTTAAGGATACAGTGCTGTTGGCGATCTAATGGGTATGGAATTATAAGCTGGAAAACCATAAGGAGGTAAAAATAGTGACTCCTTCTGTCTTTCTGTTTGTCTCTGGTCTGATCTTTCCTAGAGTGTCTTAATTTCTCTCTCTCCCATTCTCTACCTCTCTCTGAGTCTCTGATATCCTTGAGATATTGTTTCTGCTTCTGTTTTTGTGCCCCTTTCTCCTATTTCTCAACTTCATCCTCTCTGCCTTTTTCTCCTTTCAGAATGTGATTTCTTTGAAATATTGCATGTGTGACCTCTTACATCAGATGCCTGTGCCACCTAGCAACAACCTCAGAGCTCTTCATTCAGCTGGGAACCCATTTTCTGGGGCTGGGGGCAGGTTAAGGAGTAACACACAAGCTTATAATAATGTATTTGCCAGGATGGTCCCTCTGAATATCTTCAGTAGGATGTGGTGGATAGGATAGGTCTGAAGCCAAACCTTAAGGATCCTGAGCTACATTGAAACATAACCTATAACAACCAATATATGTAAATTTGGTTCTTTCAAACATTACAATGAGCAAGTCTATATCGTGGATAATATCACCCTAAGAAGGTGTACCAAGTGCTAATGAAAAGGTATAAAAAGACACTAATAAGCCTATGCCAGATAATGCCCCTTTATTATTTTGTGTTTTCCCTGTGCTATACAGTAGATCCCTGCTGGGTATCTATTTTATGTATAGTAGTATGTCTATGTTAATCTCAAACTCCTAATTTTTTTCCCTCTTTCCTTCCATTTTGGTTACCATACATTTGTTTTCTATGTCTGTGGGTCTATTTCTGTTTTGCAGATAGGTACATTTGTATCTTTTTTTTTTTTTTAGACTTCATATATAAGCCATTATATTTGTCTTTGTCTATCTTACTTCACTTAGTATGATAACCTCGTGTTATTATTTAATTATTTTTTATTTCTGGGTAATATTCAGTTCCATATAAATACCACATCTTATTAATCCATCCGTCGATGGACATTTAGGTTGCTTCCATGTCTATTTGAATGAATATTGGGGCACACGTATTTTCAGTTATGGTTTTCTCCCAATATATGCCCAAGAGTGGGATTGCAGGATCATACAGTAGCTCTATTTTTAGTTTTTTAAGGAACCTTTATAATGTTCTCCACAGTGGCTGTACCAATTTATAACCCCACCAACAGTGTAGGAGGGTTCCTTTTTCTCTACACTCTCTCCAGCATTTATTATATGTAGAAACATTTAGATGATGGTCATTCTGACTGGTGTGAGGTGATACCTCATAGTTTTGATTTGCGTTTCTCTAATAGTGATGTTGAGCATCTTTTTATCTGCCTTTTGGTCGCCTATATGTCTTCTTTGGAGAAATGTCTATGTAGGTCTTCTGCCTATTTTTTGATAGGGTTGTTTGTTTTTTTGACATTGAGATATATGACTGCTTTTATATTTTGGAGACTAAGCCCTTGTTGGTTGAATCATTTGCAAATATTTTCTCCCATTCTGCAGGTTGTTCTTTCATTTTGTTTCTGGTTTCCTTTGCTGTTCAAATGCTTTTATGTTTAATTAGGCCCTGTTTATTTATTTTTTTTTTAATTTCTATTACTCTAGGAGACGGATTCAGAGAGATCCGGCTGTGATTTTTGTCAAATAATGTTCTATCTTTCCCTTTAGGAGTTTTATAGGATCTGGTCTTACATGTGGGTTTTTAATCCATTTTGAGTTTATTTTTCTGTGTGGTGTTACTCCTTCATTTGGAACATACTCCTTTGCTGTCTCATTTTTTCCAAATTTCTATTTGTATTTTTTATGTATGTGGGAGGTTGGTTATCTTTCTCGACTTTTCCAAGGCGTCCCATCGGTTCACTCCCCTCTCATCACCCAGTTGCCAGGGGCCAGCAGGTCCCAGGGTAGGTTCTATCCCATTAGAATTGTTATGGTTTAACAATTACTTTTGTAACTTTATTTAATGTCAAAAATAGCACTAAAAAATATCTCTTAGCATAAGGGGGTGGTTGCCTGAGTGGAAATTTCAGCAAAAATATGATCATAAAATCAAAGACATGGCCTTCATTTTTTAGGGATTAAGTAGAGGTGTCTTCTGCAGAAATCAGGACAAGAATGTCAGTATAATACCCTTTAAATGTCAACATCATTTTGTATTACCGTTAAATCATTAAAACAAACTTGAAAATTCCTGTTGTGGCTCATTGGTAACAAACCCAACTAGCATCCATGAAGACGTGTGTTTGATCCCTGGCCTCACTCAGTGAGTTAAGGATCCAGTGTTGCTGTGCACTGGAGTGAAGGTCACAGACACAGCTTGGATGTGGCATTGCTGTGGCTGTGGTGTAGGTCACTGATGTAGCTCAGATCCTGCGTTGCTGTGGCTGTGGTGTAGGCCGGCAGCTGCAGCTCTGATTCAGCCCTTAGCCTGGGAACTTCCATATGCTTTGTGTGTAGGCGGCCTCCCCAACACACACACTCACAAAAGACAAAAATCCTATTGTTAGTGGGACACAAAATAGAAACAATGAATGGAACATGGAGTTCAGAACCAGTTGAAGAAAGTCTTAATTTCCTCTTTGTGGCGGGTGAGTCACAAACTCTCTGAACTAACATTTTTTGTCTATTTCATCTGGAAAGTGGAATTAATGACATGGTTCTTCTAAGAATTCAGTGGAGATGATGGATCTTAATCAGATATAAATTACAACATGAAGTTGGAACAATATTTATTCTGAAACTATTGTAAACTATAATAGAATGAAGTTTAGTTTTACATAATAAAAATCTTCCCTTTTTATTACATAAAGTGATAAGAGTAAGTGATAATAAAAAATTGTTTTAACCAATGTGCTTTAATATCCTTAAGGTGGGTAATCAGACCTCTTCTTCCTCTAGACTATTTTTTTTCCTATGAAAGAGGTTTTCTAAATTAGAAAAAAAAATAGTAAAGTTCATGACCTTGTGGTGGAAATTCAAATCCTTTTAATGATTGAGTGGACACAGAGGTTCTGTGTACAGAGGTTCTTTAAAGAAACAAAAGTTACAGAAGTAAGTGTTTAACCATAACAATTCTAATGGGATATAAGCATAATACAATAACCACAATTTACCCTTATTATTAGAGGAGTTAATTGAACTTGGACTTCTACCAGTTAAAGATTTTGTTTTAAAAAACAGTGCATTGAATTTCCTCCATATATAATTCTTTACAGTGGCAATGCAAATAAGGAGCAAGAATATAGGATTCTAGGTAAACCTTAAAAAGATGATTTCATTCCAGTTATCTGCTCTTTCCACACAGATAGAGAAGAAAACACTGCCGCATTTTAAAATTAAAATATTTGTACATATTAATTTCCTTTCCAATTGAAAGAGGCAAACAAAAATTTTAACAAGACAAACTTTGCACTGTAATCAATCCCAGATGAAATCTAGAGAAATGGTCTTCCCATATTCCTACTAGAATCTAAATGAATCCCTATGACAGAACGTGTCTCTGTGAACTGTAGGAATGCATCCAGAAGAAGTTTGCTTACACCCTTGGATTTTTAGTTTATTGGGATGTTACACCAATTATCTCTCTTTTCAATATCAGTATTGAGGTATAATCTACATAACCACAGAATATATCTATTTTGTTTGTTTGTTTGTTTTTCTTTTTAGGGCTGTGCCTAAAGTTCCCAGGCTAGGAACTATATGGAAGTTCCCAAGCTAGGGGTGGAATCTGAGCTACAGCTGCTGACCTATGGTACAGCCATAGATGCAGATCCAAGCTGCATCTGCTACCTATACTGCAGTTCTCAGTATATGTGGTTTTGCCACATCCTTAACCATTGAGCAGGGTTGGGGATTGAACCTACATCCTCTTGGATACTAGTTGGGTTTGTTTCTGCTGAGCCACAACAGGAATTCCAGAATGTGTCCATTTTAAATTTAAATTTCTATGAGTTTTAATAAACATAAATAGTTATGCAACCATTATAAAACCCTGTTTTAGATATTCTCCATCACTCCCAGAAAGTTCTAATGCTACTATAAAAAAGAAAAAACACTTTTTTTTATTCAGATCCTACTGACTTAGAATTACTGGCAATTCAGCAAAATGGGAACTTTGTATACATATGAAAGATGATATTGGCAAGTATAAAATATCTTCAAGCTTTACTTTATTCATCTGTGGAAATGGTTAATGATCTCTGCTTAACTTTACCCATAAATTAAGTGATTAATATCTCTATTTAACTTTACCTGTAAGTGTTTCTACCACTTTGAATGAAGAGTAGAAATATTAGTTTCTTATGGTCTCTTTATTCTCCCTGCTTTTTAAGTACAATTGTATTAATTTTATTTATAATTATATAATTATATTTCCTCCATGTGCTTCTGAGAAGGATTAAGATATTATATTTACTCCTACTTTTGCTCTTTCTGATGTCCTTTTCTTTCTGAAATTCCTTGACTTCTTCTGTCCTCCCCTTTTTGTTTAGAGAACTAAATTCAGCCTTTGACTGAATGTAGTTATGCTAGCAAAAAATTCTTTGATTTCTTTTGTCTGAGAGTGTCTTAATATCGCCTTCATTTCTGAAGGATATTTTTGCCAGATAAAGAAATAAAGGTTGATAATTCCTTTATTTCAGTACTTGAAAAATATTTCATTTCCTTCCGTCCATATGTTTTGAGATGAGAAATCTGTTATTCTGATTGGGGTTTCCCTGCATGTGATGTGCCTTTTTTTTTTCTCTGACTTCTTTAAAGAATTTTTTCTTTGTCTTCAGTTTGCAGATAATTAATTATTATCTTTGATTTTATTCTATTTGGAATTCACTTAGCTTCTTGAATCTGTAGGTTTATGGTTTTCACTATATTTGGGAGGTTTTCAGCCACTATTTCTTCTAACAGATTTTCAGTCTTATTCTCTTTCTCTCCCCTCTGCTACTGAGATCCTAATGATATGAATGTTAGCTCTTTTGTTACTGTGACAAAGTTCCCTTATACTCTATTAATTCTTTTATGATCTACTTATTCTCTGTTACTCAGATTTGGTAAATTGTATTGCACTGCCCTCAAATTCACTGATTCTTTCCTCTGCTGTTTCCACTTTACTTTTGACGCCCTCCGGAAAGTTTTGTTTTCATTTTATTGCTTTTTTCCATTCTGGAATTTCCATTTAGTTATTTTTTTATAATATATTTCTTTCTTTCTTTTCTTTTTTTTTTTTTTTTTGTTGTTGTTATTGTTGTTGCTATTTCTTGGGCCGCTCCCATGGCATATGGAGGTTCCCAGGCTAGGGGTTGAATCCGAGCTGTAGCCACTGGCCTACGCCAGAGCCACAGCAACGCGGGATCCGAGCCGCGTCTGCAACCTACACCACAGCTCACGGCAACGCCGGATCGTTAACCCACTGAGCAAGGGCAGGGACTGAACCCGCAACCTCATGGTTCCTAGTCGGATTCGTTAACCACTGCGCCACGACGGGAACTCCTATAATATATTTCTTGACTAAAATATTCTACTTATTCATTAGCTTCAAATTAATTGGTTATTGTGTATTAAGGCGCATTTATGATGGGCTGCTTTAAAGAACTTGTCAGATAATTTCAACGTCTGATTCATTTCAGTCTTGGAATCTGTTGATGATCTTTTTTCATTGAAGTCGTAATCTTCCTGGATTTTGATAAGATGACTGATTTGTTATTCTATCATGTAGTTTGGCTGTTACATTGTGAGATTCTGAATCCTGCATTACCCATATCGAGGTGTAGCATGAGAGCAGGTGAACATATAAGTACAGCTTTCTGCTGCTCCCCCCACCCTCCGCCCCACCATCCTACTGGCAAAAGTTTGATGCTGCTTCATTGCAATGGATCAGGTGTAAGTTTTACTCCCACCTTTGTCCACTAACACTTCCCCGACAAAAGCAGGGTGCCAATTTAAGCTCCCTGCAACCCCCAGGTGACTCAAAAAAAGGGGAAAACAGAGAGCTAACTCATATCACTTTATTGCTACAGGTTGAGGGCTGAAGCTCTGCTCTACACTTGGCTTTATTGATACTCAGGGAGGGGAGAAAGGAAGCAGAGTTCCAGAGTTACTGCTGGCAGGGGAATTAGAGTCCTTCCTACCTCCACTGTGCACGAGATGGGGATTGACTCCCTTCTATGCTCTATTAGCACTACTTAGACATGGGATGTGGAATACCACCATCTTCGAATGGACAGAGGGTTGGAGATCAGTTCCCCGTTCATTCCCGCAGACACCAGTGGACAGAGGGCACCGGAAGTGCCCTGGGGAAGCAGGGCGCTTCTCTGGAGGTGGGGAAGAAAGTCAATTCCCAGAGTTGCCATTGTGGCTCAGTGGAGTGAGGACCTGATATTGTCTCCGTGAGGATGAAGGTTTGATCCCCAGCCTCCCTCAGTGTTGCCATAAGCTGTGGCATGGGCCATAGATGTGACTTGGACTGGGTGTTGCCATGGCTGTGGTGTAGGCCCCAGCTGTAGCTCTGATTTGACCCCTAGCCTGGGAACTTCCATATCCTGCAGGTGCAGCCATAAAAAGAGAGAAAAAAAAAAAAAAAGGTCAGTTCCCACTCAGCTCCATTGAAACTGTGAGATTGATATGTGTGTATGGATATTCTGCTGCTGTTTGCCTGGAGTAGATTGGGTGTTAGTAGTTTTTCTTCTTACCCATCCATTTTCTGGTCCTTTGGCTAAGGGAGAAAGGATTTTCTAGGGAAAACAATAATGTTTATGTGTCTGTCTACAGTTCTGGGTTGGATGCTTCTGCAGTGTTCTGTCCAGGATATACGGGAGCCTATAAGAAAATCATTACCATGTGATTTCTCTAAGCAGTCTACCTTTCCACCTTCAAGGGTCTTCTCTGCTAGCTTATTATCTTATGTCCAGGGTTTTTTGGTTGAGCTAAAGGAAAAAGGCCACTCCCTCTTGGCCAGAACCAGAAGTCCACTGATGGGGCACTTTTAAATTACAAGGTCCAACATAGATGTAAGAAGATATTTTCAAGATTAAATCCAAGAAACAATGATCTAGACAAGTAGGTGGAAGAGAAATTACATTGCTTCAAAGATTAAGCTCTTTTTAGTCTCTCTGGAAGCATTATTTTCATCCTAACAATAAATATGGTAATGACAGTGTTTCAGAATTAGTTCACTAAAACTGATTCTCTCCATGGAATGGTTCCTGTTAGCATTTTGCTGTACAGATTGTGCTTATTGCGCCTTTCAAATGTATTTCAAAACTCTTATTTTTCAGAAATTCAAAATGCTCATCACTTCACTAACCAAATGAGTATGCTAGTCATTTTCAATGCCTAAACTGACAAAAATGAAAAATCTGTGTTGAAGTAAACTCTTCCTTGGTCTTGTTTGAAAAAAATCTCCCTGTGGGATCTGAACTTCGTGTCTTATAAGTTATCCTCTAATTAGAGATGGTAAGGAATGGGCTCATTTTGTTCTTAATCTGAGTTTCATTACAGTATTGAGTTCCATGATGACAGAGCATGGTCCCTTATAGCATAAATACAACATTTTTAACCTTCTGGCTTGGTATAATTTATTAGCATGTTATCAAGTGCCTAGGAGTCTATTTACAGCTCATAAAATTCAGTATTCCTGCGATTCATTGGTTCTGGTTGTTGTGGTTGTTCAGTGTGCCACGTTTAAGCAATGCTAAACCGCATCTCACTATGATTTGTTTCCAAACATGTGTTTATCAAGGATGCACCCAGAATTATACTACAAGCTCTAATGGATGGACTAAAGTAATTGGTAATTAAAACACTATTGATAATGATTATTATAGACGTGTATAATTATTATAAAACCTGAAAGGAGTTTACAGTTGCATAAGGGAGATGAATTGAATGCACAAGTAAGGAAGATGTACTGAATATATAAAACTCTTAAAGATGCCACAAAAATTACAACCAGAACCCATGAGAAGTTCTGGTGTCTGAAATGAACCACACTATTGGTCTAATCATGAGGCAAGGAGCCTGGGCTTTTGTACCTCCAACTTAGCCACTATATATCTGCAGCCCACCTGGCCTTTTGGTGATAGAGGGTAATGTTGCAGGTAAGGCAATTTCTGTTTGAGAATAGTTCTCAAGGATAGGTGATTATTGTGAGGTCTTAGCCAACAACACTTATGGGAAATGTGGGATGGATGCTCCTTCACATGTATGATGGGTTGCATTTTCTTCTGCCCCAATTCGCATACTGAAGTCCTAACTCCCGTTAT
The DNA here is from genome assembly GCF_016906955.1 of Phacochoerus africanus. Lineage (NCBI taxonomy): Eukaryota > Metazoa > Chordata > Mammalia > Artiodactyla > Suidae > Phacochoerus > Phacochoerus africanus. The sequence goes on along the minus strand of NC_062558.1, from coordinate 119,733,001 downwards.
TTCAGAATGTGACTTTGTTTGGAGATAAGGTCCCAATAATATTTAAAGGAAGGTCATTAGGATGGGCCATATCCAATATGACCAATGTACTTATAATAAAGAAAATTAGGATACAGAGAGTGGCAGGCAAAGAGGAAAGACAATGTGAAGAGACACAGGGAGAAACAGGCATCTCCAAGCCCAGGAGAGAAGCCTGAAATACATTTTTCCGTAGTGTTGTCAGAAGGAAGCACCTCTGCTCACATCTGATCTCAGACTTGAAGTTTCCAGAACTGTAAGACAATACATTTCTATTTTTTAAGCCATTTAATTTGTGGTGCTTGGTTATAGCAGCCCTGTAAAACCTAATATATCCCAATTTAGCTAATGTCTCTCTTTTATGAGCATTTGGTGCATAGAATCAGGAAGGAACTTGAAATCTGCATCTCTCTGAGAAGTACTATAAAACTTTAGAGTACTTGTTACTCTTGAGTTTTGGACATGTGGAGAAAGATAGTTTTTGACAGGAGCAAAAATAAATAACATCCACAGAGAAGTAGACACAACAGAGAGAAGGAACATAACTTTCAATATCTCCATTTTATTTGAGGTTCTCTTTTAATATTCCTAGTACTTATCAAAAGACATTTTCTGATGTTCCCGTTGTGGCGCAGTGGTTAACGAATCCAACTAGGAACCATGAGGTTGCAGGTTCGGTCCCTGCCCTTGTTCAGTGGGTTAACGATCTGGCGTTGCCCGTGAGCTGTGGTGTAGATTGCAGACGAGGCTTGGATCCCGCGTTGCTGTGGCTCTGGCGTAGGCTGGTGGCTACAGCTCCGATTCGACCCCTAGCCTGGGAACCTCCATATGCCGCGGGAGCGGCCCAAAGAAATAGCAAAAAGACAAAAAAAAAAAAAGACATTTTCTCTTCAATGCATCTTTCCTCACTTGTAAGTGCATGTACCTTTGCACACACAATCAATGAGTGTGAAAAAGTATTAATTTTAAATTCAGCAATTTGGCTACTGAATTTGGAATTGAATCCATTGATCCAGATCCTAAAAAGTCTCCTACATTATCTTTGTTCCTATTTCTAAATAGGCACCAACTCTGGCTAGGTTTTGTCCTATGGGCACAGTACTCAATGAATTGCATGTGAGCTGGATTTTAACTTTGAACAGTCCCTACCCCCAGCTTGTTTTCCTTGTGCAATAATCAATTACCAGCCATCATAACAGAGAACCTGGCTGAGTCCTAGCATGGAGGTGCTAAATTCCACTTTCGTTGAATGCCCCCTCTCTGTCTTTCAAACACCAAATCCTTGTTTTCAATCACCTGAACATCTTGGGATACTAGCCAGGCTAACAGGTCAATACATCAAGCTTATCAATCTTCAATTCATGGGTATGCTATTACCTCCTTCCCATGACCTCTCTGATAACCCATAAGTGAGGAAGGGTGGACAGTTGTGAAAGTGGTTGCCAGGAGGAACAAGTGGGATTTTTGGCTTGGTCTAGTGTTTTCTTTTTGGTTGTTGTTGTTTTTAATATTCTGAGGAGAAAAAGACAACTTATTTCCAACATTATCAGCTTTTTTTTTTTTTTTTTGCTATAATATTAAGTTTGGACACCAGATAATAGTCCCTGGGAAACTGGAAATTGCTTTAATTTTTTTTTTCTGGAAGTAAATTCAATTTTTCTGGAAGTAAATTAAGTCATAATGAAAACATAATGCTATCAGAAGGAAAAAACATGCCTGGATAGGACTTGTCTAGCTCCACGGACTGCAAATGTACTGTCCTACAACACAGGATGCCAAGTAGAGGGGTACGTGGCAACAGGCAAGGTGATTGTAATTCTCAGCTACCAAGGCGAGAAGATTACCCCAAAGAGATGATTTTCTCAGAAATTTAGGAAGATGCCAAGTACAGGAAGATAACCTTCAGCATAAGTAATTCTCCAATTTATAAACATTTTCATGAGGATAAAAATGTAATTTAGAAAGTCAGCTTAGGAAAGGAGAAATCCAACTTAAGAGATATTTAGTATAGAAAACATATTTAGTTAAGGTGGAGCAAATGAAATTAAATGAAACATTTCTACAGATTAATATTTTTCCAATTATATTACTAGGATTTAAAAATCAAAGAGGTAGGGAGCTTGGGCTGTGACTTGCCAAGATGGGATCTTGTGTATAACTTTTATGGGCTCTAAAAGCGGGTGTGCCACATCATGCTTTATGGGCTGCACAGGAATGGCACAGGATCCTGAAGATGGACTGGAGAAAAGCCTCTGACATGTTTCTGAAGGTAATATATATCTACTCTAATCAGCAGTCTGCTTTAGAAAGCTTCCCTGTGCCCTTCCTGAAGATGAACTGTTTTTAAAATAACTACTCTAAAGGTTCAACTGCTTTGTCCTCTGCACTGTCGTTTTCCTGAGATTTCATTGCAGGTGAAGTCTCAAGGGAGCACAATAAATATTAGAAGTTACCCATGACTAAATAGACGACCTGCAGCACTGAAACACAAACAAGAGTACCATTAGCATTTCCCTCAGCAAATGACTCTGATAACCTTTCATGCTATTTAACTCAGGTTGTGTTAGCAGGTGATGGGTCCAGTTATCCTGTGGCAGAGAATAAATTCACACAGTGGGTTCAGTGATCTGAGTAAATATCCGTAGCAATGGCAGAAATAATATCTTCATTAAAACATTTATAAATACCATTAAGTTTTCTTGGAATCAGCATTTTTTATATATTCCATGACATCATTATCACCAACCTCATCATTACCATCTTCCGCATCATGAAAAAAATAGCAAAAATAAATATATGTATTTCATACAAACCAGGCACTGAGCTAAGCACTTAAATATAGTATCTCATTTAATTATTTCTAAAACACACATGCACAACAGAGAGATTAAGTATTTTACCAAAGGCAACTCATCTAGCAACAGCTGAGCCATGAATATATCGAGTTGAGTTGCATTTTTAAAATAAGTCTGAGGCATTAACCACATGCCACACCACCACTCACCTAAAAGCGTATCTGAAATCTTTAAAGTTCTCAGATTAACGTTGATTAACTTCTTCCTTTGCTACTTATGTTAGCCCACAGAGGGTGGACCCATCCTTTTAATACCCCAAGTCCTTTTTTGCTTCTTTTCGGCAAAAAATTGTCAGTACAAAGGAATTGAAAACATTTTTTTGGCATTCATAAAATACCAGGCTTTTACATAGATTATTTTATTCACAAAGCAATCCTGAAAGGTGATTATATTCACTTTGGAGTTGGTGGGATTGAAGCTTAGAGAGGTGAAGTGGCTTTCTCAGGGTCATACTAAAATATCAAAGACTGGATAGAAACTCAAGTCCATTGGGCTAACCTCTCAAAACATATAGGCCAGAAGGAAGTGAAATATTTTTCAAGTACTGAAATAAAAGAATAATCAACCGTGATTTCTCTCTTTTTTTTTTTTTTTGGTCTTTTTGCCTTTTCTAGGGCTACTCCTGCAGCATGTGGAGGTTCCCAGGCTAGGGGTCTAATTGGAGCTATAGCTGCCAGCCTACGCCAGAGCCACAGGTTTGCTGGATCTGAGCCGCGTCTGTGACCTACACCACAGCTCATGGCAACACAGATCCTTAACCCACTGGGCGAAGCCAGGGATCGAACCTGCCTCTTCATGGTTCCTAGTTGGATTCGTTAACCACTGAGCCATGACGGAAACTCCTCAACCTTGATTTCTTTATCTGGCAAAAATACCTTCAGAAATGAAGGAGATATTAAGATATTCTCAGACAAAAGAAAACTAAGAATTTGTTGCTAGCATAACTACTCTGAATCAGAAGCTGAATATATATTTCTAACATAGATGTTGTCATTCATGACCCCTTGGTGTGAAACCGGAGATAAGGTCAAGATACAGAATAAAATGTGGCGTGGAGGGGGAGGGGGTGTTGTAGCTTAGAGCAGCAAAAGTTTAGCAGAAGCAAAGAAGTAAAGCTAAGGAAAAGGGCATTTTAATGGGTTCAGAGGAAAGCAGCAAACATGTGGCTGGTAGGCAGGGAAGAGAAAGCCAGAGTTGAGGGGCAAAAGCAGTGCAAGATCTGGTTCATTATGTGTTTCAGGCAGACTCAAGAATGAAAGCAAAAGGGAAATAAAGAATGGCATGATACAGTGCTGCTTGTTCCAGACTATGGCTTCTTTTGCTCCCTCCAAATCCGTTTAATGGCTTAAGTAAGACTCAACTTTAAACTAGTTGTGAGCATCCCTCAGAAATCTGTTCTTGCCTGAAGAATTGGAGAGAAGGGGCAATGATGTGCAGGTTTTGTTTGGATGGAGGTGGATGGAGTCACACGGCTGCTATATTCCTGTTTCCATTGTTGCCGTTGCCATTGTGACTGCTTTAAAGTATTCAGCACAATTTGCTATTTCTAACAGTGTATTTAAAGTAATTTAATAGAATTTACTGTTTGTGGGCTTTTTGATGACAGTAATAGTGATGGATGTGAGCTGATAACATAGTTTTGATTTGCATTTCTCTAATAATTATGATGTTGAGCATATTTTCATGTGTTTTTTGGCCACCTGCCTGTCTTTTGAGAAATGTCTGCTTAGAACATCTGCCCACTTTGGATTGGGTTGTTTTGCTTTTGATTTTTGTTTTGTTTTGTTATAGAGCTACATGAGGTTTGTTTTGTTTTGTTTTCTATTTTGGAGATTAATAACTGTTGGTCACTTTGCAAATATTCTCTCCTATTCTGTGGATTGTCTATTTGTTTTGTTTATGGTTTCCTTTGCTGTGACAAAGCTTTTAGGTTTAATTAGGTCCTGTTTATTATTTTTATTTTTATAGATCTAAGAGGTGGATTAAAAAAGATACTGCTGCAGTTTATGTCAAAGAGTGTTCTGCCTATGTTTTCCTCTAAGAATTTTATATTATCTGGTCTTACATTTAGGTGTTTAATCCATTTTGAATTTATTTTTGTGTATGTTCTAATTTCATTCTTCTGCATGTAGCTGTCCAGTTTTCCTAGAACCACTTATTGAAAAGACTGTCTTTTCTCCATTACATATATTTGCCTCGTTTGTCATAAATTAATTGACCATAGGTGCATGGGTTTATTTATGGGCTTTCTATCCTGTTCTATTGATCTTTATATATACATTTTATTTTTTAAAATTTTTATTACACTTGATTTACAATGTTCTGTCAATTTCTGCTGTACAACAAAGTGACTCAGTTATATATACACACACCCATTCTTTTTCTCACATTATCCTCTATCATGTTCCATCACAAGTGATTGGATATAGTTCCCTGTGCTATCCAGCAGGATCTCATTGCTTATCTACTCCAAATGAAAAAGTTTGCATCTACTAACCCCAAACTCCCCGTCCATCCCACTCCCTCCCCCTCCTCCTTGGCAACCACAAGTCTGTTCTCCGTGTCCATAGGTTTCTTTTAGATGGGTTCATTTGTGCCATATATTAGATTCCAGATATAAGTGATAACATATAGTATTTGTCTTTCTCTTTCTGATTTACTTCACTTAGCATGAGAATCACTAGTTCAATCAGTGTTGCTGCAAATAATATTATTATTATTTTTTTTATGGCTGAGCAGTAGTACATTGTATATTTGTATCACATATTCTTAATCCATTCATCTGTTGATGGACCTTTAGGTTGTTTCCATGTCTTGGCTATTGTGAATAGTGCTGTGATGAACATAGAGGTGCATGTATCTTTTTCAATAAACTTTTTGTCTGGATAGATGCCCAAGAGTGGGATTGATGGATCATTTGGTAATGCTGTATTAGTTTTCTGAGAGACCTCCATACTGGTTTCCACAGTGGTTGTACCAATTTACATTTCCACCCACAGTGTAGGAGGGTTCCTTTTCGCCACACCCTCTCCAGCGTTTGTTATTTGTGGACTAATTAATGATGGACATTCTGACTGGTGTGAGGCCATTCTGACCTCATAGTAGTTTTGATTTGCATTTCTTTAATAATTAGTGATGTTGAGGATTTTTTTCATGTACCTGTTGGCCATCTGTATGTATTTTTTGGAGAAATGTCTATTCAGGTCTTCTGACCATTTTACAATTGGGTTGTTTTTTTGTTTTGTTTTGTTTTGTTTTTCTTTTGAGTTATATGTGTTGTTTTTATATTTTGGAGATTAAACTCTTGTCAGTTGCATTGTTTGAAACTATTTTCTCCCATTCCATAGGTTGTCTTTTTTTTTGTTTGTTTTTATGGCTTCTTTGCTGTGCAAAAGCTTGTAAGTTTGATTAGGTCCCATTGGTTTATTTTTGCTTTTATTTCTATTGCCTTGGGAGACTGATGCAGAAAACATTTGTATGGTTGACATTAGAGAATGTTTTGCCTATGTTCTCTTCTAGGAGTTTTATGGTGTCTCATCTTATGTTTAAGTCTTTAAGACATTTTGAGTTTATTTTTGTGCATGGTGTGAGGGTGTGTTCCAGTTTCATTGATTTACATGCTGCTGTCCAGTTTTCCAAACCCCACTTGATGAAAAGACTGTCTTTTTCCCATTTTACATTTTTGCCTTCTTTGTCAAAGATTAATTAACCATAGGTGTCTGAATTTTATTTCTGGGTTTTCCATTCTGTTCTATTGGTCTGCATGTCTGTTTTTGTACTAATACCATACTGTCTTTATTATTGCAGCCTTGTAATATTGGCTGAAATCTGGGAGAGTTATGCCTCCTGCTTGGTTTTTGTTGCTCAGGATTTCTCTGGCAATTCTGGGTCTTTTGTGGTTCCCTAAAAATTTTTGGATTGTTTGCTCTAGTTCTGTGAAAAAGGTCATGGGTAATTTGAATGGGATTTCACCAAATCTGTGGATTGCTTTGGGTACTATGGCCATTTTTACAATATAAATTATTCCAATCCATAAGCATGGAATAGCTTTCCATTTCTTTGATTCCTATTTCATTTCCTTGATTAATGTTTTATAGTTCTCAGCATATGAGTCTTTCACCTCCTGGGTCAGGTTTATTCCTAGGTGTTTAAAAGGTATTGTATTTTTACATCCCTATTCTAATATTTCTTTGTTAGTATACAAAAATGCAACCAATTTCTGAATGTTAATCTTTATCTTACTACTTTGCTGAATTCATTGATCAGATTGAGTAATTTTGTGTTGGGTCCTTAGTGTTTTCTATATATAGTTATCATGTCATCTGCATAGAGTGACAATTTTACCACTTCTCTTCCAATTTGGATAAATTTTATTTCTTTTGTTTGTCTGGTTGCAGTGGCTAGGACCGCCAATACTATGGTGAATAAAAGTGGTGAGAATGGGCTTCCACGCCTTGTTCCAGATTTTAGTGGGAAGGCTTTCAGCTTTTCTCCATTGAGTATTATATTTGCTGTGGGTTTGTCATAAATGGCTTTTATTATGTTAAGGTATGTTCCCTCTATACCCACTTTAGTTAGAGTTTTTATCATGAATGGTTGTAGAATTTTTTCAAATGCATTTTCTGCACCTATTAGGTGATCATTTGCTTTTTGACTTTTCTTTTGTTAAGGTGGTATATGACATTGATTGATTTGTATATGTTGAAGCATTCTTGCCTCCTCCCAGTTTCCTTGGCTGTAGTGCTCTTCTCCCCAGCCTGTGGCACACAGCTCCCTAGCCCCTCAGGCTAGTCTCCACACTGCTGGTGCTAGTCTTCTCCCTGGAACTGTTTTGGTCTGGATGCTTGCTTTGCTTAGGCTGTTATCCCTGTGCTGGTGTATGGCCTAAATGTGCTTCCAGGGAGATGAAGACAATGGGCATGTCTGGTAGCAACTGCCTGGTTGCTGGGCCCTTGACAGTGGCACAGACTGATGGGGAAGTGGCACAGGTTGCTCCTGGTTGCAGGGCCTGGGAAGTGGCAGTAACCTTCAGGCAGTTGTATGTAGTGCCCAGAACCTTTGGCAGTGGCAGCAACAGAGCATGTGCTTTCCCAAGGGAGTGAGAGCAACAATGGGTAGCCCTTGGTTGCAGTCCCCTCCTCTGCACTTATCCCTGAGTTGACTGGAGCTGCAGTCACAACCCATAGTTGTGGTGGGCCACACCCAGCTCTGGAGTCTGGGATGGCTATGGTGGTTCTCCCCCACCACCCACAGCCCTATATACAAGAGTTTCCCCTCTGCCCGTAGCCTATGCAAGAGGCACCCAGCTGCCCCAGATTCTATGGTGGTCTCCCCTTCCTCCTCTTACCCTCCCCAACAAATGCTGCCTTGCTTCTCCTATGGGCCCAGGCCTCCCTCTGGGTTCCCTCAGCTGCGGCACTCTGCTCCTCAGCCTATGGTGCACCACTCCCTTGCCCTTCAGGCTGTCTCCACACAGCCAACCCTAGTCCTCTCCCCGGATCTGACCTCTGAGTCTTAGTTTCAGTGCACAGCCCCCACCTGAGTGTCTCAGGCTTGGTGTCAGGGGCAGTAGTACCTATGGTTTGTGTAGCTCTCTCCTTTGCCCTCCTCAGTTCAGCTGCTGCACTTTTGTCTGATGCTTTGAGGTCCCTATATCTTGGCTGATTTCTTCATCAGTTAGGTGGCTTCCCAGGGTGTGGGTTCCATTCCTCTTTTTGTTTTCTTCTATATCACTTTTTTCCACCTTTTGTTCTACCCAGTTATGTGAAGGTTTCTTGCCTTTTTTAGAGGTTTAATTTCTTCTGCCAGCATTCAGTAGTTCCTGTGCAATTTATTCTACATGCAAAACTTTTTCTTGATGTTTTTGTGGGAGAAGGTGAGCACCATATCTTCCTCCTCCAGTATCTTGGTCCCACCCCTATATATCTGTTTTTGTGCCAGAACCATACTGTTTTGATTACTGTAGCATTATGATATAGTTTGAAGCCAGGAACACTGATTCCTCCAGCTTTGTTTTTTTTTTTTTTCAGGATTGCTTTAGTTATTTGTGTTTTTTTTTTGTGTTTCCATACAAATTTTAATTTTTTTGTTCTAGTTCTGTGAAAAATGCCATTGGTAATTTGATAGGGATTGCATTGAACCTGTAGATTGCCTTGGTTAGTAAAGTCATTTTAACAACATTAATTATTTGAATCCAAGAGCATGGCACATATTTTCATTTGTTTGTGTCATCTTTGATTTCTTTACTCAGCATCTTGTAATTTTCAGAGTACATGTTTTTTCTTCCTTAAATGCTGAAGGAGGGTATGAAGGAAAGGTAACCCTCCTACACTGTTAGTGGGAATGTAAGTTGGTACAACAACCATGGAGAACCACATGGAGGTTCCATAAAGCACTAGAAATAGAACTACCATATGATGCAGCAATCACAGCCCTGAGCATGTATCCAGAGAAAACCATAATTTGAAAAGATACAGGTACCCCAATGTTCACTGCAGTATTATTTACAATAGGCAAGACATGCAAGCAACCTAAATGTCCATTGACATGATTGCATAAAGAAGATGCAGTACATATACCTAATGGAGTATGAACATCCACAAAAAAGAACAAACTAAAGCCATTTGTAGCAACATGGCTGGACCTAGAGATTGTCGTACTAAATGGAGTAAGTCAGACAGACAATTGCAAATACTGTGATATCACTTATATGTAGAATTTAATAAAGAATGATACAAAAAACTTATTTCACACAGAAACAGGGAGTTCCTGTTTTAGATAAGTGATAATGAACCAGACTGGTATCCATAAATACATAGGTTCAATCTCTGGCCCTGCTCAGTGGGTTAAGGATATGGTGTTGTTGTGAGCTCTGGTATGGGTTGCAGATGCATCTCAGATCCAGCATTTCTTGGTGCAGGCCAGTAGCTATAGCTCCAATGACTCCTAGCCTGGGAACTTCCATATACCATAGATACAGCCCTAAAAAGCAAAAAGAAAACCACCACCACCACAACAAAAAAACAGAAACAGACTCTAAAACCAACTTATGGTACCAAAGGGGAAATGTCAGGGGAGGGATAAATCAGGAGGTTGGGATTAACATATAACTACTGGAGTTCCCGTCGTGGCGCAGTGGTTAACGAATCCGACTAGGAACCATGAGGTTGCGGGTTCGGTCCCTGCCCTTGCTCAGTGGGTTAACGATCCGGCAATGCCGTGAGCTGTGGTGTAGGTTGCAGACGCGGCTCGGATCCTGCGTTGCTGTGGCTCTGGCGTAGGCCAGAGGCTACAGCTCCGATTCAACCCCTAGCCTGGGAACCTCCATATGCCGCAGGAGCGGCCCAAGAAATAGCAACAACAACAACAACAACAAAAAAAGACAAAAGACAAAAAAAAAGAAAAAAAACATATAACTACTACTATATATAAAATAGATAGCCAACAAGTACCTACTGTATACCATAGTGAACCCTATTCAATATTCTGTAATAACCAGTATGGGAAAGGAATCTGAAAAAGAATGAATATGTGTATACATATAACTGAATCGCTTTGCTGTGTATCTGAAAAAAATGCAACATTGTAAAGTAACTATACATCAATCAAAAATTAAGGTAATACAATAAAAAAATTTATAAAACATCCAATAAATCAAGAAGTAAATAAGCAGGTTAGCCAGAAGAAAACAAAAAGCAGTCATTCAACGAAGAGCTTTCTGTTCCTAGATGAACTGGGAGGAGGCCCTTGATAAGTTTTTTCTTTTTTTTTTCTTTTTATAATGATTTTTACTTTTTTCCATTATAGCTGGTTTAAAGTGTTCTGTCAATTTTCTACTGTACAGCATGGTGACCCAGTCACACATACATGTACACATTCTATTTTCACATATTATCATGCTCTATCATAAGTGACTAGACATAGTTCCCAGTGCTACACACCAGGATCTCATTGCTAATCCATTCTAAAGGCAATTGTCTGTATCTATTAACCCCAAGCACCTATCCATCTCATTCCCTCTCCCTTTCCTTTGGCAACCACTAGTCTATTCTACAAGTCCATGATTTTCTTTTCTGTGGAAAGGTTCATTTGTGCCTTATATTAGATTCCAGATATAAGTGATATCATATGGTATTTGTCTTTCTCTTTCTGACTTACTTATTTCAGTAAGAGAATCTCTAGTTCTATCCATTTGCTGCAAATGTCATTATTTTGTTCTTTTTTATGACTAAATAGTATTCCATTGTGTATATATACACCACATCTTCCTAATCCAATCATTTGTCAATGGACATTTGGGTTGTTTCCCTGTCTTGGCTATTGTGAATAGAGCCGCAATTCAGTGCTGCGGGTGCATGTGTCTTCTTTAAGGAGAGTTTTGTCCAGATATATGCCCATGAGCAGGATTGCTGGGTCATATGGTAGTTCTATGTATAGATTTCTAAGGTACCTCCATACTGTTCTCCATAGTGGTTGTACCAGCTTACATAGCCATCAACAGTGCAGGGGATTCCCTTTTCTCCACACCCCCTCCAGCATTTGCTATTTGTTGACTTATTAATGATGGCCGTTCTGACTGGTGTGAGGTGTTGAGTTTTTCTGAGTCATGAATCTTGGCTGGGGTTACAGAGAGGACTAGATTTTTCTGATATTTTCCCTTGACACCTAGTAAGCTCTACATATGTGTTTACTGAATTTACCTTGACTCTTTGAAGAAATATATAACATCCAAACTAGTTCTTCCTCACCACCCAATTATTTTTCATCAATCTTTACCCCATTTTAGTCACACAGATATCATCTAGGAATGGGAGTGAGTTTTATAATCTGGAATAAACTCTAATTTGCATAATAAATTTGCTTTAAATAAAGAGATTCAGAATGGAACATAGATGGCATTACGATTTATCTAGAATCCGTTCCTTGACCAATTCCCACCAAATAAACTTAACCAAATATTGAACCAATGGATCACTGATCCCATATACCCCTTGATAACAGATATAATGCTGATTTTCTATTTTTTTAATTTTATTGGATTATAGTTGACTTACAGTGTTGTATTAGTTTCAAGTGTACAGAAAAGTGAATCAGTTTTACATATAGGTGTATCCACAATTTTATCCCATACAGGTTGTTACAAACTATTGAGTAGATTTCCTTGTGCTATACAGTAGGTTCTTGTTGATTATCCATTTTATATAGCAGTGTGTATGTTATTCCCGTCCTCCCAATCCCCTGCACAGTTATCCCTATAGCATTCATAAGTTTGATTTTGAAATCTGTGAGTTTGTTTCTGTTTTATGAATAAGTTAATTTGTATAATTTTGTATTAGATGCCACATATGTGTTATCATATGACATTTGTCTTCCTCTGACTTACTTCACTTAGTATGATCATCTCTAGTTCTATCCATTTTGATGCAAATGACAGTATTTCATTCTTTTTTGTGGCTGAATAATATTCCATTGAATATGTGTACTACTTCTTCTTTTATCCACTCTTCTGTTGATGGACATTTAGGTTGCTTCCATGTCACACCTATTGTAGATAGTGCTGCAATGAATATTGGGATGCCTATGTCTTTTTAAAATATGGTTTTCTCCAGATAAATGCCTAAGACTGGGATTGCTGGATCATATGATAGTTCTATATTTAGTTTTTAAAGGAATCTCTGTACTGTGCTCCATAGTGGTTATATCAATTTACATTCCCACCAACAGTATAGGAGGGTTCCCTTTTCCCCACACCCTCTCTAATAATGCTGCTTTTCTTAAAATATTGGTTAATTATATAAAGCTGCAGGCTCACTTGAGAATGTTTTGTCAACTCTATCCTTCATTCAAAAAAGCGTATATGTAAAAAATAACATTTATGTATATTTTGAAGACAAAGTACACACATTCACTGCTGCTATAATTTGTTTTGAAAATAAGATTTTTCCTAATGTGCTATATTGATACATTAAGGATCAGTTTGAGGATTATAAACATTATGTGTTCGCTTATGAAAACTTTTGTTCATGTGAAATGTTAAGCCAACTTAAAAACTGCATCCAGCTGAAAAGAGCTGTAAAGGATACAAACACATGCACCATCTCAAACATCTATAGCTACCTATGTTCACTGTATATGTCATGTCCTAAGTCCATGGACACCTGGTGTTACATCATTTTGTCTGATTTCAGACAAAAAGTATACTTAAACCACTCTACAATAACTCTCAAAGGTATACCCTTTACTGTCTGCTCCTCTAAATAAACTTCAGATAATTTTAAGTAAAGTGCTATATTTACTGGAATATTATGCATTCCATTACCATTTGATATATGTAAAACTGTGCTACAGGTTTATTATGCTCCTATATACTTACTTTTTCACTCATAAAGTTTTTACATCTTGTGCCTATAAGCTCCTTTATCTCATAAACCCTATGGTGTTTGTTGCATGACTTTGCATCATATAGAATTCTTAAAAATACTTATAAAGACAATGTAAAATGCATCACTTAAAACAAATCAAACAAAAAGTTACTTTAAGTTCCCAAATGTATGAATGTATCATTGTGGGTGTGTGGAATCTTATTACTTTGAAGCGATGGGGAGCATTGTGTGGTGTTACTAGATCACGGGGTGGGAGGTTGCTCTATAAACTTCAGATATGCGAAGTTTAGATATTGCTGTGTGAAGTTCAGATATTAAAAGTGATAAACAACTCAAGACAGTTCATCTGTATGTCATTTATCACTTCTGATTCAAGCAAGACATCTGCCCATTTAGAAGAAAGACTTTCTCCCCCACAAATCCTGACAAAGCATGATACTGATAAATAGGCAATAAACAAACTATTACTGAGCAAACAGAGGATGAGCTAGGCAAACTTAGAAGTGGCCAAGGTCTTTGAATTGAGATAAATTGTGTTGAAAATACTCTTTTACCCAATGTTTGAGAAACAAAGATAACCAGCATTGCTCCCAATGGTAACTGTGAAGAGCTGCAGAGGAAAAGGTGTCGATACATATTTGTTGAAAGAAAGTAAAGCCAAGGACTATCCATGGTATATTCCAGTCTACATTTCATAGATTTAACATATATTTTTCACAATAATTTTATTAAAAATCTTTTTTTTTTTTTTTAGGGCCACACCTGCAGCATATGGAATTTCCCAGGCCAGGGGTTGAATCGGAGCTTCAGCTTCTGGCCTGTGTCGAAGCCACAGCAATGCTGTATCTGAACTGCGTCTGTGACCAACATCACAGCTCACAGCAATGCCAGATCTGAGCCATGTCTGTGACCTACACTGCAGCTTGTGGCAATGCTGGATCCTTAACCCACTGAGCAAGGCCAGGGATCGAACCTGCTTCCTCATGGATACTAGTTGGGTTTTTGATCCACGGAGCAATGGGAACTCTGAGAAATATTTTTATATGCCCTTCTTATAAATGTGAAATGTGAGTCTCAGATAACTTAAACAACTTGCCTTAAGACACACAGTTAATTGGGATTTGGGGTTAATAGATGCAGACTATTGCCTTTGGAATGGCTAAGCAATAAGATCCTGCTGTATAGCACTGGCAACTATATCTAGTCACTTATGACGGAGCATGATAATGTGAGAAAAAAGAATGTATACATGTATGTGTAACTGGGTCACCATGCTGAATAGTAGAAAATCGACAGAACACTGTAAACCAGCTATAATGGGAAAAATAAAAATCATTATTAAAAAAAAGATATGCAGTTAATATGTGCAGACCAAGATTCAAACTACTACTACTACTACTAATTCTTCTCTCCAAATGACCATGATAAAAATAGAAGCAAAAAGAGGGGGTAAATTATCCACTTACATGGTTATATGTCTATGTCTCTGTCAAACTTCTAATTTCTTGTCTGTTACTCTTGGCCTTTTATTATTGTTCTGCGATCTCACCATGTATGGACATTTTACCATTTATTTATCTTTAGGCAAAGAGTAGATATGTACCAACCTGATAAAATTATGTTGAACCATTCATAATACTTAGTACCCTTGTAAAAAAAACAAAGTCCTTGCAAAGGCTGATGTGCCTTCTGAATGAATTAGAAGATGGTTTCAAAGTTGGCTTTTCTTACACAACTTGTGAATATGCATCCCAATATTATGTTTGATTAGGAACAAATGAAGCACCAAAGACTAGCTTGTGGCTTCTCAGCAAAAGGAAAGGTGGTGATTCCTCACAGTATTTATATATTGCACAAAGGATGTGATTTGTGTCATGAGGATATGATAACTGTATTAGCCCTGTGAAAGAACCTGCCACTTTTTCTTTGGTACAAGTCACAATAAGATTGAAAATTGAGCTTATTTGCTTACCAAGATTGCAGTGACCTTCTGCCTTCTATTAACGTTAAGCCAAAGAGATGGGGTCTTTTCTTTAATCCTTTAAAGTATTTTTAGAAAGAGATCTGATGTGGCTGTGACATTATAGAAGATAATGAATTCACTGGTAAAGTCAAAGGGAAGCCATCTAAAAATAGTCTCAAATGCTTTAGTTATAACTTTATATGATGATGAAAGGGAATACATTCTATTAGAGTATATATGTAATTTAGAAACTGGAAAATGTTTCTGAAATTTATTTTAATAAGATACAGAAAAGTTGTAGATGGATCTCCAAAGATGTACTTTGTGGCTTTATCTTACGCTTGAGCAATTTGAGTAACATTCAACAAATCCTAAGGAAAACAAAAACACGCAACTTATCATTAGGCAGTGCTTTTAAAATATTGCAAGTAAATAATGACATTTCAGTTACTGTATATAGAGGAAAATATCATATAGTAAATTAACAAATTGAGTGAAGGGAAAACAGTAAATTAATGTATTAGGAATCTGGTTAGACTATTTTTCACAAGTTAATTCAGTAGTCTATTTTTTTGATTAACTATAGAAGTAGAGACTAATTGGGGTTCTGTTGTGAAATGTATAAAATTAATATACAAGTGAAGGAAAACAAAGCTCTTTTACCATTTAATAATGGCCATTTATGACTTTAATTAAGCAGAGTACCTGATAATAAATGATTGACCTTGTATTTGCTCATTATTTTTCTCTGTTCCAGACTTTAGTCTTTGATGTTAGATTGTGACAAACATTTGTGATTCACTTGTCAGGGGCTCTTGTTTTTCAGGATGCCAATGTTGATGGCGGCTTTTCTGTCTGTGTGCCAGTGCAGCTACAAAATACACACCTTCAAGTCAACCTTTAGTACTAATCTTCTTTGACTGTCCTCCAGGCTGTGGTCAGAGCTGAGCTGCTCTTTCAGAGCCTGTCATTTTAGTTTACTTGACGTTTGAATTCCTAGTTGGCTGAAAGCCCTTGTTCAATTTAAACTGCTCCCTATCTTTTAAGTTCCTACCACATAGACCTGGCTATTTCTATATCTTCCCACCCATGTCCAGCTAGGCATACCTCTAAACTGCCATGCAAACATCAGGATACCTCTGGTCTTTTTTTGTTGCTGTTGTTGTTTTGTTTTGTTTCTATGGCCACACCTTTAGCATGTGGAAGTTCCCAGGCTAGGGGTCAAATCAGAGATACAGGTGCAGACCTGCACCACAGCCACAGCAACACCATATCCAAGATGCATCTGTGACCTACCCTGTGCTCACGACAATGCTGGATCCTTAATCCACTAAGCGAGGCAAAGAATAAAACCTGCATTCTCACAGACACTATGTAGAGTTTTTAACCCACTGAGCCACAATGGGAACTCCTAGGATACCTTTAAGATATTGTCTTCTTTATGAGCCATTGCATAGCCCCTTCTGGAAATAACTTGAAATCTGTTTGTGCCATGAGACTGGATGGTTTAGGACAGCTGGGGAATGGAAGGTGGTCTGGGACAGGGCCCCACATCATTGAGACTGACACATGCAGCATTCAAAAAGTCATCCTGGAGTTCCCATCATGGCTCAGTGGTAACAAACCCAACTAGTATCCATAAGGATGTGGTTCAATTCCTAGCTTCACTCAGTAGGTTAAGGACCTGGCGTTGCCATGAGCTGCAGTGTAGGTCACAGATGTGGCTTGGATATGGCATTGTTGTGGCTGTTGCAGGTCCTATTTGAGCCTTAGCCTGGGAACTTACATATGCCACAGGTGTGGCCCTAAAAAAAAAGCCATCCCAACTGCATTAAACTCCACCATAAAATTCTTAAGCTGAAATTCAGTGCTTCAAGGAGAGTTAATTTCTAATTAGTATGAATCATTTTGTTGCAAAAGACCACTGCACTTAATCAAAATCAGTTTCCACAGGCCTTCCGGACCCAAGTGACAACTGTGGAAAACATTTTTTCTATTGATAGGTTATCTCTCTCCTCCCTTCAATTTTCCTCATCCTTTTATTTTTTAAATTTTTTTTAAATTAAACTATAGTTGATTTACAATGTCATGTCAATTTCTGCTACACAGCATGGCGACCCAGTCATATAGATAGATAGATAGGTAGATAGATAGATACATTATTTTTCTCATACTTATTTTCCATCATGTCCTATCCCAAGAGACTGGATAGAGTTCCCTATGCTATACAGTAGGACCTCATTTCTTATCCATTCTAAATGTAATTATTTGCATCTACTAACTCCAAACCTCCAGTCCATCCCACTCCCTTCCCCTTTCCCTTGGTAACCACAAGTCTGTTCGCTACCTCATCCTTTTCTAATTGGCTCTACTGTGTAAGAGCCTCATTTCATATATCAAGTCATGCATTGCTTCCACATTCCTGCTTTTCATGATATATTTTTGCTATTTCAAGGATAGGGATTGGTTTTAAATGTATCTCTCTACTTGGAATTCTAGCTGCTGCAGCTCACTCTCAGCCCAAAGTCCTGCAGGCTCCTCTGACTTAACGTGCCCTCTCATGAATGAGGTTCCCCAAAGCACCTCCTCCTCATGGTTCATCACCTCGTTAGAGGAATCACCATCTCCTTTATCATTCATGCCAGAGAGCTTCTTCCCTCCTCCCCATTACTAAATTAATCACTGACACCTATCAGTCAGACATTCCTCTATTTTCCCAGCATGTGACTCCACCCCCTCCTCACAATGAGGGGTTTCTCACCTGCTATATTTCTTGCCTGGATTTCTACAACAGCCTTCAATCTTCTTTCTCTGCCTTCAGCCTTGCTGGAGCCATTTCAGCTGCTTGAGGGCACAGAAAGTCCATCAATGAACCTCTCCTGATGGGATATGTTCAGTGGGGATGGGAAAGGGAAGACCACAGGCATCTGGCCATGCTCTGTCTAGGTCTGCTGGGGGTGGGAGCTGGAGCAAAAGAGAGTGCTAAGAGAGTTGAGTCTGAGCTGCAGGTGGCTGAGGCCTTCAGCCTGGAAGTCCAGACATATTTTCTTGCCCCAGGAACCAAGATCCATCAGAGTATTTTTTAGCTTCTGAAAGGCAAAGGCAAGTTCTGGGTTGTCAGGATCACAGCACCAGCCAGTAATACATCAATGCTGAGTAAGAGTGAAATATGAAATAGAGCATGTGCTTGAAGCAAGAACAAGCAAGAGGAAGAAATCATCTGAAAGAAAGATTACTCTAGGGCCTTTGGAGGGCTACTAGGAAACTCTTTTGCAATTATTTTCATTATGTACTTATCCTTGGTTCTTGAAATTCCACAAAAAAAAGATTTCTTTCTGTATCCAAAAGTACGTCTTTCTGAAAAAAAAACCAAAAAAACAAAAAAACAAAACTTTTTTTGCAGTTATGTATGATTTATACATGTATCATTATGTATCTATATATCATTAAGCATTCTTCTATTCTCTTTCCTTCCCTACCTCCTTTCCTTCTTTTCACTTATCATAATGTTTATAAGGTTCATCCATGCTGTAACATATATCAATATTGCATTCTTTTATATGGCAAAATAGCAAATCTACCATATTTTGTTTGTCTACTTATTGGTTGATGAACATCTGGGTTATTTCCACTTTTTTGGCTATTATTCATAATGCTGTAATGCTGTTGTGAATATTCTTGTACATACATTTTCACTTGTTTTGAATATATACCTAGAAGTGGAATTGCTGGCTCATATGGTAACTCTATGTTTAAAATTTTGAGGAACTACCAAACTGTTTTATAACATGGCCACACCATTTTACAACCTTACTAGCAATGTTTGTGGGTTTCAACCTCTTCATCTTCTCATCAATGCTTTTTTTTTTTTGATCATAGCTATTTTATTGAATGTGAAGAATCACCTTCCATACTGACTGTTAATCACAGCTATGATCTTAGAATCTAAATCATCATTTTTCTATGTTTTCGGGCATTCAGGTCTCCTCTTGAAGAAGTTACAGTCCAGCTCCCCCTGATGGATTTACAGTGACTCTTATATAAGGAGAAGTTTAATAATTACACCAAACATTTACTGAACCTTTGCCCTGGACCAGGCCCTGCTAGAAACATATGTTATTTCATTAGATCTTCACAACTACCCTGTCCATACTCACAGGAAAAATTTGACTGTGATAACGTATTACTCTAAAAGTTGTTGAACAAAACACAACTATTTAAAAAATCTGTTTATAAAACCCATGTTCCCAGTGCTCTTGATTTTTTTCAGATAGGTTGTTCCATTTCTCCCACAAGTGCCCTTCAAATATTTCCTATTATAAAGGAATTATTTTACCAGAAACCTCAGCACAATGCAAATACACATGGCAGGTTCATTAAGCCCACAGAACCCCTAAGGTTAATGCAAGGGAGTGAGGGGGAGGTTTTAAAACAACACTTTCAGAAAGTTCTCTCCACATAACTTCTAGTCGGTGGGTTTCTCGATAAAAGGTAAGGTGTAGTGGTATTGGAAAGGAAAGAAAGAGAGTGCTTGAGCAAGTAGTTTGAGGATTGCACACCCAAGATGGAAGGAAAGCTCATGAATTGAGAGGTAGGGGATACCCTTCCTCCATAAACGAGGACAGATTATTTTCACTCCTGTAGGTTGCATACAGGAGAATAATTATCCAAAAAGGTTTTCTCATTTTATACTTTTATTCTATAAAAATGCAAAAGTCAATATGTGCAAAACCACTTAGCAAAATGCCACCATGGGGTTAATAGTTTGTAATTTTAAAAAACAACAACCAAAGCCTGCTGTACCTCATAAATTATGCAATAAAGGGTTTTGAGTAAGGAGTAAAACCTACACTCCCAGCAGGCAATATATCATTTGACATTTTTCATAATAATGAAACCTAAGACCTCAGTGGGGCAAACCTAAAACACATTTGCATGTCAAAGAATAGGTTCTATTTAATTTGTTTAGGTTTCTTTGTTAGCTGTTCTGTTTCTTATGGAGTAATATCAAGGTTACAAAGAATATAAAAAGTGTCTAAATGGTTGAAAGGAGGTAGGAATCCTGATGGCAACAGCTGATTTTCTAACTAGACAGTGAAAGAACAGAAAATTGTATGCAAGAAGTAACCTCTCCCCTTTGTTTCTCTAACGTGGTTTTATATCCAGAGGCAAAAAGGAAACCAAAGTATTGGTCAATTTACTCTTATATAATGTGTATTTTCCTGGCTGTGCATAAATTTAAGGGCTTACTTTCTTGCCCTGAGGAGTCTTACCTAATTGTCACTTTTTTGACCTTTGCTCAGGAGAAACGTGATGATGACAACAATCTCCTAAAGTTTAGCACTTCATGGATTATTCATCTAATGCTGTTCATTCCTCTCTTGGGGAGAGAGGAGAAGCTGAGGCTGTGATTTACAGTGAAATTGAGTTTCACAGGTTCAGAGTTAGAACAGAGGCAACATGTTGTGTAAATTTTGGTTAGCTTGAAAAGCTTCGAGGATATTAAAAACCAAGGCAAACAATATACTTATTATAATTTAAAAAAATCAATCCTTTCTACTTTATAATTGGTTTTTATTTCTCACTTAGTAAGATAAAAAGTAGCTTTAATGGCTGGTAAATCAATATATAGGGACAAAAAATGTTTTCTGTGGACTTTCCTCATCTTAATTAATGTCATTAATCTCTTTTAATTGAGAAAAGCCTTTGAGATAGACTAATTTATGTCTAAAACAGTGGTTTTAAGTTATCAAAAGAGCGTCATATGGACTCACGGCCAAATAATCCAGGTGGTTCTAACAAGGTATAGGAGAGAGAACTGGGTTTTTCAAGAGTTTCATTTTACAGAAAAATATTTCCCAAGATTTGGATTTTGTTGAACTGACCTTTAATGCACAGGAGATGTTTAAATACCATTTGGAGACATGTGGGGTATGACTCTGTTTGTCTAGGTCTGTTCTCTTGAGTATTGCCCTGCTAAGGTAAGAGGTGTTCCTTTAGGGGTAAGGCAGAGTGTGCCTAAGTGCCTGACATTTGCCAGGAACTCATATTTGCAAGGGTATGTATGTAAGTGCACAAATGAATGGATGAAATGAAAATACGGCTAAACCTGGTTTCTTGGGAGCAGCAATATTGATTTGCACATTGGGATGGTGTTGGTAGAGATTTAAGCAGTTGGACACTCATAGATAGTGAACTCTAGGGTATGGAACAAGGACTCACTTGTAGAATTTGAGTTGACCTATAAATGAATCAACTTAAAATGTGAATCTGGGTGTCATTTGTTTTGCTGCAAAATTAGATGGAATCATTCTTACTCTCCCATCATTTCTCCTACTAATCTCCTTCCTCATGGGCCTTCATTGTCACATTTTTCTAGTCCTAGTGTTTCTAATACAGCTGGAATTTCCATTTTTGATTTTGTCTACCTCTTCTGTGTTACTTTGGGTAGATTAGTTAACTTCTCCTAGTTGAAGTTGTTCATTGTCAAGAGAAGGGGGCAGACACCTACTTGTCAGTGTTACAAGGTTTTAATGCAGCAATACACATCTACGCATAGAAATATGTAGCAAAAATAAGCTACCATCAATAGCAGCAGCAGTACCAACACCACCATTAAATAGTAACACAATGAAGGGGAAGTTATGCATAAATATGATAACCTAATCTAAACCAATCACTGTCTTCTCACCACAGGGTGTTGCCTCTCAGACGGTAAAATGCCTTGACTGAGGGTTTTCCTTTGTTTTTTAAGGTTATAACTGCAGCATATGGTGTTCCTGGGCCAAGGATTTAATCTGTACCCCTGCTTCCACAGGAACCTGAGTCCCTGCAGTTGGATTCTTAACCCACAGGGCCACAATGGGAACTCCATTGACTGAGGTTTAATTATATATTTACTTAAAAATTTTTCAGTGAAGTGAACTGTAAACTTCAGCATAATGTCAAGTTGTTGGTTGTTTCTGTATATTTACATGGCAGTAAAATATTATTCCATTAGAAAGCAATATATTTTGATAGAATCATGTCAAACCCTCCTGGACAAAATATAAATCTCTTAATATGTCTGTAAAATATTACTAAATAACTGTTACCTATGTTACAATATGAATATCTCCCACACTATAATATAGTCTTTCTTTTTTCAGTTTTGGTAAGATTATTTTTAATTGGGAGAAAATAAATTTTTAAAGTCTATTAGAGTTAAGTGAGTATATCAGAACTAGTTACCAAAGCCATTTTAAATGTTTTATTCAGCTAAATGATTAATGCTGTTTTTAATATTAAAAAAAGTATTGGGAGAACTGTTAGAATTCAGAATTTCTTTTGAAGTCTAGGAGGCTGAAGAAGAGATCACATGTGGCTCAAATACCCTCTCCCTTTCCATGTCTTAGCCCCATGCATCTAATATATAATTCGCCAAAGTAAGATGGTACATAGAAATACAAACTCCACATTTTAAAGTAAAAATTACTTTAAATTTAATAATTTCACAGGCACTTTTTTAATTTATTCATTTGCTTTTCAGCTTTATTGAGGTTTAATCGACAAAATTGTCAGTCTTATAATTTTCTCTATTCTTAATCTATTGAAAAAAAATTCACATTGGACACTTTTCAGTAGCTTCTTACTTTCATTTTTTCCCCTACTTTTGGCAACAATCTTTTTTTTTTTTTTTTAGTTGAGGTATAGTTGATATCCAACATTGTATATTGTATTTCAGGTATGCAACATAATGATTAGATTTTTAGATATATTGCAAAAGACTATCATACTAAGTCTTATTCATATCTATTACATGCATAGTTACATTTTTTTCTTCTAAGAACTTTTAAGAGTTACTATCTTAGCAGCCTATAGATATATAATATAATATTATTAATTATAGACCCCATTACATCTGCAGGAGTTACTTATTTTATAACTAGAAGTTTGTAACTTTTTTTTTGTCCTTTTTTTAGGGTCATATGGAAGTTCCCAGTCTATGGGTCAAATTGCAGCCATAGCTGCTGGCCCACACCAAAGCCATAGCAACATGGGATCCTAGCTGCATCTGCAATCTACACCATAGCTCCATGGCAATGCCGGTTCCTTAACCCACTGAGTGAGGCCAGGGATTTAACCAGCATCCTAATCGATCTTAATTGGGTTTATTACCGCTGAGTCATGATAGAAACTCTGAAGTTTGTAACTTTTGACTCCTTTCTCCCATTTTGGGATACCCCTGTCCACCTCTGGCAACCACTAATCTCTCTTTGTATCTACGAGCTTGCTTTTTTTTTTTTTTTTAAGATTGTACATATAAGTGAGATCATATGGTGCCTGTCTTTGACTTATTTCAGTTAGTATAATACCTTAAGACCCATCCACATTGTTACAAATGATAAGATCGCATTCTTTTTTAGGGCAGAATAATATTCCATTGTATTGTAGAGAGCATCTCATTTTATTTATCCATTCATCCAGTGATGGATGGCAACGACTCAGTCTTTGGTAACAACATTCTAAGAGATTTGTTGAATTTCTAAGAAGAAAAGCCCATGATAAAGGTCCCAAACTTAGCAATTTGTGCCTACAAACTTAGTTGCTAACTTCTTGCAGACTGATAGCTATCTGGTCATTTGTCATATCTAAAGAGTTCACATTGATGATTTGATATATGAACACATTGTAACAGGATTCCTATCATCTCACCAAAGATTTAATTAACATATTGACACTTCATATATTTGCCTTTTTTTGTGTATGAAATACTTAAGTTCTGTTCTCTTAAATTTCAGTTACACAACTGAGGTCACTGGGGTCACTATGTTATCCATGAGATCCTCAGACCATATCCATCTTATAACTGAAACTTTGTCCTCTTTCACCACACTTCCCATTACCTCCCCCCAATTCCTGAAAATGACCATACTAGTCTGTATGGGTTCAATTTTTTTTTTAATTCCATACATAATGTGATACCATGTATTTTCTTTCTCTGACTTATTTAGCATAATGCACTCCAGATTCCTCTATATTGTTGAAAATAGCAAGATTTCCTTCTTTTATAAGGATGAATAATATTCCATTGTGTATATGTGCATCACATTATCTTTATCCATTCATCCATTGATAGACAATAAAGTAGTTGTTATGCCTTGACTATTGTAAATACTATGATAATAATGTGCTAATACAAGTATCTCTTCAAAATAGTAATTACATTTTTAAGATGTATTTTAGATATACAGCTAGAAGTGGGATTGTTGGATCATATGATAGTTCTATTTCTAAAATGTTGAAGAGTCTCCATACCATTTTCCACGAAGATTTTACCAATTGATATTCCCACCAATGATGTGTGAGTTCTTTTTTCTTCACATTCTCACTAACATTTATTATCTATCATATTTATGATGATAGATATCCTAACATGTGAAATGATATTTCATTGTAATGGCCATTCTGACTTGTGTGAGGTAGTACCTCATAGTAGTTTTGATTTGCATTTCTCTAGTAATCAGTGATGTTGAGCATTTTTTCATGTGCTCATTGGCCATCTGTATATCTTCTTTGAAGAAATGTCTCTTCAGGTCTTTTGCCCATTTTCAATTGGGTTGTTGTTTTTTTTTGCTGTTGAGTTGTATAAATTATTTGTACATTTTAGAGATTAAGCCCTTGTCAGTAGCATTGTTTGAAATTATTTTCTCCCACTACATAGGTTATCTTTTTTTTTTTAATACTTTCCTTTGCTGTGCAAAAGCTTGTAAGTTTGATTAGGCCCCATTGGTTTTATTTGGTTTTTGATTTTATTTCTGTTGCCCTGGGAGACTGATCCAAGAAAACATTTGTATGGTTGATGTTTAAGAATGTTTTGCCTATGTTCTCTTCTAGGATTTGTATGGTGTCTTGTCTTATGTTTAAGTCTTTAAGACATTTTGAGTTTATTTTTGTGCATGGTGTGAGGGTGTGTTCCAGTTTCATTGATTTACATGCTGCTGTCCAGTTTTCCAAACCCCACTTGATGAAAAGACTGTCTTTTTCCCATTTTACATTTTTGCCTTCTTTGTCAAAGATTAATTAACCATAGGTGTCTGAATTTTATTTCTGGGTTCTCTATTCTGTTCCATTGGTATGTATGTCTGTTTGGGTAACATTACGACACTGTCTTGATTACTGTGGCTCTGTAATATTGTCTGAAGTCTAGAAGAGTTATGCCTTCGGCTTAGTTTTTCTTCATCAGGATTGCTATGGCAACTTTGGGTCATTTATGGTTCCCTATAAATTTTTGGATTGTTTGTTCTAGTTCTGTGAAAAATGTCTTGGGGTAATTTGATAGTGATTGCTTTAAATATGTAGATTGCTTCAGATAGTATGTCCATTTTTTGATATTAATTCTTCCAATCCAGGAGCATGGAATATCTTTCCATTTCTTTGATACTCTTTAATTTCCTTGATTGACATTTCATATTTCTCAGCATATGAGCCTTTCACCTTTTTGATCAGGTATATTCCTAGGTATTTAATTTTTTGGGGTGTGATTTTAAAATGTATTTTTATATTCTTTTTCTAATATTTCATTGTTAGTATACAGAAATGCAGCTTATTTCTGAATGTTAATCTTATATACTGCTACTTTGCTGAATTAATTGATGAGTTCAAGTAGTTTTTGGGCTGAGTCCTTACAGTCTTCTGTATATAAAATCCTGTCATCTTCATAGAGTGATGATTTTACCACTTCTCTTCCAGTTTGGATCCATTTTATTTATTTTGTTTGAATGATTGCTGTGGATAAGACTTCCCATACTATGTTAAATAAAAGTGGTGAGAATGGATATCCTGGTCTTGTTCCAGATTTTAGCAGGAAGACTTTCAACTTTTCTCCATTGAGTATTATATTGGCTGTGGGTTTGTCATAAATGGCTTTTATTTTGTTAAGGTATGTTCCCTCTATACCCACTTTGATAAGAGTTTTTATCATGAATGGATATTGGACTTTGTCAAATGCTCTTTCTGCATCTATTGAGATGATCATGTGGTTTTGACTTTTCTTTTGTTAATGTGGTGTACAACATTGATTGATTTGCATATGTTGAACCATCTTTGTGCACTTGGGATGAATCCCACTTGGTCCTGGTGTGTGATCTTTTTTATATGTTGGTTTGTTTGCCTAAAATTTTATTGAGAATTTTTGTGTCTATATTCACCAAAGATATTGGCCTATAATTTTCTTTTTTGGTAGTATCTTTGTCTGGTTTTGGTATTAGGGTGATGGTGGCTTCATTTAATGTCTTTGGGAATGTTCCCTCTTCTTCAATCTTTTGGAAAGTTTCAATCTTTGGAAAAGAAGGAGGGACATAAGTTCCTCTTTGTATGTTTGGTAGAATTCACCTTGAAGCCATCTGGTTCTGGACTTTTGTTTGTAGGGACTGATTTTATTACATATTCAATTTCATTTCTAGTAATTGGTCTTTTCAATTTATCTATTTGTTCTTGATTCAGTTTTGGCAGGCTGTAAGTCTCTAGAAAGTTGTCCATTGCTTCTAGGTTGTCAAATTTGTTGGCATATAATTGTTCATAGTATTCTCTCATGGTTTTGTGTATTTCTGCAGTATCCATTGAGATTTCTTTTTTCATTTCTTATTTTGTTTATTTGGGTTTTTTCTCTCCTCTTCTTGGTGAGTCAGGCCAGATGTTTGTGAATTTTGTTTAACTTTTCAAAGAACCAGCTCTCAGTTTTATTGATTTTTTTTCTGTTGTTTTTTGAATCTCTACTTTATTGATTTCCTCTCTGATCTTTATGATTTCCTTCCTTCTGCTGACTTTAGGTTTTGTTTGGTCTTCTTTCTTTTTCAGTTTTGCCTTCTAATTTATGTTCTCAATGAATTTTATTACATTTATAGTTGTACAAGGATCATCACAACCCAATTTTATAGCATTTCCATCCCAAGCCCCCAGTGTATTCCCCCACCCCTGCAACCTGTCTCATTTGGAAACCATAAGTTTTTCAAAGTCTGTGAGTCAGTATCTGGTCTGCAAGGAAGTTCATTGTGTCCTTTTTTTAGATTCCACATATAAGTGATAGCATTTGATGTTGGTGTGTTGCTGACTGACTTCACTTAGCATGATAATTTCTAGGACCATCCATGTTGCTGCAAATGCCATTATTTCTTTCCTTTTAATGGCTGAGTAATATTCCATGGTGTATATGTACCACACCTTCTTTATACACACCCTTTGTACAATCAACTAATCTACGACAAAGGAGGCAAGAATATACAATGGAGAAAAGATAGCCCCATAGATAAGTGGTGCTGGGAAAACAGGACAGTCACATGTAAAAGAATGAAATCAGAACACTCCCTGACACCATACACAAAAATAAACTCGAAATGAATTAAAGACCTAAATATAAGACCATATACTATAAAAAGTTTTAGAGGAAAATATAGACTAAACACTCTCCAACATAAACCACAACAACATCTTCTAAGATCTACCTCCTAGAGTAATGACAATAAAAACAAAAATAAACCAATGGGACTTAATTAAACTTGAGTTTCTGCATAGCAAAGGAAACCCTAAACAAACAAACAAAAAAACAACCCACAGAATGAGAGAAAATATTTGTGAATTAAGTAAGTGACAAGGAATTAATCTCCAAAATTTATAAATACCTTCTGCAGCTCAATACCAAAACAAAAACAAAAACCAAACAACCCCATCAAAAATGGGCAGAAGATCTAAACAGATAATTCTCCAAGACTTACACACGGCCAAAGAACACATGAAAAGATGTTCAACATCACTAATTATTAGAGAAATGCAAATCAAAATCATTATGAGGTATCAACTTACACTGGCCAGAATGGCCAACATCAAAAAGTCTACAAATAATAAATGCTGAGAGGGTATGGAGAAAAAGGAACCCTATTACACTGTTGGTGGGAATGTAAATTGGTGTAACCACTGTGGAAAACAGTATGGAGATTCCTCAGAAAACTAAAAATAGAACTACCATTTGATTGAGCAGTCCCACTCCTGGGCATCTATCCAGAGAAAACCATGACTCAAAAAGATACCTGTACTCCAGTGTTCATTGCAGCACCCCACACAATAGTCAAGAGATAGTCTTCTTTTCCTAATTCATTTAGGTGGTGGGTTAAGTTGTTGATTTGAGATTTTTCTTCTTTTTTGAGGAGGGCTGGAATCCCTCAGAATTTCCCTCTAAGCTCTGCTTTTGTGGCATCCCATACATTTTGAATGGTTTTGTCTTCATTATCATTTGTCTTGAGGTATTTTTAAAATACCCTTTGGTTTCCTCATTGACCAATTGGTTTTTTAGTAGCATGTTGTTTAGTCTCCATGAAGTCAGTTTCTTCTCATTTCTTTTCCTGTGGTTGATTTCTAGTTTCATGCCATTGTGGTCAAAGAAGATACGTGAAATAATTTCTTTTTGTGTGTGTGTGTGTGTGTGTCTTTTTTTTTTTTTTTTTTTTTTTTTAGGGCTGCACCTGCGGCATATGGAGATTCCTAAGCTAGGGGTCCAATTGGACCTGTAGGCACTGGCCTATGCCAGAGCCACATCAATGCTGGATCTGAGCTGTGTCTGTGACCTATACCACAGCTCACAGCAATGCTGGATCCTTAAGCCAATGAATGAGGCCAGGGATCGAACCCACATCCTCATGGATGCTAGTTGGGTTTGTTAACTACTGAGCCACGACAGGAAGTCCTTGAAATAATTTCTATACTCTTAAATTTCTTGAGGTTAGTTTTGTGCCCTAGTATGTGGTCAATCCTTGAGAATGATCTATGTGCACTTGAAAATAATGTATATTCTGAATTTCTTGGATGTAATGTCCTGAAAATATCAACTAATTCTAAGTTTTGTGCTGTGTTATTTTGGATCTCTGTTGCCTTATTGGTTTTCTTTCTAGAGGATCTGTCCATTGATGCGAGTGGGATGTTAAAGTCTACTGCAATTATTGTTTTCCCATGATTTCTACTTTTATGTCTGTTAGTATTTATTGTATGTATCTGGGTGCTCCTGTATTAGGGCCATATATATTAACGATTGTAATATCCTCTTCTTGAATGGATCATTTTATCATTGAATAGTGTCATTTTTTGTCTTTATGGCCTTCATTTTATTTATTTATTTATTTATTTATTTAATTTAGTCTTTTCTAGGGCTACACCTGTGGCATATGGAGGTTCCCAGGCTAGGGGTCTAATCAGAGCTGTAGCCACCAGCCTATACCATAGCCATAGCAACACAGGATCCGAGCTGCACCTGTGACATACAGCACAGCTCACAGCAATGCTGGATCCTTAACCCACTGAGTGAGGCCAGGGGTCGAACCTGTAACCTCATGGTTCCTAGTCGGATTTGTTAGCCACTGAGCCATGATGGGAACTCCTGTGGCCTTCATTTTAAAATCTATTTTGTCTGATATGAGTATTGCAACTCCTGCTTTCTTGTCTTGCCCATTAGTATAAAATATTTTTTTCCCATCCCGTCATTTCAATTTATATGTGTCCTTTGCCCTATGGTGGGTCTCTTGTAGACAACATATTGTAGGCTTTTGCTTTATTATCCAATTTGCCACTCTGTGTCTTTTGATTGGAGCATTCAGTCCATTGACATTTAAGGTAATTATTGATGATAAGTATCTATTTATAGCCATTTTAAACCTTGTTTTCCAGTTGATGCTATGTTTCTCCTTTCTTTTTTTGGTTGGATAATTTCCATTTATTTTACGCTTTAGTACTTTTCTTTTTATTTTTTATGAATGTAATGTTTCATTTTGATTTGTGGTTGCCCTGTTTTTTAAGTATGTTAACCCCTTCCTGTATATGCTTGCTTTAGCCTGATAGTCATATAGGCTCAAACACATTATTTAAAAAAAACAGTCTAGATTTTCTTACTTTCCTTCCCCACATTCTAAGATTTTGAAGTTCTTTTTTAATGATTTCATGTTTGTCCTTTTGCTGTTCCTTGTGTTTATCATCACTTTTACAGTAGATTTTTGTTCCCCTTTTATATCTGTATACTGGTTTATATAAGTGATTGCTTCCCAATTGTGATTTCCTCCATCCAATTTCTTATATCTTTTTTATTTAGAAAAGCCCTTACAGATTTCCCAGTGGTTAATGAATCCAACAAGGAACCATGAGGTTGTGGGTTCGATCCCTGGCCTTGCTAGTGGGTTAAGGATCCGGCATTGCCATGAGCTGTGGTGCAGGTCGCAGACGCGGCTCGGATCCCACATTGCTGTGGCTCTGGCATAGGCTGGGGCTACAGCTCTGATTCTACCCCTAGCCTGGGAACCTCCATATGCCATGGGAGTGGTCCAAGAAATAGCAAAAAGTCCAAAAAAAAAGAAAAGAAAAGAAAATCCCTTTCAATATTTCTTTTAGAATGGGTCTAGTATTGCTGTACTCCTTTGGCTCTTGTTTGTTTGTTGGAGAAATTCTTTATTTCCCCTTCTATTGTTAATGACATTCTTGCTGGGTAGAGCATTCTAGGCAGCAAAATTTTCCCTTTAGAACTTTGAATATATCTTGCCACTCTCTTCCGGCCTGTAGCGTTTCTGGAGAGAAATCAGCTGATAGCCTTATGGGGGTTCCTTATAACTAATGGTTTGTATTTCTCTTGCTGCCGTTAGGATCCTCTCTTTAATATTTTCTGTTTTTATTATAATATGTCTTGGTGTGGGTCTATTTGGGTTCACCTAGTTTGAGGCCCTCTCTGGTTTCTGTATCTTGATATCTGTTAACTTTAGATTTGGAAAGTTTTCCGACATAATTTCTTCAGTTATGGTTTCAATCCCCTTGTCTTTTTCTTCTCCTTCTGGGATTCCTATTATGCATAGATTGGCCTGCTTTATATCATCCCACAGATCTCTTAGATTGCTTTTGTGTTTTTTCATTTGGTTTTCTGTCTGCTGTCCTGATTGGGTGATGTCCACTATTCTATCTTCCAAGTCACTCATTTGTTCCTCTGCATTTTTCATTCTGCTCTTTAGTGCCTTTAGCTCAATTTGTGTCTCTGCAAATGAATTTCTAATTTTTCTTGGCTCCACCTTATATTTTCTAGTTCCTTTCTAAAATATCCTGCATTACTGTTTATATCTGTTCTTAATTCCTTCAGATTCCCCCTAATTCCTTCAGTGTTTTCACTATCTCCCTTTTGAACTGAGTGTCTATTAGACTGCAGAGGTCTGTTTCATTGTTTGCTGCTTCAGATGAATTATTCTGTTCTTTTAATTGGGAATGGTCCCAGAGCTTCTTCATCTTACTTAAGTTTTTCTTTTTCTGTGAGTTAGGAAAACCAGCTACTGTATTCTTGGAGGTCTATTTTCATGCAAGAGCACTCTTTGTATTTTGTGGGGGTTTACTATTTATTTTTGGCGTGGGAGTTTGGATATTTGCTGTCTTTTCAGTGTGAGCAGACTGTTATCCACAGGGTGCTGACTGTGTTTTCAGGGAGAAGGATAGTAGGCAGTGACTGGTTGCTCTTCACAGCAGCAAGGACCTGCAGGAAGATGGTTCAGGCTACTCATAGTTGCAGGGCCCTGGGAAGAGGTAATGAGCCTTAGGTCGATTTAGGAGGTGCCCAGCACATTTGTCAGTGGCAGCAACAGGTTGTGTGAGTTTCCAGGGGAGTGAGAGCATCAACAGGTGGTGTTCGGTTGCAGTGCCCTCCTCTGTGGTTCCTTCTGAGGTGATTTGGGTCGCAAGTGGTGCCTATTCATGGACCCCTGTTCAGGCCATGGCCACCTCTGGATTCAAAGATAACTGCAGTGGTTTGCCCCTGCCACCTGTAGACCATGTAAGAAGAACCTGGTTCCACTTAGCACATGCAGGAGGTGCTGTACAGGCTGCTCCTAGTTTCAGGGTCCTGGGAAGGTACAGCAATCAAGTGTGTAGGTGCTGCTCAGAGAGTTTGGCTGTGGCAGCAGCAGGGCGGGTGTGTTTTCCAAGGGAGTTAGAGCAACAACATGTGGTGTTCAGTCACAATGCCTTCCTCTGTGGTGCCCTCTGAGGTGATTGGGGCCTCAAGTAGTGCCTGTTCAAGGACTCCTAATGGCGGTGGGCCATGCCTACTTCTGGAGTCATAGATAACTGTGGTGGTTTTCCCTTACCACCTGTAGACCATGCAAGAAGCACTCCACCCCACTTAGCCCATGCCGGAGGTGCTGCACAGGCTTCTCCTAGTTGTAGGGTCCTGGGAAGGGACAGTGATCAAGCATCTTGGTGCTTACCCAAGCATTTGTCTGTGGTAACAGCAGGGCAGTTGTGTTCCCAGGGGAGGGTACTGCTCAGTTGCAGTGCCCTCTTTTTTGCTAACCTCTGAGGTGATTGGGGCTGCAGGTGGAGCCTATTCAGAGACCCCTAGTGGTGGCATGCCATGCCTCCCTCTAGTTTCTGAGATGACTGCTATCGTTTGTCCCTGCTGCTTTTAGATCATGCAAGAGGCATAACATCAGGCTTAGGCTCCCACTGCCCTTAGCGCACACAAGAGGTGCCTGGCCACCTGCAGCCTGCAGAAGAGCCAGCTGGTCTCCTATAGCTAAAGCAACTGGCCTATCATGACCTGTATCCTTTTCCAGAGGCACCCCACCCTCTGAA
This sequence comes from Phacochoerus africanus, assembly GCF_016906955.1. Lineage (NCBI taxonomy): Eukaryota > Metazoa > Chordata > Mammalia > Artiodactyla > Suidae > Phacochoerus > Phacochoerus africanus. The sequence goes on along the minus strand of NC_062558.1, from coordinate 119,700,164 downwards.
AGCCAGTACTTTACAGGGAGATTCCTGTGGTGGTCTACCCCTCCTCCTCTTGCCCTCCCTAACATTTGCACCTCTCTTCTCCTGTGGGCCCAGACCTCCCTCTTGGGTTCCCTCTGCTTGGTGTTCCATTCCCCAGCCCATGGCACACCGCTCCTTAACCCCTTAGGCTGTCTCCAAACAATCTAAGTCCTTTCCCCAGAAATGACCTCCAGTGCCTGAGTCTCAGTGCCCAGCCCCCAGTTGAGCATCTCAGACTGTGGTATCTGGGGTTGTGGTGCAAATGATCTATGTGGCTCTCACTCTGCTTTTCCCCCCTCAGTCCAGCTGCTGAGCTTTTCTCAGTGACTTTGAGGTTCCTCCATCTCAGCTGATCTCCCTGTTGGTTAGGTGGCTTCCCAGGGTGTGGGTTCCTTTTCTCTTTCACAGCTCCCTCTCATGAATGCTAGTCTGGTCCTGATTCTTTTTTTTTTTCCCTCTATCTCTGTCTTTCTTTTCTTTTTTTCTTTTATTCTACCCAGTTATGTGGAGGGTTTTTTGTCCTTTGGGGAGGTTTAATTTCTCCTGCCAGTGCTTAGTAAATGTTCTGTGTGAGTCATTCTACATGTAGATGTGTTTTTTGATGTGTTTGTGAGAGAAGGTGAGCAAGATGTCTTACTCATCCACTATCTTCATCCTTCCTGGCTCTCAGTCTTTGAAGCATCCTGTTTAGAAAACCAAGATGTGCCTGTTCCTTCCTCCTTAGTTTAATCCCCATTCTCTTTTCTCATTTACCTTTTCATCTGTTCTATATTATTCCTGTGAATTCTCTGGATTGTAGACTATTGTTTGGAGACTTGCAATGTCTACTGGAAAATTCTATGCCATTTCAGTTCTTTGTCTTAACACATGCGATTAGCTCCATTCTATTACTGCCATAATTTTTGTTGGAACATCCCCTCTGGAAAACGTGGGTAGTTCCAGCTGATCTGGGACATCATTACAGATAAGTACCTAGATGTAAAGATGATGTTTTCACTGATGTTATTTGATCTTGGCAAAACCAATATTTCTAAGTACAGTTTTGGTCAATGAACATCATAGAGATAAGATTATATTTACTTTCTAATAAATAGAAGCAATATTTAATGAACTTCTGGGGCAAGATCAATGACCCATTTTTTGACATCTGCCATAAGTAGGCTAGCTAGGAACTCAGGTCCAAATAGTCACAGTATCACTGCTATTTTGATGTTTTCATCCCCATAGAGGAGTACAACTGAATCATTTTTCAGAATCTAAATACACCTGGATTTTGTCTGAATTTCTCAGTCCCTATAAGATAACTTTGATTCTTAAATATAAAATCATAATGTGGGCTCACTGTACTTGAGAATCTCAGGCAAAAAAGGAAAAAAGTAATGTGGCTTCATGGTTTAGAGCCTCCAGCACCAAATAGATGAATGTAGACTTAATTTATATTATTAATTACATGATTGGAAACCAAAGATTTTTGCTCTGACTTTGGCTTTCCTTTAAAATCCAAATCAAAAGCTAAATATCATGGATTCACTGTCTGGACCAGAGAATGAGGACTTTTCAAGTCCTCCAAAATTCCTGCTCATACCTGGAAAATGACTGATCATACCTACCACATTGATGTACAAGGAGCATCCTTCTCTCAGGATAATCTAAGTAGGTCTGTGGTCACCTGAAATCAAAATCATACTTTTCAACACCAAGAACTGCAACTTATGCCCCTACATGTGGTCCTTTGAGACCATCTCAGCCTCAACAAGTGAATGATGACTTGCTGGTGAATCATACCTCTTGAAAGAAGAAAGGAGCAAAGTCTCAGGAAACAGCTCCATACAATGAGGGACTTGAGCTCTTTCTAGCCAGCTACTCTATATAAAGTAAGTCTCCAGTGAAATTTGACATGCCAAAATGACAACACCTGCTGAAATAACTATCTCTTACCAGTTTTATGTAAATCTGAAATTTTGTGATTAAACTACATAGTTTTTTTTTAATTTGTTTACTAATAGATATATTTATTTAAAATGAAAACTCTGGAGTTCCCATCATGGCTCAGTGGAAACAAATCTGACTAGTATCCATGAGGACACAGGTTTGATCCCTGGCCTCACTCAGTGGGTTAAGGATCCAGCATTGCTGTGAGCAGTGGTATAAATCACAGACACGGCTCAGATCTGGTATTGCTATGGCTGTGGCGTAGGCCTGTAGCTACAGTTCCAATTTGACCCCTAGCCTAGGAACCTCAATATGCCATGGGTATGACCCTAAAAAAAGACAAAAAAATGCAAATTGATGGCACAGTGGAAATGGGGTGAGTTACAAAGTATAAATGTTTAGCTCAACTGATGTTATTCCAAACTAAGCCTTTCTAACTGTTCATCTTGGGACAAGTTCCCTAACTTTAAAAAGTTGTGTTTCTTACATTTAAACAAAAGACAATGCTGTCTTTTAAATCACCCGAGGTTATTTAAATATTAGCTACCATAAAGCATATAACATATTTAGAATAGGCCCTGGTTCTGCAGTCTCCTCTTGTACCACACTCACAGGGCAAACAAAAGAAACCCTGGAGTCTGTATCCTCAGTCTTTGTAGCATTTGTACCTTTCTGAAGATACATCTCCTCTATCCAAAGCAAGGAGATGAGTATGAGGCCACCTAGTAGAGAGGTTGAATTGAGACTGTTAAAATGAGAAAGAAAGGACAAGTATATTCAGGCCTTAGGAACACAGATCAGGACTTCAGGTCATTGTCAGAAGATATAAGACATATTGTGGCTCTCTACTGTCTTTGTGAGCCAAAGCTACTTTCAGAGCTAAAGGACCCAGCAATCCTGCAGCTTCATAATAACTGACTGTGCCTTGTAACACTGTGGCTAAGCCTTTATGGAAAGCAGGATGGTGGAGTAGAGCACTCAGTGCATTCGGGTCTGACACAGAGATGGTGGCTTCTTCCAAAGGAATTACATTCTCATATCTCTTTAAACAAATGTAAAGAACTATGCATGTATATGTATTTGTATAACTTACAGGTTATTGGGTACTTGTTATGTTCTGGGCTCTTTAAGTTCTTTACACTGTTATCTCATTGAATTCTCATGATCACTCCGTGAATATAGACACTTAGCAGTACCCATTATGCATGGACATAAGAAGTGTACTACAAAAAGAAATGAATGATTACTCAAGATCAATTGGACTGAAATGACAGTTTTGCTGGGTGTTGGATTTGTTGCAAGCCATGCAACTTTCAGAGAGCTAGCTGGAGGGTCTAACCCTGCTCTGTTCTGACACACCATCAACATCACCATCAGAGGCTCTAAATTGGTGCCCACAGAGCCATGGGTTGTAAAGAGCTGAACAGTTTAATGTAGAGATGACTCCCAGACCCATGGAACATAGGCCACCAGAACAGGAAGGCAGCCATGATATAAAAGAAGTAAGTTCTTATCACAAGTCCCAGGCCTTAATAGCCCTTGTTCTTTTCCTCATCAGCTGTGCAACCTAGGAGATTTTCATAACTTCCATGAACCTCCAATTCATCATTTGTAAAGTGAGAATAATGAAGTCTTAGCTCAGTGAGGATTACTTAAAATCACAGAATACATTTCTTGGTGTTGTGCCTGGAAATAAAGGAAGCTTTAAATAGATGGTTAACTCTAATAATATTACTATTAGTAGCTATGGTAGGATTAGTATTGCTGCTACAAAATATGAAGAATTACTTGGTATATTGAGTGCCAAAACTATGGGTAGATGCTGACTTTTTAAAAGCTTTTTTTTTTTTCATTCCTTTACAAGTCAAGGGATGGCAAAGATTGTCAGAAACATACCATAAGCTAGAGAGACATGAAACAGATTCTTTTTCAAGCCCTCAGAAAAAACCAATCCTGCCTACACCTTAATCTTGGACTTTTCTAGACTCTAGAACTGTGAGAGAATACACTTTTTGTTGTTATTCTATTTTAAGCCACTAAGTCTGTGGTTCTTTATAAGGTATCTCTAGAAAACTAATACAAAGGGGAATGGGATTGTCAGGAATTGTTGGATTGGAAGTCACTTTTTTTATTCCTAGATTCCTTTGCAAAGTAAACTGTTGTGTGTGTAAGACAGACATTTGAAGCCAAAATCTCTTAAAAAGTGGAAAGTCCTAAATATATTCAAAGCTGTCTCACTCTGAGGATTTAGTTTTTGCTCTGGAGAAAGTTTCAGATTTTTTATTTCAATTGAAAACCTTTTTTTTCCAATTTGTGATGTATTAAGAGTCCAAACAAGTAGAGCTCATTGAATAAAATTACTTTCCAAAAAGGTGTATGATTCATTCATCCACATGTTTGAGCTATTTACAGAAAATTATCTATGGGACTATATCATCCATTTAAAACCACTGCAATTGTTTTTGTGTCAGTATTATTTTAGGACATGTAAGAGCATTAGTTGGAAAAACATGTTCAGAAAAAGTGACTCACTCATTCCATTATGTTAAAAATGAGATTAAAAGATTATTTGATTCTTTGTTTGTAACTGATCCCATAGAGGGAGTTGAAAGAGAACCACCCATCTTCTGCTATTTTCAAAGGCTATAATTCACCCCTAAATTTTTCATTAGAGTGTGTTACAGAGTCAAATGAAAATATAAGCCCCAGCTATGCTTGGCTTACATGTCATGAGAGAAGAAGGGCTTTAAACTCATTTCCTGTTAACTGCTTCTGAAAGCCAGGTTATGATGGTTGAGTCTCTGAGATCTGCATGGATCTTAAGAAATTTCTTCAAATGTCACATGGAACTAATGTAATGCCTGTGATTTGCATAAGAAACAATTTATCTTCTTCCTATAATGTAGTGATTAGGAGTTTATAGCCAAGAGCCTTCTCTTAAACTAGAAAAATACTAAATATATCTAAATTTATATCCATCAATCACCCTTATTCATCATAAATTTTAAATCTCCTCAAAAAAAAAAGTTCCTGTTGTGGCTTGGAGTTCCCATCATGGCTTGGAGTTCCCGTCATGGCTTAGCAGTTAGTGAACCCGACTAGCATCCATGAGAATGCAGGTTTGATCCCTGGCCTCGCTTAGTGGGTTAAGGATCCAGCATTGCTGTGAGCTGTGGTGTAGGTCACAGACATGGCTAGGATCTGGCGTTGCTGTGACTGTAGCATAGGCCAATGGCTACAGCTCAAATTGGACCCCTAGCCTGGGAACTTCCACATGCCATTGGTGTGGCCCTAAAAAAAAGACAAAAAAAAACATAAAAAATAAGTAAATCTCCAGAAGAGTCATTATGAAAAGGGCAAACCAAATGTTAAGGCAAATTTCCATGGAACAAATTCAGTCAGAGACTAACAGGTCAGAAAATTCAAGGGAAAAGACATTTTATCCTGATAAAGATTTTTAGACATCCTGCAAGAGGTTGTTTGTGTGGGGGGGGAAAAAAGTGGAAATGTTCTCTCTTTAAATACTTTTAGTAAGGAAAATTAAAGTCCACATGCCCACACTTGTCAAACACTTCACAAAATTGTTTTGTCACAAAATAGTGCAGGTGTTTGATTTCTTAACTATATTTCCTGACAAATAGCAATTCTTTAGTTTCTTTTTGCCCAGCATTTATTGAAGTATATCCAAAATAATAATTTCACAGAAAAACTTCCAAAAAATATTTTTAAAGATTCTTAGTAAGATAGAATTAGGGGGCAAGAAAAAAAATCAAACTCTATTAATTTGAAGACTTTGGAGATATAGGCAAGATAAACTATTTATATATGTGTGTTTATTTATATATTTAGATATTATGTTATATATATTTAAGTTATATATATATTTCTTTTTTTAGAGCAGTACAACAAAATGAAGAGGAAAGCATAGCAATTTCCTATACGGCACCAACACCACTCATGTGTAACCTACACTGTTATCAGCATGGCATACCAGAATGGAATCTGTCCCCAACTCTGTGCAACCGCTGATCTTTTCATTTTCTTCATAGTTTTGCCTTTTTTGTAAAGTGTTGTAGTTGGAATCATGCATCTCGTAGTCTTCTCAGATTGGCTTGTTTCACTTAGTAATATGCATTTAAGATTCCTCCATATGTTTTCATGGCTTGATAACTTGCCTGTATGAATCACAGATGATTTACCCACCCATCTACTCAAGAACATCTCAGAATCTTGCAAGTTTTGGCGATGGTGAACAAAGTTGCTATATACATTTATGTGCAAGTTTTTGTGTGCATGTAAGGTTTCAACTTTGGATAAATAGCAAGAAGTACAATTGCTGCATCTTAAGGGAAGAGTATGTTTAGTCCAAAATGGTTGTGCCATTTCACATTCACACTAGCACTGCCTGAGATTCCCAGTTACCCCACGTGTTGTCGGTATTCTGGATTTTGGCCATTCTAGTAGGTATTTCATTGCTGTTTTTATTTGCATTTCCCTGATGACATATGATGTCAAGCATCATCTCATGTTTATTTGCCATTTATATTGTCTTCTTTGTTGAGGAATAAGTTAAGGCCCTGGCCTATTATTTTTGTGTGTGTGTGTGTGAAACTCTGAATTTAATTTTTTAAAACTTTATTGTAGTACAGGTGACTTACAATAATGTGTTATTTTCAGGTGTACAACAAAATGAATCAGCCATACATATATATCCATTCTTTTTCAGATTTTTAACACTAGAGGCTATCAGAGAGTATTGAATAGATTACTGCAAGCAATATAGTAGGTCCTTGTTAGTGATCCATTGTGTATATGCAATCCCAACTTCTGAAACCACCCCTCCCCACAGTTTCTCCTTTGGTAACTGTAAGTTTGTTTCAAAATCTTTGAGTCTGTTTCTGTTTTTTGAATAAGTTCTTTTGTATAATTTTGTATGAGATTACACAAATTAGTGAACTCATAGATATTTGTCTTTCTCTGATTTACTTACAATGATAATCCCTAGGTCCATCCATGTTGCTGCAAATGGCATGATTTTATTTATTTATTTATTTTTTGATGGTCAAGTAATGTCCCATTGTATATATGTACCATATCTTCTTTATCAATTCCTCTGTTGATGGGCATTTTAGATTGCTTCCATGTCTTGGCTATTGTAAATAGTGCTGCAATGAAGATTGGGGTGCATGTATTTTTCAAATTATGGTTTTCTCCAGATATATGCCCAGGAGTTTTACTGGATCATATTATAGATACGTAGTTTTTTGAGGACTCTCCACACTGCTCTCCACAGTGGTTGTACCAACCTACATTCCTGACTTTTTTTTTTTTTTTGTCTTTTTACCATTTCTTGGGCCACTCCCACAGCATATGGAGGTTCCCAGGCTAGGGGTTGAATCGGAGCCATAGCCGCTGGCCTATGCCAGAGCCTCAGAAACTCAGGATCCGAGCCGCATCTGCAACCTACACCACAGCTCAGGCCAACATCTGATCCTTAACCCACTGAGCAAGGCCAGGGATTGAACCCGCAACCTCCTGGTTCCTAGTCGGATTCGTTAACCACTGCGCCACGATGGCAACTCCCATTCCTGACTGTTTTTAATTGTTTCTTTGTTTGTTTTGGCTTTCTTATTGGTGAGTTTTAAGAGTTCTTTAGTCCTTAATTGGATGTGTCTTTCCCAAGTGTTACTCCCAGTCTGTGGCTTGTATTCTCATTCTCTCCATATTGTCTTTCACAAAAAAAATTATTAAAATTTTAAAAATTTGAACTTTTATTTCTTTCATGAATTGTGTAATTGGTTTGGTATCTAAAAAGGCCTCATCTTACTCAAGATCATCTATGTAATCCTCTATGAGTTTTACAATTTTGTGTTTTACAATTAGGTCTATGATCCATATTAAACTAATTTTTGTGAAGGGTGTAAAGTCTACATCTAGATTCTTTTTTTTTTTTTGCATGTATATTTTTAGTTGCTCCAGCACCATATGTTGAAGAGACTATCTTTGCTCCCTTGTATTACATTTGCTCCTTTATCAAAGACCAGTTGATTATATTTATGGGGGTCTATTTCTGGGCACTCTATTCTGTTCTATTGATCTTTTCATCCTTTCTTTTTACCAATACCATGCTGTTTTGGTTACTGTAGCTTCAGATTGGGCTTTTTCATTGAGTATTTTTCATCATTAATGTTCAATCTCTCTTATGTTTACTTTTGGAAATTATATTAAGTTTACACTGAATGAAATATGTGAAGTGTTTGTTCCAGTTGTGTGATCACTTTGTGTCCTGTAGCCAAACATCCTCTTGAATGTTCACTCAGTCATGTAGAGAAAGTGGAAAAGAAGTATCAGGCTTTAAACAAACAAACAAAAAGTATGAAAGAAAGCAAACCCACAAGCTTCCTTTATGTGAAACTCTGCTTTGAATTATAATTTTTTACTATTTTTAACTTTTTTGTTGAATGAAAGTTTCAAGTTCTGTAGTGCGTTACAATTTTCAAGAACTTCAGACACATGATTTAATATAATTTCATGATAATCTTTTTTTATCCCCAACCCCTAAAATACCCCCACCTCTCCCTCTCCCCACTGGTAACTACCAGTTTATTCTCTATTTGTGAGTCTACTTATTTTTTTATATACATTACTTTTTAAGATTCCATATATCACTGATATACAGTATTTGTTGTTCTCTGACATTTCACTTAGCATGACAAACTCCAAATCCATTCACATTTCTGTAAATAGCAAAAATTCATTCTTTTTTGTGTTATATTGTCTATCTGTCTATATACCTATCTGCATGTATGCTATATATTCTTCATCCATTCATCTATTAATGGACACTTAGGTTATGTCCATTCTTTACAATTTTCAGTAAAGCTGCACAAATTTACATCCCCCCAGCAGTATAGGAGGAGTCCCTTTTCATCCTTGCCTAAATTTATTATTTGTGGTTCTTTTTTTTTATGATAGCCATTCTAAAAGGTGTAAGGTGATAGCTCATTGTGGTTTTGATTTGCATTTCCCTGATGATTAGGGATGTTGAGCATCTTTTCATGTGTCTGTTGGCCATCTGAATTTTCTCTTTGGAAAAATGTCTATTCAGTTCATCTGCCCCCTTTTAAGTGGTGTTTTCTTTTGATGTTGAGTTGAGTAAGATATTCATATATGTTGGATATTAACCCTTTATAGGTCATATCATTTTCAAATCTTCTCCCATTTAATAGGGTTTTTTTAAACTATTTTCAAGGAAAATTTATGTTCTTTTACTTTTATCTCTGATGTACAGATGACTTCAAATTTCTACATATACAAGAGGAGCATCAATGTGACTTTTCTAATCAATAGCACACATAGTAAGTTAGTGTCTGTATCTTAGCATGAACATCAGCTCAAACTTCTCCATGTAATCTTCCCAAACAGCCAATATTAATCATTAAAAACATAGAGCTTCAGAGGCAGAAGGGATGTAATTGTCCTTTTATGGAAGAATAGCATAAACAAATATAATAATTAACTTCACCTGGGAGAAATACATTTTCTTCCAAAATACAGGAACTCGAATCCCTGATGCACTGAATCACAAGTTCTATGATTAGTTTACAGGTAAATGTGAAATGAAAATGCCCATGTAATTTACCTGCACACTCTACTCCACAATAATGAATCACTGACTGATTCATACCTTTATTTATTCAAAGACACAGCACTCAGTACTTGATACATTTTTTTTTCTCTAAGCAACCCTAGGAAGTTAAGAAACTTAACCCAGTACCATACCGATAGTAAGTGTCAAGGAGAATCTCAGCACTCAATCTGAAGCCTGAAATTTCACTCTTAGCTACCACAATATTATGCCACATTATTAGATACTTTCTCCACAGATGGCATAGAAAGAGTTGAAATTTATATACCCTTGCCTTTTTCTTGAAAGCCCTATTCATGTTTTTGTCTAGATGGACTTATTTTTAAAGATAAAAACATGAGATTTGGAACCATAATTTTGAATGGAATTTTAGATCGTCCATTTTCTTATCATATTACCTAGATCATGTTTTTACCTTACCTAAGACTCTTCTCCTTTTTATTGTTGGCATTAACCTATATGTGTTTGAAGATTAAATGGAATAGCATGTGCAAAGTTCATAGCCCACTATAGCATGTAACAGAAACTCAGTGTTATCAATTTCATTTTCCTTTCTTCTTGTTTTTACTCTCCTTTATCATGCTCAGCAACAGTGATCACATATCCACTATGAGCAGACAACTATTGTATGTTAATAGCTCCCATTTACCAAGCTGTACACTACTGTATGGTCTATGTATGTACCGGGATGTGCTGGTGAACACACAACGCATGCATGCTCCTCAGTTCTGATCAGCATGTTCACTGTGTATACTGGACATAGCATACAATGCTCCATGAGTGAGAAGAATAATTTGAGCCTAACACTAAGATAGAATCAAGGAAAATTAATAGGCCTTGAAGTAATTCTCTCTTCTGAGAAAGTAAATGCAGTCTGAGCAGTTAAACTGATTCAGTGCTGAAGGATGACCAAACAATGTTGTCAACACTGAGGATCATTTTTGAGGCAATATATTGCTTTAAATTGTGATACTAATTGTGAAAGTGCTACTCTGAGAGAAGTGAAAACCCCTAGTGGTGTTTTCTTCCTGCTAATTGCAGTGAACATATCTAGAAAAAAAAACCTAAAGCAAGTATCTGAGAATTCTGGAAAGTAAACAAAAGGAAGTCGATTATGGAGTGGAGTTAAAACTTGGAGCAGTGACTACTTGAGGGAGAGTTTCCTTTTTTTCCCTTTCTTTCTCTTACAGCTTTGCCCCAAGTGCAAGCCCCAGCAGCTAGAAAGGAATATGAAAGAAAATCTCACAGTAGAGATTCAGAGAAAGAAACAATTCTGTGTATTAACTCACATATCTCTCAACTTAACCTCTGATTTGTGCATTCATGTCATAGGCACATACTAATTTTAAAAAGGCTTACTAAATTTGAAACCACTCCCATGAAAGTTAGGGTGCTAAATTAAGCATGTATATAGCAAATTCAATCCAGCAAATGTCAGAAGGGTACCAAGAACTAATTGAGACTTGACTGTCTTTTATAGTTATAACAGTCTATTCTCAGTGGATAACAACTTCAATTGTGTATAAAAATTCTAAACCTTTATTTCTTCCCCTGACACTTTATTAGCATCGCAATATAGGTATTTTTTTCATATTGTATATTAACATTTTTGTAGATATAGTAATTTTTTAAAAAATTTTATATTAGAATCATGTGATTTACACACCACCATTACAACATTATGGTACTCCATTTTTGCCTATATATTTACCTTTACCTGTGATTTTTATATTTTCAAATGGTTTTATGTTGCCCTTTATTTTCCTTTCAATTCAAATTAAATAACTCTTTTTAACACTTCTTATAAGGCAGAAAATCTTTATCTCTCCCTGGTTTTTTAGAGGATAGTTTTTCAGGGTATACTAGTCTTGATTTGTTGTTTTGTTTTGTTTTTACTTTGAATAACTATTATCATCCAACATCATTCTGGCCTTATGCAAGGAGGAGGAAATAAAGAGTTGCTACTCAATGGGAATGCATTTTCAAGTATATATGACGAATAAGTTCAGAAATCTGCCATACAGTATTGTGTCTATAGTAGTTTAAAATTGTATTAGCATTTAATATTTGGTTAACAGAGTAGATATGTTAACTGTTATTTCTACAAGAGAAAAAAAATTGAAAAATTGCCATTTATATCATGCTAACCATAGAGCAGTGCTTTCACAGAGACAGACACAAACCAAAACAATAAAAGCTGTCAAAAAAAAAGTGAGATGCACAACACGTATCCAAATCCCAACCTAATGGCTAATCCATACATGTGGAAACCATTGCAAGACTAATAGAGCAATACCAGATCCTTAACTGTACCAGACCACAGACTGAACTGGTGCCTCCATGAAGACAAGCCATATGATTAACCTACTGCACCACAGTAAGAACTCCTACCACTTTGAAAGCAAATGTTATAGCATTATCTCCAGTTTAGGTTGAATGAAATAATAAACTATATAAAGTTAAATATTAATATTCTACAAAACCCAAATTAAAGGATAGAAGAAGAAAAAAAGAGTGATCATCTGTATTTTAAAGGATTTAAGAGGAAAATAATAGTTTTTTGCATTTACCCAGATAATATCATTTCAGACACTATCATTGCATTTCTGAAAACTCAAGTTTCCTTCACATATCATTTGTCTCCAGTCTGTAGAAGTTATTTCTTCATTCCTTGCAGAGAAAATATAAGGGTGATAGTTTCAATTAAATACTACTTCTTCAAAGAGTGTGTATTTTGCCTTCAATCCTAAGGATATTTTTACTCAATATAGAATTTTTCATTGATAGTGTTTTACTTTTTTTTTTTTTTAAGCATATAAATTACTTTGGATTTTCATATTCTAGGGTGTTCCCTTGGCCTCTGTGCATACTTGTTCTCTCTGCCTCGGATGCCCTTAAGCCCCTTTCTTTATTTTATTTTTTTTATTATTTATTTATTTATTTATTTATTTATTTTAATTTATTTTTTTTTGTCTTTTGTTGTTGTTGTTATTGTTGTTGTTGCTATTTCTTGGGCCGCTCCCATGGCATATGGAGGTTCCCAGGCTAGGGGTTGAATCGGAACTGTAGCCACCGGCCTACGCCAGAACCACAGCAATGCAGGATCCGAGCCGCGTCTGCAACCTACACCACAGCTCACGGCAACGCCGGATCGTTAACCCACTGAGCAAGGGCAGGGACCGAACCCGCAACCCCATGGTTCCTAGTCGGATTCGTTAACCACTGCGCCACGACGGGAACTCCTGTTTTACTTTTTTCTTTCAGCTCTTTAAATATGTTGAGGTACATTGTATTTTTGTTGCCATGCTTTTTAAATAAAACAATCAAGTCATTTGAATTATTATTCCACTGTGCATATTAGTTTTTTTCTGTACTTTTTCTTTTTTTTAGGCTTTGTTTTTTATTTTTTTATTTAAAAACTTTTTAAAAATTTTTTCCTGTTCTTCAGATTAGATCATTTGCATTAATCTGTCTTCAAGTTCACTGATTCTTCTTTGTCATTTTCATTATATTATTAATCTCATCAAGATATTCACTTGTAATTTTTAAATTTATATTTTGGCAAGTTCCCATCATGGCTCAAGAGAAATAATCCAACTAGGATGCATGAGGATGAGGGTTCAATCCCTGACCTCTCTCATGGGTTAAGGATCTGGAGTTGCTGTGAGCTGTGGTGTAGGTCACAGATGCAGCTCAGATCTGGTGTTGCTGTGGCTGTGGTGTAGGCCAGCAGTTGTAGCTCTGATTCGATCCCTAGCCTTAGAACCTCCATGTTCTGTGGGTGTGGCCATAAAAAGACAAAAGAATTATATTTTGGATTTTTATATAATTTCTATTTCTCTGAGATATCCTATAATTTAATTTCTTCCTTAAGCACATAAAGGGAAAACAATATATCATGCAGACAGTATGCATAAGAACTCTGTGTTAGATATATAGACTCCAAGATAAATAGTATTATCAGAAAAATAGAATGGTATTTCACAATATAGAAGGAAGCTATAAGCTAAGGAAGCTAAAATGCATGAACCAAAAAAAAAAAAAAAGAAAGAAAAAGAAAAAAGGAATTAAGGAATTATATTAAAAAAAAATCCCCAATCACATTTGGAAATTTTAAACCCTTTTCTCAGCATTTGGTAGAAACATCAGATGAAAAGAGAATAGCAATATGGAATATTTAAAAAACCAACAATCTAGTTTTCATTTATAGAACAGTATTTAGAAGTGTAGAATATAACCGCTTTTTTAAGTGCACAAGATATTTGACTCAAATAAGTAATTTTCTAGTCAATAAAACAAATTTAAATATATTTAAAAGGATTGAAATCACTAAATTATTCTGACAACAATAAAATTAGCAATGATGTACACAGGAATATACTTCATAAGTAATAATTAATGCATTTCTAAATGGTTAAATATGAATTTTCAGTTGCTACAGGAAACATTTAGAGATGAGAGATTCATAAAATTCTAAGTATTCTGTTGTTGTTGTCTTTTTTTTTTTTTCTATCATGAGAGTCAGATAAATGCTTTTGGATATCTGGCTTTAACAAAGAGCAGGAGAAACAACCCCAGTTTGGCCAAGGCTTTCTCACACTATATTTAAAATAAGTTCATATATGACATTTTATAGAAGTAGAGAGTAGGTAGACATATGAGGTAAGTAGGCTCTGCTTAACTCAAAGAAACAACTCTGCAGTAAACAAATTAACAATACTTAGAGTACTTGATAATATTTTTAAGCATTTACATGAACTGTTCTTTCAGTACACATAGAACACTTTGGGTTTTATAGCTATGATTAATGTCATTTTAGAGATAAGCAATTTGCAGTTCAGAGAAATCATGTAATCATAAAGTAAGCAGGTGAATTAGGATTTAAATTTATGAGTGAAAAGATAAAGAAAATAGGGTGTACAGAAAAAATAGAATATCATTTCAGCCATATAACAGGAAATAGTGCCATTTGAGACAACATAAACTGGAAAATCTAATACTCAGAGAAGTAAGCCAGGCACAGAAAGATAAGTATAGTGTAATTTTACTTACGTGTGGACTCTGAAAAAGTACAACTCCCAGAAGGAGAGAATAGAATTGTTGTTCCCAAGGACTGGGGGTGGGTAAGGAGGAAAATGGGAAATAGAACTAACCTGCAGTTATAAGACGCTTTAGTTCTAGATGTCTCATGAACAGCCTAGTGACTATAGTTAATAATACTATATTTTATACTTGAAATTTGCTAAAAGAGACTTTTTTTTACAGGTTGAAATTTGATTTTATTTCAAAATGATAAATAAGCAGAGGCATAGTTCTGACCATGTACTACTTTTGAAGGGCTTGTGCATTAGAGAAACAGTTCTACAAGGGCTCCAGTCAGACCAAAATGTACCAAACTCGTGATTGGTGGAGATAGCCTCTTTAATCTTCAGTGATTTAAAAAGTTTCTCCACCCTAATTCTGAATATCATAGAACGTAAAAACTACTTTTGTCATTTTTTCCCCTTTGAAAATGTTTTTTAAGCTGCAAATAGGCCTCTTGTTTTCCTTACTTCATTTTTATGACCATAGCAGTTATATGACAACTTACTTAAAATTAGAGAGGGGAAAAAAAACAAAAGCCCCTCAGGGACACTGCTTATCCATGGAAGGCTCACCTAAATAAAAAGGAGTAGATCTTAAGTGTTCTCACCACACACACACAAATGGAACTATGATAGGTGATGGATATATTAATTAGCATGACCATGGTAAAATTTTACAATAAATACATATACCAGAACATGACATTGTACACCAGTGAGTACAATTTTTATCCATCAATTATACATCAATAAAGCTAGAGAAATAACACTAAAGGAATTTGATTCAAAGTTCTGGGAACTAATCACTGTGCTATTGGAGTTCCTCATCTATAGCACATAATATGTAAGGAATTGAGAGAGCATTTGCTGAAAGATGATACAGAGAAAAAAATGACAATGGTGAACTGAAAAAGCCACTTAGTGCCTTGCTTTTCCTGCCAGAATCCAAAAGATTATCTACCATGTGCTGAATCAGATATGCAAGCGATGGTAGAACCCTTTGAATAGGTCTTATGTCCCAGAATTATGATGATTCTCTGTCAGAAGTTTATAAGTTTCCCTCTTCCAAAACAATAACTGCCCTCTTAGAAAAAAAAAAGGAAATCTATCTATAACCTATATTCTAAATGAAGAAGAACTGGCAGGTGATATTTTTAAATTCCATTTATTTCAATTTGCCACATCTCAGAGCAGAGACAGTGTTTCTTAACATTGTGGTAATTAATACATGATGTGTAATGTCTCATTTTATTCAAGGTATAGTTATTAAGCTTCTGTCAAGATGTAATAAAAGAAAATTAAAATGGCCAGGGAGGCATAATATATGGCATTTTTTTTTTCCCTCTGAAGCATCTTAAATAAGTCAGTGCAGTGTTGTCCAAACCATTTGGGAATTGCACATGGTATTATTAAAAAATTGTTTGACTGAGATGAATTGAACTAGCAGAGGTAGTACAAGTTAGAGGTATCTTTCAAAGACTATGGAGAAACTGTTGCATATGAAAGGAAGTGGAATTCACATCATCTGAAATTAACCCAAGTTAACATCCTGGGTGATAAGGATTGCGAGAATGTCTACTTCCTGCTGCTCACTTCCTTTCTTCTCAAAGTTAATAAATACAGCATCTTTTAAGGCTCATTTCCTGAAGACTGTACCCACATCAAGTGGAGGTAGTGTCTAGACTACAGAGTAGAGCCAGCAGTAAAAACCTTCTTCCACCAACAGCTAGAAGGGTCATGATCTCAACCAACCTATGGCAGTTAATTAGGTCTTTGTCCCTATCAAGAATTCCTGCTCTTAAATATTTTCTTACAAATATATGCATAGGGTACATATTTTTTTCTTCTTGTAAATCCATGTTTTCCTGCTAGGAACATATAGAATAAGTGAGAACAGGATAATGTATGGAGAAAAAAAGAGATGTAGGAACAGTAACACTTCTTTTAATATTTGCTTAGATGGGAAAAAGGGAAGAACTATGAATGATTTAGGAAAGAGTCTGCATAAGGCCAGTGCTAGAAAGAGAGAGAGAGAGAGAGAGAAAGGAAAGAAGCAAAGAAGGGGGAAAAATGTATAATCTTTTAGAGAGGGCAGATCATGTGAAGACAATGGGAAAGCCGACGAGCTGGAAGCAGGGTAGACATGGGAGGCAGAGGGACGACTGCCCAAATTTGAAAGAATCTTGAGCAAGCAAGAGCAGATTTTGCAAAGCTTTTTGAAGATAAAGTATAAATACGGAGGAAAACATATAAAATACATTTACAGCTCAAAGGATTTTAGAAACTGAACAATCCTATACAATCAGTGTTAAGCTCAAGAAACTAAATGCTATCAGTTAATTCTAGCTCCATAATAGTCTACCTCACTAAGAATAACTGCTATCCCGAAGTTTAAGGGTATAGATTGGTTTTCCCTGCTTATATATTCTGTTTGAAAGTTGCATTTGTGAATTTCATTCCTATTATTGTATGTTATAAATCTTTAATTTGTTTTGTTATATACTGTTGTATTTAGTAAATGCATCACAGTACATTTATCTACCCCACTGCTGATGGGGATTTGGGGAATTTCTTATCCATGGGTATTACAAATAGGGCTTTAATGAATATTTTAATGCGGATATTTTGGTGAACACATGCATGTGTTAGTCTGGGTAAAACTAAAAGTATAAAGTCTGTCTCTTAGCATGGGTAAGTTAGATTTGTCATCTATATTAATACTTCCAAATACCAAAAAGGCTGCACTAACTTGTACTCACAATAGTAGTGTATGATCTTTTATATATACATAAAAATGTCATATATATATGTCTTACAATTTAATAATTCTCATGGGTACAAAGTAAGAGCTGATTATAATTTTACTTTATATTTTCCTGATGAAGTGAGATGTCTTTTTCTCAGATTTTTATTCATCATTTGAATATTCTTTTATAAAAGTATTCAAGGTGATTTTTCTTTTTACATTGAACTATGTTTAATACAATTTTACTGACTTGTGGATATTGTTACAGATTTAGAATATGTCTCCATATTATATGTATTTTGTGGGGGGGATGTTGGTGAATGGCTTGCTTTTACTTTTCTTTTTTTCTTCTTTTCCATTATAGCTTATTACAAGATATTGAAAATAATTCCCTGTGCTATAGAGTAGGACATTGTTCTTTATCTATTGCATGTATAGTAGTTTTTATCTGCTAATCCCCAAATCCTAACTTATCCCCATCTCCCTTTCCCTTTGGTAACCATAAATTTGTTTTCTATGTCTATGAATCTGTTTCTGTTTTGTAAAAAGTTCGTTTGTATAAATTTTTAGATTCCACATATAAATGATATCATGTATTTCTTTCTCTGTCTGACTTCTCTTACTATGATAATCTCAAGGTTCAGCCATGTTGCTGCAAATGACTTTATTTCATTCATTTAATGGCTGAGTAGAATTCCATTGTGTATATGTACTACATCTGTTTCCATTCATCTGTCAATGGACATTTAGGTAGCTTCCGTGTCTTGGCTATTGTAAATAGGGCTGCTATGAACAATGGTATGCTTGTATCTTTTTGAATTAGAATTTTCTCCGGATGTATGCCTAGGAGTGAAACTGCTGAATCATGTGGTACTCTATTTTTAGTTTATTAATGAAAACTCAATACTGTTTCCATAGTGGCTGTGGCAATTGGCACTCAATTACAGTGAAGAAGGGTTCCCTTTTCTCCACACCCTCTCCAACATTTTTTATTTGTAGATTTTTTGATAATGGCCATTTTGATCAGGGTGAAGAGATACCCCATTGTGGTTTTGATTTGTATTTCTCTAGTAATTAATGATGTTGAACATGTTTTCAAGTGCTTATTGGCTATCTACATGTCTTCTTGGAGAAATGTGAATTTAGGTCGTCTTCCCATTGTTTTTAATGGCTCGTTTTTTTGTTTTTTGTTACTGAGATGTACAAGCTGTTTTTCTATTTTGGAAATCATGCCCTTGTCCATCACATCATTTGCAAATATTTTCACCCATTCTGTAGGTTGTCTTTTCATTTTGTTTATGGTTTCCTTTGCTATGCAGAAGCTTTTAAGTTTAATTAGGTCCCAGATTTTTATTTCTGCTTTTATTTCCTTTGCCTTGGGAGACTGACCTAAGAAAATATCACTATGATTTATGTCAGAGAATGTTTTATCTATGTTCTCTTCTAGGAGTTTTATGATGTCATGTCCTATATTTAAGTCTTTAAGCCATTGTGAGTTCATTTTTTGTGTGTGATGTGAAGGAGTGCTAGTTACTGAGTCATTTGGGCATGCTTATATTTAACTCTTCGAAGTGAGTGTTTTTCAAGAACAGGGGAAGAATTATACATTTGGGAGTTCCTGTCATGGCGCAGTGGGAATGAATCTGACTAGGAACCATGAGGTTGCTGGTTCGATCCCTGGCTTTGCTCAGTGGGTTAAGGATCTGGCATTGCCATGAGCTGTGGTTCAGGTTGCAGACGTGGTTTGGATCCTGCATTGCTGTGGCTGTGGATGGCAGCTATAGCTCCAATTCGACCGCTAGCCTGGGAACCTCCATATGTGGTGAGTGCAGCCCTAAAAAGCAAAAAAAAAAAAAAAGAATTATACATTTATGAAAGACTTAAAGGTTAATCTCCTTTTCCCTGGTCTGAAGTCCCTCCCAGTGCTCTCTAGCCTCTGTGTTTCCTTTAATTGTACTTCCAGAAGTACTGCCAGTACAGGGCTTTGAGCCTTCTGTCTAGTCTGGGCTCCTGTGCTGGGTGTAATTCACACAAAAATTGAAGCACCTTTTCCTTTTATCACTATGTCTTCCTTTTACTGTAGATGACTTAAAAAATATGTAAAATTCTGTGCTGTATCCTCTTGTTCTCTGTTTCCTATTATGTATTCCTGGCATGGGGATGGAGAAACCAAAAAAAAAAATTAATAGAAGTACTTTCATTTCCTTCTTGGAAATATGATAAGGTAAAGAATATCACTTTACTTTAGGGTTAGAGGCAATGTTAAACATTTCCTCCCTTTCCTTTAAGCATCAATTTTCAAAGAAGGAACAAAAAGCATGCTATGTCAAATTTTTTAAGGAGTTTCCCAAGTCTCCTCATCTTCTAGAAGCCTGTGGGGATACTCTTACTCTCTGCCTTCTCCATATATGCCCTTGAAGTGAGTGATTCTTTAGGTTCCCCATCTGATGGGCCTGAAGATTTCACAGCCCTCAGCTCCAACACTTTGATCTCACATTTCACATGCAGCCACGTGCTTGGATTGTGTTAGCATTTGTCATCTCTTAAAACAAGCAAGAAGAAAAAGTAGTGGCTTAAAACAGCGAATATTTATCTGGCTCATGGTTTTGTGATTTGTGGCTCAGCAATCTAAGTTGGACTCACCTCTGTGGTTCTGTGTCTCAGTGCTGCTTGCTGATCTGCCCTGTCTCACTCCTGTGTCCATGGTCAGTGGCTAGGTTGGCTAGGGACCAGATAAACTAAGATATCTCAGCTGGGTTATTTCATCTCTGTTCCACATGTTTCCTCATCCTCCACCTGGTTAGCCTGGGCTTACTAAAACAATGAAAGTACAGAAATTTCCATAGAGTGAGCAAAAGTGAACAAAGTCTTGAAAATTAGGCTTACAATCTGCACAATACTGCTCTCCAACACTGCCACGGTCTGTTTTGAGGTCATCCTAGATTTAAGGATGAATGTATAAATACTCTCTCTGATATTTCTCATAACAAACTCAATAAATTCAAATTCAAAGGGGGGACATATGTTCTGTTTTTCAAGTTTTTGTTAACTGTGACCCTCATAGCCCAAACCGGGAATCTGACCTTCCTCATATTGGGGCGCATAACTTAGTTTCCTTTCAAACCTAAAGCTACCCCCAATACCTCAAATTGAAGTCCTCTGTTATTATTAAAAGTTTAATACTGACCCACTTAGAGGCTCAATCCAGTCTTTATTCCTTGCTAAATCTCTGATGTTTCTTGAAATGCCAAACATCATAGCTAGCCTGTTTTGCTGGACTTTTTTTTTTTTTCCTTGTATAACTTTTTTTTTCCCATTTTTCTTTTTATGGCTGCATCTATGGCATATGGAAGTTCCTGGACTAGGGGCTGAATTGGAGCTGCAGTTAGGGCCTATTCCACAGCAACACTGGATCCAAGCCACATCTGTGACCTATGCCGCAGCTTGTGGCAATGCTGGATCCTTAACCCACTGAGAGAAGCCAGGAATCAAACCTGTATACTCAGGGACACTATGTTGGGTTCTTAAGCCACTGAGCCATAATGGGAACTCCCCTCTGTGACTTTTTTTCTTTTCTTTGTAGAAAATGTTTCTACTGTTAAATGAAGACAGGATAAAACTGAGATTTCAAATTCTTATTAGCTCCTAGAGTGGAAAAAAAAAATGCTAAAGCCTCTATTTTAATAATATTCTTGTAAAAATATCTGCCTTTCTAGCTTTACAAATACACAGACACATGATTATATATATATATATATGTATACAGGCATAATGTACATTTGCTTACATGTCTTGAAAATTAAAATATAGACAAAATTTATATACATATATTTATATATTTTCTTATATGTCTAAAACATTTTTTTACAAAATTTAAAGCAAATAATGAACTCCTGAAATAGTGCTATAATGAAATGTCATATTTAAAAATTGGGCCATGTTTACTTTACTGATAGCAAAATACTTCAATTAAGTTCAAAAGAGAGAGTCAAAGTCACTTCTGTAACAATAGCGGTTTTCAAACCCCTGTCTTCATTCTGAGTTTCTCCCAATGCATGCTCTGTTTGCTGGACATATCCACTTGGGTGTTGTCTGATGGTTAGAAGATGGTCCAAAATGGAACTCATCATTTTCACCTTCAAATCCATTCCTATCTTTGATTCCAATTTTTACATAGCTCTAATATCTACCTAATTATCTGAACCTGAAGAATCCTCTTTGGTTTCTCTTTTTCCACATTCCCTAGTCCTCATCAATGGTAGAAACAGGATGATTCTATGTGTCCCAAATCCCTGGAAAATATCACCTTTATTCCTAGTTCAGGCTTTCACTACCTCTTCTATGCAGTACTATGTTGCCTAGCTGGCACCCTGCCTTCAAATCTTATCTCCTTGTGAAAACATAAATAAACAACAAAATAGGGGTTTTGGCGCCACTGTAACTGGCAGTTTAATGTTAGCTATCTCATCTCATGTTTCCTTACTGTTATCTGGGGAAACTTAGAAGTAATTTATCTTGGACTCCCTGAGCCTCAGTTTTTCTTTCAGCAAGATGAATATAATTAAATGTACAGTTGATGCTCTGTGAGTTCATCCTACACTTTATAAATTTAATTTTTATAAAACATAGTCCTGAACACACCATTCCCTGATGCAGGTGTCTTTCATGACTCCTCATTGTCCTCAGAACAAAGTACATACTTATTTAGCTTTTAGAGTCCTATGTCATTCTTCCCTAAATTTCATGTCTAATATTCTTTCTTACCAACTCCTTAGTTGACTCCATGTTACAGATTGAGTACCTTGCCATTGCCCATCCACTCTTTCTGACCCTGCTTTCCATTTGTGCCTTGACCTGACCTGGAATGCTCTGTTGCCTGACACTGGCTCTAGAGTCAGACTACAGAGTTTCATATCCCAGTTCCATCACTTGCCAGCTGTTTACCCCTGGGCAAGTGACTTAACTACTCTGTGCCTTTTGAAATAATAATAAGACCTACGCCATAAGATGATTATAAAGATTAATATGATTATTAAAGCATTTAGAATGGTACCAGATGATAACATGTTAGTAAAAGCTATTATTCCATAGACACAAATTTTAATAGCCTTCAAATAACAACTAAACTACATCCTTTAAAGCCTTTCCTGTGCCCTCAACTAGATATAAACCTCTATTCTAAACTCATCCTTCATTTGTATGCAGCTCTTGCTATTTTATATTGTATGCTATAATAAAATGCATGCATTACTTCTACTAAACCATATACACCTTAAGAATAATAGCTCAATCTTTCGTCTAATATACCACTAAACACAAAGTAAAATTTTAATGTAGAATGAATTAATTTTTCTCACACCCCATTAATAAAACACACCCAAATATAATCAATTTGTCATTTAAAATATATCTCATCTCCTAACAGCTGTAGAAAACCCCAACTTTATACCTATTTTTTTATTTCTATAAAAAAACATGGTATACAGCAACTGTATAAGTTAAATCAGTTTAATCTAATTGATGTGCTTCAATCAGAGATCAGAATTCTAATAAAAAGTTTCATTTATAGCATATGGAACATACACACATATAAAAATGAGAATTCAAGGCCTAAAAACTGGCATTTCTGGGTTTTGTGTAATGTTTAGGTAATACATAGTATATCTAAGGACCTTAAAAATCTTATCAACAAAACAAAATGTTATGTTTATCCAAACAAATATCTACCCAAATTCTTTATATGCTTCACAACTTAAAAACTGGTTTAGTATACTAAGACCACACATGAAGAAAGACAGTTTTTTTCAACAAATACTGCTAGAAAAATTGGATATCCACATTTAAAAGAATGAAGTTACCTATACAATACAGAAAAATTAACTCAAAATGGATTAAGCCTAAGACTTAACACTATAAAAGTAATGGAAGAAAACATAGGGAAGAGCTTAATGACATTTAGTTTGGTTATAATTTCTTGTATATGACACCAAAAGTACAGATAAATAAAGCAAAAAGTAGGTAAACAAGACTACTTCAGACATAAGCACTTATATACATTGAAGGAAATAATAGAATGAAAAGGTAACCTACACAATGGGAGAAAACATTTACTAATCTAAATCTGCTAAGAGATTAATATCCAGAAAATATAAATACTCCTATACCTCAACTACCAAAAACCACAACAAAAATAATTTACAACCCAAATTTCCATCAAGAGATGATTGGATCAGGAAGATGTGGTATATATACACAATGGAATATTAGCCATAAAAAAGAACAAAATAATGCCATTTGCTGCAACATGGATGGAACTGGAGACTCTCTTACTGAGTGAAGTAATTCAGAAAGAGAAAGACAAATACCATATGATATCACTTATATCTGGAATCTAATATACAGTACAAATGAATCTTTCCAAAAGAATATCATGGACTTGGAGAATAGACTTGTGTTTGCCAAGAGGGAGGGGGAGGGAGTGGGATGGATTGGGAGCTTGGGGTTAACAGATTGCCTTTGGAATGGATTAGAAATAAGATCCTGCTGTTTAGCATGGGAACTATGTCTAGTCACTTATGATGGAGCATGGTAATGTGAGAAAAAAGAATGTATACGTGTATGTGTAACTGGGTCACCATGCTAAACAGTAGAAAAAAAAATATATTGGGGAAATAAAAAAAATTTTTTAAAAGAAGAGTAGTTGAACTATTTCTACAAAGAGGATATACAACTGTCCAACAAATACATTAAAAGGTCCTCAACATCAAAAGTCGCTATAGAAATACCAATCAAACCTCATACCTACCAGGATGGCCACTATCAAAACTACAAAGAGACCAACAAACAACCCCAGAAAATGACAACTATTGGAAAGGGTGGAGAGAAATTAAAACCCTTGTGCATTACTTGTGGAGAAGTAAAATGGTCCAGCCAGTACAGAAAATAAAATGGAAAGTCTTCAAAAAAGTTAAAAATATAATTATCATATGATCCAACAAACCCACTTCTGGATATATTAAAAAAAAAAGAGTGCTGTATATCCATATTGATTTTAACATTATTCACAATAGCAGAAGTGGAAGCATCTCAAATGTTTATGGATGGATGAATGAATAAGTAAAATGTGCATATACATACAATGGCAAATTATTCTACTATAGGCTTCAAGTTCCCTTCAGGGAGATTAAACCTAACAGCCTCTAGCCATGTCTCACTGTAATGCCCTTCTCCCACCTTGACCAGCCTGGGCTGCTCACTCCCTACTAGAGGAGAAACCTCACCCATTCCTCACCCCATCTCTGTATAACCTGTTCCCCATGCAAATAAGGTATCCTGCCCAAGACCAATCAGAAGAACAAATTGGGTCTCCACTCAGGTCCGAATTACGAAGTAGAAAGACTATTGCCCTCTTTTTTAACCTGCATGGATGTGAGTCCTCTCTCTCCCTCTCTGAAAATGTACTTTTGCTTTAATAAATTTGTAAAATGTGCTGCCCCAATGCTTTGCTATAGCAAGATGAGGTCCGAGGAAACTGACTGTATCAATTCAGCCTTAAGAAAGAAGGAACCCCTGTAACATGCTACCACATGGGTGCACCTTGAGAACATTATGTTAAGTGAAACGAGCCAAAACAAACAAAAAGACAAATGCTACATGAGTCCACTTATACAAGATATCTAAAGTAGTCATGTAACCAAGCAGGACCCTATGGGGTTTCCTGAGGCAGGCTCTTCCCCCACATCCTCTGCTTTAGCTCTTCTCTGAAGTACCTAAATAATAGTATCTGATGCACATTTCCTGAGTTGTTTTACAAATGTGAAACCCTCCCCCTACCAAATGGAAGATGTTAACTCCTTGATGACCAGGAACCTAAGGATTGAAAATGTTAATGCCTATGACAGCCCTGTTACCTCACCACCAGACAATCAAAGACCTGTGCACAAGCTGATGACTTGCCTAGAACCCCCCCAACACACACCTTCACCTGGTTTTTAAAAAATGCTCTGTAATTTTATTTAGGAAATTTGGGCTTTTTAGGGGCACAAGCCACCCTCTCCTTGCATGGCCCTGCAATAAATTTTTCTCTGCTTCAGACTCCAATGTTTTGGTTTGTTTGGCCTCATTGTGTGTGGGGCACATGAACTTGAGCTTATAGTCACATTCACAGTAACAAAGTTGAATGGTGACTACTGAGGGCAGGAGAGGGGAAACAGGAGTTGTTCAATGGATATAGAGTTTCATCTTCACAAGATGAAAAGCTGACAGAGATCTGCTATACAACAACATGGATACATTTAACACCACTGAACCATACACTTAAAATGATTAAGGTGGTAGATTTTATATATATTTTTACTTAAATTTAGAAACTTTAAAAAATGTGCTCTGGGTACACAAAAATTAGTCACCTTGCTGAGATGTTATTTTGTAAGAAATTGCATGGAACACCTCTTTTAACTACGATATGGTTTTCCTCATTTATTCACTCAAAAACTCAGATGTTTAGGTACAAGTCACCATCAATTCCTGAAACCAGGCCCTTCAGTAATTGAAAGGAAACTAATGTTATTTTATAACATAGAGGAGATTGGTTCAGACTTTTACATTTTCTCTTATATCTCACTCTTCCATAACCTGTTTCTGGAGACACCTCTCTTGGATTTACTTTGCCCTGATGATGTGATCGAGCCATCAATCTGTATCTTGTAATGTTTGCCTACAATATGCATGGTAGGGCTGAGATAAGAACAGAGTAACTTGCTAGGACATAATTTATCAGGCTGGACAGGCCAGTCCTCAAGTCTTTGGGAAAAATGAAAGCTCCCTTAAGGGCAGGTGGAGCCATGTTTGCAATCTTACCTTTTCTTCAAGGGCATGTGAAGGGGCCAGTGCAGTGTCCACAGAATAGGAATATATGAAGTGCCTTACCAAGTTAAAAAGCTCTGTCAGCTTTGGCCAGATAAAAACTGCCTCTTTGTTCCAGAAAAAGGTTTTCTTTCTCCATGAGTGAATTGATCTCTTGGAAAAAGCCCTGATTCTTAGGAGTACCCATGAGGATTCTTTTGGCTGAAAGGGACAGAAAGGCTATTGTAGCTGGCTTAAATGATGAACACATTTATTGTTTTGCATAACAAGAAGAACTGCAGGAGCAGGCAATTCCTGGGTCATTAAATCCACAGCTTAATGAGACCAGTTTCCCTCTAACTTTCAGCTCTGCCAGCCTTAGTGTGTTGGCCACTTCCCTGGCCACATAATGTGTACTGCAGTTCCATCTGGCACATGCTGGTAATAAATACTGTGCCAAAGAATGAGGCTATCTCATCTCATGGGTTTCTACAAAAGCTAAAAATAAAAAAAAAAAACATCTTTATCCATAGCACACCCCCAGCAGATCTCCCCTTACATTTTATTAACAATCATGGGAATATCTGGACATTCATCAATAGTAGAAAGCAAATCACCCTGTAAAAAAACAATAATGTTTTCTACACTCTGCTATTAGCCAGCTATACAATTTAAGACACATATATTTTCCCACTGGGACCCAACTTTTTTCATTTTCCCTATTGAGATGTAGTACTTATCCTTAATTACACATTTGCTTGGGAAATCTAATCTTATGTATATGCTGGAGTGTAAGATTCTATGTTAGACAAAAAATTATTCAAAGATAAGTAAGTGATTTCTGTTACCTTTGAGGATCTTAAGTGACTAGGAAAAAACAAATTTCTGTGTCACTGGATTCAACCCGAGAAGACAGATCAAGGGCTACTGGCAAGGAAAATAATATCTGGTATATCCTGAGACTAAAACTCATGAGACATTAGAGTCAGGAATTAGATGGAGAGAGACACTAGGTTCTAAGGGCATAATGTAAGCCTTAGACTACACCCGCCCCGCCCCAAAGCTAACTAGTCCTGGAATTTTCTACAATTTTTACAGTAATATTTTTTCTCCTAATTTAATTTGGACATTTGGAGCCAGATTTGTTGTGAGGGAGTATCCTATGCATTATAATGTATTTAGCAGTAGCTTTGTTTTCTATTACCTGTAGCATCCCCCTTCATGTGTGACAAACAAATATATCTGCAGATATTTCCAAGTGTACATTGTGAGGCAAATCTTATCTGGCTGAGAACCACTGGTCTAGACCCTTGCAAAAGAAGTTAGTTATTACACAGAGAGAACAGACTTTGCTGTCCATGATTGGAATTACCAAATAACACATCATTCTAAAATATGTTCTCTTTCTATTGAGCAAAAATATAATTTATACTAATTAAAGATAATAACAGGGGTTCCCATTGTGGCTCAGCAGGTTAAGAACCCTATAGAGTCTCCATGAGGATGCAGGTTCAACCCCAGCCCTCACTCAGTAGGTTAAAGGATCTGGCGTTGCCACAAGCTGTAGTGTAGGTCGTGGATGCAGCTTGGATCCAGCATTGCTGTGGCTGTGATGTAAGGTAAAAGCTGCATCTCCAATTCAGCTGGGACTTTCATCTGCTATAGGTGTGGTCATTAAAAAAGAAAAAAAAAGAAGAAGAAGAAGAATAGGAGAAAGACAAAGACCAGACAAGGTAAACCTGTCTGGAGATTGGACTATCAAGTCAGGGACCTAGCAGCCATCTAGACTGGGCTATGATTAAATGCCTTACAGGGAGCTAAGATCTGGGCTATACTTAGAACCAACAGGTTATGACAGCAAACAAAGATAGCTTGACAGACCGCTGGTCTGGCCACTAGCTCATCATTGCATCACTTGAGGCAATGGTGTAATGGAGAGCAAGCCAACGAAGCTTCAGGGAAGAAAATGAACTAGAATTTGTTAAAGCCATTTAGGGGCTGTGCATGTTTATACTTTGTCTCATTTAGTATAATATACTATTAAAATAGAGAGTATATAGTATGCCTTTGAGGTAGTTGTTATTGTTCTCATTTTAGCAAATGCAGACTAGAAATATGGAGAAGTTAATAGTTTCCCTCAAATTGCCTAACTAGTAAGTAGAGGAATAGAGATTAGAGCTCTCCAGAGCCTTAGTTCAAGCTGTTGGGACACACAAACCAGTATCTTTCAACTGGATTATTTCCATCAATAGGTAAGACAATTAGGGATTTGTTATTCTTTTAAAAATACATATAAGTACTACTCAGCCATAAAAAAGAATGACATAATGCCATTTGCAGCAACATGGATGGAACTAGAGAATCTCATAATGAGTGAAATGAGCCAGAAAGACAAAGACAAATACCATATGATATCACTTATAACTGGAATCTAATATCCAGCACAAATGAACATCTCCTTAGAAAAGAAAATCATGGACTTGGAGAAGAGACTTGTGGCTGCCTGATGGGAGGGGGAGGGAGTGGGAGGGATCGGGAGCTTGGGCTTATCAGACACAACTTAGAATAGATTTACAAGGAGATCCTGCTGAATAGCATTGAGAACTTTGTCTAAATACTCATGTTGCAACAGAAGAAAGGGTGGGGGAAAAATGTAATTATAATGTATACATGTAAGGATAACCTGACCCCCTTGCTGTACAGTGGGAAAATAAAAAAAAATTATAAAAACAATAAATAAATTTTAAAAAATACATATAAGAACATTATCTTTCCTGAGAGATCAGGAGTTTGTCCAAAATGAACTGAGATAGTTGTTCCTCTAAAGGAAATGGGAAAACTTTTCATGAGTCTTAACCTGCAGCTATTGAATTTCATGTGTATTCAAAATAGCATATTTAATATAAATATATGTACATACCCTCAGAGTACATTTTAATCCTTGCACTAACCTTCTCCAGCTGCCATAACTAAATACAACAGTCTGGATGAATTTAACAATGGAAATTTATTTACTCATGGTTCTAGATGCTAAAAGTTCAAGATCAAGGTGCCAGCATGGTCCGTTTCTCTTCCTGGCTTGCAGACGGCTGCTTTTTGGCTTTATCTTCACATGCATTTTCCATGTTGTGTGGGTACAGGAGGAGAAGAGATAGTGAAGTGAGAACTCTCTAGTGTCTCTTCTTACAAAGACACTAATCATATCAGTTTAGGATCCCACCATTGTGACATAATTTAAACTTTTAATTTCTTTCTTTTTCTTTTTTTTTGTCTTTTGTCCTTTTTAGGGCTGCACCTACGGCATATGGAGGTTCCTAGGCTAGGGGTCTAATCAGAGCTATAGCCACTGGCCTATGCCAGAGCTACAGCACTGCCAGATCCAAGCCACATCTGTAAATTACACCAAAGCTCATGGCAATGCCGGATACTCAACCCACTTAGCAAGGCCAGGGATCAAACCCAAAACCTAATGGTTCCTAGTTGGATTCATTTCTTCTGTGCCACGATGGGAACTCGAACTTAATTATTTCTTTAGAGAACCGTATCTCAAATTGCAGCCACACTAGAGGTCAACACATTAAAATATGAATTTTATGTGGACATAAACATAAATTGTCAGTCTATAACAATTCTCCATCAAACTATATACATAAAAAGATTTAGAATTGAAAGCCAGACATGTCATCCTGACTGGGCCTTGTGATCATCATTACTCTTCTTTGACTTATGTTTCCCATCGTTTATTTGAAAAAAAAATGGAGAGAAATATATCCTAACTGAATAAAAGCTCTTTTTTTCAAATGAACTTGAAAGAAAAAAAAAATCAAGATTTTTCCCTTTGCTCCTTTGCAGTTGAGGGGGGGGGGGTGAACTAAAATCATGCCAGCCTTCATAAAGACTATAGATAAATAGTCTACGGCAGGTGTCACAGATGCAAATGCTTATTAGGGCTGGGAAGGTTGTGTGGATGAGAGAAATGACCGACTATAATACATAGGTGGATTTGAAGTCTGTTACAAAGTGGAAGGCACATAGAACTTATTTAGAGTAGTACACCTGAGAGGCAGTTTTGCTACCTCATTATAGACACTCGTGCTAGAGACATACTAACTGGCTTCAAATCCTAGCTCCACTTACTGTGTAGTCTTGGGCAGTTAGTTAATCTCTTTGTACCTCAGTCTGTAAAATTAGAATAATAATAAAACCTACCTCACAGGACTGCTGAGAAGAATATATGTTATGATAGTCACATGATCAGTGCTCAATAGATGATTGCTTTAAAATAAATAAATCACATTTTCCTCATGATGGGGGATAATGTGAGAAAAAGAATGTATATATATATATATATATATGTATGTGTGTGTGCAGTAGAAAATTGACAGAACACCGTAAACCAACTACAATGGAAAAAATAGAAATAATAAAAAATAAAAAATAAAAATACAATACCTTGAATAAAGTAACTGGTGTGTGAAAAGCACACTAGAAAGAAACATTAGTAGACTAAATTATGCAGAACAGATAATTGAGTTGGAAGATAGATTGGTGGAAATACTTCTGTAGAACAGAATGAAGAACAAGGAGTGAAAGGAAATGAGGCCAGTTTAAGAGACCTCTGAAACAATGTCAAATGCAACAACACTTGCATTATAGGGGACCCAGAAGGGGAAGAAATATAGAAAGGGACTGAGAAATATTTGAAGAAATAATAGATGAAAACTTCCCTAACATGGGAAAGGAAACAATCATTCAAGTCTAGGCAGCTCAGAGAATCCATACAGGATAAACCCAAGGAGGAACATGTTGAGACACACAGTAACAAAACTGACAAAAATTAAAGAGAAAGAGACAATATTAAAAGCAACAAGGGAAAAGCAACATATTATATACAAGGGAATCCCCATAAAATTATCAGCTGATTTTTCAGAAGAAAATCTGCAGGTCATAAGGGAGTGGCATGATATATTTAAAGGGAAAATCCTACAACCATTAATAATCTACTCATTGGAGTTCCCATCATGGTGCAGCAGAAACAAATCTGACTAGGAACCATGAGGTTGCTGGTTCAATCCCTGGCCTTGCTCAGTGGGTTAAGGATCTGGCATTGCCATGAGCTGTGGTGTAGGTCACGGACGCGGCTTAGATCCTGCATTGCTGTGGCTCTGGCGTAGGCTGGCAGCTATAGCTCCAATTAGACCCCTAGCCTGGGAACTTCCATATGCCATGGGTGCAGCCCTCAAAAAGACAAAATTACATTTGACAGGAATAGCAAAAGCTTTGCAGACAAGAAAAGCTAATGAATTCAGCACAACCAAATACATCACTAAAATCAAATAGGAAATTAAAAAATACCTAGAAACAAAGAAAAACAAAACTCAATGATCCAGAACATATGGAGTGCAGCAAAAGCTGTTCTAAAAGTGCAGTTTATAGAGAAAAAGCTTACCTCTTGAAACAAGAAAAATCTCAAATAAACAACCTAACTTTACATTTAAGGCAACTAGATAAAGAAGAACAAACAAAACACAAAATTATTAGAAGAAAATAAGTAATAAAGGTCAGAACAGAAGTAAATGAAAAAGACAGTCCAAAAACAATAGAAAAGATCAATGAAACTAAAATCTGGATCTTTGAAATGATAAAATTTATAAACTTTTAACTAGATTCATCAAGGAAAAAAAAGAGAAAGGGGCCAAATCAATCAAATTAGAAATGAAAAAGAAGATACAACTGACACCACAGATAGACAAATGATCACAAGAGAAGACCTACAAGCAAATATATGCTAACAAAATGGACAAACTAGAAGAGATGGACAAATTCTTAGAAAGGTTCAATCTCCCAAGTCTGAACTAGGAAGAAATAGAAAACATAAACAGAACTATTACAAGTACGGAAATTGAATCTGCAATTTTAAAACTCCCAACAAAAATAAAGTCTAGTCTAGATGACTTCAGAGGTGAATTCTATCAAATACTTAGAGAAGAGTTAACGCCTGTCCTTCTGATATTATTCAATAAAATTGCAAAGGAAGGACTACTTCTGAACTTATTATATGAAGACACATCATTTGTGATACCAAAAGTAATGATACAACACAGAAAGAAAATTACAGGCCAATATCACTGATGAATGTAGATATAAAAATCCTTAACAAAATACTCTCAAACCAAATTCAACAATACATTGAAAGAATCATCAGCATTATCAAATAGGATTTATCCCAAGGATGCAAAGATTCTTTAATATATTCAAATCAATTAATGTGATACACGATGTTAACAAACTGAAGAATAAAAATCATTTGATCATCCCAATAGATGCAGAAAAAGCTTTGGGCAAAATTCAACACCCATTTTTGATTAAAAAAAATTCTCCAGGTACTACCTGGAATATAGAAGGAAAATACCTCAGTATAATAAAGGCCATATATTACAAACCTACAGTTAACATCATTCTTGATGAAAAGTATAAGCATTTCCTCTAAGATCAGGAAAAAGACAAGGATGCCTACTTTTGCCACTTTCATACAATGTAATTTTGAAAGTCCTAGCTGCAGCACTCTGAGAAGAAAAAGAAATAAAAAGAATCCAAATTTGAAAAAAAGTAAAGCTGTTAATGTTTCCATATGACATGATAATATAAATTGAAAATCCTAAAGATGCTAATAGAAAACTATTAGAGCTCATCAATGAATTCAGCAAAGTCTGAGAATACAAAATCAAATAACAGAAACCTCTTGCCTTTCTATAACAATGAAAGATCAGAAATAGAAATTAAGGAAACAATCTCATTTACCATTGCATCAAAATAAAAACATACCTAGGAATAAAGCTAACTAATTGAATTTTGAAAACTATAAGATGCTGATGAAAGAAATCAAAATTGACAAAGAAATCAAAGTTGACAAAGTTGACAAAAACATGGAAAGATATACCATATTCCTGGATTAGAAGAATCAATATTGTCAAAATGACTGTACTTCCTAAGGCAATCTACAGATTCAGTGCAATCCCTATCAAATTACCAATGACATTTTTCCAGAACTAGAACAAAAAATTTTTTTAATTTAGGTGCAAACACAAAAGACCCCCAAATAGCCAAAGCAATCTTGAGGAAAAAATAAACAAACCAACAAACATGGAGCTGGAGGAATCAGGATCCCTGACTACACACTATACTACAAAGCTACAGTCATAAAAGCAGTACAGTAATAGTACAAAAACAGAAATACAAATCAATGGAACAGGAAAGCCTAGAAATTGTAGTTCCCATTGTGGCACAGTGGAAACAAATCTGACTAGGAACCATGAGGTTGTGGGTTCGATCCCTGGACTTGCTCAGTGGGGTAAGGATTGGTGCTGCTGTGAGCTGTGGTGTGGGTCGCAGACGAGGCTCAGATCCTGCATTGCTGTGGCTGTGGCATAGGCCAGTAGCTACAGCTCCGATTAGACCCATAGCCTGGGAATGGCCACAGGTGTGACCCTAAAAAGACAAAAAAAGAAAGCCTAGAAATAAACCCAAGCACCCATGGCCTATTAATCTATAAAAAAGGAGGTAAGAATATACAATGGAGCATAGATAGTCCATTGAATAAATGGTGCTAGAAAAACTGGATAGCTCCATGTAAAGGATGAAATTAGAATATTTTCTAACTCCACATAACAAAAATAGACTCAAAATGGATTAAAGACCTAAATGTAAGACCAGCTACTACAAAACTCTTAGAGGAAAACATAGGTAGAACACTCTATGTAATATATCACACCAATATCTTTATAGATCCATCTCCTAGAGTAATGGAAATATAAACAAAAATAAACAAATGGGGCCAAATTAAACTTAAAAGCTTTGTACAGCAAAGGGAATCATAAACAAAACAAAAACTCAACCTATAGAATGGGAGAAAATATTAGCAAACAAGGCCACCAACAAGGAATTATCTTCCAAAATATACAAACACTTCATCAGTTTAATGCAAAACAAAACACACAATCAGAAGATGGGCAGACAATCTAATTAGAAATTTGTCCAGAGAAGATATACATATGGCCAAAAGGCACATGAAAAGATGCTCAACATCACTAATTATTAGTGGAAAGCAAATCAAAACTACAATGAGGTATCACCTCACACTGGTCAGAATAACCATCATCAAAAAATCTACAAACAAATGCTGGAGAGGTGGAGGAAAAAAACACTTCTATACTGTTGGTGGGAATGTAAATTGTTAGTCACTATGGAGAACAGTGTGGTAGTTTCCTAAAAAACTAGAAGTAGAGCTACCATATAATACAGCAAACCCACTCTTAGGCATATATCTGGAGAAAATCATAATTCAAAAAGATACATGTACACCAACGTTCACTCTAGTGCTACTTAAGATAGCAAAAACATGGAAGCAACCTAAAAGTCCATCAACAGAGGAATGTATAAAGATGTAGTGTATTTACACAATGGAACATGACTCAGCTTTTAATAATATGAAATAATGGTATTTTCAGCAACATGGATGGACCTAGAGATTATTATACTAATTGAGGTAAATCAGACTGAGAAAGACAAGTGTCATATATTTCTTATGTGTAAAATCTGAAAAAAAAAGATACAAATGAACTCATATACAAAACAGAAATAGACACACAGATACAGAAATCAAACTTATGGTTACCAAAAAGAAAGGGGGAAGGGATAAATTAGGAATTTGGGATTAACAGAAACACTGCTATGTTTAAAACATATAACTAACAAAGACATACTGTATAGCACAAGGAAAAATAATACAATATATACAAAAATAACATATATATATATACAACTCACTCACTTTGTTGTACATCTGAAATGAATACAACATTGTAAATTAAGTATACTTTAAAATAAATAATTTGCAGGAATGCACTTATTTTTTCATTAAAAGTCTGATCTCCTGGACTCTGACCAACTGAAACTCTGAATTTAAGGTGGGTGCCTATATGTTTCTGTGTGTGTGTGTTTGTACACTATGTACAATACACATATGGAATTTTTCTTAAGTTTTAAGGAGATATAATTGACATATAGCACTGTATAAGTTTAAGGTATACAGAACAATTATTTGATTTACATACATCATGAAATGATTACCACAACAAATTTAGTCACCCTTATAATCTCATATATATGCAAAATAAAAAAAACTTTTCCATGTATGAAACCTCTTGAGATTTACTCTTAATAACTTTGATTATATAATATCCAGCAATGTTAATTATATTAATTGTACGTTATATCCTTAGTACTTATTTACTTATAACTAGAAATGTGTACCTTTTAATCAAAATAATTCCCCCTTCTCTCACCACAAATCTGGTCTCTTTTTCTATAAGTTTTTTTTTTTTTAAGTATAATTGACCTACAAAATTATATTTGTCCCTGGTGTAAAACTGTGAGATGTTTCTATACATTATAAAATGATCACTATAATAAGTTTAATAACCATCTGTCATCATACACAGATATTACATTATCACTGATTATATTCCCTACACTGTACATTTCATAACTGTAGTTCATTTATTTTGTAACTGAAAGGTAATACATCTTAATCTCCTTCACCCCTTTCTCTCATCTTCCTAACCCTATTCCCAGTTGTTAGTTCTCTGTTTCTATTTTGTTATGTTTATTTACTTGGTGTTTGGGGGGGGTCACCATGGCATGGGCAAGTTGGGCCAGGGATTGAATCTGCATCACAGTAGCAACCCAAGCCACTGCAGAGACAATACCAGATCCTTAACCCACTGTGCTACAAGACAATTCCTGTTTGATTTTAAGATTTCAGCTTTGGTTAAAAGATTCCATCTTTTAAGATAAAATATACCCTTTTATCACTATTTGAGAAGCCACTAAAAGTTTGAAAATCCTGAAATCATGAATTATAATGGAACTGAACAAAGAGAAAAATTTCTAGGCTAGAAACAACTGAAAAATCTACGAAGATTTTACTCAAACATAAAACCCCTCCATTTTGACCAATTTATAAGAAAAAGAAAAAATATGAGCAATAAATATCATAAGATTAATTTATTTCTATCAATAGTCCTGTCTGAAAAAAAGCATATAATTAGAGAGGCTAAAATCACATAGTAATCAATGAAATAAAATATTAAAGATTAAAAACAAGCCGTCTGTGAGAAAATAGCAAACAATGAGGCAAATGAGAATAAATGATATCAGAACATTAACAATTTTATATTTATGCATTTGGATTTTAGGTACAAAACAAATACCAGTTTAATGTAGGAAAAATAATAAATCAGGATAAGTAAAAGGAAGAATATAAAAATTAGCCACTATGCCTCAGACAAACATAATTAAAATTTCAAGGTAGT
This sequence comes from Phacochoerus africanus, assembly GCF_016906955.1. NCBI lineage: Eukaryota > Metazoa > Chordata > Mammalia > Artiodactyla > Suidae > Phacochoerus > Phacochoerus africanus. The sequence goes on along the minus strand of NC_062558.1, from coordinate 119,663,519 downwards.
TTTCATCTTTCCTACTTATACTTAATTATTATTTCTTATCCAGCAGGCACAGGCATGGATTTGGAAAGATAAAACTTAAGAAATAAGAGATGTTTATGGGAGAAATAATACAAGAAGCCCTTTCAATACACTCTTGCACTGATCTAGACATTATGCCAGCAAAATTCAAGGCATTATCTTGTTTTAGGGGAGAAAAGAAAATTGATGAAATATATTCATAGAGGCAAAGACATTAAAGTTGGGAAAGACCTAGGACATCATATCTTTTTACCTCACCTTTTCATAACACACACACACACACTCACGAATTCAAGTAGGAATCACCGATTTTCACACAGACCAAACCTGAGACCCTACATGAGTGAGCACTAGAGTTCAGAGCTCCTGACTCTCCTGAGAAGGACATCATGTCATGCCTCAGGGAGAGGGCCCATTTCTTGGGATGAAAACTGTGAACATGACTCTGGGAAATGTTGGTATAGACCTGCTGAGGAGTTCTCATTCAGAATCTATAGTCTCATCAGCAAGACGCAGCACAGAACCCAGAAACAACTCCTAACTTACAAAAATTCCACCCAAAGTCCAGGCATCTCCCATGCACCTAGGTAAGTCACTCTGTCTTTGCTTGGGGGATTGGATCTATGGCATTTGATGGGCCTGGCCATTCTTTTACTTTTTTGGTCTTTTTTGTCTTTTGTCTTTTTAGGGCTGCACCCGTGACATATGGAGGTTCCCAGGCTAGGGGTCTAATCAGAGCTGTAGCTTCCGGCCTACCCCAAAGACATAGCAACGCCAGCTCCAAGCCGCGTCTGTGACCTACACCACAGCTCACGGCAACACTGGATCCTTAACCCACTGAACAAGGCCAGGGATCCAACCCGCAACCTCATGGTTCCTAGTAAGATTCATTTCTGCTGTGACACGACGGGAACTCCGAGCCTGGCCATTCTTATCACACACTCCCTCTGGGTTTAATTATGGTTCTACATGTGAATTACAGAAAAAAAGCAAGTCTTGAGAATCACTAACATTGGTAGTAAAATCACAAACATTTTAAATCTGAAATTACACAAAGAAAAAGGAGAGTGGTAAATATTCAAAGCGGTGTCCACACTACTAAAGAATTAGTAGACATGAGGAGTTCCCATCGTGGCTCAGTGGTTAACGAATCTGACTAGGAACCATGAGGTTGAGGGTTCGATTCCTGGCCTTGCTCAGTGGGTTAAAGATCCGGCGCTCCACTGAGCTGTAGTGTAGGTTGCAGACGCTGCTCGGATCCTGCGTTGTTGTGGCTCTGGCGTAGGCCGGCAGCTACAGCTCTGATTTGACTCCTAGCCTGGAAACCTCCAAATGCCACAGGAGCGGCCCAAGAAATGGCAAAAATACAAAAAAAAAAGAATTAGTAGACATGATATAGGGACACTCCTGTCCTGTGATTCAGTCTAACATTTAATGAAAACCTACCATGTGATGGGAAATATGCTAGGAACATCCCAGTGGCACTTCATTTAGTCCTTTTGACAATCCCCTGAGGCAGGTCTGGTTATACACTTTATATAAGGCCTGTAAGGCTTAGAAAAGTTAACTAGCACTCAATGCATAAAGCTTATAAATTGAAGAGCTGGGATGGTAGCCAATGGATTTAATTCTCCCCAACATCATGCTCTGGCCAAACTCAGACAGCCCTTGTTGGTAATTAGGAGACAGAGAATTACTAGATTGACAGACGAAATAAGAGCTATTAAAAAAAAAAAGGTTAAGTAAATTGCTTCAAGTGCTATGAAATCACATATGCTAGAAAGATGCTGCACAAACTAATACAGATTGTAACGATTTTTGCATCTTGATTATTATCCAGGAACAGGGTAAAACCTTTTTCCAAATTATATTGCCACAAAATCCACGCAGTGTCACTAACAAGATATGGCTATTATTATCCTCATTTTACAAATAAGAAAACTGAGAATCATAGTTCCTAAATAACTCATCTCAAGTTATATAACTTGTACTTTAAAACAAGTAACATCATAAAATGAGTCTGTCCCTGATTATGGTACATGTTTACATTTCAGTGGAGGTTGCCACTGGATAAATCATCATGTCAAAGTAGGAAGAACATATTTTCAGAGTATAGAACATCCCTAAATTGGCTTACAAAAAAAAAAAAAAAAGGATGTGCTATCCTAATTTCATTCCATATTGAAAGCCTTGTCAAAGGCCAGAGATGGCACACAGACCTGAATTCAGGTACATTTATCTCAAGACATCAACAAAATGGAAGTTTTCAATTCCCATCCTAGACTTTCCACCATTTCTGAAACAAGAGCATAATCATGCTAGGTGTTTTCAGGATGCCAGTCACATTTCATTCTGCAAATGGCCTTCAAACACATACAAAATATCTGAATTCCATTCTCTCTAATTCCATTCTTTTTTAAAAATTATTTTTCCTACATACTTGCAGCATTGCATTTTTTGGGCCAAGAAACTACCACCCTGAAAACCTTGAACTTGGAAATCACCTTCAGGTAAGGAGAGGGGCTTAAGAAGCCAAGAACAGGTTTTAAGGATCCGAAAATTCCTAGAAGCTAATAGCACATTTTTACCCGAATGAGATAACTGCTGTGGCATATATGGATTCTAAAGAACCCAAAGAGCTTAAAGATCACTACTCTAGTCAAAACTCACTGGGTGACCCTGGGAAAGTCATTTGACGATTTTGTCAAATAGAAGCAATGCAATATTTGAAGGATGCACCTTTAAAGTGATGACTATTTTATGAAATAGAGGGCTATGTAAAAATGAGCAGTTATTAACTCTCATCTCCCTGGAGAAAAAGCTTATATAGTTGTATAGACCATTTCATGAGGGTTCTTCTGGGCAAGTTCCATTGCACCTATCTTATTTAGAAGCTCTACTTTGATGATTTAATTATTTTTCTTCTATTCCAATCTTTTAGTATTCTGTACTCAATGCATTACATAATTTTTTTGTCTTTATGTTCCAAAATCCAATAAAAATGTGGGTTAGGAATAAATGCTATACATGGAAATAGTTAACACTGCATTTCTGCATATTGATGTGTGGATGGGAGTTCAAATGAAAAGTCAGCCACCTGTAATTTTCCAGGTGGTACACAATCACTTCCAGGTAGATTAAGGAACCTCTGATTTTTAAATCAGAGAATCTGATCTGAGTAGAAAGGGACAGTTATACACTTGCTCTGGAGGTATCTTCCAACAGAATTAATATTATTAATTGTCAATTAATAGAGTTCATATCATTAAATGTTTCTTACATATTGCTTCTAAGTATCATCTGAAAGCTAAGTGTTGCTTTGATGTCTATAGAGCATTGTGTGTAAATGTGCTGTCGCTGTAGAAAAATCATCAAGGTCAAGAGTGATTGTGTCCTTGGTGTCTGTTACCCTTTTAGAAGAGCTTTTATTTGTGGGACAAAGTCACATTAATTGGATTTTTTTTCCCTGGGTGGAAATATTTCGTAATTGGAAGACATCCCCAGAGCAAGTGCATAGCTCTCGCTTTCTACTCAGAAGAGAGTGTCTCATTTAAGAACAGTCTCTACTGAGGTACCTTAATCTTCCTGGGAGTGATTGTGCGCCACCTGAACAATGCCATAGCGAATTTTCTGCAGAAACTACATAATCTGGCATTTAAGAAGAATTTTTTTAATTCATTTGGCCTGAGCAAACTGAATATTCTGAAATCTAGTTAAGAATTTTGCAGTCAAGATGAAGATGATCTAGAAAGAAAAAAGAAGGCCTTCAGATTAAATCCCTGTATAAATAAGGATCCCTACCCTACTTCATTAAGCAGGGAGCACATAGCTGTCTTTCCTCACCATTGACCAAGAAGTTATAATTTCTTGGAGAAATAATTTGAAGGTAGGAAAGGTAGATTGCTCCAACAACTGGATAAAGAGACCCCTCACATGCAGACAAAACATGTTCTAAATTAATGGGATCCTAGAAGATCAAGGTTAGACTAAATAGAAAGACCTTGCATGTTATGTAGTCCAACTTCTACATATGCTTTAATCCTTGCTACATACTCATGCTGTGCACACATTGGGGCAATGCTAGAATACCTACACTAATAGTGAGATCACTACCATGCGGTTGAACAGCTCTAATCCTTTTTTATTTATGTATTTATGCAAACATTTATTTACAGGCTACTTTTTGATAGACATTCTGCTACACAGTGAACCTGATACACACAGACATATATTCAGAGGGCCCATATGCTGGCAGGAGATGCCACTAAACTAGAAATTATAATAGCACCTTCTTCCTTATACTGAACTAAATTCTCTGCTTAAAAATTGCTATTTCTGAATTAATCTCTTAAAGGCATAAACAACGCATAACACAATATCCCACAGGCCAGACCCTTTGGCCTCCAGGGTTTCATCAGGCTTCTTTTGTGTAGATTAAAAATCCCCGCTTCAATTCATGTATTCCTTATTTCATCCATTCATTCAACAAGTATGCTTTCATTATATATCATGTACCAAGTCCTGGAGAGATAGCAGAAAAATTGTAGCCACTGTCCTTGTCTTCAAGAGTCAGATCATCTAGTGTTCCTTAATCTTTCATTGTTTTGAGGTAAATGAATTCCCAAATATCTCTTTACTTACTCCTTGAAATATAATCTACTGTAAAAACTAGTATGAGACACAGCCCCTGCCTTTAGACTGTAAGGTCCTTTTTAAAAAATAATTTATTAGAGTATAGTTGGTTTACAAGCTTTAGCACAGCAAAGGACACCAAAAAGAAAACAGACAACTTACAGAATGGGAGAAAATAGTTTCAAATGATGCAACTGACAAGGCTTAATCTCTAGAATATACAAGCAATTATATATCTCAACAGCAAAAAAGCCAACAACCCAATTGAAAAATGGACAAAAGACCTGAATAGACATTTTTCCAAGGAAGATATACAGATGGCCAACAAACACTTGAAAAAATGCTCAACATCCCTGATTATTAGAGAAATGCAAATCAAAACTACCATGATACACCACCTCACACCGGTCAGAATGGTCATCATTCATAAGTCCACAAATAACAAGTGCTGGAGGGGGGGTGGAGAAAAGGGAACCTTCCTGCACTGTTGGTGGGAATGTAAGCTGGTATAGCCACTATGGAGAACAGTATGGAGGTACCTTAGAAAACTGTACATAGAACCACCATATGACCCAGCAATCCCACTCTTGGGTATATAGCCAGACAAAACTTTCCTTGAAAAAGACACATGCACTCATATGATCACTGCAGCTCTATTCACATTAGCCAAGACATGGAAATAACCCAAATGTCCATCAATAGATGATTGGATTAGGAAGATGTGGTATATATACACAATGGAATACTACTCAGCCATTAAAAAAACAAAATAATGCTGTTTGCAGCAGCATGGATGGAACTAGAGAGTCTCATTCTGCGTGAAGTTAAGTCAGAAAGAGAAAGACAAATACCACATGATATTGCTCATGTCTGGAATCTAATATACAGCACAAATGAACCTTTCCACAGAAAAGAAAATCATGGACTTGTGGTTGCCTGGGGGGAGGGGGAAGGAGTGGGAGGGATTGGGAGTTTGAGGTTAAGGGTTGCAAACTATTGCTTTTGGCTAGATTAACAATGAGATCCTGCTGTGTATCACTGAGAACTATGTCTAGATACTTACAACACAGCACAACAATGGGAGGAAAAAAAAATATGTATACATGTATGTATAACTGGGTTCCCATGCTGTATAATGGGAAGAAACTGTGTTGGGGAAATAACAATAAAAAATAAATTAAAAAGAAACAAAAAAACAATGCTGTTTCAATTTCTGCTGTATACCAAAGTGACACAGACACACAGACCCACAGACACACAGACACACTCACGTTCCCCTCTTATATTATCTTCCATCATGGTCTATCCCTAGAGACTGGAAAGAGTTCCCTGTGCTATACAATAGGATCTCACTGCTTATCCATTGTAAATATAACAGTTTGCATCCACTAACCCCAAGCTCCCAGCCCACAGACTGTAAGGTCTTGTAAAACCATGGGTACTTTCTTCTTCCTTGTCTGTGTCATGAATCCCCACGGCAATTAGCTATATAGCAGTTATTTATCTATAGCATCACTCTTATAGACACCTAAAATATGTAATTACCATTGCAATTGTTATAATTAACTTACAATTTTAATAGAACACATATCAAGTATTTGCAATTAATATTAAGTATGCATTGTATATAGATACAATTTCTCCCATGATGGGTAAGTCAGAAATCCCATTTACCAAATGCAAAAACAGTGATGCTCTATTCCTTTTCTTGAGATTATTTTTGAGAACTTGAGGTCTCCCAGTTTTTCATAGACACTAACATAGGTCCTAAAGAGTGCAGGGCCAAAGAAAAACTCCTGAGCCACACTCCCAATCATACTCCTCTTCCCTCTGCTGTTGGCTTTAGCTCAAGTTACTGTGACTTATTTTTCCCACCTGAGGACCAAATGATACAATTGAGTGGTCCCCTGCCTCCTTTTAATTAAAGGCACAGAGTTATCAGGAAACTCTCCAATATACTCAGATTTGAGGCAGAAGTTTTGCTGGAGAGTGCCATTTTTCTCCTTTAAGTTTTTCCTTGGTTACTCTTTTTTATCCCTTTCATGGACAGAGCCCTTGCCTTTCTCCATTCAGTTTTCTAAAGCACTAAATTTTCTCAAGCCTTCCTCTCTCTGCAATACAATTATAAAATTTTTTATGACTGTTCTCTCATAAGGATATTTTGATATGACATATACAAAAAGAGTTGAATTTTTAGTCATTTCATTAACAAGTTATAAGCAAAGAGGACATTATTAATATTTCCCTAAACCTCACGTCATTGTCACCTTTTACCCCTGGGAAGGGCTTTGACAACATTAGAGAGATCAGACATCATTTGCGAGATAGGACACATCCTCAGAGATTTCCCTGACTATTCAATCCAAAATTGCATCCATGGCAAGTCTCTCTTTTATGGTAATAGTTTTATTTTCTATAGAGCATATTCCATGACTTGAAATTGCATTACTAATCTGCTTCTTTACTTGTTTATTCCTATATTTCCCCCATCACAGCTCCACTCCCATTCCTAACTAGAAAATTAGTTATACAAGAACGGGCACCATAAGGGTATTATTGGTCCCCGTATTTCCATGTGGCATATAATTAACAATAAATAAAGATACACACACACACACACACACACACACACACACACACACCTTAAATAATGAACCAGGAGAGATTTATTTTTCACACTGGCTTATAAAGGACTGACTTGTTCTAAGCAAACTGCTCATTCTTAGATTTTACATTAACTGGTTGTATCTAATGTTTTCTAATATCTATCTACTCAACAATAAAAATGAACATACTCTTTACTTTCATTTAATAAATAAATTTGCTGAGTACCTTTGAGACTCTAGATAAAGATGGTAACATAGGAGGTTCCTGAATTTCCCAATACCCACAAGCACATGAAATACATACCTGCAGAGAAATTCCCTCTGAGAGATACCTAGACATGGTTTGAGTGAATCCTGCACATCAAGAGACTGAGAGAGTACCCATATAGAAATAAATAGCTGTGAATGAGACATGCTTTCACTGTAAGTGCTATCCCTGGCACAGCACTGTATAGTCAGGAGGGAACATCTGGATTCCCTGAGGAATGAAGGGTATAGACCACACATCTAACACCTCAAATTTTAAGGCTCCCACCCTGGAGATGAGGTCCCAAATTATCCAGTTCTAAAAGCAAATGGGCCTTTTGTTCATGGGTCCCACAAGAGTATAGCAAAGGGGGAAGTAGTTGTTAACAGAAGCATGAGTATTCAGTGTGGCTAAGCCCCCAAGGCTAAATTCAGAGAAAAGGGGTGGGGGGGAGGAGAGCCCATCTTCCAGTTTTCCTGGAAGGTGTTTGACTACATATTTTACAAGCTACTGCCTCAGGGTTCCAACATCTAATTTGCAAGCATCTAAACACTGACTGTGATCCTCCGTGGAGCTCAAAAGAGTCTGTGGGCACTTCTAATACCACCTCTCTCTGGCTCATTCCAAAAATAAAATCAAGTCATCAGCAAATTTCTGAAAGGAGATTATCCACACATCTAATACACCAACTTTTATGGTCCTGATAATCAATGGGGCTTGCAATCTCAAGTCCCCACAGGAATATAGTGAACAAGAAAAATTTAATTTTTTATTTATTTTTTTCCCTTTTATGGCTGCACATATGGCATATGGAAGTTCCTGGGCTAGGGTCAAATTGGAGCTGCAGCTGCCAGTCTATGCCACAGCCACAGCAACACTGGATCTGAGCTGCATCTGCAATCTGCTCCACAACTTCAGGCAACGCTGGATCCTTAACTCACTGAGCAAGATCAGGGATCAAAGCAGTGTCCTTAGGGACATTACATCAGTTTCTTAACCCCTTGGGCCACAAGGGGAACTCCTAAAAAAGTTTTTAAATGGGTGCAGGAAGTTCTCCCTCCACCATGGCTCTATACCCAAGCTTGGTGTATAACTTCCACATAATAAAAGTCATATATGACAATCCATAGCTAATATAATACACCATGGTAAAAAAATAATTTTTTTTCCTCTGAGAACAAAGATAAGGATGTCCAGTGTCATCACTTTAATTCAGTACAGTAATATAAGTCTTAGCCAGAGAAAATAGGCAAGAAACAAAAAACATCGAAATCAGAAAGGAAGAAGTAAAAATATCTCTGTTTATAGATGACATAATCTTATACATAGAAAACACTAAAGACTTGACCAATACACTGTCTGTACTAATAAAAGAGTTCAGAAAATTTTCAGGATACAAAAATCAACATATAATCAAGATATAAAAATTAGCTATGCTTCTATACACAAACAATAAATTATAAAAGAAATTCAGAAAACAAAATAACAAAATAATTAAAAATAGAAAGAAGGATCAAGATGGCAAAGGAATAAGATGTTGTGCTCACCTTCTACCACAAATCATAAAAAAAATCTACATGTAGAATGATTCATACAGAACATTTACTGAACACTGGCAGAACTTAAAACTTCCAAAAGGGGCAAGAAACCCTCCACATAACTGGACAGAACAAAAGAAAAAAGAGAGAGAGAGAGAAAAGGAGTCAGGACAGGACTAGCATTCCTGAGAGGGAGCCATGAAAGAGAAAATGAACCCACATCCTGGGAAGCCACCTAACTGATGGGGAGATGAAATGACATGGAGGGACCTCAAAGTTGCTGAGAAAACCTCAGCAGCTGGACTGAGGAGGGCAAAGCAGAGTGAGAGCTGCACTGATCATCTGCATCACTGCTGCAGAAACTAAGGTCTGAGACACTTGGGTGAGGTCTGGGTGCTGAGTCTCAGGTTCCCAAGTTCAGTTCCAGGAAGAAGACTAGGGTTGCCTGTGTGTAGATAGCCTGAGGGGCTAGGGAGCAGTGTGCCATGGGCTGGGGAGTGGAATGCCACAGCCAAGTAAACCTGGAAGGAGGTCTGGGCCCAAAGGAGAAAAAAGGTGCTATTGTTGGGGAGGGCAAGAGGAGGTGGGGTTGACTACCATATGAATCTCCCTGTACATGCAGGGGCTCTCAGGGGGTGGGGCATCTCTGATGCAGGCCATGGGTGGCAAGAGGCCACTTGCTTGAGCTATGGGTGGCTGGATACCTCTAGTGCAGGCTAAGGGCATCAGGGGGCCAAGCATGATGCAAGGCCTCTTACATGATCTACAAGCAGCAGGAACAAACCACAGCAGTCATCTCAGAAATCAGAGGGAGGTCTGTGAACAGGCTCCACCGGTGGCCCCAGTCACCTCAGGGGTCAGCAAAGAAAAGAGGACACTGCAACCCACCACCACCCATTTTTGCTCTCACTCCTCACAGAACACACCCATCCTGCTTCTGCCAAGAACAAAAGCTTCAGGTAGCACCCACACATGCATGATCACTGTCGTTTCCCAGGACCCTCCAATTAGGAGAAGCCTGTGCAGCACCTCCTTAATGGGCTAAGTGGATGGGGTGTTTCTTGAGTGGTCTACAGGTGGTGGGGGCAAACCACTGCAGTTATCTCTGACTCCAGAAATGGGTGTGTCCCACCACCACTAGGGTACCATGAAGTCACCATCTGTGGCCCCAATTACCTCAGAGAGCACCACAGAGGAGGGCATTGCAACCAAACACCACCTGTTGATGCTCTCACTCCCCTGGGAACTCACACAACCTGTTGCTGCCACTGACAAATGCTCTGGGCACTGCCTAAATCTGTCTGAGGCTCATTACCACTTCTAAGGGCCCAGAAACTAGGAGTAGCCTATGGCACCTTCCTTCAGGTCCTTGCTACTGTCAAGAGCCCAGCAACCAGGCAGTGAGTACTATCCCTACCCACTGTCTCCTTCTCTTTGGAAACACAGTCAGCACCCTGGGGATAACAGAGCAAATATCCAAACTCCTATGCCAAAAATAAATAGCAACTCCCCACATGATACAAAGGGGTACTCTTGCATAGAAATAGCTCTCCAAGATTACAAGAGTTGGTTTCCCAAAATTCATAGAAAAAGAAAACTATAAACAAAATGAATAAGCTCAGGAAACATTCGCTGTTCAAAGAAAAGGAAAATTCACCTGAAGCAGCAAACAATGAAACGGACCTCTGCAGTCTAATAGACACTGAGTTCAAAAGGGAGATAGTGAAAACACTGAAGGAATTAGGGGGAATCTGAAGGAATTAAGAACAGATATAAACAGTAATGCAGGATATTTTAGAAAGGAACTAGAAAATATAAGGTGGAGCCGAGAAAAATTAGAAATTCATTTGCAGAGACACAAATTGAGCTAAAGGCACTAAAGAGCAGAATGAAAAATGCAGAGGAACAAATGAGTGACTTGGAAGATAGAATAATGGACATCACCCAATCAGGACAGCAGACAGAAAACCAAATGAAAAAACACAAAAGCAGTCTAAGAGATCTGTGGGATGATATAAAGCAGGCCAATCTATGCATAATAGGAATCCCAGAAGGAGAAGAAAAAGACAAGGGGATTGAAAACATAACTGAAGAAATTATGTCGGAAAACTTTCCAAATCTAAAGTTAACAGATATCAAGATACAGAAACCAGAGAGGGCCTCAAACTAGGTGAACCCAAATAGACCCACACCAAGACATATTATAATAAAAACAGAAAATATTAAAGAGAGGATCCTAAAGGCAGCAAGAGAAATACAAACTATTAGTTATAAGGAACCCCCATAAGGCTATCAGCTGATTTCTCTCCAGAAACGCTACAGGCCGGAAGAGAGTGGCAAGATATATTCAAAGTTCTAAAGGGAAAATTTTGCTGCCTAGAATGCTCTACTCAGCAAGAATGTCATTAACAATAGAAGGGGAAATAAAGAATTTCTATACAAACAAAAGCTAAAAGAATACAGCAATACTAAATCCATTCTAAAATAAATACTGGAAGTGCTTCTACAAATAAAAAAGAAGTAAGAAGATATAGGGTGGAGGAAATCAGAACTGGAAAGCAATCACTTAAATAAGTCAGTATACAGATCTAAAAAGGAAAAAAATCTACTGTAAAAGTGATAATAAATGCAAGGAACAGCAAAAGGACAAACATTAAGATGTTAAAAAAGGACTTAGAAATCATAGACTGTGGGGAAGGAATGTAAGAAAATCTAGAGTCTTTCTTAAACAATTTGTTTGAGCCTATATGACTATCAGGCTAAAGCAAGCATATACAGGAAGGGGTTAACATACTTAAAATACAGGGCAACCACAAATCAAACCAAACATTACATTCACAAAAATTAAAAAGAAAAATATGCAAGCATAAAATAAATGGAAATCATCTAATCAAAAAAGAAAGGAACAAAGGGAAAACACAGGATCAACTGGAAAACAAGGTTTAACATAGCAATAAATACATACTTATCAATAATTAACTGAAATGTGAATGGACTGAGTGCTCTAATCAAAAGATGAAGAGTGGCAGATTGGATAAAAAAGCAAAAGCCTGCAATACTCTATCTACAAGAGACTCACCTTAGGGCAAAGGACAAATATAGATTGAAAGTGAGGGGATGGGAAAGATATTTCATGCCAAAGGACAAGACAGGAAAGCAGGAGTTACAGTACTCATATCAGACAAAATAAATATTAAAATGAAGGTCAACAAGAAAGATGAAGAAGGACACTATTTAATGATAAAATGATCCATTCAAGAAGTGAATATTACAATCGTCAATATATATGCCCCCAAAATAGGAGCACCCATATACCTACAACAAATACTAACAGACATAAAGGGCAAAATTAATGGCAAAAAAATGATAGTAGGAGATTTAAACACCCCATTCACATCAATGGACAGATCCTTTAGACAGAAAATCAATAAGGCAACAGAGATCCTAAATAACATAATACAAAACTTAGACTTACTTGACATTTTCAGGACATTACATCTAAAAACAAATCAGAATATACATTCTTCTCAAGTGCACATGGAGCATTCTCAAGGATTGACCACGTACTAGGGCACAAATCTAACCCTCAACAAATTTAAGAGTATAGAAATTATTTGAAGTATCTTCTCTGAATACAATGACATGAAACTAGAAATCAACCACAGGAAAAGGAAATGAGAAAAACTGACTACAGGGAAACTAGACAACATGCTACTAAAAAACCAATGGGTCAATCAGGAAACCAAAAAGGAAGTTAAAAAATACCTCAAGACAAATTATAATGAAGACACAATTATTCAAAATCTATGAGGTGACCAAAAGCATTGCTTAGAGGGAAATTCATCACCATATAGGCCTTCCTCAAAAAAAAGAAGAAAAATCTCAAGTTGAGAACTTAACTTGCCAACTAAATGAATTATAAAAAGAAGAACAAACAAAACCTAAAGTCAGCAAAAAGAAGGGAGTCATAATGATCAGAGAGGAAATCAATAAAATAGAGATTCAAAAAATGATAGGAAAAAAATCAATAAAACCAAGAGATGATTCTTTGAAAAGGTAAAAAACATTGACAAAGTTCTGGCCAGACTTACCAAGAAGAGAGAGAAAAAAAACCAAATAAACTAAATAAGAAGTGAAAAAAAAAATCTCAAGGGATGCTACATAAATACACACACACACACACACACACACACACACACACACACAAACCGAAAGTGAATACTGTTAACAATTATATGCCAATAAATTTGAGAACCTAGAAGAAATGGACAACTTTCTAGAGACTTACAGCCTGTCAAAACTGGATCAAGAACAAAGAGATCAACTGAAAAGACAGATCACTGGAAATGAAATTGAATATGTAATAAAAACAGTCCTTACAAACAAAAGTCCATGGCTATATAGCTTCACAGTGGAATTCTACCAAACATACAAAGAGGAACTTATACACATCCTCCTTCAAAAATTTGAAGAAGGAACAATTCCCAAGATAGTCTATGAAGACATCTTCACCCTAATACCAAAACCAGACAAAGATGCTACCAAAAAAGAAAATTATAGGCCAATATCTTTGATGAATATAGACACAAAAATTCTCAATAAAATTTTAGCCCACCAAATCCAACAACATATAAAAAATATCATACACCATGACCAAGTGGGATTCATCCCAGCTTCACAAGAATGGTTCAACATACGTAAATCAATCAATGTCATATACTGCATTAACAAAAGAAAAATCAAAAACCACATGATCATCTCAATAAATGCAAAAAAAAGCATTTGACAAAGTCCAACATCCCTTCATGATAAAAACTCTTACCAAAGTGGGTATAGAGGGAACATTTCTTAATATAATAAAAGCCATTTATGACGAACCCACAGCAAATTTAATACTCAATGAAGAAAAGCTGTAAGCTTTCCTACTAAAATCTGGAACAAGGCAATATAGTACTGGAAGTCCTAGCCACAGCAGTCATTCAAACAAAAGAAATAAAAGGTATCCAAACTGGAAGAGAAGAGGTAAAATTGTCACTTACGCAGATGACGTGATACTACATATAGAAAACCCTAAGTACCCCAAGCAAAAACTTCTCAAACTGATCAACAATTTGAGCAAAGTAGCAGGATACAAGATTAGCATTCAGAAATCAGTTGCATTTCTGTATGCTAAAAATGAAGTATTAGAAAAGAAATACAAAAATATGATACCTTTTAAAATCACACCCCAAAAAACTAAAATACCTTAGAATATGCCTGATGAAGGAGGTAAAAGATGTATCTGCTGAGAACTATAAAACATTAATCAAGGAAATTAAAGAGGATTCAAAGAAATGGAAAGATATTCCATGCTCCTGGGTTGGAAAAATTAGTATTGTGACAATGGCCATAGCACCCAAAACAATCTACAGATTCAATGCAATCCCTATCAAATTACCCATGACATTTTTCACAGAACTACAACAAACAATCCAAAAATTTATATGGTACCACAAAAGACCCAGAAATGCCAAAGAAATTCTGAGGAACAAAAAACAAGCAGGAGGCATCTCTCTTCCAGACTTCAGGAAATATTACAAAGCCACAGTCATCAAGACTGTCAAAACAGACATACAGAACAATGGAACAGAATAGAGAACTGAGAAATAAACCTAGACCACCTATAGTCAATTAATATCTGACAAAGAAGGCAAGAATATAAAACGGGAAAAAGACAGTGTTTTCAGCAAGTGATGCTGGGAAAACTGGTCAGCCACATGTAAGTCAGAAAGAGATTGAAAGATACCATATGATATCACTTATATCTGGAATATAATATATGGCACAAATGAACCTTTCCACAGAAAATAAGCTAATGCACTTGGAGAACAGACTTGTGGTTGCCGAAAGGTAGGGTAGTAGGATGGATTGGGAGCTTGGGGTTAATAGATGCAAACTATTGCCTTTGGAAAAGATAAGCAATGAGATCCTGCTCTCTAGCACTGGAAACTATATCTAGTTCACTTATGATGGAGCATGATGGAGGATAATGTGAGAAAAAGAATGTATATATGTATGTGTGACTGGGTCACTTTGCTGTACAGTAGAAAATCGACAGAACACTATAAACAAGCTATAAGGGAAATATTAAAAATCATGTAAAAATAGGAGACAGGATTAAGATGGTGGAATAGAAGGACTGGAGCTCAACTTCTCTACTAAAAACAACAAAATTCACAACTAAAGACTGAGCAATCTCCACCCAAATGGATCGGAAACCCATACCCTACTCCAAAAGAAAAAGAGGAGGCCACATCCACAGGTAGGAGGGTTGATTTCATGATATAAACAACCCCATACCTCCCAGGTGGGAAGCTCCACAGACTGAAAACTAACTGGTTCACAGAGACTCAGCTACAGGAGTGAGAGTTCTGAGCCACACATCAAACCCTCACATGCTGGCATCTGCCACTGGGAGAAAGAGCCCCTGGAGCATCTGGCATTGAAGGCCAGTGGGGCTTGTGAGCAGGAGCTCTATGGGACTGGGGGAAATGGAGACCCCATTCTTGAGATGCTCACACAGACTTTCACGTGCACTAGGTCCCAGGGCAAAGCAAAGTCTCCAAGGGAATCTGGGTCAAACCTGACTGCAGTTCTTGGAGGACATCATGGGAAAACAGGGGTGAATGTGGCTTGTTGTGAGGGAAGGACATTGAAGGCAAAGCTCTTGGGAATATTCAGCAGCAGTGCCTTTCTCTGGAGGTGGCCATTTTGGGAAAAATCTGGCCCCACCCGTCAGCCAGCTGCTGAGAAGCCCCAGGGCAAACAACAACCCAGGTGGGATCACAACCCCACCCCTCAGTAAACGGGCTCCCTAAAGACACCTCAGGCACACAGCTGCCTCTAATCCCATCCAGAGACTAAGCCCCACAACCAGAGGGAGTAGAATAGGCTCCTCCTACCAGTGGGCAGGCATCAGCCCCTCCCATCAGGAAGCCTACACCAAGCCCCCATACTGACTTCAGCCACAGGGGGGCAGACACCAGAAGTAAGAGAGGCTACAATTCTATTACTGTAAGAAGGTCACCACACCAAAAACCTATAAAAATGAAAAGACAGAGGACTATAACTCAGATGAGGGAGAAAGAAAAAAACCCCAGAAAATCAGCTAAGCCATGAGGAGATTCTCAGCCTCCAGGAAAAAGACTTTAGACTGTTGATGCTGAAGAAGATACAAGACATTGGAAATCAACTGGAGGCAAAGATGGATAACTTACAGGAAACACTGACCAAAGAGAGACAAGATATCAAACTTAAACAAGAAGAGATGCAAAATACAATAACTGAAATAAAAAACTCACTAGAAGCAGCTAACAGCAGAATTCAGGAAGCAGAAGAACGAATAATCGAGGTGGAGGACAGATTAGTGCAAATTACGGATGCAGAACAGAAAAGAGAAAAAAGATTGAAAACAAATGAAGACAGTCTCGGGGAACTCTGGGACAATGTTAAACGCACCAACATCCATATTATAGGGGTGCCAGAAGGAGAAGAGAGAGAGAAGGGGACAGAAAATATATTCCAAGAGATAATAACCAAAAACTTTCCCAACATGGGGAAGGAAGCACTCACTCAAATCCAGGAAGCACAACGAGTACCATACAAAATAAACCCAAGGAGGAACACCCCGAGACACATACTAATCAAACTGACCAAAATGAAAGACAAAGAGAACATCTTGAAAGCAGCTAGGGAAAAGAAATAAATAACATACAATGGAACCCTGATAAGGCTATTGGAAGATTTTTTAGCAGAAACTCTGCAGGCCAGAAGGGAGTGGCATGATATACTCAACGTGATGAAAGGAAAAAACCTCCAACCAAGAATACTCTACCCAGCAAGGCTCTCATTCAGATTTGAAGGAGAAAGAAAAACCTTCTCAGTTAAGCAAAAGCTGAGAGAATTCAGCAACACTAAACCAGCCTTACAACAAATACTAAAGGAACTTCTATAGGCAGAAAAGAACAAGAGAAGAAGGAAAGAAAAAAGAGCAGCAAAAACAAATCCAAAGTAATTAATAAAATGGCAATAAGAACATATATATCAATAATTACCTTAAATGTGAATGGACAAAACGCCCCAGCCAAAAGACATAGACTGGCTGAATGGATACAAAAACAACACCCATATATATGCTGTCTTCAAGAGACCCACTTGACTTCTACGGACACATACAAATTGAAAGTGAGAGGATGGAAGAAAATATTTCATGCAAACGGGGATCAAAAGAAAGCTGGTGTAGCCATACTCATATCAGAAAAAATAGACTTTAAAATAAAGAATATTTTAAGGGACAAAGAAGGACATTACATAATGATCAAAGGATCAATCCAAGAAGAAGATATAACAATTTTAAATATCTACGCGCCCAACACAGGTTCACCACAATATATAAGGCAACTGCTAACAACCTTAAAAGGACAAGTTGACAATAACACAATCATAGTGGGGGCCTTTAACACCACACTTACAGCAATGGACAGATCAACCAGACAGAAAATCAATAAGGAAACACAGGCCCTGAATGAAGCATTAAACCAGATGGACTTCATAGATATTTATAGGACATGTCATCCAAAAGCAACAGAATACACATTCTTTTCAAGCGCCCATGGAACATTCTCTAAGATTGACCATATCCTGGGCTACAAATCCAACCTTGGTAACTTTAAGAAAATTGAAATCATATCAAGCATCTTTTCTGACCACAATGCTATACAACTGGAAATCAACAACAAGAAAAAAACTGCAAAAAACACAAACACATGTAGACTAAACAACATTCTACTAAACAACCAATGGATCACTGAAGAAATCAAAGAGGAAATTAAAAAATACCTAACCGCAAATGACAATGAAGATACGACACTCCAAAACCTATGGGATGCAGCAAAAGCCGTCCTAAGAGGAAAGTTTATAGCAATACAAACCCACCTCAGGAAACCAGAAAAAGCCCAAATAAACAAGCTAATGTTACATCTAAAGCAGCTCGAGAGAGAACAGACAAGACCTAAAGTTAGTAGAAGGAAAGAAATTATAAAGATCAGAACAGAAATCAATGAAATAGAAACAAAGAAAACCATAGAAAAGATCGATGAAACAAAAAGCTGGTTCTTTGAAATATCAACAAAATTGATAAACCCCTAGCCAGACTTATCAAGCAAAAAAGAGAGAGGACTCAAATCAATACAATTAGAAATGAAAAAGGAGAAGTAACAATGGACACCAAAGAAATACAAAGGATCATAAGAGACTACTATATGCAACTATATGCCAATAAAATGAAAAAACTAGAATAAATGGACAAATTCTTAGAAAAGTACAATCTTCCCAGACTAAACCAAGATGAAATAGAAAAGATGAATGGACCCATCACAAGAACTGAAATTGAAACTGTGATTAACAAACTTCCAACAAACAAAAGTCCAGGACCAGATGGCTTCACACACAAATTCTATCAAACATTTAGAGAAGAGCTAACACTTATCCTTCTGAAACTATTTCAAAAAATTGCAGAAGGGATACTCCCAAACTCATTCTATGAAGCCACCATCACCCTCATACCAAAACCAGACAAAGACTCCACAAAAAAAGAAAACTACAGGCCAATTTCACTGATGAACATCAATGCAAAAATCCTCAACAAAATACTAGCAAACCAAATCCAACAATACATTAAAAGGATTGTACATCATGATCAAGTGGGACTTATGCCAGGGATGCAAGGGTTCTTCAACATCCGCAAATCCATCAGTGTGATACACCACATTAACAAACTGAAGAATAAAAACCATATGATCCTCTCAATAGACGTGGAAAAAGCCTTTGACAAAATCCAACACCCATTTCTGATAAAAACCCTTCAGAAAGTGGGCATAATGGGAACTTACCTCAACATGATAAAGGCCATATATGACAAACCCACAGTGGACATCATTCTCAATGGTGAAAAGCTGAAAGAATTCCCACTGAGATCAGGAACAAGACGAGGATGTCCGCTCTCGCCATTACTCTTCAACATAGTTCTGGAAGTCCTAGCCACAGCAATCAGAGAAGTAAAAGAGATAAAAAGAATCCAAATTGCAAAGGAAGAATAAAAACTATTGCTATTTTCAGATGACATGATACTATACCTAGAGAATCCTAAAGACTCTACCAGAAAACTGTTAGAGCTTATCCATGAATTTGGCAAAGTCTCAGGATACAAAATCAATACACAGAAGTTGATAGCGTTTCTATATACTAACAATGAAAAAGCAGAAAAGGAAATTAGGGAAGCAATCCTGTTTACCATTGCATCCAAAAGAATAAAATATCTAGGAGTAAACCTACCTAAAGAAACAAAAGACCTATACTCTGAAAACTACAAGCCACTGATGAAAGATATCAAAGATGACACAGATAGATGGAAAGATATACCATGCTCGTGGATTGGAAGAGTTAATATTATCAAAATACTACCCAAGGCAATCTACAGATTCAGTGCAATCCATATCAAATTACCAAGGACATTTTTCACAGAACTTGAACAAAATAGTTTAAAGATTGTTTGGAAGTACAAAAGACCCAGAGTAGCCAAAAACATCCTGAGAAAGAAAAATGGAGCTAGAGGAATCAGGCTCCCGGACTTCAGACTAGACTACAAAGCAACAGTCGTCAAAACTGCATGGTACTGGCACAAAGACAGAAATATAGATCAGTGGAACAGGATAGAAAGCCCAGACTTAAACCCATGCACCTACAGCCAACTAATCTATGACAAAGGAAGCAAGACTATACAATGGAGAAAGGACAGCTTGTTCAATAAGTGGTGCTGGGAAAATTGGACAGCCACATGGAAAAGAATGAAATTAGAACACTGCCTAACACCATACACAAAAATAAACTCCAAATGGATGAAAGACCTAGATATAAAACCAGACACTATCAAACTCCTAGAGGAAAACATAGGCCAAACACTCTCTGACATAAACGACAGCAACATCTTCTCAGATCCACATATCAGAGTACTGACAATAAAAACAAAAATAAACAAATGGGACCTAATCAAACTTAAAAGTTTCTGCACAGCAAACGAAACCCTAAACAACACAAAAAGACAACCCACAGAATGGGAGAAAATCTTTGCAAGTGAATCAACTGACAAGGGATTAATCTCCAAAATTTATAAACACCTTCTGCAGCTCCATACCAAAAAAACAAACAATCCCATCCAAAAATGGGCAGAAGATCTAAACAGACAGTTCTCCAAAAAGGACATATAGATGGCCAAGAAACACATGAAAAGATGTTCAGCATCACTCATTACTAGATAAATGCAAATCAAAACCACTATGAGGTACCACCTTACACCAGCCAGAATGGCCATCAGCCAAAAGTCTACAAACAATATGTGCTGGAGAGGGTGTGGAGAAAAAGGAACCCTAGTACACTGTTGGTGGGATTGTAAATTGGTGCAACCACTGTGGAAAGCAGTATGGAGATTCCTCAGAAAACAAAACATAGAACTACCATTGGATCTAGCAATCCCACTCCTGGGCATTTATCCAGAGAAAACCACAACTTGCAAAGACACATGTACTCCAATGTTCATTGCAGCACTATTTGCAATAGCCAAGACATGGAAACAACCTAAATGTCCATCAACAGAGGAATGGGTCCAGAAGATATGGTACATATACACAATGGAATATTAGTCAGCCATTAAAAAGAACGAAATACCAGCATTTTTAGCAACATGGATGGACCTAGAAACTATCATGCTAAGTGAAGTCAGCCATACAATGAGACACCAACATCAAATGCTTTCACTCACATGTGGAATATAAAAAAAGGACAGATGGAACTTTTTTGCAGAACAGATGCTGACTCACAGACATTGAAAAACTTATGGTCTCCGGAGGAGACAGTTTTGGGGGTGGGGGGATGTGCTTGGGCTGTGGGATGGAAATCCTATGAAATCAGATTTTTATGATCATTATACAACTACAGATGTGATAAATTCATTTGAGTAATAACAAAAAAATGAAAAAAAAATAAAATAAAATTTTCAGAGACCCCCGCTGTGGCACAGTGAGTTAAGGATCTGGAATTATCTCTATAGTGGCTCTGGTCACTGCTGAATTGCAGGTTCTATCCCCTGCTCAACGCACTGGGTTAAGGATCTGGCTTGGGAACTTCCATATGCTCTGAGCACTGAAAAAAAAATTTTAAGTGATAAAACAAACAAACAACAAACCCAACTACAGTTTTGTTACACTATGAGATTTCCCTATTATGTGTTGAAATGTATAAATCTTCACTTTTTCTCTAATTTAGGAAAAAAAAAACAAGTTTAATAATTAGTATATTACCTCTTTCTCTCTACCCACTCTCAGGTGTGTTTGCATGTCTGCATAAAACTTTCCTATGTTTTAAGTATCAGAGAACAGAAAGAAAGATAAGATTGGAAAATAATCTCCTCAGAGTGTGTCTGGTATCATGATACACTAAGTAAATTAACCTCTCTCTGTGTTAGTTTTCTTATTTGGAAAATGAATTTAATAGATGCTTACTTAGGAGGATGTCTTATTTCGAGGATATTAAAAATGTGTAAAGTTGGGCTCAACATTAAATAGCTTCTTATCCTAAAGAAGAAAAGATAGAATGGAGGGCTGTGTTTAAAACAAAAAATCATTAACAATTTAGAAGTATTCAGACTTTCTTTCATTAATTTCTAAAATAAAAGACCTATGGAGTCCCCTATGATTTTCAGGAGATAATTTTATGACAGAAATAAATAAAGTCATTGCATCAAGCTTGTTATTTTCATCCAAGCAGTAATTAAACTAAAATTAATGATTATAAAACAGCTTAAAAAAGGGATGGCAGACACTAAAAGATGTTACCACCATAGCAGATATTTAAAAATATAGGGTGATATTTAAAGACAGTTCTTACTTTTGAAAGCTGAGGCTACATTCTCAGATATGTAAACGATTCTTCCAAGAGATGTAACTTAACCTTAACCTGTCCCTTAATCTTTTCCACATGATCTGACACAATTGTTGGCAAGAATGGCAGTGAATCTCCCTATAACACATCCCTTGTTTTCTCTCGAGGAGGAGAATCTGTTTCAGTCTGTCCCGCTATGTTCTTTAATAAAGGACTTTGCAGAAAATACTGTGCTCAGTAAGTACAAAATAACTAATACAACATGACCCCTATAACTGATCATACTTAATATTTTTTTTGGCTGCATCCATGGCATGTTGACGTTCCTGGGCCAGGGATCAAAACAAAGCCATGGTAGGTAACCCAAGCCACAGCCATAGCAATGCCAAGTCCTTCTGCTAGGCCACCAGGAACCTCCCCTGATCATACCTTATAATGAGAGTCACTGTGCATTAAAAGAAAAAAGTACTCACACCATAGAACCAAAAACACCTGTGTGCAGCCTTTGTGCTACTGTAATTTGTGTTTAAAAAATTGGTCTTGAATGGGATCATTTGTCCATTCATTGGATTTCACTACATCTTGGAAAGAAAAATGAAGACTACAATGAAGGGATATATATACTCTGTGCTTGCGGTGTTGGTTTTGCCCCCAACACAGTATTTCTCCCATTCCTAGCTATACTCTGGGAGTCAGACTTTCTGTATACTTTTGCTTCAAGCTGTATCTTCATTTTAGATATTTTTCTCCACCATTAAATGCTGACCCTATGGTCTAAATTCCCTTGTGAACCTTCCAATTAAACTATATCTCTTTCAAGAACAAAGACTACATCATATTCTTCTTTTGCTGGTCTCTTAGCCCTTAAAAGAGAGGGTAGGGCAAGCAAGACGCCTGTAAATATTTATGGCATTATATGAAGAAATGGGCATGTGGATAAATAGCTTCTAATTTTATTTTGTAATTATTTACCAACCTTTTCAGAATAAGCTGCATATAGAACTTCACATTATCATTCATATGCATTTCATATTTATTACTTACAAATTGATACCCAAAACTTATACAGTGCTGTTTTCATGTATACCAAATTATATTTGTTTCCTTCTTCAGCCTATTTTGACTCACTTGAGAGATTCTAATACATTTCTTTTACCTGTTCAAAAATATTTTATTGTAAAAATGTAGAACATTTCATTTATATATTTTATACTGATAGACATTTGGATTTTTACCTCCTGGTTTACTTTTAACAGAATGCCACTATGTACATTTTCACATATGTTTTAGATTACACAAATAAGCAGTTTTCCCTAGGGAAAAGCCGTAAGAAACAGAATTGCTGAGCCATAAAATGTACATACATTCAACTTTATTAGAGGTTACCAGACACCTCTTCAAAGTGACTATCCAATTTATACTCCTATGAATCCTCATTTTATATAACTTCAGTTTTCCAACACTAAGTTTGGGAGGCTCTAACTTCTCCAAGAAGATAGTCTTTGTTCCCAGGCTTCCTCAAAGAACTGTCTCTCAAACTCCTAAGAAACTTCCTGCATGTTTAAGAAAAGAGAATTGGGCCTGCCATCCTCTGAATGGGTTCTGATTATAACTCACAACTTGAAGTCACAGTGGTGCTCAGCACCCAGGGTCTTAAGTTTCTCTCCTCCTTATTCTCAATTGTTTGCAGCTCACTTACTGTAAACACAGATTCCAGCATAATTGAAGGTTATCATTAATGGCAAAGAAAGACTCGTGTTTATCTACATTGATTTAAAAGAACAGACTGCATTTCCATCTATCTGCTTCTGAGCTTCCTGTGTTATGAGGTTTGATATCCTGTTACATCATGCTGGGGTATAACAGCACTGCAGGGCAACAACAGGGCTGCTGAGAATGTGGTCACTGTGGGTTACAACTTATTATATTTACTATCTTTCTGTTCAACTTATTAAATGTTACAGTGCCTCAGAATTAAAGTTTACTGAAAAAAGAAGACTTTGCCATATTCAGCCCATATTTCAAAGGGAAGCTTGTATTAACAGTATTTCAACGAAGCATTTGCTCAAAAATAACCCAATCAGGGGTTCCCATTGTGGCTCAGGAGAAACAAATCTGACTAGCATTCATGAGGATGCATGTTCAATCCCTGGCCTTGCTCAGTGGGTTAAGGATATTGTGTTGTCATGAGCTGTGGTGTAGGTCAAGATGCAGCTCAGATCTGGTATTGCTATGGCTGTGGTATAGGCTGGCAGCTACAGCTCTAATTCAACCTGTAGCATAGAAACCTCCATAAGACATGTGTGCAGCCCTAAAATAAAAGAGACAAAATAAATTAAAAAAAAAAAAACCAACCCACTTAGAACTATGGTCACTACTGGTAGGTCTTTCTCTTCTAATAGTTAATTTTGACCTCAGTATCCTCAGAAAATAGTAATCTCTCAAGAGAAATGATTCATTTATAATTTTGTGTTTTTGTTGTCTCTTTGCTTAGTTTCTGTGCATTTATAACTGACTTTTCAACCAATGAGAATTTTAGGAGAAAGAACACAGTTTTTTTGCTGGTTGCTATTTATTTGCATTTAAAGAAACTGTTTTCACTGGATAAAATGTGAATAGAGAGAAATGAACAATTCATAAGTAAACAGGTCAATGCATTTTTACCAGGTGAATGTGGTTTGTGATCAGAGCATAGATCAATAACCATATCACTATGCATACCTTCATAGGCTCCCTGGTTCTCTCTTCCAGGCACTCTCCAACCTCCAAACTGTTTATCTGGGGTTAAATGCATATCATGCATCAAATAAACCTTTCAGATATGATATCAGTAAAGCCCAGAAAGAAGAAATAATTCATTCAAGGTCACATGAAGAGTACAGGCGTAAACACCAGAACTCCACTGTTACATGTACCTTCAAACAGCAGAGGAGAAGTGACAACAAAAGTCAAGCACACGTCGTCAGTTATGTACCCTGAGACTTAACTTTCAGAACCTGTGCTGAACTTTGGACATGTCAACTACTACTTTTGCCTTTCAGCTGAAAGGTCTGTTCTATAACATTATATGTCAGTTATTCAATATTCTAATTAATAGTGGCTTATTTTGTGACACAATAGAAAGAGCATAAAATATTGGATACCAACATCTTAATTCAAGTTTCACTATGTACATCTTACTTTTGTTACCTTAGCTTGGTAAGCTTTGCACTTCAGAATTTTGCATTCTATATCTCATCCTAGAGAATGATGAGAATAAAAATCACCTTGGAGCATTGCTAATAGAATTCTTGAAAATGTAATCTCAGAGCTTTATTCCTTAAAGCGCTCAACTATATTTAATATCTGTAAGAGGAATATTCATCTTCCTTGTGATCATCTCAAACCCACACCTTAAAATCTTACTATAAGGCTAATATTCTCTATTGTTAGCATCTAAATCTTTTATGATAATGTTATCTGTGCTTGGACAAACAATGATACTGCCCTGCAGGCATGTAGGAAGGAAAATTTCTCATCTCCAGGTGAGGGCTCAGTGGATGGCAGGGCAGGGGACTTTCACGTATGGGATAAACCGTGGATGGGCAATTCCTCTGGAAACAGTGAAGGGAGTCACCTTCATAGGATTGTCAGCAAAAGCTATGGTTGGCTGGTGAGCATCCAGAGGCAGTGTCCAACTTCCTCTCTGAGTGCTTTATGGACCACTTACCTGAATCCAAGTGGAGGCCTGACCTGCTGGGGCCCTGAGCATTCACTTTAGGACCATATAGCAATGCCTAACTTCCAGAGATGGCTCCCTGCTGCTTATCCATATAAACATCTGAATCAGGTCACAGATATTTGTGTATGGCTCCTTTCTTTCTTTTTTTTTTTTTTCCTCATGCCTCTCCTTCCAGCCGTCCTGACTTCCCAATAACATGGACATACACTTAATCAAGAAAGTCACTAGAGACTGACTAGAAGGACAAAGTGGCATTTGCTCACAGAGCCTAGGATAAAATATTCATTTCCCACCTTGGCTGCCCCTGCAGTGCTTCTGGGACATATACACAGTCCAGAGAAGGGAGATGTTCCAAGAACTCTGAAGCCCCCCACAGCCTATTCTCTTCTGGATGATTCAGCTGCCTCCAGGGCTCAGTTCAGAGCATGCTGAGAGCCTTGGGTCTTTCTCAGGCTTTGCCATGTGGACCCTTCACCTACTGAGAGTTTCTTCTCATGGCCTCTGACCATATTTCCTTTCCTTTCAGAAAACTGGGCCACCTCAGGACACCACTATTCTTCTCTCTGAAAAGCTTATCTCCTCATAATCTTCTGTCTTCCATCTCACTTCTAAAATCAGGAGGATGAAATAGAAAGGGCCTTGAATTTGGAGTCTGAGGATCAGGAATGTATCTAAATTCTGCCAGCAGTTTACTGTGTGTCCTTGGGGAATTTAATCAGTCTCTTTGAGTCTGATTATTTATTTGTCATATATGAACATGTCTCAACTCACTGTGTAGTTAGAAGGTGTGAGTGATGAAAATGTAAGGTCTGACACTTAAAAGTACCTAAAGTAAACATCAATCAAGTCACTTCTCTGCTCAAAATCCTACAATGGTATCTACTGCTCACATGTATGAAGTTCAAATGTCTCCACCTGACTGTGCTTGGTTCCTCCAAGCACAGACTATTTATCTGATATGAGATTTCCTTTTCCCTACCATATACACTCTTTCACTTAGGCCATATGCCTGCACATGTGAAGTATACATTCTAAGCTCATTTCAATGGCACTATTATGATTCATTATCCCCTCCAGGTGGGAGAGCATCCTACCCTACCCTCTCTGGACATCTGGTCCAAATCCTACCCATCTTTCAAGACCCCAATTAAATTGCTACTCTTCTATAAAAGTTCACTCAAATAGTCCAGCCAGCACCAGACTATATCCTCTGAATATTTTTTTAACAATGGTCAGAACACTTAATATGAGATCTATCCACTTATCAAGATTTAAGTATACAATATTATCAACAATAGGCACTATGTTGTAGAGCAGATCTCTAGCACTTACCTTGTAGAACTGAAACTTTACACCCTTGGACAACTCCCCATTTCCTCCTCCCCACCTCTTAGCAACCATCTTTCCACCCTCTACTTCTTGAGTTTATTCTGTCTTATAAACAATTCCAAACATAGCCTTACTTACACCAATTGACTAATTATTTCAGATGTGTTCATTTTATCTGTCACCATAATTTTATTTTTAGAACAAAGACATAATCAATTACATGCCCCCCAAAATTAATATTTCATTCTGATAGCAAGAAGTGACTTAGTAAATCCTAATTAAATAGTTCCTTGACTAAGAGACTGGAATTTCAAAGGCTTCAGTCATTCTGGTCATTTTCACAGGTAGATGGTGTCTCTCTCACTCATTTATTTCCTCAACAAATTCTTTCTAGCCATTTCCATTTGCCAGACATTCTTCTGGGAAGAAAGCTATAGATAAGATAAGCACAATCACGTTTCTTATGTAAACTATAATCTAATGAGGGAAATAAGCAAATAGAATAAGTTGGAGGAAACTATTGTTTTAGCAGCAATTCTAGGATTTCTCTTGCAGAGGGAAATTTTTTAGATAAAATTAGGAGAAGGATTTTGGATAGAAGTTGTACCTCCCTGACCCCATCCTAACTGCCCACATGCTATCTAATGGCCAAGTTTCACAGGGAGAAAAATGCCCTAAATAATAAAAGTGATCAATTGGAGTTTCTTAGACCTACTGGAGAGGCAAGAGATGAAGAGTAGAAATATGCCTTGCCTGTGAGCCCATTCCCAGAAACTCTCCCTCAAGTAGTCTTCAATAAAATATGATTTACACATAAATGCTTCTAATTATTCTTGCTGTTTTGCTGCTCTTAATACTGAGCCCTGGCATAAGTTTCATCTCTGGCTCCAGGTAGCACAGGACAGTTATCTCTCACTTTTGCACAAGCTTCAAGCAGGAGAATAAGTGCCCACTCACATCCCTCTCACTTCATCTTTGTACTTAGCAGCCCACCTGTGGAGAAATGAATTTTATTAGGCTATGGCACGGAGAGTTTCAACCAATTTTATCCAGATTTCAAGAGCCCAGACTTTCTCCAGCTGACATTATTACTCAAGCCAATCAGAAGTTAAGTGCAGAATAAATACTAGCAGTAAATGAAATAATATAAAATGTAGTCTGCAAATGGGAGAGGTTGATGGCGTGGGTAGAGGAAGTTTCCAGAGGGAATGACATTTATATTGAGGCCAGAAGGATGAATAGAAATAAGCAGAGTGAAAATGGATACAATTTTGACATGTTTAGATTCCCATGTATCTAAACATATCAGGAGAAGAACTGAGAGTGAGACAGAAAGGGTGTCAGGAGGAGAGAGAAAAAAGAAGAATAAAGAATAAAGAAGAATAAAGAATAAAGAAGAATAAAGTCCACCTCAGCCTACAGTGTAGCCTAATCCAACTAGTGCAAGTAGTATAATTTCTCTAGAAATGTCCAATAAACTTAAGGGGACATTTGGACTGAAGAATAATTTGGGAGTTTTCTAAAGCATCCTAATTATGCTACTATAGAGACAGTATTCCAGAATTTGGCTCCATGCCCGAGTTATGGTCTTGTGAACTGAGGTAGCAAAGCTAAGCCTTAGAGGAGATGATCTACATGAACAAAAACAATATCTAATATTAGTGTATAATTCATTTAGGGGAAAGAGCTGGAACACAGAAATATATGGGATTGGCCAACTGGCAAAGTTGGTCTTTGGTTACCTGTTTCCCGAATCCCTCCCTAGTGGTTCCCAGGGCTCTACATTTGTTCATCATGTGCTCAGATATGTCTAAGGTCTCAGTTTATGATTCCAACGTGCCCTCCATCAAAGCTTCTGTTAATCCTGGTATTGATTTTTAGCTGCTGGAAAATGCAGATAATTTAATAATTATTCTCCCCCTAGGTCATTTATAGTATGCTTTAGTATACTAAAATATTCTGTGTTGCCTATGTAAGAAGTATTAGTTTTCAAACATGCATGTCAGGTGCTGTGCTAAAGATACAGAGAGGAAGCTTTCAGTGGTAGAGGTGGAAGGGGATGCACCACATAGACACGTAACTTTTGACTCCTGACACTAAAAATGAGCTTCTTACCGGTGAGACACCTCCACATTCATGACAAACCATGACTACACACATGTACAAATACAAACAGAGATGTATGCCTATTCACACTCCACAGGAAACCAGGACTCCAAACTCACTACACAGTGATCGAAGCATCATGATTTGTGCCAGGAAGATCAGATCTAAAATTATATATTGGAGACTCTAGACCAAACTCCTTTTCTCCAGAACCCCTAAGAAATTATTTGAAAGAAAATTATAATACATATTAAATAATTTATTTCCTAAACCAATCTTAAGTTTTAAGGCATTTTTAAACTGGCAATTTTTAATAAAGTAATTGTGAAATTAGGCATACATTTTTCACTAGTAAGTAATTATTTTACTTTGAACATACAAAAATGGCTTTTAAAAGATAGGAAATAAAAAAAGGTCATTAAGAGTTTTACTGAGTCAAATGAAAGTTTCAAGTTTTACTGGCAAAAAATAAAAGCATTAATTTTTTATTGGCAAAAAATAACAAGACTGATTAGAATCAGGTTTATGGATTTTCAATAGACGCACATGATGAATTTTGGGGGGGAATCTGATGAGGCTGGATTTTCACTAACATTCTTGTGCAACGCAGAGTTATAATTGGACTAAGACAAACCTTATGTCTATCCTTCCTACTGCCCCTCATCTTCCCACATGCCACTTAGCCCTCAGTTTGTCATGAAGGGTTTGGTTCAACTTAACTCCACCTCCAGCTTTGCTAAAGCCCCTATTCATCTCACATTTGAACTAGTCTGCTAGCTGGTCTCCTGTTCTACTCTTGTTCCCTGAAATCATTCTTCAGAATACAAGAATGATTACCTTTCCAAATCCCAAATCCAACCATGGCAGAGGGAGCTCTCTTCTGATTCAAACCCTCTTATGAATCCCTCTGTTCTTCAGATACAAGTAAAGATACTTAAGATTGAAGAATACTGTATTTCTGCCCTCCTGAGGTATTTGCATAAGTTTTGCCTCTACCCACTTTAGTTATTTTCCATTAATTCTATTTGTTTATGTTTTTCTTTTTTTTAAATTTTTATTTCTTTATATATATGTATTTTCTACTGCACAGCATGGTGAAGCAGTTACACATACATGTATACATTCTTTTTTCTCACATTACATGTTCCATCATAATTGACTAGACATAGTTCCCAGTACTACACAGCAGGATCCCATTGCTAATCCATCCCAAAGGCAACATTCTGCATCTATTTACCCCAAGCTCCCAGTCCCTCCCAGTCCCTCCCCCACCCCCTTGGCAACCATGAGTCTGTTCCCCAAGTCCATGATTTTATTTTCTGTGGAAAGTTCATTTGTGCTGTATATTAGATTCCAGATATAAGTGATGTCATATGGTACTTGTCTTTCTCTTTCGGACTTCACTCAGAATGAGACTCTCTAGTTCCATCCATGTTGCTGCAATTGGCATTATTTTTTTTAATGGCTGAGTAGTATTCCATTGTGTATATATACCACATCTTCCTGATCCAATCATCTATCAATGGACATTTGGGTTGACTCCATATCTTGGCTATTGTGAATAGTGCTGATATGAACATGCGGGTGCATGTGTATTTTTCAAGGGAAGTTTTGTCTGAATATATGCCCAATAGTGGGGTTTCTGGGTTATATGGTAGTTCTATATATAGATTTCTAAGGTACCCCCATATTGTTCCCCATAGTGGCTGTACCAGCTTACATTCCCACCAACAGTGCAGGAAGGTTCCCTTTTCTCCACACCCCCTCCAGCACTTGTTGTTTGTGGACTTATTAATGATGGCTGTTCTAACTGGTGTGAGGTGATATCTCATGGTAGTTTTGATTTGCATTTCTCTAATAATCAGTGATGTTGAGCATTGTTTAAAGTGTTTTTGGGCATCTGTAATATTCCTTGGAGAAATGTCTATTCAGGTCCTTTGCCCTTCTTATC
This sequence comes from Phacochoerus africanus, assembly GCF_016906955.1. Lineage (NCBI taxonomy): Eukaryota > Metazoa > Chordata > Mammalia > Artiodactyla > Suidae > Phacochoerus > Phacochoerus africanus. The sequence continues at coordinate 119,632,399 of NC_062558.1, read as the reverse complement.
AATTGGGTTGTTGGCTTTTGCTGTTGAGATGTATAAATTGCTTATATATTCTAGAGATTAAGCCTTGTCAGTCGCATCAATTGAAACTATTTTCCCCCATTGTGTAAGTTGTCTTTTTGTTTTTCTTTGCTGTGCAAAAGCTTATCAGTTTGATTAGGTCCCATTGGTTTACTTTTGCTCTTATTTCTATTGGTTTGGGAGACTGACCTGAGAAAAGATTTTTAAGGTTGATGTCAGAGAATGTTTTGCCTATATTCTCTTCCAGGAGTTTGATTGTGTCTTGTCTTATATTTAAGTCTTTAAGCCATTCTGAATTTATTTTTGTGCATGGTGTAAGGGTGTGTTCTAGTTTCATTGATTTGCATGCTGCTGTCCAGGTTTCCTAGCAATAGTTGCTGAAAAGACTGTCTTTTTCCCATTTTATGTTCTTGCCTCCTTTGTCAAAGATTAATTGACCATAGGTGTCTGGGTTTATTTCTGGGTTCTCTATTCTGTTCCATTGGTCTATATGTCTGTTTTGGTACCAGTACCACATTGTCTTGATGACTGTGGCTTTGTAATATTGCCTTAAGTCTGGGAGAGCTATGCCTCCTGCTTTGTTTTTGTTCTTCAGTATTGCTTTGGCAATTCTGGGTCTTTTGTGGTTCCATATAAATTTTTGGATTGTTTGTTATAGTTCTGTGAAAACTGTCCTGGGTAATTTGATAGGGATTGCATTGAATCTGTAGATTGCTTTGGGTAGTATGGCCATTTTTACAATGTTAATTTTTCCAACCCAGGAGCATGGAATATCTTTCCATTTCTTTCCATCTTCTTTAATTTTCTTGATTAATGTTTTATAGTTCTCTGCATATAAGTCCTTTACCTCCTTGGTCAGATATATTCCCAGGTATTTGATTTTTGGGGGTGCAATTTTAGAATGTACTGTATTTTTGTATTCCTTTTCTAATATTTCACTGTTAGTATACAGAAATGCGACTGACTTATGACTGTTAATCTTATAGCCTGCTATTTTGCTGAATTTGTTGATTAGTTCAAGTAGTTTTTGGGTTGAGTCCTTAGGGTTTTCTATATGCAACTTCATGTCATCTGCATACAGTGACAGTTTTACCTCTTTTCTTCCTATTTGGATGCCATTTATTTCTTTTGTTTGTCTGATTGCTGTGGCTAGGACTTCCAGTACCATGTTGAATGACAGTGGTGAGAGTGGGCATCCTTGTCTTGTTCCAGATTTTAATGGGAAGGCTTTCAGCTTTTCTCCATTGAGTATTATATTTGCTGTGGGTTTGTCTTAAATGGCTTTGATGATGTTGAGAAATGTTCCCTCTATACCCACTTTGATAAGAGTTTTGATCATGAATGGATGTTGGACTTTGTCAAATGCTTTTTCTGCATCTATTGAGATGATCATGTGATTCTTGACTTTTCTTTTGTTAATGTGTTGTATGACATTGATTTATTTACATACATTGAACCATCCTTGTGCACCTGGGATGAATCCCACCTGGTCGTGTGCAGGATATTTTTGATACGTTGTTGGATTTGGTTGTCTAAAATTTTGTTGAGAATTTTTGTGTCTAAATTTATCAAAGATATTGGTTGATAGTTTTCTTTTTTGTTGGTATCTTTGGTTTTGAAATTAGGGTGATTCTTATTTTATATTTTCTTCTTAGGGCTGCACCTGCAGCATATGGAAGTTTCCGGTATAGCAGTTGAATCAGAGCTGCAGCTGCCAGCCTACACCACAACCATGGCAACACTGGTTCCGAGCTGGATCTGCAACCTATGCTCTTGTGGCAATCCTGGATCCTTAACCCACTGATCAAGGCCAGGGATGTAACCTGCATCCTCATGGATACTAGTCAGGTTCTTAACCTGCTGAGCCACAATGGGAACTCCTCTATTAACTCTTTTAATCTGAGTTCAACTATTACTTCTTCAAAGAAGCCTTTTTTTGAACCACATGTTTATGTCATATCTTTCATTATATAATCTCTTTCACTAGTTACTCTCTTTAATAGCCTATAAGACAGCAGTATTGCTTATTTATCTCCTCTTTTAAAGATTATTGTCTTTCCCCAGGATTTGACTATACACTGCATTTGGCAGGTTCAAAGTCTATTTATGCTCATCATTTTAATTACTAAAGTAATAAAAAAGGAATATGAACTATGCATTAAAGTCATAACAATAAAATCATATTTTGAAATAATTTGAAAATAAATGAATACATGAGTGAATGGAGATTAGGTTAGTGCTCTCAGTGGCTTGTAATTAAGATAGAGATATTGATATCTTACTAGTAATAATTGGCTCTGAAGCTCTTCCTATATTTTAGGAGGACTATCATCATTTTGGTATCAATATTAAAGGTTAAGTGCATACTCTCTACTACTATGCTGCAAATAGTCATTTACTGTTTAAATGGTGTTCATCATTTCTTGGGACATCTTTTAATAATTAGAATAAAATAAGTATTCATATTTTTGTCTTTTATTTACTCTGTATATTTCATGAGAGTCATTTATGCACTGGACACTGTGCTAGGTTTGGGGAATAAAAATACATTAAATATTTAATTATTGGCTATGTAAACATTTGCCACTTCTTCAACTATCCAACATTTCTATCCCTTTTTTTTTAGGGCCACACCCACAGCATATGCAGGTTCCCAGGCTAGGGGTCCAGTCAGAGCCACAGCCACCAGTCTACACCACAGCCACAGCAATGCAGGATCTGAGTTGCATCTGCGACCTACACCAAAGCTCATGGCAATGCCAGATCCCCAACCCACTGAGCAAGGCCAGAGATTGAACCTACACCCTCATGGTTCCCAGTCCCACTCATTTCTTCTGCACCGGGAGGGGAACTCCTATATCCCTTTCTTATATTTGGCAAGTTCCTTTAATGCTGAGTATTGCTGTGAGGACACTCATGCTACTAGCTTCTCCTACAGATAAGTTACAGACATGTGACCTGAGCTTTGCCCATCAGAGGAGCCCATCTTAGATGTTGATCCTGAAGGCAGAAAGACAAAGCAGAAACTGTGCATAATCCATTCTGGTGATGACTACAGAGATCAGGAGTCACTTATTCAAGCCCCTTTAGAGGTAAAACACCCATTTCTGATAAAATTCCCTCCAGAAACTGGGCATAGAGGGAACTATCTCAATATAATAAAGGCCATGTATGATAAACTCACAACTAATATCATTCTGAATAGTGAAAATCTGAAAGAATTCCCACTAATATCAGGAATAAGATAAGGATGTCTTCTCTTGCCACTTGCATTCAACATAGTTTTGAAAGTCCTAGACATGCAATCAGAGAAGAAAAAGACATAACAGGAATCCAAATTGGAAAAGAATAAGTAAAACTATTATTGCAGATGACATGATAATGTATCTAAAAAATTCTAATGACACTACCAGAAAACTGTTAAAGCTCATCGATGAATTTGGTAAAGTTGCAGGATACAAAATTAATACACAGAAATCAACTGCATTTCTATATTCCAGCAATGAAAGATCGGAAAGAAAAATTTAGAGAAAAAAACACATTAACTGTCATATTTAAAAGAATAAAATACCTAGGAATAAACCTACCTAAAGAGACAAAATATCTGTACCCTAAATATTATAAGACACTGATGAAAGAAATCAAAGATGTCACAAACAGATGGAAATTTATACCACGCTTTTGGATTAGAAGAGTCAGTTTTGTCAGAATGACTGTACTACCCAAGGAAATCTTCTACAGATTCAATGCAATTCCTATCAAATTACCAATGACATTTTTTACAGAACTAAAACAAAATATTTTAAAATTTGTTTGGAAACACAAAAGACTCCAAATAGCTAAAGCAATCTTGAGAAAGAAAAATGGAGCTGGAGGAATCAGACTCCCTGACTTTGAATTACACTACAAAGCTATGGTCATCAAAACAGTAGGGTACTGGCACAAAAATAGAAATAAAGGTCAACAGAACAGTATAGAAAGCTCAGAAAGAAACCCAGGGACCTATGGTCAATTAATTTGAAAAACGAGGCAAAAACATACAGTGGAGGAAAGATAGTCTCTTCAATAATTGTTGCTGGATGGAGTTCCCATCATGGCTCAGTGTTAATGAATCTGACTAGGAACCATGAGGTTGCAGGTTCGATCCCTGGCCTTGCTCAGTGGGTTAAGGATCCAGCGTTGCTGTGAGCTATGGTGTAGGTTACAGACATGCCTCAGATCCCTTGTTGCTGTGGCTCTGGCATAGGCTGGCGGCTACAGCTCCAATTGGACCCCTAGCCTGGGAACCTTCATATGCCACAGGAGCAGCCCAAAAAATGGCAAAAAGACAAAAAAAAAAGAAAAGAAAAAAGAATTGTTGCTGAGAAAACTGAACAGCTACATGTAAAAGAATAAAATTAGAACATTCACTAACACCATAAACAAAAATAAACTCAAAATGGATTAAAGATCTAAATGTAAAACCAGATACTAAAAACTGTTAGAGGAAAACATAGGCTGAACACTCTCTGACATGAATTGTAGCTGTATCTTCTTAGATCCACCTCCTAGAGTAATGACAAAAAGTACAAAAATAAATAAATGGGACCTAATTAAACTTAAAAGTTTTTGCACAGCAAAGGACACCATAAACAAAACAAAAAGATAGCCCACAGAATGGGAGAAAATATTTGCAAAAGAAGCAACTGACAAGGGATTAATCTCCAAAATATACATATACTTCCTATAGCTTAATATAAAAAAAAACCCAAAAAATCCAATCATATAATGGGCATAAGATCTAAATAGACATTTTTCCAATGAAGACATACAGAGAGCCAAAAAAAAAAACCATGAAAAGATGCTCAATATCACTCATTATTAGAAAATGCAAACCAAACTTCTATGAGGTACCACCTTATACCAGCCAGAATGGCCATCATCAAAAAGCCCACAAATAATAAATGCTAGAGAGAGTGTGGAGAAAAGGAAACATTTTTACAGTGTTGGTGGGAATGTATATTGGTGCAACCACTATGGAAAACACTATGGAAGTTCCTCAAAAAAATGAAAATAGAATTACCATATGATCCAACATTCCCACTTCTGGACATCTATCCAGGGAAAACCATAATTTGAAAAGATACCAGCACCCCAATGTTCATTGGAGTACTATTTACAATACCCAAGACATGGAAGCAACCTAAATGTTCATCAACAGGAATGGATAGAGAAGATGTAGTACCCATATACAAAGGAATGTTGCAAGATAAAAAAAGAATGAAATAAAACCATTTGCAACAACACGGATGGACCTAGAAATTATTATACTAGGTGAAGTTAGGCAGTGAAAGACAAACATCTTATGATATCAAGTTTATGTGAAATATTAAAAAAAGAGACAAATGAAATTATTTGCATAACAAAAACAGACTCACAGACTTTGAAAAACTTATGGTTACCAAAGATGACCGGGGGTAGGGTGGGAGGGGTGGACTGGGGGTGTGGGATTGGCATATGAATATGGAGGTATATGTGAAAATTGACCAAAGTAGACCTGCTGTATAGCACAGAGAACCCTACCCAGTATTCTGTGATAATCTATGTAGGAAAAGAATCAGAGGGAATGGATATGTGTATATGTATGACTGGGTCACTTTGTTGTACAGCAGAAATTATTGCAGCCTTATAAATTAACTATACTTCAATAAAGTTAAAAAAAAAACCCATAATCTACTCTACTTTTCCTACATACCACAGAAGGTATGGCAACAATACTTATACTTTCTATCCTATAACTGAGATGGAGAGGTACATGGCAAGGGGTGAAAAATGCTCATATTTTGGTTTTACAGTGCGAATGGCCCTATGAATAAATTTTTATTAAGTTCAGTCTATCTTGTTACGAGTAGTCAATAATATGCATTTTATGTAAAGTGCTTCAAAAGTATCTAGCCAAAATTAAAGACTTTATAGATGTATTGGCTAGTTTCACTATATACTTTAAAATTATATAGTGTTTCATCCTTTTTAAACTTTCCAAGTTCATTATCACTATTAGTTCATTTTTTATTTTCTCCTCAACATTTTTCGTGATAAGGAAAAAGATCTTTGTGTTTAATGAGAAAACTGAAACCCAGGGGAGTTAAATAATTTTGCCCTTAGATTATGGGGGCCTTCTGAAGCAGAAATTACAAGTTCTTTCTGGTCTTCTGACTCCTGAGCAAAGCAATTCTTACTACATATCACCACCCAAGGGCCTGAAAGAACAAGGGTATGGATAGATCTGATAACTGATTTTCCTAGTTTGCTGAGGATGATTATCTTTAATTCATGACTCTATCCATGGCACATCAAGATAAAAGCCCTTGGTGGTAGGCAGGAGTCTTATATGGTCCCCAAAATTTCTGCTCCCTTATGCACTCTACCTATAACCTCATCCCTTTGAATGTGGATGAGACTTCTGACTATGCTTATACAGTCTGCCTTGATTAGGTTATGTTGTAACAGATCTTGTAGCAGATTAGAGAAACACTACTGCTGGCTCTGCTACCATATTATGAGATGGTCACATGACTAGGCCCTGAGAGTGGACTTCAGGAGCTAAGAATGACCCCTGGCCAATAGCTAGCCAAAAAAAAAAAAAAAAAAGAAAAAAATCTCTACAGTCACAAATTGAATTCTGTCAACAACCTGAATAAAGTTAAAAGAGGGCCCTGATCCCCAGATGAAAATTCATCTCTACTAAAATATTGATTTAAGCTTTTAGACTCTGAGCAAAGGACTCAGAAAACCTGTGGCTGCATTTCTGACCCATAGAAACAGTGAGACAATAAAGAAATGTCTATAATTTTAAGCCACTAAATTGATGACGATTTGTTAGATAGCAGAAAAACTTTTGCATCCTTGGGGCACCAATCTCAGTCTCAAAGATAATAATGATAATAATGATAATGATAATACCTAATGCATTAGAGAGTAACAAATTCATATGTGGAAAGTGTTTTTATACTATATTTGTGCTCAAAGTCCTAATTTGCACACGCTAGGGCATCCCCTCCCATAGTCACATTAGGGATGGGAGAGGATTAGATGACTTCCATGGATAAGCTCCTGGTATTCTGACAACTAGTATTTGTGTTTTTACATCTATTGTGTTTTATATGAATATTGCATAATTCTGAACAAATTATTCATAGAATATTTTAGAATATTTTAAGTCTTAAAGAAAACATTTTTGTGAACACCAGGAAAAAATTTGGACCCAAATTTAAGTGGGGGAAATTATTGTGGATTTGAGTATATTTTTTAAAAATTATTGTAGTTGACTTAGAATATTGTACAGCAAAGTGTACAGTACTGTACAGCAAAGTGACTCAGTTATGCATATATATGTGTATATATATTCTTATTCATGTTCTTTTCCATTATGATTTATCACAGGATATTGAGTATAGTTCCCTGTTGAGTGTATATTTGATGCTATTATATGAACATTACTATTATTACCATTCCCAGTAATTATCATCACAGTGCTTCTTGTGGTGGAACACTGTACAGAATAAAAGTCCCTTGCATGAAGACTGATCTGCCTCTGGTTTGCACAGAAATATTATGAGTTTGTCATTTCTCCTCCTACTGACATTGAGGCTATGCAACATGATGGGATGGTATATGTAGACACTATGAAATGATTACCACGGTCAATAGAATTAACACAAATACACTACATCAAAGTCTACTGCATAATCTTAAGTCACTTCACTCTCTGGGCTTCAGGTTTTTCCCCTGAGAAGCAAGGAAGTTAGGCAAAGGAACTCTACGTCTTTTCTATCTTTGAAATCCTCAGTTTCTTAGATCAGATGAAACATTAATTTGCATTATACTTAAGGCCATAATCTCCTAAAATGTTGCCAAATACACATACACAAAAGCAACATGAAATAAACCATCAAATATGGAGTGAACCTATCATCCAAGAAGTTCTGAAATAGACATTATACCACATACAAGAATCACATAGAAATTCTTCTGAAGAACTAATGGTCTAGTTAAGGAGATGAGACAGCACTTGAGGAAAAAGAGAAAGGAACTGGTAGGTGATTAATGCTACTAAGTAGAGAGGGAAAGTTTTGTTAAATTTTGTAAAATGGGAGGAGGCCCGGGGGAGGCAAAGAATTTTGCATGGATGTGCCAGAGGCTGCAATAAGTTTAGGGAAAAGACTGGGTATGAAAGATGGCAATGACAAGGTATTACAAAGATCATAGAGACCTAGAGAAGAAATAAGGACAGAAATAGCCCATGTGAAGCAAAGAAAATGGGTTTGGCCAGACCAGGTGGTCATGCCAGGAATAGTAGTCAATTAATCCTGGTCAGATACAAAAGTAACCACTACCAAGTAGAAAGCTGATTGTTAAATATTTTGTGGTTGCAAATTAAGATGGTACCAAATTGAGACAACGCCATGTTTTTTTACTGTTGTCTTATTTTCTGCTTTAGTAACAGAGTTTAGACAGGGCATTTCTACAGACGGTATGCATCAGTATGGAGTTATTAGAGTTTTTCCTTTGGTGAGGTGGTCATGATGCTGCCTCTCGTGAAGCAGCTGAGTATCCCTGATAATTCACGCTGGCCTCTATCTCAAATTTCCTAGCAGAGAACTAGGCATCTCCTCTGCCTCTTTATACCCTCTGAAGATGCCAGGGCTTCATCAGTGTCATCCCTGAAAACCTTGAGTAAGAGAGGGAAGGGGCAGTATCTTCAGTCCCTCATAGGTCTGTTGATCTTGAGCTGAAGAAGCAAATTAGAGGGAGATATACGGTATTATGCTTAGAGGTCAAATCCATTCAGTAGGAGTTTCTGTCATGGCTCAGCAGTTAGCGAACCTGACTAGCATCCATAAGGATGTGGGTTTGAGCCCTGGCCTCATTCAGTGGCTTAGGATCTGGGGTTGCCATGAGCTGAGGTGTAGGTTGCAGACACGGCTCGGATCCGCATTGCTGTGGCTCTAGTGTAGGCCAGTGGCTACAGCTCTGATTCAATCCCTAGCCTGGGAACTTCCATATGCCATGGGTGTGGCCCTAAAAAGTCAAAAAGACCAAAAAAAAAATAAAATCCCTTCAGTAACTGAAGGACTGCCTTGGAACTTTCCTTGGCATTGGGGATTTCTTCAAACGCCCATCAATTCAGCAATCTAGTTATCTCTACGGAGATATGTTATTGAAGCAGTCTACTGTGATAGGTTCTGTTAAGTCACCCTAAAAGGTCAAGGTTTTGGGGAGTTCTGGGTATAGATATATTGGAGCTTGCCAATATCTTCAGTGTCCACTTGAATATTCTCCACCCCATATGGATAACACAATTCAAAATTGCTCTAGGATTTGGGAGAGGTAAAAAGAAAGAAAACAGGGGTTGGTTAAGATAACTTTCAAAAACCAAAATGCAGTTCTGAAACCTGAAAAAAAGGAGAAAAGGAAATAATGATCCATTAATAAAATGATCAACTGACAGCTATTCATGAATAAAACACCATTGTGGAAATCCTACAATGACAAAGAATATGGTGAGTCAAACTAAAAGTGCTGAAGAGTCTACCTGGAAATGGTTTGAGATTTGTCTGGAAACTACAGGGTCATTAAGAAGAGAAAAACCTCTTATACCTCACCATACCACCGCTCTGATGCAGATCTATATTCCAGGCCAAGAACTAGGGTAGGAAAAAGAATCATGACATTTTCTTACATGGGAATGCATTGAGGAATTAACCAACCAAAGGACCATTGGAACTTGTGAAAGTTACTTATTGCTGGGAGATCATCAAACATTAGCGTTTCTTGGATGTTGTTTCCTACTCAGTCTTCTCACAGACCCACCTCCACTGGGATGAATTATGTATCATCCCCGTCATGCCATGAATCTGATCCTAATACTTCTCATTTGTTTCTTAGACTTGATATGGTATTTATGTACTGAGTACAGTGAGGGTTAATGAAAAACTTACATAAAAATGTTTTAAGGCCTTTTACCAAAGAAACAAGAGCCAAGCATAGTATCATTATCAAAAATACACTTAAAAAAAAAAGAATATTCCTCCCTTTACAAATCGCTCCTAGATAGGGGTGCTTCCAGTTCTATAGAGACCGTGAAAAAACATTAACACAAGCCGTCTAGCATTAACAAATTCTAATCTTTATCCTTGGGAAAAAAATTGGAGTCACGAGTGATAACTTGATGGTGAAATGTATATAGCATTTCCCTCTGTGTGTCAAACCCATACAATTAGACTTGAGTTATATTTAATTAGATCTGAGTGTATATTTTTTTCAATCCTTAAAAATCAAGGTTGAGAAAAATAAAAATGACCTCTTCTTCTACCACACATATTTCACTGTCTTCTGTATTATCTTGGAGCATGCACGATTCTCTCTACTTGTGTTCAATAACTCAATTGTACAAAAGCTGGGTTCCTCCTGAGATGAATGGGAAACAGAAAATCAATAGTGAAACAGGATCATGTTGATGTTAAAAAATAAATAAAATGTAACATCCTCTAACTTCTAAGACTGAGATTTAAAGTGTGTTTAAAAAATTCACATTAGCAGAGTGAATGAAGACACATGGCTTAAATCACTACAAGCCTTAGTTTCCTCACCTATAAAGTTGGAATCAAGAAGACATACATAACATGCTGTAAGTTTTAAATGAAAAAAAAAGCTTACCATATGTTCAAGAACAAATAATCCATCAGTGACAGCTATTACCAGAAAGCATTAAAGTGTCATGATTAAATGATGGGTTCTGACTCTGATTGTTCTGGCCCCAATTCACACCAGGACACTTATTAGTTGTGGGCCATTGGGAAAGTTATTATTATATTTTTTTCTTATTATGGCCACGCCTGCAGCATATAGAAGTTCCTGGGCCAGGGTTCAAATCAGAAATGCAGCTGCAGGTCCATGTCACAGCTATAGCAACACCAGATCTAAGCAACATCTGTGACCCACACCGCAGCTTTCAGAAAGGCTGGATCCTCACTTAATACACTGAAGGATGCCAGGGATTGAACTGGCATCCTCATGGATGCTATGTTACATTCTTAACCCACTGAGCCACAACATGAACTCCAGGAAAGTTGTTTAATATTGCTGAACTTCATTTCAAGTTCTGTAAAATAGGGTAATGCCATAACCTATCTCATGCTGTTAAGGAAATTAAACAAGATGGTATGTGTAAAGAACCTAGAAGTGCCAGACATATATTAATCATTTAGTAAATTCCAGTAAAAATAATCATTACATATTTGCTGTCCCTTCTAAGAATAAAAATGCATTTCACTCACCACTGAACACTAGCTCAAAGACTCTACACTTTGCAAAAATGAGACCTTTGCTTTAAGTTAAAATGTCATAAAAGAGACTACTGCTGGAGAGGAAGTGTGTCTCTTCTAATAAAAGTCACAGCACCCTCTTAAATTATTTCCAATACTGTTTATGACACTCAAACTTCCAGATCTTCTAAGTAAATTCTCCTTAATGTGCATTTCCCTTCATTTCCTCCAGAACCCTGTTTTGAGGCTGAAGCAATCATCTAAAATCTTCAGGGTGGGAGGGCTATCTGACTATGGCATCTCAGACATCTATTGGATTTTCGATTTTAAAATATAAAAGTTCCTAAATAATTAACTTTCCCCAAAGTGTTATTTGATAGCAAAAGTAATATCTGCATGAAGTATTAAGTGATTTTTATTTTTAAGAAAGTCAAGTAATTTGACAGAGTGTGATAATTACACACTTGTCAAAGAATACGAGTTTCCATTTTCTCAGAGAAATCTATATTGCATGGTTTCAGTTTCAGAGGCTGTCATCAAACTAGTAAGACTTATTCCTCCTTTAACTGCACCATGGCAGCCATTTTATGGAAAATGTATATGCAGTGCCTGCTTTTCAGAAGGGTGCCATATCCACAGCATCACTTAAAAAGCCACTCGTATGCACAGTTAAAAGCCGGACTTGCATTCCCAGTGGAATGGAAGAACAGGGTTAAAATATTTTTGTACTAGTCACATGTGATAACATATGTATAATGAGGAACATCCAGTAATAATGGGAACACTAAGGGAACACCTGTCCAAAAGAGCTTTTCCATCATTTGAAGCTCAAAACAACTGTCCATCAAGAAATGTTAGTTTTATGACTAGTTCAAGGTTTGTGAATGGTCTCCCCTTTTAGCATCAGAAATGTCACACATAAATCATAGAGGGAAGTTTCTGTCGTGGTGCAGCAGAAATAAATCCGACTAGGAACCATGAGGTTGCGGGTTCAAACCCTGGCCTCACTCAGTGGGTTAAGGATCCAGCATTGCCATGAGCTGTGGTGTAGGTTGCAGACACGGCTCAGAACTGGCGTTTCTGTGGCTGTGGTGTAGGCCAGCAGTTGTAGCTCTGATTAGATCCCTAGCCCAGGAACCTCCATGTGCTGCAGGTGCATCCCAAAAAAGCCAAAAAAAAAAAAATCATAGAGAGGGCCAACAACAATCTAGAGTTGAGATCAGGGGATGGACTTAATATAGGATCATCACCTTGTGCCATTTTATGTCAGTCTACTTTGTCTGTATTTATTCCAACTCCTCAAAGACTATTTCTGTTTACTACTACAAAAAGGAAGTGATTCAGAAGGTACAATGTTGATGTTTCATTTTGTGCTAAGCCTTGTCAGTAGTAAGCAGTCAGCATATGATACGTACCATTCCTCAGAATCTTTATAACTGCAATGGAAAATTCAAATATGTTCATAAAAGTTTTTTTAACATTTTTTAAATTCTTACTCTAGGAGCTGAGAATGAACCTCAAGCAATAGCCAGCAAGAAAGCAGGGGCTTCCACTAATTATTAGAGAATTACAAATCAAAACTATGAAGAGATACCATATCACACCATTCAGAATGGCCATCACAAACAAGTCTACAAATAAATGCTGGAGAGAGTGTGGAGAAAAGGGAACCCTCCTTTACTGTTCGTGGGAATGTAAACTTCTACAACCATTAGGGAAAATAATATGGAGGTTCCTCAGAAAACTAAATATAGAACCACCATATGATCTAGAAATCCTACTCCTGGGCGTATATCCATATAAAACTTTCATTCAAAGGGATGCATGCACCCCATGTTCACTGCAGAACTATTCACAATGGCCAAGACTTGGAGGCAAACTAAATGTCCATCAATGGATGAATGGATTAAGAAGAAGTGGTACATGTATACAATGGAATACTACTCAGCCATAAAAAGGACAAAATAATGCCATTTGCAGCAACATGGATACAATTAGAGATTCTCATACTAAATAAAGTAAGTCAGAAAGAAAAGAGAAGTACCATATGACATCACTTATATCTGGAATATAAAATATGGCACAAATGATCCTGCCTAAAGAACAGAAACGGACTCATGGACATGGAAAATGGACTGTGGTTTCCAAAGGAAAGGGGGGAGGAAGTGGAATGGACTGGGTGTTCAGAGTTGGTAGATGCAAATTGTTGCTTTTGGCGTGGATAAGCAATGAGGTTCTGCTATATAGCACAGGGAACTATATCCAATTTCTTGTGGTAAAACATGATGGAAGATAGTATGAGGAAAAGAATATATATGTATGACTGGGTCATCATGTTGTACAGCAGAAATTCACACAATACTATAAATCAACTATATTCATAAAAATAAAATTAAAAAATTAAAAAGATAATATTTAAGAATAAAGTAGGGATTTCACTGCTAATATGACAAATAATTAAATTTTGCCAATAACCAATGAGCCTGAGCTCAGCTAAGCTCACAGCCCCAGTCATCATCTTTATTTCAGCATGGAGACACACTGAGCGGTGTTCCAGACTCTTCACCTATGGAACTGTAAGATAATATGTGAGTATTTCTTTAAGCTGCCAAGTTTGCAGTGACTGGTTACCTAGCAATAGAAATCTAACATAGCTTTCAAAGAAGTTGGTTTAGATATTGGGTTATATAAAAGTAGGAGAACAAGAGTTCTTAGTTTGGGATATTTTCCAGGTAAATCAGTTATCCTACCTTACATATTAATAGCACTATCTTATACTCTCAAAAGTGTTCTTATTTGAACTATAAATTTTATAGTCACTGTCCTTATAAGGTATTTTTACCTTTAAGGTGGTAGAAGGAATCAAAGTGTAGTATGTTTAAGACTTCCAAAGTAAACTCTTATCTACAAGTAATATGCCAAATGTATTGTGTTGTTATCTATACATAAGCCTATTAATCAAAAATATTTTATAAAGGTGTAGTGTGTAATATAACTTCTGGATAAAATAGAATAATCACATTTTCCTCTGCCTAATAATTTCCTTCTCTCCCTATTCTTATGCAACTTTCTTCTCTCATCTGGGACCATATTACTCAGATTTTACCAGATGCATATGCTCAATTATTTTAAAAACAAAGCTTTGGGAGATCTCAGAAATTATTTTGGGTCTAATTAACAGGATTTCAATTGTGATTAATATGTGGACTGTCTATACACAAAACTGAAAAATCCAGGTATAGCCTCACTTCAGGCACAGTTGGGTCCTAAATACTCAATCAGTATTATCACAAAAGTTTAACTCTAGCTTTCAACTCTTCTTTCCATTATTTTTATTTTATTGCCAGGTACGTTCTCTTCTCAGCGAGACCCCTGAGGCTCTATCCACAATCTTGTGGATATTGGTCATTTATTAAGTGATTACATGTATCCTGAGAACTCCAATAAAAATACCAGCATTCACTCTGATGAGACCAAATTGGGTTATAGCTAAATGTTACTGGGTTGGGGTAAGGTGGAATATCCTAACCAGCTAGGTTTGGGTCATATGCTCTGAATTTGGAAATGAATGGTAGCAATCTCATGCAAGACACATGAATGAGGTTGGGAAAGATTTCTTAGGAATAATGAACTGCAGTTTTCAGAATGATAGGGAAAAATGATGCTTAGCAATCACAGTCAGCCCATATTCATCATAGTCAGTCAGCCTTGCTGTCAGCTGCATTCCACCTTGGATTAGCTATGGAGACCATGGTTGCCATGGTTACTACTGTAACAGCAACAAAGTGAGATATCAGGATCTTAACCAAATAAGATTTTATTATTAACCCCTATAGAACTGTCTCTGACTGGATAGTTCTTCTGGAAGTTTCCTTCCAAGCAGGGGGTTGTGATTCAAGCCTCTTCCATCTTGTGGCTCTACCAGTTTTTTTAAATCATTAAAGAACTGTGGGGGAAGGATAGATTAGAAGGTTGGGATTAACATATACACAACACTATATGTAAAATAGGTAAATAACAAGAACCAGCTGTATGGCACAGAAAAATCTACTCAATATTCTGTAATTACTCTATGGGAAAAGAATCTGAAAAGGAATGGATATAATTGTTTTCACTTTGCTGTACACCTGAAGCTAACACAATATTGTAAGTCAATTATACTCCAATAATTTTTTTTTTAAAAAGAACTCTCCAATATTCCATCAGTTAGGGAAAAAATAGAGAATCATCTGTATACATGTATATATTTGTGTGTGTGTGTGTCTTTATGGAAAGTCCTGTAAGTAACAAATACTATTGTGAAGAGAATTGTGAAGAGGCTGGAAAACTTATATTTGTGTCCAGTGGAGGAAGTATATGGTTTGCTGAACAGTTTCTGACAACTGGCTTCTCCTTGGTTTTTTAGTGAAATAGTTTGCTCTAATCATAATAACCAGCTGTTTGTGTTGTTTTCTATGTTGGAGTCTGTGCCTTTAAATTGTTCTAAGTACCTCAAAACAAGAAACAGATAGCTAAGAAAGAAGAAGGAATCAAGGCTCCCTGACCCTCTAACAAGACCTGGTTTGGACCAGTTGTCAGATATCTTTGTTGCTAACTGCATGCCTGGACTACATGTCTCTGCCCTACTCTAGTGGTCATGTCTCCACATCAGGTAAGAATCTATCCTACTGACAGACTTTATCCCAATTCCATCTCCTAACTGAACACACTTTATCTTACACATTGTTTCTGTTTGATGACTTATTTTTACTATAGAGCCCATTAAGCATTTATTCTCTCACTGCAACAATTCTTGTGAACACATCCTTGGTGATTCTTTAGTTTACAGTTTGTCAACCCTATGTAATAATTTCAATTTATAAGCTATACATTTTTCTACAAAGCTTACTGACATTTTCTGAGTTTTGAAGCAATTTTATTTGTATCTACTTTCCAAATAAACTTGAATTCAGACAGTGGGTAAGCAAAAGAAGAAACTTGAAAAAAAAGTCTGAAAAAGGATTAGGGAAAAAATAAACAGAAAGGTGTGAGCTTTCCACCAAGTCATAGAGCTTTACCAAAGATGAAGTAAGACTTGGAAGAGGACAGAAATCACATGGAGAGAATGAGTGTGAGAAAAAGATCAAATGAAAGCCAAGAAAGAATAGGGAGTGAAATAATTATTTTAAAAAAACAGTAAACAAAACAAAAATTAGAAGGAAATAGGAGCTTTCCAAAAGGGAGCCTTCCTCAGTTTGTCCCTGTTCTGTCATTTTCTTTCTCTTCATTGAATTATTGAATTAGCAAACATTTATTGAGCTCTTACTTGCTTACTCTTCCATGAACAAGCAGTTTACATCAGTTATCACCTAAATAGTGCAAATTTTGTATAAATTCCAGGCACGAGTGGTGAGTATCAAAATGATGGTGCACATTCTAAGTGCATAGACTTTCACAGGTACATGCCTATTCCTGCTAGAGACCTGAGGAAAAGACTGATGGAAGAAATGGGGTTCAGGCTGAGCCTTTAAGGCCAAGTAGGCTCTGAGGAATAGAGCCAAGCATTGAGGACAGTCTAAGAAGGACAGGGTGAAAAGACACAGATAGGCATGATTCATTCTTGGAACCTGTACTCCAGAGCCTATTTTAACTAATACAGAAAGAAAATGATTCAAATGACATAAAAACAAAGAAAGGGATGAATAAGGAAAAACAAAAGAGAACTAGGAAGACTGATAAGAGAGAAAGGGAAATGGATGAAGGAAAGAGAGAAAGATAGTTACAGACTTTTTAGTGTTGGGATCATCTGATAGCATCAAAAAATGGAATACTAGTAAGAAGAGCTTACCCTCTGCATATACAGGGCTACTGTGTCTCCTTACAAGATGGCTTGTGAGCAGAGAAGCCACAGGCTGACCCCTAGGTTCATGCTCTGCCTTGACAATTCTGAGTACCATAATAACCATGCTGCAAGCCTTAATATAACCAGCTGAAAGGCTGGCATATAAACAGAACCATATAAATTCTGGAAGAAATGGTGAGAAGTAAATATATCAAATTGATTTTTCTTTTAACTCTTCTTCTAGTATTTATTTATTTATTTATTTATTTATTTATTAAGATCTAGACCATAAAAATTGATTTTTCTCCAGTGGAGTTGGAAATACATATGTTATTATTGAGATTCATTTGAACGTCTATCATCAAGCTTTATATGAGACAAAGTATGTCTATCATATACATAAACATGGACTAAAACTAGCCCTTTATAGCTGCATCAGTCTTCTTTTTCTTGCTCATCTCTAGCCATGGATTATCTTTCTTTCCAAAGCCTAGCTAACTGAATGACATTCAGGTCCTTAAAAATCCAATGCCAGTTATCACCTCTGGATCTTTGAATACACTCTTCCTTCCCACAGGAATACTTTTAACTACCCACCTCTACCAAATCTACTTACCTAGATAGCTCTATTTAGCATTCAACCAAAGGCATTAGGTCTTAGATTCAATGCTGGAAGGTTTCCCTGGAGGACTTGCTCAGTTTCAAAGTACACAACTGATCAATTGATCATGGATTTGCTTCTGATAAAATTGC
This sequence comes from Phacochoerus africanus, assembly GCF_016906955.1. Taxonomy (NCBI): domain Eukaryota; kingdom Metazoa; phylum Chordata; class Mammalia; order Artiodactyla; family Suidae; genus Phacochoerus; species Phacochoerus africanus. The sequence continues at coordinate 119,614,501 of NC_062558.1, read as the reverse complement.
CTGGAATCTATCTGAACTGTAATCTGTGTTGATTGTTATTCCATTTTTGTATCCTCTGGGAAGAATGGGATGGGAATAGGGTTATATTAAAATGGTAAATGAAACTGTAAGCGCCCAAGTTTCAGTCATTTTCTAATGTAGACCTCAAAACCACAGTCTCACAGAACTTACACATTGGCTGAGGCTGAAACAGATGCAGTACTTTGAAATATTATCAACCTGGAAAAACTTTATTTACACTGATGTAACCACTTGGCAAGTCATGAAGAGGTTTTGTCAAAATTTAGTCTTAAGAGACAATAATCTTGTCTAATCTGTTTAAACTACCTAAGTAAAGCAGGCTACATGTATTACATGCTCTGCTCAAGATGGCATTCCTCATCCCTCCTGCTTTAACCCTGCTCTAACCTTTTATTCTTGCTGGATCCAGGCATTTATGTTTCCTACACCCCATAGCCTGGCACCTTCCAGAGCCCACAGAGGAAGGCTTGTAACCTGGCGGGACTAGTCAATCTCTTTCTCAAAGTTCTTAAGTCAATTGGAAATCTCCTTTCTCTCTTCAGGTAATATTGTAAGGATGTAAACTCAGAATTGTCAGAATACGTGTTCCCTACCTCTTACAAAAAAAGTCCACATGTGGTAAAAGAGAATAAAGCAAACTTATAGAGAACAATAGTGTAAGCTGGAGGGCTGGTAAACCCTTGATGACCACATTCTAAGTGCCCAATTCTGCACTTACTGTCTCATAGTCTGTAAATTTTCCCTTCTATTGTTTTTTCTATTTTTTTAAATTTTGTTTTATTTTATTTTTGTCTTTTTAGGGCCATACCTGCGGCATATGGAGGTTCCCAGGCCAGGGGTCTAATCGGAGCTACTGCTGCCAGCCTACACCACAGCCACAGCAATGCCAGATCCGAGCCGCATCTGCAACCTACACCACTTACAGCAACACCGAATCCTTAACCCACTGGGTGAGGCCAGGGATCAAATCCGCAACCTCATGGTTCCTAGTCGGATTCGTTTCTGCTGTGCCACAACAGGAACTCCTCTATTTTTTAAAAAATGAAACTCTGATATGGTTTCTGTCACTCACAACTTATACAACCCTGTCTAAAAATCTTGATGTCTAATTCATCCTCATACCAGCCCCTGAAACAGGAGCACAGATGACGGTTCTATGCAAATGTCACAGGGCACTCTACCTCTGGATCAGGACCCATGACCTAAGGGCTTCAGGGCTCATCTAGACTAACAGAAGCAAAGCTGTGGATTTTGAAGCTTCTCAAAAATGATGAGAAATAAAATTTGGTTAAATCTTGATTTATTTTCTTATTCCCCATACTGCTTCTTATCATCATTCAGAATTTCCTTCATGGATTAGTCCAAAATTAATAATTATAATTAAAAAATGATTTACAATCTCTCTCTCTCTCTATATATATAATATCATTAAATATTCACAAAAAGCCCTATGATTAAGCTACCATTATTCCCATTTTATAGATGATGAAATTGAGATTCAGGTGATTTTTGCTTTATAATGTCTCTCTATGAAGTAGTGTAAATTTTAGCATTTACTTGCACCCTGATTTCAGGGATACTTCAATTGCTGATATCATCTTTGTTAAGAAAAACATAAAAATACCCTAAAATGGGATACTTGCTTTTCCTTTTAAATATATGTTAGTTCCTAACTGGATAGTCATTGTATGCAAAGACCCCAAATAATAATTATGTATGCATACATGTGCCTTTGTATGTATGTACACGTGTCCCATCATGTTCATACAGAATTTACACATGCATCTTAGTGAAACGGATAAAAAAATTTAAAAGGACTTCCAAGGCAAAGAAGTCGTAAGTCAAATTCTGAGTAATTTATAGAAAAGGACCCAGAAAGTTTTGTCTTAATATTAGTAGGGAGCGATTACAAATTGATCGTATGTATATAATCCTCAATTTTTGTTTTCAGCAAATTATCAGAACTACCTCCTTCTCATATCCCCTCTCAGTAGACACATGAAAATCATGGCCAGTTAGCTGGATGTCTTCCTGATTATCCCAGCATCCACGTTGCGGACAGAGTTATTTTCAGGAGCAGTGACTCAGGGGAACTGATATGACCAGGCCACCTGGCAGGCCTCATGGGGGGAAGAAGACCTCACACCCCACACACCAGATCTGGTGACAGCCGGTGCTCTGCAATCCTAGATGGGATTCAGTAAAGGACTTGGGAGCTTTGGCCAGCCACCCTCATACACACTTGCATTCCTAGCCCAGGGACCTTCAAGATACCTTGGTCTGGGGCCTTGGCTGAAGCCTTTCTAAGCTTCCTCCGCCAAGGCCTTCTTGGGATGTGGGTGGAATTTTGAAGACACTCTTCTCCACTATGACTCAGTGCTTTTCACCTTTGGGTTTTCTAAGCCGTTCCTTTTCTCCTTCCTCCTAAACTCTGGGTCCATAAACTACAGCAGTCTTTTTTGTTGTTGTTGTTGGAGATCACTAGGCAGTGACTCTCCACAGGTTTAGACAGATGTGCAATTTCCTGGGAGAAAATGCACTAAGGGGAGTCAATGCTTTCTCCAGTTAGGACTCTTGTAGTAAGTGATTGAACGTGTCTCTTACTTTCACATTTGGATTTAACTGTCTGCTTAGACACCTGGCAACTCAGTTGAGCTGCTGACAACCAGCATGCTTACTCTGAGATGGTTAGAGATTGGATACCCAGCACCACCAATACCACCATGTGATGAGATAGTGAGAAGAAAGTGGATATTTGGAAGAGCTCACTCTGTTGGAGAACGGCCTTTTTATTAGAATGCTTGAGTATTGCTTCCCCCAAGTTGTTGCTGGTCTCATGGCCTCCTGCATTTCTCAGGAAATTGTCCCAGCTCTTGACTACTTGGTACTATGTCCTTGTATTTTTCAGACCTCAGCTTTCCGTTTTCCATTTTGGTCTCTACCCTGCATTGGAAAGCTTACACAGCACCTCGGGTCTCCTATATCTGATTTGCAACTTTCTCTCCGCTCCCCAAGTAGCCATACCCAGCAGACATGTGCCAGTCTGACCAGTCCACCATAGAAGCAACACCCCAAGCATCTTCCTAAAATCACCCCCTCCTATAACTATCAACTTGATGCAGATAGGGTATTAGACTCTAGGGTACAACAAGGAATAAGACTGGCACCACTGCTACCCTCACAGGGTGATTCTAGTAGAGGATATACTAAACAAAACAAGAAATGTGTGCTGAACAGATCATGCTTCTATCTCTGGGACTCATTTGCTCTTTTTCTTCCTCAACATGAGGTACAACATGAACATCAGACAGAGGCAACCATGAGAACAGAGAATCTGGGTTAAAGCTAGACTTCTGCTCTGTAACTAGGAGTTTTTAATGGCACAGGGATCTTCCCTGATGCTTTGACAAGCTTCCAGGAAGGATACACCTGCACATTTGCATCACTAAGCAGGGTTTGGAGCAGCATTCCCTCTACTTATTGCCAACATCTGATCCAGGGATTCAGATCTTCAGAAAGGAAGTCAGGTTTTCCTGCAGCTCGTTGTTCCTTCTGGTAGCTATATCTGAAAGCTGCACCAGAGCTGTACATTTGTCCTACAGCCATCTGCAGGATCACTTGCCATACACCCATCTACAGGGTCATCTGCCCTCTCCTCTTGAACCAACCTCCGAGAAAATTTCCATATTCTCATGCTTGCTTGTGAGCTAATTCTGATCTGAGCTTCCATTCAATTCACAGCACATAGACCGCATCACTGATGTCAATCTATTATACTAATCTCTATAAAATGGAGGCCCTATCATTTCCTTCAGAGTTTTCTCCAATCCATGGACTCCTGTTTCTGAGGCTCAGCTTAGGGTTAAGACCCAGCCCCCAGGCATAGACTTCAATGATGTTAACTGTGTATCCTCCTATACCTGTGCACACTGCCATCCTTGTTCTGTAACCCCAGAACTTCCAGAGTAGACAGCTGGCTCAGACCATGACCTAGGGTTAGAGCCTTTATGCCAAGCCTGAATGTTGGGGCTGGACTGTCTCTGTGCCCTTGGACCTGGATCCGTTCAAAGGGCCCTGCCCTGAGCTTTTAGCTAGAGTCCCAGGGACTCCTCTCCAAGTCCAATCATTACCATTATGGCACCAGGCCAGACTAAGAACACACTCCCTTAAAAATGGGTGCCACCATTACCTCTTACAGTGTGTGAGCTTCTCTTTTAGGTTAAGCATTGATTTCTATCTTCATATTAAATGTAGACAAATTATGAGAGATAAACCTAGAGAAGAATTTCAGGGTTGACAGGGATAGGTTTAATATCTCAGATTTTTGCAGAATGAGTTACTTTGAAGCTACTCTAGATAAATGACAATTATATCTTAGATCCCTGAATTAACTGGGTGAGGTAAGCTGGGTCAAAACTCACAGTAAGATTTCTACCTTAATTTACCTGGATACAGTGACAAAAGTGGAAATAGGATTACCCCTGACTGTCCCAAAGCTGTCTGAAACTGGAAAGTTTCCTCCCTGCTAAGATTTTTCTTCCAGGATTCAAGCTACCCAGAAGGTCACATTTTTTTTTTCCAGTGTCACAATGTAGATTGATAATGGAGCCAGATTAATAGTGGAACCATTTCTGAAACTGAGACCACACACCGTGAATCTTTAAGCCTTGCTAGAAGAGAGGTTTGGAGACTAGAATAAGGAAGAATATCATGCTTGGCCCCTTCCAGGATAATTCTCCATCTGTATCCCTCCAACCTCGGTCAGCCCATAGATGGAAAAATGTCTCCAGCAAGGAAGGTATTTAGAGAATATATACATCATCTGATTCTTCGCATTCTTTAGTCTAAAAGATTGTTAATAATTTGCCTACTTGCATTTCAGCTGAAAAATATAAGAATTGTAAAATTTCAAGTGTTTCACATATATTATGCATATTTATATATTTCTTAAAACCCAAATCAAGGAAAAAAACTAAAGTTTCATAAAGTACAACCATCTCCGAAGAAGGCATGAAACATATTTCTGGATGAATTAATTATAATAAAATATTTTCAAAATTATTTTTAATTAGTTGATTTACAATATTGTGTCAATTTATGCTAGAATAGCAAAGCGACTCAGTCACATATATACATATATATACTTTTAAATATTATTTTCCATCATGGCCTAGCCTAGGAAATTGAATATGGTTTTCCCTGTGCTATATAGTAGGGACTTATTTATAAATTATAAGAAACTTTTATCATAAAAATCAATATGAAGAAAAATAATCATTCATAGGCTATTAAAAATAACTTCAAAATATTTTTGCATATATATATATATTTCCACACATTTTCCTTACCTATTTTTGTTTAATTATAGGTTTATGCTGTAATATTTACTTGCATTTTTCTGATGTATCATGAAATTCATTTGTTAGAATAAGTAAATCACTATGACCTGATTACAGGGGCTAATAGAGGAAAAGGTACATGAAAACTCAAATCTTTTCTATAAAATTTGAAATACAAAGAAATAAAAAAGGAATTTTACTTCTTAAACTTTAATTAGAACTTTATTCAAGTTCAAATTTCTCTCTGGAGTAAAAGCTTTGTTTGAATTTAGAAGTATAACATGGACTGTAATTAGGATGTTTTAACTTTTTCTGTGTTGTGGCTATTTTAATTGGTGAGTTGATTTTTTTTCCTCTAACTAGCATATCTTTTTTTTGAAATGGATGTGAAATTGACATAGTGTTATATTAGTTTGAAGTATATAAGGCATTGATTTGAGATTTGTATATATTATGAAATGATCACCACAATAAGTCCAGTTAACATCTATCATCATACACAATTACTTGTTTTTCCTTGTTATTGAATTGTTCGGACCCACTCTCCTGCTTCTTTCAAATATATAGTATTAACTACAGTCACCATGCTGTGCATTACATCCTCATGACAATTTGTTTTTTAACATAACATTTTAACGTTGACATATTTCAATAAATTCATTCAGCAGTGGCACATTTAAAGTTAAATTCAATCAAATCAATGAGTTTCTTTTTGAGAAGCTGTCTCATCTACATAATATTTTTAGTTTTTTAACAATATTATCAATAATGCTCTGGTGAATATCCATGTAGTTATATTTCCCACAGAGTTTCAAAAAATTTTTTTTGGTATGGATCAAAATGTTGGAGTAGAAGGATGTGGAACTTAACTACCCCCATAAAAACATCAAAAATACATCTAAATGTGGAAGAATTCCTATAGAAAACAAACTGGAAATTAGCAGAAGAACTCCTATACAACCAAAGCTGCAAGAAAGACCTCTACCTAACTGGGTAGGATGGAAAAAGCCTAGACTACTTGTGAGAAGTGAGAATGCGCTGGCCTGTGAACACTCAGGGTGAAAGAGCTATGCACTTGTGGCTTCCATCTTGCTACATTTCCCAATCAAAAGAGGCAAATATTCTGGCCCCGCTTAGTCAGCAAGAGAGTGAGTTCTGGACATAGATATGCAGAGAACTTGGGGCACCTGAGGTGTGATCTGGGTGGAGCTGTGATGGCTCTTTTCAATGTGTGCATAGGTTGGTGGAACAAGAATGTGCAATGCCTAGAAGCTGAATGTTGGACAGACAGCCCTGGGAGAGGACTCATCTAGCTATGCATAGACAGCCCAGAGGGCATGGGGTGCAACATGAGTGGGGTGGCAACAGCTACTGCAGGCATACTCAGGTGTTGCAGTCCTCCCAGCTAGAGCAACCTGGTTCTACCCACTCCACACTACAGCTTAGCGATGGATTGGGGGGTGGAGGGGCAGACTTTTCCTAGGAAAATACTGCCCCAGAAACAGTAGAGATCTCAGGTGGCAACATAGCCACCTCAACTCTTGCAGCCAGAACATTTCCAACCCACAGCTCCAGTCCAGTTCCACAGCACAGCTTACACTAGATCTGGGATGAACACAACAAAGAAAAGGACACATCTCTGGACTGCTTCTGAGTGGAACTGTGGATGCCTAAACAGGCAGTAGCTATATACTTAGGAACACCTAAATATATAAAACTAATACTAAGAGAGACATAAAGGGAGAAATTAACAGTAATAAGTAATAGTAGGAGGCCTTAACACCCCAGACATATCAATAAGTCAACAGAAGTCCTAAATAACTCAATAGATCAGCCGGGCCTAATTGATATTTAAAGGACACCACATCCAATAAAAAAACAGAATGCACATTTAGTCCAAGGATGTGTGGAATGTTGCCTAGGGTAGAATACAATTCTAGGTCAAAAAAATAAACTTTGACAAACGTAAAAGGTTAAAAATTACTTCAAGCATCGTTTGAACACAATGTATGAAACTGAAAATAAACCACAGAAAGAAAATTTTAAAAAGAACAAACACAGTGATACTAAATAATATGCTACTTAAAAAAAAATCAATGGGTCACTGATGAAATCAAACATAAATACATAACTTATCCCTATCCTTCTCAAACTCTTCCAGAAGATTAAAGAGCAGGGAACACTCCCAAATTCATCCGATGATGCCACCATTACCCTCATATCAAAACTAAACAAAAACTAAAAATAATGAAAATCACAGGCCATTTTTTGGGGGGTCTTTTTAGGGCTGCACCCATGGCATATGGAGGTTCCCAGACTAGGGGTCCAAGCAGAGCTGTAGCCACTGGCCTATGCCACAGCCACAACTCCAGATCTGAGCCATGTCTGTGATCTACACCACAGCTCACAGCAACTCCAGATCCTTAACCCACTGAGTGAGGCCAGGGATTGAACCTGTGTCCTCATAGATGCTAGTCAGATTTGTTTCTGCTGAGCCATGATGGGAACTCCACAGGCCAATATTTTTGATAAATATAAATGCAAATTTCCGCAACAAAATATCAGCAAGCTGAATCAGTAATGCATAAAAATGATCATACACCATGATCAGTTGGAGTCATTCTGGGGTCACAATGATGGTTCAACACACAAAAATCAATCAGTGTGAAAAAACACATTAACAAGAGACAAGATATAAACCTCATCATCACCTTGATGGATGCAGAAAAGTCATTTGACAAAATTCAACATCCATTCATAATAAAAACTCTGCACAAAATGGGTATAGAGCAAACATATCTCAACATAATAAAGGACATTTATGACAAGACCACAGCATTTATAATACTCAATGATGAAAAGCTATAAGTCATTCTAAAACAAGACAAGGTTGTTCACTCTCATTACTTCTAATTCAATGTATAATTGGAAGTCCAATTGTCAATGTTCGCAGATAACATGATATGCTAGAGAACACTAATATCTCCACATAAAAACTATTATAACTAATCCATTAATTCAGCAAGACAGCAAGATACAAGATTAATATACAGAAGTCTGTTGCATTTCTTTACACTAATAGTGAAATACCAGAAAAAGTCATAAAAATCTCATTAAAATTCCATCAAAAATTAAAATATGTAGAAATAAAGTTAACCAAGAAAGTTAAAGAATTATGCTCTGAAAACTAAAATATTGATAAAGGAAACTGAAGATGATTCAAAGAGGTTGAAAGATATCCCATGATCTTAGATTGGAAGAACTGATACTATGGCAATTTTATGTCCATACTATCAAAAATAATCAACAGACTTAGTGCAATCTCTATCAAAAACAAACATGACATTCTTCACAGAATGAGAACAAGTAACCCAAAAATTTATATGGAACCACAAAGACTCAAAGTCTCCAATAAAATCCTGAGGAAAAAAAACAAAGCTGTAAGTATGACCCTTTTGAAATTTAAGCTATACTACAAAGCTACCAAAATTAAAACAGTATGGTACTGGCACAAAAACAGATATATAGATTAATGAAACAAGATTGAGAGCTTATAAATAAACCCAGAAACCTACAATCAGTTAATCTGTGACAAAGGAAGCAAGAATATGCAAAGGAGAAAAATTCTCTTCAACAAGTGATGATTGGAATGCTGGATAGCTACATGCAAATCAATGAAGTTAGAACACTCCCTCACATCATATACAAAAATAAACTCAAAATGTTTTAAAGACGTATATAAGACATGACACCATAAAACTCCTATAAGAGAACATAGGCAAAACATTCTCTGATATAAGTTGTAGAATGTTTTCTCAGATCAATCTCCTAAGGCAAAAGAAATGAAGGCAAAATTAAACAAATGGGAAATAAATTTAAATCTTCTGCACAGCAAAGAAAACCACAAGCAAGCCAAAGAGACAACTTATGGAATGGAGAAAACATTTGCAAAATATGATATTTACAAGGGGTTAATATCCAAAAATATACAAACAGCTCACACAACTCAATATTGAATGAACAACACGATCAAAACATGGCAGAAAACCTAAATATTTTAGTATTTTTCAACCTTTAAAACTACCCATTTCTATGTTGGATTCCAGGTACATGCTAAATCAGGCATACATTCACCAAGGCCATTAGATATGGGAACTAATTTTTAATTAAACTCTCATTTCAAGTAATATATCAAAGAGAAGAATGCTTTGAAAAAAATGCTTTTTGAAAGAAATTTTAGTATCATTTATCCTTAAAATACCTTGTATCTCAGATGACTACACAGGTAGCAGAAAGAGCTTTTTTATTTTTACATACAGTTGGTATTATTTCTGCATACTGTTCTCCAAAGTGACACACAATTATGTGTGGTATGTTTATATGAATGTTATATGTGTGTGTGTTTATAGTTACATGCATATATGTATATATGTTTATATATATATACACATTTATATCATGTGGATATGCATACCTCTACACATATATATATATAAGTAAACATAACCAGGACAAAGTGAAATTAGTATTAATCTTAAAAAATTCCTTTCCTTGTGACTAAATGTCATCGATTCCAGGCCATTTAAAATATGTTGATGAGCAATTAAAAAAATGTCATTGACTCTAGGTCATTCTAAGATATACTGATAAGTGATATGAATTCATGTTTGAGGGGGGTTCATTTTAGTAGCACAAATGTATCACATGGAATCTCATGTTCAAACTGAAGCTGCTATGTGTGAGCAAAAATACTGGATGCAGTTTCACAAGAGACCACTGTTTTGCTGATAAATCTTTACAGATGTATACTGGGTGCACAAACACCATAGAGTAGCCAAGATGGCCAAGATGGCTCACTCCTGAAGAGTCACATTGTGGGGTTTTGATATAGTGCCTGAGAGATGGACGGAGCATGTGCACCCCCCCACACACACATACACACATGCATTCATACATGCTATTTTTGCCAATTTTAAATGGTTTTACAACTAGTCTTATGGGAAAAAATAACCCTAGGAAAATAGTGTGATAAATTGATCAAACCTCTTATCTCCAGAGTCAAAGTGCCTGGTTTTAAATCTTGGTTCTAATACCCATCAATGTGTAATCTTGGGTAGTCAATTATATTAAATTCTCAGAGTCTCAAATCTTAGGTGATTTAAACTCTTTACCCTGGCCTCTTTTTACAGATCAGTATCTATTAAGACCTAAAAGAAGAGAGGTTAAAGAGCTTCAATCACCATCCATTCAGACTCAATTATATTCTGAAAGGGAGTGAATGGGGAAGAATTATTCAATCCACAGGTAATGTTTCAGAAACCCCAAGATCTTGGACTGCATACAAAGATCTTTCTTAGGAAATCACCAATTCCTTGTTGGAGGAAACTAAAGAAAATAGAAATTCATCAGTCCAAAGCTAAAATAAATATTCATTTTCCACATATTTTCAGATTCCAGACAGGTAAGCCTCTCCTTCTATTAAAGGTTTATTAAGTGCATGTATCTGCAAAGATGCTGTAATGGGTGGGTGGTCTTGGGGGGCAGAGGTAAATAGGTTCTGTGAGAATGAGTCAGTTTAAATCACTCTTCTAAATGCGTCAGGATCAGACCTAATAAAAAACCACAAGTGTTTCAATTTAACAAACTAACAAATATCTATAACTGAAAGGAAAAAAATGGAAATGTGAAGTAAATAAAACCACTTGCTGTTGTGGGCAGTCTCCTGCTCCCACTCTGCCCAGAACAACTGCACAGAAGCCTCTCCCAGAGCAAGCAATTACCAGACATAGTCTAGAGAAGGGCAATCGATGAGAAGGGCCATATAGAGATGTGAACTTTTCTGTGGCCTGCCTGAGGTCCATGGCTCTAATGAAAGAGTTTTATGTTTTTACAAAATTGAAGAATTAAGCCCCAAGATGGTCAAATGAGAACTTGGCACGCTATTTCCCAAATCTGAGCTTCTCTAGCAATGGTCAAGCTGTGTAGGCTTAGCTTAACTATAATATATGGGGGTTATTTACAGAAAAGGCACTTTGATTTTATGTTTAAATATTCAACATACATTAAAAGGCTGAAGGAAAAGATACATGATGTTTTGGCTGCAAAGTAGAGTTTAGTATTCTGTGTTCCTAAGCCCTTCCGTTGACCAACAGTAAACATGTATCTGTCTGATTGAGCATACTTTAATTAGGACTGAAATAAAATTCAAAGCTTATCAAAATCAACCAACTAGCAAACTTTACAAATAGAAAAGTGGCTTGCAAAAAAAGAAGAAAAAAGAAGAAATGACCAAACATTTAAAAAAAGAATATATAGATAAACAATAAGGATTTACTGTATAACACAGGGAGTAATATTCAATATCTTGTAATTGAAAAGGAGCAAGGCCCTGTGGAACTCCTGGGCATTAAAGAACCTTTCTGTTACATTTAGCCTCTATGACCTTCCCTGAGGTCTGAAGGGCAGATTCAAAAAGTTGCTAACTAGGGAAGGGAGGGGATGCCAAGATAAGGAATGAGCAATCAAGCAAGAGCAACACGGCCTTGGGGCAGTGTCCTGTTTCCCCCTCAAGGGAGACACATAACAATGTCATTGAGCTCTTGTGCAGAATTAAAATTCCAACTAATGGAAGAGTTAGCTACTTGAGGAAGCATTCTTTATTCCAGAAAGTTCACAGTGTAGTAGCCTCCATGGCCACCAGAAGCAGTCCCAGGACTATAAACACCAGCTCTGAAGAAAAATTCCAGCTTACATCTACCCTGATCCTTCATGTATAAAGGACTACCCTATTTTCCACTCCCAACTGTAAGACCACTTTCTGTTCTTTCCCTAAGGACGGCACAGTCTTTAAGGCAGTAGCCTAATGTGGCCTCCTTTGACGGCAAAGCAATAAAACTATTATTTTCTTCACCCAAAACTTTGTCTCCATGTTTCTATTCTTCATCAGTGGACAGAGGTTGAGTTTTGGCAATGTAATAAGCTATAAGGGAAAATCATCTGAAAAATATATGTATAAAACTGAGTTGCTTTGCTGTACACCTAAATTAATATATTGTACATCAACTAAACTTCAATGAAAAAGAAAAAATTTGCTTATTTACAAAAATATTAATCAGACAATATAAGAATTACTTTAAAAATCCTAAATACTGATGTTAATGTTTATAAAGTTTTAAAAATGAATTAAATTATTAATGTTTGGCTTAATGAAATCATTTCTAAGGTCAAAACTAAATTGTCTCTTTATATATAGAATGTAGAAATGCAACTGTGAGCACTTGGAACTCTCAATAAATTATTTGCATCAAAAAGATATATATACAGGGGAGTTCCCATCATGGCTCTGTGGTTAACAAACCCAACTAGGATTCATGAGGATGTGGGTTTGATCTCTGGCCTTACTCAGTAGGTTAAGGATCTGGCATTGCCGTGGTATGGCCGTGGTGTTTGCTGGCAGCTGTAGTTCCCATTCGACCCCTAGTACCTGTGAACTTCCATATGCTGCACCTGTGGCTCCCAACCCCCCACACTCCCCAAAAAGAAAAAAAGAAAAAAAGTATAATTGCAACAAAGGTTAGGATCCTATGGGGCCTTCCCCAGGACAGGCCCTTCCTCCATATCCCGTTTTAGCTCCTTTCTGAAGTACCTAATGCATATTTCCTGAGGTATTTTACCCCTACCCCCACCAAATGGAAGAAGTTAGGGACTTGATGACCAGGAGCACACAGTCCCGGGAGCCTAAGGACTGACAACTTTAACCTTAGTGACAATACCCTGTTACCTCATTGTTAGCCAATCAGAGAATTCTGATCACCTACCCTGCACCCCCCTTCCTCACCTGGCTTTTAAAAATGTTTCACAAAAACTACTGTAAGAGTTCAGGCTTTTTAGGGGCAGGCGCCACCAGTCTCCTTCCATGGCTCTGAAATAAACCTCTCTCTGCTCCTCATTGTGCATCAGGCACAGGGACTTGGGCTACCATAATGAAAAGTAAGTATAGGGTGACCCATTGTAACTAGACTTACTGTGATGAATAGTTTGAAGTTTTACGAAATATAGAAACACCACGTTGCTCAATGAGACCTAAGATAGTGTTGTAAGTAATCATGTTTCAAAAACAAATAAACTCATAGATAGAGATCCCATTGGTCTTCACCCGAGGTAGGCTTGAGTCAGGGGGTGAGGGTGGGCGTGGGTTGAAAGAAGGGTGTCAAAAGGTACAAACTTCTAATTATAAGGTAAAGAAGTACAAGAGGTGTAAGCTACCACATGAAAAATATGATGAACGCTTCTGTGTGTTATATATGAAAATTGTTAAAAGGGTAAATCCTAAGAGTTTGCAGCCCAAGAAAAAAAATTGTTTCTATTTCTTCTTTTTTGTATTTATAGAGATGATGAATAGCCACTAAACTTATATGATAATTATGTCGTGATATAAGTCAAATCGTTATGCTGTACACCTTAAACTTTTACAGAGCTGTCAACTATATCTCAATAAAACTGAAAGAAAAAAAATGTGCTCATGTGCATCTCAAAAGTTTGATTTGCATACATCTAAAAGATAACCAAGCAGCACTAGGGTTATTGACAGAGGAGAACAGAGAACACCTATGACCCCAAACCACCCTCATAGTGAGGCAAAGTCATGAATAATGATTTAGGTAGTTAGCTTAGAAACATGGGCTTTGACGTATTCTTTGATACAATTTTTTATTAATATCTATGATTTGGGAGTTCCAGGAAATAACATTCTCAGGCCTTGTTTTCTACAGAAAGTATATCTGCTTTACTTCTAGTTGGATGTTAATCTCTAATTTGCCCCTTGTTAATCTCTAATTTATAGGGAAGGGATGATAGGAATGGTGAATCCCAGTTTAAGGGAAAGAAGAACGAAGTAGCCATAAAACTTACAGGGAATATCCATCTCTAAGATACCTATTGGAAAACGACTGGTATAGGTGACTGGACAAGACCAATTAGAAAAAGGAATTTTGTCTGGACTCCATGTTGGTACCCCTGTCCTTAAGAAATAAAGACCCCCATAGAACAATAGTAATGGGGGGGAACTCTTCCTCCTTGTCCCAGTGTCTGTGCAGGGAGCTATTTGCTTTCCTGTAATAAAGACTTTTGCTTGCTTGCTACCTGTGTGTTCATGAAATTCACTTTTCGGCTCCATGAACAAGAACCTGGATACTGGTAACATTTTTCCATTGTCCATATTTTAATAGTAATATAAGGAGGTAGATGGACAGGCCTAATTTTTAGAAAATGTAGAGCCCAAGCGGACCACCCAGGTGGTGATATAGATTGGTTTCAGAGAGGAGTTGTGTAGAGAAGTATAAGATTTCCTATAAATATGTAAATCCAAGTATGTCTGTTTAAGAATCTCTTGAGGTATTTCTCTCCTGACCAGGTTTTAGGCCACTGTAACTAGATCAGTCTGAAGAGATTCTCATTATTCCACCCACTCTGCCATTCAGTACTCTTGCAAAAAGTGCGTGCCTGGGAAACAACAGAGCTGATGTGTTGGCAGGGGCTATCTGTTAAAATGGATTGTAGAATCCGTCACCCTCTGCCACTGTAACCAGTTAACCCAGCTCCCTGAGAGGCCAAGGTCACAGATGGTGGAGGAGGGGTGGAGGGCGCCTGCCAATATCCTCCTTTTCCACTTCAGTTGGATGGTTATCTCTGGGAACAAAGTGGTGAGTTTTCTGGATTTGAGAGTCATCTTGATAGGGATGGAGTAGGCACAGGTAGTTGTAGAAGTCCCAATAAGGGACCATAGGTAAAGAGGGAAACTTAGGGGATGTTGGGAAACCACCATAAGTTAATAATTACTCAAGAAATCCATCAGAATAAGGCAGGCTTGCTTGACCAGTGGAGGTGTGAGAATTGGCTCAGGTCGTTGGATGGGGAATGGGGTGAGGCCTGCATTCAGATTCAGACCAAGGGCAAGAGTTTGAGGACCACCCTTTTGCTGATTTGACTACACAACTTACAGGATGCTAAGGAGGAGCTACTGATCAAAAAAAGAGGAAGAGGCAGTCTTTTCCGACCCCCACTCCCCTTGGACGATAAAACTGTAGCCCACTGGATCCTTGCCTGTCTGCTTGCACCTCTCACAAGCATCCTGTCTTAAATCTATTTCTTGCCTATCACTTTGTCTCTTGCTGAATTCCTTCTGCTTAGAGTCATAAAGAACCTGAACCTCAGCAAGTCCAGACAACACGTGAGTGATTCTAATTTAAAACTCTGGGTTCAAGTCTCAATCTGGGTTCTAGCTAGGTTCAGGCCATTAAGTGCTGTCAGTTCCAATTGGATATTGGAAAATCAAGATGAAAGAAAAAAAAAATCAAGGAGGTTGTTGCAGCAAGAGCATTTGGAGACTGATTTTCTTTGGTAACTCTGGGTTCCTCACAGTGTAAGTAATCTCTGGTTGGACTGACACCCCAGAGTCCAGGGATATCAGAGAAAGGCTGCTTTTTACTCCACACCTCATACATTTGAGGCATTTGTGAGCAATGGTCCTTGGTCATTCTTCCCTTCATGCATTCGTTCTGGTCTACAGCTGAGAAAAGCTTTTTAGGGTTTAATTTGCCTGGTGGCAACAGAAGGAAATCAAGAAGCCTCTCTATAGAAGCTTGCAGCAAGAAGAATGAGAAAATGTTAATTCTAAAGAAGAACAAGGAAATCATCCAGGCCAACCTCTTCATTTTTACAGCAAGGTGCGTGAAAGGTAAAGTTGCATAGAAGGTAAAGTTGCTTTCCTTTCTGTTTCTGCATCTTTCCTGGCCATATGAAGAATACAGATGCCCTTATTAGAAATTTAAAACTGCAACATAGCAAAAGGTTTGTTCTCAAGAGTCTGCTAGACTTAAGTTTAAAGTCTATGTTTTAAGTTTAAAAACCAACTTATACCAGCTTTGTGACCTTAATGACATTTTGCAGATGTATAAACTAATGTTCAGGGAATTAAATAGTCTGTATAGTATATAGGGTGTACGCAATGTACAGAATATGAATTCTTCATTTACAGATAAGATCATCCTGCAAAACCCTTGGCATAATGCATGCCATCACAGCACAGGGCACTTGACAAAAGAGAGACAATATCAACATTAAGACAGTTATTGTTATTATAACTAGTAGTACGACATCAAAACATCAGCAGCCCCTTTTCAGTGTAATCAACATCCACCAATAATCTGCCTTCAAAATTTCTTCCTTGTATTTTTCCCAAACACACTCTGGGTATTTATCTTCAGAATGATTCCCATCTCTGAGCTATAGTTTACTCCCTTTTAAAAGTCACTCCATTTTGTGCCTCCTCATCTTTTGCCAACTTCTGCATTTCCCCGCTTGTAAATTTTGGCCATTAGATGCTAAATTACTGCTGTGAGAAAGTAGTAAGTGACAGTTTGCAACATTTTTTACCATTATGAAACTCAAGTCTGTAAAAACAAGAATAGGAAAACAGGGTTTGGAGATCATAAGGAATATATATATACATACACACCACACACACACACACACACACACACACACACACACACACACACACACATATATATATATATGGTATTAATCAGTTTGTGTTTATTCAAGTTGGAGGATCAAGAGTGTTCATGTTAAGGAAATAGTCATTTTCAGTGAATGAGTCAGATTATCAGGAAAACAGAATGGCACTGTAGCTTGCCCCACAAAATAGTGGATTTGTTATTTTTTTCTTTTTTCTTTTGTCTTATTAGGGCTGCACCATGGCATATGGAAGTACCTGGGCTAGGGGTCAAATAGGAGCTGCAGCTGCCAACCTATACCACAGCCACAGCCATGGCAACCTGGGATCCAAGCCATGTATATGACCTATACTGCAGCAGGTGGCAGTGCCATATCTTTTAACCCACAGAGTGAGGCCAAGGATTGAACCTGCATCCTCACAGATACTAGTTGGATTATTAACCCAATGAGCCATAATGGGACCTCCGGATTTCTTATTGTTAAGGCTGGCTTCATTAGCAGAAGTATCATTTG
Organism: Phacochoerus africanus; assembly: GCF_016906955.1. Lineage (NCBI taxonomy): Eukaryota > Metazoa > Chordata > Mammalia > Artiodactyla > Suidae > Phacochoerus > Phacochoerus africanus. The sequence goes on along the minus strand of NC_062558.1, from coordinate 119,597,111 downwards.
TTCCTATTGAGGCACTCCTCAGAACTGCACTTTTGTTAATAAAGTTAACTCCCTAAGGGATCATCCAATGTTAATTTCCTATGCTTGGAATCATTTCAACAGTTTCTGACTTTGGGATAAGGGGATGCTGGACATTTAAGACCTTTAATGATTTGCTTCCTACAGTGAGTTCCCTTGCATCTCAGAAGCAGAGTGAAGGCCCTCAGGTGTTTCCTGGCTGCCTCAGTGACATCTTGAGATCTGGCCTTGGAAAATATTACAAAATGGGGAAACTAGAGGTGGCAATACTAAAAAGCAGAGCTAAAAGTAAAGCCACCTCATGTTGTGGGACAAACATTTAGCTCCTCACTTTTTCTTCCCTCCTCTGAGTAGTCAAACTAATTTTCAGAATTTTCTGGACCTTCTCCTGTTCCTTCTACCCCAGTCTGTTCCTGCCACCTTCCCTACCCAAAGAGCTCCCTTTAAGATTAGTGTTAATCTTCCTGTAACTAAATAAATCTAATATTTTAGCCCTTCTCTTTTTGACCTATCAGCACTAGTTTATTTAGTTCGAAGGCTAAGACTTGAATGAAGAAGAAACTGGTATGACTGTGTGGAAGAACATTTTTTGAGATGTTGCACTCCAGAAACTTGCTGGGAATCTGTCCTCTGGGTGTCAGGGTAATAGTCTTAGGGAGGTATTCTCATAAGAACTCTTGGAAGTTGCCTGAAATCCTGCCAAAAGCTACTGGGAGTATGCTAGCTGCCTTGTGCTGCAGAATGGCACCACAAAAGTTTTTCCCTGTAGCAACCTTTTCTGAGAGAAAGCCAGAGCTAGAAGATGAATCCCTTGCTCCTCCAGTGTCCTTCTAGCTCCCTCTACTGACAAACTTGACATTGATCCAGCTGTAAAAGGAGATGGAGTCACAGGGTTATTGCCATTACAGAGGGTGGACTCGGATGGAAAAGCAGTACATTGGGTACATGGAACATTGACCTAAACAACTTGGTTGAGTTTGGGATTCTCTTCAGCAATTGTCATATGAAAACTGGTATTAAGTTCTCTCCAAAGACTGCAAGTTAAACATGTCTAAGACCAAATACATAATCTTTCTCTCAAAACCTTGTCTCTCTCCAGCTCCATTACCCTGGTTCCCTTTTTTTTGAAGCCAGAAACAAAGGAGTAAACATTATCACTATTATAACCTCCTTCTCCTTTATACTCCATATCTAATACACCATTAATTCTTCTATATTTCATATCTTAACTCCAGGTCAGATTTCTTAACCTATACAGAGATAATGTGAATATAATGGGCCACAAATAAGAATTTGATAAGTTAAGAAATATCAATATACTAGACTTAATAATGCCTATCTCCTACAAAAAGAAAAAAAAAAGAAAATCAATATCTGGAAAATGTAATTGTTACTATCTAGTAAATATCTAGTAAATAATTATATTTTGCCCAAAGAGAGGTTTGGCCTTTGCCCTCGGCTTCTGGGAGATAATCTATTTAAGACCTCAAAGGAGACTCTTTGTTTAGGGCTAGTCTGGCCATATTAGATCTTGAAAGATCAATCATGTGATTTAGGGTGAGAGTTTAGGGTATATGGAATCTATCAAACCAGAGACTTAATTTACTCCTATGGACAATCAATCAGTCATGGCTAGGTAATGGACACTAAAACTTAGATATCACTAAACACTAAATATACTAGACAGTGAAATTCTGGACACTAAAACTTGAATGAGCTTCCCTGGTTGACAATACTCCAGCTGTATCTCACACATCAGTGCCCAATCTTTATGTCCTGAGGACAACGGAAGCTTTGCTTTGGAAGCCTCCAGATTCTGCCCTATGTATTACTTCCTTTGGCTGATTCTGATCCACAATTTTCCCTGTAATAAACCACAACTGTGAGTATAACAGCTTTCCATGATTCTGTGACTCATTCTAATAAATTACAGAAATTGAGAGTTATTTTTGGAATCCCTTGAATTTGCAGTTGATACAGTCTAGAAAGACTACACTGTCCGACTTTGCATTTTAGCTAATTCTTTAAAGTATGTGCTGTGAGAGGCAAATAAGATAACCACCACACAATAGAAACATGGATGAACCTAGAGATCTTACTAAGTAAATCAGAAATAAAAAAATATCACATGATATCACATATATATGGAAATTAGAATATGATACAAATCAACATATCTATGAATGAAAAATAGACTCACAGATATAGAGACAGACTTGTGGTTGCCAAGAGGGAGAAAGTAGGGGAGGGAAGTATTGGGAGTCTGGGATTATCAGAAGCAAACTATTATCTATAGGATGGGTAAACAACAAGGTCCTACTGTATAGCACAGGGAACTATATTCAATATCCTGTGACAAACCGTAATAGAAAAGAATATGAATAAGAATATGTGTGTGTGTGTATTTGTATAACTGAATCACTTCTGTGTATAGAAGAAATTAACACAACATTGTCAATCAACTATACTTCAATAAAATTTAAAAAATAAAGTACATTGGCCAAAAAGAACTTTCAAATGTGGTTAAAAAATTTGATATGGGGAGATTATCCTGAAATACCCAGAAGAGTCTTAAATGCAATTAAATGGATCCTTACAAGAGAGAGCAGTGGAGGACTTGACACACACAAAAGAGGGAATGGAGGTGTTCCTGTCATGGTGCAGTGGAAATGAATCCAACCAGTATCCATAAGGACACAGGTTTGATCCCTGGCCTCACTCAGTGGGTTAAGGATCTGGTGTTGCTGGGCCTGCAGCATAGGCCAGCAGCTATAGCTCCAGTTCGACCCCTAGCCTGGGAATCTCCATATGCCTTGCACTAAAAAAGCAAAAAAAAAAAAAAAAAAGCAAGAAGGCAGAGACTGGGGGTGATGCAGCCATAAGCCAAGGAATACTGTTAGCCACCAGAAGCTAGAAGAAAAAAGAACAGAGTCTGCCCTAGGACATGAAGAAAGAGCATGCCCTGCTAGTAGATATCTTGGGTTTTACACAATGAAACTGATTTTGGAGTTACGGCCCACTGAATTGGATAGAATAAATTTTTGTTGTTTTAAGCCACCAAGTTTGTGGTAATGTGTTAGAGCAGCAACAGGAAAGTAGTATACCCAGTTACCAGCAGTCTGCGTCATGCTACCATGCTTCATGCTTTCATTGTAGAAAGGCTCCAAGAATCTCCAAACTGGTCTTCTTAAATGTATTACCTACAAACTAATTACCTCTCACATTATATCAAAGGGCGAATACTAAAAAAATGTTATCTCTTTCTCTAGTTCATACCACTTTCTCTAGTTTATACCTCTTCTTCAATGATTTCTCATTGTTCCTAAAAAAGATGAAATAAAAATTATGACAATTACGTGATATACAGTTACATGGTCCAGCTACTGCCTATCACTCCAACCTCATCTCATACTTTGTACTCCTCTTTCCCTGTTTTACACAAGCGTACAAACCACCTATCTGCTTTATGCCCCTTATACTTGGCACACTTCTAGCTTGTCTCTTCTCCCTTTTATCCAAACACAGCTAGAAACTCCAACTCATCCCCAATGTTCCAGATCATTTGTTAACTCCTCAGAGATACTCATATCTCCCGAGGTCAGTTCATTCTATTTTTTTCTTTTTCTGCTAATACAATATACCTTTGAAGGTCAGATTTTTCTTTTTTCTTTTTTGTCTTTTTAAGGCCATACCCATAGCATATGCAGGTTCCCAGGCTAGGTGTCAAATCATTGCTGTAGTCACCAGCCTGTGCCACATCCACAGCAGCACAGGATCCGTGCCACATCTACAACCTACACCACAGCTCATGGCAACCCCAGATCCTTAACCCACTGAGCGAGGCCAGGGATGGAATCTGTGTCCTCATGGATGATAATTAGATTCATTTCTGCTGAGCCACTACTCCTGAAGGTTGGATTTTAATTTGCATGTGTGTTATGTATTTGCTTATGTATGTGTGTGTCTGGTCCTCTCCTCTCAAAGTTCTAGTTTGGAGAGTGTAAGCTACATAAGGGCAAAAGCAATATATAATTATCCTTTCCATTACATTCCCTACCTATCTAGTGTATGTTCAATCAGTTGAATAGGTTGACTACCTATAAATAGAAGGCTGCTGTCCCATTCGTGGCTTTGCCAGGAATTATGGTGCTTGCAACAAAGAAATATCTGTCTTTTGTTATTGAAATTTTTATATCCACAGTCCAAATCCCACTTACTAGGGAGCCCATACTTTCAGGAATAAATCCTTTAAGGAGTACTCTCAGTCTCTGGAAGTTTGGGTGGAGGAAACTGGAATATAAGTATTGCCCCTGTTCCCATTTTTTCAGATTAAGACAAGGAGAATAAAGAAGGCAGTGGTCCTATCTCAATCATCCCCTTATTAGGCCTGGTTTCAAACTCAGCTTTTTATACAATAAAACTACTTAATTTCTTTAAAAATTTTGCCTCCACTAACTCCTTCTTACTTATACATATAGTTTTCTCTTTCTCTCTTATATATGTAGATAGAAGATAGATAACAGTCTATGTTTGGAGAATATGACATTATATAAAATACTTGTATATACACAATTTATATATATACATATATACTTGCTATATATACACACACATATCTATCTATACATATAGATGCATATAGATAGATATGTGTGTATATATACACATATATTGAGAGATAGTGTATACATATTCTTCCAACTAGAATATAAACATTTTGTGGGATGATAGAGTGTTTTATGATTCTATGTCAAGCCTAGGTGGGACACTAGACAGACGGTCTAGTATTTGAAGAGTGAGACAAGTATAAATCTGGTGACCAAAGAAGTCAGTTTCAAAATCCCTGATATCAGAGAAAAGGCGGCAATAGTTAGATACTCTAGGACGGAGATGATTTACTCATTGTTGGTGGAGTTAACTGGACCACCAAATCCCTTAATATTCCACATCTACCATAGCACAGAACATGGCACTGAAAAATAAATATGGCTTTAAATTAAATTAGAATGTTTACAATAAAGAAAAAAAAGATCTTCTTTTAAATCCCAGTGTTAACTAAAGCCAAGCATTCCTTGAAAATTTTAAATGAAAAGATCTATTATCCTTTTACTAGCTTCTAGTGTCAAAAAGAGATAAGAAAATAGACTTTGTTTCATAGATTGAAAGCAAAGTTTAACCCTCTAGAAGCCACATCAGGTTGAATTATTAAAGGACCTTATTTACATTGATTTCCTTCTTCAGTTGGCTACCTGGGTGGGGTCCTGCTCTCTTTACTTTGGGGATAATGGGCTGATATAAAACCTCAATATTTAATAAGCAATTATTTCTTTTATGTTCAAGAGATGTCAGAAAAGCAAAGGAAATAAGGCACAGATAGCTTTAGAAAAAATACTGCTTAGAAGGAAAAGAAGAAAAAAAAGCACATCCCCCCTGCCACCCTTGATTGCACCTGTGATGTCCAATAATCTGACCTTGATTCAGAGCCATTAGCAGTGGAATTATCAGATGTAAAATGTTGACTTCTAGGAGGAAACTGCAGGGAAACTTTCTTGACTTCAACATTAACTGTATACTTGAATTGTGAGTGATTATGAATAATACTCAGAAGAGTCATGGACTTTTTTCTCTTGAATAAGAGTCCCCAATGGGCCATAAGGATTACTATAAAGAGCCCACTTCCAATTCTGCAGATACTCCCTGTATAGAAGAGTGACAGCCCATTCCTGCAAAGTTAGGTTAGAGTTTACAAATAATTCCATTCATAATGCATTAGAGTTACTCAATATTGAAGTTACTTTCCACTGAATCCTAAGAAAATTCAATCAGTCCCTTTACCTTGTGAAAATCCATGGCTCTAAAAACCATGTTAACTGATTGTGAGTTGTTGTTTTTTTTTTTAATAGTTGTGTAGGATTATATATAGCTTGCATTTAGTTCATGCTACTCATCACTATTTATGAAAGCATTTCATTTTCCATAATGAGTGTTAATTTTATTTTGTGGCTTATATGTTCCCCCTCTAAATAAAGTCAGTCCTTTAGTTTGTCATCTCTAATACTGTTATTATAAATATAAGATTGAAAATGCACTATTCCAAATTATATAGCCAATTAGCACCAGAAATGTGACAGTTTTATAGCTGAAAAGAAGAAAAGACAAAAGAATCAAAACTGTCCTAATGATGTCATTAACCATACCCAAGTCCCAGCTTTAAGAAGATGAGAAGTTGTTCACGCTTAGGAGGAAACAAACACCAGTGTAGAGAATCATCACTAACTGTAAAAAATGATTTCCAAAATTCATTTTTTCTTAATAAATTTTTCCTGTCCATGCTTTATTATGGTGGAAACAAACAAACAAACCTCTCAGGAAAACTGTCATTTCTCAATCACTGTACTTAATTCTAGAATCTAAACATTTGAAGAACAAACTTCTAGAGAACAAATATTTTAGTTTCCTTATTTTTATTTTGGAGCTTAGAATTTCAAGCAAAATGGCTCACGGTTTCCTTAATTCAGTTGAGGAAAATTAAGTGTTTAAAATCACAAACTTCAAGTAGTCTTAATAACAAGAAATTCTAATAATGCCTGCTTACATTTCCACATTCAACTCCTGTAATATTGAATCTAGAGCTTTGCTTGGACTCTTTCTAGATCTTTGTGGATACTAGGATCCACATCTGTTAATTAAGACTTAATCAACAAAGCAAAAATATTGTTTATTTTAAAGCAAATTAGAATAAAGCAAACAAAATAATGAGACATGGGCCAGAAAAATCTTTGTTATGGAGATGCAATAAATATTTGCCTCTCTTCAATAGCTTGCATACAAGAAGAGGAGGTTAAGAGTTGGCACTATAGTTGGTTACAGAAGAGGCCTTGATAATGTGCTTTCCTCTCTTCTTGCCTGGTTGGAATCCTCTGCTGCAAGGAAAGGATGAAATTTCAAAGCAAGAAGCTTTCTTTTGTTGAATCTGGGCCACAGGCTGTTAGCCAGCTGGCTCATTTGAAGCTATTCCTGCTGCTTGCATTGATGGTATCCTGACTCCCTAGCCTGGGTGAAATCAATTTTTACAAAATCCTATTATACCATACACTTCTCTTTTTTAATACACATAGAAGTTGTGAATATACATTTAATCCCTTGCATATTTGATTATTTCTTTCTCCTCTGTCAGACTATAAGCAACATGAATGTGAGGTCTGTGTGTTTTTTTTCACTATTGTGTATCCTAATTGCAATCTCTTAGTTATATATGGCTGTGCACCCAATTACTATAAGTTCTAGTGCCTTAAAACAACACATACCTGGTAAAATGGTACAGACAGCAGAAATCAGTATGATGATTACTCAAAAAAAAAAATTACACATAAAATTACTACTTCTCAGTATATACCCCAAACAGTTGAAAACAAATATTCGAACAGATATTACATAGCAATATTCATGGCAGCCTTAAAATAATATCCAAAAAGGAGAAGAAATTCAAGTGTCCATCAAGGATGAATGGTTAAACAAAATACGGTATATGCACGTAGTGGAATATTATTCAACCTTAAAAAGGAAGAAGATTATGACATAGGCCACAACATGAATGAACCTTGAAGAAGTAATGTTAAGTGAAATAACTCAATCACAAAAGAATAATGGATGATTCAACTTAGATAAAGTATCTAGAGTGTATAAGATTATAGACAGAGATACTAGAACAGCAGTTACCAGGTACTGGGAATTGAGAGGAATGGGAAGTTAGTGTTGAATGATATTGAGTTTTAGATTGGAAAGATGCAAAAGTTCTTAGATGGATGGTGGAGATGGTTGCACAACAATATGATGTACTTAATACCAGGAAATTCTACATTTTAAAATGGTTAGAGTGGTAAATTTTGTATTATGGATATTTTACTGCAATATACACACACACCCCTATTACCTTACACCTTCTGTAGAACATAAATTTATACATGATTTAATCATGTCCAGCAGCTAAGGTCTCTTATAAAGCTTCAAAAAGGTGGAAGCCAGAGTTCCTGTCATGGCTCAGGGGTTAACAAACCTGACTAGTGACCATGGGGTTGTGGATTTGATCCCTGTCTTCACTCAGTGGGTTAAGGATACGGTGTTGCCATGAGCTGTGGTGTAGGTCACAGATGTGGCTTGGATCCTGCCTTGCTGTGGCTCTTGTGTAGGCCAGCAGCTACAACTCCGATTCGACCCCTAGCCTGGGAACCTCCATATGCTGTGGATGTGGCACTAAAGAGACAAAAGACAAAAGACAAAAAAAAAAAGGTGGAAGCCAGGGTTAGGGTCTCATCTGAAGAACTGACAAGGGAAGAGTCTACTTTCAAACACCCATGATTATTTGCTGAATCTGTTGCTATACAGCAAAACAGGGAGCTGGAGGGACACTGGAGGATGAAGGAGTCTGTTGGACTGAGGGCCTTAGTTCCTAACTAGTTGTTGGCTGAAGGCTGTCTTCAGTTACTTGCTATGTATTCCTCTTCACAATGGCAGTTGTCTTCATTAAAGCACATCAGGGAAAACAGAGAATATACTAGCAAGACAGATGTTGCAATATTTTAATGTAATCATGGAAGTGCATTTCTCACTGCTATCATATTATTTTGTTAAAACCAAGTTCCTTAAAGGTGACTGTAGAAGGCCATAAACATTAAGAGTTAGGAAATATTGGGGGGCATTTTAGAACTACGTCTACCACATAGCCCTAGAACTGTGAATGTAAATGCTGGGAATGGGTGATATCTCTAAAGGGAGACTAGACTCTGGCAGCCCAAGAAATGTCGGGAGGTCAGAATAAAACAGAAAGACAACCCCTAGTATTTATTAGGAAAACTGAAATTATAGGCAGGATTGTGTCAGAGGCAACCTCCAAAGGGAAAAATATTATGTCATTTCAGGAAATAATGATCTGCTGTCTGGGCCAGGGGATACCTGGAGTCTAAGACTAGTGCCAGAGAGGCAACAGTATTTAAGTTCTATAAAATTCTCTAAACCTTGCCTGCAGGCTCCTTACACAACTGTTTGAAGTAAGGCCCAGGTTTTAGATTTCTCTAAATTTATTTCTCTGATTTTTTCCCACAGGAATTGGGATGAACTCCAAATTGATCAGCTGGTAAACCTCTGGGTTTGAAATATTTTATTGTAAAATATTTATCAAGACCATTCAAC